>NC_064920.1:189463708-190701833 GCF_023897955.1 Schistocerca gregaria
GAATATCATTAAATAAATAATAAAAATAAGTGGCCCTAATATTGACGCTTGTTGAATACCAAAACTAATGTTAGCAGTGTGATTTGTATACCCCCTCTGTAGTGCTAATAGACAGAACTGCTTCCTATTTGTCAAGTTGGACTAATCAGATTATGGGCTGTGCCTCGAATGCCACAGTTCCACAGTTTGCCCAGCAATATGGTCATATCAACACAGTCAAATGCTTTTTGAAAGTCTAGAAAGATATCACATATATGTTCCTTATTACCTATTGCTTGAGTGACATCTTCAATTAAGTTGGATGCTGCTGTGGATTATCCCTTGACAAACCCATATTGCACCTTAGAAATCACTTTTTTGTTGATCAGGAAGTTCCAGATTCTTATCTATATTACTTTCTTGAAGATTTTGGATATTGTTGGAAGAAAAGATATGGGTCGAAAGTTTTCTACTTTATCTCTGTTTCCTTTTTCAAAAATAGGCACAACTTGAGCAATTTTCAACTCCTTTGGAAATAGACCATCTTCCATATGAAAGTGATACAATTTTATGAGTAAGTTTTAAAAGAGTGCCCAGACTAACACCATCATATCCTGCTGCATGAGATTTCTTCAAGCTACTCACTATTTTAATTATTTCTTCTTCACTTGCTGGTGTCAAAAATATTGTTGCATGGCATCATGAAAAGTGCATGAACAAGGAATCTTGAAGAGTATAATTGTCCTGTGCCAACCGATTCAAAGACAGAGGAAAATGTATGGTGGCGACATAAGTGATTATATACGTGATTCAGAAAATGTACAAATACATTCAAGTTGAATTGTCAATAAATGAGACTGTGAAATATGGCGTTCCAGTCTTCGATCGCTATTCTTTATTTTCAATTACCGGTTTGGGGATAGCTCCCCATCTTCAGATCTGTTAGACAAAGTTAAAATTGTAATTAATAAGAGGTACAGTTAGTGACCGAAATATCTTAGTTACTAAAAGAAATTTTGGAACCTATTTAAATGCCAACATACCATATATTGTAGTTACAGAGTAACTTGTCCGTACAGAACGCTGTCATAACTAAAGTAAATTTCAAGCTGTTAAAACCTTATATTGTGGTTTTTAAGAGTAACGTGATTGGTAACAGTAAAAAGTGCCCTCTACCTATAACAGTTGTGCATCTGTTATTATTTCGCCGTATATATTATTGGCGAATATTCTTTTAAATAAAACAATTTTTAAGGTAATAACATACGAATAATCTTTTTTGAGTGGACCATGAAACGAAAATTTACACTAATTTAAAATTTCTGTACAAAGAAACATAAAATATAAGTAAAATGTAGCTAATCTGTCGAAAACGTCCGTTTGCTCTTCTTTGTATTGATTGGTGGTGCAGTGCATTTCCCTACGTCAGAACGTACACAACGCCACGCCAAGTCCTCTTCCGCCGCGCCCAATTCACCTCGCCGCCAGTGCGCTGAGGGCCGTTCCGGTGCAGCTGGTTCTTACCGCGGCGTGCTGTTGCATTCAGGAGTAAGCCTAAAACAGGTCGTTAAAAATCTCATAATTCCTGTGCATAAAATCACTTTGCTCATTAAGTAGTAGGCCTGGGGTTTTTCTTTGATGAGCGTAAATTTCAATCTCTTCGAGCACGTTGAGGTAGAGACTTTTTGTTCATTTATATTACTTCATGTCTACTCTCTTTTACAAGTGTTCCTAATGCTGTTCGATTGCTATGACTGCAGTGTTCCCTGTATCGAATTTCAAAATTCCGCCCTGTTTGTCCTATATAGTAACTGTCACATTCAGCACATTTAATCTTATATGCTCCGAATTATTGTATTTCATTTGTTTTGTTTTTGCTGGTTTATGTCTTAGCGTATGTGCCAATTGCCCTTCATTCTGAAATGCCACTGCGATGTTTTTTGGAAAGCATTTAGCAATTCTTTCTGCCACACGCCCTTTGTACGTCAGGGTGACAAACTTCTTAACTTTAATTGATACTCATACCCGCGGATTTGTTTTTGATCTTGTGAACCATACGTGTAACATCTTGTGCCCTGTATCCATTAGCTGCTGCTACTTGCTTTATAATACCTAGTTCTTTCTGCAACTCATATTCCTTTAGAGGCAATCTGATGGCTCTGTTGCACATTGCATGTAAGTACGGTCTTTTATGCTGTGCCGGGTGGTGCGACGTCGCTACTATGATGTTGTCGGAGCAAGTGTCTTTTCAATAGACGCCGAAAACTTGCCTGACTCCCTCCTTTCTGACGGCCAAATCTAAATAGTTAATCGCCCCATTGTTTTCCATTTCTAGGGTGAATTGAATTTTTGGATGCTGCTCGTTTAAAACGTTTGTCATTTCCTCTACGTCTTCTATTTTCTCTAAATGCTTTCCAAAAAACATCGCAGTGGCATTTCAGAATGAAGGGCAATTAGCACATACACTAAGACATAAACCAGCAACGACAAAACAAATGAAATACAATAATTCGGAGCATATAAGATTAAATGTGCTGAATGTGACAGTTATTATATAGGACAAACAGGGCGGAATTTTGAAATTCGATACAGGGAACACTGCAGTCATAGCAATCGAACAGCATTAGGAACACTTGTAAAAGAGAGTAGACATGAAGTAATATAAATGAACAAAAAGTCTCTACCTCAACGTGCTCGAAGAGATTGAAATTTACGCTCATCAAAGAAAAACCCCAGGCCTACTACTTAATGAGCAAAGTGATTTTATGCACAGGAATTATGAGATTTTTAACGACCTGTTTTAGGCTTACTCCTGAATGCAACAGCACGCCGCGGTAAGAACCAGCTGCACCGGAACGGCCCTCAGCGCACTGGCGGCGAGGTGAATTGGGCGCGGCGGAAGAGGATCCGGCGTGGCGTCGTATACGTTCTGACGTAGGGAGATCCACTCCACCACCAATCAAAACAAAGAAGAGGAAACGCACATTTTCGAAAGATTAGCTACATTTTAATTATATTTTATGTGTCTTTATACAGAAATTTTAAATTAGTGTAAATTTTCGTTTCATGGTCCACTCAAAAAAAGATTATTCATATGTTATTACCTTAAAAATTGTTTTATTTAAAAGAATATTCGCCAATAATATATACGGTGAAATAATAACAGATGCACAACTGTTGTAGGTAGAGGGCACTTATTAATGTTACCAATCACGTTACTCTTAAAAACCACAATATAAGGTTTTAACAACTTGAAATTTACTTTAGTTATGACAGCGTTCTGTACGGACAAGTTACTCTGTAACTACAATGTACGGTATGTTGGCATTTAATAGGTTCCAAAATTTCTTTTAGTAACTAAGATATTTCGATCATTAACTGCATCTCTTATTAATTACAATTTTAACTTTGTCTAACAGATCTGAAGATGGGGAGCTATCCCCAAACCGGTAATTGAAAATAAAGAATTTGTCTAACAGATCTGAAGATGGGGAGCTATCCCCAAACCGGTAATTGAAAATAAAGAATAGCGATCGAAGACTCAAACGCCATATTTAATGAACGATCGCGGAGTTCCCATTGAGATAATCATGTTCCATTTTGATAAATGATACTGTCATTTTTTTTTTTAGACTGTGTATTTTATTTATTCACAACCTCCAAGGGCTCCATATGGATCTGTCTGTACACATTAAATGGTCAATGTGAACTAAAATACTCTTCATCTGGAGGGTGAACTCTGTTCATCATTACTGCTTTCATGCTTGACATGTCACAGCTCTTTTTATGTACCAGTGCGAGTGACTGGCCTGGCTGCAGCATGCCATGACCAGTTCACAGCACAGTACAGCAGGACATGGCAATTGACAGCATGAAACTGCCGCATGCAACTGTGACCAAAGGCGACCACAGCTGAGATGTTGGGGGTGCTTTGTAGATGATAGCCATAAAGTGCTGGCCAGCAACTGTGGCGATATCTCTCGCACATGGGTGATTTTCTGCCCTTAATGCAGAGATGGAAGGTGTCAGAAAAATATACTTGTCTTTGACTGATGGCTGAGCTGCATTCCACTGCTGCCCGTAAGTGACCTCAAATTATATAGGGTCAACCTCTTTGAAATATAATATCATATCTAGGAACACTGACATGATAGCATCACTGCAGATGGGTACCAACCTGCCTTTGTCTACACATACAGATTCCAACTTGCTTGCACAGATATATGTAGCCTATAGTTGATTCCTATTGGGTAAAATAAACAAAGGAATTGTTATTTAGCTTAATCTTTGATGCCTCAGTTCTATTACACAATCATTATGAGAGTGTCTGGTCTTTTTGTTTGTTTCAGATACTTTGATTGCTAAGTTGTTCCTTCATAAATATTATTAGTTGTCAAATAAGACATTATTTCAGTCAAATTCTCAGTGGTCAAAACCTTGGAACCAACTATTAACACTACTGAAATACTGCTGCCATGTCATGATTCTGATTAAATACTGCATTATCATCTAAAACAATTGTTGCCATGCCAAAATATGGTCAATATCGATTTTACCAACTAAAAGTGGCCTTTATTAACTAACTGGTCTTGCTTTTTGATTCTAAACAATATTAACTAAAACACAAATGTTAGTAAAAAGATTTAACACTACCTAATCACTGTGTTTGAACTGCATAGAGTGTATATGAAATTGGTGTGCGTAATGACAATGTCCCTCAAAAATATTCTCCATGACTTTACTTTGTCACTTTTTCCTTCCATGTTGTCACATTATTGACTGGTAATGCTGGTTTTAACAACCATAATCTTCTGTGATTTTTAATATCTTGCTTCCATATTTTTTGCCTTTTTCTGATGTGGATCTGGAAGTGAGAAGGAATTAGTACACTAGTTCCAATGTATTCAGCACATCCCAGCTCACCCTTGTTTGTGGTTATGATGACAATTCTAAACTCAATTCCTGGTATCCATTTTATGTGCTATCAGATAATTTAGTAGCGTACTAATGTTGCATGTACTGTAAATGTTTGTGATAAAGACCTATGCAAATTCTGTTGCAACAGTGCCACTAAAAATGACACTGATCCACCTAGTTTTAGCCATGTCCATTATATAAAATCAAGATAATGAACTTTATAAACTACATCATTAATTCTCTAAATTTCTACATTTACGATTAATGTTTTACATATCTGGATAAGTTGATCTTGATGTAGAATTCAGTATTCAATAATTAGATGATTTAGAGACAATAGCTTTTGTAAATACGTGGTTTCAATTGGGCTAACAATGAATTATAAGAATTATTTAATAACTGTTGCATTAAGGTTTTAATATTCCTAACATGTTCTCAATGTAATAAAACTGAACGCTTCAAATACTATTGAATTTATAATGGAAAAAGCCAGTTACATTCCATAGTTGTCATATTGTACATAGAAATCCACATGTAATGCAGATAATAAATGGTAATGAAGCTTTTGTGTATCTTGTGAATAGACAATGTGGTTCCATAGGTTGCAGTTTACATGCATTGTCCTATTCTGACACCTAAGATGCACAATACACAATCATTAGGAAAATATTCTCTCACTTGAATGTGAGATTTATTCTAGACACAGATAGATAGGGTACATAAATTGCATCCCAGAGTGAGTGGTGGCATCAGGAAGGGCATCCAGTCATTAGTGTCACTAATACTGCCAAAGCCCGCATAGTAATGCTGACCCCGTAGAGAAATGGAAACTGGAAAGGAAGTAGTAGTTTTACCAGCAGATATTTTTCAAAGGAGATTCCCTCAGTGGCATATGTTTTTTAATGATATCTTACAGTTGTGTCCCAGAATGCACTGATGTGCCAAAAGTCACGGAATAGTGATACACACATTTACAGATGGTGGTACACAAGGTATAAAATGGCAGTGCATTGGTGGTGCTGCTATTTGTGCTCAGGTGGTTCATGTGAAAAGGTTTCTGCTGTGATTATGATTGCATAACAGGAATAAACAGACTTTGAACGTAGGATGGTGTTGGAGCAAGATGCAAGGGATATTCCATTTCAGAAATCAAGGATGTCAGTCTTCTGATATCCACAGTGTTAAAATTGTGATGAGAATACCCCATTTCAGGCATTACCTGGCACCATGGATGACACTTAATGATTGAGAGCAGTGGCATTTGCTTGGCGTTGTCAGTGCTAACAGACAAGCAATACTGTGAAATAAAAACAAAAAGAAATGTTGGGCACATGTGTGGCAAAATTTGGCATTAATAGGCTATGGCAGCTGACAACCAAAGTGAGTGCCTTTGCTAACAACACATCATCTGCAGTGCCTCTTCTGGAATCGTGACTGTATTGGTTGGGCCCTAGATAACTGGAGAACCATGGCCTGGTCAGATGAGTCCTGATTTCAGTTGGTAAGAACTGATGGTAGGGTTTGGGTGCCATGCAGACCCCTGAAGATGTGAACCCAAATTGTCAACAAGGCGCCGTGCAAGCTGGCAGTGGCCCCGTATTGGTGGGGACTGTTTTCACAATAGAATCGACTGAGTCCTCCGGCCCAATTCAATGGATCCTTGACTGGAAATGAGCTACTGGGAGACCATTTGCAGCCAAACACTGTAGGAATTTTTATGAATGACAGTGCATCGGGTTACAATTGTTCACAATTGGTTTGAAGAACATTCTAGCCAATTGAGCACATGATTTGGACACCCAGATCACCCAAAATGAATGACATCGAACATTCGTGGGACATAATCCTGCACTGGCAACACCTCCCCAAATATGGACAGCTATAAAAGCAGCATGGCTCAATATTTCTGTAGTAAATTGTCATATGTTGTGCTGGAGGTGGTCTGACATCATATTAGGAGGTATCCCACAACTTTTGTCACCCCAGTGTAATATTATCCTCTTGCAATCACTACCTTGTAACTAATTATAAGAACACAATGGACTCAGGCATACAAAAGCATATATCCTACATGGATTATAATGTGAAACTGTTGAAGCAATTTGTTATAGAATCTGAAGATGCACAAAATCTCTGTACATATAGATAACACATCACTGATGACCTGGATGGTGCATACTTTGATGAAAAGACAAAACAGAGTAGGTGATTCAGATTTTCTGCCGAAGTTGTTAACTGTACAAATTATGACCACACAAGGATGACTAAAATATGGTGATAACAAACATGATATAATAAATGATATCCATTGCATGTTCTACACTGATGAGCCTAAACATTACAAACTCTGGCCTAGTAGAGTGATGGTCCACCTTCAGTATGCAATACAGCAGTGATCATGCGTGATGTGGATTCGACAATCCCTTAATAGGTTTCTGGAGCCTATGTGGCGTCAGATGTTTATGCACAGTCATACAATTTCCATGAATTACAGACTGATGGTTTTTAGGCATGGGGCTGATGCTCAGTAGTACTCTAGATGTGTTCCATCATGCTCAAGTCAAACAAATTTGGTGGTCAAGGCAACAGTAAGAGTTCACTATAATGCTCCACAAAACATTGTAACAAAATACAGGCCTGCTGAAAGATTACATCACCATTGGGGAAGGCGTTAAGCTTGAAGTGATGCAGATGGTTCACAGTAAGGTTCATGTAGTCCACAGCTGTCACAGTTCCTTCAATTATTACCATAGGTCCCATGGAAGCCAAAGAGAATGGCCTGCTGCAGATGGCCCTTTACCTGCATCATGGCTTACCTGGACATTGATGTAACATGAAATTGCCACATCCAACTACACAACATGTTTATATTGTCCCTTGGTCCAAGCTGACGATCTCATACACACTGCAGTTGTAACTGATGCCACTGAGTCAATATGGGAACACATAGGGATCGTGTGCTATGGGAGCACCATGTTGAACAATGTGCAATGAACAGTGTCCCCCAAAATACTTGTTCCTGCACTGTATGCTGTTATGTAATTTTCCACAGATGTCTGTCAGTAGCACATGTACAACCAAACAATTTTGCTGTTTCCAGCTCAGGCACTGGCTCATAACAATCTGCCCTTTCAAAGTCATTTATGTTAGTGGATTTACGAATTTGGTACATGTATCATTGCTAGAATGATTCCCCATTCATCTCTGGTGGCAGAGGCTCATAGGAGTGAAAATACTGTGTTTTTCCCGGCGATGCATACAGTGCTGTTTGTGGGAGCGTGCAGAGACGAGGTGGAGAGAGGGTAGGGCAGCTAGGTGCAACAGTTGGGGGGGGGGGGGGGGGCGGGCATAGTGGAAAAGGAGAGAAGTAAAAAGACTGAGTGTTGGTGGAATAGAGGGCTGTGTAGTGCTGGAATGGTAACAGGGAAGGAACTAGATGGGTAAGGATAATGACTAATGAAGGCTGAGGCTGGGAAGGTTATGGGAAACTGTGAAGCAGTCACAGGAATGAAGAACGTCATGTTGGGTGGTGTGCTCAGCAATAGGGTGGTTCAGTTGTTTGTTGGTCACAGTTCGTCAGTGGCCATTCATGTGAACATACAGCTTGTGAACAGACAGCTTGCTGGTTGTCATGCCCACGTAGAATGCAGAACAATGGCAACAGCTTAGCTTGCAGATCACATGACTGGTTTCACAGGTAGCACTGCCTTTGATGGGATTGGTGATGTTTGTGACCGGACTGGAGTAGGTGGTAGTGGAAGCATTTATTGGGCAAGTCTTGCATCTAGATGTATGACAGGGATATGACCCATTAGATAAGGGGTTGGAAGCAGGGGTTGTGTAGGGATGGACAAGGATTTTGTGTAGGAACATGTGTGGCGGGATACCACTGTGAGAGGGGTGCAAAGGATAATTGATAGCACATTGTTCGAATCCCGGTCCGGTACACATTTTCACCCATCGCCACTGATACCATGTAATGTTGCACTGCAACTGTCAGCAGAGACCACCTTTCATTTACAAATAATCTTTGTCAATGATAAACACCATCTGAACAGACACTGTGTCATCCTTAGTCCTTAGGACGGTGATATGGAGGGGCATGTGGTTGTCAGTTTTTGTGACTGTTGTCACTACTTCTCAGTCAAATAACCCCTCATTTGGCACCCCACTTTTCAACAGCACTTGGCAGACCCAGATGGTGACCCATCAAAGTATTAGCGAAGCCTGACATCACTCAAATTTGATGATCTGATGGGAACCAGTGTTACCACTGTGGCAATGCCATTGTCCTTTGTCAATAATGTTGTGATATTAATGTGTAATGATGCATGGCAGACCAGAATAAAACAGAATATATACTCTTGTGCCAAAACATAGTACACAAAATGTTGTAGAACTATGACAAACATATTCTTCAAATGTTTACAAGGATGTGTTATTTGATGGCAATGATCTGTCGTTTCCAGTGCTTTAAAGTCCTGCACAATCACGTGCACATAATGTTTTAATTTCATCTCAGAAACTGCTGGCAGCCAGTTTTCTACTATGAAAACTATTGGTGAAATGTATGAGGTCTGTTCAAGAAATTCTGGAACATTCATAATTTCACAACAATGATGTGTTGGAGCAAAATGCATTTGACATCTCTGCACACACCTGTGTTTAATGTGTAACTACTGGAAGTTACATTGTTGTATGTCTGTCTGTTAGTTATTGTTCAGTGCTGTATTGAGTAGAACATTGTGTTGCACAATTTGCAAATTTTGAGATGGCAGAGTTAGAGGAGCAATGCATCTGCATGAAATTTTGTGTAAAACTCAAGCAAACATTTACAGAAACACACTGAATGATGCAGGGAGCCTACAATAATAAGTGCTTAAGGTGTACTTGGTGTTAAAAATGGTTTACACAGTTTAAAAATGGCTGGATGGAAGTTAAAGATAGCCCTCATTCAGGACAAACTTTGATGTCTACTAATCGCACTCATGACAGGAATGTCAACAAAACTGTGCATGTCACAAAGGCAGGCTGTCTGAGAGCTTGGAGAAGAATGTAATATTTCAGTTGGATCATGTTGTGAAAACCTGTGAGAAGGAAAAAGCCTGAAACATGGCAAGTAAATTCATGGCTCTTGCGTCATAATGACACACCCATACATTCATCCCTGTTGATCCCTGTTGGTGCATGACTATCGCACAACAAAATAAATCATTGTGCTGCCTCATCCTCCTTACTCTGCAGACCTGGTCCCTGCAGACTTTTTTTATTTCCGAAGTTGAATACCACATTGAAAAGACAAAGATTTGCAACAATAAACGAGATAAAAGATAATTCACTGATGTCACAAGTGCTCTCCATTGTTGTGTACTGAGAGGCAGAAATGCAAAAGTGTGAGCTACTCATGTTACGTGCTAGTCCACAAAGATTCTTTTGGTATAAGGTCATGCCACTGGAAGCCAAAGATACAGGTAGAGTACCAGGCTCACTGTATGCTTTTTTTTAGATCATTCACTGCATATACAGACTTCCACCAGAGATGTGGGCCTGTGAAATATATTTTTTTTTTTTTCTTTTGGAAATCAGAAGACTTGTGAGCACATGTGCATAGTTTCCCAGGCAATATCAATATAACTTGCCAGAGACAGCAAAGGACCTGGAAGGGCAGTTGAATGGGATGGACAGTGCCTTGAAAGGAGGATATAAGATGAAGAAAAGAAAAGAAAAAAAATGAGTATAGTCAAATTAAATCGGGTGATACTGAGAGAATTAGATTGGGAAATGAGACACTTAAAGTAAAAGATGATTTCTGCTATTTGGAGAGCAAATTAACTGATCTGATAATGGTTGAAGTAGAGAGGATATAAAATGTAGACTGGCAACAGCAAGGAAAGCGTTTCTAAAGAAGAGAAATTTGTTAACTTCGAGTATAGATTTAAGTGTCAGAAAGCCTTTTCTGAAAGTATTTGTATGGAATGTAACCATGTATGAAAGTGAAACATGGATGATAACTAGTTTAGACAAGAAGAGAAAAAAAGCTTTTTAAATGTGGTGTTACAGAAGAATGCTGAAGATGAGATGGGTAGATCATGTAACTACTGAGGAGGTACTGAAAAGAATCAGGGAGAAAAGGAATTTGTGGCACAAATTGACTAGAAGAAGGGATCAGTTCATAGGACATGTTCTGAGGCATCAAGGGATTACCAATTTAGTATTGGAGGGTAAAATCCATACAGGGAGACCAAGGGATGAATACACTAAGTAGATTCAGGAGGATGTAGGATGCAGCAGTTACTTGGAGATGAAGTTTGCGCAGGATAGAGTGGCATGGAGAGCTGCATCAAACCAGTCTCTGGACAGAAGACTACAACTACAACAACAACAACAACAACAACAACAACAACAACAACATCAACATCATCAATATGTCATATTAGATTAATGAGCAATTAGATTATAAATACCTACCTATTAGCATCTAGTACTCATTTCACCCTGATAATGACAGTGACCAGTTGTGGCTCAAACTCTATAAAACACTGAAAGTATTGGGCAGCCATCTTGAACCATGAGTGCTCAACTGCCACCCACACACATGAAAAGTATTCAGAGCTGCGTCCATCTCACTCAATGACACTCCATATGTGCTCCATAGGATTGAGGCAGTGGCTTACCAACTATTTTTAGGTTGTGTATGTTGGGTAGGGGGAGGGCAAGGAAACTTATTAACTGATTCTATGTTTGGGGGGGAGTGGGGATACCCCACCCCTCAGCTTGCAAGGTCTCATTTTTGCACTGTCCGTAGAAGGGAGCATTAATGTCAACTACCTTTGTTAATGTTGATAACTGATTACTGCAGAAGCGGTGGGGGGGGGGGGGGGGGGGTGACTATACAGGAGCCATCTGCTTGGATGCAGTACGCACAGAACACTTAAAAAAAATTATCAAAAACATTCATTCTTTATGCCTCAGGTGGACTTCATTGAGAAACCCTGGTCAACAGGGGTATACAAGAATACAAGAGAGAATCACATGGATGTACAATGTGTGTGTTTGATCATGTGTGCAAAGTATATTTAACATGAGCACAACTGGAAGGAATTTCATCCAGAACTGAATCATTTCTGAACACCAGGTGTTATCAGAATCTCATGGCAAAATTTCATTTTTCTGATTAAACAGGAATGCTGTCAGTAAAAGAATTAATAAATCAATAGTTGCATCTTAGTCTGTTATTCTCCCTGAGGTTCATCTACCTGTCACTAAATACTACTCATATCTGTCTTCTTCCCAAGGAAGAAACTAATATTTCGGAAATCTAGGATCATGGTCTGTACTTTTACTTTAATGTATGTCTGTTGGCACACATATTATTTCATTTCTTGAAATTAAGTACTGGTCAGCAACTTTGTCTCATGATTTAATATTTTTCTTGCCTGAATTTTTCTTTCAATACAACTAAATCTCTCTGAGGAGAAATTGCATAATAAAAATATATAGGGTATGGGTTTTTACATTGTTGTCGTGGTTGGTTACATAGTGACTGCCTAGAATTTTACTCCATGTTCCATTGAGAGGGGCATACAAGTATCACCAAATTACACTTGCCTTGGCAGCACTACTTTCTGTAGGAGTGGCATAAATCCCCGCATGGTACATGTTTCAGAAGCAAAGATAAATGGGCACCAAATAAAATTATGTTTGTGAATTTCTAGGAATTTACACGGCCAACAAACTGAGGCGATACTAGCAAGTGGATATGTTACCAAAAGAGCTCAGTTACGTTTGCTTTGCTTTTAGATATTGTCTCATTATGTTGGTCAGTGGACAGGATCAATAACATAGTTAGACTGAAAACTGTTCTAGGAATAGCTGAAGCAAAAAAGGTATTTATTTAGTGACTGCAAAATTGCCATACTATTTTCCTTGCACTGATCACGAGTCCACAAGTGACCAGGACACAACAGAGTTTAAGACAGCATGGCTGTGAACAGGCAGTTTGTATTGGAGCCAGTTCCCATTACATTTCATTTCAGCAAGTAACTCAGAGCTCAGCAAATAGTCAAACCAAGGTCATCAGGAAGCTATCAGTGAATCATCAAGCCCATCACCTTCTCATATTTGTTTCTGCAATTTGTGTCTCAGTTCTTGTTCAGCTCCCTTAGTTTGGACTAGAATAAGAAGGGATAATTTTGTTTGGCCTTTTTGTTATTCACAAACCAACTCTTCACAATTTCAACTATATAAACCGTTTCTCAAATAAAAGTTTGAATTTTAGTGAAACTGACATTGGTAGTAACATATCCAGCTTTGAAGGGATTAACAATTTAGATTGTGCATTACAGTACTCAGTGATGGCCATCACAACACAAACTCTCCTTTAACTACTTCTTACCATACTCTGAAAATGAGGAATCTGCTCCCCATTGTATCTCATAGCCTGAACCATTTGGTATAGGTTGGATAAATATATATTTTAGATGCTGCTGTTTATATATCATAGTTACAGAGGTTTAATTTTAGTGCAATTACTGCTTTAGTGACACAAGCATATTTGCAGCTAAGAGATAATATATATGACAGTAACAAAATTTGTTGTAACAATCTAATGAAACAAATCAGGTTTCAGTTTTTACATAAATAATGGTATATTTGTGTAAGTACTAGTTCTGTGGTACTTCAGTGTTCATGAAAGTACTAATTAAATGTAATCTAACAGACAAACTGTTATTATTTCTCAGTCTCATAGTGTCTGTGAACTACATTAACCTCCATTTTTGTGGCAGTAAATAATTTTTTATAAGGCATTATTGTACAAACAACCAAAACTACAATAAAACTTTACTGTTCTGCCAGCTGCCAGATGATGAAAAAAATGTCAGCAACATGAAGTTCTTTATAGCAGTTTTTTTAGTGGTATATCCGTTCACTAGTCCAATAAATTGTACAAACATTAAAAATGTATTAGAAGGTAGACCATTATAAAGCAATTACACACAGCAAGATCAGAACAACTGTCAATACATAAATATAAGTAGGCAACATGAAAAAAAATGAACATGTATTTTTAATTTAACACGTGACAACAATACTTTGACTATCCTGTCATAAACAATAAGAACTATAAGTGGTTAGACAGGCCAAAAGTAGCATGTTAATGTAAACCGGGCTCCATGTAGCCTTCAGGGAGAAAAAACTATGTTCAAAAAGTAAGTTTGTGGCTCTCTTCCTAAAAGAGACATTTTTATTTTAGTTTACAGACATTAGTAATTTATTATACACCAAGCTCCCCATATACATAAACTATTTTGAGATTTGCTAAGCCTATAGCTTGTTATGTGGCTGTTGTCATGGGTTCAAGTGTGATGGCAATTAATATCATGGTTCAGATGGAAGAGATGCAGATTCTTTTTTCATGACAGTGATTGCCTCAAGAATGTAAGTACATAGAACAGGTAATATATTTAATCCATTAATATGGGTCCTATAGTAGTATTTGTTTTCTGCATAGTAAAATCTGCTCCAGGAACATGTACAGCAAGATATAAGTGAATGCACTAGAGCAAAATAAACTGAACTATATGTAATCAAGTCACACTTTTGATGGAGTACTCTTAAGGTATAGCAAAAGCTGCTCTTTCTAGCAAGTAGATTATCTTCGAGCACATTCCATTGCATAGAGCTGGCTGTCTTTATTTCTTTTGCCTGTTCTATTACTTTATTATGAAGAGATACGGGCTCTGTGTGTACCATTGCTACATGAAGGGCTAAAAGGTATAAGGGCTGTTTTTCTTTTATATAACAGTAGTTTATTGCTATAGAGGCAGTACAGGAGTCTTTCACTGGTATCAGTTCTCATAAGTTTAAGAGATACATTGTGTGAGTGCAGCTTCATACCATCAGCAAATAAGACAGAACTATGTATGGTAGATTATTGGGTACTCGTTGATGTACAGTAGAAAGAGGAGAGGCCTTAAGGTGGAACCCATTGGGGTACCACATTACTAATACTTCCTCTCAATGAATTTTCCATCTTTCTTGCGAGTTCAACCAACTGCCTCATGCTAGAGAGAGAGGTTAGCAGAACCACTTATTGCAGATACCTCTAATTCCATAAGTTTCCAGCTTGTGTAACAGCAGGGAGTGGTTTATAAGATCGAATGCTTTTAGGAGATTTATGGAGAGCCCAAAAGAAGTGTTTCCCACTAAACGCATTTATGATGCAGTCTGTCAACACGAAACATGCTTCACTTATGTATCTGTTTTTTAGAAAGCCAAACTGTTGTTAAGTTAAAAATCTGTTGCTATCAAGAAAAGTGATTAGACATGTATAGCCAACCTTTTGAAGTATTATGGAGAAGCTTGATATGATGGACATAGACATGACTTTATTAGCTATTGATCTATTTCCTTTTTTGAAAACTAGAACTGTCTTAACTACCTTTAAGGTTTCAGGGAAATGTGAATGCACAGAGAGTGGTTGATAGTATCACTTAGTGATAGGATAATTTGAAGGTCAACTTTTTTATTTTGAGTCTGGATAATCCATCAGTTCCAAAAGCATAGAATTGTTTAATTACCCTAATAATTTTCAGAACTTCATGCTTGAATACAAGTGCTTCAAAAAGTGTTTCTACCAATGCTATGCTTTTGTTGCGGATGTTTTAGAAGTATATGTGGGGTCAGCTGATATGGGGTTAGCTGATAAGCTATTAGCAATGAAGGTGAAGTGTAGGATAAATATATCACACATTTCTATTACGCTTGAAACTATATTACTATAGAAGCAAATATGTAATTTCTGTTTGATCCTGCCTGTTGCTGATTTGCAGTGTTCCCTTGACAATGTCCCTCATGGTCTTACATTTATTGATGTGCTCACTTCTGTACATGTTACAGTGTAGTTACTTAAATGTGTAAATAACTTTTCTTATGATCCTCTTTTAGTACTTGTAGTAGCTGTGAAAATTTGAGTTACTGACAATTATGCATTGTTCACATAATTTATTCTTAGTCTTGGATGATATTCTGAAGTATTTTTCTAATCCATCCATTGTGTAATCTTTCACTAGTGTCTCTTCATGTCACATGCTTCTGTAAAAAGGCATCACATAAATCCTGGACTACTGCATCAAGGAAGACTGTAGTCTTTTTGTCGTTATGGTATTTTAAAGACAAATTAGCAAGTGGAAGAGGTGATTTCCCTCAAGAGCGAAAATGTTTTTAAAGAGTATCACAATGTCATCAGAAAGTCCAGGGGACAGTTCTGTAAGTTTCACATGGGGACAGAGCTGTGACCAAAAAATGTAACATCAATATAGTGTTACCCTTGTGCAGTGCTTTACTAGATTTTTTTCATGCAAAGTGTGACTAAAAGGTTTGAAAATTAGAACCTTCTTGCCACTTGTAGTATATAACAACAAAATTTATTCAACATTTGGACCAAAGCTTAGAGAATCATTTCTATAAAACATGTTGTTGTTGTTGTGGTCTTCAGTCCTGAGACTGGTTTGATGCAGCTCTCCATGCTACCCTATCCCGTGCAAGCTTCTCTAACTCCCAGTACCTACTGCAACCTACATCCTTCTGAATCTACTTAGTGTATTGATCTCTTGGTCTCCCTCTATGATTTTTACCTTCCACGCTGCCCTCCAATACTAAATTCGTGATCCCTTGATGCCTCAACACGTCCTACCAGCCGATCCCTTCATCTAGTCATGTTGTGCCACAAGCTCCTCTTCTCCCCAATTCTATTCAATACCTCCTCATTAGTTACGTGATATACCCATCTAATATTCAGCATTCTTCTGTAGCACCACATTTCAAAAGCTTCTATTCTCTTCTTGTCCAAACTATTTATCGTCCATGTTTCACTTCCATACATGGCTACACTCCACACAAATACTTTCAGAAACGACTTCCTGACACTTAAACCTATACTCGATGTTAACAAATTTACCTTCTTCAGAAACGCTTTCCTTGCCACTGCAAGTCTACATTTTATATCGTCTCTACTTCGACAGTCATCAGTAATTTTGCTCCCCAAATAGCAAAACTCCTTTACTACTTTAAGTGTCTCATTTCCTAATCTAATTCCCTCAGCATCATCCGACTTAATTCGACTACATTGCTTTTGTTGATGTTCATCTTATATCCTCCTTTCAAGACACTGTCCATTCCATTCAACTGCTCTCCCAAGTCCTTTGCTGTCTCTGACAGAATTACAATGTCATCGGCAAAACTCAAAGTTTTTATTTCTTCTCCATGGATTTTAATACTTACTCCATATTTTTCTTTTGTTTCCTTCACTGCTTGCTCAATATACAGGTTGAATAACATCGGGGAGAGGCTACAACCCTGTCTCACTCCCTTCCCAACCACTGCTTCCCTTTCATGTCCCTCGACTCTTATAACTGCCATCTGGTTTCTGTACAAATTGTTAATAGCCTTTCGCTCCCTGTATTTTACCCCTGCCACCTTTAGAATCTGAAAGAGAGTGTTCTAGTGAACATTGTCAAAAGCTTTCTCTAAGTCTACAAATGCTAGAAACATAGATTTGCCTTTCCTTAAATTTTCTTCTAAGATAAGTCATAAGGTCAGTATTGCCTCACGTGTTCCAACATTTCTACGGAATCCAAACTGATCTTCCCCGAGGTCGGCTTCTACCAGATTTTCCATTCGTGTGTAAAGAATTTGTGTTAGTATTTTGCAGCTGTGACTTATTAAACTGATAGTTCGGTAATTTTCACATCTGTCAACACCTGCTTTCTTTGGGATTGTTATTATTATATTCTTCTTGACATCTGAGGGTACTACGCATGTCTTATACACCTTGCTCACCAGATGGTAGAGTTTTGTCAGGACTAGCTATCCCAAGGCTGTCAGTAGTTATAATGAAATGTTGTCTAATCCTGGAGCTTTGTTTCGACTCATCTTCATCTACATCCTCTTCCATTTCCATAATATTGTCCTCAAGTATATCGCCCTTGTATAGACCCTCTCTATACTCCTTCCACCTTTCTGCTTTCCCTTCTTTGCTTAGAACTGGGTTTTCATCTGAGTTTTTGATATTCATACAGGTGGTTCTCATTTCTCTGAAGGTCTCTTTAATTTTCCTGTAGGCAGTATCTATCTTAGCCCTAGTGAGATAAGCCTTTACATCCTTACATTTGTCCTCTAGCCATCCCTGCTTAGCCATTTTGCACTTCCTGTCGATTTCATTTTTGAGACGTCTGTACTCCTTTTTGCCTGCATCATTTACTGCATTTTTACATTTTCTCCTTTCAGCAATTTAGTTCAATATTTCTTCTGTTAACCAAAGAGTTCTACTAGCTCTCGTTTTACCTACTTGATCCTTTGCTGCCATCACTACTTCATCCCTCAGAGCTACCCATTCTTCTTCTACTGTACTTCTTCCCCCATTCCTGTGAAATGTTACCTTATGCTCTCCCTGAAACTCTGTACAAGTTTGGTTCTTTCAGTTTATCCAGGTCCCATCTCCTTAAATTCCCACCTTTTTGCAGTTTGTTCAATTTTAATCTACAGTTCATAACCAATAGATTGTGGTCATGGTCCACATCTGCCCCTGGAAATGTCTTACAATTTAAAACCTGGTTCCTAAATTTCTGTGTTACCATCTATCTGATAACTTCTAGTATTTCCAGGATTTTTCCATGTATGCAACCTTCTTTCATGATTCTTGAAACAAATGTTAGCTATGATTAAGTTATGCTCTGTGCAGAATTCTATCAGGCGGCTTCCTCTTTCATTTCTTAGCCCCAATCCATACCATATTCACCTACTATGTTTCCTTCTCTTCCTTTTCCTACTACCAAATTCCAGTCACCCATGACTATGAAATTTTCGTCTCCCTTCACTACCTAAATAATTTCTTTTATCTCATCATACATGTCTTCAATTTCTTCATCTGCAGAGCTAGTTGGCATATAAACTTGTACTACTGTAGTAGGCGTGGGCTTCATATCTATCTTGGTCACAGTAATGCGTTCACTATGCTATTTGTAGTAGCTTACCCGCATTCCTATTTTTCTATTAATTATTAAACCTACTCCTGCATTACCCCTATTAGATTTTGTGTTTATAACCCTGTAGTCACCTGACCAGAAGTCTTGTTCCTCCTTCCACTGAACTTCACTAATTCCCACTATATCAAAATTTAACCTATCCATTTCCCTTTTCAAATTTTCTAATCTACCTGCCCGTTTAAGGGATCTGACATCCACGCTCTGATCTGTAGGACGCCAGTTTTCTTTTTCCTGATAACGACGTCCTCTCAGGTAGTCCCTGCCCAGAGATCCGAGTGGGGGACTAGTTTACCTCGGGAATATTTTACCCAAGAGGATAACATCATCATTTATCCTACAGTAAAGCTGCATGTCCTTGGGAAAAATTATGGCCGTAGTTTCCCCTTGCTTTCAGTCATTCACAGTACCAGCACAGCAAGGCTGTTTTGGTTAATGTTGCAAGGCCAGGTCAGTCAATCATCCAGACTGTTGCCCCTGCAACTACTGAAAAGGCTGCTGCCCCCTTCAGGAACCACATGTTTGTCTGGCCTCTCAACAGATACCCCTCCATTGTGGTTGCAGCTACGGTATGGCCATCTGTATTGCTGAGGCACGCAAGACTCTCCACCAACTGCAAGGTCCATGGTTCATGGGGAAGTTAAAACATGTAATCTCGATTAATTTACACTTCAGATAACTAGTGCACCTCCACTTATGTGAACATACATTTTTGTCAATAATTTTAATTCTCTTCCGTAAGTGTAGTGAACCTTCATGAGTAATTTTCATTTTTCTTTCATGTCTAAATCTTGTTACACTATGTATTTCAGTTTAAAAATTATGTTTCAAATACACAAGACAATTGTCAAAAAATAATTATCATTTACAAAATATTTTACTAAAAAATCAGATTTGTAAATGATCTATCTTCTTAAAGATAACTTTTAAATTGAATATTTTGACAAAAATAATGGACAAGTGCACAAATTGGTGCACTGTCTTCACAAATGGCAATTGGTACAAAGGATGTCATTGATATTGTCATGTAGGATGTTGTAACACAATTTTCATGAGGAATGATGCTGGTCGCTTCTGGAGCTGCAGTAATTATTGCTACTGTAGCATATAGCACAAGAAAAAGGAGTAATTTAACTTGAAACTTCGAGCTGACTGGCAGTAGCAAAAGAAGAGTTAGTTGTTTTGTTTGCTGCAGTTGTAATTTTCGGGCTAGACCATAAGATTGGACTACAGTCAAATAATCCAATTCAGTGGAAATATTTAGGAGACAGTGAATGTCTAATGAGTTCAGCCTATGTCAGATACTTTGAATGCTTCACAGACTGAGGGCAAAAGCATTCAGACAATCCAAGAAGTTTATAAGCACAGCACAAGCCATAAGGGGCAAGCTAAGTCTACAAAGAAAAGTTTTAAGAAGACAAAAAAGGTATTATTACTTAGTAGTAGTCACAGGGGAGGAATGTCACAAAGCTCAGAAGTGATAACTCGTTAATTAATATTTACAGACCAAGTTCAGATCTCAGCAATGTCACCTGTGATTTATGCACTTTTGAGAAGGATTATGTAAAAGAATATCTTGTACTAATAATACGCAGTGCAGGTAATACTCTGGATGATATCCTTAACTGTGTACAATTGAGGATTACATCAGACTCGTAGATATGAATGCTCCTCATACTAGTGTGAATGTCGTGACTCTTTGAGTGATATGATAAGCCTTGGATAAAGGATTCTGTGGACCATGTTAATGCAGAACAAACTCTGTCTGAACAAGCATCGAAAGTCCAGTCATAATGACCAACCACCATGTCATCCTTAGCCCAAAGAATCACTCAGTCTGGATATGGATGGGCATGAGGTCAGTACACTGCTTTCCAGTTTTTGTGACCACAGCAGCTACTTCTCAGTCAAATACCCCCTCAGTTGGCCTCACAAAGGATGAGTGAATGCAGAATGTTGAATATCTCTCAGGGGGGAAGGAAGTTCACACATGCGTGTGACTGATACATTATCCCTCACTCTGTCGCAGCACACACAGCATGATTTGCATGTCAACTGCTCCAGTTTCTTGCTTTATGTTTGAAAGTAGTCTGTTAAATATTTTGCCATCAGAGTGCATAAATCCAGTCAGAAATACAGACAAAGAGGGAAAGACCAGTTGAAAACATTTTGTATAGTCATCTGTGGGAGGTATCCACAATTCCTGCTGCATTCAATCACCTACACACATCATCAATGGATTACAGTCCAAAGATGATGTACATCTGGTCGAAACCAGTCACAGCTTATGAATAAAAGTGTTTTTATGTGATAAAGACTGTTCTATATATTATTTTATTATTTAACAATTACAGTTGGTTGTAAGTAAAGTAGAAATATTAAGTTTGTATGATTTCCTTGCCTATTGTTAATATATACCTTGACAAGTTCCATGTCCCTGAAGGTTCTCCATCTTGATTTGGTCTATGCAACATGAAGGATAGATGAATGAATGAACGAATGAATAAAAAACTGAAACTCATTTAGTATTGATGATGTGCTCTGTAGAATTATTGATATCCATCTATGGGCTATTTGTCACAGCAAAATTTCCTATGAAGAATGAGCTGCCATTGACAGTTTGTTTTTAGACACAACAGCCCCTCAGGGATTTATAAGTAAAACCTATAGCTGATATGTTAACTGACCATGATAATCGAATGTTAACAATAAAATGTACTGAACATTTAGGTGTAGATGACAGAATTAAAAATGGTACCATAAAAAAAAAAAAAACGACTCAATCATGGTGTTAAGAGAGAAAATATTTATAAAGCAAGTAATGCAGCAAGTTTAGCAGTTTCTTGAACATATTCGCACGGCTTCCCCTAAAACAAACAAGATATAATTGAACAGAAGCAATGATCAGGGATGGGTCACTTGTGGGAGTTAGAGCCATGCAACATGCTAAAGAGAGAGAGAGAGAGAGAGAGAGAGAGAGAGAGAGAGAGAGAGAGAGAAATATGCCACTATCACTATGAGTAAGACAAGTAAGGCAAAAACTTTTGTTTGGAACATTGTTAAATCAGAAACAAACAAAACTAGTGATACAAATCAAATTATGTGCCTAAAAAGTAGCTTTGGCTGAAATGTTAATACTTTCAAATGCCTGACCACTAAACTTGCCTCACTGGTAGAGCAAACATTGCACCCACTAATAAACTCTCAAATAGAGATACAATAAACCTGCAGTGCAGACCCTGGATGAGCCACCAACAGACATTAGTTTCAAAAAGAAAATCCTTGGCTCATAAATTCATAAGGTCACAACAAAGTAATAAATCTGGTGGCTATAATGGAGTTTCTACCAAAATGTAGAGATTACTAAAATCTTATGCTGACTCGTGGAGTACCCCAAGATCAGAACTGGATACACTATTTATTTATTACCTACATATTGATGTCCCAGTGACTTTAAAGGAGAATTAAAAAAACAAGCATATTAATCGAGAGTCCAATCTCAACCCCAGCAGCCTAGGTGATACACGGAGAAGCCCAAAAATGGTCCACAGCTAACTATTTGTGTGTCTATTTTAGGAAGACTCATGTATGCAATTCCAAACAAGCAAAAATGGCCATTTAGTACCAGGAGTAGAGATTTATAACCAGACAATAAATAGGACACCTTGGGGGTCTCTTGCACAGCAAGTTAACATGGAGTCAACATGCAGATGAACTAATCAAGAAGTTCAGTTCAGCATGTTTCGTCTTTACAGGCATCTTCCATTGTACTGATCTAAAGACAAGCGTTGGATTATTTTGCTTATTTTAACTCTTTGTTGTTTTACAGGATTATCAGTCAGTTCACTTAAAGTAAGCATTGTATTTATTCATCAGAAGAGAGTGGCAAAAAAATATTGTGTGCAACAGATAACTGCACACCCTGCAGAGGCCTTTTTAGGGTTTTGGAATTCTTACACTAACTTAAAAATATATTTGCTCTTTAATGATTTTTGTTTCCGGCGTTAAAATCGGTTTCAGCTGAATGGTGAGATTAAGGGAGGAGTTATACATTCAATAAGTTTGAAAGAAAACTAAGAACATTCACAATTTGCCACTCTTTCTACAATTTATCTGAATATCTGTATTCAAGTATTGTTAGCTACATGACAAGTACTAACGTGCTGTACAGGACTCAGAATTTAAGATACGGGTAACTATTTTCTTTGTGAAATATCAGTGTAGTAAAGCAAAGATTACACTACCAATAGGATACAAATAGTACCTATTTAGTGTAACTAAAGAGGCAGCAGCTTGTTTCAGACTAACAGTCTTCTTTCTAATTAATTTGGTTAAATTTGGTTTCTTCAGTATGAATACCATTAAGTATTCTGATAATTTATAGTTAACACAATGTACAAATTAAGATTTATCTTATATTAATGTGTACATGGAGTCATTCCACATCCCTGAAGGTTCTCCACCTTGATAGGCTCTAAAGAATATGACTAATTAATTAATTAACAGGTTGTTGTTTGCCTATTCTTTCCCAGAAAGAACATTTTTTTTTCTTTTTCCTTTTTTTTTAATTTAAAGATTTTTTTCTCGTCCAGTTATTGGCACAATGCCATAGGTTTCCCTGTATAAATCTTCTCCAAATACAAAAATTATTCATACAGTAATTCACTATTACTGTACCGAAATTTGGGATCTGCTTACACTACCTAAATTTGTGCTTTGAAGAACTTATGACAGAGTTTTAGGAGTGAGTATATAATGTTATGTGATTTGAGAGGCACCTAATATTACTGCCATTTTGAGCCACTAGACACAAAATGCTTACACAGTCAGTGAAATAAATGTTGTACTCTTGAAGAACATGACCACAGTCAGTCTTATTAAGAATTACATTCTGCTACAAAATATAGGAGTTAGAATAATTAGGAGTAACGGGGTAGCCAAAGGGCTGGCACCAATTATATCTGGAAAATGTGTATTGAGGGTAGAAATAATGGCGGTCTCATTAAAATATTTTTAAAAAAAGTAGTCAAATGTTTATCACATCCGAAATATGTCTATATTGGATTGATACTGTTCTCAATATATGACGACTTGTCAGACGTGTGTGTGAGGGGGAGGCGGTGACGACACAGCATAATCAAAGATAAAGCACTGTAACATCTTGAGGAGAAATCAAATGAAACCTATAAGAATGCAAATGAAACAAGTAAGGACATTTACAACTGGTCAACTAAAAAATACTCTCACATAAGCCAAAATATGACCACCTTCGTAGTATGTTAATCTACCTTTCAAATGGAACACAACAGCAATTCAGCATGGCACAGATTTGACAAGTCCTAAGTAGGTTTCTGGAGAAATGTGGCATCAGACGTTTACACACAGGTCACAGATTCCTGTAAATTATGAGGTGGTGGTTCATGGATGCAGAGTTGATGCCTGACTGCATCCCTGATATGTTACAACATGTTCAAATAAGGTGAATTTGATGCCCAAGACATCAATGTGAGTTACTATCATGTGACTGCAACCACTATAGCATGGTTCCGGCTTTGTGACAGATAGTAATCCTGCTATAAAATACATGATGGGGCTGCATATGGTCCACAGTAATCTTCATCTAGTCCTCAACTTTCACAATGACTTCGATTACACTAGTCAACAGCCATTTTGCATCTGGGATGTGATACATCATCTAGTATGTATTTTGGAGTGTAGAATCTGAATATAACTTTCAAAATATTCTAGCAGTACCATTTTTGAGTTTTTAAAAGTTTTTTATTTTTGTATTCAGTATTTCGCTTTTTGCCGTTTCTCTTTTGATGTTTATTTTTTGATTTGCAGAGGAGAGCTAGAAGATCTACAAATTGTCAGTAAACGGTTGCTGTGGTAATCCAGTAGTGTGAAAGAGATCCTCAGTGTGTGTTTACTGTGAAAGATAGTGCAAATACTTTGTGTTTAAAGCTTACACTAAGAAAAATGGCAACTAGTAAATCTCATTGCTGTCTAAACCGCCCCGACAACTTTTGTTATGTGTGCGGGAAATTCACTCCAAAAGTCCAAAGAAAACAATCACTGATTCGGTTAAGGAGGCATATAAACTGTATTTTGATTGTCCTGTTTGTGATAAAGATAAAAATTTTGCACCTCATATTGCCTTCATAACCTGTACTACACCATTAACCGAGCGGTCGAAAGGAAAATGCCGAGTCATGCCATTCGCTGTTCCCATGGTGTGGTGTGAGCCTAATGACCATTATTCACTGTTACTTCTGTCTCACAAATATCTCAGGACATTCAAGAAAAACTAGACACAAAATAAAGTATCCAAATGTATCTTCAGTGTATTTGCCTGTGCCCAATGATGAGGGGTTGCCTCATCCTGTCTGTAACTTGAAAGCCACAGAACCAGACACAATGTCGTGAATCAGAAAGTATTGAACATGTAGAAGAGTACTGCCCCCCCTGTATCATGACACTTTGCCTCAGCTCTTTAATCAAAAGGAACTGAATGATTTGGTTTGCAATCTAAAACTTTCAAAACAGCAACCTGAACTCTTGGGCTCGAGACTGCAACAACGGAACCATCTAGCTCCAGGCACAAAAATTCCTCGCTTCAGATCAAGAGGTGCTTCCATCGCTCAGTATTTCGATATGCAGAATTCAATGTGTGCATGTAGAGATGTCAATTGTCTGATGATGCAGCTAGGTGTAAAACATAATCCACAGGAGTGTGACTATTTATTGACTCCAGTAAAACCAGCTTGAAAGTAGTATCACTGCATAATAGCAATGCATTTCCATCGGCGGCACCTTTGGCTTACACAGTAGGCATCAAAGAAACTTGTGAAACCATGGATTTGCTGCTAGAGGCAATCAAATACAAGGATCATGAATGGCAGCTTTGCTGTTCTTTAAAAGTTGTTGCACTCCTTACAGGTTTACAGACTGGATCACGAAATACTGCTGCTTTTTGTGCCTTTGGGACAGCCGTGACATCAAGAACCACTATAAAGTCAAGGAATGGCCTATAAGGAAGTCATATGTTTCACCTCCCCTTCATATCAAGTTGTGCCTTACCAAGAAATTTGTAAAAGCTCTGGATAAAGGAAGGTGAGGCCTTTAATCACTTAAAATAAGTTTCCCAAATTACGTGAGGCAAAGCTGAAAGAGGGTATATATGTTGGACCACAAATAAGAACACTGTTGAAAGATCCAACCTTTGATGCCAAACTCACACATATCCAATTAGCTGCTTTGTCTTCTTTTAAAGCAATTGTGAAGGGTTTTTTGGCTAACAGAAAAGACAAAAACTGTTACCATTGTGAATGATCTGTTGGGCAACTATAAGAACATGGCATGTAGTGTCACTTAAAATACAGTTTTTGCATTTTCACCTCGATTTCTTCCCAGAAAATTTGTGAGCCTTAAATGATGAGCATGGTGAATGCTTTCACCAAGACAATTTTACCATGAAACATCATTACCAAGGCCATTGGAACCCATCGATGATTGGTGATTACTGCTGTGGGCTTCTTAGGGAGAGTGATGAAACGGCAATCAAAAGAAGAGCTCCGTTGTCGTATTTTTCAAAATTCAAAGATGATTAAAGGTGAAAATATCATCTGAACTAATATGGACCTTTTACTGGCATCATGATACAAAATAGAATTGATTTTAAACGTTCTGAATGTGTATTTTTGTTTGACTTAATTGACAGTTTTTGATATTACCATTTTTATTCTGATGTGTACCCAGGAAATGTGATGTCATAGAGAAAAACTGATTTTGTCATAGTATTCAGCATCCCAAAATTAGGTAATCCACCTGTTTACAAACCAATGCAGAAAAAAAGTTAATGTTATTACATCAGATCCCATGGAAGCTCAGGAGAATGTGCTCCATAGCTTTTTGTCTGGCCGACTGCATAGCTGAAAATGGCTATTGACATGGTGTAACAAGAAACACAATTCAACCAACTGGGTGCCATGTTTCCACTGATGTATGATACAGTCTGTTATGCCATACCATCTGTATCATAACGACAATGTCAATGGATCAATGTAGGAATACACAGTGGTGTGTGTTGTGGAGCTCCACATTCCAGGATGTGTGCTAAATGACATGCTTCAAACACTTGTGCTGGCACCAGAATTGTACTCTCATCAGATTTGCCCATTGGGTCAGGTGGTCTAGCACTATGGCTCATGCCTGGAGGCAAAGATTGTAAGACCAAATTCCAGTCAGACCTTGGAAAATTACAATCTGCCTTCAACCATGTGAGGAGTTTCTAGGAATGGCACATGGTTCCAATTGCACAGTAAACAGTTGGATAACTGGGATAGATCAGGGACGTACAAGTTGCCAAAGTGGCAACTGAAAAACTTGAACTCAGCCACTGGGTCACACAAAATTAATTAATTAATTAGTCAGATCTGCTACAGGTGAATGCACATCCCACTTTACAGAGCACACAAGCCTCCAACTTCCAAGTCCATGACGAAGTGTGAATATTCAACATCTTATCAGCTTCGTGTGGTTTCACCGTCCTTTCCATAGATGCTCACAACATTAGCATGCAAACAGCTAACCAGCTTTGGTGTTTCCAAAATGCTTGTTGGCTGGTGGCGGGTCACAAGGTATTGTCCTTTGTCAGAGTGACTTCTATGTCACAGCTAGAGTGATTCCCATTAGTTTCTTCTGTTTGTGTACTGTCACTACATTTCCTTACTGAACTATGTGCCCATAACATCACTAGATATATTCAGCCCCGCAGTTGGCAGTGGTCATAACATGTTGGCTCCTCAATGTATCTGAGCAACTTTAAATATGCAGCTACTGTTTGGAGATTAAATAAGACTTTCAGAATTAAGCTTATGATGTATATGAAACGAAAACTTTACAATTTGTGTGTATCACCAGATTTGCCTTGTGATCGTGAGATGAAGACTTTAGATACGAAAGCTATTTGTAACAGGGGTTGCTGTGTGAGCACTTTTTTATGTGTGTAACTATATTCAAATACTTAGTGGAAATTGTAAGAGTATGAAGGTTTTGAACAGTTGGAAATTGTAGTAAAAGATTTATTACTGTGACTCAATCAGCAATGGGAAGTCAAGGATGGAATAACAACAATATTATGAAAAGGATAGATTGCAGTTCATCATGTAGAGGAGACAGACACAACTGCTGTAGCAGTGAATATATGGTGGGTAGCAGCTTACCTTTTTGTAATATTGTGAGATTCCATGAAGTAAGGAGAACTGAAAGTATAGAACTCAGCTTTTGGGAAACTGAAAATATGAAAACTTAGGTTGTGTGTGAACCTAGCTGACAGTTTATTTTGATGTGTTAGAATACCCTCCAGGTATAGTTGTTACAAAAGGTAGTAGACGCTACATATCATTGTTGTAAGTGCCAATACACAGAAATATAAACAAAACAAACAATCAAACAACAGTGTTGTCTACAAGTGTGCAGAGAATGTTGTTCAAATACCCAGGAAATTTTGGATCTCAATACAAATTACATTAATAAAGTAAAATTTCAATTCCTTTGTATTTAATATTTGCACAATAAGTGTCAAATATTATTGTCTCTGTGTATCTGAAGTTTGTGCAGTCTGCTGTAGATGTTTAGTTTGTCATTGTTTACAGTAAGCAGAACTGCATGGAATTGCTTGATACCTTAAAACAAATCTGGGGAGATGCTTAGCTATAAGTGTGAAAATTATAGTTGACTGAAAGCAAAATTTACATTGCAAAATTGAGATAGAATATTTGTTTTCCATCTATGTGGTATTTTTATTAGTTCGTGGCCAGTTACCAGGTAGTAATGTGCTACACTGCACACTAAATATCACACTAAAATTGTGCAGTTTCTCTTTGAATCCAAGCAGGAAATAACACTAAAACTACACTATTTCTCTTGGAATGTGAACTGGTATGCAAATAAAATGGTTGAAAACTATAGTTTCGTAGCACTCACTGCACAACTAAAAACAAGTGTCAAATGCTAAAATGATGGTCAGCCATGCTACAATCAAGTCAGAGAAGAGACTGACTATTTCTGACTGCAAGTGCTCTGATGTGGTGTCAGCCCTTCCAACACAATGAATTCTACATTGCTAACAGCACCAGGTCCATACTTTTGTTTGAAACTGCGTGCAGGCTACTGTGCACACATAGATGAGGAGGGACTTTTGAGAAGTTGTCATGACTGCACCATTGCAATGTACAAACTGACAATTTGTGAACCTAGGTTTGATTCCCGTTGTTATAAACTTAAAAAAAAAAAATTATTTCACTCCTCGCACTATCAATCTACTGATTATAAAACTTAATATATTTTAAAAATTCAATTTATAGACATAAAATTAATATATTCAGTTTAGTTATCATTACTACCCTTGTAAGTCAGAGACTGTGGGCTAGATGGTGGTAAAAACAGTGGGTATATGAGTAAATTTAGTATGAAAGTTTTTTTAATTATTATCTGCTAAACAAACCAATTTCCAGCAGAAATTTGGTGGAGAAAGTGAGATTTAAAGCTTTAGGTAGATCTAGATCAAATGTAAATCTAACAAAAGATGGGCATGGGATGAGGCTTGCTGACCTGGCTTATGTAATGGTGAAAATTTGAAAACACTTGCAAAATATTTTGATCAGCTTCTCAACAAATCCATTAGCTCAAATACTCATGACACTAGAAGATTTTCCTCCTATCCCCTCTCCCCCAGTCTAGCTATCAAAGAAATTGTAAAAGTTATTAAAACCTTGTAAAGTTAGTGGAGAAAATTCTATTACAATAGAACTTCTCAGATGTTTCCTATCACAAATAAGTAAAAATAAAATTAATCCTTGATCAAACCAAGAAAACAGTAAAACTCAAGGGGAAATGGAAGATGGTCTTTCTACATCCACAACATAAGAAAGGCAGCAAACAAGATTTTAACAACAACAGGGGAATTTCTTTGTTAACTGTTCCATATAACATATTTCCCAAGATTATACTAGAGTAGAAGCACTACTAGAGTAATTTAGGTGAATATCAAGGTGACTTTAGGAAGAATAGATCAGGTTTTTAACAAATATTTAATTTGAAGTCAATTGTTTGCCACAGTTTACTGAAGTTAAAAGATGTTTGTTGATTTCCAAAAGGCAGAAACTATGAATAAAACAAAGCTATGTGAGTAGAAGTAGGTTGCATCCCTTTCAGGTTTGTAGAATATTTTGCACAAGTCAGCTGCAGAAAAAGGTAAAATGCTTTACACACATAGTATGATGGATTTTATTGCAGCAATGCACATCATGGTGTGATAACCATAGAACAAACCAACTAGTCATCCATACTGCCAGTACTGTGTTTGAGACTGTCACACACCAAACTGTAGTTTCCTCCAGTATTGCATATCTATGGGAAGCAATAAAATTTAAGTCATCAAGTTTGCCATCAACCACTGTTAATTAAATAAACAGCAGGACAATTATGTATATGGATGACTGTCCAAAATTAAGTAAAGCCAACATGCTGTAGCAACTAATTCAGAAGTTGTTTAAACTTCATCTTTAATGTAATATGTTCATGAGTATCAGAATGATTACAGCAGAAATCAATGTAGCTTGAAACAGCAAAATATTTAGAGCAAAACAAGCCACCGTGGCAATTGCAAATGACTTAGTAACTTTCATATATAAAGAACAGCGACATCTATTCCTACCATTAAAGACGAACTGTATTACAATATATTATAGTGTTTATAACGGTGAAAACTTATAGGCCTGATTAAAAATTTGCAAGAATAAATTTTATGGACAGTTCATCAATTATAAGGAGGCATCTCATACATCAATCAAGGAAATATGTTTTTACACCATAGGCAACATCTTGAAGAAAAAAAAGAAAGACCACTTTTGTAAAGAAGGTCCGTTAGATGTCTGATAACTCTTCGTTCTATCCTCTCTATTATTCTACATCTGTTCAAAAGTTATATTTCCAGAGATACTAGAAAAACAATTCTCAAGGAAGAGTATGTTTACAGCATTTATTGAAACATCTGCAATGAGACAACGGCTCGCATATACAGTTACAACTTCAAACTGGATCTGATGCAGTATTTTGTCAGGTGTTATGAATTCCTCACTCTCTTGTATGAGATTACAGGGTGGACTATACCACAGGCTACATGCAAGAAGCTGGAAGCTTTGGAAATATGAGTGTACTTGTAGCTGTTGCATATCTCATGGGCGGAGAAGGTGAAGAATATTAAAATGTTAGATAGACACACATGAAACCAGAAGTTAAATTCCTATAAAGGAGAAACTCGAGGGATAACAAGAATCTGTTCAAAATAAGCTCTACAGCTCACAATCTGACGGGCCAGTTTTGGGCTAACACAGACCTTTTATGTTCCATATGGTATGTTCTATAAGTGCAAATGTAATATAAATTGCTAACCTTAAATTAAAGACAGCATAACAAGACAGGAAGAGAAGAGAGGGGAGGAAAGGAAATAGAAAGGGAAGGGGATATAAAGGAACATATAACTTTGTCACCTACACAGCAACAAGTTTATTACGTTCTAAGAAAGTTATGTCACCCTAGTGTAAAGGTATAAAACCAATTCATAGTAATAATAGCCACTAGAGTTAAATGCCTCCCCCCCATGAACCATGGACCTTGCCGTTGGTGGGGAGGCTTGCGTGCCTCAGCGATACAGATGGCCGTACCATAGGTGCAACCACAATGGAGGGGTATCTGTTGAGAGGCCAGACAAACGTGTGGTTCCTGAAGAGGGGCAGCAGCCTTTTCAGTAACTACAGGGGCAACAGTCTGGATGATTGACTGATCTGGCCTTGTAACATTAACCAAAACGGCCTTGCTGTGCTGGTACTGCGAATGGCTGAAAGCAAGGGGAAACTACAGCCGTAATCTTTCCCGAGGGCATGCAGCTTTACTGTATGATTAAATGATGATCTTGTCCTCTTGCGTAAAATAATCCAGAGGTAAAATAGTCCCCCATTCAGATCTCCGGGCGGTGACTACCCAAGAGGACGTCGTCATCAGGAGAAAGAAAACTGGCGTTCTACGGATCGGAGCGTGGAATGTCAGATCCCTTAATCGGGCAGGTACGTTAGAAAATTTAAAAAGGGAACTGGATAGATTAGTTAGATATAGTGGGAATTAGTGAAGTTCGGTGGCAGGAGGAACAAGAGTTTTGGTCAGGTGAATACAGGGTTATAAATACAAAATCAAATAGGGGTAATGCAGGAGTAGGTTTAATAATGAATAAAAAAATAGGAGTGCCGGTAAGCTACTACAAACAGCATAGTGAACACATTATTGTGGCCAAGATAGACACAAAGCCCACACCTACTACAGTAGTACAAGTTTATATACCAACTAGTTCTGCAGATGATGAAGAAAGTGATGAAATGTATGATGAGATAAAAGAAATTATTCAGGTAGTGAAGGGAGGCGAAAATTTAATAGTCATGGGTGACTGGAATTCGAGAGTAGGAAAAGGGAGAGAAGGAAACATAGTAGGTGAATATGGATTGGGGGCAAGAAATGAAAGAGGAAGCCGTTTGGTAGAATTTTGCACAGAGCATAACTTAATCATAGCTAATACTTGATTTAAGAATCATAAAAGAAGGTTGTATACATGGAAGAATCATGGAGATACTAAAAGGTATCAGATAGATTATATAATGGTAAGACAGAGATTTAGGAACCAGGTTTTAAACTGTAAGACATTTCCAGGAGCAGATGTGGACTCTGACCACAATCTATTGGTTATTACCTGTAGATTAAAACTGAAGAAACTGCAAAAAGGTGGGAATTTAAGGAGATGGGACCTGGATAATCTGACTAAACCAGAGGTTGTACAGAGTTTCAGGGAGAGCATGAGGGAACATTTGACAGGAATGGGGGAAAGAAATACAGTAGAAGACGAATGGGTAGCTGTCAGGGATGAAGTAGTGATGGCAGCAGAGGATCAAGTAGGTAAAAAGAGAGCTAGTAGAACTCTTTGGTTAACAGAAGAAATATTGAACTAAATTGCTGAAAGGAGAAAATATAAAAATGCAGTAAATGATGCAGGCAAAAAGGAGTACAGACGTCTCAAAAATGAAATCGACAGGAAGTGCAAAATGGCTAAGCAGGGATGGCTAGAGGACAAATGTAAGGATGTAAAGGCTTATCTCACTAGGGCTAAGATAGATACTGCCTACAGGAAAATTAAAGAGACCTTCAGAGAAATGAGAACCACCTGTATGAATATCAAAAACTCAGATGAAAACCCAGTTCTAAGCAAAGAAGGGAAACCAGAAAGGTGGAAGGAGTATATAGAGGGTCTATAAAGGCCGATGTACCTGAGGACAATATTGTGGAAATGGAAGAGGATGTAGATGAAGATGAAATTGGACATATAATACTGCATGAAGAGTTTGACAGAGCACTGATAGACCCGAGTCGAAACAAGGCCCCGGGAGTAGACAACATTCCATTAGAACTACTGACAGCCTTGGGAGAGCCAGTCCTGACGAAACTCTACCATATGGTGAGCAAAACCGGCAAAATACTCTCACATTTCAAGAAGAATATAATAATTCCAATTCCAAAGAATGCAGGTGTTGACAAATGTTAAAATGACAGAACTATCAGTTTAATAAGTCACAGCTGCAAAATACTAACGCAGATTCTTTACAGATGAATGGGAAGATCATTTTGTATTCAGTAGAAATGTTGGGACACGTGAGGCAATACTGACTCTTCGATTTATCTTAGAGGCTAGATTATGGAAAGGCAAACCCACGTTTCCAGCATTTGTAGACTTAGAGAAAGCTTTTGACAATGTTGACTGGAATACTCTCTTTCAAATTCTGAAGGTGGCAGGGGTAAAATACAGGAAGCAAAAGGCTATTTACAATTTGTACAGAAACCAGATGGCAGTTATGAGAGTCAAGGGACATGAAAGGGAAGCAGTGGTTGGGAAGGGAGTGAGACAGGGTTGTAATCTCTCCCCGATGTTATTCAATCGGTATATTGAGCAAGCAGTGAAGGAAACAAAAGAAAAATTCGGAGTAGGTATTAAAATCCAAGGAGAAGAAATAAAAATGTTGAGGTTCGCCGATGACATTGTAATTATGTCAGAAACAGCAAAGGACTTGGAAGAGCAGTTGAAAGGAATGGATAGTGTCTTGATAGAAGGGTATAAGATGAACATCAACAAAAGCAATGTAGTCGAATTAAGTCGGATGATGCTGAGGGAATTAGATTAGGAAATGAGACACTTAAAGTAGTAAAGGAGTTTTGCTATTTGGGGAGCAAAATTACTGATGACTGTCGAAGTAGAGAGGATATAAAATATAGACTTGCAGTGGCAAGGAAAGCGTTTCTGAAGAAGGTAAATTTGTTAACATCGAGCATAGATTTAAGTGTCAGGAAGTCGTTTCTGAAAGTATTTGTATGGAGTGTAGCCATACGATAAATAGTTTGGACAAGAAGAGAATAGAAGCTTTTGAAATGTGGTGCTACAGAAGAATGCTGAAGATTAAATGGGTAGATCACATAACTAATGAGGAGGTATTGAATAGAATTGGGGAGAAGAGGAGCTTGTGGCACAACTTGACTAGATGAAGGGATCGGTTGGTAGGACATGTGTTGAGGCATCAAGGGATCACGAATTTAGTATTGGAGTGCAGCGTGGAAGGTAAAAATCGTAGAGGGAGACCAAGAGATCAATACACTAAGCAGATTCAGAAGGATGTAGGTTGCAGTAGGTACTGGGAGTTAGAGAAGCTTGCACAGGATAGGGTAGCCTGGAGAGCTGCATCAAACCAGTCTCAGGACTGAAGACCACCACCACAACAACAACAACAATAATAATGGCCACTAAAACATTTGTTTCAAAGGGCCTACATTCTAGCAGTTCCTGCCCCAGGAACAGATAGCTAAATGTCACAGATGAGTAAATGATGCAAGTAATATGTTTGTGGTAATCGGCAACAGCATTGTTAAATCGGGTTCAAATGTCACATGATGAATATTGTCAAAACTTAAAATTTTTGAAATTTCTTAATTAAAATCATAATATAGAATATAATTTGAGTGAAACGCTTAAGTCAGAATTTGAACACACAATATAAGAATGAAATTGGAACTAGCCTAAATGTAGCAGACTATGTTTCTTGCTGGTCATAAGAAAAGAACAGACTAGTTAGCAAGAAATTCTTTAAAATCACCACACCAATGAGCAAACTGGGATGTCAGATTACACGTAAAATTTTTTGGTACATATCACACAAATTTCTTCAGTTACAATAAGAAGTCTTCAGTGCCACCTCAGTATGGAGATTCAATGACATGAACACTTATGAAGAGAGAAATTTGTTAATCAGAAATACTGAGATATTAACATCAAATGCTTCATACATTCCATGCATCACAGTTAATAAAAAGAGCTTGTTGAGTTCAGCTTATTCTTATTCATAAACATGATTTGTTTCAAAAACAATTGCATTATCAACAGACAGCACAAACAAAAAGCATTACTTTTTCAGATAGATAGACGGACAAAGACATATTGGGAATGGCATATCTTATAATGTGCCTAATGTAATGCCATCTAATTAATAAATGTAGTATTAGGAATGTGGCAGTAAATACTGAAGATGGCAGTGGTGGCAAACTTTAGAAAGTATTATCATTACATACAGGTAACACTAAACAATGTCATGAACAACAATGATAATCATCATCATCATCATCATCATCATGATATAAGCTCTCATACACAAAATAGCAAACTGAAAACTCTCACTAAAACCTTGCACAAAAACCAAATATTCTTATCTGCTGTAGAAAAAACATGGTGCCCAGATGACGAGATCTTCAAATCTGAAACTTACTGGTTCTTCAACAGAAGCTCAAAAAAAGGATACTCAAGGGGTCTGCAATGCCTGGAACTGCATTTGCCATGACAATCTGCCTTCTTAAATTGGTCACGGACTTCAAACCAGTGAATGACAGGGAATTAGTATTAACAATAAAATGTGCCAACAAGACTTCACCCTAGTTGATGAACATGTCCCTAAAAATGATAAAAACAAGTCTGCTCCAGATGAAGTGGATAACTTTTGACAACTGTTGGGTGAAACACTAGTTACAATACCCAGTTACCGCATGAAGCTTCTTGTGGATGATTACAATGGTAAACCTAGTCCCACTCATAGAAGAACCAACCAAAAAGTGAGAGATTGGTCTCCATTTGTGAAAGTCCCAGCCTGCAGTCATGTCTACCCACTTTCGACATCTACCCTGAAAACAAATGACTGTCTAACTACAGATGATTACAAACAGCTAAGTCTAGGGGTAGCGTCTTTGATTCATAATCAAAAATGTCTTCGGTCCCGGGTTCGATCCCCGCCACTGCCTAAATTTTGATAAATAATCAGCATTGGCGGCCGAAGACTTCCGGCATAAAAAGTCAGCCTCATTCTGCCAACGGCCTTGTCAAAGAGGGCGGGGGAGCGGATAGAGGTTCAGGGCACTCTCTTGACCTAGGGGTGGAAAATTGCCCCTAAAGGCGGAAGAATCAGCCATGATCAACGACATGAGGATGCAGAAGGCAATGGAAACCACTGCATTAAAGACACGTAATGTGTATCCACAGGACATGTGGCCTGTAGTTGAAGAAGTGTCATGATGATCTCTCCATTGGCAAAAGATTCCGGAATAGTCCCCCATTCGGATCTCCGGGAGGGGACTGCCAAGGGGGAGGTTACCATGAGAAAAAGATTGAATAATCAACGAAAGGATACTGTTCTACGAGTCGGGGCGTGGAATGTCAGAAGCTTGAACGTGGTGGGGAAACTAGAAAATCTGAAAAGGAAAATGCAAAGGCTCAATCTAGATATAGTAGGGGTCAGTGAAGTGAAGTGAAGTGAAGTGGAAGGAAGACAAGGATTTCTGGTCAGATGAATATCGGGTAATATCAACAGCAGCAGAAAATGGTATAACAGGTGTAGGATTTGTTATGAATAGGAAGGTAGGGCAGAGGGTGTATTACTGTGAACAGTTCAGTGACCGGGTTATTCTAATCAGAATCGACAGCAGACCAACACCGACAACGATAGTTTCAGGTATACATGCCGACGTCGCAAGCTGAAGATGAACAGGTAGAGAAAGTCTATGAGGATATTGAAAGGGTAATGCAGTATGTAGAAGAGGACGAAAATCTAATAGTCATGGGCGACTGGAATGCAGTTGTAGGGGAAGGAATAGAAGAAAAGGTTACAGGAGAATATGGGCTTGGGACAAGGAATGAAAGAGGAGAAAGACTAATTGAGTTCTGTAACAAGTTCCAGCTAGTAATAGCAAATACCCTGTTCAAGAATCACAAGAGGAGGAGGTATACATGGAAAAGGCCGGGAGATACGGGAAGATTTCAATTAGATTACATCATGGTCAGACAGAGATTCCGAAATCAGATACTGGATTGTAAGGCGTACCCAGGAGCAGATATAGACTCGGATCACAATATAGTAGTGATGAAGAGTAGGCTGAAGTTCAAGACATTAGTCAGGAAGAATCAATACGCAAAGAAGTGGGATATGGAAGTTCTAAGGAATGACGAGATACGTTTGAAGTTCTCTAACGCTATAGATACAGCAATACGGAATAGCGCAGTAGGCAGCACAGTTGAAGAGGAATGGACATCTCTAAAAAGGGCCATCACAGAAGTTGGGAAGGAAAACATAGGTGCAAAGAAGGTAGCTGCGAAGAAACCATGGGTAACAGAAGAAATACTTCAGTTGATTGATGAAAGGGGCAAGTACAAACATGTTCCGGGAAAATCAGGAATACAGAAATACAAGTCGCTGAGGAATGAAATAAATAGGAAGTGCAGGGAAGCTAAGACGAAATGGCTGCAGGAAAAATGTGAAGACATCGAAAAAGATATGATTGTCGGAAGGACAGACTCAGCATACAGGAAAGTCAAAACAACCTTTGGTGACATTAAAAGCGGCGGTGGTAACATTAAGAGTGGAATGGGAATTCCACTGTTAAATGCAGAGGAGAGAGTAGATAGGTGGAAAGAATACATTGAAAGCCTCTATGAAGGTGAAGATTTGTCTGATGTGATAGAAGAAGAAACAGGAGTCTGCAGTGAAATAAGGCAGAAGGGATAGATAACATTCCATCAGAATTTCTAAAATCATTAGGGGAAGTGGCAACAAAACAACTATTCACGTTAGTGTGTAGAATATATGAGTCTGGCGACATACCATCTGACTTTCGGAAAAGCATCATCCACACAATTCCGAAAACGGCAAGAGCTGACAAGTGCGAGAATTATCGCACAATCAGCTTAACAGCTCATGCATCGAAGATGCTTACAAGAATAATATACAGAAGAATGGAAAAGAAAATTGAGAATGCGCTAGGTGACGATCAGTTTGGCTTTAGGAAAAGTAAAGGCACGAGAGAGGTAATTCTGACGTTACGGCTAATAATGGAAGCAAGGCTAAAGAAAAATCAAGACACGTTCATAGGATTTGTCGACCTGGAAAAAGCGTTAGACAATATAAAATGGTGCAAGCTGTTTGAGATTCTGAAAAAAGTAGGGGTAAGCTATAGGGAGAGACGGGTCATATACAATATGTACAACAACCAAGAGGGAATAATAAGAGTGGACGATCAAGAACGAAATGCTCGTATTAAGAAGGGTGTAAGACAATGCTCTAGCCTTTCGCTCCTACTCTTCAATCTGTACATCGAGGAAGCAATGATGGAAATAAAAGAAGGGTTCAGGAGTGGAATTGAAATACAAGGCGAAAGGATATCAATGATACGATTCACTGATGACATTGCTATCCTGAGTGAAAGTGAAGAAGAATTAAATGATCTGCTGAATGGAATGAACAGTCTAATGAGTACACAGTATGGTTTGAGAGTAAATCGGAGAAAGACGAAGGTAACGAGAAGTAGTAGAAATGAGAACAGCGAGAAACTTAACACCAGGATTGATGGTCACGAAGTCAATGAAGTTAAGGAATTCTGCTACCTAGGCAGTAAAATAACCAATGAAGGACGGAGCAAGGAGGACATCAAAAGCAGACTCGCTATGGCAAAAAAGGCATTTCTGGCCAAGAGAAGTCTACTAACATCAAATATCGGCCTTAATTTGAGGAAGAAGTTTCTGAGGATGTACGTCTGGAGTACAGCATTGTATGGTAGTGAAACATGGACTGTGGGAAAACTGGAACAGAAGAGAATCGAAGCATTTGAGATGGGGTGCTATAGACGAATGTTGAAAATTATGTGGACTGATAAGGTAAGGAATGAGGAAGTTCGATGCAGAATCGGAGAGGAAAGGAATACGTGGAAAACACTGATAAGGAGAAGGGTCAGGATGATTGGACATCTGCTAAGACATGAGGGAATGACTTCCATGGTACTAGAGGGAGCTGTAGGGGGCAAAAACTGTAGAGGAAGACAGAGATTGGAATACGTCAAGCAAATAATTGAGGGCGTAGGTTGCAAGTGCTACTCTGAGATGAAGAGGTTAGCACAGGGGAGTGGGCCGCATCAAACCAGTCAGTAGATTGATGAAAAAAAAGGCATGAAAAACACCAAGTCTGCTGCCCATATCCTACAAAACTTGCTCACTTGCCATTGTGGTGAGTTTGTAAGACCAAGCTGAGCATCGAATAAAGGAATATTAAAGGGGCTTTAACAGTGGTCAGTCAACAGCTCTGTAACCTTTAAGACATCATCAGGTAATTAATACATTTTAAAGTTTAAACATGTATGTCAAACATCCTTAAAGATCTTGGGGTTGACCTTACACTGCTGGCATTAGTTACAGCTGCCCTGACAAATACAGATTCGAAGATAAAGTTCCTAGAATGCCTCTCAGATTCCTTTGAGGTGAAAAGAATAATCCGAGAAGGCAATGGGTTGTCTCAAATACTTTTCAAATGCATTCTTGAAAAATCATCATAACCTGGCAAATTAGACTGACATTGACCAACATCTTCCACTTTGTTTTGATTGAAATCATTCAACTACAATGCCCTGGTTTAGAAATGTAAAAGATGTATTTCTTTTAAAAGTCAAATTCAAAGACAAGTGTGATGCCAGTCTCTTCCATAAGAAGATAATAATTAATGGGGTACACCTAGCTGAATGACCAAAAAGATGATGCTGTGTCCATTGGATGGAAGAGCATAGTAAAGTCCACTCACAAAGGGCTTCAAAGAAAGCAACTTTCACTGTCGAATGTACCAAGACAGCACCAGCAAGACAATGTAATGTTGTTCTTGTTTACTATATTGTGTGCTTTTCCACTGACATATGACATTCATTATGCATAAACAATACATATTGTTGTGAGTTTAGGTAGCTGTGCATCACACAAGTACAAGTGTAATAAGTAACACATGGAAACTTTATATAAATGTAATGTAAGTTAAATAAAGTACCTTTATAAGGGACTATAACTGCTATTTAGCTTCATTTATATGTGACAAACACATCAGCAGAAATCCTTTGTCTGCAGTGGACTGCTCATCATGTGAAGTGTTAAACAACTGGTAAAGTAACTAAAAACCGACTAGAGGTAAAAGTAATGTGGATGAGTAGGAAAGGTAACAGCTGGACCTCAAGACAAAAAATTCGAATGTCCTCAATGAAATAAAAAAAAAAAGACATACAAGTTCTTCAGGAAACATAAACCTCATGGACCATATATTAATAAAATATGGATGACAAACGGATTTTATGGCAAAATACTGTGTAAAGGAGGTCTTGACAGACACAGATTCAATGCGTTACTTACTAAAAAGGGAAGGAAAAAAAAATGGAACAAATTTTCTGCAGTAACTAGATGTAAACTTTAGAATATAATGAATGTAAAATATATAACATGATGTAGATGTGTTTAGTGTAATTCACATACTATACTGTCTCCTTTGCGCATTCACAGTCGCAGGTTTTCACGAAACAAATACATAAAGCAAGAGAATCCACACGATATGTTGGACAGAATTCTGTGTTGATAAAACAATGAAGATGCAACATTTCTTTGCACAATTCTACCACCTGCTTTAGTCCCTCTAGGAACACACACATTTGGTTAAATAAAAAGTTCATTTGCTATATCAAACCCTAGATAGCCGAGACTCATCATGAAGTATTATGGAAAAGTCATAGAGCCAAAGTAAAATCACATACAAACAAAATTTAAAAATGTCTATTGTGGAATCTTTAATTTTAGTGTGGTAGAATCTAAACAGAATGTAGGTGGTTTGTGAAGTGAAGCTGCTGACTGTTCAAACTTGAGTAGCTGCCATTACCATCTCCCCAAAGCATTTTCTTGCATGAGATTTGTCATTACCATATAATAGTTAGACTAGTTTTTCCTATTGCAAACTGCAGATTGAAATGCCAGTATCCAAGAGAGAAAAATTGGTGTGAATATATGATGTGAGGGCATTCTATACAATGCTAAGCCCCCCCCCCCCCCCCCACACACACAGTGTCAGTTAAGTAAAAGCTCCAGAAATGTCAGAAATTAGACATTTTTTCTGAACACAAAGTAGTCTTCATCAGTACGATAATGTGTTTATGAGAGAAGACATTCATCATGGGAAAAGTACAATTGTAATGTACAGAGAATTGATGTAGCCAGTGGAAAAAAAATATGAAAATAAGTGTCATTGGAAATTTATTCATAGCCTGATGAGCAACACAACACACACACTATAGAAAAGTTCACAAGAATAACAAATAAGTACACCGGAAGTGGTATAAATATCGTACCACAGAAGGTTACATGTAAAGCTGCAACCAGTTTTCACAATAGCTGATTAATATGTACATGGCCATAAATTATAACACATTTAAACACACACTGAGAAGTTTAATACCACGTCAGTATGTGATACATTGAAAAATATATAAATTTTAGTAGGTTTTTCGAGGCCTATTGGTGCAACTGAAACTCTCACTGAAGCTACTGCTTCTGTCTTACACACACACACACACACACACACACACACACACACACACTCACACACTCACTTCCTTTTCTTCTTTCTGAAATGGTAAAGAAAACAAACTTAACAATCAAATACCTATATGAAGCAAATAACCTTGCATTTCTTGTTGCTTAACAACACAAAATTATCTAACATCTCAATTACATACCAAACATTGGCTGTGGGCTATTTCAAACCAGCTCTGATTGTTGCTGGGCATTCCTTAGTTCACATAAAAAGCCGCAACAATTTGTTTTTACATTTACATTTGAAGGCACACAAAGCACAATACAGTAAAACAGGAATCATTAAAGAGAAAAAAATCTATGACAAATATAGACATTTGCTCTTTTTCATAAACATATAGCTCAGGAAATGCTCAGACAGACTGTAGACAAAAATATAACAATAAACAAACAGCAACTCCAGTTATACTTTGGCATCAAACACTATTACTAGAAGAACACTGTCAAGAAAATACAAATCTCTGAGGGCTGGGACAAGTATTGCCCCATTTAAAAAAGTGCAGGGATAAAACAAATTTTATGTTAATGTAGTTGAACTTAATGCATATGTACCACTCGTTTCTTAACATAACAATGACAATGTTTCATGAGAAGACACACACATTAAGAAATCTGTCACATTACTAATCAATAACTTACTGAGGTAAGATTCAAGAAGAATCTAGTGACAAATTAGTTCCTATTTTCGATAAATTACAGTTGATACTACCTATACATAAGCTACAATGACTACGTTACCAAACAATTTTTTGCTCTTTCCAACAGTGACTGTAAATTTTATAGAAACACACAATTCATTACAAACATTTCTTTGAATAACCACATGAATTCTTGAACAGCAGAAATCACTGGTGACAAAACAGTGTTCTCAAATGGAAAAATATAACTGGGTTCTTTGAGCTTCTCATTCAAGGACAAACAAGAACAGTTCTATATTTGATTTTCTGGCTGTATGTGGGCAATACTTCAGCAACAATTTACACTTAAAAAGGCACAACACTCATTAATTGTAACTGTACTGTGTATATACTGAATGGATGAGAATCAATTCTTCAAAAGACAGATTCAACAAACGCACACACATTAATCATACATTCCATATTCTGACTCAGGCTCAGAAATTTCTGCAATATCACTATCATCTATCTGTATAATCTTTTTTCTACGAATTACTTTTATATCACCTGCTACTTTTGGAACTGTACATATATTTTCATTCAACTTCACAACTTCAACATAATTGCCACTTTTTGTCTTGAGTTCATATTTATGATTGTCAACTAACCTAACTTGTGGTTCGTAGTTAACAAGTTCTATATCTGAATCACTTGAGCTCACTACTACACTTATATTTTCTTCAATATCCGTAATAGTATTATATGTAATGGCAGGCTGTTCTTTGGGCATTTGCAAAGATGCTGATTCTGTTTGAAGTGGGGACTGCTGCTCTTGTTGTGGAGCTGTTTCTGCAGATGTTACACTACTTACACTTCTGGTGGTGTCGCTGAGATGCAAACCGGTGACCTCTGAGGGCTGGTCTGGTATGCTCTCAATATCAACTGAAATCTCCTCGTCTTCATCATCTTCATCAGAACCTTTGTTCACAACTGTACTGCATGTTGAGCATTCCCAAACAGGCCTTTTTGTCTTAAGATTACCACAGATTTTGTGTGTTCCTTGAGAGCCACAGTATCTGCACAATATTATTTCCCACATTTTTCCTTTCACATTAACTGAACGTGACTTTGCCCTACATATCTTAGCATCACAACGAGCATAAGTCTGAAGCAGCTCTTCATAAGCATTTGGAACTAGTTCCCAAGAGGCATCTCGTTCCGGGACAAATATGCCATATAATTTCATTGTTTCTTCAAAAATTGGCTTATTACAACACAACGGACATTTAAAAAAGTAGCCACTACTGAGAGCTAGTTTCTGTAAACAGTTTTTGTGAAACCACATATTGCAGCAAGGAGCCCAAATTGTTTCTGGGGACGGTTTTGGTATCAAATCATCAGAACATATAGAACAGGTGACATTATCAGTTTGAAATTTCTTCAAAGCCAATGCATCAACTTTCTGAACGATTCTGTGCTTGTCACAAAAGGATCTGAATGCTCCAAAGAATTGGTGAAATGACGACTGTTTCAATCCACAAGGTAGGTGAAAAACTTTGTGGCATTTTGGCGTCCCACAGTATATCGAGGCACCTCTTTTTTTACAATAGCTGCAAGTAACGTTTTTCACACGTCGCACTTCTTTCTTAATGTCATCTAGCAAGAAACCCCGAATGCCTTCATCGTCTTCTCCATTCTGCCGTATGTGCGTGGTCAGTAGCAAACAGAAGTAATGCGTGGCGACAGTTTCCATTTCAAGAAACTCACCGTAACGAATTTCGTCATCAACTACGGAATTGCAAAAGCAACATCTCTCTTTTCTTATCTTGCCCATTGTTCTTACAAACTGTCACATTGATACTACATTTACGCACTTCGCGGTTACCCCATTCACATGCTTACTTTTGTAAACAACAACAAAACGTCTGACAGTGCAACCACCAATGGCAACCAGTTGTTCCCGATCACGTAAGAGCTGACTGTAGCATAAATACGTACTTCCCGTAAACAAAATTTAGAACGACAGTCTTAAATTGCATAATTTGCAAATTTAGGATCAGTATACGATAATTTTGTGTGATTAACAGAATATGGAGAACTTCATAAAACAACTAGACCAACAAAATCGTGACGAGTTAAGCCCTTCTTCCACAGGCAACGAAAACTTGCACAGAAGCGACCAGTCAACTGGCGTGCGGAAACACACTACTGGATTCACTTTCATACCACATGCCCAGACAGAATAGTTAATAAACTTACTGGCCACATGCACCTCCCTCACCATCACGTAATTGTGACCTCACACGTTGAATAACATTGTCAAGTCGTTGCTATAGTTCAATTTCTGAAATAATATCAAAATTGATTTCCAGTCAGCAATGTTTCTACAATCAACCCTACGTGCACTAAATAATTATATTCGGGAAAATTATGTATACTCACAGGTAGAAATCTGTATATGCTTTTATTCATAACTTAGCATTAATTAAGTTTTTAAAAAAATCTTTCTTCGCGGCCGTTCCCATATTTTCTGAGCAACATAATTCTTCTTAACATTTCTGTTTTTGTAGTAATTTACTGAAACATCCCTAAGTGATGGCAACGATTTACATATTTCTGTGCACTGTAATAATAATGCTCTTTTGTCTTGTTTTGAACTCATTTTCCACACAACAACAACAAAAGTACCGGTAAGCTAACCTACGTCCTTGGTCTGTCACGGATATTGTCGGTACTGCCCACAGACGCCTCAATATTATCAGGCAGCACATTATATTTCCAAAAGTTTTGATATTTTCAATTTCACTAATAGAAGGTCAATATTATTACGCATACTAGAAATATTGTCGCAATTATTGATCGTTTATGGGCCGCTTACAACGAGTATAATACAACTGGCGTTCGCCACAAATAAAGCGATGAAATACGGCGTGAACGTAAACATAAGGCTACTCTACAGGTCACTCTATTAACACAAACTTTATTTGTCACTCTTATTAATTAACTTAACCAACTCACCACCAAATCATCACCTCTCAATCTAACCTATACTACAGCTCTATTTGTCATGTCAACGATATCGACCAGTTTCAGCCAAACGCCAGTTAAACTGGAGTGACTTTAGCGATCAATTTGTCTAGGAGCAAGTGGTGGGCGGTGGATCTGGCGTTATTCTACTTTTGTTCGTTCGACAACATAGGTCGCGAAAAGTGGGTTTGTGTGTATGAATAGGTAATGTCATCTCAAGGAAACAGGATTTTATCTTTAACTATTAAGAAAATGTATTGAAAGTGGGATAACTTCGTTAATCCTTAGCATAGAAATCTCATTATAGCCTTCAGTAATTTCTTGTAACTACTTATTTGTAATAAAGTTACACAGTATGGTTCAAAGCAACATAATATACTACAGAAGTATTATAACTAAGCACAGGCACTTGCTGAATTTTATGTTATTGGTGAACAGTTTAGATTGTAAAGTTAGGCTTATTTTAATTTCATAACACAATGATAATAACTATTTCCTTTAGTGGAAATATAATAATTATTTGTGCTTCTAAAGTGTAAGAGCTAATTTTCATCTAATTAAAAGCCCACGTAGAACACTCATCATTCAGTGATTGTGCCAGTTAGAACACTATCATATTTAAATGGGATTTTCAGTAGGTCAAGAGTAGCTTTAAATATCTGAAGACACTAGTGAATTACTTATTTCAACTTTGTGGTAATAGTTAGACTCAGTGACTCAACCAAAAATATATTATAATTGTACTTAAATAAAATACCTTTGCAATATTGACTGGTTTGCAGGAATGTGAACCACAGCAAGTCTATTGCCTTGGTTACAATGCTATTGGGATACAATGAAGCAGAATGAGAACAGATCTATCTAGTGACAGTTGCTGTAGTTCTTGGATGATAGTGCAAGAGGTTCAGATGGCCAATAAGTTAAACAGCTTTTAACTTTTCTGCTCATCAAGGGATCTGGCATGATAGTGAGCCAGCAGAATGTATCCGCAGGCTAGTCGAATGGCTGGTGTGTAGGTTGGCAGATGAATGTGCAACTTTTCATTGCCACTTGAAATGGTAATTAAAGGTAATATTTACAACAGATTTGCCTGTCATCTGAAAAACTGGAAGATGTAGGTAACAGTACACTAATAAATAGGAGATCCTCTCATGAAACTAAAAACATGTCTTGAACTTGATACTTACAACAGTAAGTTTATGTAAGTCTGCATGATTTCGTGGCCATTGTCACTGAAGTTAAAATCTTCTGGGTTATTAGGCTGCGTCAGGTGAAACACGACACTGCCTAATAAACCGAGAAGATTTTAACTGCAGTCAACAGCAAGTTTGTCAGTTACAGTTTATTATTCCTATAATTTTTAGGACTATTGGATATCAGTACTGAATATGACCTATGCTCAATAAACCACGCTGAGGAAGTCATTACAGCTGATGAAATATCACATTCTTTATAGTATCACTATTCGAATTCTAATTGTGTTTCTAAGACAGGAGTAGTAGTTTAACTGTTTCAGATCATTGTGTGAGAGGAAGGAATCATATTTTCGATTCAATATTATCCAAAGTAAATATAAAATATTTTTATGGTTACATTCACATTTTATGATTTTTACTTGCTTGTGTCTGATGCTCACACAGAAAATGTTAGTCCAAAAATACAATACAAATCTAAGCACAGTCAACAATGCCCTTGCAATCAGTTTGCAGTAAGTCTGTTAATGATTTACGTAGGGCTAGTATTACAGTGTCATGTTTCTTTGTCAAACAAAGTTGACATGTCTAATACTGATGTAAAAGAAATTCGATAGAGAAATAGGGAACTTCTTCAAATATTGCCTTTCATGAAGGAAATGTCATCAAATCCAGGGGATTGCTGTGAATTTAATCATAAATTCTTTCGTCTTCTATTCATTGCACTGTTAAATTAACAGCTCGGAGTGCTGGCACTGCTACAGGTATTTGATGCCTGCAGTGTGTTTGTAAATATAGCTACAAAATGTAGTTGACATGTTCCTTCGACTCTTGCTTTGACTTGGGAAGCGGGTAAGTAAGGGGCACAACACATGCCATTGATCATATGCTGGTAGGCAGATGGAAAACGCTGCAGGCATCTTCAAATCAACACTCGCAGCTACAACCATCTACCTCTACATTTGGAACCATCTAGACAACTTTACAGCAAGCCAGAGTAGAGGAGAAGTAAATACTCTCAAATAAAAAGAAGAATTTTAGCTTTCCATTCTACTTTATCTATTTTTGAACTTTGGATGCCACAAGTTAAAATGTGGTTACATTTGTGGTTGTTGGAACAATAATTCTATTAGTTAAATTATTCAAAAATGAAAACAGTTCTTATTGCCCATATTGTGTGTGCTAAACATTTATTTACCTTGAGGTATTCCTCCTTCATTGCTTTATAAATCTCTTCACACATTTCTTGAATTATTTTGGTCTGTGGTATTGGAGTGCTGTATTTTAAGCTAGAATAGCTCTCTCCTGTAGTAAGAAATCATAGTGTTGTGGTGAGCCTGTCTTGTTCACATGTAGCATTTCTGAACTGAGTATTCTGTTTTGTACTATGAGGAGCCCCTTCGCTGGGCAAATATTGAAATACACTTTCATCCATTTGTAAGTAATTCATATACTTACATCTCCCAAAAAAAATGCTGAATACTTTTCTTCTCTCGACATAAAACTAACGACTTCGCCCAAGTATGTTTCCTTTTTTTCTGCTGTTTCTCTTCCAAATGCACACACAATGCCATTGTGATACAAGCAACTGCAGTGCATAGTAACGAAGTGTTGTTGTCCACCACCTTGAACATTAAAGAAACATATGATGACAGTGTTATACCTCTTTTTAACGACATATCGAAGATCTTTGTCAAACTATTTTGACAAATATTTGTTCATAATTCATTGTTGTTGTTGTGCTCTTCAGTCCTGAGACTGGTTTGATGAAGCTCTCCATGCTGTTCTATCCTGCTACAACCAACATCCTTCTGAATCTGCTTAGTGTATTCATCTAATGGTGTCCCTCTGCGATTTTTACCCTCCACGCTGCCCTCCAATACTAAACTGGTGATCCCTTGGTGCCTCAGAACATGTCCTACGAACAGATCCCTTCTTCTAGTCAAGTTGTGCTACAAACTTCTTTCTCCCCAATCCTATTCAATACTTCCTCATTAGTTGTGTGATTTACCCATCTAATCTTCAACATTCTTCTGTAGCACCACATTTCGAAAGTTTCTATTCTCTTCTTGTCCAAACTATTTATCGTCCATGTTTCACTTCCATACATGGCTACATGCCATACAAATACTTTCAGAAACGACTTCCTGACACTTAAACCTATACTCGATGTTAACAAATTTCTCTTCTTCAGAAATGCTTTCCTTGTCGTTGTCAGTCTACATTTTATATCCTCTCTACTTCGACCAACATCCGTTATTTTGCTCCCCACATAGCAAAACTCCTTTACTACTTTAAGTGTCTCACTTCCTAATCTAATTCCCTCAGCATCACCCGACTTTATTCGACTACATTCCATTACCCTCGTTTCGCTTTTGTTGATGTTCATCTTACATCCTCCTATCAAGACACTATCCATTCCGTTCAACTGCTCTTCCAAGTCCTTTGCTGTTTCTGACATAATTACAATGTCATCGGCGAACCTCAAAGTTTTTATTTCTTCTCCTTGGATTTTAATACCTACTCCGAATTTTTCTTTTGTTTCCTTTACTGCTTGCTCAATATACAGGTTGAATAACATCGGGGAGAGACTACAACCCTGTCTCACTCCCTTCCCAACCACTGCTTCCCTTTCATGTCCCTCGACTCTTATAACTGCCATCTGGTTTCTGTACAAATTGTAAATAGCCTTTCGCTCCCTGTATTTTACCCCTGCCACCTACAGAATTTGAAAGAGAGTATTCCAGTCAACATTGTCAAAAGCTTTCTCTAAGTCTACAAATGCTAGAAACGTAGGATTGGCTTTCCTTAATCTAGCTTCTAAGATAAGTCGTAGGGTCAGTATTGCCTCACGTGTTCCAATATTTCCACGGAATCCAAACTGATCTTCCCCAAGGTCAGCTTTGACTAGTTTTTCCATTCGTGTGTAAAGAATTCACGTTGGTATTTTGCAGCCGTGACTTATTAAACTGATAGTTCAGTAATTTTCACATCTGTCAACACCTGCTTTCTTTGGGATTGTAATTATTATATTCTTCTTGAAATCTGAGGGTACTTCGCATGTCTTATACACCTTGCTCACCAGATGGTAGAGTTTTGTCAGGACTAGCTATCCCAAGGCTGTCAGTAGTTATAATGAAATGTTGTCTAATCCTGGAGCTTTGTTTCGACTCATCTTCATCTACATCCTCTTCCATTTCCATAATATTGTCCTCAAGTATATCGCCCTTGTATAGACCCTCTCTATACTCCTTCCACCTTTCTGCTTGCCCTTCTTTGCTTAGAACTGGGTTTCCATCTGAGCTCTTGATATTCATACAAGTGGCGCTCTTTTCTCCAAAGGTCTCTTTAATTTTCCTGAAGGCAGTACCTATCTTACCCCTAGGTAGATAAGCCTCTACATTCTTACATTTGTCCTCTAGCCATCCCTGCTTAGCCATTTTGCACTTCCTGTCGATCTCATTTTTGAGATTTCTGTATTCCTTTTAGCCTGCTTCATTTACTGCATTTTTATATTTTCTCCTTTCATCAATTAAATTCGACATTTTTTCTGTTGCCCACGGATTTCTACTAGCCCTCGTATTTTTAACTTTCATTGTCAAGGAAATATGATAATGTAATACCAGCCTAAGTAATACTTTTCTGTAACAATATATGGTTGCATGAGTAGTCTGCATTTACTTGCACAGTATTCTCAATATGTACTTCACTCTGTTATCTGAAACACAAACACAAATATTTTGCATTAAAAAAAATTCTCGTCCGAATAGATAGTAATTTTCAACTACAAAGTTCTGACGGTTGAAGGTGAAAACTGTAGTTATATGCAGAGCTATGACAAAACTCAGCCATTGTCAAAGAGAAATTGTTTTATGTTGTTGGTTGAGGTAGGCCAATGAAGTTTATGCGTCCAGACCATACCAATTGTCAGGGATCATCTTATGCCGACTCAACTATAGCCCAGTTGAGATTTGTACCTCTTCTCTTCCCCCTCTTCTCCCCCTGTGCCTCCAGTAAGTCTCTGCATAGTATAAAACTAAAAAAGTATATGCCCTTCCCTTGAGCTTACCTCATTTTTGAAAATATTTGCACAAAATTTCTGAATGATAGAGAGAGAGAGAGAGAGAGAGAGAGAGAGAGAGAGAGAGAGAGAGAGAGAGAGAGAGAGAGAGAGAGATTGACAACTTGTGGCTAGTGTGAGAGTGATAGCCTGTACATCAGTGTAAGGTGTTTGACACCTACTCCATCTACTGTCACTGCTTCTGCTCCTGCAGAGATTGAAACCAGGACACAAATGTACTCTCGCTCTCTCTTTCCCTCCATTTCTCTTTCTAACAAAGTTATCCAGGAACTGTTTTATTAAAAGGCAGTCACCTTACAAATGCTTTGTTTCCTTAGTTTGTATGAATTTTCCACTAGATATGGGGACAAACATCTGTTTTTTTTTGTAGTTTTGTGCTGTGGAAACCTCCTGTCACACACCATGACATGTAATCTTGCAGCAGGCATGTTCTTTGATTGGTCTCATGAAATGCTTTAATTTTGAGTATCTCAGTAGACAAACTAGGAGTGTAGCCTTTCTCAAAATTGCCCCGTGTTTACTAATTTCAACAAAACCACTAACTTTGGCTTCAGCTTCTTGTGGATATGTCGTCTTGATTTTATTATACACAGTGCACAAAATACTATTATTTTCCATGTTAACAGGTCTTACATGAATTGATGTGGGTTGTATGTAAATTTGCACCATATCAATCCATTTGAAACAACCCTGAGCAGCGAAACATTTGAAGACGTTTCTTTAAGGTTTCTCTTGAATCGTTCGACAAATGAAGCATTCATGATCGAAAATGCTGAGTGGTGATTCATCTTTTGTTTATTCCGTCGCTTCATTGAATGAGTATTGTAAAATTAATTACCTGTCTTCTTGTAAATGATTTGGAATGTTATTACTTCCTTGTAAATTTTTCTAAGTGCATCTGCAACCTCAGCACCACTTTCAGTCGTTAGAGCAGTGACATATGCATATCTGAAATACACATCAATGACTGTTAATAAACATTTGTAACCTGAACCGTATTTGGCATATGGAATGTGGTAAACCATACTGTTGTGATAAAGGTCATCAGTTCCTTGAAGATAACGATTCTGCTTGGATAAAGTTCTCATGCTGAAGATGCAGTTCCCCTTAAGCTATTTCAGCTTTAATACTGATTATAATAAAGTCAGTTACAAGATCAAGCTATCATAGGAATGAAGTAGTTCTTTATGAAATACGTTACAGATAGAGAATAAACAAAAAACAGTTAAAAATACTCTAGTTACAAATATTATTGTTAAAACATTAGATTCTTTTCAGTGTTAAAAACATTATATTTCTTTCATTATTTAACAACAGGTTTCACTCCTCTCATAGACATAAAAATAAAAATTTTATGAAACCAGTGTTACATTTCTTTCATTGTTCGACAACAAGCTCAGTTTGCTCATTGGCACAAAAACAGTTAAATTTCTTTTATTGCTCAACAAAAAGTTCCTTTGCAATCATTGGGATCATATAGCAAATCTCACAAGTGACAATCATGTCACCGCCATTCCAACAACTTCACATTTAACTCACCGATCACTGCTTTGTATCTGTCAACACACATTTTTGATCTGAATGCAGAAAGTGAGGGGCAGCCCTCGTCCTTAGTATTACACACATCATATTCTGGCCACCCATATACAATAAACTTCACTTTCTTGAAACCCTTCATGTAGACAAGCGACTAAGGGGGAATAAATGTTTGTACACCATTCAGCACAGTTGAGTCCATACTATGATGATGGTGATTTTTCAATAACTAATTTGCACAAGTTTGAAACCGCCAGAAGCAACCATGCTACTACGAGCACCACCGAACATTCGAAATGCATTTCGCTTCTCAAGAAATCGATTGTTTGTGGTATGGAATCCTTGGAAATAAAGAAGACTTGTTACATGGTTCTGGAAAACAAAGAAAATGTAGCATTGAGCAATTTCAAGCTAAAAAAATCCCAAGTGTGATAGATGTTTCTCTCTAACCTTGTGTAAAAAGTCTGCATCCTGCGATATGGTCACAACTGCAATCTGACTATCAGCTTATATATAGAGTCCAAATGCATCCACAGTCAAGAAGTGTATTACCCTTGGGAATCAAATAAGTTTCTGGCAGAAAAGAAAAAATACCAGTGAGCAACTCATCCAAAATGAGACACTCTTCCTAAGCATGAGAGAAGTGTCTCCTCTCACATTGAGTAATGTATCTGACAAATCACTGATCAGTTGTGGTTGCCAAGGGTTGTTACATTGTCTAAAGATCCAAGATGGCCACATGTCCAACCACATGATTATGAAGTCACTTCCAATCAAGTAACTGCAAGACACCTTCCATATATAAAGCATTAAATCCCCCTGTTTCCCAGTTGGTTGAAGGGGTCCTATCTATAACAGAATTATGAACAACCAGGTGCTATGTTAACGGATTTTTTGAGAATGGTGTTGTTGCATGCATTTCAGTTCTTATGTCAATGACAGGCGATTTCAGTAGTTCGTTATCTTTTTGTGAAAGAACGATGCTTGTGGAACTCTGTATGGCTCATGAACGAATTTCTTCTTAGTTCTCTCTCTCTCTCTCTCTCTCTCTCTCTCCCTCTCTCTCTCTCTCTCTCTCTCTCTCTCTCTCTCTCTCTCTCTCTCTCTCTCTCTCTCTCTCTCTCTCTCTCTCTCTCTCTCTCCAGAAAACAGTGATTGAAAGCTGCAGTATATTTCATACACTTTTTCAGTGTTCTTTGTGCTAAAATCGACTAAATAGTTATCTTCAGGATATATAGATGAAGTCAGATATACCTTAAACTCATTCGTGTCTATTTTTGTGATGACAGTTAAATTTCTGTTTGTTTGAAAAATTAAAATTATGTATTTTCCAGCCTTGAATGTGGCATTGAATTTAACTTTCCATTACCACGCAGGAATCCCTGGTGCAACAAATTCAGTTAAATCCCAATGATGATTTCTTAAGATATTCCATAATGTCGTTCGCTCTTCCTCAGACACTTACGTTTCTGGCATTCCCCAGTAAATTAATTCATATCAAATTTTCAAATTTTCTGTGACAATACATTAATTGTTTTTTGGTGCAAATTGGTACAAGTTCATGGCAAGTATTGAAAGTAATTTTCAGTTAATTCTGTGATATCCAAGTGCCATACTGAGCAGGATACAGAAATCGAAACATCCATCACCAGCAACTAATTCTTTTAGTTCATTTCTTGTTCCATACCCAGCACTCTTAATAGTGATTCACATATTGGGGTAAAAGAATAATATCCTTTCATTAGCACTACAATTTCTGGATTGTACATATGATCAATTGTGTAGCTTTTCAGATGATAGAGTATTTTCGAAAATGAGCGAAGAGCGAAATTTTTACACAAGTGAATGTCTGCTGTTCTGATTCTTTGACATATCTTTCTTCGATATGCGGACGATTCTTGCATGGGAATAGGTTGCAAATGGTTTTTACTATTGATATTTGAATTGAATTATAAAGTCGTCAGTGAGTTTTTTTTCTCTCTCATTCAGTATGTAATTAATATCGTTTTAGTTTTTTTGTTCTTCACCTTCTTCATTTAACACAATGTCGAACTAAAGGTCGCACCAAATGATGCTAATATTTAGAACACTATGTGTCCAAGTGATATAGTGTTTGACGATTTAGAGGAGTCAAGATATCATCCATATTCTTCTCGTCTTCTTCGTTCTGATCATTTTTTCTCTGTGGATACAACATGCTGTCTGAATATGATGCCCATTACGTTTCCTTAAATTTAATCAAAGAATTGTTTCTTCACTATCGACATTCATAAGCTATCTATCTTGTTTGTTATACTTAACTCTGAAACATATTTTACCATGAATATCAGTCCACAATCTTATATCCAGGTGGCGCTGGATGTCAAAACTGATGTAAGTGGTGTGCAGAAGCAGCGTTGTTTAACGAACTTCCAGAAATGTTTCAGTGAATGTTTACAATGTAAACATTCTCAATGTTTATTAGATCTTCTACTGTTGTATGTTTTTATTCTCAATGAAATGTAATAGTGAGCCTATGATATTATTCAGCTTAAAGTCAACATGTAAATCACTCCACATCTCACATCATTTGAGAGTTTTATTTTAACTAACGTTTTATGTGACATAGCTTTCTTTCTTTGTCTCCACATCACCCTATCAGTCTATGATTCTGTCTCCTGCAACAAGACGAAAATAATGTCAATAAGATCATAAGTTTCATGTTTCAAAGTAATTTTGTCGAGAATATTCACATCATCTGTCTTATTACAATAGTAAAAATCACCGTTTCTTGATTTAATAGCATGCAGATGAGTAAGGTAATTTCATAAGTATAATGATACAGATTTAGCGTGGAGATAAAGACAACAGTTACAGTTGAGCATTTACCAGATAGGTTAAATGTTAGACCAAGCTTGATGATATCACTTGTGATACCACGAGTATGAGTTTCCTGATTTATCTACAGTTCTATAACTATACACAAAAGTGAGCAGATCTCGAAATTTTAGATAAATGAGGCACTTTTCAGTTATAAACTGTTGTATGGTTTTGAAATACTTCACTATTGTGAAAAGAGGCAGTAAAGTGTCGAAGACATAGAAGTAATATACAACATTACCTTTCATCTTCTAACATTTCCTATATGAACCAGGTTCATTTTCTGTCTGGTATATAACAATGAAATTCTCACATTTGTTTGTGATTCTGGCTAACATATAACTCATTCTCACATAAAGACATCTAAAAAATGGTATTTCGAATTTTTAACATAATATTCTAAGTCAATATTCGTAAGAACTTTTGTTGGAAGAATGTTCAAGGAAAACGTTTTGTTTCCATCGAATTCAGTCAATTTTTCATATACTGTCCCCTTCAAGGCAAAATATGTAAATGACATTTTTATGCTTACAGAGCTTATGATAAATCATTAGGAATTTGTATCAACTGATAAAAATTTCAACAGCATAGACCATTATTTGGTTTGAACTGGACTACCATATACACCATGATGTTGGACAAGAATTTTAGCTGCCCATTGAAAATGTCATGTGAACTTTGATAATATTGTAATTGACAGTACTACTGCTTAACAATGAATCAGTTTACATGTCTAGAGCATTAAAGATGTTACAAAAGTGTGGTGTGAAATATCAAAATGTTCTGAAAGTGAACAGAGTTCAGAGCATAAGAACATATATAATATAAGTACTAGAGCAATGGGAAAGAGCTGTGATTATGCAAACTTAGAGGAGAATGTCTTTATGATTTTCATGCTCGATAATGAACTGCTGAATATTATACTGAATACCAAAATTATCTACAGTAACCAGCAACAATTGTTAATACAACATTGAAGCTATCCAGTGGCGATTAAGAAGGAGAAATAATGGTGCTACTCAAGTTACAATCCTGTAGAACTGTTATGAGGAAGTACAACATTTTCCAGTCGCCACATCAATAATTTTCCTTGAAGATAGACAAGAAGGCAGTTATACTCCAGCGTACAGTATTGATAATCTGATCTGGATACTACCCAGTGACAAGAGAGATGAGGAAAGCAGTGAAACAAAAACAATATTACAACCCAGTTATGAGGGAATACAGGTGATCAACATGTTCTAGCCTTCACAAACAACAAACCTGCGAGAATGTGGACCAAGAGGAGAGAAGTGTAAACAAGACATAGTTAACAATAACAGAATGTCATAATTTAAACGAAAGAAGTTAAGCAAATGAAGTGTATAGAAAGAAGAAAAACAAATGGGAAAACAACTCCTTGTTATGGGAGAAGATGCCAAAATGATAGGCATATCAGTTAGCGATGAAAGCAGAAAATTATTCTTTAATGAGTAGCTATTATAAACTTATGTTTTATGAACTAAAGAAAAACTGGCTGTTAAACTGCATGGCTATGGGAAAAGGTCAAAGAAAAAAACTAAAGCTCAAATAAGGAGTACAACAGTGTATAAAGTTATGGTAAATAAGATACAAGAATAGGTGTGCCAGCAGGTTTTGGTGAAAAGCTTATACATTAGCTAGACGACTTTCAGAAATACTATTAAAAACGCTGTGAGTACACATGAGGTAAAACTAGATGGTCAGGGAGGCATATACCTGAAAATAGGACCGCGAAGGCTGAATATAAACAAGTAAAAATCTTTTATTGATAGCTTTCCTGTGGTACTCTCTCATTACTGCAGAAAAAGTCTACAATATTGTACTTATCTTTTGAAATTGGCAATTTTACTTATCTTGAAAGACTTTACATTGCTGATTGTAAGGAAAAGAACATTCAACCATCCAAGCAAGGTATTTCTCGTAGTACCTTCACAAAATATGATTTCGGTTTTCATATACCACGAAAGATAAATGCAACCTTTCTGAGAAAGTCAAACCAAATCGAAATAAACATTTGGAACGAAATTTGAGATTAAACAATGATATGCATAGAGAAGAAGTTTAAGAATATCAACATATGTCTGTGACCGATAAAAAAAGGAGATAAAAATTTTCTCTGTGCATCAGTTAACTTTCAGCGAGTGTTGAATGTACACCATGGCAGAAGCATACTGCCTTAATTTTCGAGAAAAATATCTGTACGCAATTTTACTGCGTATAAAAGTAGTACAAGGGATGGATTATATTATATTTGGGATGAAAAGCAAAGGAAAAAAGAGTAAAATGAATTCAGCATAGCCTTCATGCTTTATCCAGAACTTATTGACTGTAATATGCCGCATACTGTAACCATTTCTCTTCATTGTGACAATGGCATCAAACAGACCAAAACCAAGCGAGTCCTTGTCATATAGCATACATTTCTAAAATAGTGTAAACATGTAAAACAAATCAATACAATCTATGTTATTAGTGAGTATACTTAAATACTTGCATTTTCCATTGTGGCACAGGTTTCCCTGCACCGTCACTAGTAATTTCCTTTCCTGTTCCACTCATAAATATTGCGAGAGAAAAACGACTTTCTATATGCTTCCATACGAGTCCCAGTTTGTCACCTTTCTTTGTGGTCCTTATGGGCAGTGTATGTTGGTGGCTGTAGAATTGTGTGGCAGTCTGCTTCAAATGCCGGTTCTCTAAATTTTCTCGATAGTATTTCTCGAAAAGAATGTCGCCTTTCCTCCAGGGATCCTATTTGAGTTCCCAAATCATCTCCATAACACTTATGTTTGAGCCTACCGGGAACAAATGTAGCAGTCCACCTCTACATTGTTTAGTCTTCTTCGATCTGACCTGGTTCAGAACGAGCGAGTTGGCGTAGTGATTAACACACTAGACTGGTATTCGGGAGGACGACGGTTCAGAGCCGCGTTCGGCCATCCTTATTTAGGTTTTCAGTGATTTCCCTAAATCACTTCAGGCAAATGCTGGGATAGTTCCTTTGCAAAGGCACTACCGATTTTCTTCCCCATCCTTCCCTAATCTGATGGGACCGATGACTTCGTTGTTTGCTCGCCGCCTCCAAACCAGCCAACCAACCGACCTGGTACAGATCCCGAAAATTCGAGCAGTATTTAAGAATAGGTCGCACCAGCGTCCTATATATGGTCTCCTTTACAAGCGAACCACTATTTGCTAAAATTCTCCCGATATATCAAACTTGACCATTCGCTTTCCCATCACAGTTTTCACATGTTCGTTCAATTTCATACCACTTTGCAACTTTATGGTCAGATATTTAAATGAGTTGACTATGTCAAGTAGGACACTGATAATACTGGATCCGAAAATTACAGTTTCTTCTTCATACTCATCTGCATCAACTTACATTTTTCCACATTTAGAGCTAGCTGCATTAATCGTACCAACTAACAATTTTGTCTAAGTCGTCTTGTACTTTCCTACAGGCACTCGACTTCGACACATTAACGTACACCACAGCATCGTCAGCAAACAACCGCAGATTACTGCCCACGCTGTCTGGCAAAACATTTATGTATATGGAGAACAACAGCGGTCCTATCACACTTTGTTTCTGATGAACACTCGCCATCGAGGACAACATCCTGAGTTCTATTACTTAAGAAGTCTTGGAGACACTCAGATATTTGTGAACTTATTCCATATGCCCATACCTTCTTTAACAGCCTGCAAGGAGCCCGTATCAAATGCTTTCTGGAAATATAGAAATATGGAATCTGCGTGTTGTCCTTGATCTAAAGTTCGCAGTATATCATGTGAGAAGAGTGCAAGCTGAGTTTCACGTGAGCGATGCTTTCTAAAACCATGCTGATTCGTGAACATAAGCTTCTCAGTTTCAAGAAAGTCTAATATTCTCGAACTGAGAATATGTTCAAGGATTATGCAACAGACAGAAATTAGGTAGATTGGCCTGTAATTTTGAGGGTCCGTTATTTTGGCCTTCTTATACGTTGGAGTCACCTGCGCCTTTTGACAGCTAATTGGGACTTCGTGTTGGGCGAGATTCACAATAAATACAGGGTAGGTAAGGGGACAATTTCATAGGGCACTCTTTGTAGAACCTGGTGAATTATGTGCTTTCAAATCTTTAAGTTGTTTCCCTACACCAGGGATGCTTGTTACTACACTACTGGCCATTGAAATTGCTACACCACGATGAAGACGTGCTACAGACGCGAAATTTAACCGATAGGAAGAAGATGCAGTGACATGCAAATGATTAGCTTTTCAGAACATTCACACAAGTTGGACTCCGGTGGCGACACCTACAACGTGCTGTCATGAGGAAAGTTTCCAACCGATTTCTCATACACAAATTGTTGTGTTGGCAGAAGAGCCAACACGGTGTTACAAGAGGAGGCCGAAATGTACGCATTTTAGCTCACGCAGGCTGGCGTGAGGAGGGAAGAACTATACTGACATGAAGGTCTGGAACATGAGAAGGAATGAGAATTCAGAAAGCGGACGTAATTAGTTTCATACTTAACTTTAATCCATTAATGATGAACGTCGCTCTTGACGGTACATGATTCACAATTGTGTTATAGTAACTGAATATGGCGCTCTTGCTAGATCGTAGCAAGTGACGTAGCTGAGAGCTATGCTAAACTGTCGTCTCGGCAAATGATAGCGTATGTAGACAGTGATCTATAGCTAGCAAAGTCGGTTGTACAACTGGGGCGAGTGCTAGGGAGTCTCTCTAGACTAGACCCGCCGTGTGACGGCGCTCGGTCTGCAATCACTGATAGTGGCGACACGCGGGTCAGACGTATACTAACGGACTGCGGCCGATTTAAAGGCTACCACCTAGCAAGTGTGGTGTCTGGCGGTGACACCACACAAACAGCACTTGACCGGCGTTGCCTGGTGAAACGGTGTTGTGATGCCTCGTGTAAGGAGGAGAAATGCGTACCATCACGTTTCCGACTCTGATAAAGGTCGGATTATAGCCTGTCTCGATTGCGGTTTATCGTATCGCGACATTGCTGCTCGCGTTGGTCGAGATCCAATGACTGTTAGCAGAATATGGAATCCGTGGGTTCAGGAGGGTAATACGGAACGCCGTGTCGGATCCCAACGGCCTCGTATCACTAACAGTCGAGATGACAGGCATCTTATCTGCATGGCTGTAACGGATCGTGCAGCCACGTCTCGATCCCTGAGTCAACAGATGGGGACGTTTGCAAGACAACAACCATCTGCACGAACAGTTCGACGACGTTTGCAGCAGCATGGACTATCATCTCGGAGACCATGGCTGTGGTTACTCTTGACGCTGCATCACAGACAGGAGCGCCTGCGATGGTGTACTCAACGACGAACCTCGGTGCACGAATGGCAAAACGTCATTTTTTCGGATGAATCCAGGTTCTGTTTACAGCATCATGATGGTCGCATCCGTGTTTGGCGACATCTCGTTGAACGCGCATTGCAAGCGTGTATTCGTCATCGCCATACTGGCGTATCACCCGGCGTGGTGGTACGGGGTGCCATTGGTTACAAGTCTCGGTCACCTCTTGTTCACATTTACGGCAGTTTGAACAGTGGACGTTACATTTCAGATGTGTTCGACCCGTGGCTCCACCCTTCACTCGATCCCTGCGATACCCTACATTTCAGCAGGATAATTCATGAGCACATGTTGCAGGTCGTGTACGGGCCTTTCTGGACACAGAAAATGTTCGAATGCTGCCCTGGCCAGCACATTCTCCAGACCTCTCACCAACTGAGAACGTCTGCTCAATGGTGGCCGAGCAACTGGCTCGACACAATACGCCAGTCACTACTCTTGATGATCTGTGGTATCGTGTTGAAGCTGCATGGCCAGCTGTACCTGTACACGCCATCCTAGTTCTTTTTGACTCAATGCCCAGGCGTAACAAGGCCGTTATTCGGCCAGAGGTGGTTGTTCTGGGTACTGATTTCTAAGGATCTATGCACCCAAATTAAGTGAAAATGTAATCACATGTCAGTTCTGGTATAATAAATTTGTCCAATGAATACCCGTTTATCATCTGCATTTCTTTTTGGTGTAGCAATTTTAATGGCCAGTTGTGTATGTTGTCCACATAGAAGTCTTTGCTATGGTCAATTGACGATACGTTTGCACGATTATTGCGTGTGAATGATTTCCTGAACATAAAACTTAAAACTTCATCTTTCGTTTCACTGTACTCAACTACCACATCAGAGTAGACAACTAAAAACTGAATGGAAGCCTTAGACTAGCTTAGCGATTAGGCGCAGAATTTTCTCAGATTCTTTGCCAGACCTTTTACTAAGGTGTGACGTTGGTAGATGTAATATGCTTCACACACAGATCTTTCACAAACTTACGAATCTCTACTAACCTCTGTTTGTTGTCATTCGTGGCTTCCCTCTTGAACTTCTCATCATCTTTCGAATTTCTTTATTAAAGTATGGTCGTTTTTTTCCACGCTTTATCCACTTACTAGGCACATAACTCTCCAGACCACGATTTACTTTCAGCTTAAACTTTGCCCATAATTCCTCTACATCTACCTAGCTTGAACTAGGTGATGCCCATTCACTAAATGAGATGAGACAATTGCTTATCTGCTTTGTCTAGCACGAACACTCTCCTAATATTGTTGCTGATTTATTAAATTTTGGAAGTATAGTTGCTATAGCGACGTCATGGTCGCTAATCCGAGTTTCTATAATGAAATCGTCGACAGAGACTGGCCTATTTGTAGCTGCAAGTTCTAAGATATTTCCACTGCACATGGGCTGCTGAGCTAACTGCTCAGTACATGTTTCAGAAAATGTGTTCAAAAGTCTGTACCCCCCACAATGAATCCATAGACATCTCAGTCTATATTCAGTAGGTCAAAGTAGCTTCCAACTTACACTCCTGGAAATTGAAATAAGAACACCGTGAACTGATTGTCCCAGGAAGGGGAAACTTTATTGACACATTCCTGGGGTCAGATACGTCACATGATCACACTGACAGAACCACAGGCACATAGACACAGGCAACAGAGCATGCACAATGTCGGCACTAGTATAGTGAATATCCACCTTTCGCAGCAATGCAGGCTGCTATTCTCCCATGGAGACGAACGTAGAGATGCTGGAGGTAGTCCTGTGGAACGGCTTGCCATGCCATTTCCACCTGGCGCCTCAGTTGGACCAGCGTTCGTGCTGGACGTGCAGACCGCGTGAGACGACGCTTCATCCAGTCCCAAACATGCTCAATGGGGGACAGATCCGGAGATCTTGCTGGCCAGGGTAGTTGACTTACACCTTCTAGAGCACGTTGGGTGGCACGAGATACATGCGGACGTGCATTGTCCTGTTGGAACAGCAAGTTCCCTTGCCGGTCTAGGAATGGTAGAATGATGGGTTCGATGACGGTTTGGATGTATCGTGCACTATTCAGTGTCCCCTCGACGATCACCAGAGGTGTACGGCCAGTGTAGTAGATCGCTCCCCACACCATGATGTCGGGTGTTGGCCCTGTGTGCCTCGGTCGTATGCAGTCCTGATTGTGGCGCTCACCTGCACGGCGCCAAACACGCATACGAGCATCATTGGCACCAAGGCAGAAGCTACTCTCATCGCTGAAGACGACACGTCTCCATTCGTCCCTCCATTCACGCCTGTCACGACACCACTGGAGGCGGGCTGTACGATGTTGGGGCGTGAGCGGAAGACGGCCTAACGGTGTGCGGAACCGTAGCCCAGCTTCATGGAGACGGTTGCGAATGGTCCTCGCCGATACCCCAGGAGCAACAGTGTCCCTAATTTGCTGGGAAGTGGCGGTGCGGTCCCCTACGGCACTGCATAGGATCCTGCGGTCTTGGCGTGCATCCGTGCGTCGCTGCGGTCCGGTCCCAGGTTGACGGGCACGTGCACCTTCCGCCGACCACTGGCGACAACATCGATGTACTGTGGAGACCTCACGCCCCACGTGTTGAGCAATTCGGCGGTACGTCCACCCGGCCTCCCGCATGCCCACTATACGCCCTCGCTCAAAGTCCGTCAACTGCACATACGGTTCACGTCCACGCTGTCGCGCCATGCTACCAGTGTTAAAGACTGCGATGGAGGTCCGTATGCCACGGCAAACTGGCTGACACTGACGGCGGCAGTGCACAAATGCTGCGCAGCTAGCGCCATTCGACGGCCAACACCGCGGTTCCTGGTGAGTCCGCTGTGCCGTGCGTGTGATCATTGCTTGTACAGCCCTCTCGCAGTGTCCGGAGCAAGTATGGTGGGTCTGACACACCGGTGTCAGTGTGTTCTTTTTTCCATTTCCAGGAGTGTATATCGTAAGGTGTCAGACAAATCAAACACCTTCTATGAAAACCCTGACATGGTAAGCAAATCCAACAGTATGTCACATAGCTCTGGATAAATCCTGACATTAAATGAACCAAAGTAATACGATCAACGAGTGAGCAAATGGAATACCACAGACTAACACAAGAACGTCTAAATGCATGTCATACCTTTCCACTGTGAAACAGACGCAGTTCTGAGGGGAGAAACAAGAACAGAAGCCGAGAGCAGAATCGTGTAAGGGACGGACACCCACGTCGCTAACTGACCGCCAAAACCAAGCCCCAGCCCATGCACCTCGCCTTCCGAGATGGCGAGGTGCATGGAGCTGTGCCTCCTGCCGCCTCCTGACGCTACCTAAACACCGACAAGGTAATGAACGCACGCGATGCTGCATTTTTGAGTGCATAAGGCTTCACTCAGAACTGCAGAAGTCTCATCTGTTACATCCCCTTTTTACGTAATACTAGTGTCGATCATCAATTAAATCTCATGGTGTTCACATTTGCTACTTGAAGTAAAAATCTGAAACGCGATGATTTTTCTGTTCTATAGTTATTGAGAAGCCACATCAGCCACTGTAATTTACGACAAGTTATATAAGTAATTAAAGATAACTGAGGGTCACTGTAGACCATTTTGATAGTGTTCGCATTTATGAAACTTAAGTTAAATCTAGTTTATAGATGTGATATGGCATAGGTCATCCTTCGATCCATTGTAGAACTTGGAAACCCATTCAGTGAATAATGTTCACATTTTTGTTGAACGCAGTTGATTTTTATCATCCTGTATAAAAATATTTCCTTTTATCAATAGTACAACTTATAAACAATGTTTTGTGAGTAGAATAAAATTTCCAATGGTAAACTTAACTGATTTTTCGACATTGTTTTACCAGCTAACTAACAATAGGAGAGCCTTCAACCACCCCTTCTACTAAATTTAGTAGTGTTAAGATTCTTTTATAGGAAGTGCAGTGGAGCTGACGCTGAAATCATTAACAGGTCCGAGGTTCAAATTAGTCAATTCCCTAATAAACACGCTCAGAGCGTCGTTGCGCGAAAGTGGTAAGGAGACACGACTTAGAACAGACACCACCCAGAATGTTAGAATTGGGTGTGTACGCACTAATGACGATTGATATTCTTTGAATGACTCTAAAATTGTCACAGCGGAATTGAGTGGCTGGTAAAAACTTCCAGTAATTAACTCTGTTTCATCTACACCTGTTATGCATGACTAGATAACTTCACTGTCACACTCAACTTCGACCTCAGTAGAGACAACACTTTTGTCAGCTGCAATGAACACTCTCTCTCCTATGGCCTCTAATACATCTTTCGATGTATGTTCCATGACTCACTAAATATCTCAGAGCTTTTAACCTTGGGTTTCAGCCAGCTCTCTGTCCCAAAAAAAGTCTAAATTCGAGAACTTTCCTGAAGGACAGTAAATTCGAGACCTTAATTAAGAATACTTCATCAGTTTACTGATAAAATTATGGCAGTCGAAATTTCTTTATTCTAAACGTCGTTCGATTTCCCTCGCTGTATATGGACTGGCAAGTGTTCATCAGAGCACCTCAAGCTAACGTATGGCCCAAAAAACCCTCATGTGCACTCCACAAGTACTCTGCTACCTAAGTAGCCACTTCCCCTGACCGATCAAGGGGAGTCCTACAAATCCCAGCACAATAACACAGTCCTAGAGATCTGCAGCCAAGGCCATGACAGAATCGACGAAGCCTTTGGCTGAGATGCTCCACTCAGATCCAAACTGAAGGACCCCGATCAATTCTGGAAACAGTACTACTTGCACTCCAAGTGCAAGGAGAGCAATCTTCACCACCTCTGCCAGCAGCCTGTGTGAACCGAGGATGGCTGAACACTATGTGCCTAAGGGGCTCCATAATGTGCCTATTATTGGAGCTCCCAATAACTAATAAATTCCTCCCCCCCCCCCATGTGCCTGCTCTGTCTCTGCTGAAGGAGCGGCCACCTGTCCACACAGAGGCTGAATGAGTGAGGCCAGGCAGCCAAACGCCACATTGGCGCTCTGCCTCGAGCGACGCAAATCCCTTATCACCCACCACTAACCCTGCTGTGAGGGCAGAACAATCAAGTCGGGTGCATTAGGAGGTGTCTTGGAAGCCAAGCCTGCCACCGCTACACCCTCAGACAGGAGCCTGAAGGTTACTGACTGTAGCCAAAAGTGCATTCAGCTATTGGTGAACAGCAGCCAGCTCCTTCTGCATCTGCACACAATTTACACACATCCAACCATCCGAGGAAGACTAAGTGAAGAGGTAAACTATAAGAGAAAACAGAATCCTAAATATGCAACTTGCTACCCTCCTGATGTATCACCAATGGACACTGGTGCGATAATGAGCTATGTAGCTGGCTGCTCAGTAAGCAACTACTGCGCTACAGTGTGAATGAATTTACACTTACAAAAACGCGAGATTAAAAGTCTTAAGCAAAAAACAAACATGAAATTTAATAAATACGACATCTCGAAAACACAGAAAAATGTAAACACTTAACTTACTTCTCTGTAGATGTGTATCAACCGAGGGTTGGAGACTGACCCTCTACAACTGATTCGTTTATCTTTAAGAAGATAATTTATGCACCATCTCCATGGCCAGTGGTTATCTCTTTGTCAAGACATGCAGCTAAACCATACAAGGTCACCTCTCTCTCTTACAATGATATTGATGACTGAGCTACATTTGAAGGAGAATGTAAGTGCATATCAAACGATTCAATATCTGCCTGTAGAAGATGATAAGTCTGTTGGTGAAGAAGTGGCTGTAAGTCATCATCTAAATGGAGGCAGAAATTTGAATACCTTTGCCTGTTTCAGGCATAAGTAGTCTCAATGAGCAAAAACTCCAAATCATTGTTTGTCAAATAAAGTTATGTAAATGGATTAGTAAGTGAATTTATTGTTGGAGTGTGTAAAGCTGTTAGAGTGAAGAAATGTTAGTCTTCAAGACTTTTTGCAATAGTTTCTACGGATATCCTAAAATTCATTGACTTCAGTAAACTGTATCTTAAACATAAATGGCTGTTGATTCTAAGGTCATTTAATAAAATAGTAACCATCAGTTTACTACACTTTTAACCAATTTAAACTGTTGTATCAAAAGATTTGTGCACATTTACTTCAAACATGCAAACACACATATTATACAAGTGTATCAGCACTTATTTGATGATATGGAGACATATTGTTTGGTTTTCATTGCTTTCTTAGTTTACGCTACTCTGCCTAGATATAATTCGTTCATTTCATATAGGGCTGTTGTTTCGATTGTGTGATTATGTCCTTGCATCTCAACTGACTGTTTGTGAGTAGCTTCTGCACTATTAACTGCCTTAGCAGCGACCACTACTCCACCATATAATCCTCCAAGTGCTGATAAGGCAGCAAATATTGGAACCAGAGGTAATAGTCAATAGGGAGTTGGGTATCATATGCTCTCTGGAAATCAATTTTGCTTTTTGAAGAACACATCAAGCGATTTCACAATCCATTCATACAGCTGCTTGGACCCTACTATCTGCCTTCATACACTTTAGACTACTTTGAACTGTTTTAATTTTTCTGTTCACTTTATTCTCTGCAGGCTTCCCTGTCTCCATCTTTTTCATACGCATGTGCATTTTAACTTCAGTTTTAATTGCACAAGTCCCTGCTCAAACAGCAATTTTTTCACTGAATGTTGTGTCTATTGTCTTTATGCCACTCTCTTTCAGTCAGAATCTGATCTGCTTGCTGTCTGTCCGACGAACTGTCTGGAGGATTGCATAACCAACGTCATGTTCCTTGCTCAGCGCTTCTAATGGGTTGATTGCAGCATCACGCCTTTTAAGGAGAACTCCACCTTGCTTCCTGTTCTTTTTGGTCATTGTGCGAATCCCACCTCACAAGTGATGTTCAAGAATTTAGACAGTGCTTTTATGTATTCGTTAGTGGAAGTCAGAAGAACCCTCAGTGCGCCTGAAGATGTGATTCAAGAAGCATGCACTTCAGGTGTCCATTAGTCCTATTACTGAAGAAATCACACAATCACAAACATCGCGATCTATTTTCATATACAGTTAGGTGCAATTAAGAATGTGTAGATATATATTTCAAATCGCTTCAGCAATGTGAGTATAAATTTCTAGAATGTGTCTAAAAATTTGAATGGAGTTCTATATTTTACAATTTCAAGTAAGGAGCAGGTAATATCATCCGATGGAGTGTTGCCACTTTCGATTTTATTTTCGATGATATTGATTGTGATAAGCAATATCTCATGAAGGCATAGTTGTCTATGGGTCACCATAATGGGATAGACAGCTTTTATCTATGTCAGACATATTTAAAAATTTCAAAACAATTAATAAGAGGCAGCACTAATGTAATTATCCTTTTTCAAACAAGATGAACATAATCTGTAATCTGTTAATGAAGATATGACTTTTAATGCATTGCTCAAAATGTGTAAGTGAGCATGGAATGACAATGCATGTAATTTTCTGCTTATAGGCAGAAATGGTTACTTAGGGTTGGGAACTATTGTATGAATTTTGGAAACTATAGTTGTATTTCAGATCATCTGCTAGACATGGACTGAGGTATAAATAGAGATATTTGCTTATATTCAGTTCAGATTTTAATTGGACATTGTGGCTGTCGACATGTCTCTCAGTCCATTAGACGAAAGATTAGTGTTACAACTCAGATGTTGCTGCAAAAAAGGCAAGCTGAAGCTGAGTCCATACTGGAAACATAATATAGACCTGTTTTTCATCCATTAGAGAGATTGTGGCAGCTATTCTGAAAGGAGAAGACAACCTAGAACAAGAAAATGGGTTCAAAAACAAACAAAATATTTATGGAAGCAAAAAAGAATGAATAAGAAGAAGGTGAAGGAAATTGGTTCGAAAACATAACAAAAGGTTTATGGAAGCAAAAAAGAAATAATAAGAAGAAGGTGACTACAATGGGGAAGTTGGTGGTGTAAATGAAGAAAAACCATGAAAGGAAATTATACCAAAGGTATGGCAGCACAATTTTTAATAAACGAATAGACAAAACACATTATATTCTACATGCCATCAATTTTGATCCAATAGCAAAAGTTGTGATAATCTGTGACTCACAGACAGACATCAGACGAGATTTGCAATATAATATATTGAGGAATGAGGGTATGGCATAATCCTTTATTTAAAATTTGACCTTGTGAAAGGAGCTACACGGCACAAGATCTCGAAAAATTGTGGTAGAATTCCAAGGACTTCTAATGCCCTTAAACAAAACTTTTTTTCTCCTTCAGAGGTCATAAATATCTCAATAACATTGATTGCTTTAGAAAAAAGTGGTGGTGAATTATTATTGACAGGTGACAATGATATATTGTTTTGGCAAATAAAATGGACTTGAAATTTGTGATTAGAAGACAGCTTCCTCTGATTCATCAGTTCATATTGATTTTAATTACTGTTATGATCCATTTGAATTGGTGGAATAATTAGTATTATTGCTAGCTTCAAAAGCAGCAGGTAATAATTTAAGCAATGATGAAATAATCTCTATTGTAGAAGAGCTTTGATAAGCATAGATTATTGCTTGAAGTCTATGGTAGCTGTAGAAAATACGGTAAAGACATCGAATGAAGAATGAGAACAGTCGGCCGGTGTGGCCGAGTGATTCTAGGTGCTTCATCTGGAACCACTCGACCGCTATGGCCCAGGTTCGAATCCTGCTATCATAGCTACTCTTCATGTGCATCGATACCAAATAGGGATGTGAAAACTCTTGCGAGTGAGAGAATACCCGGCGGAGTCAAGGATTTTCTCTGCCTCGTGATGACTGGGTGTTGTGTCATGTCCTTAGGTTAGTTAGGTTAAGTAGTTTTGAGTTTTAGATGTTAAGCCCCATAGTGCCTAGAGCCATTTGAACCATTTTAAATGAGAAAAGTCAATGAGTTGAAAGATATACAGGAAAAGTACGTTTTATGGATTTGGAAGCAGTTCACACAACTATTGCATGAGATTTCACATACCGAATAGCACCCAATGGATGTTGGGAAAAGATAGCGAGAAATTGTATTTGATTTCAGAGGAGAACTGAAGATATAGACCTTATTGTAGAGCTAATGTTACATCTGCATAACAGTTTGCAACGTCTGAGGTAACATCCTGCTGCACATTTGTCTTATTGCAGAGCAGGCTGTCAAATGCTGACATGTGTTGTGTCATGTGGGACATGCGGTGGCTTGGATTATTACATATGACATAGCAAAGAACAACTTTTTATCCCCAAAATTGCGCTGAGCCACATCACAGCGATGTAGATTTCCTTGAGTATGAATATCTATTTTCTGTTGCGGAGATATAACACTCACTTCTGAGATTAAGTTTCCTTGATTATGCAAGTGTCAGACATTACATTCGTCCAAGGTTATGTTCCACGAGTAATCTGACTAATTACTTTTTTTTGGTCCATTGGAAATTGCTGACTCAGTGTGATGGTGTGTTATATAATAGGACACACAACCCAGATTAGAAAATACGATAGTTTCAACATTACTATAACTACATACAACACAGATATTCTTTTCATATATGAATTCTTAGATAACTTGCATTATTCTATTATTATTGGCAATCCTTAAAAACACATGCAGCAAATATTGTTTTCACCTGTTTGTTTTCAATAAATCTAAATAATAAGTTTCAGAATTTCATTTAATCACACTGTAAATAGCTGTAACGTAATATTTTTCTAAAGCAAATCAGTTATGGTTATTGTTTCAGAATAGCAAATAGCGTTTCTAAATTTCTCAAACATTGATCTTTGGAGAGTTTTGGACAGTATGTCTACTAATTGTTCTTCTGTGCTAAAATACTTTATCCCAAACAAACTTTTTCTTTACTGTTCACTAACACAGTGAAATTTCAAATCTATATGTGTGTTTCATCTAATTAACTGTCCTTGTTCAGTTAGTTGGATATCACTTTGATTATCTACAGGAAGAATGATGTCCAGTTCTCTTCTGGATACCTCTTGTTTTGAGGTCTTGATGTGCTTTATTTCTCTGATGCGTTTGGCTGCTAAAATGTATTCTGCTTCAATTGAAGAAGTAGCTGTCACACTTCGCTTCTTGGAACATCAGCTATTGGGAGCGCCGCTATAAAGAACAATGTATGCATTATACTTCCTGTCTCTTAAATCTTGTGCATGACTGACATCACAAGAGACACTTAGATGAATAGTGTCATCTTCTTCTTCTTTCTTCTTACAGAAAAGGCCATAGTTCTTAATATCTTGTACATTTCAGTAATTCCTTTTCTTAGGGTCTTCCATGAAGTGGCACTCATAATTGACTATAAATGCAAGAACTGGTCTGATTTTACATGACAAATACAGAAGACTTACCATTCCTTCATGATACGGGAATGTGATGTGTTCATCTTCCTGATTTTCTTCAGTTGTCTTCCCTCTGGAACTAATGGAGCTTTCATGGCCTTACAGTCAGTGATATTGTATTTTTCTATTACTTTCTTCCCATATAGTTCTTGATGTAGAAATATTCCATCCTCCACCTCCAACATTTGTATTCCTATGTACATATCCAGATTTTTTAGCACAACCACTTTAAAATTATTCTACAGTTTCTTCAGCATACTTTCGATTCTCTCCAAGTCTTTTCCTATTATAATTCCATTATCAGCATGTATAGCTATGTACATTTCTTCACTTACATTTTATGCACTGATCTGACTTGAAATGAATTAATCCTTCTATTAGAAAATCTGTCAGAGCTTTATTCCATCTGGATGAAGCTTGTTGAAGTCCATTCAGAGCTATCCTCAAAACAATAATTTTCTCCAGCTTCTTTGTCACCTTTATGTGTATTTGTCAAAATCTCTTCATCAGTTTGCCATACAGAAACGCTGTTTTTAAGTCAAACACACTGATATGGAAATTTTTCTCTACTGCCAGAGCTACCAACCGCCTTAATGAACGTATTTTCGCTACTAAGCTGAACAATTCCTTGAAATGTATACCCTTTTCTTGTTGGCGATCTCTGGTATCCAGTATGACGTTATATCAGCCATCACCATCTTTGATTTTAAAGAGCCATCTACTTTTTATGATCTTTTTCCCTTTTGCCTCCTCTGGATTGACCAACCTTGATGTGTCATTCTTTTCAAGAGATTTATTTTCTTCTCCTATGGCTTTTAGCCAATTTTCTGTCACTGGGCCATTAATATATTCTTCATATGCAAGTAAAACTATTTTATAATCATTATATTTTAATTCTATCCCAAAGGCTGTAGTTTCTTGTGCCTTAGTTGCATGCTCTTTTTCTGGATTTTCTGCTCCTTTATTTTCTTAGTCTTGAATTTCATTTACTTGATGGTTAGTGTCATTTGATAGTTCACCAATAAGGATTCTCTGTAGAGTTTCTTTTGTCATTCTCTGTTCAAATTCTTCTCTTTGCATCAAATAGTATGTAGCCATTTGGAACATTACCTCTTTCATTTAGTTTCTTCAAGCAGTGTTAGTGTCATTTGATAGTTCACCAATAAGGAATCTCTGTAGAGTTTCTTTTGTCATTCTCTGTTCAAATTCTTCTCTCTGCATCAAATAGTATGTAGCCATTTGGAGCATTACCGACAAAAATGTATGGATTACCTCTTTCATTTAGTTTCTTCAAGCAGCCCAGACTTCTGGTAAAAATTCTTAATCCAAAACTTTGAAATCTTGACAGATGTGGTCTTTTACAAAACCACTTTTCTGCACATGCAGTACTTTGATTGATAGTTGGTCACTTGTTGTTCAAGTATTTATCTGTTAGCATTACCTGTCCCCAGAGTTCTTTCTTCAGTTTGCTATATAGTATCATAACTGTTGCCTTATTCCTTATTTTCAGATTTATTCCCTCTTCTTTTTCACTGATTTGAGAACTATAAGGAACACTGTAGTATGGCACAATTTCTTTTCCTTCACACCAGTTCTTTAAATCATGGCTGCTCTGTTCACCACCTTTATCACATATTATTTTTATACACTTCCAGATTGAACTGATTTTCAGTTTCTAATTTATATATTCTTATGAATCTCTGACTAGTATCTTAAGAAAAAGACTACACAAAAATCAGTGAAATGATCTAATACTGTCATGTAGTATATGTATACAGTACATTTTGGGGGGTTCTACCTCTCTACAGATGCCAGCATGTAGTATTTCAAAGGGTCTTCTAGCTCTATGTCTCACAGCAGAAAATGACATCATTGTTAGTTTAGTCCTCACACAAGCTTCACACAATTTTCCTGCTGATCATAAACTGTTAGGAACGTCAACACACATTCTCATGATCTTTGATGTGCAGCTTATGCCTAGATGATCTAGTTTCTCATGCCATTCTTGTTTTTCTTCTTGTTCCAGTAGATGTGTTGTGTTGGGGCTTACGGGCGCTCAACATCGAGGTCATCAGCGCCCTTTGTGCCAGTAGAGATTGCCTTCCTAATGTAATGTTCACTTCATATAATCCATTTCTTGTTTTGTGTCCTTTCAAAACGAGTACTTTGTCTTTATAGATTTGAACAGAATATTTAATAAATGCAACTGTACAATCATTTCTAGTGATAGCGTTCACAGACCTCAGATTTCTACTCACTTGAGAGACATATATAAAAATCTCTAAGACAACAATTACCACCTGCAACAGTGCCTGTTGCTACTACATTCACTGACCTACCTTGTTTGGCGACTTTCACAACACTATCATAATCCTTTAAATTTGTTAATTCATCCACTTCGTTAGACATATTTGCTGTGCCTCCACATTCAACAACCATGACTGTATTTTCTTTCTTATTGGTTTCTTGTGAAACCTTTTGTTTGTATCTGTACTGATGTGTTGTTTACTATTTTCTTGAGTGACTAAATGTTCTTTAAGGATTGCAGAAGTGAAAAATAATATTTTTATGTTATATTTGTTCTTAAGATACAATTTTATTCTTTGTGGTTTGCTATTTTGCAGTGGGGACATGGCTTGAAACATTTCGATTTCGATTCTTGAATTTGATTTTTATTTTCAAATTAGGAATCTTCTTCTTTGTGATTATTTTTCTTTTATACAGAAGAGTGTTTTTTTCTCAGGCTTGTTGCATTCTCTTGCAAAACGTCCATGTCCTCCACTCTTGTTACAAATTAGACCATTTCTTTAATTTTTGTGACAACGAACATCAAGGGAAATACTCTCTTCTTGATTATGATAATGTAGTCGTTCCTTTTCTCTTATGAGTCTTACAATTACATTTTCCATACTCTCCTCACCACCAGGAGACGAGTCCCATCCTAGAGAAAAATGTTTGAATCCATCTGGCAAAATATACAGTATCTTCGGTATTATCATACTATCTGTCATCTTCTCTCACTGAAGTTGATTCGGTTCAAATGTTATATTCTTCACTGCAGTTACATTACTAGCCATGTCTCTAGTTTCATCATACTAGAAACTATAAAATTCTTGGAGCAACTGCTGAGTGTTTTGAGAAGTGTCTCTCTTATATATTGCTTTAAGTTTGTCATACATAGATTTGGAAGTTTTACAACATGGTACATGTGGCATTATCTCTTTATCAGTTGTGTTCATTATATAACGTTTCGTCTTGGTGTCCCATTGCTGCCATTTGTTTTTGTTTTCTATAGTTTCCGAATTTTCTAGTGCTTCAGTTCTGTCCAAAATTTCACAGAGATCTTGTTTATGAAATAATATTCCAATTCCAACATCACACAAGCTGAATATACTGCTGTCTTTAGCACTTATACATTGTGAAGATCTTCGTTTTCTTTAAATATCTTGTAAGTGAATTTTATTTTATCTTATTTTTATTTTATTGCTTTTCATTCAGAACATGAGGCCCATAATTTGCTGAGTTTTTTAGTATTTTGGGTTCACTTTATTGGAAACATGGTAAGACACACTACACAGATTACAAACTACATAAGCTACTACATTGCTATAACAATCAACCACACAGATATTCTTTTCCCATACAAACTCTTAAATAATGCATGTTATTATTTTTATCATTGCCAACCCTTAAAAACACACCCAAAAATTGTTTTTTACTCGTTCTTCAACACTTCCAGTAGCACTGGAGAAGAGACCATCCATTATTGAATGCAATAAGTGTCAAGAATAAATGTGAAGTGATGTTGCTGGTAAATCTGAAAGAGCATAAAATATAACTCCATTAAGATTCTTTGTTATGAAGGCTAGGGAACTTCACTTTCTCAATAGTGGTGCTGTGTGCATGATTTATCATGGAAGAGTCGACCACATGGGCACAGTTAATTTCATAACTATTGATAACTGTTTTGTTCATATGTGCCTGGTAGAAAAGAAGCTATTTTTGTAAAAAATGTCAGTTTCTATGCACAAAGTATCAGAAGTGGAACTATAAGGAATATTAATTTTTTGATTTCTAAAAGAAGATCGCTGTGGCTAATTGCTTAATTTGCAACAGTGTTTAGTTCTCACATGTAAAGTAGTTGGTTTTGGTTGTGGTGTAATTGCATGATCAGAAATGATTGTAAGGATAATACACTTGCTTAAGGGAGAGATCTTTACAGATACAGAGTACTTTGTTGCTTATGAAGCATAGGATAGGTATACAAGTATTTATAACACTGAGTTGTCTCTATTTCAGTATGAGTAACTGATTAATTGTTACAATAAGGATATATTGTTAATATTTGGATACAGTTTGTCTGAAAAATATGATTTAGGGCCACTTAAGTTTTATTAAGGGATATACTGCAGTCAAAAGTTATCTATCTAATGGAGATAAGTCAAATATTTCCTCAAATTCTAACAACCTACTATTTACAGTAGATGATATACTAAAAGTTATTAAGACGATGATTTGCATTATTATGTTTTCATTGTGTGTGAGCCAGTATAATATGTCGAATGATATGTGTTACGAGTTCAAGTTAACTACTGAGTGAGGTGGCACAGTGATTAGTACGCTGGATTCGCATTTTGGAGGACAACAGATCAAATTCACATTCAACCATCCTGATTTAGGCGTTTAGTGGTTTCTCAAGCCGCTTTAAACAAGTGATGTGACAGTTCCTCTGAAAGGGCATAATTGATTTCTTCCCTGTCCTTGAAATATTTTGAGCTTGTACTCCATGTCTAACAATATCAATACTGACGGGACAATAAATCCTAATATTTCTTTCTTCGAAGCTGACTGTTATTTATTGCATCAAAAATTTTTGCAATAAAATTTTTATCTTGATTATTCTTTGTTTGGTGTTTTTTTGCTTCAATCTCTCTGTAGTATATTATATTGGTGGTGATGATGTGGAAGTCATTATTTGATGTGTGGCCACACGTATGAAATACAATTTTATGACGAGACAGACATGAAATGAGAGCGACTGAAAGAGATATCAAATTTACTGTGATGTGTAACTTATAGAGATGACAATGAGACAGATGTGGAAGTATTTTGTGTACATATGTGGGATGAAATTTAATGATGAAACAGAAGTGGAAAAAGGGAGATAGATAGATAAACAGACAGATAGATAGACAGACAGACAGACAGACAGAAAGATAGATAGATAGATAGAGAGAGAGAGAGAGAGAGAGAGAGAGAGAGAGAGAGAGAGAGAGAGAGACAGAAAGAGTGACAGGGACAGGAAACTTACAGAGCTGTGTAAATCAGAGAGATGATGATGGGACAGATATCGCAACGTTTTGTGCACACATATAGGAAGAAATGTAATGACAAGACGACACAGTATTTACAGACATGGAACTTTATGCAATGTGTGTGTACGATGACACAATTTCTTGGAAATTTCTTTGAATACTTCGGCAGTTCTAGGGAAACTTTCATCACTCAATCGGAACTACTACACATTTTCGAGCTATACACCACATTAAAGTATTTGCGGGATTGGCTGCCACATTTTAATATGACACTTAGGTTTATGAGAGAGGAGGAAAGAGAAAGGGGGAGAGGACATACTATGAAGCGCAACTAAGATAGTTTCACTATCTAGGATCTTTAAATTTCCTAATAACACCACCATCTAGCATTTTCCAAGTTTCCCCCCATGATCATCTTGGATTTTTTGGTGTCTGCAGCGCCAACTAGCAGGAGAAATTTGAACTGTGACCAAGAGGGTCCCTGAAAATGTACTACTGATATAAAATGAAAAATTATGATGGTGACTCACTCAACAGTCTGTTAACAGTATTTTTGTATGAGTCATAGAAAAAGCTTGTCTCAGTACCTCTTTAGTAACAAAAGGTATTTCTGTGGTGTCTAAATCACTACCTCCATAAGAATTGACTACTGGAAACGAACTTTAAATTGTTTCAGAAGTGCACATTCATGACCTATGAAAGATTTAGCAGTATGCTTCATTAATCTGTTTGCATGTCAAATCATAGAATCTTGCAATTATTGAAAAACTGTAAAATACATTGAATTTAAGTAATTTTATTTTGGAAGGTTAAGAAAATATTTACGAAAGGCCAGAATGATAGCCTAAGAGATTCAAACTGTGAGAAGGCACAGGGCAGCAAATGTAGCTTGGTTGAAGTGTAAAACTTTCGTGTGTAGGAAACATGATACATTTCAGCATGTTGTTTGCAAACCATCATTTGCGGTAAAGTAGTGATTGAGACTCCACACCATGCCACAGAGTCAATATGGAGTTTGATATGCTCAGGCTGGCAAATAGACAGTTCCCTGTGGTTACACAGATGGTGGAATCAGAGTGAACAATGGGTGTGCCCACCAGTAGGATCCTCCACTTAAATATGTGCATGCTCTCACTTACTGAAACTTTCCTACTTTCACTCGATGTGTTCAGACCATGGCTGCAGATATAGTGTTTGATAATTGCTTGTTTTACACATTCTCTTTCAGTATTCATTCTGGACTGATCTCAGACACTGAGGAAGAGTTTGTTGTGTGTTGGACTTTGTTTCTATAGAGCCTTTCACTAAGTGTACTTAATTATCACTGAACACTCGGAACTTCTATTTTTTTCATAGTCACTCCATCAACATGTGTTGAGTGATATAGTACTTTTGTTACAGAGCAAAGAATGAAAAAGTTATAAATTATTAGTACAGACCACTGAAGGATGGATGAGGTAATGTTTGTGCAATGCAGACAGAAATTTGTTGAAGCATTTAAGTCGATTTGAAGTCATTGCAGTGGATATTTTGAATGGCTGGAGGTGGAGAATGGACACAACATAGCAAAACATAAACCTATTGGAATCATTGTGCATAACATAAGTTGAAATGATGTTTATGTTGGCACCAACCCATCCACAAGCGCAGGGCATGAATGATATACTGGTGAAGCTGTATAGTTGTAGAAGTCCACAAGCACAGGACATAGATGACTTACTGATGAGGCTATATATCGAATGTCATATAGTTATAGAAGGGATTGTGATTTCAATGTCAGCACTGACCCACAAGATCCAGCTGATGACATGCTGGTGAAACTGCATATGAGCTATTGCTGTATGATTGGAGATGCGAGTATTGAAATTTATAAGACATTTCTAGAAAGACAGTATTTACTCACTGTATTTACAGTAAAGGTGGCATCTTGGTTTACACAGAGACAAGTTCTCTCACTGTAAGAGACTTCTTGCTGGTCACAGGTCGGTTGGCGTTATGATGTTCTATCTGCATACAGGAACCTCATTCAGATGTACTGAAAATCACACACCATGGTAGGCATTGCCTTTTTTAGATTATAAAAAATCCTGTGATGAAATAAGAATAAACTATTTACAGTGACATTATTGGAAGATGCATTCAGAGAAACCTTACACTGGTGAAGGTAAAATATACCTTCATGCAGTAAATTGCCATTTGAAGAATGCTGCAACAGGTGTGCTCATTATCACTCATTTTATTCGCTTACAGAAGGAGTGCAAAGAAATATCCACTCTACCTCACACCTTTCTTTTTTAAGAATTAATATAGTTGTCCACGCATTTGCAGATGATACGCATGTCACAGTTAACAATGTGTAAGATGTAGGATACCATTCAAAATTATGAGAAAAGTTGTGTGATGTGACTCAGTACGAAAAAATCCATAGTAATAACTATGAGAGAAGATGAACTTATTAGACAAGATCGTTTGTAAACAAACTTTACTGACGATTGCAGGGTTTTATAAGTATGGTTATCATCTTCAGATGTATGAATACATTCATACACAGTGAATTTATTCAGAGACAAAATTAAGTATAACAGCAGGTGCATTACAGTAGCAAAGTTGTGTTACAACACATCTCACTAAAAGGTTATCACATGTCTCCTAGGCCAACAAGTATTCTTTCAAAAACATTGCTGGGTATGTGAGGGAAGAGTTGAACGACCCATTGGCGAGTCAGAGTTGAAATTATAATATACAGAGCAATATGCCAAATGCTGATATCCCATGCCACACATTACTGTTTTCTTTATTGCAGCAATGGCAGTGCTAGCCTGGCAGGTGCAGGCTGCTACTGGCCAGAAAACTGACAGGTGTCACTGATAGGTGTCACTAGTGTATTCATGTACTTCTTACTAAAAGTTATACATGTATTTTAAGCTCAACATGGTTTCTGTTAAGCATCGATAAAAGATTGATAAGCACATTTTCTTTAATATTAATACAAAATAGTTATTAAAGTGGAAGCTAACAATTATTCATATTACATTAACATGCACAAGTGCACTTGAGTAGAATCTGCTTTACAACTTGGTGCAGTTTTGAGAAATAGATATACAATAAATTTCTCTATGTAGTTTATAATTTATAAAAATCTGCAGATATAATTGTAAAATTATTAAAATTATGAAAGAATGTGGAAGTAAAGCTTCAAGAGGGGCTTCTGCTGTGTCACCTGGATATCAGTCTATGTTGTGGATGACAAAGTATGTAATTATCATGTATGCAAATAATAAAACAATCACTATGATAGTCGGCCACACACTTATTTCATATAGCAACAAGAGTTAGACGATGTGATCACCTACATCAGAGTCTCAATGTGTCGCTGCAGTGTGTTGTTAGTGCTCAACTACTAAAAATATAGGCTTACTATGATTATATGATTGGATAGGATAAAGTCAGTGAGTTAAGAACATGTTAAACAAGCATGAAAAACAAAAACTCTAAGTAGTGACACTGTGACACTGTGACACTGTGACACTGTGACAAAATGCTTGTTTATTGTGTCCTGTTAAGGTATTCTTCTATGAGCTGTATTTATCTTCATTGCCCACAATTTCCATCACTATTAGTTGGCACAGAAGAAAATCCAATGTCCAAAAAATGCTGAGTGTGGAGAATGTGTCACTTGATGTCTACATATGTAAAGATACCTCCATACCTTGTGAGAGCACATTATCTTGATAGAGTAGTAAATGTTCTTTGCAATTTAGTTACATATTCCCACCACTAATGATTTCAGGCCACAGATCAGGCCACAGATTTGACTCTGATATTGGTGGTCACATCATCTAATTGTTGTTACAATGTGAATTAAGTTTGTTATGCACTATCACTGTAATTATTTTATTATTTTCAAGGATAGTAATTAATTAGGTTGTCATCTGCAGTGTAAATTTCTATCCATGTGTCATAGTGGATGCCCACCTTGTACCTTGTGCATATTTTTATACTTTTAATAATTTTACAAGTATGTCCATAGATTTTTATATATTACAAAATCTTGTCCTACAGCAATTTATTGTAGATATGTTTCTGGAAATTGCACCAACTTGTAAAGCAGCGTCTACATAGGTACACTTGTGCAAATGGACATAAGAAGAATAATTTTTAGCTTCTGTTTTAATAACTATTTTACAATAATGGGAAAAAGAGTGTCTTCTAATCTTTTTTGACACTAAGAGAAATCATGGTGTAATTAAAATACATAAATAATTTTTAGTAAGAAGTTCATGAATACACTAGCACCATGTGTTAGTATCAAGTGTCAGTTTTCCTGGCATTTGGCAAATTACTCAGTATGTTGTGGTTTTACTCTTCACTTGTTGATGCACTTTTCATTTCATCCCTCACATACCTAGCAAGACTATCTATACAGCTGGTATAGGGGGACATGTAATAACATTTTAGTGAGGTATGTTGTAATAGATCTTGTCTCTTGTAATGGACCTGCTATTGTACTTAATTTTATTTCTATATAAACTCACAATGTTTGAATGCATTCACAGATCTGAAGATGGTGACCATTCTTATTGAAACCAGTAATTGACAACAAAGGTTGTTTACAAACAACCTTGGCTAAGAATATCACCTTCTCTCAAGTAATTGATAGAGATTTCCCCTTACAAAATGAGTAAACTAATTTAATATTAAATTTGGTCATGTGTCCTGATGCTATAACCTCCTTGGAGCTACATCACATTACTGTACAAAAGCAGATAATGCTAAATATCAGTCTGCATACACAGTGTACATGGTTAATGAACTGGATGGATGGACCAGGTTAGTTCAAGCAGTAAACAGGTAAAATCAGACAAGGACAATAATTGGGGCATTTCTCACATTTGTATTTCATAATAAATTTTGTTTTGGTTGTAATATGTTATGCACATGTAAGACAGGTCAACAGTACATTCAGATATAAACACTACATATATATGATAATATTAATAGAATTTATCACAAGTGATTGCAGTGAACAGTACATGGTAAGTTAATATGACTGCTAGTTTTACTTTACAAAATTCCACTTTCCTCAGTAAAGATTTCATTTACAGAATAGAAATTGCGAACCAGAAATAATTGTGAACCAGATATAATGTTAGCTTTTCATTAAATAAACTTTCTTTCTTTACAAGCTTTATGTTGCTAGAAAACTGATTGTATAATAGTTCACCTTTATGAAGGAACTCTTCTGACAGGCAAATGTTGTGACATGGGGGACATGAATGTTTTAGCAGTTTCTTGCTTCATGATTATACACAGAGCTGTTTTGCAAATATGAATTGTAGGTTACTAAGTATTCTGTTAGATAGACTGTTGTCATTTATGTACATATGTATGGAAGGTTCAGTGTCTTTTGTGTAGAGTAAAAAAAAATCAATATAAATCTTGTCTCTTTATATTCTGTATGATTCTGATAGCTCAATTCTAGATTTTGAATATGGTTCAAGTAGACAGTGCATTCCCCTAGAATGTTGTTAATTATCTGATATGTGACTGGAGATTTGCATGATATGCCTGTACTCTTTTACCGATTGTATTCAGTATCTGTAGTACTGAACGCATAGATGGACGATTAGCTATAAGAACTTGAACATGCTAGATTTTAGGTAACTTTGCATATATATTTCTAGGAATTTTACCCCAACAACTTATAAAGTTTTGTTATTTAATATCAATGTCGCTTTTTGTGGGATATTTGAAAGTTATGGTTACATTTTTTCAGTGTTAATTATAACTTAGTTTTTGAAACAAGTATGTCAGATCTGTCAGTGGTGTGTCCACTGGTAACAGAAAGTGTTTAGATCTAATCATATAATTAAAATGCTGTTGTCATGTGCAAATAGAACTTTCTGTTTGGCATTAACACTGTGACTGATATAATGTGCAAACAAGGGAATACATGTTGGACCTGATGTCGACCTGTGAGGACACTATATTTGATTATAGTTTTTATTGTGAATATGTCGTTTTTCTTAAACTATTTCTAGTGATTACGCCTTGCTCAAGAACAATGTTTTCTTGCCAGTTAGTAAGAAATGATTTTCCATTCCTTTGGAGTACTTCTAACTCCGTTTATCCCCCAATTTATTTAGTAAAGTACCATGACATGTTATTTCATATGCTTTGAACAGTTTCAAAATTATTCCAGTACCCATTACATTTTCATCTATAGCTTTTAGGATAGTATGCAGGTATTCATAAACAGCAAAAATAGTTGACAACTTCTTTGATGAGCTCCTTGTAAATATGAGCTACTTATATGTCATCTGTTCCAGAAACATAGACACTCTGTCAGGTTTGCAGCTTGCATTGGTGTGTGTATTTGGAGATTGAAACCTGTTTTGGATATAATCATTTACTCTTTTGATAAAGTACTCATTAAAATATTAACTACTGAATTCCATCAGATATTTGTCCATTTTGCGATTTAGGATATTACATTTTGCCATAGGCTTTGTGCTTATGTCTCACCTGGTATGTTCAATGTGACATACATCTCTTGTGATTTGTAGATGTGCTCGTCTTGTGACGTTACATATGTGTAGACGAGCTATTTGGCTGTTTAGAGTTGGTACTGAGGAGAGGTGAATTTGCATACTTGGCTGGGTGTGAGCTGATTGGACAATGATGCCATGTAGCTGTTGCAGGTGATCTCAGGTACAAAGGTAGTCAGTGCAGGACAGATATGAATAATCTCATACCATGAGGACAGTGGTTGCATACATGGCATACGTTCAGCAAGTATAGCAATAATGGAAGCATTTACAACAGTCTAAAACATGGCTCACATATAACAGTTAGAAACCCAATAATAAATGACAGTGCCATAGTAGAGCAAATATGAATATACTTGGAGTTTGAGGGAAATCAGGCACTTCCAATGAAATAACAATATTCCCAATAATTTATAGGAATGAATATTTTCACTGTGAATATTAAAATTAGTAACTTTTAAATGTTTGATGTGATTTCAATAAACAACATATTAGATGATACACTGCACGATAGCTTATCATCTTAGAAGGCTATACACCTCTATCTCTTCTCTATGTTTTGAGATCTTCTTCATTATGCAAAAGTTTGTCAGAACATCTTATTCTCTGCAATAACACTGTAACTGAATGCTTATTATCTTGTTCTACTCATGTAGTAATTTATGGAATATATCATTATGTTGCCAGTAACTTTATTGAAATGTAGAATAAAGGCGATAGTAAAAACCGTTGTATTTTAAAAATGGTTAATGACATGTACAAGCTGGCACCCCCAATCAACAGAGCTCTAAAAGACGCTTCTATCAAGCACCACCAATCAACAGAGCGCCGAAAGACGTTTCTATGAAGCAAGCTACAGCTATTGTCTAACAAATATTTAACAACATTTTCCTATCATGTAATCTAATCACAAGTGTGGGAAAAATATTTATTTGTGGCCAAACTATTATTTATACTTATTGTAAATGATCTGAATGAGACCAAATATTAATAACATTCCATTTATTACATTTTGTTATAATATGTTAGTTTAATGCAGAATGTGGTGAAAGTAAATCAAAGCAAGTCTTTAGAATCTGAGATACTAGTAGCCAACAGAATGAAGGCAGTAAAGGATCATATGGAGAAGATGGCAGGAGAAAGGAAAATGTTGCATCATGGTTAATATAGGACAATTAAGCAAAAAATTGATGAGCACATTTTGGTGAAGGCCAAGGAAAAATTAAGGGAGATAGCTAGAGAAATTAGAAAGCTATTTGTCCTATGTTTTTGAGCATTTTTTTGTCACAGAATAGGTTCAGGTACCATGTATCTCAAAAATCTTTGGGGTTACGAAATGTGTCAGGGCTGAGATTGTACATAGGGTAATGAAAGTGATGATTTGTGTATATAAGTGTATTTTCTGTTTAGTATTTAAGAATTGTGGGGTTATTTCTATGTAGTTTATGGATAATTAATGTTGATTTCAAGATGCGTATGGTGATATATTGAGGTAAGATTTTAGTGCAAGGCATGAGTAACTATTGGCTGCATGAATCTGAAGTGCAAAGGTCTGCAGACCCTAAGTACTTCATTATTTGCAAAAGTGAGAAATATAATTTTGTAGTTTATATGACAAGATTTGAAGGAGGTGGAAATTTCAAGACGTTATTTTAAAGTTTTACACAAGTTTTGGATGGGTTTCTGAGGTAATGTATGTAGTTTATTAAAATAACTGTTCTCACAAACTTTGGTGCATAGAGGTCATGAGATTTCATTAAAGTGTAATTGTTTGTAGTACAGGAAAATGTAGTTATGTGCAAAGTATAAGCAGTCTTTACTGGGGTATATTTCAGTGATTTTATTTTATAATATATGTTATTTTGAAAGAATCTTAAGTAGGTTAATATTTGTAAAATTTTGTGGGAATAAGTTCTGTGCAAATTTCGTGAGGATAAATTTTGTGGATAAATAATTTACTTGTGCAAATAGGAATGAATTACTGATGATTCTGACGTGTAGCTTATCTGCTGGCTGAAAAAGAAAGTAAAATGGGAGACTTTGTTACAGAATTGTTTCAGTTTAAAAGTTTTTTGACTAGATGCTGGAAAAATTTTGGGATTAAAAAGTGTTAGTTGATGTTTCTGTTGTTGAACAAATTTCCTGTCACAAAAGACAGGTTTTCTAGATGGAACATAGACAGAGTATGAAAAATGTCGAATAAATCAAGTGTATATTGTCAAAGCTATAAATTAGTGTTTGCACTGCTACCCTGTTTAGTAAATGTATGGATTCCATTGGAGAGGGCGGTCACTGCTTGAACTATTGGGTGTTAGGAAGTCATATGGCTACTGGTAACTATACCACAGGCATATTTATACAGCTGTTGTCCTTCAACCATGACAGTGGTGCAGATTCATCTATTTTTTGATCGCAGTATGAGATTAAGCAGAGGCAGCTGGCTTGTAAGTGATTAAAAAATCGCTGCCAGAAGATCAGTCACATCCTATGTAAAAAAAAGAAAGAAAGGATGCTATAGTGAAGTGCAACAACAAAACTGCAAAAGTTAAAGTTATTTTCAAATGAGCATAACAGGATTAAAATCTCGTTTTTGAAATTTTCTTAAAGCTTTCTGTTTGATGTTTAGTTGGGCATTTAATTAATATAAATAATTTTTGTTACATTTAGATTCAAATATGGTCAAAATATGTATGAAAACATATCCTATGAGATTCATACTTCTTCATACACCATCTCAAAGTTAGATTATTGATATGGCATGTATGTAGTGTATACTATTTGTTATGTCGTGTATAATATGCAAAATTTTGGTGCAACTTAATGTGCCAAGTTACCAAGCTAATGTGGCAAATTAATTGAAAATGTGTAATGTTTCTTACATTTAGTCAAGCAATTTTGCTGTCTCAAGTTGGTATTGAGGAGAGGTGAGTTAGTGTGCTTGACAGAATGCAATTGGTGGGACAGGGCTGACTTAGACAACAGTTAATTCCATGACTTGAAAGAGGATATCACATCAAAGGCAGCATTTTAGGCGTCTATAATATGGCTATGCAAAACACTTACAAACCCAATAATAAATCACAAAGCCATAGTAGAACAAATCTGAATACACACGCAGTCTCAGAGAAACGAGGTATATCCAATGAAACAATAAAATTTTCAATATCTCAAAAGATACAAAAGTTAATAATTTATAGTGACTGAATATTTTTACAGTGGATCTTAATATTAATAACCTCTAAATGGTACATCCGGTTTCAACAAACAATATCTCAAATCATAGCATTGAACTATAGTTTATCATCCTTGAAATGTAAACATTTGTTCTGTTTTGTTTATTGACTTATTATGATTTGATATCTTCTTCATTTCACAAAAGTTTGGAAAATAGCTTATTCTCTGCAATAACACAGTAAGTGAATGCAGGATGACATGCTTCATATCTTGTACTACCTGTGCAGTAATTTATGGAGTGTTTCATTATTTTGCCAGTACTTTATTTAAATGTTACTTACAGCTGATATTAAAAACCATTGCAAATTAAAAGTGATCAATCACATGCACAAGATGGCACCACTAGTCAACAGAACACCAAAATTTGTTTCTACAAGCCAGCTGAAGCTTATTGTCTAACTAATATTTATCAACATTTGACAATTATTTCATTTAAACGCACAAATGAGAGAATTTCTTGTTTATTTATTTTCAAAGTATTATTTATCCTATTGTAAATGGTATGAGTGAGACCAAATGTTAATAAATTTCCATTTATTAAATATTGTAACAACATGCTAGTTTAATGCATATGTCAGTCTGGTTAAGACAAAGCAAGTCTTTAGATCTTACAAATACTGTTTATTTTAGTGCAGAAGACCTTGAGCCAATAAGAAATCTGCAGTGGCAGAATGCAGAACTGAGCAGGGTGCTGGAGATGGTCACCCAGTTCTGAGAGCTGGAAAAACGCAGGCCTGCCTGAGGTAACTTGCGGTATTCATTTAAAAGGTAATATATTTGGATGAGAAATGGCTGCTCGAGTACTTTATCTTTCAAGGGGACTTTCACAACTTCTAAACGTGTTCCAGTTTGAACTCCGATCTTTTCCACTAGGATTATGGAACTAAGAATTGTCAGGACATGCGTTTCTACTCTTTATCTCATGTCTGTAGATATGTAGGTTGTGAAGTCTATATTATTTTGAGCTGACGAATATTTCGTGTTTTGTGATCATGGTATGGGTCTTAGTTTTTGATTGAATAAACTAAACATTATTCTATATAATCGTCTAGTGTCGTCATATCAGTTGAGAGAAGAAAATTATTTTATTAATCTTTCACATTCAATACATCAGATTATTTTATTAATTCGCAATTCTAGCCAATACATAGACAATTTGATTGCTGGATTACAGGTACAAATATTTTCGACACATTCCCCTACACAAACGAAGATTTATATGATGTACTCCATTCCCCTGTCGCATCTTGGGTATGAAATAGAGATTTCATTTTCATAACTAAGGTGATTCTAAGTATGGAAAGCACTGCAATCCCAGTGTATACATATGCTTGACAGATGTCCTGTTTACAGAGTTAGTGGCGCCGTGACATGTAATTTCACATGTCAGACGCTGCTGCTATACGTTTATCTGTTTCCTTGTAAGAAGTATTCTCAGTTACTAACGATCCTTTTATAAGGTACTGATGCGAGCACAGTATAATTTCTGAAAAATGATCAGATGTGAACAGTGGACACTATATATCTCTGGAAAGCAAGTATCACACATAATCGATATTTTAAGGAAGCAGTTTTTTATTTTACAATTTCTTCCACAGTTTATCGTAGAGAAACCTACAAGAAGGATGTATGTTATGCGCTGGAAATATATTTTTTAAATTGGAAAATTAACAGCGCTGTATTCCACACAACTGATGGGGAGGAAACTCAAGCGATCCAACATTATAGCTAGTTTTAAGTGCGGAACTGTGTAGCCTTAGGACTGTGTGTGTTTATGTTCTCTCTAACCAGTACCTTCACAGTACTAATCCCAAACACGAGAACAATACATTAGAATTAATAGCATAGTTGATTTACATAAAAATACTTCGAACTCCATCTACCTGGAGCTCCAACATGCATAAAAAGCAGACGTTCCTTGTTCTTCTTAACTGTCTGCTATTACATCACAACACTTTCAAATATGTTACTATACACCGATAAGGGGTGCTAACCTCCTCGACAGGGGCGCATGAGGAGAAACCTTGTGTACTTGGATGGGCGATGACTCGGCTAGCTCCATTCATTCATGAGACGCGGAATGTAGCGGTCTACTTCTTGTCTGCTACAGATTAGATCGGAAACGGTGCTGCAGGATGGCCTGGTTAAAGGCAGTTATAGGGTCTTTCAGTCTCTAATTTTATCCCAAGACTGCGAGAATGCTCTATGACTTCTACCTGCATAGAAATAGATCGTAAATTATGCTAGAAATTTGTAGAGCACTTTCTGGTACACGTCAATGATGTATGTGTTAAAGAATTAACAATGAATGGACATACTGCATTGTCATCTATCTACATCCGCAATGGTGCTAGCAAAGTAAAAGTAGAGGAGGGGCGTTTTAGCGATGACACTGAAATTGGGAAACATGCCTTCACATCACTAGTCGGTGATGAAATCACTGTAAAATTGTTGAAATTGTTCGCACTGTCAACTTTAATGCTTATTACTACAGTACATGATGGCGTTTTTTCCATCCCATCCATCCACTGGTACACTGTTGATTACCACATAATGACTGACTGATATCGTTCGTTTGAGATGGAGAAGGATTCTTGGTTTAGGATAGTACCTTTTGGGGATGAGTAGAACCGATACAGTGATCACATACATGACTGCAATATGAGGAATCAATCGAAATGGAACACAGTGATCAGCTTCCCGTACCTGTGACAAATGAATTTAAGGGTAGAGGCCGTCGATCACCTTCGGACAGCAGTTTGGAAACGCTCCACAAAACCGCCAAAATCTTCTAGTTTCCTTATGTTGTGACTGTCTTCTATTTTAAATCATCCAGTATAAGTTCGTGTGTTGTGGTAGCAACAGCAACAACATGATTTACACCACACGATGTCATGGTCTAAGGCGCTGCAGTCATGGACTGTGCGGCTGGACAAATGTATGGCAGCGTACAAGGTGTGTTACTTCACGAAAAAAACGACACAGGGTCACAGGGAGCTCTCATGCAACTAATAGTATAGTTTGTGGAATATGGTTCAAATGGTTCAAATGGCCCTGAGCACTATGGGACTTAACATCTGAGGTCATCAGACCCCTAAACTTAGAACTACTTAAACCTAACTAACCTAAGGACATCACACACATCCATGCCCGAGGCAGGACTCGAACCTGCGACCGTAGCGGTAGCGCGGATCCAGATTGAAGCGCCTAGAACCGCTAGGCCACAACGGCCGGCGTGGAATATGGTCAACCTCCTACAGTACAGTCGTTGACACTTAAAACTGATCTGTGCAATCGACTTCGGTCACAGGCCACCTGCTGAAATATTTGTTTTCGATATATGGGAAGAGAGAGATGCGGTAAAAATCTTGTTGAGTTCTCTATCAGATGAAGTTAGCAGAGCTTTTATAGTTCGTAATTTTTCTCTGTTGGATGGTACGGAAGAACGATGATAGAATGTTGGGGTGATAGGCATGAATGGACCGTGAGGGATGTGGATCTGCTTTGGACTGCAGTACCTGTGTGATGTTGAGTCTTCCTAATTTTTGCCTGTAACTGTTCACACTGTCTTTATACTACCTCTTGTTGCAGGAGTGGATTTAGTTCTGCACCGACCTTACACACCATACATGGTTGGCGGAACTACAACAACATGTTACCATGGCCCTGTCGTACTAACTCATTTTAGCCTGTTTCTATATGGACTGCAGAATGTGGTAGATATAGCTTTCTCTGGCTTCTACTCAGTTCCGACTTAAATTGGAACAATCAGATGCGCAAAGCTGCAGGTATGGTAGCGCAGAGTCTGAGGGGCATTTGAAAGATGCATAGGGACTATCTAAAATTTTACTGTAGCAGATAGGTTCGAAAAGGTGACTCGTTGCAAGGTATGAGAGTGCCAGAAATATGATTCACTAGTGGCTGTAACGCTTAAAAGACTTATCCATAGGATCCAGCGCAGGTATGTGGCTGAACAGAAAGAGTTGATTGCAAATTGCAGATAGAATTTCTATCGGAAAGTGTAGCACTAGCGATCTGAAAAGCCTGAGTACATTTCTGGCGACCTCAATCAGCACACCATCTGCTATTTGTGATCCTTCTCAATCAACCATCGCCTATAAGCTGCTGGCTATATCGCAGAACTTCTTACATGGCATCAAGACTGAATGAGTTAGAAGTAGTGGAGAAATATCTAGTGGTGGCATGAGGGAGTTGCAAATACCGGCTTCATACCGCGTTCCTTAGCCGAATCACTTTCTAAATTATGTGATTTTATTACGAGCTTGCACCGTCTGTCACGTGTAACCACACTTTAGATCTGTTAATATACAATCCGGCGATCACCGTCCATATTGAGTGCCACAGTTCTTGTTTGGGAAAACCGCTTCATTCGGTGGTAATGCCATACAATGATTTATAAGGCTTGTATAGTTTTTAATGTGGATGTCATTAGCGATACTTGTGAGCATCTGTAGAACCAAGACCGCTTGTCACAGTAACATAGTCGTTGCGATCGTGTTTTTAGCATCTGGTGGCTTGTAAGACGATTACGTCTCTCTTTCTAAGACCCTGTGGTACTACTCGGCAGAAAAACTTATAAGACATGTTCACCCTTCGCTGATTTCCGCTCAGTATTTTTTCGTATAACCAGCAGTCAGTTATTGGCTAAGTATTATACTTAGTAGCAGTGGGTGCGTGATAGGTTCACCTTGAGCATTGAGCTTATGACGTATTTGTGTGTTCCGTCTTGTGCAAAGAAAATGATTAAGTCCTGTTGTAAGGATAGGTATGGATTTTACATGGAATACTGCGATAGCCACAAAAGGAATGAAAGATTTTTCTGTTTACTTGGAAATTATGTAAATCATAAGAATGGTACACATATCTCTGTTTCCAGAGCCACATTCGTCAGCAGGTGATATTTTTGATACTTCACTCATTGTCGAATGCCATCTAATCGAGGTCGCAATCGTAATATTTAATTGTAAGTATAGCTATCAAATATGTATGTATCTGGTCACCTAGTATGATTCTGTCTAGGGGTGTGTAGCGCGCAGCGATTGTGGCCTGTGGCGGGAATGCTTAACTTTTCTGGCTAATGGCAGGAGCTGTCCGAATGTGGAGACCTGTTGGGGTGTAGGAATGTACCTGACCTAATTGTGACGTCCTTTAGACAGCTGAATGGCGAACTAATACTCAGTATGTGCTGGGGAGCCTTCGTGATCACATGTGTTCTTCGTGGAAATTTGAGAAGAATCAATATGTACCTGTTTGCGCTTTACCATTATTCCTTCCCATGTAAATTGTCTGACTGCTTCTGCACATTTCCTGTCTTTATTTGGTTGAGTGAACTTCGATTATGATATGCGCATCTAGCAGATGAAAGATGGTGGAAGACACATTTGCTGGTTCTCTAGATATGAGAGACCTTAGTTGACTTTGTAAGTTATAAGGATGATTTGGAAATATCAGTTACCTCTATTTTTTTTCGAGTTTGCAAGTACAGATCTTAACAGACAGGGTAAGTTTCTAGTTACTCTGTGCTTTACAGCATGCTCCACCTCGCTAAAGTTTCAGGTTTCTAAAGTAATAATTTCCAGTCTATACCTTCGGATTATACTGTGCAAGCAATCGGTACCATACTGCTATGTGCTTGATATCGAAAAGTATCGCGAAAATGGTTTGATATTTTGGTAAACCATATGAAAATACATACGTTATTGTAGTCCCAGAGTCTGGAGATGGGTGTAGCAAGCAAGCAGATAGGTGCCAGAAAGAGAAACACGTTTGTGCCGATTGGGAACCGACCCAGCCCTTCTACAACAGTCGTTGCGGTATATGTACGATTGGTAAATGGTCGATAGCTATATGCAGGATGCAGAAGTGGTGATTTTGTATGGCACAGGATATGAATTGTGTTTATAATACATTGATGTGATACGTGGAGATCGCTTTCTCGCTGAAATATTCAAGCTTCCGTCATCAGTGGCAGAGCATTGTAATTGAAGAAGTGTCTTTCTGTATTTGACAATCTGAGGGCCACTTTTGGAAGGTTAACTGTCAGTGCAATATAGCGATCTGTACAAAATAATTTTGCCTCTGAAAGTCATGTCTGCAGGAAAAAAAGGCGGACAGTGCTTACACACCGGGGCAGCATCAGTAATTTGGCGGGTAAATTCAGTAAGAGACAATCAGAATGCTCCATTCATTCACAAGACATTCTTTGTGCTGGGACATAAGAGCCTCTATGTAGCAGTGAGAACGTTTGGCATTTTGGTGATGTTTGTTGAAAGCAGGACTTCACGATCTGCAGGAAGGGTAACATGCGATGGACAGGGTGCCACGTTAGGACCATCAGGATAAATGCATTCGGGGTTACTGTGGGCTATTTTCGTAAACAGGTTCTGTTAGGACAAGAATTTCCATGCATACAAGCTGCGATATCACGAAGGCTCCTACTAAAGCGACCGATGACTGTTTCTGTGACACTTTATGAATTCCAAGAAGGGGCTGATATTTAATGGATGGGCTCTGTCGTTAGGAGTTTCAGGAAGAATGCAGCCCCTATTATTATGGGCTAAACAGTTCCTGAGAGCGTTGCAAAAGGTTTCTGTAGCGTGACCAGAGTGAGACATGGCTGTTATTTACATAGACATGTGATGTCAGTAAACCACTGACAGCCTTTTGTCTGCACTTGCGATGGAGAGTAGTTAGTCACAAATCTCTCACTTGGCAAATACGCCTTTGCTGGACCACAGGTACAAAAGCTGTGTGTCAGCCGTGGTAAACACGTGCATCGCTAGACGCATCTCATGTGTCCTGTTAGGATCACTAGGAACAATGCATCCTGTGCTATTCTCGGAACCACTGCAAAAGATTTCTATAGCTCATCCAGAGGGAGGCTTGGCTGTTATTTACATAGACATGTGACGCCACTATACCACTAACAACGTTTTAGTTGCACTTGATGTGGTGAGTTTCTTAGCAATTAGGTCTTCACTGGACCACAGGCACAAAAGCATCGCCCCAGCAACGGCAAACACGTGTGTGTGGCCCAGAGGTGTCTCGCAGGCTGGACTGATGTGAATGCCTTGGGGCTCTGTACAGAACAGTACGCTGATATGTCGTGGTTGACGATAGTTCGAAAGCATTTTTGCGTGCAATGAGTGTGCACTGCACTATTTTGGGTTGTTTAGGTGTTGTTAGCGTGTTTGCAGAGCGTTATACATGCATTATTTTTTGACAATTTTGCGTGAGTGAAAGTGTCTGTTGCATTATTATGTGATCATGTCTGTAGGCTGTACAATGCATTATTTCTACAGTTTATAATTTGTGAATGTTTTGGCAGAGCCTTTTACAAACATTATTTTGACAATTTACGAGTTGTTTTCGTGTCTGTACATCAGTGTACTCCTTTTTTTTCTTAATCTACGAGTAGTTTGCAGGTCTGTAGGGTGTGCAATGAATTATTTCGACAGTAAACGATTGGAAAGCGTGTTTGCAAAGCATTATACATGCATTATTTTTTACAAATTACGAGATGCTTTCGTGTCTGCATGTCAGTGTACTGCATCATTTCGGTGATTTGCGAGTAGTTTGCGGGTATGTAGGCTATTTACTTTGAATCCAAGCATGCCATGGCGAGTGTATTGTATCAGCATAATATATATATATATATATATATATATATATATATATAGTATGAGAAATCTATCCCTAATAAATTGTTCCAACTTCCCACTGAAAAAATAAATAAAAGTACACTCCTTCCTGTCTCCGGCAGCTGGACACAGACAGTCCTTTTCCCGCCAAATTCCCCAGACCATCATGGGACGACATTGCCCTCTGGTGGCAGTACTATGTACCACGTCAGTTGGACTCTGGACCTCGAAGTGAACACACTGCATGGAGCTACTGCCTATGACAACTTAAATTGTTTAAATAAATACTGCATGCAAAATAATGACCATGTCCATCCTATCCAGCAGCCCAGCACAGGCTGAATCCTTTTCTCATCAGTTCCAAGGAAGTGGTGGTGCTCAGATGACTTAGGTTAGTGGAAGTAGCCCAAGCGACCTACTTTCCCTCCATTTTCTTAGGTTAGTGGAGGTAGCCCAAGTGACCTTTCTTCTGCCAAAATTTGAACTTCCCGCCATTTTCTTGGGAAGGGGTGAGAAGGGAGGGGGAAGGAGGAGGGAGGGGGATAGGTTAGTGGAGGTAGCTCAGTTGACCTATTTTCCTGCAAAAATTTGAAATTCCCACCATGACTTCATTGTGACACTGTCACTTCTATCGCTACCATCTAGGATCCGCCATTTTAAATAAATTCGGCAACAATGCAGATTCGGGGCGCTCCGCCCTTGCCACCCTACTCCTGTTTACCCGAGTTCCTGTCAAAGACTGTATAGATCTGCTCTCCCAGTTATTTGATAGTGCAGTTGTCGAACTGTTTAAGCCCACACTAACACTGTCGTATTTCATGTATGGCGGGCAGTATTTCGCGCAGTTGAACAGCATGGCGAAGGGAAGTCCGTTAGCTCGTTCTATAGCCAGCCTTTTATGGACAAATCTGAAGACATCGCCTTGAACACAGCTCTAGCTAAGCCAAGTTGATTTTATCATTACATTGACGACACATTTTCATCTGGCCCCATGGAAACTGGGAGAACTATTAGAACACCTTAACGCCATACACGACCTCATCAGCTTTACGATAGAGGTAGAGGCAGATGATGCATTGCCCTTCCTTGATGTCCTCGTTCGTCGAAAGCCCAATAGGTACTTGAGCCATAGTGTCTACGGTACACGAAACCTTCACACACGGATCAGTTTCTGCACACCCCCAGCCACTACCATCCACCACAAAAACATAGCGCACTGAAAAGCTTCGTCCATTGTACTAAAGTAGTGTTAGATGGCAAAAACCTGCCACTAGTACTAAGCCACCTTGGAAGAGTCTTCCAGGAAATTGGCTACAACCACCGCCATGTTAACAGTCCATTGCTGGTAAGACGCTCGGAGAAAACCCCACAGCCTTTCTGTTGCGCAGAGTTGGGAAAGATTAGGCATTTCGTCAGTGTCCGAGCCCCCATCAATGATACGTCAGCTTACGAGTCTTATGATGGTCTATCTAGGGCTCAGAACGCCTGGAGTGCACAAGATGCCATGCCAGTGTGCTGCTGCTATGTAGGGCAAAAGGTATGCGCTGTGGAGCAATGCCAGACGGGACACGAGAGGTGCTTATATCTACGATATCCTGAAAAATCTATCGTGCCAGAACATGCTTTAGAAAATCGACACCGTTTTATATTCGAAGAAACATCTGTCATTATGTTGGAATAGCGTTGTAAGGGAGGCTATAAAAATAAAAACATCTGAAAAACCGTCAATAAAAGCGGCGGTTTGCAGCTTAGAACATTCTGGGACCCGGTATCACGAGGCTGAAGCTCGCGCGATGGACACAGGCCTAAAACTTTGCCTTATATGGCGAGGAAGCGAGCGTCAGTGATGTCACAGCCAGCAGCGCGGCTGTGTAGAAGTGAAGTCATGCCGACACGGCAGAACGGCAGTCGTTTACGAATTGATAATGGTAGAGGAGAGCTCTGCCGAAAGCATGTGGGATTTTAACCATATGACGCAGCTGGAAGCCCGAGAAGATTTTATCAAGGTCCATTATTTTCAGTAACTAATATCTAATGGTTTATTTTCTCCCAAAAAACTGAACAGTGCTTCTGAAAGGGTAGTGCCCAGAGCATGTGTTACATGGTTAAATTGCCTCTGGCAGTACCAACGGAGAGCTCAGGAAGCTGAAAAAGTGTTTGATTCCAGACACGAACTTAGTATTTCATATGAATAAAAGAGCTATTTACTTGAACTTTCTTTTCATTTGGAGTATTTGAAACTGATGATACAGCTTTCACATGCAGACCTGAAATGCTGATGTACTGGAAGGAGGATTACCTCATATTTCTAAACAGAATCTGTCAGCTCGGGAGAAGACATTCTTTCCTGTATACTCAAAACCATGAACAACACTTGGTGAGATTTCCACTGTCATAAAAAGATTTCTGTGAAGCCGTAAAGTGACTGAGTCTGGTTGGTACCTTCAGAACATATAACATTCTTCCGCTGTTCTGTCAAATACAGTTTTCACACAATGCTATTAATCTGGTAAATCAGAGAAGCGTTGGGCGTTGTCACATTCTTAAATAAAGGCAACTGTAACATTTATGACCATTTTATTGGTATACATGCTAAATGGTTTTGCAGCTAAATATTTCACTGCTATTTTGTTTAAATGATTCAAATCTATTTCTGAGTTATTTATTGTGAATTGTAGTTGTTTTCTGAATATCCATAGTTGCAATCGACATCGTCTTCAGATCTAATTACATAAAAGAAAAAGCAAGAAATAGCGAAATTTTTGTTCTTAACCACCTGAATATAGAGAAGGTACTTTTCCAGACCTAAGACGTAGAACGCTTTTCCAATAAAAAGCTGAGCATTTTCACCATTTTGTTAAATTAACAGCATCTGCAATGACGTGGTTGAATGTTTTGTTTATTGTCATAACACGTTGGAATCACTTTCAGCTATTCACATACTGAAAATTCTTGAACCTTTTCTCTTTGCTCTATATTTTCTGTGCTATATGATACGTGCTAAAAGATAATTTGCGTGTTAAATTTACATATCGCGTACATGAAGAACTTAACAATATACTCAAACTCCACAAAACCTTTGTTGCCAAGAACTGGTCTGGAGCACTGAACTACCTTGTGCCAAGGCAGCAGAGAGGTCCTTCACTACAACGACCACGAACTATGAAGTAAGAAGACTTGTTACAAAGGCGAGTGTACTTGTACAGTACACAGACATTGCAAAATACAGCTGCCGCTACTTCTGAAGAGCGAAGTTGAGGCACCTTTCAGCTATGGCAGAATAACCAGAAAAGCTGGTTGCACGGAGAAAGCAGGCGAAGTGAAGACACTATTGCTTCATGGTGGAAAGTGAGCACTTCGACGTCGATCATGGTGGGTGCTACGGTCTGAATACGGTCCCTCCTGTGCCGTATTCCGCAGTTGAATGTGGGCAACTTACCTGGACGTGACGGTCCCTGTCAGCTATTGCCTTCCTGCTGTCATCAACGTGTGACGCTGCCCACGTGTTCTGATGCACTATGGGACTTAACTACTGTGGTCATCAGTCCCCTAGAACTTAGAACTACTTAAAGCTAACTAACCTAAGGACATCACACATCACCCAACCATCACGAGGCAGAGATAATCCCTGCCCCCGCCGGGAATCGAACCCGGGAACCCGGGCGAGGGAAGCGAGAACGCTACCGCACGACCACGAGATGCGGGCTTGCAATGTCAGTTGCTGCCATTCATTGAAAGATCCTTTGTCTGCAACATTACTGCCATCTCTGGCTTCTGATTTGAAGTTTGGTGAGGGTTTTTTATATTTGTGGTGGTATTTTTGTTCGTGCTTGTGTACGACCATGGTGCCTAAGAATTTGCGGTCATGGTCTGAGATACCATATGGACCTGTAAACTTGACGTATTTTGGAGGGAATTATTCAGAGTACTGTTTATGACTAGTGAGATGTCAGCATTGTAATTTGCTGGGACAAAAATTGTTACGTTTACAGGTAGTGCAAGCTATGTGTGAGACTTGCTGATATTATTGGCATGAGGCACCAATGCTCACAGTGCCGGTGGGCTATAATCCGTCACAACAATTAGTGTCGTTTTATTATACCTTTTTCGAAGTGTTCGTTGTAGCCGTCTTAGCTTTGTTTTTGTGTGATGTATTTTAAGTATACAGTATTTTTAGACAGGGGTTGAAGGAACGCCAGAAACACAAGCAATGACGACGTAGGAAGCAGCTCAAATTTTTGTGAAACAGATGACTGAACTGCCGAAGAAGAACGCCATGTAACAAAGGCAGGTAGCCACTTTAATGTCGTCTCAGTGTTCCTTGTTGCTGTCCTTGCTTTGTTGTTGTGTGATGTATTTTAAGTATAATGTTTTGAGACGGAGTTTGCAGAAATACCAGCAAAAAATGGTTCAAATGGCTCTAAGCACTATGGGACTTAACATCTGAGGTCATCAGTCCCCAACTGTCTCGGATGATAGAGGCAAAAGCTTCATCCAGTGTGCTCGTCTCTTCTGTGGATCCCACTGCAGCTAGTCTCATGACACTTTTTTCAGCGTAAAACTACTGAGGATGTGTGTGTGTGAAATCTTATGGCAAATTAACTGCTAAGGTCTGCAGTCCCTAAGCTTACACACTACTTAACCTAAATCATCCTAAGCACAAACACACACATCCGTGCCCGAGGGAGGACTCGAACCTCCGCCGGGATCAGCCGCAAAGTCCATAACTGCAGCGCCCTAGTCCGCTCGGCTAATCCCGCGCGGCTACTGAGGACGTGTCAACCCTTATTAACAACCTGGAAGCTGCTGCTTTCGGGGTAGCTTGTCAGATGAAGTACTTTGGCGCATGACCAAATTTCGCTTAGCGAGTGAGGCAAAGGCGTATAAGTGTCATGGGGGCTGAAGAAATAGCTCACATTTGAACAGCTTAAGAAGGAATTCGGTACTGCAAATAGAATAGTGCTACATTATTCAGAGAACAACTTACCGGGATGTCCAAGAAAAGAAACGATTCGGTGGAAGGATTCTTATATAGCATGATAGTAGGGCAAGGAGAGTTCTGGCTAGAAAATTGTTAATTTTAGCACTTTTTTTCCTGTGTCAGCACCCGATGTCAGATTAAAGTCGAGGCAACTTCAAAAGTTATATTCGAGGTCACCTCCCCTCCTATCCTCCCCTCCTACAGTCCATTCCTTCCCTTCTTCTCCCCTTCTGTTTCACCCATTTTGTTCTTGGCAAATTGCATATCAATGTCATCATGCTCTTGGTCAGTCACCACAGGTCCCCACCGCTCTCGGACAAGTTGTTCTCAGCCAGTAGGAATCAAGTCCCTTCTCCGCGCCCCCTTTGCTATCATAAAAATTTAGGTGCCTCTCATTCTAGGTCTACACATTACAGTTAAAGGATAACCATGAAGTCTCAATATCAGGGACTAGCCTACTGCCTACAGCCAGAATAAGAAGCAGAAGAAGACTGTTAGATATGAAAGCAATTATTTGCCCATCAATTATGCATTATACTATTAGTATCATTGATAATAACCATTTATTAATATATTCGTTTATACTTACTTTTCATTAATTTCTTTTCAGCAGCGTAATGGTCCTTGATCTGATACTAGCAGAATTGTAGGACCAGGACATTTTGGTGTTCGATGTACAACCGTGTGCATTGCTGCAGTAGCAGCAGTCCACAGGCCGTCCTCTTGATTTATCGTGCCCGGTACGGCCACCACAGCAGTCGCTGCCGAAGTCGTCAGCTAACCGAACCTCAGTTGAATGCCAACATAATACTGCTATTCACCAATACATATAATTTGACTGGCAGTGGGTATAAACATGTAAATACTGGCTTAGTACTCGACAGTTACTTGAAGTGGGAAATGTTCAATAAGTTGGGGTTAGAGTACAGTATTCATGGCAGGAATGGGATTATCTATGGAGCTGGAAGGGGTATGAAGTGAAGGAAATGACAGAATACCAACTATTCAATACATCTATTAACATCCACACGTTTGAACAAAAAGTTTCAATAGTCAGTATGAGCGGTGGTTGACTTACATTCAGGGTACAAACATATTTTCATAAAAAATTCAAGTTCTGTGAATGTGGGTGATCTACACTGTAGACCCAAAGAAACTGGTACATCTGCCTAATATCGTGTAGACCCCTGAAAACACGCAGAGGTGCCGAAACACGATTTGGCATGGACTCGAATAACTTCTGAAGTAGTGCTGGAAGGAACTGATACGGTGAATCCCGCAGGGCTGCCCAGAAATCCGTAAGAGGGGGTGGAGATCTATTCTGAACAGCACGTTGCAAGGCATCCCAGATATGCTCAGTAATATGTCTTGGAAGTTTGGTGGCCAGAGGAAGTGTTTAAACTTAGGAAAGTGTTACTGGAGCTACTCCTGGACGTATGGGGCGACGCGTTGTCCTGATGGAATGTCCCAAGTCCGTCGGAATGCACAATGGACGTGAATGGATGCAGGTGGTCAGACAGGATGCTTACGTACGTGTCACCTGTCAGAGTCGTCTCTAGATGTATCAGGAGTCCCATATCACTCCAACTGCACACGCCCCACACCATTACAGAGTCCCCACCAGCTTGAACAGTCTTCCTCTGACATGCAGAGTCAATGGATTCATAGGCTGTGTCCATACCCGTACACGTTCGTTCGCTCCATACAATTTGAAGAGAGACTCGTCCAACCAGGCAATATGTTTCCAGTCATTGACAACCCAATGTCGGAGTTGACGGGCCCAGTTGTGCAGTCATAAAGGGTATACGAGTGGGCCTTCGGCTCCGAAAGGCCATATAGCTGATGTTTCTTTGAATGGTTCGCACGCTGACACTTGTTGATGGCCCGGCACTGAAATCTGTAGCAATTTGCGCAAGGGTTGCACTTCTGTCACGTTGAACGATTCTCATCAGTCATCGATGGTCCCGTTCTTGCAGGATCTTTTTCCGGCCGCAGCGATGCAGGAGATTTGGTGTTTAATCGGGTTCCTGATATTCACGGTACACTCGTGAAATGGTCGTACAGGAAAATCCCCACTTCAGATCCCTACCTCGGACATGCTGTGTCCCATCGTTCGTGCGTCTACTATAGCACCACGTTCAGTTTCACTTAAAACTTGATAACCTGCCGTTGTAGCAGCAGTAATCGATCTAACAACTGCGCCAGACACTTGTTGTCGTATATAGACGTTGCCTACCGCAGCGCCGTGTTCTGGCTCTTTACATGTCTCTGCATTTGAATACACATGCCTATACCAGTTTCTTTGGCGCTTCAGTGTATAATGTACTGTACATTAGTGATAGCGACGGAAAGGCTGTGACGTTGGTGTCCTCTCGCTTCCCACGCCCGGGTTCCCTGTTTCGATTCCCGGCGGGGTCAGGGATTTTCTCTGCCTCGTGATGACTGGGTGTTGTGTGATGTCCTTAGGTTAGTTAGGTTTAAGTAGTTCTAAGTTCCAGGGGACTGATGACCATAGATGTTAAGTCCCATAGAGCTCAGAGCCATTTGAACCATTTTGAACGTTGGTGTCTGTATGTCAGAGGTACATACTGTGACTTTTTGAATTATTTGCCGCGAATAGTTTTGTACAAATCAATTAGAACAGTGCGTAAAAGCTTGTGTTCACCATGTGCCAAGTGTACAAGTGTAGATCTAGTAGGAATAACGTCCGTAGAATTTCAAATCATGGACAGAGTACCTATGTATGTTATTGCACCTATAGGTTTACATGTTATACAGGCAGAACAGAAGGCCTGTAGAAAAGAGCTGTTCACTAAATATTGGAGAATATGATGACTGGAAAGGAACTGGCCAGTGTATGTATATAAATGAAACAAAGCATTTTCTATAAAACTGTAAGGAGTAAAAAAAAAGTTCATCATGGTTAGTAAGGTATTTGATTCCCAACCAACCAACTTACTCAGCTGTGGTGATTACAAATATTACTATTATTATTAAGAAAGAAATAACATATTTTGAAAAAATAATTTATTTATTTTGTCTTACGTTTTAAAACCCTCCTAATGTAGTTTAGGAGGAGGAGGAGCATCAATCAGACTTTATGCAATAATATCATAATTTTCATTGCAGGACTCGTATTAGAAAGAAGCGCATCACTCTTAAACAGTAGAGGCAGTCAGCTTAATCTGTATGAAATACCAGATAATAAAAATAAAATATGTGTGAGAAACACATAATAGTCAATAGCATTTGAACTATGACACCTTTTGTAAGATTCCTATACATAACTAAAAGTACTTTACCCACTTATCTATATTTCAGCCACTTGAACAGGTAATAAGCAGTAATATGGTCCTCTCTTTCTTTTTCCTTGTCGAAACCATAATTGTTCAGCTGAATCACCATGACGTGCTTGGGTATAACTAATTTCAGAGTATCGAAGAGCGAGTTAATTGATATGTTCACTTGTCTTACGCTACAAATCAGTAATTTAATGCTCTCTTTTTGAAAGCTAAGTATCTTCCAGCAAAAGGAACCATCACACTATGGGCAATCCAAATACCTAATCTGCAACACACGCAAATTATTTGTTTGGCCTTTTGATCCTTGGTAACGGGAGTGGGATAGGTGGCTAGGTACATAAAGTGTTTTGTTAAGAATTTTTTCCCGGAAACCGTGTTCATGACGGGGAAATAGTCAAAAATTTCTTGCCTATTTTGCATTTCTTCATAGTGGCAACACTCACAGCAACCACAAGTGCGGCCTCTAATGAAACACTTCGTAACTGAGTAATTCTGCAACAACACACTGATAGGTGGCAGTGAAGTTAACATGTACGAGACTTCAGCTACAGCCGATGATTGGCCGCAGCAAGAGGCTCACATTATTCACATGCACCACATTCCAGGTGAAACTGGCCTTGTTAACGAAGAGTAGAATTATTTGGAGAAACACATTATATTTGTACGCTATCACGCAATGACATAACGTAGAAGCAGAGTGAAAAAGAATTCTATAATAAGCGAAAATTTCCTAATTTGATTTACTTATTAGAAACATGTTGCGACTGAAGCAACTTCCGATGCAAGCTCTAAAGTCTTTCATCAGAAACAGAACAACGAGAGATTTATTGCAGCTGATGTCTGCTTGTTCAAAATGGTTCAAATGTCTCTGAGCACTATGGGACTTAACATCTGTGGTTATCAGTCCCCTTGAACTTAAAACTACTTAAACCTAACTAACCTAAGGACATCACACACATCCATGCCCGAGGCAGGATTCGAACCTGCGACCGTAGCAGTCGCACGGTTCCGGACTGCGCGCCTAGAACCGCACGGCCACACTGGCCGGCGCCTGCATGTTCATACATACTGTGCCAGCCACTGTACCGTGTACAGCGTAGGGTACCATGTGCCACTACTAGTTATTTCCTTTCCTAATCCACCCGCAAATGGAGAAAGGGTGCAAAACCAGTCTATACGCCTCCATATGATACGAAGTGTTCTGCAGTCAGTCACAGACAGGTGTTTTACAATTTTTTTCAATAGTCTTTTACGGAAAGAAAGTAATGTTCCCCTAGGAATTCCCATTTGAGTTCTCGGATCTACTGGTAACGGATCTAACAGCAAGCCTCTGAACTGCTTTGATGTCTTGCTGTAATCTGACCTCGTGGGGATCCCAAACACTCCAACAGTACTCGAGAATGGATCACCAACAAGTGTTCTATATGTAGTCTCCTTTGTATATGAACTACACTTTCCTAAGACCCTTCCAATAAATCAAAGCCATCATTCTATAGTAGTGGAGTTATGATGCTATGATGACAAAATGAGCCGGCCGCGGTGGTCTAGCGGTTCTAAGCGCGCAGTCCGGAACCGCGCGACTGCTACGGTCGCAGGTTCGAATCCTGCCTCGGGCACGGATGTGTGTGATGTCCTTAGGTTAGTCAGGTTTAAGTAGTTCTAAGTTCTAGGGGACTGATGACCACAGATGTTAAGTCCCATAGTGCTCAAAGCCATTTGAACCATTTGATGACGAAATGACAAAGGACCCATTGTTCTGCTTATGTAAACAGATCGGAAACTTTCCTAGGTGTCCATATGTAAACAAACTGCTCACTTTGTCCCTTGTTTTGTTTTTTTAGGGTGTAATTAATGGGCTATAACAGTCACTATAATTACCAAAATTTATAATGAAGGAGGTGACCTAGTAGTGCGCTTGCACTCATGTTTACCCAAATGTTTAGTTTTACACTAAAATGATAATTGTCGTCATAATGATGATAATTTATGAGCTAAAAATGGTGTAGAGTGCTCCTATTGGTCCTTCCCCACCACCACATTGGCTACATAGTCCATATCTCACGGGAGCGGTCGTAACAATAGCAGCAGCAGCAGCAATTAATTCCAGCGATACTCGCAAATTTCCAACAGGGTATTGCACCCAATGGTATTTGCAGTTTTGAGGATTCGTTTTTACAGTTTCTGGCAGAATATTGCGTCCAAGCGTATTTTCTCTAAGGTACGATTTCGTTGCTGTTCCTACAGCTTTTTCCAGTTTTTTTAAGAAGATGCACTTAAACACGGTTTTCGTGGCTACTTTGCCGATTTTCCCCACTTTTTGAGTAGAAACATGTAACTATGTTTTTCGTGATTATTTTACCGATTTTCTCCACTTTTCAAGAAGACACACATAAATACGGTCTGGAATTGTTTAACAGCTACCTTCGCTGTGTATATGGTGCAAGCGCACTAACGTATGACGCTGTTTACAGATATAGAGCCATTCGTAGCTATTCTATCGATTTTCGCACTCTTTTCAAGACGATGCATACACACAAAGGACATCAGCAGATTGCCCCTACGTTTGTGCTGCTGCTAGAACCACAACCAAGGATAGGAAATAGAGAGTTACACAGTGTATTTCTTAGTCCAGTCAAAGTAGACAAAGCAGTAACGTTCGCGACGTTATGCGTGAAAAATACGAAAACATCGTGCATAAAAATACAAAGACATTAAGAAAAAATCAATGTATATCTAAGTAATTTTGTAAGTACTGAAATGCTAAGTAAATTACGTCACAGACTCTAGATACGAAGCCATACTTATAGAAACGAAAAGAACTCCACGTATCTTTTTGTTTTAACAGAAGAAAACTATTTCACCTTTTCTTGCAATACTTTTGCACCTTTTTTTCGACCTGCTATTGTACAATGAGCATGTTGCATTTCACTGTGTTCACACTTGTCTTGAATATGTCTACGTCTACGTCTATGTCTACGTCTAATACGTCTACAGTATTTATTTCATAATACTTGACCTGTTTAATTTCTGTATCGGTGAAAATAATTTTTTAATGATCTCTGGTTTTTTTTTTCTGAGAGCGTAAAGAAAAGATTGAGGCAAATTGTTTGGTGGTACACCAACTGGACACGCTATTCGTTCTTTCGTTATTTGTCTTCTATGTAAGAATTTTGTTAGGTTGATCAGTCAATTACCAATTAGCAGTAACCTCATCAATCGCTTGATGTCTGTGGCCCAATGAGATAATACAGACGGTGAACAGAAATTCTATGTTAGTGTCTATTATAAGGTATTTAATCACCATTTACCTTTATCTAAATATTTGGATCTGATTCATTGATATTGGTGGTTTCTCTTTCTAGTTGCAATATTGTGGTTCTAAGAAACTTCTTTGGATTCATTTCTGCTTCCTGCCGTTATTTACTGAGAAAACTTTGATTTCATACATCTAGATTCTTAAATAAGAGAGAAAGAAAAATGCTTCAAATGGTACAACGTTTGAATTTTCACTGTATATGACTACAAAAAGTATTTTTTGGTTGCTAGTAACATGGATGACGCGCATGCATCGAAGCAATAAAATTGATTTGAAGCCAATTGTAGTTGATGTACAATCAGCGTTATGGAAAAAACGAATCCGCAGAACATCGCAATAGGGTAAGGACACCATCGTTCTATGCTTACATTTTACGTCGCAGTTCATGGTTTCTTTTACATTTATAAGTTTCAGATTATTTAAATGTAAAAGATTAGTATCTGTAAAGTCCTAAGAAGAGTAGCACGTTTGGTATTATCCAGAAATAGGTGAGAGAGCGTCACGGATATAATAAGGGATTTGGGGCGGACATCATTAAAACAACGGCGTTTTGCGTTGCAGCACGATCTTCTCACGAAATTTCATTCACCAGCTTTCTACTCCGAATACGAAAATATTTAATTAATGCTGACCTACATACGGAGAATCCATCATCATAGTAAAATAACAGAAACCAGAATTCGCGTAGAAAGATATAGGTGTTTGTTTTCACTGCGCACTGTTAGAGAGTGGAATAATAGAGGATTACTGTGAAGGTGGTTCGATGAACCCTTTGACAGACACTTAAGTTTGCTTTGCAGAGTATCCATGTAGATGTAGATGTGTTGTAAAATGGAAGTCGTATGCAACATGACATCTATTAACCAGTGTGCGAAAAAGATCGATGGAAGTTGTCTGTCTCAAGTTTCAACTAGAGGAATAAGTTAATTTTGCTGCACACTGTAATACTGAAGTTTATGAATGTGGCATATGACAACCGATTTTAATAATCTCTCTCTTTCATAGTATGATTACATTTGGAAAATAATAAGAATGAATAAGAAGGAGAATATAAATATTGATGTGAATGACGATGCAACAAACTTGACGATCCAGCAATTCAAAATGTGGATTCTGATTATGTAGAGACTGAGTCAAATATGCAATTAGAATCAGCTGAGCAGATTCCACAAACGAATGCTTCTCATAGACACATTTAAAGAACTATTTACCAAATTTGGTAACATAATGCTTGACAGTTTTCAGAACTTGGGAAAGAAACAGATCGATCACATGAAAGCTAATTTTAATGAGTTAATAACAAATTTTGATCTGATAGCCCAGGAAAATAAAAATGAAAATTTTGTCATAAAAGTTGAATAAAATACGATTTCACTTGTTCTGATTGTTCTTTAGACACTCCTTCTAAAGTTGTATTAACCTGAATGTCGGAATTACAGATCACATTACTAAATACCACTGACCATTGATCACTTATCAGTGTTATTTAATATCGTGACCCCAAAACAAAGCATCAAAGTGCGGAATTCTGTTCACCAGAAAATTCCAGACTCGCTTCCTGTCTCGGTCTTTCTCAAGGGCCCACTCCCAGATCATCTCTGTGAACCAACGTCCCGAGAGATGTGGACAGAGGTTTGAGTTCCTCCTCAGAATACAGTATTCCTATTGGCTAATGCTGGAGACAAAGAGAGAGCTGATGCACTTTTGATATTAAAAGTAGAGTGATATAAGCCATATACATTGCCGTTTCAAATTAATAGTTTAACAATTTACAGGAGTCAAACTGATCACTTAAGACACTCACCTCGACCGTGATCCTTCTTCGTGTGTATGTGTGTGTGTGTGTGTGTGTGTGTGTGTGTGTGTGTTGACTCCTAAGGGACCAAACTGCTGAGGGCATCAGTCCACAGACTTTCACACTACATAAACAAATTTAACTAACTTATGCAAAGAACAACACATACAACCAAGCCCAAAAGAGGACTGGAACCTTTGGTGGGAGGGGACGCGGAATCTGTGACATGGCGCCTCAAACCGATCGGCCAATCTGCGCAGCAGTCCTTCTTCGTAGTGAAATGTACTTTCAACGTTTGAGTATCACACACAAGCGTTATGCAAAGCAAGTAGTGAAATTTCCAACACAAACAGATCGTAGTGCTAAACATATCCGATGACATTGATGCATCAATGTTTGAAAGCATCAACACCCTACTTCACCTCAATGTTCTAGTAAAAATATTAGATGAAAAAAAATCCGATGACATGGATGCACCAACGTTTGAAAGCATCAACACCCTACTCCACCTCAATGTTCCAGTAAACATATTTGATGAAAAAAATCCTTCTGGTCACACAAACTAGCGACCACTGTCTACCACACAGCCCCCGTCTGCGCAGGGTGGGAGAAAGACCCATACTTGAATGCATGCGTGCACACAATACAGCTATAGATAACAGTAAGTTGATCAATCACGAGCTAGACGTCGCCATTGGGGCTTTTAAAAGTAATGCAGGATTCCTAAATTGTGTCTCTCTGCTACATTCGGAAGGAGGGAGGAAGTGTACAATACAACAGAGACAACAGCAAATACCACTGCAAGACTGGGGCCACAGCAATGTACTGATAAACACTAAACATGACGGACATAAACCACGATCCACTCCATAGCAATAGGCTGTCAAGGCTAAATGTCAGAGATCGCCATTAGTCACGAATCTGATGTCATGATAGGGTTTTTTCAAGCACAATAGAATTTCTAAATTGGTTATCTCCATTCAGAAGAAGGGAGGAAGGTTCTGCTGCATGACAGGATAGAGACAACAGCAAATGCTACTGCAAGGCAGAATCCACTGCAATGTATTGAGAAGAACTAAACACAATACACTTAAACCACGATCCAATCCATAATAGTAGAATTTCATGACTAGATGTCAGAGATAGCTGAAAACACTCACACAGCCCACGCGCTCTTGACTCGAGATCCACATGCAGTATGCCTGCCCCATGAACATCGCCAGTACTACGTAAAGAGGTTGGTGAAAATTACTACCATGGCCAGCCACAGCCGCAGTTGTGGACACATGCACATGCCAGAGTACAGGTGTCCTTGAGCTCAGGAGACTAAAACTGGTATTCATGTAGGGTACCTTCCATAGGATCATATTCAAATCATCAAACTTGTTTGTTACCAGTGGCATGCTGAAGGCCTGAGATGATGTTGTCAGTGTGGACACAACTGGGTGAAGGAAGCCCTAGGTTATCTCCAATGGAGTAGACTGCCTGGAATTTCCCTGCTATAGGCGTTGTCCTGTAAGTGCTAAAAAAAGATTTTAAGTGCATCATTATTTGAGACACGTTTTATGATTGCCTTCACTTTCTCTTTAAATGCTTATACCATTTGTTCTAGATCTCCGTTGGACTGCAGATGGAATGGTACTGTGAAAAGATGCTGTACCACATTATGTTCAAAGAACTAAGAGTGAACTGTAGACCATTATTTGATATTTTTCCTTTGGAAACCATGAACGGCAAAAATTTGTATGAGATCTATGGGTATTCCATCTGCAGTTGTGGAATACATTGACACATATACTACAAATTAGAATATGTGCCAACTACTGAATATCAGTTTCAAAAATGACCCTGTGCAATTTGTATGTTTATGTTTCCATAGTCCTGATGATGGCTGTGAGGAGAATACGTTGTGTGATACTCAGCTCATTCATTTCATGAGCATACTAAGTGTTAAGTACCTGCATTGACAGCTGACAAATATATATGGTGTCTCACTAGCATTTTCATTTTGGTTATTTCCCAATGTGCCACAAGGACAGCTCTTTTATCTGGAATGCTCTAGGTATTTCGACTTGTAGATATATTTGCTCAGTTTGTAAAAGCTTTACACCATGTTGTCTAAACAGTCTTTTCTTTAGGGAGTCTGTTACTACAGGCCATCTATGTAGCCACCTTTTATTTACCATTACAAAATTTTGCATTCATTAGGATCTGACTTTGCGTGAACTGCAACAGTGGCTACAGTGAATAAAAATTGTCTTATGGCAATGACTAATTCTGAGTCTAGTTTGAAAGCTATTACTTTTTGTTAATCAGATCTCATGTGTGGACTGCTGGGAGTCAAATTAAAGTGTTGGCGTTTGCATAGTGGGTTGTATATTATATCATACTAGATATTTCCCTGTGACTTGGCCCACATATGCATTCAACAAATATATTGAACACACCCATGCGTCCCCTTATCTGTGAGCACCTCTTCCTCCCTCTGTCTGCACACCTCAGCCTCACCATTCAGGGTAGCCACACAGTGTGAGGCATCTCGCCATGGTTCATCCAGTTCCCCCCATCGGAGGTTCGAATCCTCTCTCGGGCAAAGGGGTGTGTGTTGTTCTTAGCGTAAGTTAGATTAAGTAATGTGTAAGGGACCGATAACATCAGCAGTTTGGTTCCATAGGAACTTACCACAAATTTCCAATTATCTCAGTCTCCTATCTCTATCTGTCTCACAAATATCTCTTCAACTCCTCCCCCAACCCCACATTTGACCATTTCCACATTTCCACCACTCTCCTCTCTACCATACATTCCTCCCTCTCCCTCTGACCATATGCTCCATTTTCATCTATACTTCCCCCTCTTCCTTTCCTATCTGCCAAGTACCCCTCTGTCAGCTGCTGTGCCCGAGCTGTTCTAGGCGCTTCAGACCAAAACCATGGGGCTGCTATGGTCACAGGCTCGGATCCTGCCTTGGGCATGGGTGTGTGTGATGTCCTTACGTTAGGTTTAGTTAGTTCTTAGTCTAGGGGACTGATGACCTCAGGTGTTAAGTCTATAGTGCTTAGAGCCAATTGAAACGTTTCTTTGAACTACCCCACTACACCTGTCACCTGCCTCATGTGTCTCCATCTCCTCCCATATCTCTACCTATTTTCTCCTCCCTCTTGTTCTGCTCATCCCTTCATCTACTTATCTCAACCTGTGCTTAATCATGCTCATCGCTTCTTGCCCCTGACATGTAGGCTGTCCTGCAAAGCAGATTGACTTGGGATGCCAATACTGTTCCCACACAACATACCTGTTGTGCAGGACAGCCTGTATGTCAGAAGCTGGAGAATAACGTGTTTGTGCCTGCTCGAGCTAGGAGGCCACAAGCCCCATAGTGCTAATACTCATGAGGGCTATTGTCTCTGTGACAAGTTTGGGTTTAATCAATCCAGGGGTTTGGGAGGAGATTCCAACATTCTGCTATAGGGCAAGAAGAACAATGTCCTTCATTGGAGACTTTTGCCAGTCTTGTTTAAGCAGTGGGCTACAGGAGCCAAACAGCGGTAGCCAGGGTTATTGTTCGATTACTAGCTGAAATTTCACATTACACAAATATGTGTGGAATTTACTTAATTTTGTTTTGTGCATGCATCTGTTACGTGAGCTTAACGTCTTTCAGATAAATGCTTTGGGTGTTCTGAACTACAGCGTCTCTGTGGGATAGAACAGCATCAATTTTGTATTGTGAAGCACCCACAGCTACGTATAATAAATGTACTGGGCATGACGCCAATTGAAGGATGTGCTTCAAATTGTGCAACACCTTTCCTCATTCCATTTTGCTTCTCTCTTTGTAAGTCCGTCTAGTTGGTGCACACTTTCAGCAAGGGTTTATTATTTAAATTTCATCCCATAACATATTTTTCCTTTCTCTCTTTCCAGCTCTGTCTTGTCATTAAATTTCGTTAACACGTGGCCTACATTGCTTTGTGCTACATAGCTGTTCTCAGGGCCTACACTATTCAGCTATCTGTTAGCATTGTGGTATCAGAGGTCACATTAGCAGTGTTTGCAAGTCATGCTCCACACAGCAGAACAGACATCCAGTTGACATCAAATATGCAACGCTTAATAGCATAGCCACATATTGTTCATCCTACAAGTACCGTCAGTATTGTAGTGGAGAAGCAGTGCATTAAATTACGACTACAGTAGATCCGGAAATTACTAATTCACTTAAATTAGGACACTAAATATTCCCACATTTCTATGATTTATGCATTAGTAATACATTAGTAATTAATTTATGGATGCTTGCAATATAATCATGTTTAAACTAGATACTAGTTTCCATCATGTTTAATAAATCGTAATACCCATATTTCTTTACGGTGTCTACTATTTCGATGGGTTTTCACGAAAGTAACAGCGTACAGTGGAAATTAAATGTGTGTAAAAAAGGTCTAACAATCGAAGTATTTTATAAGATTGTATCCAGAAAAATTTCAGCCTTGGTCAGTAATTCAACTAAAGCAGAGTATATTGGTATTTGGATTAAATGCATTCAAGCAGTTTGTCTTTTCAATCACTAAGAATATCCGGTTGGCATCATTGAAATTCCTTTCCAAGGAATCAAAGTGTTATATACAAAATACTCAGAATCATTTTCTCCAGATTGGAAGTATGCAGCAGACACTGAAGTGAAACCCACTTGCAACAAGATGTGATACTTTATTTCATAGGAGCCTTCACTTTTCAAATGTGCTATGAGAAGCAGTTGTCACCCCTGTTTCTGAAAGCCACTGGGTTACAATAGATATCATAAGGAAACCATACTGTTTCCTAAGATTATGTAGTAATTTCAGAGCTCTAGCTATTCATACATTTCTAATTAATCACACAGAAGATCTCTTTCCAGCTCTGTCTTGTCATTAAATTTCGTTAACACGTGGCCTACATTGCTTTGTGCTACATAGCTGTTCTCAGGGCCTACACTATTCAGCTATCTGTTAGCATTGTGGTATCAGAGGTCATATTAGCAGTGTTTGCAAGTCATGCTCCACACAGCAGAACAGACATCCAGTTGACATCAAATATGCAACGCTTAATAGCATAGCCACAAATTGTTCATCCTACAAGTACCGTCAGTATTGTAGTGGAGAAGTAGTGCATTAAATTAAGACTACAGTAGATCCGGAAATTACTAATTCACTTAAATTAGGACACTAAATATTCCCACATTTCTATGATTCATGCATTAGTAATACATTAGTAATTAATTTATGGATGCTTGCAATATAATCATGTTTAAACTAGATAATGAGGTGGTACAGTGTTCACAGAGTTACATGCAGTGCGTGTGTGTCATTACAACAATAGCATACCATGTAATGGCACTCAGACTGTTAATTGACCATCGCTCCCACTGGCACTCATTCTCCACTGTGAGTATCATTGTCCATTGACCATAGTTGTCCACTGACCATTACTGTGGGTCACTTTGTTACAATTTCGTGTAACCTGAGTGAGTTTGTCACAGTTTTGTCTGATGCCTATCTGGTACTGGATACAGTATGGAAGGCATTTTGTTGCAATCTGGGACAATTTATTACAGTTATGGCAGAATTTTTTACAGTTTCTATGGCATTTTGATACAGTTTGGCGAGCAAGTTGACGTAGTTATGGGGCAAGGGAAGTTAATACAGGTTCAGGGGGACAAGTTGATACAGTTTTGAGGGAATGTTCATACAGTTTAGGGGCAGTGAGACACTTTTAGGGGTAAGTCACACAGATTTGTCGGAGGCAAGTTGATACTGATATAGCTCTAGGGGCCAAATTGATCCAGTTTTGGAGGATTGGAGGGGGGGGGGAGAGGGGAAATGTATACATTTTGTGTATTGTTTCTGCAAAGGCAAATAAGTCTAGATCATTAGCTTTCATCAGTCCTGTGCAACGGCCTTGCCATAGTGGTAACACCGGTTCCCGTCAGATCATTGAAGTTAAGCGTTGTCGGGCTGGGCTAACACTTGGATGAGTGACCATCCAGTCTGCTGGGCGCTGTTGGCAAGCAGGGTGCACTCAGCCCTTGTGAGACAAACTGAGGAGCTACTTGATTGAGAAGTAGCGGCTCTGGTCTTGGAAACTGAAATACGGCCGGGAGAGTGGTGCTGACCACATGCTCCTCCATATCTGCATCCAGTGGCGCCTATTGGCTGAGGATGACATGGCGGCAGGTCTGTACCATTGGGCCTTCGTGGCCTGTTCGTCAAGAGTTTAGTTTTAGTTTTAGTCCCCTGCAGCTATTTGTATGCTTCTATATATATATATATATATATATATATATATATATATATATATATATATATATATATATATATATGTGTGTGTGTGCAAATCGGTATGCCATTTTACACAAATATCGTTTTCTTCTTTTTCAAGTAGAGGTTACACAGTCTCAAACTAGTGACCATTTTTGCACATAATTGTAATATTATGCTGAATAAATACATAGGTATATATGTGTATTTAATTTTACGAAAGTATGTTTGACTTCCACAGAAATAATGCATAACTGACTTTCAGCTGAGGTCTGCGTAAATTTTTACTACATATTTCCGAACTTGGCGTCATTTTCATATAACTGATCGTCTCATTGTATACCACATTGTGACCGGTTGGATGGGAGAATAAGTCGCTGGAAAGGGAATACAAAGAACAACTGAGCTTGTTCTGTGATCTTGGATTTCTTTTTAAATTTTAGCTTTTACAATTGGGTTAGTTTTCCCACTTTGGATTTTGATTGGCTGTTTAGCTTTAATGGCTCTAAAATGCTACGACGTGACTGCCTGAAGAGAGGACTACTGGGTTAGCTCCATTGTACTGGATTTTGACTGGCTGTTTCATTTTAACACATCCTAAGAGAGTAGGCTGTGATTGGCTACAAATGGTAAGGGAGGAGAAAGGAGAGGGAACATATCTTAACTATGTATTTGATTAGGAAGATGTCATCGCTGATAAGAAGAGCCTGACTCGTCTCAACATAAGTAGGTCAATGACCAAGGTCAGGTGAAATCACTAAATATATTGCTATTACGGCGGGAAAATCTACATAGTATTTGCTAGGTTAGAATTTTAACGGTGTTAGAAAAGAGAATATGACTCATGTAATGCAGATTTAAAAGGTCTCACTTGCCATTCTGAATTTGTTTGCTTGAATGACAAGTGTAAAACACATATTCAGACTTATTAATTAGAGACTGAATCATTAGATATTCACAAGCTAAGGAGGTCAATTGTGAACTCTGAAACGTTATGGTCCCACATTAGACATTAGAGTAAGTGCTTAAAATAGATGAGACTTTCGATGCAACACCGGAGGCAGACAGATATTGGCACACATATTTCGACTTGTCAACACCGACCTCACATAAGGAATAAAGCAAAACTAGTGCGAAAAGAAGGAAACATTAGGTGACTCGGTCTCCTCCAGTAAACATGGCAGTGCCTGGTGAACAGGCCTCCTCAAACAAAAGCACTCTGAGTACGGCTCCACCTCCACTGATTCCGAACGATTGCTGAGAGTTCATAATGTGGCTTAAGAATAAAGTAGCTTAGGAGTCACACTGTCGTCATTAACGTATGTGTCTGCATTGTTTTGTGCAACATGGCTGTTCTCAGTGCCCACATTGTTCAGGTAACTGTTACCATTGCAGTATCAGAGGTCATATTAACAGTGGTTGTAAGTCACCTCTCACACAGTGGAATAGATATAAACAGGCGTACACGGCAAATCTGCAACAATACATAGCTTAGCCTTATGTCGCTCGTTTAACAAGAATAGTCAACGTCGCAGCAGCGAAGCTTTTAATTAATACTATAGTGCATCCGAAAATTGGAAACCATTTACGTTGGAGGACAAAATATTTCAACGTCTCTATGATTTATACACTACAATAAGTCACACATCTTCCTGCTGACATCCAAGGAACTGTAGGAGTTGTTGGACAATGTCCCTTCCATAGAATGGTATGTACAGGATTGTCGAACATGATGATTTTGTTGGTACTGATGGGGGAAGCATAATGTTGCATCAACATACAGACGCAAATGTTTCAACACGGTACTCTAACTGGTCAACGTTGTTGTGACACTGTACTCCTTCTCCGTGTGCATCTATTTAGGACTACGTGCGACCCTGAGTTCATTTTTATGGATGACATAGCCGGACCTCATTGAACAGCGCTAGTGGAGGAGAGCTTGGAACGAGTGGATATTTGACGAATAGACTGCCTTGTCTGTTCCCCCAGCTTAAGTCCCACTGAGCGTGTGGGAGCTGTGTTGCAGCACATCCCCACGCTCCAGTGACCGTCCAGTGGTTGTCAACTGCACTGGTGGACGAATGGAATGCCCCATCACAACAACTCCTTGTGGTCAACACGGGAGCTCATGGACCACTATCATTCGAGGTATTCCGAACTTCAATATTCAATTGTTTACTAGGGCCTGCGCCGTTGTTACTAACTGTTGGTCGGGACATACGATTATTTCCACGTATCTTGAAAAATTCCCTGCAGGTCCAGCAGGCGTTTTCCTGAAAGAACCTTAGACATCAGTCCCGAGCAAGTGAAACCGAGCTTATTCTTTAGGTAACTTCGGCTTTGTTCAAGGAATTGTGTAAGCTGTTATGTGCGAAGAAACTGAGGACGTGTTCTCTACATCCTCAAGATAATGGGAGAGTGAAAGGATATATAGAACTACAGGGGAGATGATAGGACACTATGTGGGCGCACACCATGCCAATTGTGATGTTTATTTAAGGTAGGTGATCTCAGTGTAAAACTCAAGACAGAAAATGCATATAGGATTGTCACCATATGAGGTAGTACATGATCGTAAGATGCCGTTGCTATTCTATATTTAAAAAACAATTAGACAGGAGAATCGATTAAAGAATTTTCGAGAGTGATAAAGTTGATAAGGAACAGGGTTCACAAGGCTAACACAAGGGCTCTGGAAAAGCAAGAGGAAGCCATGAACCGCACAGAAAGGATACGGTACTGCAAGGTTGGTCAATAAGTTATGTTATCAACTTATTATGCTCTGAAGTGAAAGATGAAGAAGTTTTTTGCAAGGTATCAAGGGGCATAGGAAGTTGTTTTAACTTTTTAGCCAGTGAATGGTAAGATTCAGTTGCTGACTGGGACGAAAACTACACACGTGGAACGTTTGAAACCGTGTCAGGCAGTCCGTAAGTTATCACCAAGAATTAGGGAGACATACCGGAAAAGAAAAGCGAAAGCGATGGTGCGGAGGAGCGAACGAGAGGTTGTAGACGAACCAATGATAAGAAGTCCATTTGGGTTAAGACTCAGAAGGTAAGCGAAGAATTATGTTTTAAGTGTGTTAGGTATAAGTATGGCAGGTTGTATAGTGTAGGTGATAAGAGCTGCTGCAGGACAGCAGGGGATTTTAGGGGAAGGAAAGGGTAATAGCTATCCCTGTCCTCAGAAGACTAGATGATGCGGGTCAAAGCCATGCTACTGGTTGTCATCGGAGTACAAGCAATGTGAAATATGCACCTGGAAGGGGGAATGCTGTTCATAAAACAAGAAAATGTGGTGATAACCAGAGACTGGTGAGTGATGCAGATGGTGTTTAAAGCATGGGAGATGCGGAACGAGTCGAGACGACTAGAGGAATCGTTAGGCAGTTTCCGACAGAGAATTATGGAATTCTTAAAGGAGATACAGAAGCATGTATGAGCATACTTGGGACTTACGAGAAGTTGAGAGAATGGATGAAACCGGTTCTGGGGATTATACTGCATACAAAAAGGAGGAGAGTTTGCGTCGATAAGGAAGGGGGGGCGACTTCTGAATACTGTGTTTGGGATGGTTAACGAAGAGGACTCTAGGAAGGATGAATGATACGGTCGAAGTAGAGAAACAATGGATAAAAGGCAACAACGTAGCGAATGCGTGGCAACCCACGCAAATCACAAGTTTGGAGAAGGTTGTTTTAAACAATACTCGGTTACTACGCCAGCTGACTGGGGAGTAATGAACTACGCGAAAACTGGGGAGGAAACGATGAACCAGAACATTAGAGGTTAGAAACTGAAGGAAAAGTATTGGATAAGGAAACAGTGGTAACGAAGTGGCTACAGTCTTTCGAAAATATGAACGGGAAACACGCAGAGAGGTATCAGAGTTGAGGGAAGCTAAGCAGAAAACAGTGCGAGAACGACTAGAGTAAAAGTGTGTCATTGGATCAGTACCTAGAGGGACTACGTAAAATAAGAAATGAACTAGGGTTGGTTTTTGAACCTAGTAATAAACATTTACCTTTTTTATTTTAAGATCGCCACGGTAGAGGCAAGAACTGTTGGAGAAAAGGTGTACATTTCAGTTCCCTTTTCAGTAGCAGGGAAGCAGGCATATACCAATGTTACGTAGTCCATGAGTATCCCATTAAGCAGGAGATGCTGAAATCGTTCGTCAGGGTAAATATGCAGCGGCCGTTGTTAATTGCAGAAAAGAGCAGGCATTCTGAAATGGACGAAGCGGAGTCGCAGAAGTGCTGCAGTAGTGAAGTTTTGGTTTGTTGGAACAGGGTGGTTAGAAAAAGTCAGAACTCCTCTGCAGTGAAGTTGCTACAGGATTAGAAAACGGAAAACGTTTGCAGGACAGAGGTGATTAGTTATGAGTTGTACTTCTAGCAGGTTGAGACACACTGACTGTACTGAAGTTTCAATGAAGTAATACTAGTATTCAATTGTTTCGAAAAGGAGTCACTCACGACGGCGGCGAGGTTAGAACTGTATAGCAGTGTTATGTTAAGGAACGGGACATCGTGTGAAATAGTGGGACCTACTTTATATCTATATATCTCAATTTCAGGAATAACCTATCTAAGCAATTCGCAGCCTCGATTGTGTTGGCCAGAGGAACCCATGGAGTGTTAACAGCTACAATTGGACTATATTGAAGCATACTTTAGGACCCAAGTTAAGTAAGTCCAGTGACAAAAATCATTAAAGAATAGGACGGGGGAATCTCTGTGGTGGCGTTGGTACAGCATATGAGTCGGTAAGGGGAGAATCAGTTCCAGAGGGAAGCAACATAGACATTACAAGGTGCCACAGCGACACTTAGTCTGCTAAGCGTAATCCTTGTTTGGATGTACAAGAAACCAAACAAAATACGAAGTTCAGATCCAGCCGCTGTTCAAATCCCAGTGGACTGGATTCCTTGAGCCTAGGAGGCAGAACAGGAAACTGTAAGTTGAGCTAAAAGTAACTAACGGAACCTAGGATAAGTAGCGCTTAAGACAACTTGATGTTAAAAGTAAAATGAACAGGGAACGGACCGGAGCCAATTAGGCAAGCCGACAAGGAACTTGTCACTCTAGATAAGGATAATCTAGTTTAAGGGGGGTAGGACGTCAAACGGCCGACTTGGAGCAGGAGAGGCACCACAAGACATTTAATTTCCACTATCTATACTTTTACAAGTAAATTCATAAAATTTTTTCAACATGACCAGGAAGGATTCAGGATTCACACTCGTAGGAGCGGAAGTTCAAAAACATCACAAAATATGTTTTTTACATGTGAAATTTCATCATTTTTTTACTTACTATTGGTTGCATTTGTTGCTATAGGTACACTTTTCTTCATAAGTAAGAGAGACTGTTCGATGAATTTTGCACAGCATAAAAACCATACTCACAGGTATCTGAAACTCTAGAATTTATTTAATTTATGGAAAAATGAATGAGCTGTTACGTTTTAAACTTTATGTTTAGAAAAAAATCAAATTTTGTAGTTAATTATCTCAATTTTTACCACAGTTTTTAATAGATTTGGAAAATTCTAGAGTTTCATGCACCTGTACGTATGGTTTGTATGCTGTGCAAAATTCATCAAAGAATCTCTCTTACTTGTGATGAAAAATGTACCTGTAGCAACAAATGCAGCCAACAGTAAGTGAAAAAATGATGAAATTTCATATCTAAAAAAAAATTATTTCGTTATGTTTTTGCAGTTCCACTGCTATGAGCGTGAATCCTGAATCCTTTGTAGAATTATTTGTAAAAGTATAGACAGTAGAAAATAAAATGTCCTGTGGTGCCTCTCCTGCTCCAAGTCGACCCATTTGAAGTCCTAACCCCTTAAGGCCACCCGACGGACCAGATCTTGTTACGGAGGGAGGCACTGTAATACATTGGCCGTATTCAGCGAGAAAGATGCAAAGTAGGAAGCAGGTTGCAGTAGCACCAGCTGCTGAATATTGCCTTGAAAAATATAACACAGACATCGTTGCGGGCGAGATGGCCTGGCGAGAAGGGAAACTGCTGACCCGCGTTGCCTAGGAGGAAAAAGATGGAAGCCTTCCCACACCGGCAGCTATAGAAGTGTTTCGTTTACGTCCGTAAGGCGTAGCAAAGCTAAAAAAAGCGCAGACCGAAAGCATATAAATACCTTGCCATTTTGTACTAAAGTCTTTTGAAAGTAAATGTAGCTTCATATTGGGTTTAGCAGCATGGGACAGCGGCTGGTTGATGTAGTATTGTACCAACAGCCCGTATTTGGGTACGGTTTTAGTAGGAACTTCTCTCTTTAGTTCGGATATCTGCTGAACCAGGTACGAATATTGGTGCCTTGTCTTACACACGCTTGAGTGGTGCTTGGTACCACTCATGAGACAGTTCTGAAGATGATCTGACTGGAATATCAAAACTGGTTGCCTAATAAAACACTCAAAATAACGGCTGTTGGTACAAGTACTATTAAATTTTTAGAGTCACTTGTGTTAGTATCGCAGCTGTACCGCTACAGGACTTGCTGTCGCCTGGTGTGCAACACGAGGGATGCAAGATGCACCACCGCACACGTGGCGACAACCAGCCGTAGCCGCTGGAACCCGGAGTTATCGTTGGCGGAAGCAGTCACGCGTCACTGCTCAGCCTACGCCGCGCTGTGTCAGCATTGCTGGAGGACACACACACACACACACACACACACAGGAGGCTACGTAATGCCGCAGACGCACTGTCGCCTCTCATGAAGCACTGCGGGAAGTCGCAATGAAGTAGTTTGGAATTCCTGGCTTTTTTGATTGGCGCTGCGTGGTACCTCTTGCACCTTCCTGAATCCAGATCTCTTCTATTAAAAGAAATTATTTTATATTAGCATCTTTATGCTCCCACTTTCAAGAAAATAGTACCTTTAAATAAATGTAAAGATCCTCAATTAAAGGAGCACTATTGCTGGTGGCACATGGTCTGTATTGATATGGACAAAAAAGAAATCATGTTCAAACACAACAAGCGAAAACTAATAGAGAAACTCCACCACTCGAAATAAGAAACACTCCTGAACATTTAGTGAAATTACTGAAACGATTTCCTAACAAAAGATAAGTATCTGCCCTTAATAACCAAAATTGAAATAATATTATAGCATGTTCCAAGGAACATTCATGCTGAGCCACAGAAACTATAATGTCATCTGCCATTATAAAAAGCCAACCATTAGCAGTTCTTTTTGCTAAGGGAGTAATGGAGGACCTCTTGCCAGTAGTTTGGTGGGGAAAAGTTCTGACTCGCAAAGAAACAATTTTGCCAGAATTCTCTGAGAAGATTAATAAGATTGGCACTACACTTCCAGAAAGCACAAGAAATCCTCTGTTCCCCTCACTGGAGTGTTCGTATACACACACCAACACATTAATAAGTGCAGAGATTATTCTTGGGTGTGGCATAAATGACGAGAGGATGACGATTATTACACAAAATAAAAATATTACGCACCACGTGTATTCACTGTCTAAGGGACTACGCTACACACAAAAATCATCTATTCAATATACAGGATGACAATTATTGAACTATATGAACTAAATCGTCATAACTTCTGAAAGGTTTGCTCTAGCACATTCAAACTGCACGGTTGGCCAACCACGGAGCATGGTGGGAATTAGTATGGTTTGGTTTAGCGACGAAATTCAAATTTATTTGGATTGGTTCTTCAATAAGTAAAATTGGCACTTCTGGGGAACTGAGAATCCGCATTTCGCGGTCGGGAAGTCTCTTCACGCCGGCCGGTGTGGCCGTACGGTTCTAAGCGCTTCAGTCTGCAACCGCGTGACCGCTACGGTCGCAGGTTCGAATCCTGCCTCGGGCATGGATGTGTGTGATGTCCTTAGGTTAGTTAGGTTTAAGTAGTTCTAAGTTCTAGGGGACTGATGACCACAGATGTTAAGTCCCATTGTGCTCAGAGCCATTTGAACCATTTGAGGTCTCTTCACCCTCAACGGGTGACTATGTGGTGTGCAATATCCAGTCACAGAATAATCGGTGAGATATTCCTTGATAGCACTGTGACTACCGAACGGTAAGTGAAAGTTTTGAAAGATGATTTCATCCACATTATCCAAAGTGACACTGATTTCGACAAGATGTGGTTTATGCAAGACGGAGGTTGACCCTATCGAAGCAGGAGAGTGTTTGATGTCCTGGAGGAGCATTTCGGGGGGCAACATTAAAGACAGGTGTACAGCAATAACCCACAAACCATTGCTGAGCAGAAAACAGCCATTCAGGAGGTCATCGACAGCAGCGATGTTTCGACGTTGCAGCAGGTCAAGCACAATTTCGCCATTCGTTTGCGCTATGTCTTCGCCAATGGCGGCAGGCATATCGAACGTGTCATAACATAAATCTGAATGTCTGTAGTGACGTTTACATGTTGAATAAAGTGTGCTCACGCCATAGTTTGCAACTAATTTACTTTTTTTCATATAGAACATAGTTCAATAAATGTCATTCTGTAATATCGAAGTTACCTGCCAATATATTACGATAAAAAATGAAAGGGGGCTTAGTTAGCCACCTATCAATACATCTAATAGAGTCTGTTATACGTATTTTGCTTCACGTTACCTTCCATTAAGAAGGCTGTTGCACTCAGCGACTGTTATATTGACTTGTAAATAGTAGATTTCAGCTATCAGTCGTCCTTTTTAAATTTCATTGGCAGATCTAGATTTCAGCTAGAAACTAGCCACCCTCAAAGCACTATAATTTTTGATCATTGTTTGTAATGCCTGTTGGTCGGGCTTCATCCACAGTTCATTGAATACTAGTATTTAGTGAACTGTGGATGAAGCATCCATAAGACTCTTAAGACCTACCGTAGATGTCGTTAAATTTAGAAAGAATCAACCTATTTGCTCCATTTGCCTAAGCACTAATTAGAAATACAAGGAAAATGGTTATAATCAAAAGTTGAAAAAATATCCCTTTACAACAGTGGTTCTTAACCTTTCTGAAACCATTACCCTGAGTACAGTCAGTTATTAGGCATTGTCGCCGTCCCCATCCAGCCATCGTCATCAACATTAGAGCCTAACTAAACATCTGAATAAAAAATAATTTTCTTTCAAGACTTCAGAACGACGGAAGGTAAATAAAATTTAGTTTGTAAGTGTTGTGTTAAACTACGAACTAATGAGTCAGTAAGATAATTTCAACTGCTTATTTCAGAAAACATGTTTTTATAAAACCGATGAAGCACTTCTCAACGCTTATAAGTGCTTCCTTCAACTTAATGTCAGAGACGAAACCTAGCAATCCACGTAGATGGTTCATGTTGTTGTTGTTGTGGTCTTCAGTCCTGTGACTGGTCTGATGCAGCTCTCCGTGCTAATCTATCCTGTGCAAGCTTGTACCTACTGCAACCTACATCCTTCTGAATCTGTTTAGTGTATTCATCTCTCGGTCTCCCTCAACGATTTTTACCCTCCACGCTGCCCTCCAATGCTAAATATGTGATCCCTTGATGCCTCATGACATTTCCTACCATCCGATCCCTTCTTCTAGTCAAGTTGTGCCACAAACTTCTCTTCTCCACAATTCTATCCAATACCTCATCATTAGTTACGTGATCTACCCACCTAATCTTCAATATTCTTCTGTAGCACCACATTTCGAAAGCTTCTATTCTCTTCTTGTCCAAACTATTTATTGTCCATGTTTCACTTCCATACATGGCTACACTCCATACAAATACTTTTCAGAAACGACGTCCTGACACTTAAATCTATACTCGATGTTAACAAATTTCTCTTCTTCAGAAACGCTTTCCTTGCCATTGCCAGACTAAATTTTATGTCCTCTCTACTTCGGCCATCATCAGTTAATTTGCTCCCCAAATAGCAAACCTCCTTTACTACTTTAAGTGTCTCAGTTCCTAATCTAATTCCCTCAGCATCACCCGACTTAATTCGACTACATTCCATTATCCTCGTTTTGCATTTGTTGATGTTCATCTTATATCCTCCTTTCAAGAGACTGTCCATTCCATTCATCTGCTCTTCCAAGTCCTTTGCTGTCTCTGACAGAATTACAATGTCATCGGCGAACCTCAAAGTTTTTATTTCTTCTCCATGGGTTTTAATACCTACTCCAAATTTTTCCTTTGTTTCCTTCACTGCTTGCTCAATATACAGATTGAATAACATCGGGGACAGGCTACAACCCTGTCTCACTCCCTTCCCAACCACTGCTTCCCTTTCATGCCCCTCGACTCTTATAACTGCCATCTGGTTTCAGTACAAATTGTAAATAGCCTATCGCTACCTGTATTTTACCCCTGCCACCTTTAGAATTTGAAAGAGAGTATTCCAGTCAACATTGTCGAAAGCTTTCTCTAAGTCTACAAATGCTAGAAACGTAGGTTTGCCTTTCCTTAATCTTTCTTCTAAGATAAGTTGTAAGGTCAGTATTGCCTCACGTGTTCCACCATTTCTACGGTATCCAAACGGATCTTCCCCGAGGTCGGCTTTTACTAGTTTTTCCATTCGTCTGTAAAGAACTCGCGTTAGTATTTTGCAGCTGTGACTTATTAAACTGATAGTTCGGTAATTTTCACATCTGTCAACACCTGATTTCTTTGGGATTGGAATTATTATATTCTTCTTGAAGTCTGAGGGTATTTCGCCTGTCTCACACATCTTGCTCACCAGATGGTAGAGTTTTGTTAGGACTGGCTCTCCCAAGGCCGTCAGTAGTTCTAATGGAATGTTATCTACTCCCGGGGCCTTGTTTCGACTCAGGTCTTTCAGTGCTCTGTCAAACTCTTCACGCAGTATCGTAGCTCCCATTTCATCTTCATCTACATTCTCTTCCATTTCCATAATATTGTCCTCAAGTACATCGCCCTTGTATAGACCCTCTATATACTCCTTTCACCTTTCTGCTTTCTGCTCTTTGCTTAGAACTGGGTTTCCATCTGAGCTCTTGATATTCATACAAGTGGCTCTCTTTTCTCCAAAGGTCTCTTTAATTTTCCTGTAGGCAGTATCTATCTTACCCCTAGTGAGATAAGCCTCCACATCCTTACATTTGTCCTCTAGCCATGGTTAATACTAGCTACAAAATATTGTTCCCCCGTCCCACTTCTCTCCCTAGCGACACTTGCATCACCCACACCCACCACAGCCATGTTAAAACGTGTGCATTTGTACTTATTGTTTGTAAATCACTCGGTTGCTGGACTTCTTGCTTCTGAAGCGGCTGAAATTGGAAGGCTTCAGCTTGCCATTGCTTCCTGTCTGACTACTGTCGCAAGTAAGAATAATAAAACTGAGTGGCTCCTACGTCAGTATAGTAACCATTACATATTTACTGTTGTGTTGTGCTGTCAATCAGTTCGTTAATCTGTTGCGAAGTGAATTACGAAGCAAATTACAGTACATTGCGGGAACTGTCTGCAATTCGGGGAAGGCATTTTCATTATACACTGAAGAGCCAAAGAAACTGGTACACCTGGCTAATAGAGCCCGTGCGAGCACGCAGAAATGCCGCAACACGACGTGGGATGGACTCGACTAATGTCTGAAGTAGTGCTGGAGGGATCTGACACCATGAATCCTGCAAGGCTGTCCATAAATTTGTAAGAGTGCGTGGGGATGGAGATCTCTTCTGAACAGCACTTTGTACGGCATCCCAAATTTGCTCAATAATGTTCATGTCTGGCGAGTTTGGTGGCCATCGAAAGTGTTTAAACTCAGAAGAGTGGAATATTCTGTAGCAATTCTGGACGTGTCGCATTGTTCCGGTGGAATTACGCAAGTCCGTTGGAATGCACAGTGGACATGAATCGATGCAGATGATCAGACAGAATGCTTACGTACGTGTCACCTGTCAGAGTCGTATCTTGACGTATCAGGGTTCCCATATCACTCCAGCTGCACACGCTCCACACCATTACAGAGCCTCCACCAATTTTAACTGTCCCCTCGTGACATGCAGGGTCCATCGAGTCATGCTGTTGTCTCCTTACCCGTACACGTCCATTCGCTCGATACAATTTGAAACGTGACTCGTCCGACCAGGTAACATGTTTCCAGTCATCAACAGTCCAATGCCTAAACCTTTCTGTCGTGCAGTCATCGACGGTACACGAGTGGGTCTTCGACTCCGAAATCCAATTTCGATGATGTTTCATTGAATCGTTCGCACTCTTGATACTTGTTGACGGCCCAGCACTGAAATTTGCGGCATTTTGCGGAAGGGTTGCACTTTTGTCACATTGAACGATTCTCTTCTGTTATCGTTTGACCCGTTCTTGCAGGATGTTTTTGCGGCTGCAGCGATGTCGGAGATTTGACGTTTTAGCGGATTCCTGATATTCACGGTACTCTCGTGAAATGGTCGTATGGGAAAATCGCCACGTCAGCGCTACCTCGGAGAAGCTGTGTCCCATCGTTCACGCACCAACTACAAATCGACATTCAAGCGTACTCAGATCTTGATAACCTGCCATTGTAGCAGCAGTAACCGATCTAACAACTGCGACAGACACTTCTTGTCTTATGTATAGGCGTTGCCGACTTCAGCGCCGTATTATGCCTGTTTCCATATTTATGTATGCGCAGGCGTGTACCAGTTTCTTTGGCGCTTTAGTGTATATTCAAGCATTTGCAGATAAATCAGGCGTTGCCCAGGTATGTATTTACGGTTTTCATGGAACTTCGTAGACAATGAATTTATTTTGTTGACTTATAAAGCTTCTGTGCACACAACGATTGAAGTAGTATGAGTAGGGACATGAAGGAAGACCCTGTTTGCTTCACTAACATTAGACAGAGCCACGTAGAGCTGACTGTATCAAAAGCAACTAACACTAAGATCCATGCCCCATAACATGAAGCGTCCGACGTGCTTTGTTTATGGCCTTGGCGTAATACACTGAGGTGACAAAAGTCATGAGGTAGTGATATGCAAATATACAGATGGCACTGGTATTGCGTACACAAGGCGAAAAATGGTAGCGCATTTATACTCAGGTGATTAATGTGAAATGATTCCGATGTGATTATAGTCGCACGGTGGCAATTAACAGACTTTAAATGCGAAGCGGTAGTTGGAGCAGGACGCATGGGGCATTCCGTTTCGAAATTCGTTATGGAAGTCAATATTGCGAAATCCTCAGTATCAAGAGGTGCCGAAAATACCAAATTTCAGATATTGCCTCTCACCGTGGATAATGCAGTGATCGACGGCCTTCAGCTTACGACCGAGAGCAGCGGCATTTCAAAAAATGGTTCAAATGGCTCTGAGCACTATGGGACGTAACATCTGAGGTCATCAGTCCCCTAGAACGTAGAACTGCTTAAACCTAACAAACCTAAGGACATCACACACATCCATTCTCGAGGCAGGATTTGAACCTGCGACCGTAGCGGTCGCGCGGTTCCACACTGAAACGTCTAGAACCGTTCGGCCACAGCGGCCGGCGCTCCATAATGGTGTGAGCTGTGTTTACATGGACCGGTTTCTATCTTCGAGCTGAATCGATCATTGACTGGAAATGGACGCCTGTAAAGGCAACATGGCTCAATATTTTTGCGGGGAACTTCCAACTACTTGTTGAGTCCACGGCACGTCGAGTTGCTGCACTACGCCGGAAAAAAGAAGGTCTGACACGATATTAGGAGGTATCTCATGACTTCCGTCATCTGAATGTGTAAGCTCACAAAGAAATTGAAATCGTAAATGGTTTTGAATAATCAGGATTCGGATTATACAAACTCGCTAACCTGCGCCGCTTCTCGTCAGAATTTCCACTTCTATGATGTTATGTGGGAAAGATGTAACTTCGAGCCTCTGTCCGTAAAGAGTTGTGAGGAACGATATAAAACTCTCGAACAGAGTCAAGACGCACCTTTCTTTTAGATACAGTTTCCAAAGAAGGAGATAAAGTTGGATGTTGTCAAACCGCAGCAAGTCTCGCGTCACGATCGTCATTGGACTCTTGGAGACCACATAGTCAAAAATGGCTCTGAGCACTATGGGACTTAACTACTGTGGTCATCAGTCCCCTAGAACTTAGAACTACTTAAAGCTAACTAACCTCAGGACATCACACACATCCATGCCCAAGGCAGGATTCGAACCTGCGACCGTAGCAGTCGCGTGGTTCTGGACTGCGCGCCTAGAACCGCTAGACCACCGCGGCCGGCACCACATAGTCCTCAGTCTTTTAGCCGTTCTGATGTACTACAAAGTACTCGACCGTTTTCTAGGATTTTTTGTTCGTAAACAAAATGAAATCAAAATGTAACGAGCAGATATCCAAATCACAAATGAATCTTAATAAATTAGTTTTACCTAGCGAAGTATAAAAATAAAAACCTGTCAAAAGAAGTAAAGCAATGTCATGAAATTGAAAATACGCAGAGAAAAATGAATAAATCTGTCTACCCCAGCCAAGTAAATTTGCTACTGGTTTGTATTTGTAAAGGTAAGATTATGGCACTTAATTCGGTCACTGGCGTAAACTTCCGAAAATACATCTGTCAATTCTTAAAAAGTTTCAGCTCCATGTACTGGTTCTTTGGTGTACTACGAAAGAAACCTCACCATCCACTGGTTCTTTGGTGTACTGCGCCGTGATGATTAAACATCCGAACTATTAGCTGAGGAGACGATTTTAGTAAAATCTGTAAATTACGATATATATATTTTTGTGTTACGATTTTGGTAAAATAAATCCTATACGTTGTCCCAAACTACTCTCAAGTTACCCGTGAAACCCCACGAAAATTTGTGTGGTAGATTTTAAGATTAGCATGTTCGAGCAGACAAACAGACAGACATGACGGTCTTAGATAAAACTCGAAATCTTTTTTCCTTATCCTATTTGTATGAAATAAAACCTAAATGTTGGCCTAGACTACATTTAAGTTTCCTGTAAGAGGACCAAGAAAATTTGTGTAGTATTTCTAGAGATTAGCATGCTCAAAGAGACAGATATGACAATTCTGCAGTTTCAGTATTAACCTCATTTTTTTATACAGTGACACAAATGTTTGCATATATGTAATTGGCTATTGTATTTAGATTTCAAGATAATTTACTTGTATTTACTCATTTTGTATGTTGTCTAGATTGTATATCTTGAGGATTTACAACTCTGTACTTTCATGTAATCGTACATCACCAAAAGTGTGATACAATTTGCTGCCATTATATTTTATTTCTCATGTACTTATACTTCCATAACTATCTGCTGGTGTTCATACTTACTTTTCTAAGTTCTTTTTTAAAACCACTAACCATTTTCCCAGTCATTGGCTGTATCCTCGGTGTAATTTCATGCTATCGTGTGCCCACCCACCTGTGCCAAGGCTAGGCTTCATCGTTACAGTCTTTTTGTCCACTTATTCAGTGTTTACATACTGAATTCTATGGGTCATTAATTTGTTTGATGTTTTATGGTGATAAACCTAATTGTTTTAGTGATTATAAGTTTATTCTGTAGTTAGATCAACCCTTTCATTAATATATGAGGTGTGGTAGCCTTGCTTCATACTTAATTTAGTTTTCCTTGAATAAGATGTTTCTTCTGTGTTATACTGTTTTTCTCAAATTTGCATTGATTCGCTTCCCTGTAGGTCACCAAGGATCATACTTATAGCATCTTAGGAAATGCTAAACTGCTCAACCGAAACATCACATCCAAAAATCCTGTGAATTTCGTCTTCATTAATCTTTCATAAAAATACGTTTCCATTGGAATTTTACAACAGAATTCCTACAATTGTATTGAAAAATTTTTTATACTAATAGACATTTTCGTTTTTTCTTTTCTTTTCTCTCTCAAAAACTTGAATTAAATCTTCCCGGTTTTCAAGCTTCATCAAATCGAACAAAAATCTCAAGCCTTTGATTTCCACCTCTGGCATCGTCGTCAGGAGTAAAACCACTGACTGTTGGGGTCATTGTTTTTCTTTAGTGTAATTTCACTCCCCTGCAGGAGAAAGGCAGGGCGGGAGATGAAGAGGGAAGGCAAGGCAGGAAGGAGTGCCAGGAGGGGGAAAGCTGCTCAGGGGAAAGGAGGGGGAGGAGAGGCAGGCAGGAGGAAGGTGGGGTTAGAGGGCTGGCAGCGGGACAATCCACCACTCTTCAACCAATTGGCTTCAAAAAATACAGAAGGGTGAATACATAAAAAGGGGGATAAAAAGGGGGATCTAAAAAACACAGTAAATGGAGATGATGGGAGTTAAAATATACACTAAGCTGGGAGCATACACTGGGGGACAGTTAAAGAGTCGACATAAAATTAAAAGAACACAGCTGGCAAATCAAAGTGCACTTAAAAATCACTGGAGGCAAACACAAGTTAAAAGTTGAAACTGGAAACGACAGAGCACTCATGAAGAATAAAAACCCGCTGGTAGGGACCTGCAGAGGGACTGGAGGCTGGAGAAGAGGGAAAAAGAGGGGAGGAAGGTGTGGTGGGAGGCTGGATGGTGGGAGGAAGAGGAAAAGAGGGGGCAATAGGCAGGAGACATGCAGGGTGGGAGATGAAGAGGGAAGGGAAGGCAGGAGGGAGTGCAGTACACTCTACTGAGTGTATACCCCTGGTTCCTGTTAAAATTGTTGCTGTTCATTCTGATCTCGGCCGCCTCTTTCGAAAAGGAAACCCGCTACGTTGACGCATGAGCCAAGACTCTCGTGTTTTCAAACGGTATTTAGTGTTTGTTTTTCAGGCAGTGCTCGGTACAACGCTCTGAAACTGTGTGAATTGCCTGACCTACATAAATGCTGCCGCATTCTCAAGGAACACTATACACCCAGTGAACACGAAGAGATACATCGTCTTTAACAGGGGGCAACATATCTTATATCTTGGGGGCGGGCCACAACACTCCTCTCAGTCCATGTCTCTGTTGTACGTATCCTAAGTTGCTGCCCGTTGCCCCAAAGCAGCTGGTTTGGCCTCTTCAACCGATTCGCAAGGCCCCTTCTTCGCTGGCAACTGAAAGCGTCTGCAATGTTTCTATTGCTGTAACTGTTCTCTCTGAACATTTGTTTCAAGTGCTCCATTTAAGACTGTAGATGGTCGTCGTCAGAAACAACTTTTCCTCTGTGTATTAACATGTTAAGGACCGCTTTCTTGTGTACAGGCCGGTGAAAAGTATAACCGTTCAAGTACCGATCAGTGTGCATTGGTTGCCTGTATACTGAATGACCAAGCTGGCCTCTTGGCATCCAGAAACGGTAGCTTGGCATCCTTCTCCATCTCGAAGGTTAATTTAATGTTGGGAATCACGCAATTCATGTGATCGATGAACTGCTGCAGTGCGTTTTCACCGTGAGGCCGTATCAAGAAGCTGTCATCGATGTACCTTGTCAACGCCGCCAAGTTCAGAACTGCTCCTCAAAGAAATTCGCGACAGCCGGAGACGGAGGTGAGTCCATCGCCGTGCTATCCCTCATTTCATAATATTCGTCATGGTACAAGAAGAACGTTGCTGTTAGAACACGACGGCACAATTTGACGATTCCAAGTGGGAACTGCTGGTCTAAAGATTCACATGCCTTGTACTGGCACTATTACGTCGTTTCGGCCTGTTGCCATTTTCTTCAGTGTTTCAGCAAATGTCTGCGAGTTTACAACATGGTGTGTTCACAATGTTCCAGTTTTGGTGGTAACAATTCTACGAGATGTTTTGCCTGTCTGTAGGTGGGCGAGCTGATTGTACTCAACTCTCGAAGACATCTCTCTCAGCAGTGTTCCACCTTATTACTGTATCCACATAAAATTTTATCGCTTTTACTTTCTACTAGAAACTATACATAAACAATATTAAAGAACTCTTATTGTCGCAGCTTTGGCGTTCTTTTTCACAAAAAACTAAACTACACAAAAATATTATAATAGACATGGAGATGAAGGATTTCCTTATCTCGACGGCGACTGGAGCATTCGAAGGTTAGTAACATATGGAAGTGATTCAGCCATCAATAGCCTGACCGTGCACTGTGTGACATCAGACTTCCCCAGGTTGCTTATATCAGTGAATTCTGATTCTCCTTCTCTTATCTCTACCAACAGCATACAGGACAGGTACATATTCCAAGAAATAGCACTGACTAGTAATCCAGTTTTACATAATAAAAACCTGAAAGGAATAACAACGCCTAACTAGACTTATTACTTGGCAATTTTTCCATAAACATGCTACTTTATTTTCGTAATACGTCACCTTATCTGCGACAGTATATAATAAATCCTAACTACATTCAGAGGTTGTCAGCATTTCCATAGATAGGTACGTTATTTTTATATGTCATATTACGGAGACAATCACTGAGCTTCACTGAAACTCTAATACATATTGTATACGTGTTTTGCTCTGACAATGGCTGGGTGTCTTACGAACTATGCAGACTTACTGAGAGGACACGGGAGTTTATTGGTTAAATATTTTTTTACAGGAAAGGAAAAGAATTCACCAATAAAAGATATCATTGCCCTCTCTTGGCGGTCGGAGACAAATTCGATTATGCTTCAGTATAATGTGTTAGCTACAATTATTTTCAATAACCTATAACTTACTTGTCATCATGATTTACTTTCACGAAGTGTGGAACAATGTTTGTGAATAATGTGCATATGCGTGTACACATAGATCAATAGTTAAAAACATTCATCATCGCTATGCTATTGCTTTTCATTTGGAATAAAATGTTTCCACATTTAAGATGTGTTACGTCTCAGAAGGCTAAGTAAAGATTCTGCCGCCTGTTTAATCGTTTGTATTACGTAAGCGTGTATTTCTGAAAGTGCATGACCTCTCTTATAGTCGTCATATATTATGGTATAAATCTTGAAATTGTACGAAATATTTCATGCCTCATTTGTGATCTTTGTATCGCTAATGCTGTATTTTTACTTACCAGCTGTGTATATTCTCCCTATTACTTGACTTCGGAAGCCACATCAATGTAGACCTCAATCTCCATCACGTAACTGGCCGATTTATACATAACCAGAAAAAATCTCCACAATGACAGCTTCTGTCTCTATGGCTGACTTATCTGCGCCTAATAAATCTCCTAAACGCTATAAACATCATAGGCAGGACCATCCCTCGCCTATGAATATCACCAGAACTCAAATGGGTGAAATACACTTCGCCTGATAAACTCTCGTTATACAGCATACCATTGCTCGCATCTAATACAACCTTCACTTTACTATGACTACAAGATGTAACACTCTTTGTCACGATCTCTGTAAATTATTATTACTTCGTGGTTTCTTTATGACGCCCTGACCACTTACCTTCTTTGTTATCCACCACTTCTGCTGATATGAACTTATAGAAGACTGTACAATACTGCGTGTAGTCAGTGTAGTTTGTTTGTTAAAAGTCTTCATGACCATGAATTGTCCGCGAACGGGGTCCCGGATTCGATTCCCTGCGGGGTCAGGGATTTTCTCTGCCTCGAGATGACTGGGCGTTGTGTGTCTTTCATCATTATTTCATCCTCATTCACTCGCAAGTCGCCGTAGTGGCGTTAAAGAACTTGTGGAGCGGCGGCCGAATCGCCCCGCGAGGGATCTCCCGGCCACCGATGAGATCAGCTCATTATTACCATGAATTAAATTTCTTAACGTGCTAGTTTGCTAACATATTGTTTCAACTGAAGCATTTGTATAACTGTTAACTATGAAAAGATTGTTTCATTGTATTGTCTGACTCATAAATATATCAACTTCACTTCAGTCTATTGATGGTTGTATTTGCTACTAATACGAAGTTAATGTGTGTTCTCCTAACCAAAAAGTTCATTTGCTAGTTGCATTTCAGTAGTATCTGGTCTAGAACTACAACTTGTTTCAAACCTTTGTGTACATTTCATTTGGTCACTGCAGGACATCTTTATTTATTAACATAATATTGTCACATATCAATAATGTTACACCATGTTCATGTAATATTTACTTTGGCAAATCATATAATGTCATATCAGGTGAACATTTCGTACTGTTTACTCACCACGACTTATCTTGGTTATTTCTTTTAAACTTATTGTAGAGTTCATTACTCCCTTTCTCATCGCTAATAGACAATAATAACGAAGAAGATAAGTTTTGTCCTGAGTGCAAGAAGAGGAAGAACCAGTAATATGAAACGAAAATAAAATAACATTGTCTGTTAACCTGGGCACCTGATATCTGTCGGTTACATGGAATTACAATGATTATGTGTCTTCTGAGATTATTATTCATGATACTTAAATATCAAATTTACTATGTATACTTGTTTCCATGAGCTGCTCTAGTAATCCTGTTAGGCCCTTCATATTTTTCATAATTGTTTAAAATTTCTGTGTTGAATTTAGATGACCTATGTTTTGACCTAATAAGAACCAGATCACCAAATTGATCTTTTATTTTTTTAATCCTCTTATTATGTTGATCCCTTCTCTTTGTAGCCTAGTCTTTTACTCTGATTAACGCTAATACATTCTCTCTTTCCATTCAGTTACATGTCTTCTCTACTCAGAAAATGTACTAACAGTTCAATTCCTGTGGTGCTATATGTGTGGTAGAATGTAGACCACCATGTATGATGTTTCTTCACGCAATAACTTTTAAATAACTTGTTCAGTTCACTCATTATCCTTGCCAATGGACTGTGGGTGATATTTGGGAAGTAAATTGGTTTTATATCTAATTCTTGCAACATGTTCTTCGAGCACTATGAAGTAAACTCTGTTATTAAACTCTCTAGTTTTTCAGTTTTCGTAATATAATCTTTCTCAGTGGTTTTGGGATCCGCATTTCCAGTGCATCTTCTAGTCCATATAATTTCACATGCTTTGACAACAAGTCCAAAACTACAAAAACATACTTGTACTCCCCTTGTTACACACTTTACAGCAGTTAAAGTGCATTCTCTTTTCCAAATTGAATTTAACAGCCTTCTTTAAGTTGATCCATACATTTTTTGGTAGCAAAATGTGCGTGAATCTTACAGATTTTTCAACTGTTTGTTCTGACCACTACACTTCCCACTGCTGTTTACTGGGATTTGCTCTACGATATAGTAGTCCTTCAGGTTTAACATTATATTTTCTAACTTTTTCATTAGTCACGCTATTCCATTCTGCTTTAAACATTTTTATTATGTCATCTCTATTCTGGTCCCTCCTCATGTTCTTTAGCGAATTCTTTAACCTATCTTCATATTTTACTTTTGTGTCCTGTCTCACTGAATTCCACGTTATCAATGCCCATCGACGGTCTGGAACAAGTGTTTGCTACCTTGTCATTTTCTCCTGGTAGATACTTAGTTGTAAAGTCATATTCCTGTAGATATCCATCACATTAATCAACTGTCCGTTGCTTGACTACTTGCAAATTTGTGATAGAAACTGATTAAACAGAAAATTGCTTTTATTTGATTTTTCCTAGGGAGGGAAGAACCCCAGACTGCTTCTAACTTTTCTGGGTCTGAGCTGATGAAATCAACCTACATGATGTATCAAAGAAATTAACTTTCTCTCTTTCCAAATTCTGAGTTGTCAGTCTTTCAAGTTCTTCACATGAATTAATATGCTATTTATATACACTATAATTTCGTTGAAAAGTTCATCTCCTAATACCTGATCCAACATACAAAAGAAAACTCCTGTAGAAATTTTAAGGCAAATGACATGATCGTAAAATGATAATTTCTTCCTTCATAAACAAATGCAGTGAGTGCACTTTCTGCAACTTTCAGCTGGAGTAACTTGCTAGGAAATGCCATTTAAGTCTATGTTGCTTAAAATTTCAGTGACATTAAACTTATTACACAAGATCATCTAACGCTTCTGGTGCGTCCATCTACAATATTATTAATTGGTTAATGGTTCTAGTATTAAATATAACATACACTGATTCATCTTTCTTCTGTACTATGATGGTATGGTTGCAGTACTTACTCCATGAATGCTCAATAACTCTCCATTCTACCATTCTTTTTATTTCTTTGCCCGCTGCATCCCTCCTATTGATTGGCGACTCCATGGAGTGCTGTGTGCACAACGACCATATACGTGAAATTAGAAGGAACGTCAGCTTTGGCGGTAATATTGATGGTTTGTTGATAGAAAAATCGATTTTCAATCACATAGTGATCATCTTTAGTGCTGTGATGTACAAATTAAACTCACAGGCACTGATATCAAGCTATTATCAGTAACCAAAGCTAAGAAACGATCACAATAACTCGTTTCTTAGCTTTGGTTACTGATAACAACTTGATACCAGTACCTACGAGTTTAATTTGTACACCACAGCACTGAAGATGATCACTATGTGATTGAAAATCGATTTTTCTATCAATAAATCATCAATATTACCGCCAAAGCTGACCTTTCTTCTAATAGCATCCCTCATTGTTAATGGCGTGATGTAAAGTTTAATTTTGAATGCATCATTGTACTTAACTTGAAAACAATACATCTTCATGCAGCATCTGGTTTATCTGAAAATGGTTTATGATATTTAAGCACCATCTCTTCCAACTCGCTGGCTTCATCTTTACTTACTTTTTCGATGCTTCCGACACTTTCTTCAATATTTACGTCTATTCTGACTTCTTGGCTTGTGCCGTCCTCTCATGCATGTTCACGTTTTCGTCCAAACCAAGATTGAAACACATTTGTTCTCTCATAACACTATTGGTATTACCTTGCATGGTCACATTTCGTTCGAATCTGAACACATTTTCATTCTCACTTTCTATTATTGTCTTTTATGCTCTCAGTGAAATCTATCGTTGCCCTGTTTGCTATTAGCCGCATTCCTCAAATTAAACTGACACATAGAATTTATAGAAACTATTTTGTCTTGCAGTTCAAACTGTAAAGAAATTTTGCTTTTTTATAACACTTACTTTAGGTCACAGACACTGTAATTACTTTAAATACTTGTACCAATACTTATGTAATCTTCACACCCTTCTTTATTACTCACCTTTGATAAGCATTTTTTGTTTTCCCTCTGCCCTTCTAATAACGATATCAAAATTAACATCACTTCTGGTGCTAGATTTTGATTATGTTCCTCAACATTTTTCGCTTCTGGCAAAGTATCACCTGGTAAAGTATTATAACAATCTGTGCATATCTCCTGCCAATTCATTTGAAATGTCGATGTCAGATTCTGTGTCTTCAGCGTTTTCATTTAAATCGACCATCTCAATGTGGTCAGGTAAAACAGTATCTTCATTGTCTTTGCTGCCAGCTATAACAGTATACATTTTAATGCATATTATGTCTAACTTCGTTATTTGTTTCGTAGCTGATGCAAAGGATCTTCTCCGATACAGTTTTCATCCACTTCTTCCCTATTTCTACGACGATACCTTCCTTCCCCTTCACTTACGATTTTTAATAACCTAAACGATCAGTAGAGGCCCTGCACCTCTTGAAAGGCCATCCTAGCTAGTGCTGTCTTTCCTGCGGTCAGTGGAACTGTGATATCATCCTGTATTGTCTGAAGAGCTTTTAGTAAAGGTCGAAAATGTGAAGTACTAATGACGTGGCTACCATGTGTTACACAGCAAGAGAGGCAGTGTTTGGTTTGGGTCTGATCGCAGGGAGTCTGCTCTGGAGTTCAATACAGGACTATTCCTGGATGTGTCCGAGCTTAACTTACCTAGTAACAAAAGACATAGCCTCCTTCGCTGACAAGAAGGACCCCATGATGTTTCGTCAAACATACTTGAAAGGTATTGACTGGGACAGCATATTTATTTAATGGAATAGATGACGGTTGCCTATTATAACATGCCAACACTTAACCTCAGATGGTTCATTTTTTGGACAAGTATGGTGAAAAGCAAACATTTCGGAATATGGGTAAGGCACCTCATATCCGACCAGAATCTCAGACAAAATATCCTCATGAAAAAAATGGTTTAAATGGCTCTAAGTACTATGGGACTTAGCATCTGAGGTCATCAGTCCGCTAGACTTAGAACTACTTAAACCTAACTAAGGACATCACTCACATCCATGCCAGAGGCAGGATTCGAACCTGCGATCACAGCAGCAGCGCGGTTCTGGAGTGAAGCACCTAGAACCGCTCGGCCACAGCGGCCGGCTTATCCTCATGAGCCAAATATCTCTGACCATCTGGTTAATAGCGTGTTGGTAGTGGATTCGAAAAGTGCTTGGTAAGTTTCTGCACGTAGCTGACACCAGATGTCTACGCACAGGTACCGCAATTCCCGTAAATTAGGTGGCTTTGTCGGCGCGGATGTACACCCGATAACGTCCCGGAAGTGTTTTATTGGTTCGAATCATACAAATTTGGTGGCCAAGACGTGAGTTCACTGTCAAGCTCCTCAAGTCACTGTAACACGATTCTCACCTTATGCTACGCACAGTTGTTATGCTGAAAGATGCCATCGCTGGCGGGGAAGACATGAAGCATGAACGGATGCAGGTGATCTGCAATAATATTCACATAATCCACGGCTGTCTGATGCCCTCGATTGCGACCGCCAGTCTCATGGAATCCCAGATGAATGTCCCCCTTAGCATAGTACTGCGCCGCGCGGGATTAGCCGAGCGGTCTGTGGCGCTGTAATCATGGACTGTGCGGCTGGCTCCGGCGGAAGTTCGAGTCCTCCCTCGGGCATGGGCGTGTGTGTTTGTCCTTAGGATAATTGAGGTTAAGTAGTGTGTAAGCTTAGGGACTGATGACCTTAGTAGTTAAGTCACATAAGATTTCACACATTTTCACACATCATACTGCTCCATCAGGATGCGTGCGTGGCGTAGTGCATGTTTCGATCACCTGTTCACCTTGATGACCATCAACCTGTTTCCATTGTTTCACGGTTCTATCTCGAAGATACCGTGGCCACTGGAATCGTAATTGACTATGTATTTGGGTCACATAGAAAACTGCATGGGTCGTCTACTTTCTCAGCAATGTGTCCTGGAGCCTTGCGTTTCCATCAGCCTTATAGCCTCTTGTCAGGTCAGGCGACAGATCACCGACAATGCGGGCAAGATCCGAGCTCCACGTTCTGTCGACATAGAACATCGTCTCGCGTTTTCGTTGTTCCCCCGCCCTTCGACCACTTTCCATAGATGTTCAAGGCAGGAGTACGCGAATAGCTGACGAGCTTTGTCGTTCCGAGATGCTCATTCCAAGGCGCCTCTCGATAAAAATCTGTAGTTTGTCAGAGTTGCTTTTGTCAACGGGTTTCCCCTTTCGCGTAGCGTACCTTCGCTAGAATGTGTCCCCATTCCCTTGTCTTCCGCCTGGACACAGTCATTACTTGTTGCATCTCGTGCTGTTGACGCCACCGGGCGGTATTCAATCATGGTCTCACAGTCGGCTGTGGTCATAATGTTTTCGATCGTCAGTACTCTTCGAATGCTGCCTGATGGCTCGTTGCTCCTCGTTCTGCTGATAGCAACTTTAGAAGAAAAAAGCAGTTCATCTCATTTGTACCTGATAAGACACCGTCGTTTACCAAATAACAAACCGTTGGATGTGCCGTATTGCTCCTTAGGGTAATGCCTTCCTTGTGATATTAATTATTCCAAATGATGATGCTCCTTTTAGTACTTTTCAAACTATTATTTAAGGCAGAAAATGCATTCACTGTCCAGAACTAGGTCTCAATTAATAAATGGGGTGACGTTTCGACGGTGTCACTCTCTGGTGAAAAAGATGAGAAGGCTCTCATAGAAACGTTACGTAATTTGACGAACTCAATCGGCTGGCAATCCAAATTTAGCTCAGCTCCCTGAGAAACATTGTGGGATCATATCCACTTTTTAATGTTTTTAATGCAGGATATAAGGGGTAAAAGGACAGTTATGTTTATTTGTGGTACCTTAACGTATACACACATTAGTGTCTGCTTGTATTTTCTATGCATCGAACAGTCAACCCACAAACACGCCACAAACTTCCTGGCGTGCTGTTTTCTGCTTGGCTGTAAATGCACCATTAAGTGGATTGTGCTGGTCAGTGTAGACTTACCGTTTTGCGTTCACCTGTTCACACTTCAACAGCTGGCAGCTGCTCAGAGGAAAATAAGCGTTAAAGGCTTGCTCTTGAAACATTTACGGGGGTACTAACCGACCTAAAAACATAGTACTCCTAATTATTAGATTGCAAACGAAGTAAATTCGGACGTAATGTTGTTCAGTAGACCGCCCTAATTCACCAACAGAAATATCAGCACTTATACCTATTACACGCTGTATATTCCACATTACGTCTAGTTTCCACCACACCGTATGCATAACTGATGCTTTTGTGAGATTTTCCCTCGATTTATGACTCTATTGTTAAAAACACCATGTCAGTTCACTTGAACGTTTTATGTCAGGTGTGCTGGTATTTCTCATCACGGTTACGGTTACGGTGGACTGCATTAAAAGAAGGTTTGCATGTTCGACTTCTGAATTTACTACGATGGAATGATGCCTTCGTATGCAGTGTAGTTGGTTTCAAGTTACCGATCTGTCATAAATATGCGCAAGTTTGAAGTTGCAGCACATCGGGATGCTTTTTAAGGCAAGGAGTGGTCACCACACAGCAATGGAAAGGACAGTGGAAAGGATGATAATAAATCTCGAGATACGATGAATACACCGATAAGAAGCAGTTTTTCTTTAATAAAAGCTATGAATGGTGGCTTACAAGAAAAATTAGTTGGCGTACGATGTAAGGAAGTCCTTGTAGATGGTTACATTCGTCAGCACTAATACAGGTTCTTTTTCTGCCATGTGAAGCCATGAGACTATTCCTGTGAGGGAATCGCCGATCATAGCACCGCTGCCGTGATCGCCCTGCAAGTGAAATAAGGGTTTAGCCAATATTATTTCAGTCGCACAGATCGGAGCAGCAGTTAATGGATAGTCATAACAAACGTATTATCGTATGCTTAGTATGCTTCGGTGAAAATTCTTATATTTTACGAAGTCGTTACCAGCCGTAGCAACAGGAAGTACTATGCAGCACTCAATATACTTGACGAAGTGATATATAAGCAGTCGAATCCAAAGTACTAGCGACTTTTTGTACGATGAATGACTTTCAGTTTGAAAACGGAGTAAAACAGCGGTTTTTAGAAACGCTAAGGAGGTAAGAAGATTCTCATTCAAATTTTGAAGGACGTTCTTCTCTAGTGGAAGAACTTGTAGGGTGTGTGTGGAACGTATCGCTGCTTAGTTGGAAACACTCCCAAACTTCAGTTTTAATCTAAAACAACAACAGGCATAATAAAGGACAGTTTGTTTAGAGAAGTTTTTCAGCGCGTTCTTTTATTCTGTCATCTATTCGCACTGTGATCAGCTTTCTGACCTGTTCCTGGAAATTCCTGATCTTGTCTCGAGAAATTGGCCTGCCTACAATTTCTACTTCAGTGGCGTTAATTTGTTCTAGGTCATTTTTCACTTTCGTTAACCAGCTGATTTACGTTTTGGCATTTCTGTCGAGGTAGTCAAATATTGTTTTTATTCAGTATTTTCGGTTTCGTCCGGACCAAGTGACTATCAGAAAACTAGATTTTCCTTTTACTGAGAGTATCAGATAGTTTTTTAATATGGGTGTAGATTTAGTAATTATTTCTTCTCAACCACGCACTCCGAACTTTTCTTGGACTGCGTATTTTCCGTAGGACCTTCCTTTCCTTTCTTTCCAACTTTTTAACTTTTCCCTTTTTGTTGAGGATTGAAAATTCCGCTGCATAAAGCCACTCCGGTTTCACGGCAGCGTTGTAGTGTTGGATTGTTGTTTTTACTGAGAGTGGTTTTTACTGTAAAAGTCCTTCGTGAATTGACAAGCGATTTTCCTTTTTTTGTGGTGTGTATTTGTTTACTTCTTTATCTTGGCCGTTTGGCTAAGAAGCCCCCTGAGTACTTCAATTTATTCACTCTGGTGAGTCTACCTTATCTTGTGGTTAGGAATTTTGAAGCATTTTTAATGTTGTTGTGAATTCTGTCTCTCGAAAGAATACGGTAATCCAGCCTTTTCCGCTGTCTCCTTCAACAGGTTGATTTTCTCAGTTGCTGTATCGGCGATTCCGGAAAATACTCCTGACATCTCCAAAATCTAGACAGTTGGGTTTGGCGTTGGCATTCGAGTTTTTATATCCCAGTCTGTGTTTTTTGACTCCTTCCTGTTCACACTTCAACAGCTGGCAGCTGCTCAGAGGAAAATAAGCGTTAAAGGCTTGCTATTGAAACATTTACGGGGGTACTAACCGACCTAAAAGCATAGTACTCCTAATTATTAGATTGCAAACGAAGTAAATTCGGACCTAATGTTGTTCAGTAGACCACCCTAATTCACCAACCGAAGTCTAAGATTCCATTCCTTATATCTGATCCAAAATGCAGTTAAAGAACAATGGGGAGAGGCGGTTACCTCGAATTAAACCAGTTCTTAGTTCGTATAGTACCGAAATTTCTCCATGGAATTTTATTCTGAACTTCGTTCTGTCAGTGTTTCTATAATTATTTCCAATGCTTTTTATTTGCGGCGAATCTTTGTAGTGTGTCGAAGAGTCTTGTTTGTCTACTGAGTTGCAGCATTTCTTGAAGTCTACAAACGTCCTAACAGCATTTTTGCTTCTTAGGCAATGAACGATGGACTCTGCTGTTGGTGGGGAGGCGTTCTTGCCTCAGCACCAATACAGGTAGCAGTACCGTAGGTGTAACCACGTAGCAAGGTGTCTGTTGAGAGGACAGAGAAACGTATGGTCCTTGACGAGGGACAGCAGCCTTTTCAGCAGCTGAAAGGGCAACAATCTTGGTGATTGTCTAATCTGGCCTTGTAACTACAATCAAAACGGCCTTGCAGCTCTGGTACTGCGGGCGGCTGAAAGCAAAGGGAAACTACAGCGATATTTTTTTCAATTGGGCATGCAGTTCTACTGTATAGTTAAATCATGATGGAATCCTCTTGGAAACTATGTTCCGAAGGTAAAGTGGTCCCCTGTTCGGATCTCCGGGCAGGACTATTCAAGACGATTTAGTCATAAGGATAAAAAGCTGTTGTTTTATGGATCGGAGAGTGGAAAGTTAGATCCCTTAATCGGTCGGGTAAGTTGGAAAAATTTAAAAAGGGAAACACAGGAGATAGGCGAAATAATGTGAACAGTGGTATTAACGGGACGGTTGTGTTTGACGGTCAACAATGCAGGTAAGTCGGGCTGGACTCTGCGTGTCCAGTACGCACTAGGCATCAATGCATGTTGTTTACGAGTATTTGCATTCAGAGGCTGAGGTCGACGTGCAATGAAAGACCTAACAGAGTTCCAAAGAGGAGAAGTTTGTGAGGTCCGATTAGCTGGAGCATAAGTAACAAAGACAGCCAACTTATTGAATGTTTCAAGAGCAACTGTTCAAACAAGGACAGACATCATCTTGTAAACGTAATAGTGGGCGCAGATCAAATCTAAATGACAGCGATCGTCGTGCGCTAACACGAATTATGACAAAACAACACATAACTACGGTGGCTAAAGTGTCTGCAGAGCTCAATAGCCATCTTTGAGACCCCGTATCTATCGAAACAGTCCACCGAAAACTGCATAAAGCGAATATTAATGGACGAGCTCCTATACCGAAACCATTAGTGATGTTAACCAACGCAAAGAAGCGTAAAACATGGTGTTAGGAGCATAAATCCTGGACGGATGATGGAAACAAGTCATAATGTCCGACCAGTCAACGTTTTCGTTACTTCCAACATCGGACCGGGTTTACGTCTGGAGAACGCTAAACGAAGCCTCCAGTCCTGAGAGTTTGATTACAACAATTAAGCATGGAGGTGGAAGTGCGATGGTGTGGGCAGCCATGTCATGGTATTTTGCTGGTTCCATCATTACTGTCAAAGGCCATGTCACAGATAATGATTATGTGAACGTCTTAGGTGATCAGGTACTCCCCACGTTTCAAATGTTGTTCGCCAACAATGATGCTACATTTCAGGACGATAATACGCCCATTCACACAGCCAGGGCAGTACAATCGTTGTATAAGGAGCATGAAACTAAACTCAAGCGACTTCCCTGACCAGCACAGACCCCGGATTTGAACATCATGGAACCCTTTTGGGCGGTATTGGAGTGCAGACTACATAGCAGATTTCTGCTTCCCTCGTCACTACAGCATTTATGAGAGGCTCTGATAGAAGAGTGGCGTAACATTCCACTGGACGATTGTACAATGATTATATGCCAGTACTCTAAGAAGAATCGCAGCTGTATTACGGGCAAACGGGGGTCCAACCCCTTATTAACAAACCATTCCCAACTAAGTACAAGTGTTCAGATTATTTTGTCTATCTCCTGTAGAAAGGTTAAAGTTCAATAGAGTGAGAATTAGTGAAGTTCGGTGATAAGAGGAAGAGGACGTCTGGTCAGGTGAATACAGGATTATAAATACAAAATCACATAGGAATAATGCAGGAGTAGATTTAATAATGAATAAGAAAATAGGAATGCGGGTAAGTTACTATGAACAGCATAATGAACGCATTATCGTAGCAGAGATATATACGAAACTCGCACCCACCACTGTAGTGCAAGTTCATTCGTCCACTAGCTTCGCAGATAATGAAGAAATTAAAGAAACTTATGATGAGATAAAAGAAATTATTCAGAGAATTAAGTGAGACGAAAATTTAACTGTGATGGGGTAGTAAAAAGAGAAGAAGGAAAAATCGTAGGTGAATATGGACTGGGCAGGAAGGAATTAAAGAGGAAGCCGCCTAGTAGAATCCTGCACAGAGCATAATTTAATAATCGCTAATGCTTGCTTTAAGAAGTATGAAACGAAGCTATATACTTAGAAGAGATGTGAACGCACTAAAAGATTTCAGATTGATTACGAAATAGTAAGACAGAAATTTCGGAAACTGATTGTAAATTGTAAGATATGTCCAGGCCAGTGGTGGACTCTGTTAGGAACTGAAGATTAAAAGTGAAGAAATTGCAAAAAGATAGGAAATGAAGGAAATGGGGCTTGGATAAGTTTGGAGAACTTGAGATTGTGGAGAGTTACAGAGGGAGAATTAGGAAACGACTGATACGAAAATGGGTAGCTTTAGGGGATAAAATCGACAAGACAGCAGATGATCAAATAGGTAAAGGACAAGACCATTATAAATCATTGGATGACACATGGATTATTGAATTTAATTGATGAAAGTAGAAAATTTTAAAATGCAGTAAATGAAACTGATGAAAGGGAATAGAAACATCTAAAAATGAGATTGACCGGAAGTATAAAATGGCTAAGCAAGAATGTCTAGAGGAAAGCTGTAAGGATTTAGAAGTATATATCACTAGGGGGAAGATCGCCTCCAGAAAAATTAGAGAGGCCTTTCTAAAAAAGAGAAGCAGTTGTATGAACATCAAGAGCTCAGATGGAAATCAGTCCTAAGCAAAGAAGGGAAATTGGTAGATGGAGATCCGTAGGAAGATACGATACTGTGAGAAGACTTTGACGAAGTTTGGATGTGGTTTTCTGATGACTTTGTAATTCCATCAGCAAGGGACTTGAAAAAGCAGTTGAACGAAATGGACAGTGTCTTGAGAGGTACATATAAGATGAACAAGAATAATGGAATGTAGACGAATTAAATCAGGTGATGCTGAGAGAATTAAGTTAGGAAACGAGACACATGAAGTAGTAGATGAATTTTGCTATTTGAGCAGCAAAGTAACTGATGATGGAAGAAGTAGAGAGGATATAAAATGATATAATGTAGGCTATCAGTGGGAGGAAAAGCAGTTCTGAAGAATAGAATGTTGTTGATATCGAATGCACCAGAGTGTCCTGAAAAATGTAGACACTCTTTGATAGTTAATATTTTTGGAACAAAATGACATATCATTGCAGTTCTGCGAGCTATTGTAGTCCATTGTTCTCTCAGCACTTCTTGGCCTGCGTTTTCGAGCAGTTGACATTGTATTGATGAATAAAGTAATATTGTTGTCAGAGCAATGTAGGGCCTTATTGAAGTGGCACCGGAAGTACTCAAACGTGATGGACGTACAACGGCAACTGCGTAATTTGTGCAGAACTCAGCTACCAAGGCGTATAACAATTTATAGTGTTCTGCATAAATTTGAAACTGACGATACTGTTCACACTGTGCATAAGGAAAGGTTTGGTCGACCAAAAACATCAACAAGTCCAGCTTCCAGCGATAGTTTGTCGCACTTTAGGAATCTATGATGCTGGGTGCACGTGAAAGCAGCGTTAGCCAACAAAGAATATTACGAGTTCTGAAAGCTGCGAAATGAAAAGTGTACATTCCAAGATCGCTGCACGCTATGAACGAAGACAACCCGGACTGAAGGATGGAGTACTGCGTATGGCTTGAAGGCATGCTTCGCGAACGATTTGCAGGGAGGGTGGTTATCTGGTCTGACGGTTCGCAATTCAAACTAAACGGTACTGCGTGTACTGGGCTTCTGAAAATCCACACGGTCACCTGGACAAGCACGTTAAACTACCGGTTGTTAACATGTGGTGTGGTCTGTCATTGCCCTGTTTGATTGGCCCATTCTTCTCTGAAGATACCGTACCGTAACTGGTGAAGTGTGTATTCACATGCTGCAAACATCGATTTTACCTGCCACCCGAGAGATACTTGAGACTGAAAGTTTTTACCTACAAGAAGATGGCGCTCCGCCTCGCTACCACAGATTTGTCAGAGCGTACTTGGATGAAAATATGTCTGGACGATGGATAGGTCGAAGACGAGCTGCTGAGTACCCACCCAACACTAACATCCATAGTTCTGTCAGCGGTTCACCGACGTCGACATTGTTTGGCTACTAATGGGGCTCCCTTTGAACCTTTCCATCTGTGCAAGAACTGCAAAGGTATGTCATTACGTTCCATGAATATTGATTCTCAAAGAGAGTCTACATTTCTTTGGACCTCTCTGAAGATTTAAGTGTTCGGAAGTCTTCTCTGAAAGTATCTGTCTGGACTGTAGTCATGTTGGTAAGTGAAACATAGAGGTAAAATATTTAAACAAGAAGAGGATTCAAGCTTCTGAAAGTTGATGCTACAGAATAATGCTAAAGATTAGATAGGTAGATCACATGGCTAATAAGGAGGTAATGTGTAGAACTGGAGAAAAAAGAAATTTGTGGGACAATCTGAGAAGAAGGAGGTATCCGTTGATTGGACACTTCCTGAGACGTCAAGGGTTCACCAGCTCAGTATTGGAAGAAAGTATGTGTGTGTGTGTGTGAGTGTGTGTGTGTGTGTGTGTGTGTGTGTGTGTGTGTGTGGGTGGGTGGGTGGGTGGGCGGAGGGGAGGGGGGTGTGCTGTGGTAGGGGGCGAATTATAGTCGTAGAGGGAGACCAAGGGGTCAATACAGTAAACAGATCAAGAAGAATGTAGACAGCAGTACTTATATAGAGATGAAGAGGCTTGCACAGGGCAGAGTAGCACGGAGAGGTGCATCAAACCAGTCTTCGGACTGAAGGCCACACAAAAGGCAATAATTCTCTACGATCAGATTGAAATTCATTACCCATTCTATACAGGACTGGCTATTTCTAAATCCCCCGTTGCGTTCACCGAGCTGGTGGTCTAATTGTTCTTCCAAATACTTTAGAGAGGATTGGATAAGATTCTGAACGTAACAGCTACCATGGAGATTTGTCTGTAGTTTTCAAAATCTGCCTTACTTATTCTTTTTCTGTAAAAGATGTGTCAAAGCGAATTTCCATTGCTCTGGAATTTTTTTAATCTCCTAGATTTCGCCCAAAGGTTTCTGAAGTTTTTTCGTCATGTCGTCACTGGCATTTTTACACATTTCCACCACAGTTGAGTCTTCTCCAGAAGACTTGCTATTTTTGAGTTCTTAGACTACATTCTGAATTTCAGATTTATCCGGAAACCTGGAAAAACGTCGTAAGATTCTACTTCGTCTAAGCTGAGGTACTGACGGGGTCTCTGTCGTCCGCACAGGGAAAGAAGATGCCAGACGGAGATTCATCAGAAGAATCTTCAGGGAATTAGTCCGCCAACAAAGGAAGTAGCTTACATAAATCTCTTTCCACCAATACTTGACTATTGCTAGTCAGTATGGAATCTGTACCAAAAATGATTCACAGGGGAAACAGAAAAGATCCAAAGAGGCGTGGCACGCTTCTCTGCAAATGTTCAAATGTGTGTGAGCTCCTAAGGGACCAAACGTTTCATTACAATTTCATTTAGTAACAAAGAAATGGTCGCGGAGATTATCGACCAAGTAGAGTGGCAGACGTAGCAGGACACGTTATGGGTCACAGCGTGGTTTACTCTTAAAGTTGCGACAACGTACGTTCCTAGAAGAGTCAATAAATGTGTTGCTTCCCCCTACGTATGTCTAAAGAAAAGTCCGCGAAGATAAAATCAGTGAGATTCGAGTCCACTTGCACTCGTTCTTCGTGCAGGTCTTTCACGAAAGGAACAGGAAATGGGAGACGTGACAGAGATACACATTTATCCTCCGCCACACACCACAAGCTGAGGAAACCGCTACAACGGTTCCCGTGCTGACAGACTGTGCTGCTCCAAACGCCATCCACACAGGTAGTGTGGATACGTTTCGTACAGTAAACAAACCCATTTACCCATTTCATCATTCAAGGTTCGGCATTATTGTGCGATACCGCATGGTCGAGCAGCTGTCATTGTCGAGTTCTGACTCGTGTTGGTAAACTTTTCTCGCTCTTACACGATGGTTAACATGATATTTTAGTGAACAACCAACATTCAGATGCCTTATCTCAATGAGAAACACACCGCGCTATCATCAAAACGAACTCCTTATCTGCTTTGTGCAGTTGCTCTGAAATCGTTTTGGCCTGCAACCGTTTGCGCCTCGCAGTTGAAAGCTGGCAACTATTTTGCGATACCTGCAAATCTGCGATGAGGAGGGGAGCGAAGAATGAGGGAAAAGCCTATAGGAAATCAAAAGAGACCTCACTGCGAGACGGAACAAAACGGTAAGCAAAATAAAGGCAGTCTGTTCGAAACTTCTCATGTGTGACATTGACACCTGCTGCAAAGTGACATTCGGTATCATATAGCTCAACTCTTTGGCATGTTGTCCACGACATGGTCGAAACATTGCTGTTTAAGTGTTTCGCATCGCCTCCCTGTGGTTATCCAGGGCGTTAAGAGCATTCCTACGATGACGTACTGCATGTTTTAACAAATGTCAAACACACTCAATCCGCCTGATGTCAGTAAATATCGCAGCCCATTCCATTCAGTTAATTTTGCTTTTCGGAGGAAGTTGTACACGAGACGGGAATAGCTTACTGGTGCACTATCGTCCTGAAAGATGAACCCATCGCCGAAATGTTAGGGCTGGAGAATAGTTTGGAGGATCCTGTCCCAATGCTATACAGCCATTAAATTACTCTTGATTTCGATAAGCGGTGAGAGACGTTGATAAAAGGTTCTCGCCCAAAACATGATTGGCCCATCTCCATATTGAAACACTGTGGTCGCCTCCACACTCTCCGAAGATATTAAATGTGAGACATATCTTGTCATCATCGATGAAGAGAAACCATGGCCACTGATACATGTTCTATTCCAGGTGCTATTCAGTCCACCATCTTCACAGGTCACAGTGTTGGCGGAACTCTACCGCTGGAGATGGTAATGATCTGTATGGATCGTCACAGGTCTCCCAATTACATCCAGAAAAGCGGTGTACAGTTCTATTGCATTGTCCTTTGTGCACCTGTGAGCCGCAAGTTACAGACAGTATTCATGAGCTGGAAATGTTTTCTCTGGGCTACATAAACGGCTCTTCTTCAACGTGTTCTGCGGCATCTTGTCTTGCTTCCCACTGAACACAGGGAGCTCCATAATGTGGAGCACGTACTTTGTTTTGCACCACAGTTTAAAATGTTATTATTAGTATAACTGACACTACACTGTTCACTGTTAGCACACTAGTAGCGATGGTTTCACAAAACCATCTAAGTGTAAAATGCCTGCATTTCGCACATTTATTCATGTGTGAGATTAATTCGTTTCGAAAATTTATATCTTAACATTTTATATAGAATTTAAACGTGCTGTTCGTGCTGCTTCCCAGTTATCTGAGTGACTGTGAGCTGTGTGTTGATTAGAATCGATACCTGCGCTCATAAAATTTTTCTGCTCTTCGTATCTTACCGACCCGTTGGTTGGTTGGTTGGTTTTTGGGGAAGGAGACCAGACAGCGAGGTCATCGGTCTCATCGGATTGGAAAACGACGGGGAAGGAAGTCGGCCGTGTCCTTTGAAAGGAACCATCTCGGCATTTGCCTGGAGCGATTTAGGGAAATCACGGAAAACCTAAATCAGGATGGCTGGACGCGGGATTGAACCGTCGTTCTCCCGAAAGCGAGTCCAGTGTCTAACCACTACTCCACCTCGGTCGGTCCCGTTCGTTGACGTCACGCGAGAGACCACATACCGAGATGTTGTGCGTGCATGTGTGCTCCCTCCTAACCTTAGTGTTTGTTCACTGTTTTGTATAGCATACCTGACAGTTGCAGTGGGTTGGACGTGGCAGCTCGGCGGGACTACCTCAACCTATAACATAACCGTGATTTCTCTACGGGAACCCCTCAGTATTCTCAGAGCTCTATAGACGACCAGTGTTTCGGCTTGCAGCCGTTAGCGCTTCGTTGCTCACAGCTAGCTGCAAGCTATCAGTGGTCGTCTTAGATCGTCTCGACTACAGGGATTCTCAATGAGAAAGGAGGAATTATGGATGGCTATGGAAATTGTGCCTACTTTGTCTTCGTGGTCGCGGGTTTGTGTCTTCAGAGTCGGCACGTCTCCTGTTTCTACGGTTTTGTTTTATTAGGCTTGACATGGTCAAGAATATGGAATAGCGATGTTAATTTTTAATATGGCTTTTATTTGTCTAGATCGAGAGTTTATAAAATGATGTTAACGGTTTCGAATGTGCTAGCACGCGTCTTTAAATGTAAATCAGACAGAAAAAATATTGTTCATAAAAAGTTCTATCTGCTTACAGTTGTTGTTGTTGTCTTCAGTCCTGAGACTGGTTTGATTCAGCTCTCCATGCTACTCTATCCTATACAAGCTTCTTCATGTCCCAGTACTTACTGCACCTACATCCTTCCGAATCTGCTTAGTGTATTCATCTCTTGGTCCCCCTCTACGATTTTTGCCCTCCACGCTGCCCTCCAATGCTAAATTTGTGATCCCATCATCTCCTACCAACCTGTCCCTTCTTCTTGTCAAGTTCTGCCACAAACTCCTCTTCTTCCCAATTCTATTCAATTCCTCCTCATTAGTTATGTGATCTACCCATCTAATCTTCAGCATTCTTCTGTAGCACCACATTTCAAAAGCTTCAATTCTCTTCTTGTCCAAAATATTTATCGTCCATGTTTCACTTCCATACATAGCTACACGCATACAAATACTTTCAGAAACAACTTCCTTACACTTTAATCTATACTCGATGTTAACAAATTTCTCTTCTTCAGAAACGCTTTTCTTGGCATTGCCAGTCTACATTTTATATCCTCTCTACTTCGGCCATCATCAGTTATTTTGCTCTCCAAATAGCAGAACTCCTTTACTACTTTAAGTGTCTCATTTCCTAATCTAATTTCACATCTGTCAACACCTGCTTTCTTTGGGATTGGAATTATTATATTCTTCTTGAAGTCTGAGGGTACTTCACCTGTCTCATACATCTTGCTCACCAGATGGTAGAGTTTTGTCAAGACTGTTTCTTCCAAAGGCCATCAGTAGTTCCAATGGAATGTTGTCTATTCCCGGGACCTTGTTTCGACTCAGGTCTTTTAGTGCTCTGTCAAACTCTTCACACAGTATCGTGTTTCCCATTTCATCTTCATCTACATCCTCTTCAGTTTCCATAATATTGCCCTCAAGTACATCGCCCTTGTACAGACCCTCTATATACTCCTTCCACCTTTCTGCTTTCCGTTCTTTGCTTGGAACTGGGTTTCCATCTGAGCTCTTGATATTCATACAAGTGGCTCTCTTTTCTCCAAAGGTCTCTTTAATTTTCCTGTAGGCAGTATCTATATTAGCCCTAGTGAGATAAGCCTCTACATCCTAACATTTGTCCTCTAGCTATCCCTGCTTAGCCATTTTGCACTTCCTGTCGATGTCATTTTTGAGACGTTTGTATTCCTTTTTGCCTTGTTCATTTACTGCGTTTTATACTTTCTCCTTTCACCAATTAAATTCAATATTTCTTCTGTCACCCAAGGATTTCTACTAGCCTGCGTCTTTTTACCTACTTGATCCTCTGCTGCCTTCACTACTTCATCCCTGACAGCTACCCATTCGTCTTCTACTGTATTTCTTTCCCCCATTCCTTTCAAATGTTCCCTCATGCTCTCCCTGAAACTCTGTACAACCTCTGGTTTAGTCAGATTATCCAGGTCCCATCTCCTTAAATTCCCACCTTTTTGCGTTTCTTCAGTTTTAATCTACAGTTCATAACCAATAGATTGTGGTCAGAGTCCACACCTGCCCCTGGAAATGTCTTACAATTTAAAATCTGGTTCCTAAATCTCTGTCTTACCATTATATAATGTATCTGATACCTTCTAGTATCTCCAGGATTCTTCCATGTATACAACCTTCTTTTATGATTCTTGCAACAAGTGTTAGCTATGATTAAGTTATGCTCTGTGCAAAATTCCACCAGATGGCTTCCTCTTTCATTTCTCTCCCCCAATCCTTATTTATCCACTATGTTTCCTTCTCTCCTTTTTCCTATTTTCGAATTCAAGTCACCCATGACTATTAAATTTTCGTCTCCTTTCACTACCTGAATAATTTCTTTTATCTCATCATACATTTCTTCAATTTCTTCATCATCTGCAGAGCCAGTTGGCATATAAACTTGTACCACTGTAGTAGGCATGGGCTTCGTGTCTATCTTGGCCACAATAATGCGTTCACTATGCTGTTTGTAGTAGCTGACAAGCACTCCTATTTTTTTTATTCATTATTAATGCTACTCCTGCGTTAACCCTATTTGGTTTTGTATTTATCACCCTGTATTCACCTGACCAAAAGTCTTGTTCCTCGTGCCACCGAACTTTACTAATTCCCACTATAGCTGACTTTGACCTATCCATTTCCCTTTCTAAATTTTCTAATCTACCTGCCCGATTAAGGGATCTGACATTCCACGCTCTGATCCGTAGAACGCCAGTTTTCTTTCTCCTGATAACGACGTCCTCCTGAGTAGTCCCCGCCCGGAGATCCGAATGGGGGACTATTTTACCTCCGGAATATTTTACCCAAGAGGACGCCATCATCATTTAATCATACAGTAAGCTGCATGTCCTCGGGAAAAAATTACGGCTGTAGTTTCCCCTTGCTTTCAGCCATTCGCAGTACCAGCACAGCAAGGCCGTTATGGTTAGTGTTACAAGGCCAGATCAGTCAATCATCCGGACTGTTGCCCCTGCAACTACTGAAAAGGATGCTGCTCCTCTTCAGGAACTACACGTTTGTCTGACCTCTCAACAGATACCCGTCCGTTGTGGTTGCACCTACGATACGGCCATCTGTATCGCTGAGGCACACAAGCCTCCCCACCAACGGCATGGTCCGTGGTTCATGGGGGTAGGCTACTTGAAATACAATATACAAAAAAAAAAGGAAAGCGACAAAGGATATACCATCAAGTATTGTTACAGGGTGTAGCCTGCCACATGTTCATTCAAGTACTTTTTCATAAAAGTTGTTTTTTTACTCAGGTAATGAAATGTGTTTGGTTGTTGCAAGTGGAATGTATGAAGCCTTCAACAGTCTTATACAAAAACCACTTCACAACACCCAAAGAAATTCTGCTTATAAGGTTGATAGTGGCACCAAAGTTAGTATCCTGATGCTCATTGATGACTCATGATTGGATCTGAGGATAGGAAAGCAAAAGATGGTAAGCTGAATTTTATTTCCAAATTATTCTTTACTAATAATGATTCAAGAGTACTGTCACAGAATAATTCTTGTACTACGGCAAAGATGAGACATATAAGCCTTTTACAGTGGTTTTGCTTCCGTAGGTGTTGGACACAAATACTGAATGCGCCTCCTACACCCCATTTCTGTTGTCCACTTCTTCCTCCCTCTGTCTGTCCACTTCATCATCCCGCCTCTACTGTCTACTTCCTCCTTACCACTCTCCCTGTCTCTTCATCTCCTCCTCTCCCTCTGATTGTCCATTTTCTTCAAACTCCCCTCTATAACTCTATCTTGCTGCAACTTCCTTTTGACCATATTCTCTACTTCCACTTCCTCCTGTTTCTTTTCCATCTGCGCACTACCCCACTAAACCTTCTGCACACCTCAAACATCTCCCACATCTCCTTCTCCGCCCCTCACTCTGTCCACATGCTCCTCTCCTCACTCTATCATCCCCTATATCCTTCTCAACATCCACCCAGCCATGCTCATCGTCACATGGAGCCTCTGTAGCCCTTGCAGTACAGTTCAATAAAGCAATCTGATATTCCTCCAACAACACACCTGTAATGCAGGTCAGGCTATCTACCATGGGCTTGAAACTAATTTATTCGTTCCTGGCATACAGACATCCATGTAAAACAGGCTGATAAAGAGGGCCGATACTACTTCAACACAAAATGCATATCATGCAGGCTTCCTACATCTTAGGGTTCAGAAAAAAACTTTCTTGTCCCTTAGCCCTGCAGAGCAGGTAGAGTTGGAAGGTCGATACTGTTCTCACAAGCATGCCTGTCATACAGGGCAGCCTACAGCCCAGGGGCTGGAAAAAACCCATTGTTGCTTGTATGTTCACTTGTATTGGAGGTAGGAGGATATAATTCCACAGTCCTGACTGATATCCTGGAGGCCTGCTGTTTCTGTGTAAAATTTGCTTGAAAATGGTTCACGGGCTTGGGAAATATCCACGTAATTCACATATACAATCTGCTTTATACAGGGTGGTCCGTTGATAGTGACTGGGCCAAATATCTCACGAAATAAGCATCAAACGAAAAATTACAAAGATCGAAACTCGTCTAGCTTGAAGGGGGAAGGAAACCAGATGGCGCTATGGTTGGCCCGCTAGATGGCGCTGCCACAGGTAAAACGGATATCAACTGTGTTTTTTAAATAGGAACCCCTATTTTGTATTACATATTCGTGTAGTACGTAAAGAAATATGAACGTATAAGTTGGACCACTTTTTTCGTTTTGTGGTAGATGGCGCTGTAATAGGCACAAACATGGCTCACAATTTTAGACGAACCGTTGTTAACAGGTAGGTTTTTAAAATTAAAATACAGAATGTAGGTACGTTTGAAAATTTTATTTCGGTTGTTCCAATGTGATACATGTACCTTTGTGAATTTTCCATTTCTGAGAACATATGCTGTTACAGCGTGATTACCTGTAAATACCACATTAATGCAATAAATGCTCAAAATGGTTTCCGTCAACCTGAATGCATTTGGCAATACGTGTAACGACATTCCTCTCAACAGCGAGTAGTTCGCCTTCCGTAATGTTCGCACATGCATTGACAATGCGCTGACGCATGTTGTCAGGCGTTGTCGGTGGATCACGATAGCAAATATCCTTCAACTTTCCCCACAGAAAGAAACTCGGGGACGTCAGATCCGCTGAACGTGCGGGCCATGGTATGGTGCTTCGATGACCAATCCACCTGTCATGAAATATGGTATTCAATACCGCTACAATCGCACACGAGCTATGTGCCGGACATCCATCATGTTGGAAGTACATCGCCATTCTATCATGCAGTGAAACATCTTGTAGTAACATCGGCAGAACATTACTTAGGAAATCAGCATGCATTGCACCATTTAGATTGCCACCAATAAAATGGGGGCCAATTATAGTTCCTCCCATAATGCCTCACCATACATTAACCCGCCAAGGTCGCTGATGTTCCACTTGTCGCAGCCATCGTGGATTTTCCGTTGCCCAATAGTGCATTTACGTTAGCGCTGTTGGTGAATGACGCTTCGTCGCTAAATAGAACGCGTGCAAAAAATCTATCATCGTCCCGTGATTTCTCTTGTGCGAACTGTACACGACCTCTCAAAGTCGTTGCCATGCAATTCCTGGTGCATAGAAATATGGTACGGGTGCAATCGAAGTGGATGTAGCATTCTCAATAACGACGTTTTTGAGATTCCCGATTCTCGCGCAATTTGTCTGCTACTGATATGCAGATTAGCAGCAACAGTAGCTACAACACCTACTTGGGCACCGGCATTTGTTGAAGATCGTGGTTGACGTTTCACATGTGGCTGTACACTTTCTGTTTCCTTAAATAACGTAACTATCCGGGATACCGAGCAGCATACATAGCACACGTCCGTAAGGCATTTTGATCACAATAGCCATACATCAACACGATATCGACCTTTTCCGCAATTGATAAACGGTCCATTTTAACACGGTTAATGTATCACGAAGCAAATTTCGTCCGCTAGATGGTGCTGCCATAGGTCAAACGGATATGAAATGCGTTTTTTAAAAATAGGAACCCCCATTTTTTATTACCTATTCGTGTAGTACGTAAAGAGATATGAATGTCTTAGTTGGACCATATTTTTCACTTTGTGATAAATGGCGCTGTAAGACATGTGATAGGCACTGTGGTCGGAGAAACTAACTGACCATATTTCTCAACTAGTAACTTGACTTATAAAGTCCTTATGTTCATGTTCGTAATTCTGGGAAAAATAGGGTAAGCTATAGGGAAATATGAGTAATATGCAATATGTATAAGAACCCATAGGGAATAGTGTGACTGGAAGACCAAGAACGTAGGGCTCAGATTAAAAAGGGTGTAAGACAGGGATGTAATCGTTCGTCCCTGCCTTTCATCTATACATCAAATAAGTAATGATGGCAATAAAAGAACGGTTGTGGAGCGGGATTAAAATTAAAGGTGAAAGGATATCGGTTATAAGATTCGCTGATGATATTTCTATTCTCAATGGAAGTGAAGAATAATTACGGGATGCGTTGAAGGGAATCATCAGTCTAATTAGTACAGAATACTGACGGAGAGTAAACCAAAGAGAGGAAGATAAAGAAAAAGAGCAAAACAGACAACAGCGAGAAACTTAACGTCAGAATTGGGGATCATAAAGTAGCGAAGTTAAGGAATTCTGTTATCTAGGCAGAGCAAGGAGAACATAAAAAGGAGGCTAGTACTGACAGAAAGTGCATTTCTGGCAAGGGAAGTCTACTAGTATGAAACATAGGCCTTAATTTGAGGAAGAAATTTCTGAGAATGAACGTAGGGGAGTGAAACACGGAATGTGTGAAAACCGGAACGTAAGAGAATCGAAGCATTTGGGACGTGGTGCTACAGACGACTGTTGAAAATTAGGTGGACTGCTAAGGTCAGGAATGATGAGGTTCTCAGCAGAATCGGAAAGGAAAGGAATCCATTGAAAACATAGACAAAGGGAAAGGATTATAGGACATCTGTTAAGGTATCAGGAAATAACTACCATGGAACTAGAGAGAGCTGTAGAGCATATAAACTGTAGAGGAAGACGGAGAAGACAGCGATTGGAATATATCGAGCAAATAGTTGAGGACGTAGGTTGCAGAGCTACTCTGAGATGAAAATAAGGGTTGACACAGGGGAGAAACTTGTGGCGGGCCGCATCGAACCAGTCACAAAAAAAAAAGACCTGCTGAGAAAATCAAGATAACGATCACATTGATGTGAAATATTATCAATTTTTTGTAGTTGTGAATGACTATTATAGATAATGCTCCTTGAGTTAACATCTGACTGGCATGGAGTCTTTAAAGCTACCATTACCTCCATCATGTTAAAGTAAATCAACACTGATAGTTATAATATTCACGACATTGATATCTTGCTTTCTTCTTAAACTTATCATCCTAACAAGGCAATAACCACTCCGTCTCCTTTAGTTGCCTTTTCCAGTCAACATGAATTGAAGCAGGACTGCTGAAAGTGATGTGTTCTGATAGTTACCCGTAGAACTATTACAAATTTGTGGCTTTTCTTTCTTTCTTTCCCTTAAAATAATCATATGTTTTAAACTTATGTTGAAATTTTTGTGTAAAAATTAAATTATCTTCATCTATTATCTTAATTTTTTTTCTTTTCCTTTATATAATGGCGTTTCTCCTTGATATGACAATAGGGATTTCACAATTCAGTTTTTTTTCTACGCACTCTAAGATTTCATTTTCATTATCTTCATCACCATCCTAGTCATCATTAGCCATTTGACATCCACTGCTGGATAAAGGGCTGCTACGTACATTTCCGTACATTGTGTTCTTCAGTGTTGTACATTCACGTTTTTCAACCATCTTCTGTGTGATCATGTCCTCACTTTTTTCTTATTTCCTTGAATATGATAACATCCTTGGTCTATCTTCTGTCTATTTTTCTGGCTACATGTCCTGCCAGTCTCTATATAATTTCCGTCACATTCATAAAAAAGTAGTCCATTCCAGACTTTTCCCAGATCGCTCTGTTTGTTCTCCTGTCTTTCCAGCAACTCTCCACATTTAGTTTTCAGTCATCATGAATTGAAATTGGATTGCTAACAGTGGTGAAAAAACATCTGCACAGTATCTTTCATTTGGTAGCTTTACGTACAACTTTCTGCTTATTAATGATTCAGTAAATATGGCAGTGTGACGCAACTAGGTTAGAGCGTTCTGACAATCAGTTGTCTGTGACTATTAGACATTTGTGGCTTTTCTTCCTTTCTCTCCTTTGAAATTGTCCATGTCTTTCAAACAACTGTTAAAAGTTTTGTACAAAAATTTCAACAAACTTCATGTTTTAGTTTAGTTTTTCTTCTTTTTCACTTGGTCCAACAATAGGAAAGTTCACAACTAATTTATTTTAGTATGCGCTGCAGGCCTGCCACATTCATCCTAGTCATCACCATCATAGTCATTGTGGTGTCACCGGCAGACACCACACTTGCTAGGTGGTAGCCTTTAAATCGGCCGCGGTCCGGTAGTATACGTCGGACCCGCGTGTCACCACTATCAGTGATTGCAGACCGAGCGCCGCCACACGGCAGGTCTAGAGAGACTTCCTAGCACTCGCCCCAGTTGTACAGCCGACTTTGCTAGCGATGGTTCACTGTCTACATACGCTCTCATTTGCAGAGATGACAGTTTAGCATAGCCTTCAGCTACGTCATTTGGAACGACCTAGCAAGGCGCCATATTCAGTTACTATAAGAATGTATTCTGAACAGATGTTGTGAATCATGTACCGTCAAGGGCGACGTTCATCATTAATGGATTAAAGTTAAGTATCAAACTAATTTCGTCCGCTTTCTGAATTCTCATTCCTTGTCATGTTCCAGACCTGACGTCAGTATAGTACTTCCCGCCTCACGCCAGCCTGCTGAGCTAAAACGCGTGCATTTCGGCCTCGAATCGTAACACAGTGTTGGCTCTTCTGCCAACACAACAGTCGTCCTTGGACATTTGACATCCACTACTCGATAAAAGTCTCCTTTGCACACTATCGTACGCAGTGGTCTTCAGTTCTTTACATCCATAGTACGCTTTCTACTGTTCTTCTTTTTGATCATCTTCTCGGTTTTCTTCTTGTCTCTCCTACCCATTTGCCTGGGTACATGTCTTGCTCGCTTGCATATAATTTTCGTTGCGCAGTTGTCCGCTCCAGTCTTTACCCAGGTCTCTCAGTTTGTTCTCCTGTCCCAGTAATTCCCCACATTCAGGTTTCTATTGTTCACTGGACAACCACAACTTCAAACATGCCATTTCATTCATGTAAATATGTTACCTTTGAAAACACTCTTTAGTCGACCTCTCCCGTTTACTGTTTTCTTTAAATATTTATACAGGTATTGCTATCAGCTCTTCTAAATGCACATACGATATTTCATAATAGTTTATGTTCTCAATACATATGATTACGTTGTTAATACATATGAATACAATGTTAATACCTGTTATTTTACTTTCAGTGTGCAGAGAATGCGTTATTTTAACCTTAATACAACTGACTTTCAATGCTGTTTTATTAGATTTGTTCCTTAGCTGTTGCTATTTGTCTGAACTAGAAAAAGGGCAGTACACTTCCGTCAGAAAACGTAGGTGGTTCTGATACGTACCATTAACTTATATTCATTATTTTTTCCCTCTTTTAGGTCTGAAACTCCTGATAAAGTCCAATGGAAGCTGTAACAGTGATGTATATATTCATCGGCAGTGACTGTCGTTTTTCCCAGGCGTTATTAATACGGAATATGTTGGCAGTGAGTCCAAAGCTTTCACTGAAACCTATGAATTCTAAACAAAGTGGTGTTGCTAATTCGTGTTCATTGATCAGTTTCGTTCACGACTTCGAAATGTGGCACTGTGCTTATCCAATTCGGAAACCTACTTGTTGCTTCGGTTGACCAAAGCCCAAAGTTTTTGATTCTATGCGGCAGGTGATAATTTTAATAAATATATTGTGTGTGTAGAAGAAATACAGTTCTATAGCTTTTGGGCCTTGCCTGCCTCCTTTCTCGTGAAGCGGAATGGTTACAACGTTGCGCTGTTTTAGGGTATTGACGTAGTCTCACAGCTCTCTGCATGGGTGCCTACACGATAGTTTGTACAGAGGGGGAGTGGAGGAGGGTGCAAGAGCTGGGGATATAGAGTGTTTTGAATGTTTTGGAAGACGGATGGCGTCTTATAAGTAACTGTAAAAATCTTCTAGTTCCGAGTCCTTTGAAAACCTGTGTAATATCGGCTTTTAAATGATTTTCTTGAAAGAAAGGCACCTCACTACATTTTCTTCGTTTCACTGAGGGCTGGATGGGTAGAGGAAAAGAGGGTGGTCCCTTCTTACCCCAATGATTTCCACAGAACTGATTGCACTCCAAACTGTGACCTTATAACGTGACGTTATAATAGTGGAGTGGTCTCTCGTGGATTTCCCCAGGATTCACATAATTCTAATAACGCAAATTCCGTTTATTAGCACATCCAGAAATTTAAGGTCGAGAACACTGTTTAGAGGGGGGATTTGATTTGGAGTACGCTTAGCACACTGTACTGCCACTACACACTGGTTTTCGGAAAAATAAGTTTCGACAGCAAAAGCACGTTGTTCGTTCGACCACGCCATGTTTGCAACTAATGACGATATCAACATAAACATCCACTGCCACTTTGAGCTTGGAGCTCATCCACCCTCTTCCACTGCTCCCTCTTTTTTCGCAGTAACAGCTTAAAATTAGGGGTAATTCTTTGCACCAACCTGTACAATACTGAAGCACTCTCGTGGCCGTTCTAATTCGCAGAGAGAAATGCAGATCTAATTATTTACATATCCACAGATGGTAGGTAAGTGCACGAAGTTACATTGACATCCGTCAATGTGTTCTGGGTCCTTAATTTTTTGTCAGACAGTGTATGTAAAATAGTTTCACTCCAACTATGATGATCAGTCAAACAGATTATCCAGTATAGGAAGAATTAAACACCAGTCAGACCTTAGCCCTGAATATTTTCTTCGAGAAACAGTTTTGAGCCACAATGACGTGACAACCGTTTCATGATTGTGACTCTTCAGACTTTCCCGGCTGATATGTTGTAAATAGTCTTCACGGGTGTGCCGCCGGATGAAGTTGTGCAAATCCCACACTATTTCTTCGGAGCAACTGTCCGACATCATCTGGTTGTTGAACCTCGCTGGTGGCTAGGTACGACTGACAAGATCCGCATGTCGACGCCGCTGTATGTAGAGCACGCGCGTGAAGATTGCGCAGGCGCGGAAACCACTCATGCGCAAAAATTTTCTGATAAATGGCGCCAGACTCAAACGCCCTCTGCCGGGAGACGCAGAGCGGCCGTTCTGCGCGTGCGCTGACGTTGTGTTTACTAACAGTTATGACGGGTCTACTCTCGAAAGCTCTTTGCTTTCTCGTCGTGATTTAACAGCAGCCAATGCAGCGTTCCAGGCTGTACTCAATTGAAATCCCGCATAAGGTTATCAGCTGTACGGTTATGTATTGCCTCCTTAACGACGCAATCCCAGAGAGAGGATGCTGGGGATAAAACTTCCGTCTTTTCATAAATCATGTAATGTCCTGTGTTCAGACAGTGTTCTGCAATTGCCGACTTCTCCAGTAAGCGTAGGCGTGTATGACGCTGATGTTCATCGCAACGTTCTTGTACTGTGCGACATGTCTGACCTATATATGCCGCCCCACACTGACAAGGAATCTCGTACACACCACGTTTCCTCAGACCGAGACCATCCTTACCCGAACCTAACAGGTTCCTCAGTTTTGCAGATGGTCGGAAAACACACCTGATGTCATATCTTTCGAGGACTCTTCCGATTCTTGACGACATTGCACCAAAGTACGGCAAGAAGGCCAAGGTGGTGGGTGTCTTCGTATCTTCATTCCGCTCCATAGATTGAACTCGCTTGGGCCTGAATGCATTACGTATTTGTCTCTCAGAAAAACCGTTTTGACGGAAGACTGTCTCACTCGGCAGGCTTTCAGAGTCAGATGCCACACGGGCTCTATGAACTAGCGTACGTAATGCACTACCGCACTGTGCTGGATGGTGGCAGCCTGTGGCCTACAAATATAGATCTGTATGCGTTGGCTTCCGGTATACGCTGTGTCCCAAGGTTCCATCTGCTTTCCTTCGTACCAAAACATCAAGAAAAGGTTGAGTGCCATCTTTTTCCACTTCCATAGTGAAGTTAATATTCGGATGGAGCGAATTTAAATGTTGAAGAAGCGTAAGTAGAGTATCCAGTCCATGTGGCCACACCACAAACGTATCGTCAACATACCGCAGAAAACAAGAGGGTTTGAGGGTGGCTGACTGTAGTGCTTTATCTTCAAAGTCCTCCATAAAATAATTTGCACACCACAGGAGAAAGAGGGCTCCCATGGCGACACCGTCCACTTGTTCAAAATATTGGTGTTGAAATAAGAAGTATGTTGAAGTAAGCACATGTTTAAATAGTGCCACTACGTCCTCCTCAAACTTGTTACTGATGAACTCTAAAGAGTTTCATGATTTCATGTAAATTCTTCGAACACTAAGTTTATACGACATTACTTACCAGACAACTACGACCTTCTCCTTCCACTAGAGTGGCACATATGCAGCGGCTGTCGAGGTCGGGGATATAGTCGAGACATTGACTATGAGGAATGATTTTTGCCGTTGCATAATGCAGAACGTCTCCAGCAGGAAGATGGTCTTGAAGTGTCCCCCACCCGGTGACGAAGACAATGAGGTCGTCTGCAGAAAACAGACGTTCAGTGACATATGTTTTACTTGTCTCTTGCTACTTAACTAAAAATAATTACACCTACCCGTTGGTGTGATCTCCAAGTTAATTGGCTGAATATACACGTTCATAACAAAAGGAGAATACACAATGAACACTGCTACATCGTTGCGAGGAATATTGCTGTAAAAAAGATGAAAAGAAATTTATTTATTTATTGTCGTCCTCATTTTTGTATCAAGAAAGCTGTCTTTATGCTACACTAACGAAGGACAGTATTCTTATGTTCCTTGTTCTTTCTCTCTCCTGTTACTCATTTGTTACAGATGACATCAATGAAAAACTTTTACACGTTTCACTTCTAAAAGTTTAGATGATGATGTGTGCTATAAATTATATTATTTTTAAGAGTCACAGAGTATATTTCAGAGGAGCTATTCCACTAAGACGGGTATAGTGCTCCTGTATGCCATATAATACTATTTCAAAATATAAAATGCGTAAAAGTCCCCTTGCACAGTTTATACACTCCTGGAAATTGAAATAAGAACACCGTGAATTCATTGTCCCACGAAGGGGAAACTTTATTGACACATTCCTGGGGTCAGATACATCACATGATCACACTGACAGAACCACAGGCACAGACACAGGCAACAGAGCATGCACAATGTCGGCACTAGTACAGTGTATATCCAAATTTCGCAGCAATGCAGGTTGCTATTCTCCCATGGAGACGATCGTAGAGATGCTGGATGTAGTCCTGTGGAACGGCTTGCCATGCCATTTCCACCTGGCGCTTCAGTAGGACCAGCGTTCTTGCTGGACGTGCAGACCGCGTGAGACGACGCTTCATCCAGTCCCAAACATGCTCAATGGGGGACAGATCCGGAGATCTTGCTGGCCAGGGTAGTTGACTTACACCTTCTAGAGCACTTTGGGTGGCACGGGATACATGCGGACGTGCATTGTCCTGTTGGAACAGCAAGTTCCCTTGCCGGTCTAGGAATGGTAGAACGATGGGTTCGATGACGGTTTGGATGTACCGTGCACTATTCAGTGTCCCCTCGACGATCACCAGAGGTGAACGGCCAGTGTAGGAGATCACTCCCCACACCATGATGCCGGGTGTTGGCCCTGTGTGCCTCGGTCGTATGCAGTCCTGATTGTGACGCTCATCTGCACGGCGCCAAACACGCATACGACCATCATTGGCACCAAGGCAGAAGCGACTCTCATCGCTGAAGACGACACGTCTCCATTCGTCCCTCCATTCACGCCTGTCGCGACACCACTGGAGGCGGGCTGCACGATGTTGGGGCGTGAGCGGAAGACGGCCTAACGGTGTGCGGGACCGTAGCCCAACTTCATGGAGACGGTTGCGAATGGTCTTCGCCGATACCCCAGGAGCAACAGTGTCCCTAATTTGCTGGGAAGTGGCGGTGCGGTCCCCTACGGCACTGCATAGGATCCTACGGTCTTGGCGTGCATCCGTGCATCGCTGCGGTCCGGTCCCAGGTCGACGGGCACGTGCACCTTCCGCCGACCACTAGCGACAACATCGATGTACTGTGGAGACCTCACGCCCCACGTGTTGAGCAATTCGGCGGTACGTCCAACCGGCCTCCCGCATGCCCACTATACGCCCTCGCTCAAAGTCCTTCAACTGCACATACGGTTCACGTCCACGCTGTCGCGGCATGCTACCAGTGTTAAAGACTGCGATGGAGCTCCGTATGCCACGGCAAACTGGCTGACACTGACGGCGGCGGTGCACAAATGCTGCGCAGCTAGCGCCATTCGACGGCCAACACCGCGGTTCCTGGTGTGTCCGCTGTGCCGTGCGTGTGATCATTGCTTGTACAGCCCTCTCGCAGCGTCCGGAGCAAGTATGGTGGGTCTGACACACCGGTATCAATGTGTTCTTTTTTCCATTTCCAGGAGTGTATATCTGTGATATTTGATGTTACTTTGTAAGTGGAAAGTGAAGGTTAGAAAAACTTACTGTCTTCTCAGACAGAAACTTCTAATAAGGTACAATTCTGGACCATTGAATAATAACCTGCCACTTACGCAATTGCGTTAAATAGAAATGGCACTTCAAACAGAAAATATTAAACGGAACCTAAAGCAAAATACGAGGGCGTGATGAAAAGTAATGCTACTGAATTTTTTATGTGAAAACTCTTAAATTATTTTAATTAAAATGCTATTAACACTCTACATCTTTATTCTTCATGCCTACATATTTATTTTTCAACATAGTTACCCTGGCAATGTACACATTTCTTCTATCGATGCATCAGCGCCGCGCGGGATTAGCCGAGCGGTTTCAGGGGCTGCAGTCATGGACTGTGCGGCTGGTCCCGGCGGAGGTTCGAGTCCTCCCTAGGGCATGGGTGTGTGTGTTTGTCTTTAGGATAATTTAGGTTAAGTAGTGTGTAAGCTTAGGGGCTGATGACGTTAGCAGTTAAGTCTCATAAGATTTCACACACATTTGAACATTTGATAGACCAGCTTGGTGATACCGTCACTGTAGGATATTTGATTTTGTTGACGGAGCACAACCTAACCTCTGCGTGCAGCGCTTCATCACTATCTAAGTGAAGTCCTCTGAGGTGCTCTTCAAGTTTTTGAAACAGATGAAATGCGGATGGGACCAAGTCGGGACTGAATGGAGGATGATCGATCACAATGAACTGACCAGTCAGACAGGATATCCGACGTAGGAATCGTTACACACCAGTCAAACCTTAACCCTTACTGTTCCAGCCCTCGTGTGTAGTCTTCCTTTGTCATGCTGAAGGAGAAGATGCTCCATGTGTGGACGAATTCTTCGGTCTCTAAACTCGATTACAGCATGTTGTTGCTTACGCACCAACATAATTACGTTACACACCGCCGTATTACATGCAAACATGCAGACGTGGAGAATAAAGATGTGAAATTTCAATGACGTTAGTTTTATTTAAAACCCCTTAAGACTTTTCACATATAAACTTTGGAGACATTACTTTTCAGCATAGTCTTGTAATAATTGCCAGAAAATTTTGTAATTAATGACTCGATAATCTGAACACTTTATTTCCAGGCATTAAGAGTATTCAGGTATCTTGTATTATAAGTACCATGTTGAGCCTGTACGACTCGCTATTTAAATTCTTTGAAGACATTTTGACTATTTTTAGACCGTGACTGTCTCAAGAAATATGTAAAGGTTTTTTATTTTAAATTACCGCTACCAGTCACAAACTTTGTCAACTATTGTATTACTTATTTATTTAGTGACATGTTTCGAGGGTTAAACCTCATTTTCAGGATAAATGGCATTACTTGTCCACTGCACTACAGAACTGTTTGTGATCGTCTTTCCAAGTTACTGCTATATTAGTGACAATTTGTGAACAGTGACCAAGAGAGCCACGGAAATGGATACAGCGCAACACATCACAGCGAGACTGCCACGCCAGAAGAACAACGATGACCACAGCATTTACGAAAAGAATATGTAATATCAGTATGACCTTACTATAAAGTTGTATTGTAATGCCATTTAACCTGAAGATGAGGTTTAACCCTCGAAACATGACGCTAAGTAAATAGGTAATGCAATAGTTGACAAAGTTTGTGACTGTTAGCGGTAATTAAAAAAAAAAACTTTATAAATTTAAATTTTTGTTTTTGTTTGTTGAAACCACTCGCCTTCTCAGTACTCGCCGCGGTGTCAGTATCGATATCGGATTGGAGTCTCTGGTCGCAGCATATCTTTGGGGAGCTGCTTCCCGCGCGCCGCAAGGCGGAGAGAACGAGGAAGAAGGGGCTTGCTGTGAGTTAGCTCTGAACTGTGCGTGAGGAGCGACGTCCGTGTCAGAGGGCAGGGCCGCTAGGTCGGTGGTCCCCGCAGAAACAGTGAGAACCCAATACGTTGACCTCGATGGTGAGTGTTCATCGGAGGTGAGGGTTTCATCTGGAGTGCCCCAGGGAAGTGTGGTAGGTCCGCTGTTGTTTTCTATCTACATAAATGATCTTTTGGATATGGTGGATAGGAATGTGCAACTGTTTGCTGATGATGCTGTGGTGTACGGGAAGGTGTCGTCGTTGAGGGACTGTAGGAGGACACAAAATGACTTGGACAGTATTTGTGATTGGTGTAAAGAGTGGCAGCTAATTCTAAATATAGATAAATTTAAATTAATGCAGATGAATAGGAAAAAGAATCCTGTAATGTTTGAATACTCCATTAGTAGTGTAGCGCTTGGCACAGTCACGTCGATTAAATATTTGGGCGTAACATTGCAAAGCGATATGAAGTGGGACAAGCATGTAATGCAAGTTGTGGGGAAAGCGGATGGTCGTCTTTGGTTCATTGGTAGAATTTTCGGAAGATGTGGTTCATCTGTAAAGGAGACCACTTATAAAACACTAATACGATCTATTCTTGAGTACTGATCGAGCGTTTGGGATCCCTATCCGGTCGGATTGAGGGAGGACACAGAAATAATTCAGAGGTGGGCTGCTAGATTTGTTACTGGTAGGTTTGATAATCACGCGAGTGTTACGGAAATGCTTCAGGAACTCGGGTGGGAGTCTCTAGAAGAAAGGAGGCGTTCTTTTCGTGAATCGCTACTGAGGAAATTTAGAGAACCAGCATTTGAGCCTGACTGCAGTACAGTTTTACTGCCGCCAACTAACATTTCGTGGAAAGACCACAAAGATAAGATAAGAGAGATTAGGGTTTGTACAGAGGCATATAGGCAGTCATTTTTCCCTCGTTCTGTTTGGGAGTGGAACAGGGAGGAAATATGATAATTGTGGTGCGAGGTACCCTTCACCACGCACCGTATGGTGGATCGCGGAGTATGTATGTATATATAGATGTAGAACGCCGTGGGCTCGAAGATCCTAGTGTGGAGGGCCGGCGTCGTCCCGATGGCGATCATCGTGTGGTCATTCAAGGGCTGAAAAGTGATTTCTTGGTTCTGCCCTTGGATGCCGACGTAGAATTAGGGCAAGTCTGGTGTACGAGGTGCACATAAGAATTCTAAAAAGGTGCCCGTTGGTGGCGCGTCTATAAGACTTGTGAGTGGTGTAAGCTTTGCTTCGGTACTGCACTCTCCAGTTAGAACGCTGCTTGGGAGGAGAGCGTTGATATCGGCATTGTCATCTATTTAGCTGCTTTAAAGTAAATGACAGGTTTGGATCGAAGGTGGAACCAAGTGAAGGACCGAATCATTGCTTGTCTTATTAAGAAACCTAAGTCGGCCCCAGCGTGTTAAACTCTGTTATCTACAGTTTTAACGAGTAATTGACACTCTTTTAGTGTCCACGTGTGGACTTTGGAAGTACTGTTAAGTATTTGTAGTAGGGGAATGATTGACTGTGGAGCTTCTCTGACGCTTATGGACCTTGTTAGTTGCAGATCACGTCTTATGGTCACCGATAATATTTTCGTAATTTAGCTTGGGATGTCGCTCTGTGGTTTGGTGTGGCCCTCCAAACAGCTTAAAGTCCCAAATATTTTCTTACTGCCTCGCTGAGATTGCCTTGCAACAGTTGTTGACTTGTCTCTTGTGTACTCCACCGTACTGGTTGTTGGTGCGGTGCGGTACAGTCGAAGTGTTCAGTAGAACCGCATCTATTCTCTCCCCCGTTTGAAGATTGCGAGCCGCATCCACATCGACGTATAATCCCAGTATGCAATTTGTGTAAGTTGGTTGCGCCCTGTTAACGTTTTGTACGTCGTAGAAGATCTTTCCCGTGCGGCATGTGTTCCTGAAGGAGAGCATGGTGCACAACAGCGCATGGCCACGACGAAATATAAAGTTATGTACTATACATTTTTTTAACGGATGTAGGCACTGAGATTAAGAGTTGATTTTTGTGTCTTTTTACTTATTTTGAAAGGAAAATATTACATACCTGTTTAATTATAACACCTATGCTTAGTTGTCATAATGCTAGGTGTAGTATGCATCACATGTAGGGATGGTTTATGGTGTAAAGTGTTTAAAATGAAGGAAAATATTTTGTGATGCGGTGCGCATCGTAGGGACTACGGGGTTTAAGTGTACGTTAATAGTAATCACATTTTTTTGCATTTAAGGTATTTTTGCGAAAAATTTTGTGATCAATATTTCAGTGCCTTTAGAGATCACATGTGATGTCTAGGAAAATTTTGGTACTGCCATGTGGCGTTAGAATCTTTTATTTAACCTTGAATTATGCAATTTGCATTTTTTTCCGTTGCTTGGAAAGGGATTTTGAGTTTTAAGCGTTCTAAATTGATTCTGAGAGCTGTTCTTTGATCGGTTAAAATAATACTTCAGGAAAATTCATTAACAAATTATAATGGGTATCTTGTTGTTAATGATCACGAGTGTTCACTTACTATTTTAAAAACAGGTTATGAAGTTAATAAAGTTGCAAAATTTTACAAGTAAAAAAAAGGCTTTTATTCGAGACAGGGTGCCTGCCTGTACCCCCTCCACCCCCCCCCCCCCCCACTCCTCCTCCACACACACACACACACACACACACACACACACACACAGACAACTTCCATGTATTCAAGGCATTAGCCTTCAGGCGTTGTCTGATGTTTTCCCCCGTATCTATCCCAGCTAATCCCCGCAGGGCCATGTCACATGTTACTAATAAACGTAACATATCAACAAACGTCACCTTGTGTAGTAGGCGTTCTGTAATTTTGGGAATTTTATTTCCAAGAACGTATATGAAATGATACTCCTTCATGACGAACCCATCAAATTTTGGAAATTTGTGGTTAAGTTCTATGGGACCAAACTCGTGAGGGCATCTGTCCCTAAGTTTACACACTACTTAATCTAACTAAAACTATCTTACGCTAAGGACTAAACACACACACCCATGCCCGAGGGAGGACTCGAACTTCCGATAGGGGGAGCCGCGCAAACCGTGACAAGGTGACCTACACCACAGCTTCCACCCCGCGGCGTATCCAACAAAAATAAATACCATAAAGACTTTTAAAGACAGGTTAATATGTCACGTATTATATTCTGGGCCCAATATTGGTGAAGTGAAAGGAATTTTCTAAGCGTTACGGACGTAGGAATATCGATATTATTGTGAAAAAAAAATTCCAGAAGAAAACTTAGCTTTGGGATGTTGAGATCGTGTGATAGAACCTTTATTGTTAATGAGATAAATAAATCGCTTTCACAAATCAAACATTTGATTTTTTAAATTTTTTGCTCCTACAAGTGAGTCTCTTGGAATATTGATCTTAAGTACAGAAAGAGTTCTGTAAAATTGTTGCAGAATTCAAAGACTAACAAGTAGCAACTGACCATTAGTATACGGAGCCGGGAGAGATGTAATTTACTGGAAGAGAGCTGACGTCGTTCGATTATAATCTGGCCCTGAACCACTTTAGTCAATCTGTTCGACTAAAGTCACTAAAAGAGATTTAAGACTGAGCTATCATACAAATTCAGAAGGAGTTAAAGTTTACGCAGAACTGCGATTCGACGCAAACAATGTTGAGGAGATGTAACCATTTCATAGAGAAAACATTCGTCAGATCCATTATAGAATGTTGGTTGTTACTTAGTCTCCAAACCTGATAGAACTGTCATAAGAAGTAAGGTAAAGCAAGACAGTAATTTATTTCCTATAGACGGCAGAAATGTTAGAGGCGGATCTTTAGCTTGAATTGGACAAGGGTGATTAAGGAAATCGGCCATTCCCTTTTTAGAGAAAAAACTCTGCTTTTGGGTTACGCATTTAGGAAAATCATGTAAATACAAAATCTGGATGACTGGACAGAGGTTTGCACCTCATTCATCGCGAAAGAGATCTGACGTCGTAAGTACAGCGCCACGTCTACACGTGGAACAGCACATTGCATTTGTTTAGATTTCACGATGCAGTGGAATTTTCTATTTGGTTTGACACAACGTTGCTGTGCTGTAGTTTCACATTTTTTGCACATGAATAGCTTCCAGAAACGTCAGATGCATTTTTACGATAGAATTTACGTTCATCCCAGTACTGTATTATCTCTCTCTGTTGCCCTCTCCCTTATGTGTTGGCTCCTTTCACTCTTCTAGCATCTCGTTGGTATCATACTACGTAACATGCACAGTGAAACTCACTTGAGTACGTAATAATTTCGATGTGGAATTTGGTCAACCACTCTTCGTTTCTGCTGTGCTGGTTCAGGGACGTTTCGGTTCACGACTCCGGCGATGGCCTGGAAAATATAATTAAATTACTGAATGGAAATACCCAAAGAAATATTAACATTGCTTAGCGCGGCAAATTCTAAAATTATCTTTCTTCTCCTTAAACGGATTTAGATTTGCAGAAGGATATGTGAAAAAAGCTAGTTTTTGTTCAAAGCAAAATTTGAGTGAGCGAGGGAATAAGCGAATGTATCTTTGTTACCGATGTTTGCATAAATGCATTGTCAATAATTGCTGATAAAAATAATCAGCCTTGCGCGGGGTACCAAGGCAGATGATAGCAAGAGGAGAAACCGCAACAACGTCACTGACGGTGAAACACTTACTTGACAGTCACATGGCGAATGGTAACGTTTCTCAAACAGCAATGAAGTTAGGCTGAGATATCAATGAAGACGCTAACAGGTATTAGTCAGAGATATAGTGATCTCAATTGATCGGTGGAAAACTACATTACTTTGCAATTAATAACTGGACTCATGGCCATTGCTGACGCACAAAACATGTTACATGAGTATGTACGAATAATGAGTCTGTATTGCACTGTTCATGTTGTTAATATCTTGAACTAGAAAAATGAGTCGATAGGTATTTAGAACAGAAAGGAGTGCATCTGTAAGATTGATTATCCTGTCTCCCTATTAGATAAAGCCATAGAAACATGACGTTATGATACAGAGAGTACCGCTGACATATGAAGATAAAAGAGAGGGCTTAGTGCTGATCCCTGAGGTACTCCTCAGAGATTTCGCTTCCAAAGCAATGTTTCGTTTCCCATTGGTTCCTGTTCTTTGTAAAAATCGAATCACACGATATGGAAAATGAAATTTCAAAGCTGACAGTATAGAGCCTTCAACAAGTGTAAATGTCTCTCTTAGCTGTTGCAGTTGTTTATAGCTTGCTTTCTGTCGCCTGTTACCGTAACTGCTCTGCTTTTAAGACTATGTTCCTAATGAAAGCGCGATTAATAACTGTCATTGATGTTTCTGCTCACGAACAAAGTTACATTAGATAACGTTTTATTATCAAATTGTAATGAAGTTCAGTACTATTTTGTGACGTATTCTTAATAAATTTCAATGGTTCTTTCTTACTGTGTTTCCAAATTTCTGTTTCAGTTTCAGCGTAAATGGCAACCTCTACTGAACTGTAAGTGTTCTGTTGTACCATGGGTGTCTGAGTTGGTTTAGTAGTAACATTCAGTTATTACAATAGCAGCATTTTTCATTAGTGTTTCTTTCGGTATTGTCTCATCTCGATGTACAGGTTTGTCGTAAAGTGTAGGTGCGATTATCAGTATTTATTTTACAAAACTATAGAACGTACGTATTTGTGGTTTGTGACAAATGAAAGTGGAAGTCATCAAGTTTGTTTGGATATAGTTGTTGCTGTTAGAAGCTGAGTAGGAAGTACTACATTCCCTGTTTTTGTGATAAAAGCGTCATACGAGGAGAAGGCGCAGTGTGATCTGCGGCATCACATGGCAGAATCTCCAATTACTGATCAGCGAAATTTTCGAGGACAATACGGAAAAGAAGCACCTGACGGAAGGTGTGTTGTTGCGTGGTACATGAAGTTTAGACAGACCGGCAGTACGTTAGATTTTCCATGAACACGGCGTCTTTCAGTCAGTGATCAAAGTGTCGGAGCTGCGTAACACGCTTCCTTACGAAGCCCTTCCAAACCCACTAGACACGCGTCTCGTGAATTAGGGATTCCTAGAGCCCAGAATGCAAAGAAAGCCACACAACTGGCTACACCTGCATGCACATAAGATCCAGATAAGGCACACGTTACAACTAGACAATGGTACTAGTCGAGCATCTTTTGCGACTGAGATATTGGCTCGAATAAACAGCAGCAACAAGTATCTTCAAAAAATTTGTTTTTCAGACAAGGCTACTTTCCATATATCAGGTTAACAAGTTCAGTGTGAGGATACGGGAAAGACCACACGTCATAAATTACCCAACAATGGATGCATAGTGCGGTGCGGTGAAATTTACAACAGAATCATTAGCCCTTTCTTTTTTGTAGACAAGTTGCTAACAGCTAATATCTATCTGGATACTATAGAACTGAGGGACTTGAAGCTTGATGTAATTTTTCAAGTAGATGGTGCACCATCGCATTGGTGACTGCATGTTAGTAATTTTCGTAGTGAAACATTTCCTGACAGATGATTTGGGCGCGATGGTCTCACTGCTTGGCCTGCTAGATCACCAGAGATGACGCCTTTAGATTACCTTTCGTGGAACTTAGTGTAGGACGGGGTTTGTGCAACATTAATACCTGATATGGATGCTTTAAAAAGAAGGATAGACAGGTGGTGTTGCTGGTGTACATAAGGAACTTTGTGGACTTTTGGCCGTTACCAAATCAACCTATAGAACAAAGTGTACGTGTTACAATTAACATACACAATACATAAGGTAAGTCAAAGTACAAGTACGTTTGACAAGACGATTACACATCACGTAAGACCCACGATAACACCATGATGTATGTACGCTGGTCACATTGCTTGTATGAGTATCTAAATGCAATTTACTATTTTCTCACGACTGTCCAGTGTTGTTTGCAGCAAGACAGTGTTACGTGAGCATAGAACATAATTAGGTAAACTGAGGTAGTGAGCGCTGAAGGGAGTGCGGTACGCGACGGTTTTTTGTTTTATTTTACAAAACTACAAAATAACGGTTACATACAAAATTAAGTAATATTTGTTTCAGGTTGATGTTAAAATAAACACACTATAAAAGACGCACGTACGAAAGAAATCTTGTGAACACGTACGCATCACATCTCATAGCACTGCCAGTGGTCAGTCAATATAACACAAAAATTATTGTAGCTTACATATGGGGTACACAGTTCCAATCTTCTGTCGAAAAAACTGAAATATCTAAGTCACAATACAAAAGACAGCATGTACAAAAATAATTTTAGGAACGCTTCCGCGTTATACATTGTAGCGCCACCAGTGGCCAAGTAATACAACAATAAATGAAACTAATATCATGGTACACAGTCCAACGTCTTTAATAAGATGTCCAAGATCACTTAAGCAAGAGCACAATAAAGCTCCATTATATTTTTTTACTAAAAATAGAACATTACAATGCTTACAGTACCGTACGAACCTAAATTAATTAAACACCTATAAAAATATAGCAAAATAGCTTACGAACCTTACACTAGCACTGGAACATATTTAAATGGCAGCGCGCCACTCTCCAGTCTGTTAGAAAAACTCTGCTATTCCCTGCATTCGTCCAGAATTTTGTGAGAGGTTCACCGAAAAGACGTTGAAATCTTCGTCCCTTAACAGCAAAATACCTTCCATTAACTGAGGGTGGTGTTGTAGTGATTAGACACTAGAGTTATATTCGTGAGGACGGCTGTTTAGATTTTCCTTTTACAGCCATTTAGGTTTTTCCTTGATTTTCCTTAATCGTTTAAAGTAAATACAGACGATTTCCTTCCCAAATCCGACCTTCTAAGCCGTCTATAACGATCTATTCTTCGACGACATGTTAAACCTTAATGATCCATTGTTAATTTAACATTCCATTCAGCATCTCTCTGTGTATAGTCCTTTGGTTCGTTTTAACCCTATCGTGCAGTATTTGTGGTTTGTTTGGAAGTTTCTTTTCAGAGACTGCATTCCGTGTTCTGAAATTTAGAAATCTATAAAGTTCTTGGCCAACTATTCCCCTAAATCTAACCCACAATTACTCTAAATGCTCAAGCACGGAGCTCAGCGCTCCGAAATATTTCTTGGGATGTAACTTGCTGAAAAATGGTTTGCACTGTCGTCATTATTTCCATAGTTTTGGTTGGAAAATAGCTGCATACAGTAACATGTGTAATGGAGGTAGAAGTAAACATATTTTTGTGTGTTTCTGCAGTGACCCCAATCGGATCATTTCCAGCAAACGTAGTGGCGGAATTGTCACCTTATGGTATAAAGGATTGCCAGCATCAAAAGTTGGACACCGATTTGACGAAAAACAGAATCCCAAAGACAATGCAACGTAACGGAAAGCTGTAATTTAGCAGGCAGCTGACATGGCTCTGTCAACCCAGGCAGTATGCAACCGTCTGGATACGATCATTTGACTTCTACAAGTACAGTACGGAGAGCAGCACAAACCGACATGGCCCGCGGTACGAGAATATGGGCAAAACGTAACCTGTAAAGGAACCTGGATCAGTGGTTTTCAGTTCGTCAATGAAGAAGTCAGGATTTTTCGGACATTTGATTGCAACCTTAGAAAAGTGCGGACGTAGCACATCATTGCACTTCTCAGGCATCCAGTCCCACGGGTTTAGTGGAGAGGTGGGTCAATCAAATTTTGGGTCAGTATTATGCATGAATGTTGGACGTTGTGGTGGTAATTTGTGGTCTGTGCAGAGCAATAAGAGGACCATCGCTTTTCAAAACGATTATGAGCCAGTATATAGCACCCACATTATGGTCAACACCATCCAGCAAGGAGGAATCAACCCCAAGTGGTATCTGATAACACGAACCACACCTAGTACGCTTGAGACCAGTTGAAGCTCGGTGTATCGCCACAGTGACCATTTTCACACACTGGGTGACCTCAGGAAGGCAGCAGTCGAAGAGAGAGACAGGCTGCAGTAGCAACGTCCAGACAAATTCGTGGACAGCATACCAAGGAGGATCTACGCATTTTACAATGCGGGTGGACCAACACTATACTGAATGTCGCCCAGCATCACATTGTGTACTATCGAACAGACTGCCTTTATGGTCATTGTTCGCACTCACACGCACTTGGTGCCAATCTTATTTAAGCAGTTTAGTCACCATCGTGGACGTTTACCACGAAATGAAGGTCTGAGTGAGCGTATAAGGGAAAAACTGACAAATGAAAAAACACGAATCAGTGCTGGAAAAATGGCTATATTCAGCTATGTTGCATACATCTGTGCATTTCAACGCTTAATATTGTTGCCCTTTCTTTTGCATGTTCAGCACGCAACATTTTGCATTCGGTGGTTGGTAGTTGCTGGTTTCTTTTTTCCTTTCCTTTTTGTCTTTTTTTTTTTTTGACTCTTCAACCTTTTGACTGGATTGATTCGGCCCGCCACAAATTCCTCTGCTGTGTAAACCTCTTTATCTCAGAGTAACACTTGCAGTCTACGTTCTCAATTATTTGCTGGATGTATTATAATCCCTGTCTTTCTCTACTGTTTTTACCCTCTACATCTCTATCTACTACTATGGAAGTTACTCCTTGATGTCTCAACAATGTCTAACCATACTGTCGCTTTTTCTTGTCACTGTCTTCACTATATTCCTTTCCTCGCCGATTGTCCTGAGAACCTCCTCATTTCTTACCTAATCAGTCCACCTAATTTTCGACATTCGTCTGTAATTCCACATCCCAAATGCTTCGATTCTCTTCTTTTCTGTTTTTCCCACAGTCCATGTTTCACTATCATACAACGCTGTGCTCCAAACGCACATTCTCAGAAATTTCTTCCGCAAATTAAGGCCATGTTTGTACCAGTAGACTTCGCATGGCCAGGAACGCCCTCTTTGCCAGTGCTAGTGTCCTTTTTATGTCCTCCTTAGTGCGACAGCCGCCCGTTATTTTGCTGCCTAGGTAGCAGAATTCGTTATACTTCGTGACCATTAATCTTGATGTTGAGTTTCTCGCTGTTCTCGTTTCTGCTACTCGTCATTACACTCGCGTTTCTTCAATTTATTCTCAATCCATATTCTCTTCTCAGTAGACTTTTCAAACGATTTAGCACATCCTGCAATTATTCTTCACTTTCACTAGGGATAGAAATGCCGTCAGCGAATCTTATCATTGATCCTTTCACCTTAATTTTAATCCCTCCCTTGAACCTTCTTTTATAATCGTCATTGGTTCTTCTATTTATACAGGGTGGTCCATTGATTGTGACCGGGCCATATATCTCACGAAATAAGCGACAAACGAAAAAACTACAAAGAACTAGTCTAGCTTGAAGGGGGAAACCAGATGGCGCTATGGTTGGCCCGCTAGATGGCGCTGCCATAGGTCAAACGCATATCAACTGCGTTTTATTAAATAGGAACCCCCATTTTTTATTACATATTCGTGTAGTATGTTTTAGTTGAACCACATTTTTCGCTTTGTGATAGATGGCGCTGTAATAGTCACAAACGTATGGCTCACAATTTTACACGAACGGTTGGTAACAGGTAGGTTTTTAAAATTAAAATTCAGAACGTAGGTACGTTTGAACATTTTATTTCTGTTGTTCCAATGTGATACATGTACCTTTGTGAATTTATCATTTCTGAGAACACATGATGTTACAGCGTGATTACTTGTAAATACCACATTAATGCAATAAATCCTCAAAATCATGTCCGTCAACTTCAATGTATTTGGTAATACGTGTAACGACATTCCTCTCAACAGCGAATAGTTGGCCTTCCGTAATGTTCGCACATGCATTGACGATGCGCAGGCGCATGTTGTCAGGCGTTGTCGATGGCTCACGATAGCAAATATCCTTCAACTTTCCCCACAGAAAGGAATCCGGGGCGTCATATCCGGTGAACGTGCGGGCCATGGTAAGGTGCTTCGACGATCAATCCACCTGTCAAGGAAATATGCTATTCAATAGCGCTTTAACCGCCCAGGAGCTATGTGGCGGACATACATCATGTTGGAAGTACATCGCCATTCTGTCATGCAGTGAAACATGACGTAGGAAATCAGCATACATTGCACGATTTAGATTGCCATCGATAAAATGGGGGCCAATTATCCTTCCTACCATAATGCCGCACCATACATTAACCCGCCTAAGTCGCGGATGTTCCACTTGTCGCAGTCGTCGTGGATTTTCCGTTGCCCAGTAGTGAATATTATGCCGGTTTAGGTTACCACTGTTGGTGAATGGCACTTCGTCACTAAATACAAGGCGTGCAAAAAATATGTCATCGTCCCGTAATTTCTCCTGTGTCCAGTGCTAGAATTGTACACGACGTTCAGAGTCGTCGCCATGTAATTCCTGGTGCATAAGAAATATGGTACGGGCGCAATCGATGTTGATGTAGCATTCTCAACACCGATGTTTTTGAGAATCCCGATTCTCGCGCAATTTGTCTGCTGCTGGTGTGCGGATTGGCCGCGACAGCAGCTAAAACACCTACTTGGGCATCATCATTTGTTGCAGGTCGTGGTTGACATTTCACACGTGTCTGAACACTTCCTGTTTCCTTAAATAACGTAACTATCCGGCAAACGTTCCGACCACATGGATGATGTCCAGGATACCGAGTAGCATACATAACACAAACCCGTTGGGCATTTTGATCACAATAGCCATACATCAACACGATATCGACCTTTTCCGCAATTGATAAAAGAGCCATTTTAACAAGGGTAATGTATTACGCAGCAAATACCGTCCGCACTGGCGGAATGTTGCGTCATACCACGTACTTATGCGTTTGTGACTATTACAGCGCCATCTATCACAAAGCGAAAAAAGTGGTCCAACTAAAACATTGATATTTATTTACGTACTACAAGAATATGTAATAAAAATGGGGGTTCCTATTTAAAAATCGCAGTTGATATCCGTTTGACCTTTGGCAGCGCCATGTAGCGGGTCAACCATAGCGCCATCTGCTTTCCCCCTTCAAGCTAGACAAGTTTCGTTCTTTGTAGTTTTTTCGTTTGATGCTTATTTCGTGAGATATTTGGCCCGGTCACGATCAATGGACCACCCTGTATACTGAACAGTGGCGATGACAGACTACATCCCTGGCTTACACTCTTTTTAATTAGAGCACTTCGTTCTTCGTCTCCCATTCTGATTGTTCGCTGTCGGTTCTAATACAAATTGTGTATTACCCCGCTATTCCGATACCTTACACCTATTTTTCTCAGAAATTCGGACTTACTGCACCATTTTACATTGCCCTATGAACATGTCTTGATTTTTCTTTAGACTTGCTTCCATTCTCAACTGCAACGTCATCTGATCGTCGTCGAACACATCCTCAGTTTTTACCATTCCTCTGAATATTGCTCTTGTCCGCAACTTGGACGCATGAGTGTTAAGCTAATTGTACGACAATTCTCGCACTTGTCAGCTCTTGCAGTCTTCGAAAATTATGGGGATGACGTTTTTCCGAAAGTTAGATGGTATATCGCCAGACTCATACATTCTACACACCAACGTGAATAGTCGTTTTGTTGCCACTACCCTCAATTATTTTAGAAATTCTAGGAATGTTACCTATCCCGTCAGTGTTATAAATCTTCCAAAGCTCTTTTAAATTCAGATTCTGGTACTGAATCCCCTGTTTCCTCCATGTCCATTGCTGTTTCTTCTCCTATCACGTCATCAGACATGTCTTTCCTCTCATAGAGGCCTACAATGTACTCTTTCCACCAATCCGCTCTCTCCATTGTATTTAACTGTTGGATTCCCAGTGAACTTTTAATGTTACCGGCCTTGCTTTTAATTTCGCCCCAGGTAGTTTTGAGTTTCCTATATGCTGGATCAGTCCTTCCGTCAATAATTACTTTTCGATATCTTCACATTTTTCCTGCAGCCATTTCACCTTAGCTTCCCTGCGCTTTCTATTTATTGCATTCCTAAGTGACTTGTATATCCATAATTCCGAATTTACCTGTACATTTTTGTACTTTCTTCTTTCATCGATCAGCTGAAGCTTTTCTTGTGTATCTTCGCAGTTACCTTCTTTGTACTTAGGTTTTTCTTTCAAATTTGTGTGACTGCCCTTTTTAGAGATTTTCATTCCTCTTCAACTGATCTTCCTACTGAGCTATTCTTTATCGCAGTATCCAAAATCTTAGAGAATTTCAAGCCTGTCCTTATTACTTCCCTAACCCACTTCTTTGCGCGTTGATCTTTCCTGACAAGTTTTTTAAACTTGAAATCTTCATCACTACTGAATTGTGATCTGAGTCCATATCTGCTCATAGCTACGGCTTACAATCCAATATCTGCTTCTGGAATCTCTGCCTGATTGAAATGGCTCTAAGCACTATAGGACTTAACATCTGAGGTCATCAGTCCCCAAACTTAGAACTACTTAAATCTAACTAACCTAAGGATATCTCAAACATCCATGCCCGAGGCGGGATTCAAACCTGCGACAGTAAGAGCAGCAATTCCTTTATTCCACAACCTACTTCGTCCTTCACAACCGAAGCTATTTCGGAATGAACCAAGTCAATTTTTGAATTCACGCTCCCCACATCGGTATTAACAGAATAGGTTTTGGATCCCCTATCGCTTTTAACAAATCAAATTTGGATCCCAATCATCTTATCATTTGTATTAATTGCGACAACATGTCTCCCCCAAATTCATCTCCCTTGCCTGCTTTCGGACTATTTGCCCTAGTAAATTCACCGCCGATCATGCTCTCCCGCTCCGACTTCGGCCTAAGCTGCTCGCTAGTATTTTCGGACCGACACAAACTGGCCGACTGCTTAATATAAGAGACGTCTAATATTGGCGATTGAACTACAGAATCATGCATAATCTCGCTATCAGCGCAGGTACTTAGCTTTGTCGTGCTGGACCCTTTTGCCATGATATCACCCCGGCCGGGGTGGCCAAGCGGTTCTAGGCGCTACAGTCTGTAACCGCGCGACCGCTACGGTCGCAGGTTCGAATCCTGCCTAGGGCATGGATGTGTGTGATATGCATGGAGTTGTGTGATATCCTTAGGTTAGTTAGGTTGAAGTAGTTCTGAGTTCTAGGGGACTGATGACCTTAGAAGTTAAGTCTCACAGTGCTCAGAGCCATGATATTGCTGCCGATGTTTCAGTTGAAGCCGATGGTGAAGATCTCGTAGCCTCTGCTGTGGCACTGCAACCGCCGCTGAGCAATGAATCGCCGTTGAAGATGCCGCTGCTGGCTGGAACCACTTACGTTCAATGTTGCCCCTTCTTCCGCGTTATTATAATTTTTTTGTCACTCCTAACCAGTCATAAGCTTGGTGCAGACAACTGCTGCTAAATTCGTAGCTCAGAGCTCCCACGGGAACTGAATAAACTCCCACAGACTTGGGACCTAGATCACAGAATATCGTTAACTGTGAGAATTACAATTGTAATTTCACAACTGTTAAAGAAGCCTAATATTCAGTCCTCAACCGTTTCCACATTTAACTTTTGCGAGAGGTCCTGCCTATCGAAGTTCAGATAATATTTTGGAAACACTTTGCAGAATTCAAGTCCAATTCTAAACTTTCCACAGATCATATTCCGCAACTAACACTTTCCAAAATCCAGTCCTGTTCCAACACTTTGCGAGATTCTTATCCCTCAACTAACACTTTCCAAATCCCCATCCCAGGCGAACCCTCATCTGCGAGCTAACATCCCAACAATGTTCAGGCTGACATATAGTTCCTCTTCGTTGAAATGTCTTGGCTCGAACTCGTCTAGGGGTTGAACCGCAAGTGCCTCATTACACGCCCTAAATTAGACAGTTGTGACCCTGGCCGATGACATGTTTGCGAAACACAAGGTTAATATAACATATAACAACAGTAATAATAATATCGGGAACTAAATTAACGACGCATAAATAATGTAGGCCACACAGTTGCGATCTGGTTAGAGAAAGCAAACTAATAGTGAGAGTGGTCGTGTTTAGAATTACTATTACACTCGGGCACACATCCATTTCACACAGTTCGATCATTCACAGTCTCGTCGCAAATTACAAGTCCAATACTCCACAAGTTAACCGCGCGAAAAGTTAGAGTTCACACCAGGTGAGATGCTACTCACTGCTCAGAGACTAAGTTCTGCTATACTACACAATGCGAAATTATCTGAGTCGTTTCAGTTCCTTACTGCCTAAAACCGACCGTCCGGTTTCACTTCTACACCAGCACTTTACTGTCTACTTTCACATCTGCACCAGCTCTGTACTGTCCGCTTTCACATCTGCACCAGAACTGAGCTGTCCACTTTCACATCTGCACCAGCTCTGTACTGTCCGCTTTCACATCTGCACCAGAACTGAGCTGTCCACTTTCACATCTGCACCAGCTCTGTACGGTCCGCTTTCATATCTGCACCAGCTCTGTACTGTCCACTTTCACATCAGCACCAGCTCTGTACTCTTCGCTTTCACATCTGCGCCAGCTCTGTACTGTCCGCTTTCACATCTGCACCAGAATTGAGCTGTCCACTTTCACATCTGCACCAGCTCTGTACTGTCCACTTTCACATCTGCACCAGCTCTGTACTGTCCACTTTCACATCTGCACCAGCACTTTACTGTCCGCTTTCACATCTGCATCAGAATTGAGCTGTCCACTTTCACATCTGTACCAGCTCTGTACTGTCTACTTTCACATCTGCACCAGCTCTGTACTGTCCACTTTCACATCTGCACCAGCTCTGTACTGTCCACTTTCACATCTGCACCAGCTCTGTACTGTCCACTTTCACATCTGCACCAGCTCTGTACTGTCCACTTTCACATCTACACCAGCTCTGTACTGTCCGCTTTCACATCTTCACCAGAATTGAGCTGTCCACTTTCACATCTGCACCAGCTCTGTACTGTCCGCTTTCACATCTGCACCAGAATTGAGCTGTCCACTTTCGCGTCCACACCAGCTCTGTCTCTCTACCTGCCCCCGGCAGCGTTTCCCGCGCGCCGAATATCTTCGCTTAACTGACTAGTGCAGTTCCCTTTACTGAAGCCGTCCATCTGCTATAGTTAATTCTACATTATTTTACATTTTAACATATTTAAATAATCAGTTTGACCCACTTTCATGTTCTAAATAAAGTAACAATAACATTCATTACATAATAAACGTTAAATTCTTTTACACAAAACCGAGACAATTTCCTTCTTAGCTCTGAATGTCAGAGCCAGTAGCCTTGCACGGTTGTGGTTTCTGATAAATAAATAAAGATCCAAAGTAATTATTATGCACTAAACTTTACAACAAATATTCTATTACCTTATGATTCCGTAATGTTTCATGCTGCCATCGTTCGATGTATTTTGTGTGTAGGAAATGATAATCTGATTCTTAACTGAGAATACTTATGATTTAAATTTACTATATCTTTCCAACAAATAAAGTTACAGAGTTGATATTTACAACATTTGTCATTTTAATGATGCGCTTCTATATGGAATGTCGATCGCTAAGATCGACCAGTGCGTTTCTATTTTAGCATTCAGGTCTTTGTTTCAAAACTTAATAATTTCACTTTAACAGTAAATCCTAAACTATTGTAGATATGATCAATATTCAAGTTTTATTGGGATCACCAGGAAAATTTATAAAGGATGGTAGATTAAAATTACTGTGGCAGCATTCCCTGAAGTACCACAGAATTGAATGGTTTTCATAAATGCCTTTATGGCCTATCTTAGGTCCGCCGTATTTAACACTGCTGCGTCTCTCTGGCCACAAACAGGTTCTACGGGATTTCTCTATGACGTAGGTTCTCGTCTGTCTCACACGCACACTACAGCGTTAGGCCTTAATCAGCGTAATAGACGCCTTTGAATTTTCCGATCTCGTGGCTAATCTGCGCTCTTTGTGGCACACGGTCCTGGACGACAGGGCTCTGTTCACAATTCCTGAAGGCTGACTCTTTCGGCCATATATTTAAATGAGAGCGAAATGCTTGTTAACTCACAATGTGTGAGGAGCTCATAGTGCCTTCCCTTCTATGGTTTCTGTTTCAAAAACTATGTGAGTAAAGCTTTATCGTTTGATATTTATTCTATACGTCACACGCTAGTTTGAATGATTTACTTCTGATGAAGGCACTCATAGCAGTGCCCAAACCTAGATCAAAATACTAGTTTTTTGCTACCGAGGGCTGTTTATGATTTAATTTTACTTTGTAAATGGTCACTGACCGTGCAGCCATGTTCAAAGTTTTCTAAATCGTATTGCAATTTGTTTTGATCTTCGATTGATTTTACTAGACGATGAACGACAGCATCATCCGGAAACAACCTAAGACGGCTGCTCGGATTGTCTCCTACATCGTTTATATCAATAACGAACAGCAGAGGACCTTTTGGGGAACACCAGAAATCACTTCTGTTTTACTCGATGATTTATCGTCAGTTACTACAAACCATGACCTCTCTGGCAGGAAATAACGAATCCAATCACATAACTCAGACAGTCTTTCATAAGCACGCAATTTTAAGCCGCTTGTGTGGTACAGTGTCAAAAGCCTTCTGGAAATCCAGAAATACGGAACAATTTGAAATCCTTGTCAATAGCACTCAGAGTTTGGTGTGAGTAAAGAGACAGTTACGTTTCACAAGAACGATGTTTCCTAAATCCTTGTTGAGGTGTGTCAATGGACAGTTCACCTCGACGTACAGTTCACGTCGAGGTAATTCATGATTTTCGAACACAATAAATGTTCCACAATCCCGCTGCATATTGATGTTAATGATATGGACCTATAATTTGGTAAATTACTCCTACTACTTTTCTTGAATACTGGTGTGACCTGTGCAACTCTCCAGTCTTTGGGTATGGATCTTTCGACGAGGGGGAGGTTGAATGTAATTGTTAAGTATCAAGTTATTGGATCAGCACACTCTGAAAGGAACCTAATTGGTATACTGTTTGGACCGGAAGACTTGATTTTATTAAGTGATTTAATTTGCTTCACGACTCCGAGGATATCTACTTCTAAGTTATTCAAATCGGTAGCTGTCCTTCATTCGAATTCTGAAATGTTTACTTCGTCTTACTTAAGTACCGTAGATGTTATGAAGCTACTTTCGAGAGTGTTGTTTAATTGAGTTTTTATAATCACAGGGAAAGAAACACCGGTAGGATGTCTGTTTTACGTCAGATGTATCCGAAAAGTAGGGACCGTTTTCTTATATTTAGATGTTGGACTTTCAGAACGAAGTTGCATAAATGCAGCGCCATCTTTTGGTTATTTATGAAGCCACAGAAGTCATTGCTTTGTTTCGGAGGTCGTTAATCCGTGGCGAAAAGCAAACCAGAATTGCGGTGAAAATCGGTTTCTCTCGCCAGTTGCAAATTGTATGCTGTAATTCGAATTCTGTGAGCAGCTGCTCAGATTCGTGAGTTGCGTCTGTCAACTTTACGAGAGTTGTGAGCGAAGGAAAGGTTAGGCTTGGTGTTGACACTTTAAGAATGGCAGAAGTTTGCGAATGACGAAGAAGGGAGTGGCATACCTAGTATCCAGAGCAATAAAACGCTGCAACCAATGGGCTAAAAACGGTGATCTGCCTTACAATTGACGACTGTTGATCTCATAGGTTTTCTCGTGTTGGGACGCACCACTATTCACATGATAATCATGGAAAAGCTCAGATCTCGCAAACTGCGTGCAAGGAATACCCAGGAAACGCTTACTGGTTGTCACAACGAACAATGTAAAGCGGATTAGCGTTTTTGTAGGGCTAAGATGGAGATCATTTGTTGTCCCAATTTGTTGCTATCAAAGAAACAGTGATACCTTACACCAACGCAGAATCCAAACAACATTCGATGCAGTAGCGTCATTCTGATTCCGAAAACCTACAACATTCAAGCAAACTGCTTACTATAGTCGAAAAAATGATGGCTACCGTTATCAAGAGCGGTCGTTCTTTAGCATTACGTATTAAGCTAATCACAGAAGCTTATGAGTAATTTCGAAGTGGAGCAGAAAGCTGTAATACGATCTGGCGTATGTGTTGATCCGATTCTTGTACTCACCCAGTAGCGGCCGTGCGACTGCCTCATACAGTGCGCTGCAGTCACTATGATTTGAGACGCGATAAGCGAACCACTGCAGACAAATTGTTTGTTGTCTTTCTCAATCAACTCCAAGGATACTACGTACCGGTACCTCCCTAAAGGAAAATAGAAATAATTCTTAGGAATTGCATAGAGTTGTGGAACTATTATAAATCGAATACCTACTAGCCTAATTACAGGTTAGACTTAGTGGAAACATCACAGCGACACAAAAATTATCTATTTTTGGAGATTTTGTCTCATCCTGTATAAAAAAGAACATCATTCAAGAAAAAATGTGTCATACTTACTGTATATTCCGAACTTCTGGGAATGCTTTAAGTAGTGATATAAAGTATTTTGGTGGATCAATACGAGGTGTGGTCGTATCAACGATATACGTTGGGTCACAACACTTGCTTTTTAGTTTTAATGCTAGGTAATAAGCTTATATTAAATGAAGCCTAATTTTACAAAAAAAAAAAAAAATATATAAAGCGCGAGCGGGCTCGCGCGTGCGTGTGTGTGTGTGTTTTTGTGTGTTTGTTGTTACACGAGGGACACAGCAACTAAGCGACACCCGATGTGTGCTCCATGCCGCCGTTGGATAAGCAGCTGCCTGCAGAAAGTCGTATACTCCTAGCTCACTTACTTGTTACATAGTTTAATTCTTAATTTATTTGGGTGTTTTTGGTACTTGCATTGTTAATTCATAAATTTCGGGCGTATTATAGTATTTGAGAGTTGTAGCATCGCGTTTTAGTACCTGAATAGTGTAAAATCGCGTAGTCTCCTTCCGTCGCCGAGCAGTGTGTTAGCAGTGCGCAAGTAGCAGCATTACTGCATTTACTAGGCAATCTTGTATTTTAATAACCGTTTAAATTTTGTGACGAATTGTTTGTACTCTCTGCAGATGAGTTCAGACGTTCTTTGCACAACAGTTTTTAGGATGAATAGGGACTGCAACTGCTGTGTTCGGATGCAGGTTGAGTTGGCATCCCTTCGCTCCCAGCTTCAGGCAGTGTTGGCTTCGGTCACACAGCTTGAGGCTGTTGCCAATGGGCATCACTGTGGGGGTCCGGATGGGGGTTTGTCGGGGACGGCCAGCTCGTCCCACGCATCCCCCGATCGGACTACGACTTGGCTACCCGGGATACTGCCCACATTGAGACTGATCCCTCACCTGTTGTAGAGTGGGAGGTCGTCTCGAGGTGTGGCAGGGGGCGAAAGACATTCCGGAGGACAGAACGGAAGGCCTCTCCAGTTTGTCTGACGAACAGGTTTCAGGCTCTGTCTCCTGCTGATACTGATGTTCGGCTGGAGATGTCTGCTTGTCCTGTTCCAGAGGTTGCCCCTCAGTCTGCAAGATCCGGGCAGTCGCAGAGGGTAGTTGGGAGCTCCAATGTCAGGCGCGTAATGGGGCCCCTTAGGGATATAGCAGCAAGAGAGGGGAAGAAAACCAATGTGCACTCCGTGTGCATACTGGGGGGAGTCATTCCAGATGTGGAAAGGGTCCTTCCGGTTGCCATGAAGGGTACAGGGTGCACCCATCTGCAGATGGTCGCTCATGTCGGCACCAATGATGTGTATCGCTATGGATCGGAGGAAATCCTCTCTGGCTTCCGGAAGCTATCTCATTTGCTGAAGACTGCCAGTCTCGCTAGCGGGATGAAAGCAGAGCTCACCATCTGCAACATCGTCGACAGGACTGACTGCGGACCTATGGTACAGAGCCGAGTGGAGAGTCTGAATCAGAGGCTGAGACGGTTCTACGACCGTGTGGGCTGCAGATTCCTCGACTTGCGCCATAGGGTGGTGTGGTTTTGGGTTCCACTGGATAGGTCGGGAGTCCACTACACGCAGCAAGCGGCTACACGGGTAGCAGGGGTTGTGTGGCGTGGACTGGGCGGTTTTTTAGGTTAGATGGCCTCGGGCAAGTACAGAATGGGCAACAGCTTCAAAGGGTGTGGGGCAAAGTCAGGACATGTGGGGACGAAGCAGCAATCGGTATTGTAATTGTTAACTGTCGAAGCTGCATTGGTAAAGTACCGGAACTTCAAGCGCTGATAGAAAGCACCGAAGCTGAAATCGTTATAGGTACAGAAAGCTGGCTGAAGCCAGAGATAAATTCTGCCGAAATTTTTACAAAGGCACAGACGGTGTTTAGAAAGGATAGACTGCATGCAACCGGTGATGACGTGTTTGTCGCTGTTGGTAGTAGTTTATCCTGTAGTGAAGTAGAAGTGGATAGTTCCTGTGAATTATTATGGGTGGAAGTTACACTCAACAACCGAGCTAGGTTAATAAGTGGCTCCTTTTACCGACCTCCCGACTCAGCAGCATTAGTGGCAGAACAACTGAGAGAAAATTTGGAATACATTTCACATAAATGTTCTCAGCATGTTATAGTCTTAGGTGGAGATTTCAATTTACCAGATATAGACTGGGACACTCAGATATTTAGGATGGGTGGTAGGGACAGAGCATCGAGTGACATTATACGAGTGCACTATCCGAAAATTACCTCGAGCAATTAAACAGAGAACCGACTCGTGGAGATAACATCTTGGACCTACTGATAACAGACAGTCCCGAACTTTTCGACTCTATAAGTGCAGAACAGGGAATCAGTGATCATAAGGCCGTTGCAGCATCCCTGAATATGGAAGTTAATAGGAATATAAAAAAGGGAGGAAGGTTTATCTGTTCAGCAAGAGTAATAGAAGGCAGATTTCAGACTACCTAACAGATCGAAACGAAAATTTCTGTTCCGACACTGACAATGCTGAGTGTTTATGGAAAAAGTTCAATGCAATCGTAAAATGCGTTTTAGACAGGTAAGTGCCGAATAAAACTGTGAGGGACGGGAAAAACCCACCGTGGTTCAACAACAGAGTTAGGAAACTACTGCGAAAGCAAGTTTAAACGCAGCCAAAACCTCTTAGACATACAGAAGCTAAACGATGACAAAGTTAGCGTAAGGAGGGCTAAGCGTGAAGCGTTCAGTGAATTCTAAAGTAAAATTGTATGTACCGACTTGACAGAAAATCCTAGGAAGTTCTAGTCTGACGAAACAGCATATCCAGACACTCCGGGATGATGATGCCATTGAAACAGAGGATGACACGCGTAAAGCTGAAATACTAAACACTTTTTTCCATAGCTGTTTCACAGAGGAAGACCGCACTGCAAGTTCCTTCTCTAAATCCTCGCACAAACGAAAAAATGGCTGACATCGAAATAAGTGTCGAAGAAATAGAAAAACAACTGGAATCAGTCAACAGAGGAAAGTCCACAGAGTACGCTAAAGACCTTGCCCCCTTCTAACAGCCGTGTACCGCAAGTCTCTAGAGGAACGGAAGGTTCCAAATGATTGGAAAAGAGCGTAGGTAGTTCCACTCTTCAAGAAGGGTCGTCGAGCACATGCGCAAAACTACAGACCTATATCTCTGACGTCGATCTGTTGCAGAATTTTAGCACATATCTTTTGCTCGAGTATCATGTCGTTTTTGGAAACCCAGAATCTACTCTGTAGGAATCAACATGGGTTCCGGAAACAGCGATCGTGTGAGACCCAACTCGCTTTATTTGTTAATGAAACCCAGAAAATATTAGATACAGGTAGATGCTATTTTCCTTGACTTCCGGAAGGCGTTCGATAGAGTTCCGCACTGTCGCCTGATAAACAAAGTAAGAGCCTACGGTATATCAGACCAGTTGTGTGGCTGGATTGAAGAGTTTTTAGCAAACAGAACACAGTATGGTGTTATCAATGGAGATACGTCTACAGACGTTAAAGAAACCTCTGGCGTGCCACAGGGGAGTGTTATGGGACCATTGCTTTTCACAATATATATAAATGACCTAGTAGATAGTGTCGGAAGTTCCATGCGGCTTTTCGCGGATGATGCTGTAGTATACAGAGAAGTTGCAACATTAGAAAATTGTAGCGAAATGCAGGAAGATCTGCAGCGGATAGGCATTTGGTGCAGGGAGTGGCAACTGACCCTTAACATAGACATATGTAATGTATTGCGAATACATAGAAAGAAGGATCCTTTATTGTATGATTATATGATAGCGGAACATACACTGGTAGCAGTTACTTCTGTAAAATATCTGGGAGTATGCGTGTGGAACGATTTTAAGCGGAATGATCATATAAAATTAATTGTTGGTAAGGCGGGTACCAGGTTGAGATTCATTGGGAGAGTCTTAGAAAATGTAGTCCATCAACAAAGGAGGTGGCTTACAAAACACTCGTTCAACCTATGCTTGAGTATTGCTCATCAGTGTGGGATCCAAACCAGATCGGGTTGACGGAGGAGATAGAGAAGATCCAAAGAAGAGCGGCGCGTTGCTAAGCGTGATAGCGTTTCGGAGATGTTTAGTAAACTCAAGTGGCAGACTCTGCAAGAGAGGCGCTCTGCATCGCGGTGTAGCTTGCTGTCCAGGTTTCGAGAGGGTGCGTTTCTGGATGAGGTATCGAATATATTGCTTCCCCCGACTTATACCTCCCGAGGAGATCACGAATGTAAAATTAGAGAGATTCGAGCGCGCACGGAGGCTTTCAGACAGTCGTTCTTCCCGCGAACCATACGCGACTGGAACAGAAAAGGGAGGTAATTACAGTGGCACATAAAGTGCCCTCCGCCACACACCGTTGGGTGGCTTGCGGAGTATAAATGTAGATGTAGATGTAACCTTCACCAGTGCGCCTGGGTTGACGTCGCCAGGGATAATCTTGATCGAATCGACGGCCGAGCATATGAGGACGTTGCACAAAGCTAATGTTCTTAAACAACGTAAAATGAAAAAAAAGTGCGTATAGTAAGTTGGACTGGTCAAGATCTATATTAGCCACCATGCCTTTAATATACCAAATGATTAATTTCCAATTCTTGCACTGCGAAATAATGTACAATACTCTGTGCAATAAAACCGCTTGAAGAGTTCACGCGAAGGAAATATATTGTTGTAATGAATTTCGTCTCCTACTCGAAGACATTTGGAGAACTTTTTATTAAACGGATCATGATAATGACTGGAAATATAAGAGTTAAAATCGCAACTGATTACGATACTAAAAAGTTGATATACAATCGTCTCTACCGTTCCAGTGTAGGGACTGCAAGAATTTAACTATGAATATTGTTATTTGGGAATTACAGGAACACGAAAGGAACTGATAAGGTGATGATATTGAGCATGAAATCAAAATTATGTAAGTCATCTATATAAATAGACGTGTTTTTCTTATGAGAGAGGCATCGCAGTTAGAAGTTATCTTTAACTTCCAAACATGAGTTTAGCAATAAATATTTGGAAGTTTATGAAAAGATGTGTCAACGTATTGCATTTTTGTGAACGTTAATCTCATTTATCAAATCTAAAGAATTCGTCCGGTGTACGTTGTTGGAATAATAATCTGGATTGACTGGAATGTACTGTAAGTAGTTCCTGTATCAGCTAGTAATTGTACGCTAAGAGGCGGTAGTTGCTGGTTGACATAATAACGAAAACAACTAACCGAACTAGACGCCGCTTTTTGGATGACAAAATTGTATTAAACATGTATAGTATCCCGAGCTACTTGCGTGAACGTGCAGACATAGTGATGCAAAGTACATAAACCGTTAAATATTCTTTGACGTTACTTTTTCTGTGACTGCTTCTTGCTTCTTATTGACTAATGTAACTAGCGGTGCCAATAGCACACATCTTGTAATTAATATATACGCGGAGTAAATCCGTATTTGAGCAGACTACCTCAAATGTTTATTGCCCACGGTTCGGCCGCAAGAGCGGGAAAGAGCCTGCCTGAAATTCTTGGTGTGTCAGTGCCTTACGGTCTTCAGAGCGGAGTAGCAAATTAATAAAGTTGAGAGGCGATACCAATCTCACGCTCTCACAGCTAACTCAAAAATGCGACTGCTCATGAAAAAAGTTAAAAGAACTGTAGAATTAAATTGGCGGCGTGGCAGTGTGTATGTGTAAATAATTTCCGAGATCTCTTCTTTCATTCGAGTCACCGGCGCTTCTGCAGTCACCGCAGCCGCCTATTGGCACGGCCATCACGAATGACATTCGCGACTGACATCTGCAGTGCTGTTGTCGACTAATGGCACATTCTGTTTCATGGGCTAGCTTCACAGAACTCTGCAACAGCGTATACGATGTTGTTTTTGTTGTTGTGGTCTTCAGTCCTAAGACTGGTTTGATGCAGCTCTCCATGCTACTCTATCCTGTGCTAGCTTCTTCATCTTCCAGTACCTACTGCAACCTACATCCTTCTGAATCTGCTTAGTGTAGTCATCTCTTGGTCTCCCTCTACGATTTTTACCCTCAACGCTGCCCTCCAATACTAAATGGGTGATCTCTTGATGCCGCAGAACATGTCCTACCAACCATTCTCTTCTTCTGGTCAAGTTGTGCCAGAAACTTCTCTTCTCCCCAATCCTATTCAATACCTCCTGATCAGTAATGTGATTTACCCATCTAATTTTCAGCATTCTTCTGTAGCACCACATTTCGAAAGCTTCTATTCGCTTCTTGTCCAAACTATTTATCGTCCATGTTTCACTTCCATACATGGCTACACTCCATACAAATACTTTCAGAAATGACTTCCTGACACTTAAATCTATACTCGATGTTAACAAATTTACCTTCTTCAGAAACGCTTTCCTTGCCATTGCCAGTCTACATTTTATATCCTCTCAAACTTCGACCATCATCAGTTATTGTGCTCCCCACAAAGCAGAACCCCTTTACTACTTTAAGTGTCTCATTTCCTAATCTAATTCCCTCAGCATCACCCCATTTAATTCGACTACATTCCATTATCCTCGTTTTGCTTTTGTTGATGTTCATCCTTTCAAGACACTGTCCATTCCGTTCAACAGCTCTTCCAAGTCCTTTGCTGTCTCTGACAGAATTACAATGTCATCGGCGAACCTCAAAGTTTTTATTTCTTCTCCATGGATTTTAATACCTACTCCGAATTTTTCTTTTGTTCCCTTCACTGCTTGCTCAATATACAGATTGAATAACATCGAGGAGAGACTACAACCCTGTCTCACTCCCTTCCCAACCACTGCTTCCCTTTCATGTCCCTCTACTCTTATAACTGCCATCTGGTTTCTGTACTAATTGTAAATAGCCTTTCGCTCCCTGTATTTTACCCCTGCCACCTTCAGAATTTAAAAGAGAGTATTCCAGTCAACATTGTGAAAAGCTTTCTCTAAGTCTACAAATTCTAGAAACGTAGGTTCGCCCTTCCTTAATCTAGCTTCTAAGATAAGTCGTAGGGTCAGTATTGCCTCACGTGTTCCAACATTTCTACGGAATCCAAACTGATCTGCCCCGAGGTCGGCTTCTACTAGTTTTTCCATTCGTCTGTAAAGAATTTGCGTTAGTATTTTGCAGCTGTGACTTATTAAACTGATAGTTCGGTAATTTTCACATCTGTCATCACCTGCTTTCTTTGAGATTGGAATTCTTATATTCTTCTTGAAGTCTGAGGGTATTTCGCTTGTCTCGTACATCTTGCTCACCAGATGGTAGAGTTTTGTCAGGACTAGCTCTCCCAAGGCCGTCAGTAGTTCCAATGGAATGTTGTCTACTCTGAGGACCTTATTTCGACTCAGGTCTGCCAAACTCTTCACGCAGTATCGTATCTCCCATTTCATCTTCATCTATATCCTCTTCCATTTCCATAATATTGTCCTCAAGTACATCGCCCTTGTATAGACCCTCTATATACTCCTTCCACCTTTCTGTTTTCCCTTCTTTGCTTAGAACTGGGTTTCCATCTGAGTTCTTGATGTTCATACAAGTGGTTCTCTTATCTCCAAAGGTGTCTTTAATTTTCCTGTAGGCAGTATCTATCTTACCCCTAGTGAGATAAGCTTCTACATCCTTACATTTGTCCTCTTGCCATCCCTGCTTAGGCATTTTGCACTTCCTGTCGATCTCATTTTTGAGACGTCTGTATTCATTTTTGCCTGCTTCATTTACTGCATTTTTATATTTTCTCCTTTCATCAATTATATCCAGTATTTCTTTTGTTACCCAAGGATTTCTACTAGCCCTCGTCTTTATACCTACTTGATCCTCTGCTGCATTCACTACTTCATCTCTCAAAGCCTATACGATAGACAACTAAAAAAAGGTGTATGGGAATCGATTTTCCTAATTTCTACATTATAATGACTTTTTATTTTTTCATACTTGATGTCCACTGTATAAAGAAACTTGTAAGGCGTGAGACGCCTACACTTCAAGTAACTTTGTAACTGGCGCTTCTGCGAACAGAGAGTTAGGGGCCAGGTGGCAGCGAAGAGTAGTTCTTCCTCGGGCCCGACGTGGTTGCTGCGCTGTTCGTTCATCAGGTACTATGCGCGGGCCAGGAGAAATAGCAGTAGTTCGTAGGCCCGTTAGCTGCCGGCGGCGTTATACCCTGAACAGCCAGTACTGGTCTGCTTCCCGCACCAAACCTGTGACGGCTGATGCGTCTCGCTAGAGCCTGGTTAACATTAGGCCAGTAATGTAGTCAGTAGCAATTGATTCAGTAGCTCTACTTAACAGCTGGCAAGATTTGGTGGCAGTCAAGCGTTGGCTGTTGTCGACTGTGCACTGCAACGTGATTCAGAGAGCGAGAGTTATCAAGCTGTACATAATAGACTGAGCCAAACTGTATTAGCAGGCTAATGGAGTTTACTGTGGACACGGGAAACATCCAGACAGGAACAATCGTTAATGACAATTGGAGGAACCAGCCGCAGCCCCGTGGAGTTCAGTCAGTATCAAGAACTTTACTCCACCATGGATTAGAAAGCTCCCGTACTATTCGGGAACTGTACGCTGATTACTTTGAGGGAGAAGGATCGATCCCTAAGCTATCACGCATCATTTCCTAGCAGACAACGTGTAGACAATTTCAATGAATACTGAAGTAGGTTTCCAACTCCTTGCACACTTATTTTAAAGCCTAAACAATAAAAATGCATGCTAAATAATGTTTTACTAAATTGTCTTCACTTTATGTAATTTCCGTATTCAAGTTTCTGAGACGCTTATCCAGTCTCTTAACCTATTTAACATTTGGCACAAACACTGCTTCAGCGTCTATCCCAACCGATTTTGGTCGTGCACTGTTTTCAATTCTTGGAATTGGGTGGCTCTGTCAGGAATATGCAATGTGATAATTAGCTTGTTGTTCAGAATCTAAAAATAGACAATAATGCTGACCTGATGCTTTCAATTTTCTGTTCTGTGACTGCGGATGGTTTGGTTCCTTCATTTTTGCACTGTGAATATTTCACGTCCCGCAAGCGCTCCTGTTCTACATAATGAGAAGTAAACATAATCGCTGTATCGCCACTTTAACGAGCCATGTTGCTGCTGCACAAGAAACAGGTGATCCAATCGAGAGAGCATAATGAATACAGATAACGACGCGCGCAACTACACAGGTGTTCACACGTGTCCAGTGGCGCGCCAGTGCTAGGTGATCTGGGGTGGGGTAGCCACTTGATCGTCTACTATCCTCCTTACTGGTGCGGGTCGACTAAACTTTAAACCAAATTCACTAAATCACTCACCAATTGACTAAATTAATAGAATTACTGGCGTAATGTGAACCAGCCTGCTAGTAGAGGCAGCGTAAGAAAATCCCTGAAAACTCGCAACGCTGATGTCAGTAACCATCTACAGAGCAGTAACAACGCGGAGACATTGCCATAGAGATATTTACAAAATCGCGTTACGTTACCGATCTGCAAAGCTACCGTGCCCAGCCGACTGCAACTGTCGTGGATCGACTTACGCCGACTCAACTGAAGTACTTGGTTACTTGTCTGCACACGCGTGTGTACAGCCGCTGTTCCGTCACTTCCTCTTACATCTCTGACAGAGGCACCTCGTGGCGCTAACATTCGAAATAAAACTGACCCAGGCGATATTTATAAGACTGACACGTAAGTGATCCTTGTTAATGAATCTGCTGACTGACTAACCATAAGAGCCTCTGACTAGCAATTGATTCTATGAAAACCGCACGTCAATAGCACTTCTGTTTCCGGAACATTTGGGGTCAAGTCTTAGGTGATTCACTCTGTACATTCTTCAATCGGATACATCGTCTGGAAAACTTACAGAAATAAAGACGAAATTAGCATTAATTATAAAATGGGATTAAAATGTAACTAGATACTGTGATGTTTAGCGCATTTGGGAAAATCTAGAAGGATAAAGGAATATAGGATGAGTGATGTAGCGGAATGTGAAGAGCAAAGGTTTGCAGAAACTGTAAGCTCAAAAGGCAGCATTGCTGAAACAAGTACTCAGGTAGTAAGTAACGGAGGTAAAACTACCGAAATTGAAAATGCAAACTGATATATGCACGAGATGTTCCAGGCTCTTAAGAACAAATGAGAAGCACTTAACCGGTGTCCTAAGATAAGGGAAACTGACGATTCAATAAACAGTAAACTTGAAGGAGAAGAACAAAGCTTGTTATGGGGCTACTAAAAGTAGGATTGGTGAAATAAGTAATGATATGAAGGAGACTAACCAAGCTTCTAGCAACAGATTTGATGAAATTCTGAAGGATATCAAGGTGAATGACGAAACATTTTGTTGGAATATTAACATTAAATTTGAAAAATTGGAGACTGTTATTACTGCCGGCCGCGGTGGTCTCGCGGTTCTAGGGGCGCAGTCTGGAACCACGCGACTGCTACGGTCGCAGGTTCGAATCCTGCCTCGGGCATGGATGTGTGAGATGTCCTTAGGTTAGTTAGGTTTAAGTAGTTCTAAGTTCTAGGGGACTGATGACTACAGCTGTTAAGTCCCATAGTGCTCAGAGCCATTTGTTATTACTGAACAATTACATGAATGTGCCAAGGTTATTACCAAAAATTTTAAACAATTAAATGGAAGTATTACTGTTTTCATGGAAGGACAGAAGTTAATAAACAAAATATTGGTAAATAGAATGTGTGGGAATGAAAATCTTCAGGTAGAACATGATAAAGATACCAATGAAAATGAGACTCATGAATACTTTGTAAACTACCGTTAGTGAGTAGACTGAACACTATTGAAAGACGTGTCCGGACATTTGCCACACCGGACATTTGCCACGATTTTACCTGCTCCGAAGGGTTGGGTCTCTTGTCTCCTCCCCCGTCCCCCCCTTCTCCTCCTCCTCCTCCTTCTCCTCCTCACCCCCCCCCCCCCCCCTGCCCCAATTTACTTTCGACGTTCCTAACGTGACCATCAGTATGGAAGTAATTACAACGAACAAGGGCAGGCCTCCTGCTCATTACAAAGGTTACGCGTATGTTAAACAGAGGGAATCTGAAGAAGGCGTTGTTACATGGATGTGCTTACGCCGAAAAGTGGATCATTGCAAGGGAATGCTGCTTTCGAGGATCGGAGAAGTGTTGAACGTATTAGAACATCTCTGTGGACCACCTGACGATGCGGCTCTGAAAGTGAGAAAGCAAGTGGAAATGGCGAAGAGAAGGTCTCGAGAAGAAACTACACAGTTATTGGAGATATTCGCGGATGAAATAAGAAATCTACATAATAAAGTATATGACTTTGTTTCAGTGATGCCTAATTCAGAACCTATGAAGAGAACCATGCGTAGTCGATGGTGTTAAGAGCGGGGGAACCAACAAGAGCCTAAAAACTCTTATGAAATTGATCTTCATGAAGATCTATTAAAAATGGGAGATGGCAGTAGTTTCCTTCTGGAAGACGATAGATTAGAGGTGGGAATAATGATTTTTAGTGGAAGCAAAGGAAAAGAAACTTTAAAAACATGTTCCCATTTTTTTATGGATGGAACATTTAAGAGATGCAACAAGCATACACGTAGACTTAGGAGGCTCCTATTGAAGAAACAAACATTTTTCCTACTGTATTTGCACTGCTCCGTAATAAGAAGAAAGACATATATGTTCGTCTGTTTCGTCTGATAAAACAGGCAGTCTCTGAACGGTGCCCTAAACAAGTAAAGGCAGCTGCGATATCGGCCATTCGTCAAGTTTTTCCCACAACTGAAATAAATGGATTATATTTCCATATGAAGAAGAGTTTATGGAGAAGAATTCGAGCTCTCGGTCTAACTGAGGAGTTCCGCTAGAACAAGGATTTAAGACTTCGCGTCAGCATGTGTGCAGCGTTGGCAGTTGTAAACCTGGAGGACGTAAGCAAAGGTTGGATTGAGATTCATGCAGAAGCTCCTGATAACGGAAGGTTCTCTCAATTTTTTGACTACTTTGTGGATAACTGGCTAGAGAATGAGGATATCGCAATAGAAATGTGTGACTGTTACGGAAAAAGGGGCCGAATGACGAATGCTGTTGAAGGGTGGCACAACAAAATAAATAGTATTATTGGAAACCCTCACTCTAGAATCATCTATTTGGTGGGGTGCTTGAAAAAGAAAGCAGAGCTCACAAACTGAATGTACATGAAATTGGAAATGAACCTTGAATGTAAGAAGAGGGAGAGAATTGTAAAGAATTGTGAAGGGATTGGCAGCATTAGGCGTTGCTTGAAAGCCATTGAACATATTCAGAAACTGGACTGAAATACGTTAAAAATAATGTATTAAAAACAATGAAGACTACTGAGTCCTCGCAGATTACTGAGATAAAATTATTAAAACATTGAAGCAGCATTATCAGACCTAATATTAAGTTGTAATTGTAAACAGAGTGTACATTAGTTCAGCGTGTTTAGGCTTATTTTACACACGCCAGAATGGTAAATGATCATTTATTATTTTCACGGTCCAAAGGCTGTGCAAAGTGTGGTGAGAATCAGCCTTTATGTAAAAATTAAAAAGTGTTTCAAGCCTCTCAAAAGTATCCCTATTACTGTCACGTTAAGATAACTTTTTTCTACCTTCCAATATTGTGGCCATACTATTAAATAATTGTGACTTCTAAAATAATTTTCTGAAGCTTCAGAATCGCAACTATCACCTAAAATGTCATGGTTTGTTAAACTGATAGTATACGCTTTTGTAAAAAAAAAAATGGGAACTGAACCTTTGAATTTCACCTAAATTGACATCCCAAAACTGATCTGATCCTAAGGTTGACAGTTTTGACACCTCAAATATTTTTTTAATCTAAGTTTAGCTGCAAACATTTATAGTAGATGTAAATCTACTTATGTACATTTAGGTATAGTCCTTCAAAAATTAAAATTTCTTACTAAATTGTTGATTATCTTTAAACAGGTCAATAAAAGCAAGTGGCTTACTACTGAAAATTAATTGTTACTAAAGAACATCAGAAACAAATGTATTAGACCTACTTTTTTTATACATTAGAGACTATTTGATCATTTCCTCTGTCACTGACAGTGTAATTCCAGTTGCTTTGCAACACCAGGGATATCTACTTCTAAATTATGTTTTCAGCTGTTCTCATTTCGAATTCTGGAGTATTTACTTCGTCTTCTTTGGTGAAGGAATTTCGGAAAATGCATTTACTAACTCCACTTTAGTGGCACTGTCATCAGTAACATTACCGTCGCTGTCGCGCAGTAAAGGTACTTACGGAGTCTTTCCGCTGGTTTACTTAAAATGGGAGCAGTATCTCTTTGGATTTTCCGCCATATTTCTAGAGCGAGTTTCGTTGTGGTAACTATTAAATGCATCTCGCATTGAAATCCGCACCAAATTTCGAGCTTCAGTAAAACTTCACCAATCTTCGAGATTTTGCGTTCGTCTAAATTATACGTGCCTTTTGCCGTGCTCCTGCAACAGCTTTCGGTCGTGTTTTGTGTACCATGGGGAATCAGTTCCGTCTCTTATTAATTTATTTGGTATGAATATCTCTAGTGCTGTTGATACTATTTCTTTGAACTTAAGCCACATATGGTCTTCATTTACATAGTTTGGAAGGATTGGAGACTATCTCTTAGAAAGACGTCACCCGAATTTTTAGCTGCTTTTATAAATAGATATATTTCGCGTTTAGTTTTGGTGAATTTCTTTGTTTAGGAACTGAACTTCGCTACGACTGCGTGTTCACTAATGCCTGTATCCGTCGTGATGCTCAGGATTATTTGTGGCTGAGAGGTCAAGTGTGTTTTCGTAACCATTTACAATTTGAATGGCCTCTTCAACTAATTGTTAAAAATTATTTACAGTAGGGTATGAAAATGTATTTTTGTCAACATGCGGAAGGTAGATTGAAGTAAATGCCAACTATAATTGTATGAGTAGGGTACCTATTTGTGATGAGACTCAAGTTTTCTTGGAACTGTTCAGCAACTGTTTCATATGAGACAGGGGATCGGTAAAAGGAGCCAGTTATTAATTTATTCCGGTTGTCGAATATAACCTTTGCCCATACTAAGTCACAGGAACTATCTGCTTCAAAGTCGATTGTGAGCTTACATTATTTTTCCTTAAGTTGTCCTTCTTGTTTCTGTTGCAGTGCAGATAATTAAAATTACGGCTTTTCCCTCCAGAATCTAAGATGCTTCCTCTGTGACTCTCTAAATGACAGAGCTAAACAATGTAGAACAACAACATACGTTACAATCTTAGCATTCTGTATTACTTCATTTCCTTATTTGTAACATTTTAAAATTGTAAGTCGACTTTAGATGACATGTCAATCATAGATGTTCTTATCTCTATTCAGTGAACGTGTTTTCAGTTACGTTTTGAACATTGTACCGCTACACTTTATTAACTAATGTTTTTAGAGAGTAAATTAATATGGAGTATGTTGTTCTTCTTTTCAAACATTCACACACCCCTTTATTTTTCCCTATTGTCTTTTGGATATGCAGTTGTAGTAATAAAAGTAGGCACAAATGCAGTGATCAAAAAGAGATGACTGGCGTACATTCGCATTCGCATTACGTCGTTCCTTTTTTGTTGCTCCCATGCCGATGGACTGTTCCTATCCCAATTAGTAAGCGTGAAAGGAAGCTACCTTACAGACAGAGGAATCTATATGTAAACTTGGCAGAACTAATGACATACTGACATAATCGTCGGTATTACTTTCGTTTCGCAAAAGTTATAAATATTTCGATTCCCGAAAAGAAGCTCTGTATTTGGCCAAGATGTCGAAGAAGAAGGTCCCTTACATACTGGTTGTATCGAGTAAGATGTGGAGACGGCGGTTTGAAAGCGGACAGAGGTAGTTCGGGGAAGGCCATCCCTTACCTGAGGGATCGCTACTCAAGCTACCTGGTCAAGGGGCAAGTGTGGCAAATGTCCGGGGTGGCAAATGTCCGGCGTGGCAAATGTCCGGCGTGGCAAATGTCCGGCGTGGCAAATGTCCGGCGTGGCAAATGTCCGGCGTGGCAAATGTCCGGCGTGGCAAATGTCCGGCGTGGCAAATGTCCGGCGTGGCAAATGTCCGGCGTGGCAAATGTCCGGCGTGGCAAATGTCCGGCGTGGCAAATGTCCGGCGTGGCAAATGTCCGGCGTGGCAAATGTCCGGCGTGGCAAATGTCCAGCATTCATTGAAAGGTAGTCTCTAATGTAAATAATGCATTAGTCCTAGATAAAACAGTTCAGCACACGTTATCTGTAAAAGCAGATCGTGCTAAGAGATTTGTTGGTAATGCAAAGGAAGGGTTTGAGAAGATAAATGACGTTGAGCATGCGATCAGTGATTTTAATAACATAGACAAGGTAAATAAACAGCTAAATTCAAAGCTGAAATATAGGACTGCAGGAAATAATAGCGGAAATGTTATCAATAAAGACAATTGTCTGAAACTAGGTATTCATTACTAAACGGGAAGTACCCAACACTGCAAATCATAGAAAGAAAATTGGTGATAGTTAGAAACCCTGCTTCAAGTGGTTTTCATGGTAGTAGATAAAACAGTGTTTACGGCCGAGCTAAAATGCGTGGTAATTCACGTCTGCATGATAATTATATAATGATTGTGATAGTGAGAACCTTATTTGGTGTTAAAAATTTCACCATGATGATGAAAAATGAAATGTTGTGTGGGTAGGGCCTCCCGTCGGGTAGTCCGGTCGACTTGTGCAGGTCTTTTTCGTTAAGGCCAATTCGGCGACCCGCGTGTCGATGAGGATGAATTGATGACGAAGACAACACGACACCTATTCCCCGAGCGGAGAAAATTTCCGACCCTGCGAGGAATCGAACCCGAGCCCTCGCATGGCATTCTGCCGCCCTAACCACTTTTTCTTTTTTCTCTTTCCTTTGTTAATCTCGTTTTGTTCTATATTGCTCGTTGAATCATTGAATTTATTCGGAGTGGACGTCTGATGACTGAGTATTTTTTAATTACAGAGGGCAGGTAACCCTCTGACCGAACACCCTGAGACGCCGTACCGGCACTGCTCAGCTATGGAGGCGTACACCAGAATAGATGATGTAATGATGGTAAATGAGACAAAGATTAAAATAAAGTTTGCAGTTCTTATTAGTTTAGCAAAGAATCACGAATTGACGCTATGTGAAACTGATGGGTGAATGTTTCCAATGGGAAAGAAAACAAATAGGAGAGAAAAAATATGAGAATAAAGAGAATTATCAGCTTGTAATTAATGTTGAAGATTACGCTTTCAGATAATAGCCATCCTTGAACTAGAGCAAATTATACGCCATTTTAGGAGGAATTTATGGGCAAATAATAGAAAGAAAGAGAAAAAGAAAGAAAGAAAGAGAGAGAGAGAGAGAGATAGAGAGAGAGTACCTGTATTACCAGTATAGACGTTTGAGGCCGTATGTGGCGTTGGAGGTAACAGTGGAAAAAAAAAAAAAAGTGCTATTAGAAATGAGGAATCAAGAAAAAGTGTTGAGAGTTAGTGACATAACGGTGGAAGATCGATGTATAAGTTATGTAGGTTGGTAGGCCAAGCTGATGCCGGAGGTTCTGAGAAAGGTATTATGACCACGACGGTAAGTGGTACAAAGGCTAAAATGAAGTTTGCAGTTACTATCAGTTTCGCAAAGAATCATAGAACTGATGCTACACAAAACTGATGCGTGGATGTTTCCAGAGGGAAACCAACAAGCATGGCATTACCTTACAGAAAAGAAACAATAGTCAGATAAATAGTGGAACAACAGTGTCCAAGTGTCAGCAAGGTTTGAAGTAAAGGAAAAAAAGTAATAGCAAAGCTGTAAAATTAGAAGTAAAGAATTTTCTTTTGAGATGTAAGAGCGTATTTTGGAAGAAAATAAGTTTAATTAAAGATGATGAAAAGCCACCCAATAGTAATGACGGGATAGAGAATTGTCACGAGATTTTTAAAGGCCAATGAGTAGTAATTAGAAGTGTAACATCATAATTTTAGTCGGTAAAAAGTGTATAACGTTGCAGATAATAAACAATATTGCGGTCATTAGCGGAAAGCCGCTTGGCTATGATGACACGAATATCATGTAATGGAAGAAGCACCTGATTTGTGGACAAGTAAATGTTAGAGAATCTGTAATGATGCGTGTTTTTAAATGTTCGTAAATACGCACAAAAGACTGCCACTATTCAGTGGGCATATTACTATGAATGAACTGTCGGAGTATAGCATAGATTACACTACTTGAAGAAGTGGTAGTGGACGAATTAAATATTCCATGTGTACTGTACATATGTGTCAGGATCAGCGATGAGTCGAAATAATAGGCATCATAAGCCATATTTTGTGTTCCTGTAATGGTAGGTAGCTAAACAGTGTTCGTAAGGATTCCTGTCAAGCGGTACCTGGTTCACATAAAAACGTGACTGCACTGTTTTTCTTCGAATGTGTAGAGTAATGTAAAAATTGAAATTTAATTAATGATAATTATCAAAAATTTAGCAAACTAGAGTTACTGCAATTTTGTGTAATATACAAATCGAAAAAAAAATTAAATAATTTTCTGTGCTGAAAGAGCAGCTCCTTTTGGTACTGTCTTAGAGAATTGGTTTAAAACAGTGGATAGCGTATGTTGATCCCAATGTATTTGTTGTTTATTAAACTAAAACTGTTAATGAATGTTAGTATTGCGAGAGCATGGCAAGTAGCATCTTTTTATGAAATGAATTTTACCATCAGCTGCTCAGTTGTCCCATTATTCATCTACCGGTTCGGTTGTTAACCATCACCCAGGATTTAGGGTACAACAGATTAGTTTAAAGCATCCCATATTCCTTTGAAGGTGAACAATATCGTAATTACCCAGTGAAATTGTACAAGCACCTGACATAATTTGTTTGAGGATACTCACAGTTATATCTCATGTCGAACAGAAAGACATCACAGCCAGGATCTGAATATTGTCTAAGTGTCATAAAAGATGTTCTACTACATTTCTACTATGCACTGAACTATTTATATCAGAAAGCGAATGAAGATTATTATTCTACTGACAACGTATCAATAGTTCCTGCAGCTGTACGAAGTGTCCTACAGATTTCTCTTCGCTCGGCATTTGGATGCAATCTAGATCTGTCCTCCGCCTAACCAATACTCTCGATTTCTCGTATTTTTTAGGTTTCATGTACCCAACTGTCATCCGGAATCATTTTATGGTGTTTATTAACAAATGCACCGTAACAGCATCCCAAAATTTATTTAAAGTATTAGAGATGATCAAAAAGCGTCCGTTTGAGGGCATTGTTGCTGCATTTATGCAACCCAGCGCCACTCCAGTGCGTACATACAGGGCGGCTGAAGAACTTGCATGGGTGTTGTGGGGTAGGTTATGCCGATAAATAATTATTAAGAAAAAATTCGATACATGGCAACGTTCCGAGTTAATTAGCATTGGGGTCAGCCAATCAGATCGTTGTGCTCAAATTCAAGCCGCCCACCAGATACAGTTACTGTCAGTTGTTCTCATAGCGAAGATAATAGCGCACGAGACTGTTCAGCCTTTGGCAAGGGTTCGATCCTTACTACCTTCCTAAGTCAAATTTTTGTATCGCTTTCTTGTTCGGTTTTAGGAATCCAAACGAAGGAAAACGTTTGGTGTCAACATCTCAGGCGGATAACTTGAATTTTAACGCGCAACGGCATGATAGGCTAACTGCAGTGTTAATTAACTCGAAATCGGCGCAACTTATCGAATTGTTTCCTTAGCAATTATTTCTCAGCACAAACTATCCTGCAATAGCCTCGCACGCTTTTCGTGGCTATCTAAGCGTCGATTCGCGAAGTGGATCCAGAAAAGGGTTAACTTTTTCAGTCTCAAGAGGGAAGAAGCGATCAGTTGTACTGTACGTCCCCTACGGACTTGGGGCTAGATTGAGAAATATCTGTGAAGATCCAGTACCACAGAGGTATCTTGCTTAGTGTCGTATCAGTAATGACTTCAACAGGTTCCTATTGTAGTGGATGTGTTCTGTTGAAACGATGAGGATGTTCCGTTATTCAGTATTCCTTTTCTCATATTCCGTTTATGAGTATGCAAGTCCCCCCTAAGACTACTGAGACCAGTTTTAGTCACGTGGAGCCATAATACCCGACTCATCTCTCAGTTTTAAGTATACCACTATCCTAATAAAGTCTCAAAGAAACTGTACTACTATAGTAAGAATCCTGTAATTCCCGGCATGAAAACAAAATTTTCTCACTGAAAAATCGTTCTTTAGTCTTTTTAGTACATTTGCATTAAAAGTCCCAGTATCACCTTGTATTGGGATTTGCCGTTACTTATCAAACTTCATAATTGTTCTTAGATGTATTTTATCTCTTCATCAGAGCATGAACGTATTTTTGAACTGACATGAATATTTTTGTCTGGGATTCCATCAGTATGTGCATTTTTAAAAATTTTCTTTTTAACAAGTAGGCATATGATGAATTTCTTCCGTCTTCTGTTCCTTTGCAATAACGTACATGACGCGAATTTAAATCTATTTAGTTTCTGTTTTCTTGCCTTTCGCTGCTCTTTTGTTGCTTCTGCAATGTACCATATGCTGTTCTCGAAGGCTTCTTCCAGCTCCATTAGCATGTATTAACATGTGGTACGTATATGAAAGTTCTGCTGTTGAGGTGAGAGTGCAGATGTGGAAGTATTATACTGAGAGCCACTAAGAAAGAAAGAAACTGCCAGTAAATATGGAACAAGAAGAAATGAGTCTTAGTTTGGGGACACTAGGGATACAATACTGAAATCATAGTTGGAGAAGGATTAGAAAAACTTTCTATCAAACTAGGCAGAAGGGAGACATAATATTGCAACATAATTTATTAAGCTATTCGTGGAAGTGACAGTCAAATGATTAATCGAATTAGTGTATATAATCTGTGAGACCGGTGACTTACTACTGAACTTTCGGCGGAACATCGTTCACACAATCCTAAAGATAGTAAGCGTATAAAAATGAAAGAACTATGATCTGTCGTCTCGATAGTTTGTGCGTTGAAGTTTCGGACCAGATAAATACAGAAAATAGTGAAAAATGAATCACAGAGTATCCGTTATATGATTTTCAGTTAGATTAAAAAAATTTGAGGACACATAAAATCAAGACTTAAGAAAACTACAGATACGTCCACAGGGATTGTTGACTTGTAAAAACTCTTTTTGAAAATGTAGAATGGCACAACGTGTTCGATATCCCCAGAAAAATACGGTGTAGGAAAAGACGGGTAGCACAGAATAGTCATAAGGATCAATAGGGAACAGTTAGAATTGAAGAGCAAGAGAGAATTAGTCAGATTAAAAAAAATGTTACGGCAGTGAAGGATATAAAAGTAAGTTTCTGGGATCCATGGATTATAATTCGTTGAGACATGATGTTAACAATAAGATTCGTTGATGACGTTGCACTTCTCTATGAAATTGACTTTTACAGGGTACGATGAAATGAACAATCTACTGAACACAGAATATGAAATGAGACAAAATCATAGAAAGATGGACGTATTAAACAGTACTGGAAAAGAGAGAAGCATCAAACTTAGTATCAAAGCTGGAGAGCACGAAGTAGACAAGGCGAAGGAGTTCAACCAACTTGGACACATGATAACGCTCGAAGCACTAGGCAAGGAGAACATAAGAAGCAGATTAGTGGTAGCAAAGGGATCATTCTTTGCCTAAAATTGTGTTACTATAAAAAATAGACCACAGTTTGAGAGATAAATGTCTACTAAAGGTAACACAGTTCCTGTAAATTATGGGCTGATGTTTCGTGGGTCCGGAGATGGCGCTCGATAGTGTCCAAGATGCGATCCATCAGGTTTGGTGGAGAAGACATCAATGTGAGTTTACCATCATGTTCACCATAATGTTCCTCCATTCTGGCCTTGTGGAATATGCAGTCGCCATTGAGGAAGACATGAAAATGGTTCACCTTAGTAGTCTAAAGCTATTATGACGCCTTAGCGTACTATCATAGGTCTCATGGAAATCCAGCTGAATGTTACTCACAGCACAGTACTGTCTCCACCGGCGTGTGTCAATAGTAGGCTGCATATCTCAGGCAGCCGTTCACATGGATGATGGCACATCTGGACACGACCATAGCTCTGATGTAACAAGAAAGGTGATTCATCCGACCAAGGGACACATTTCCATTGATGCGAGGTTCAATCTCACACCCGATGCAGTCTGGCTGTGTTGAAGAGGCAACATTGTAGCACATAGGAGAAGTCTGTTGCGGAGAACCAAGTTCAACAACGTATGGTGACCCATGTGCTTTATTCACTTGTACCCCCAGCCAGTCGTCTTATCTGCCACAGATCACCACTGCCCTACTCGTAGTTTACAGATCAGGCAAGTCTCAGACCACTATGTTCTGTGATGAAGCTTGCGCGTCCAACACAGTATCGCGTGCATGTGGCTTTGCTGTCTTTGATCCACTTTCTGTGTTGACGAAAGTAGACAGTGGATAGCTGACCAACTGTTTTTCCTCATTTATCGCATCATTGATAGAATGCTAGCTCATTCGTTTCTGCTCAGATATTTTGATTGGTAGCTGAGGGCAGTGTACTGAACAACTTTCTATCAGTACTTCATGTACAGACTAATAACTGTGGATATTAGGAGTAGTATGTTTTTAGGTTGGTTAGCGCTTCCGAGTACAAAATGGTTCAAATGGCTCTGAACACTATGGGACTTAACATCTGAGGTCCTCAGTCCCCTAGAACTTAGAACTAGAACTACTTAAACCTAACTAACCTAAGGACATCACTCACATCCATGCCCGAGGCAGGATTCGAACCTGCGACCGTAGCAGTCGCGCGGTTCTGGACTGCGCGCCTTTGTGGGCGAGCGGTTCTAGGCACTACAGTCTGGAACCGCGCGACCGCTACGGTGGGTTCCACGAATGCTCACAGCGGACCACAAGATTCAAAGAAAGGCCATTTCATATGAACTGTTGGAGAGTTTTGAGACTGAAGGAGAGGCCCTCCTGTCATGAATCGTCACGGGGGGACTAAAGCTGCGTGCACCACTTTGCACTGGAAACCAAAACGCAGGCCCTGGAGTGGCGTCATCCTCATCCACCACAAAAGAAGAAATTCAAGACAAGTCATGATGACGATTTTCTGGGATTGTGATGACGTAACTCTCGTGGATGTGATTCCAAGAGGGTCAATCATCAGTTCAGAGGCATAAGTGGAGACTAAATAAACTGATGAATCGTTTCCAACGTGTTCCATCGGACAGGAATCAAGTGGAAATCTTGCTCCAACACGATAATGCAAGCCCACACACAAGTCTGAGAACGAAATTGGGCCGGACTTCATGCCTCATCCGCCATACAGTCCAGATCTGGCACCCTGAGACTTTCATCACTTTGGACCGCTTAAAGACTCTCTGCAGGGAACAGACTTTGAAGATGACGAGAGTGTCAGTCATGCCGTGAAAATATGTCCACGCCTACTGGACAAAAGCTTTTACCAGCACGTAATACATGCTCTTCCAAAACGTTGGCGTACGGCTATAGAACTTGATGGAGACTACGTAAAAAAAATAGGACTTGGACAAGACATAATGATGTATAGTGTAACATAAAATGTTCTGAGAAAAAATGTGTGATATTACTTATTGAACGAGCCACGCATGTGAGGTGCTTGTGGAAAGACTGTTCGACGCAGAGAAAAAACAATCTACACACAGAAGTTAACGCCGATGATCACAATATCTGCACTTACACCTCTAACATCCTTTATACTTTCCTAGCTGCGTCGCATGTCTACGATCAAAATGTTTTCGCTCGTGTTCGGATAGAAGTGCTAATGATCACAAATTTACTTCATCTCTCTTTAGCAACTGCTTACGGCAAAATAACTACCGGTGTAGTTTTGAAGAGTTACAGTTCGAAGTGTTTCTTAGTTCTGAGCGACTGAGAGGACTCATGATGAACAGGTAAACCCGATTGCTCGCAAAAACTTACCCGGTCGCGCAGGCTGACCTCCGATTTCTTCACACTTTGTCTGCGATTGCAGCTGCTGCTGACCGGACGTATTACCCGCTGTTGTGAAGAAAGGCCAAAGTTAGTCTCCTGTTTCTGAAAACACTTTAGAATGTAAGATTACTATCGTGTAAATGGATTTAACTTTAGTGAACAGGAAATGAAGGCACGAGCTCAGATCAGGAAAAAACTCAATGTAATTGGGAAATACCATCACGAGATGACAGCTCTTGGCATCTGCGGACATAACGCCATGTTAACTTCGATTTTATTTTAAAATGTGGTTTCTGTTGGCGGTGTTATACTCCAGTGATCCAATGAGATTATTCTGAACAGGCGTTTTGTGGCTAAGGCACCGGCAATCCAAGTCCTAAGACTCGGGGTCTTCCGTTTAAAATATTTGCCAGCGCCATAATCGTTAGGAGGAGCTGACGCCACTGTTGCTCGTCAGCTTGCCCGACATTGGTTACGCTACGCATCCGTTAGTTATGAAGTCATATATTTTTACACGACAAATTGCACTTGTGTTGCTACATGTTTTGTCTCTCTAATAAAGACATTCTATTGAACGTCAGCTATGAAAATCTTCATACATTTATATACACGTATACTACAAGGCAATGGGTAATTCGGGTGTATCGAATTAAGTGGAAACTAATTGAATGCGGACGAAATAATTGTCTAAACATAACTTATATGAAAAGAATTAGTTGGGTTTCAAACGTGTTTCAGGCAACGTACTGTGGATGGCAGTGTTTAGATTAATCAGTTAGGCATTCGTTGACTTATTTGTACGACATATCGTAAGTAGGTGGAGAATACAGGCTAATTTTACCCACTTCATATGTAAAACTGTGCCATGGACTAAGGAGGAAAAACTTACGCAGCGGGCAACGTCAGCCTACTGTTGCGTCCATTCACCACAGACGTGGCGCTACATCGGGGCTCACAGCAGTGTCTGGTGCTGCCACACTGGACTGACTACGATAATGACCATTGGCTTTGACATAACGACCATTGGCTTTTACATGGCATCGAGCTTCATGACACCTACTGCAAACGTATCCCATCCTTGCCTGATCTCTAAAAGATAGCAAGGAATCCATTACTGCTCTTACTACCCCTCTAGACTATAGAAGAGGCTTTTTCCTGTAGCACTTGCCTTGGAACGTTTCTCCCCTTGGCCTTAAACCCACTGGGCTACCTTTGCTTTTTGGCAACTTCTATATTCTACATGGGTGCGCATTAATGGGTAATCCTACTCAAATGTACAGACAAACAGCCTCACATCCTGTGACATTCTCAATTTGAAAATAACAATATGCAAGTGACAGTAGATCTATTGAGATGGTCACGTTGTTGATGTAGATGTGAAGGAGCTCCACCCACAAAAAACTATCGTCATCAGCAAAGCTGGGCCCTACTATGATTTCCAACCTGTACCAGTCATCGCCATACTTACGACGTAGGTACGTTTGCTGTCTCTGGGCCGTGAAACATAGACCACCATCTGGCTGCCTGAGTCCTGAGTTGCCAGCACGTGCTGACGCCTCCTTGGACTGGATCAAGCCACGAGTTCCAATCGGCCCAGCAGCAGCCACCGTCCATCGAAACTTTCCAACTTGCAGTACTGTACTTATTGCCCACACACTCCTTGCTAGACTTTGTTGCCTAGTCCCAACTACCAACCGGCTAGCCATCGCTCACCATTTACTGTCTGCCTGTTGCAGATACACTGATCTACGTTCATGTATCATTGTCAGTAAAGAGGTTAGCAACAAAATAGCTGCCTACGTTGTTGGCACCTCCAGCAGAGAACAGCTCACTCACACTTTCCTGTAGCAACAGCCCATTTCAATTCGTAGCTAGTGGTCACCACTATGACGCAGACATTCAATGTCTGGCGCCTCATGACAGTGATTGAATGTTCAAATGTCGTTGCTGTGTTGTACACCAACTGGGAGAGCGAACACTGAGGTGAAAAATGTCATCAGATACCTCTTAATATCGTGTCAGACCTCCTTTTACCTGGTGTAGTGCAGCAACTAGATGTGGAATTGACTGAGCAAGTTATTGTAAGTGCCCTGCAGAAATATTGAGCCACGCTGTCCTACAGCGGTCCATCATTGCGAAAGTGTTGCCGGTGCAGGATTTTGTGCACGAAGTGACCTCATGATTATGTCCCTTAAATGTACGATGGGATTCGTACCGGGTGATCCTGGTGGTTAAATCAGTGGCTTTAACTGTCCAGAATGTTCTTCAAACCAATCGTGAGCAATTGTGACCTAGTAACGTTGCACATTGTCATCCACAGAAGTTCCTTTGTTATTTTGGAACGTGAAGTCCATGAATGGCTGCAAATGCTCTCTAAGTAACCCAACAAGCATTTCCAGTCAACGGTAAGTTTTACTGCTGGATCCAGTACAGTCCATGTAAACACAGCCCACACCATTACGGAGCTACCACCACCTTGCACAGTGCCTTGTTAACAACCGCATCAATGGGTCTGTAGGTTCTACGCCACGCTCTGTCTTTCGAATCAGCTCTTACCAGTAGAAATCGGGACTCATATGACCAGGCCACTGTTTTACAGTCTTCTGGGGTCCAACCGATACGGTCAAGAGCCCAGGAGAGGCACTGCAGGTGACCTGTACCTGCTGTTTTGCCATTTTTCATTGCAGCTATGGCAGGCTTAACTTCTTCGATTATAATGGTTGGTCCTTTCTCGTCGTCACATACAGTGTTGAGTGATTCAAGTTACAGAGTTTCTGGTTTGCGATCTGTGGTGTCACCGCCAGACACCACACTTGCTAGGTGGTAGTCTTTAAATCGGCCACGGTCCGGTAGTATACGTCGGACCCACGTGTCGCCATTATCAGTGATTGCAGACCGAGCGCCGCCACACGGCAGGTATGGTGTAGAGACTCCTTAGCACTCACCCCAGTTGGAAAGCCTACTTTGCTAGCGATGGTTCACTGTCTACATACGCTCTCATTTGCCGAGACGACAGTTTAGCACAGCCTTCAACTACGTCATTTGCTACGACCTAGCAAGGCGCCATATTCAGTTACTATTCTGAACAGATAATATTGTGAATCATGTACTGTCAAGAGCGGCATTCATCATTAATGGATTAAAGTTAAGTACCAAACTAATTACGTCCGCTTTCTGAATTCTAATTCCTTGTCATGTTCCAGACCTCACGCTAGACTGCGTGAGATAAAACGCGTGCATTTCGGCCTCCTTATTAACACGGTTGGCTCTCTTGCCAAACACTACATTGGCGACGAGGCAAAACCGCGTTCTTATCGATATTGCACTGGTTTACTTGTGTAATGGCTTCGCCACAATCTCCAGATGTACTGTCCGAATTTTATCGCTTACAGAATCAGCAGACGCAGGCCTTACTGGATGCCCTTGGACAGCTCCTCCAGGGTCAACGTGCGATGCAGCCGCTTCACCGCTAACGCAGCCACAACACGCTGTTGCACCCACTTTTCGACCTTTTGATGCTGCACTGGAAAGCTGGACGGAGTGGTCACGCCAATTTGGTTTCCATCTCGCCGCCTACAGAATTCAAGGTAATGAGCGGCAGCCTTTTCTGCTTTCATCCGTCGGAGTGACCACGTACCGTGTGATAGTCAAATTATTTCCCCGACGCGACGTAGCAACTCTGCCCTACGAAGAAATTTTGTCTGCATTATATGCATATTTCAAGGAATCAGTCAATGTACACTCCTGGAAATGGAAAAAAGAACACATTGACACCGGTGTGTCAGACCCACCATACTTGCTCCGGACACTGCGAGAGGGCTGTACAAGCAATGATCACACGCACGGCACAGCGGACACACTAGGAACCGCGGTGTTGGCCGTCGAATGGCGCTAGCTGCGCAGCATTTGTGCACCGCCGCCGTCAGTGTCAGCCAGTTTGCCGTGGCATACGGAACTCCATCGCAGTCTTTAACACTGGTAGCATGCCGCGACAGCGTGGACGTGAACCGTATGTGCAGTTGACGGACTTTGAGCGAGGGCGTATAGTGGGCATGTGGGAGGCTGGGTGGACGTACCGCTGAATTGCTCAACACGTGAGGCGTGAGGTCTCCACAGTACATCGATGTTGTCGCCAGTGGTCGGCGGAAGGTGCACGTGCCCGTCGACCTGGGACCGGACCGCAGCGACGCACGGATGCACGCCAAGACCGTAGGATCCTACGCAGTGCCGTAGGAGACCGCACCGCCACTTCCCAGCAAATTAGGGACACTGTTGCTCCTGGGGTATCGGCGAGGACCATTCGCAACCGTCTCCATGAAGCTGGGCTACGGTCCCGCACACCGTTAGGCCGTCTTTCGCTCACGCCCCAACATCGTGCAGCCCGCCTCTAGTGGTGTTGCGACAGGCGTGAATGGAGGGACGAATGGAGACGTGTCGTCTTCAGCGATGAGAGTCGCTTCTGCCTTGGTGCCAATGATGGTCGTATGCGTGTTTGGCGCCGTGCAGGTGAGCGCCACAATCAGGACTGCATACGACCGAGGAACACAGGGCCAACACCCGGCATCATGGTGTGGGGAGCGATCTCCTACACTGGCCGTACACCTCTGGTGATCGTCGAGGGGACACTGAATAGTGCACGGTACATCCAAACCGTCATCGAACCCATCGTTCTACCATTCCTAGACCGGCAAGGGAACTTGCTGTTCCAACAGGACAATGCACGTCCGCCTGTATCCCGTGCCACCCAACGTGCTCTAGAAGGTGTAAGTCAACTACCCTGGCCAGCAAGATCTCCGGATCTGTCCCCCATTGAGCATGTTTGGGACTGGATGAAGCGTCGTCTCACGCGGTCTGCACGTCCAGCACGAACGCTGGTCCAACTGAGGCGCCAGGTGGAAATGGCATGGCAAGCCGTTCCACAGGGCTACATCCAGCATCTCTACGATCGTCTCCATGGGAGAATAGCAGCCTGCATTGCTGCGAAAGGTGGATATACACTGTACTTGTGCCGACATTGTGCATGCTCTGTTGCCTGTGTCTATGTGCCTGTGGTTCTGTCAGTGTGATCATGTGATGTATCTGACCCCAGGAATGTGTCAATAAAGTTTCCCCTTCCTGGGACAATGAATTCACGGTGTTCTTATTTCAATTTCCAGGAGTGTTGTTGCGAAAAGGTATACATTCTTTCGTACAAAACGTACGGCAGGTCAGACTAATCGGGAGTGGGTTGCAACCTTGCAAGGCCTTACTAGGGATTGTGCTTTTGAGTGTCAATGTGGACTCCCTTATTCAGATACTATGGCACGTGATGCAATTGCACAGAACGTTTCTGGTGTTCGTATAAGGGAACAGATTTTGAAATTAGTAAATCCCTCGCTTCAACAAGTGATGGACATATTGGATCGGCAGGACACACTTGACTTTGCTCAGGAATCATTTGAAACTTCGCCAGCAGTGCGTCAGGTTAACCGGCCCGCCGGGCGAGCTACACGGAGCAGTAAACAGCCCTCGCGCCCGGCCGCGCCGCTGCCGCCAGGCTCTCAGCCACGTGTGCCGCGCAGGCAAGCAAATGCAGTGATCAAATCATGCCCGCGGTGTGCTACTAAACATTCGCGTGAGAATTGCCCATCACGCCAAGCTATTTGCTTTTATTGTAATAAAAAAGGACATGTTCAGAGTGTTTGCCAGAAAAAGCTCAGATCGGAAGCTCAAAACCGTTCCAGGCCCTTTGCTTCGCGCCGGAATCGGAATCGAAACAAGCATACTCAGGCTCGCGAAACTTCGCCCATGGAAATTCATGTAGTTCATTCCACTCCACCCAGTGCCACACTCTCTAACAGTGACTGTGTTCGTCCCAAAAATAATGTGCGTCGACATCGCCGGAACTCCCGTCAATTCGCAAGTGATTATGTACCAGTGTCAGTTCACGTTGCACGAGACAGTCGCTCTTGTCGTCAGCAGGACAAACTTTTTGTAGACTTGGACATTAACGCCAAAGTGATACCATTCCTGCTCGATACAGGAGCTGCAGTTTCACTGATCAATCAAGACACTTACAAACTGCTGGGCACACCTCCTTTGCGCGCCGCAAATGTTAAATTACGTAGCTATTCAGGACAAAAGATCCCTGTGTTAGGACAGTGCAGCCTTCTTGCAACATAAAAAGGACAAGCAAAACTTGTCATTTTACGTCCTTCGTTCTTCTTCTGCAGTGAACTTGTTTGGTTTCGATTTATTTCAGTTGTTTAACTTGTCTATAGTAAATCAGGTCGTATCAGTGAACCAGACTGTGCCTTCAGACAGTGTTTCTCGTCTATGTGAAGAATTTGCAGACATCTTTGCACCGGGCCTCGGTTGCGCTAAGAACTATAAAGCACATTTGGAACTGAAAGAAAACGCGCAACCGAAATTTTTCAGAGCGCGCAATGTTCCCCACGCATTGCGTGATGAGGTCGCAAAAACATTACATGATTTGGAATCACAAGGTGTAATTGAACGTGTGCAGGCTTCTCTCTGGGCATCACCCTTAGTAATTTTGCCAAAATCTTCCGGAAAATTGAGACTTTGTGCGGACTTCAATGCAACAGTGAATCCGCAACTAGTGATTGCAACTTTTCCTTTACCCCGCCCGGAAGATCTTTTTGACAAACTGTGTCCGGGTAAATATTTTTCGAAGTTGGACCTAGCAGATGCCTACTTGCAAATACCGGTGGACGAAGAATCCCAGCTCGTTTTGGTGGTTAACACGCATCTTGGGTTATATCGATTCAAACGACTGCCATTCGAGTGTGCATCCGCCCCTGCATTGTTTCAGCAATATCTACAAACTGTTTGTGCGTCGGTCCCTACCGCAGCAAATTATCTGGACGATATTTTGATCTCCGGAAAGACGGAAGAAGAACATTTGGCCAATCTCAGAACATTATTTCAGGTCTTGCGACAAAATGGTCTTCGCTTGCGAAAGGACAAATGTGTGTTTTTTGCTCGGGACTTACCATACCTGGGACATGTACTCAATGACCAAGGCATACATCCCAGTCCCACGCACCTTCGTGCCATACACGACATGCCGTCGCCGCAGAATTTGAAGCAGCTACAGAGTGTGCTGGGAAAAATCAACTATTATAATAAATACGTGCCGCATGCCTCTTCCATTTCAGCTCCGCTTCATCGCTTACGCCGTAAGGGTGTTCCGTTCGTCTGGACGACGGAATGCGAACGCGCCTTTCGCCAGTTGAAATCGGCGTTGCTTTCCAATACTTGCCTTACGCCATTCGATCCCCAGAAGCTCCTTTTGTTGATGGTGGATGCATCGGATTTCGGGATCGGTGCTGTGCTTGCGCACAAAGATGGATCACACGACCGCCCTATTGCCTTTGCGTCCAAATTGCTCTCGTCTGCGCAAAGAAATTATTCACAGATCGAGAAAGAAGCATTGGCTCTCGTATTTGGTGTTACAAAGTTTCATGATTTCTTGTACGGTCGTCACTTTACCATAATCACAGACCACAAACCTTTGACATCGCTTTTTCATCCGACCAAGCCTGTACCTCCACGTACAGCGCAGAAATTCATTCGCTGGTCTATTTTCCTCTCGCAGTACCGCTACGACATCTTGTATCGGTCCACTGTTAAGCACGGAAACGCCGATGCGTTGTCCCGCTTGCCTGTTGCTGAGGATAGGGCATTCGATTCCTCCGAACTTGCTTGCATGTTCATTGATGCGGAAACCGATGACGTGGTCGAATCGTTTCCGATTGATTTTCGTCGTATAGCTACAGCCACAGCTACCGACCCTGTCCTTGCTCCCTTTCTGCGATTTGTTGCTACGCAATGGCCCTTGTCAAAGTCACGGATTGGGGACCCGTTGGTTCACCGATATTTTGCTCACAACGAGGGACTTTTTGTACGGCGTGGTGATTAGCTGTTGCGTTCTGATAATGATCAGTCCAGGGTCGTGGTACCACGTTCGTTACAGTCCTGTCTTACAGCTTCGCCACCAAGGACATTAGGGTATAGTGAGAAAGAAACAACTTGCTCGTCAGCACTGTACTTGGTTCGGAATCGATGCTGCGATTACGAATATGTGCCCTTCTTGCAGGGTGTGTGCCGAACAACAATCAGCACCACAGCGGAAATTCTTTGCATAGCCAAAAGCCACTTCCCCTTGACAACGCTTACACATCGATTTTGCTGGTCCATTCTGGAATGCTCGATGGTTGGTTGTGGTAGATTCATTCAGAAATTTTCCTTTTGTTGTCCGGATGTCTTCCACGACGTCATCTGCCACCATCCAAGCGTTAACTGCTATCTTTTGCATTGAAGGTCTTCCACAGACTATTGTTTCCGACAATGGCCCACAATTCATGTCCGCAGAATTTCAGTCATTCTGCAAGGCCAATGGCATTCAACATCTGACGTCCGCGCCGTTTTCGCCACAGTCAAACGGTGCCGCTGAACGATTGGTCAGTACTTTCAAGTCACAGATGTTGAAGTTGAAAGAGTCGCATTCTCGGGAGGACGCGTTATTGCTCTTTTTGTCCTCGTATCCATCTCAGCCCCGAGACGGTCGCTCGCCGGCTGAGTTGCTCCACGGTCGTCATCATCGAACCTTGATGTCTTTGCTACATCAACCGCATCAGGTTCCTGTGCCGCGGCAGACATCTGCTTTTGCTCCAGGCGACGTTGTCTACTATCGCCACTATCGAGGTTCACGGCGTTGGCTCGAAGGGCACATACTTCGCTGCCTCGGCCGCGCTATGTATCTGGTTTTGGGGGCCTCTGGTGAGGTGCGTCGGCATCTCAATCAGCTGCTCCTCTGTCGTCACACGGGATCTGCCGCTCGCCGTCTGCTTTCAGCGACGGTGCCGTCCGGTCAGCGCCCCGGGGACCCATCTACTGGCTCGCCTCAGCCCAAGGTGTTACCGACGCTACCTTCCATTTTGCCCCTATGGCGGCGCGCCGCCGCCGCCGTCGCCGCCGCCGCCTGTTCTCCCGCCGGCGACGCCCGCGGTGGACGCACCGCTGCAGCCGTCGGGCGGCTCCCTGGGTCACGCGCCGCCGATCGCTTCCCGGGACCAGTTGCCCTCCGACACGGAACTCCTGCCCGCTCCGGACCATATGTCGTCTTCGCCCGTCAGGTGCCCCGGCCCGATGGAGGTCGACCCTTCGGCCCCTCCTGTCTCTCTACGGGCGCATACATCTACATCTACATGACTACTCTGCAATTCACATTTAAGTGCTTGGCAGAGGGTTCATCGAACCACAATCATACTATCTCTCTACTATTCCACTCCCGAATAGCGAGCGGGAAAAACGAACACCTAAACCTTTCTGTTCGAGCTCTGATTTCTCTTATTTTATTTTGATGATCATTCCTACCTATGTAGGTTGGGCTCAACAAAATATTTTCGCATTCGGAAGAGAAAGTTGGTGACTGAAATTTCGTAAAAAGGTCTCGCCGCGACGAAAAACGTCTATGCTGTAATGACTTCCATCCCAACTCGTGTATCATATCTGCCACACTCTCTCCCCTATAACGTGATAATACAAAACGAGCTGCCCTTTTTTGCACCCTTTCGATGTCCTCCGTCAATCCCACCTGGTAAAGGATCCCACACCGCGCAGCAATATTCTAACAGAGGACGAACGAGTGTAGTGTAAGCTGTCTCTTTAGTGGACTTGTTGCATCTTCTAAGTGTCCTGCCAATGAAACGCAACCTTTGGCTCGCCTTCCCGACAATATTATCTATGTGGTCCTTCCAACTGAAGTTGTTCGTAATTTTAACACCCAGGTACTTAGTTGAATTGACAGCCTTGAGGATTGTACTATTTATCGAGTAATCGAATTCCAACGGATTTCTTTTGGAACTCATGTGGATCATCTCACACTTTTCGTTATTTAGCGTCAACTGCCACCTGACACACCATACAGCAATCTTTTCTAAATCGCTTTGCAACTGATACTGGTCTTCGGTTGACCTTACTAGACGGTAAATTACAGCATCATCTGCGAACAGTCTAAGAGAACTGCCCAGGTTGTCACCCAGGTCATTTATGTAGATCAGGAACAGTAGAGGTCCCAGGACGCTTCCCTGGGGAACACCTGATACACCGCATGTTGGCGTGCACCCTGGAGCAGGTTTTCAGGCGTTTCCTAGCTCCCCGCGGTTCGAATGGCAGGGTGCGGGTGGCACAGCCTCGCCTGTTGTTAGGTTCCCCACCTCGTCGCATACATCAACATGCGGTCCTCCCCACGGCGGGCGGAAGACTTATGCCACAACCGTACGCCGATTTGCGGGGGAGGAATGTGGTGTCACCGCCAGACACCACACTTGCTAGGTGGTAGCCTTTAAATCGGCCGTGGTCCGGCAGTAGACGTCGGACCAGCTTGTCACCACTATCAGTGATTGCAGACCGAGCGCCTCCACACGGCAGGTCTAGAGAGACTTCCTAGCACTCGACCGAGTTGGAGAGCTGACTTTGCTAGCTATGGTTCACTGACTTCTACGCTCTCATTTGCCGAGACGATAGTTAGCATAGCCTTCAGCTACATCATTTGCTACGACCTAGCAAGGCGCCAGTATCCGTACTATTGATATTGTGAATCATGTACCATAAAGACCGACGTTCGTCATTAAAGGATTAAAGTTAAGTAGTCCTCCAGTTAAGTCCGTTTTTCTCAATTCTAATTCCCTTGTCATGTTCCAGACCTCACGCTAGCCTGCGTGAGATTAAACGCGTGCATTTCGGCCTCCTTTACTAACACGGTTGGCTCTCCTGCCAACCACAACACGATCTGTGTCATGTACCTCTTTTAGATATTCTTCCCATCTCTGGAGGACATCGTCACACTACCTCTTCGTCTTTACTCAAAATTTCCATAGCAACACTTCTTGCTCTTTTTTCATCCCATGTCATAGTCTTTACTCTGTTGTAAGTAAGTCTTCCCTTCCTGCCCAGTTCTTCAATTGCATCAAATTACTCTTTTAGCCATTTTTTCCTAGCCTGCTCTGTTTCTCTTCACAGTTCATTATTTAACCTTCGGTACATCTTTCTTGCATCTTGAGTGTTCTTGTTTCTAAATTCTCTTCTCTCCCCTATCTTCGAAATCGTTTCTTGTGTGACCCATGGTTTTTTTGCCCTTTTCACTTTTACTAATCCTTTTTTTTTTGCTATCCTGCTTTAATGATTCCTTCTTTCATCATATTCCAGTACTCACTGAATTATCAGGTGGTTTTTTGTCTCTTAATGTGTTTAGAAACTCAAGTGAGAGCATTTATGTAATTTTTTCTTTGTGGGATTTTATCTTCTCTAGATCCCCCTTCTTCACCATGGTCGCTTTCTTCAGTTTTTTCATTCTTATTTCTATGCCCCACCATATGAACCATAGACCTTGCCATTAGTGGGGAGGCTTGCGTGAGTCAGCGATACAGATAACCGTACCGTAGGTGCAACCACAACGGAGGGGTATCTGTAGAGAGGCCAGACAAACGTGTGGTTTCTGAAGAGGGGCAGCAGCCTTTTCAGTAGTTGCAGGGGCGACAGTCTGGATGATTGACTGATCGGGCCTTGTAACAATAACCAAAACAGCCTTGCTGTGCTGGTACTGCGAACGGCTGAAAGCAAGGGGAAACTACAGCCATAATTTTTCCCAAGGGCATGCAGCTTTACCGTATGGTTAAATGAAGATGGTGTCCTCTTGGGTAAAATATTCCGGAGGTAAAATAGTCCCCCATTAGGATGTCCGGGCGAGGACTACTCAGGAGGACGTTGTTATCGGGAGAAAGAAAACTGGCGTTCTACGGATCAGAGCGTGGAATGTCTGATCCCTTAATCGGGCAGGTAGGATAGAAAATTTAAAAAGGGAAATGGATAGGTTAATGTTAGATATAGTGGGAATTAGCGAAGTTCGGTGGCCTGAAGAACAAGACTTTTGATCAGGTGAGTACAGGGTTACAAATACAAAATCAAATAGGGGCAATGTAGGAGTAGGTTTAATAATAAGATAAAAAAGTAGGAATGCGGGCAAGCTACTACAAACAGCATAGTGAACGCATTATTGTGGCCAAGATAGATACGAAGCCCACACCTACTACAGTAGTACAAGTTTATATGCCAACTAGCTCTGCAGATGACGAAGAAATTGAAGAAATGTATGATCAAATAAAAGAAATTATTCAGATAGTGAAGGGTGATGATAATTTATTAGTCATGGGTGACTGGAATTCGATAGTAGGAAAACGGAGAGAAGGAAACGTAGTAGGTGAATACGTATTGGGGGGAAAAATGAAAGAGAAAACCGCCTGGTAGAATTTTGCACAGAGCATAACTTAATCATAGCTACCACTTGGTTCAAGAGTCATAAAAAGAAAATTGTATACATGGAAGAAGCCTGGAGATACTGACAGGTTTCAGATAGGTTACATAATGGTAAGACAGAGATTTAGGAACGAGGTTTTAAATTGTAAGAGACTTCCAGGGGCAGATGTGGACTCTGACCACAATCTATTGGTTATGGATTGTAGATTAAAACTGAAGAAACTGCAAAAACGTGGGGATTTAATGAGATGGGACCTGGATAAACTGAAAGAACCAGAGGTTTTAGAGAGTTTCAGAGAGAACATTAGGGAACGATTGACAACAATGGGGGAAAGAAATACAGTAGAAGAAGAATGGGTAGCTGTGAGGGATGAAGTAGTGAAGGCAGCAGAGGATCAAAGACGAGGGCTAGTAGAAATCCTTGGGTGACAGAAGAAATGTTGAATTTAATTAATGAAAGAAAAAATATAATAATGCAGTAAATGAAGCAGGCAAAAAGGAATACAAACGTCTCAAAAGTGAGATCGACAGGAAGTGCAAAATGGATGAGCAGGCATGGCTAGAGGACAATTGTAAGGATGTAGAGGCTTATCTCACTAGGGGTAAGATAGATACTACCAACAGGAAAATTAAAGAGACCTTCAGAGAAAAGGGAACCACCCTTATCAATATCAAGAGCTCAAATGGGAACGCGGTTCTCACCAAAGAAGGGGCAGCAGAAAGGTGGAAGGAGTATATAGAGTGTCCATACAAGGGCGATGTACTTCAGGGCAATATTACGGAAATGGAAGAGGATGTATATGAAGATGAAATTCGAGATATGATACGGCGCGAAGAGTTTGGCAGAGCACTGAAAGATCTAAGTCGAAATAAGGCTCCGGGAGTCGACAACATCCCATTAGAACTTCTGACAGCCTTGGAAGAGCCAGTCCTGACAAAACTCTACCATCTGGTAAGCAAAATGTATGAGACAAGCGAAATACCCTCAGACTTCAAGAAGAATATAATAATTCCAATCCCAAAGAAAGCAGGTGACGACAGATGTAAAAATTACCGAACTATCAGGTTAATAAGCCACGGCTGCAAAATACTAACACGAATTCTTTACAGACGATTTGAAAAACTGGTAGAAGCCGACCTCGGGGAAGATCAGTTTGGATTGCGTAGAAATGTTGGACCACGTGAGGCAATACTGACCTACGACTTATCTTAGAGAATAGATTAAAGAAAGGAAAACCTACGTTTCTAGCATTTGTAGACTTGGAGAAAGCTTGTGACAATGTTGACTGGAATACTCTCTTTCAAATTCTGAAGGCGGCAGGGGTAAAATACAGGGAGCGAAAAGCTATTTACAATTTGTATAGAAACCAGATGGCAGTTATAAAGAGTCGAGGGACATGAAAGGGAGGCGGTGGTTGGGAAGGGAGTGAGACAGGGTTATAGCCTCTCCCCAATGTTATTCAATCTGTATATTGAGCAAGCAGTAAAGGAAAGAAAAGAAAAATTCGGAGTTGGAATTAAAATCCATGGAGAAGAAATAAAAACTTTGAGGTTCGCCGATTACATTGTAGTTCTGTCAGAGACAGCAAAGGACTTGGAAGAACAGTAGAACGGAATGGACCGTATCATGAAAGGAGGGTGTAAGATGAGCCTCGACAAAAGAAAAACGAGGATAATGGAATGTAGTCTAATTAAGTTGGGTGATGCTGAGGGAATTAGGTTAGGAAATGAGACACTTAAAGTAGTAAACGACTTATGCTATTTGAGGAGGAAATAACTGATGGTGGTCGAAGTAGAGAGGATATAAAATGTAGACTGGCAATGGTAAGGAAAGCGTTTCTGAAGAAGAGAATCTTGTTAACATCGAGTATAGATTTAAGTATGAGGAAGTCGTTTCTGAAATTATATGTATGGAGTGTAGCCATGTATGGAAGTGAAACGTGGACGATAACTAGTTTGGACAAGAAGAGAATAGAAGCTTTCGAAATGTGGTTCTACAGAAGAAAGCTGAAGATTAGGTGGTTAGATCACATAACTAATGAGGAGGTATTGAATATAATTGGAGAGAAGAGAAGTCTGTGGCACAACTTGACTAGAAGAAGGGATCGGTTGGTAGGACATGGTCTGATGCATCAAGGGATCACCAATTTAGTATTGGAGGGCAGCGTAGAGGGTAAAAATCGTAGATGGAGACCTCGAGATGAATACACTAAGCAGTTTCAGAAGGATGTAGGCTGCAGTACGTACTGGGAGATGAAGCAGCTTGCACAGAATAGAGTGGCATGGAGAGCTGCATCAAACCAGTCTCAGAAACGAAGACCACAACGACAATTCCTATGTCTGCCATAAGTAAGTTGTGGTCGCTATTAATATCTGCATCTGGTAATGTGTGCAGTTTCTTGATTCCATTCCTGTATCTTTCTTCTATCAGTATAAAATCGATTTGGTTTCTGTGTTTATCCCCTGATGATTTCCATATGTAGAGCCTCCTATTGTGGTTCTTGAACCTTGTATTTGCAACTATCAGCTGCCTTTCCTTGCAGAAATCAATTAGTCATTCACCTCTATCATTTCTGTCTCCAAGACCATGACTGCCTACTACGTTCCCCTCTTTCCCTTTTCCCACAATGGCGTTCCTGTCTCCCATTACTATTTTGCAGCATTTTTTATTTTCGTCCATTAGTCTCTCTATTACATCGTACGTTTCCTCTACAATTTGGTCATCATTTTCTGAAGTTGGCATATATACCTGGACAATCAGTAAATCTTTTTCTGTGCCTTTCAGCCATACACAAATAACCCAGTCATTTGCATAGTCCACATATTCCACACTTCAGCCAATTCCTTTGTCATAGTCATTCTTACTCCATTCATTCCTTTTACTTCTCCTACTGAGAAGTACAATACATATTCATCTGACTGTAACTATCCACATCCATTCCATTTTACTTCAGCGACTCCTACGAGGTCCATATGATTCTTTTCCATCCCTCTTTTAAGGTTTTCTAATTTTCCTGCTTGTAGTAGAGTTCTAACATTCCAGGTATAAATTCTCGTTTTGATTTTTTGCCTCCTTTCAAGTTGTTTGTCCCCCCCCCCCCCTGTCCTGGGAGGTCCGAATGGGGAACTATTTTACCTCCGGATACTAATTTAAATTAGTAGGAAGCCATTTTTGTGCATAAAAATGAGACTAGATTATGCAGGGACTATGCAGGGAAGATTGTCTGTGGTGGTACTCCGTTGCCTTCATCAGTTCTGGAGGCGGCCCGTAACATGGGATACAGACACCTTTCGCAGCCGCCCACTCTGGGTCAGACTCTGCATGAGAAGTATAGGTTGCAAAATGAAAGACCCCTAGCCCTCGAAACCTAATAGCGTCAGGGTCGGAAAAGAACAAGAGCTGGCCGAGGGTGGCCAGATAGGAAAGGTAAAACTGAGGAGCCTGCCATAAGTAAGTGGAAGCAATGCGAGGACTCAGAAAGGGGCTCCGTGGTCGCCAGCCACGTACTCACTAGGTGTGAGTCACATCAGATGATGTGCAATACTAATGCAAATTTCTACAACGTGTGAGGGAATTGCAACACAAAAATGAGAACAAATGCCCTGAAATTTCACAGATTATGTACGTGACAATGTTCAGATGATTGCACACCTGTACATTGTCTTTCGCTGCTAGAGTTGCAATATGCTGTAGGAGTAATAGTAGTGATTACACTTGTTGACTGGAGATGTTTCTGGGAATAAATTTCTCTTACTTCCGACAGTGAACAAAAATTTTTTGGTTCCACAAGTTTGAGTCGATGAAGACTACCTTGAGGTATTCAGAAAAAAATTGAGAGCCAAATACATCTAATGGAAAGTCTACATTTTAAAACAATAACAAATGCCATAATGAAATGTACTTCTCACATACAAGTGAAAAAATTGAGAATAGCGGCCGAGCGCTTCTAGGCGCTACAATCAGGAATGGTGCAACCGCTAGGGTCCTACGAGTGGGTGATGTGGCTTCTCAATAACTATATAACAGAAAAATCCTCGCGTTTCAGATTTTTACTTCAAGTGGCAAATGTTCGAGTTTTGCCTCGGGCATGGATGATGTTTGTGATGTCCTTAGGTTAGTTGTAAGGTGTCAGGCAAATCCAACACCTGCCATGAAAACGTTGACATGATAAGCAAATCCAGTAGTATGTCACATAGATCCGAATAAATCGTGCCATTAAATTAAACAAAGTAATACGAGTAACGAATGAGCAAATGGAATACCACAGACTAACACAAGAATGCCTACATGCATGTCATACCTTCCCACCGTGAGACAGACGCAGTTCTGAGGGCAGAAACGAGAACAGAAGCCGAGAGCAGAACCGTGTTAAGCGAGAAGGCCCTACGATAAGGGACGGACACCCACGTGCCAGCTAATCGCTATGACCGCCCCAGACGCAAGTTTTAGTGTGAGACTTTTTCGCGTCTCTGTTACGTCAAGGACCACAACCCAGCTTAAGGTTAACATTGAGACCCTGATTGGTCAGATGAAAACACAGCCAGATAGTATTTTTAAACCAACTTCGGTAAATTGTAGTAAGGAGAAGTTAAGAGAGAGTTGCTTTCGAGACGGCAAGGTGAGCGGAGCTGTGCTGCCCGCCGCTCCCTGACGAACACCGTCAAGGTAATGAACACACGTGATGCTGCATAACAGCGCATAAAGCTTCACTCAGAACTGCAGAAGTCTCATCTGTTACACCCCCTTTTTGCGTAATTCTAGTGTCGATCGTGAATTAAAGCTCATGGTGTTCACATTTGCCACTTGAAGTAAAAATCTGAAACGTGATGATTTTTCTGTTATATAGTTATTGAGAAGACACATCAGCCACTGCAATTTACGACAAGTTAGATAAGTAATTAAAGATAATTGAGGGTCACTGTTGACCATTTTGATAGTTTTCTCTTTTGTGAAACTTAATTTAAACCTAGATTATAGATGTGATATGGCATAAGTCATCCTTCGATCCATTGTAGAACTTGGAAACCCACTCAGGGAATATTCGTTCACATTTTTGTTGAACGTAATTTGGTTTTTACCATCCTGTATTAAAACATTTCCTTTTATCAATAGTGCAATTTATAAATAATGTTTTGTGAGTAGAATAAAATTTCCAGTGGTAAACTTAACTGCTTTTTTGACGTTATTTTACCAGCTAACTAAAAATAGGAAGGCCTTGAACCCCTTCCACTAAATTTAGTTAGTATTAAGGTACTGTTACAGGGAGTGCAGTGGAGCTGACGCTGAAATCATTAAGTATTTGGTTATATCATCGCTAGTCTCACTGAACTCTTCTGAATTCTACATGTCATGTGTGGTCTGTCGTCTCCTTACCAGCAACAGGTCCCAGGTTCAAACTAGTCAATTCCCTAAAAAACACGCTCAGAGCGTCGTTGCGCGAAAGTGGTAGGGAGACACGATATAGAACAAACAGACACCACACAGAATGTTAGATAGTTAGGGGACTGATGACCTCAGAAGTCCCATAGTGCTCAGAGCCATTTGAACCACTGAGAATGTGACGTGGCATGCCTATTTTAAAACTTGTCCTAATACAATAAAGCCATAGTGGCATCGTGAGACACACATAACACAATACACAGTATCAACTTACCAGCGCCTCAGATATTTAAAATATAGAGTACACTAGGCCACAGGGGCAATGGGGTCACCCTGTTAAGAGCGCTACTGTTCACAACTAACTGAGTTATCGTAGCTACAAAAATACGTCAGTTCCATAATCTCGTCAAATATCGCTACTGCATATCTCCACAAGTTCGGCAGTTATGCTGAAATGGAGCAACAGAATCCATTTCATAAGCATTAAGTCTGTCTGGAGCTTTAGCGTGCTGGCAGCACCTGGTCTTCCTGCTATTTTACGCTACCAGAGCAACATAGAGCCTCCAGAGAAGAGAAGAGCACCTGTGTCTTTTTATTTTCCCTTGCACAGGCCTTTCTTTTCCTACCTTACACTGTGTGAGTGAGTAAATGGTAGAATTCGACTGTTTTGAAATTCGCTCCAGTAGGTCCAGATCTATCATTGCGCAGTGACTCGTAGTGCCAACTTAACTTGTTGGTGGGCAATGCTGAAACCAGAAAGGTTGGTCAGCGGTCTAGGACGATAGTTCGTTTTTGCATGCCACACGTGGACAGCGGGAATGGGAATTTCACTTTCCCCTGCAAGAGAAGAGAACACTATCAGTCAAGGGAAGTGTAGATTACTCTACCGTTGGGCCTCGTAAGATGCAGACACTTAAAGTGCTTCCCTGGTATCGTGAAATAGGTATTCGGTTAATTTAAATTGAGATTACAGTTAATTATTTTCATTTCTTTGCAAAGACTGGGCAACTGTTCTGCGTTCCTTTTTATTTCAATTTTCTCGTGTAAATTTGTGCTGAATGTAATTTTGTGTGACCCACTTTCTATTGTTAGGGAAGCTGTTGAGCTAGTACTCTCGTAGATATGATGTTAGAGGATAATGAGCAGCTATATTTGCAGTGCATTGTATCTCCGCGGGTTTCGAGGGAATCTTCTTTGTGACTTGTTGACATAATTTGGCCTTCAGCCGATCAGTCGCCTTTAATTTAAGATTCTTGATCAATAGCCTTGCTTAAACGATAGAATTTTAAGCCCTGAGTATAGTGAGTACTTACAAGCATGTGTAATTTTTACTTGTTTCGCGTTTTCTAAATTTACTGGAGTTTGGCTAATTCTGGCTTTCAGCTGATAATGCGGTATTTACATAAAGATCCTTACTTAAATGATAGAATTTTAAGTCCTGAGTGCTTCACTCTTGAATGGTTTCCGACATTAGATGGGACGCAGAGGATGTCGGCAGCGATGAAATTGTGTACCAAAATTGTATATGTACAAAAGTACACGGCTTATCTGGATGCCACAAATGAATACCATCTATGTGCACAGATTAAACAGTTTGAGCATGCAGCACTACTCTTGTGGGAACGGCAATTGAAGATGCAGTTTGTTTGTAGCCATTTACGTGACGAGGTTGCTGAACAAATGAGATTACTTATGCGTGATTGTACTTCCTACTAGAAGATCTACATTGCGATTTTAGCTGAGCTTTAGCCAAGACATCATGTCGAACTAAGCATATTACAGATGCGAAGTTATTATGTGACTGACTACCGTGATTCCATCTTATTGTATAAAGAGGTGGTGAAAACGAACCAATAGTTACGATGCTTAGTATCATCCATCAGAATTAATTGTAAATGTCTGACGAAACTGGCAAATTGCGCAAGGAGATTATCATCGAGGATCAGCACATTCAAGATGTTAATTTATTCTAATCACTGCTACAGGAGTTTGGCTATGACAGAAAAGTCCATGGGGGACAAAAGGGTTTAGATGCCCCTCAATAGCGACATAATTAAGAATGGGATAATCAGTGGCAGTACTCAGATTATGAAAGGGATAATGGGTGGAAATACTCTCCATCCAACCAGCACAAAGCATGTGGGGATGGAGCATTGGGCACAATGAGCGGTGTATGCATCAGAAATACAGTAAGCGTTGCCAGAGTTAACAGAACTCGAGACCTTCAAATGATGATGTACGCCCACATGACATGGAAATTGATGGCCCAGATCTGCATAACAACGGACATCATTAAGCGAGGAACAAAAGTAATAAGGAATGACTAGCCATAGAGGTGACAAATCATGAAGATAATGTGGAGCCGAATGTAAAAGGCGCGACGACATTTTATATCATCTTTGAGGAGATTTGGGAGATCTTGTTGAAGGAGAATGAGGAAGTGAGCACTAATACGTAAGTCATTGTAAATGTAAGTATTGAAAGTGTAATAGTTCAATGTATCTTAGACATGGGGCGGCAAGCCTCTGTGATAAGAGAAGATGTATTTCTTAAGTGGGTGTAAAAGAAGTTTGGCTGGTTTTGCGATACAGAAGACTGATACATCCGAGCAACTCCAGGGAAAAGGGTGGATGTTAAAAGTGAGACGCGGATTGAATTTTAGTGCCAGTCGTATGTTCAAAGTACAAACATTCTTGTGGCGCCAGAAGACGTGAGGAAAGCGGAGAAGCCACAAGGAAGTCGTCCAAATTGCGATTGTACACAAACAGGCAGAAAACTGAAGATGGGGACAAAGGGACCAGTTTCCAAAAAATCTGACAGTCTGTTTTATTGAAAGTACACTGAGTGCCAATGAAACACAAATATTTGTGTAATAATTTTGTTCTGTATCTACTGCTGGTCCTTTGAGTGTGTGTCAGAATGCGGTCGAATTGTAAACGCTCCAGTCAACAACATTTCGTGGTCCGTCACCTTGAACATAGCCCATGAAGCCTGCAATATTTCTGTATAATGTGTGTGATTGCTTGTGTGTTCGATCACCTCTACGTGAGTATAAGAGTCCATCATATTACCTCTAGTATTACGTGCATATCGTCATTGGATAAATCCTCCCCGGTAGGGGGATAAGTGGTTCTGGTTATTATGGCTTAAAATAACGTTGAAGAATATGTGGAAATAATCCATTCCAAAGACAGTGAGTTTGGTCGAGGCTGAATGTTGTGCTGTGGAAGACTTCTGAGCGATATGGATGCAGCATTATTTCTCACAGAACATTGAAGATCCTCTGGTTATTACGAGTGTCGACGTCGATGAATTAGAAGAAGTAAGAAAAATGGGTCCTACGAAAGGTAGAGGCTGTAGGCTCCCAGAGAGCACCATGCTGATGTAGACGTAGGAAGCGAAAGTTTTTTATTGGAGCTTTATTTGCCGACCGCTAGCGAAAGCTCTATGCTTGCCATGCTGTTCATACTCTGAGGGAGACGCAACAAGAAAAATGGTTAAAATGGCTCTGAGCACTATTGGACTTAACTTCTGAGGTCATCAGTCCCCTAGAACTTAGAACTACTTAAACCTAACTAATCTAAGGACAGCACACACATCCATGCCCGAGGAAGGATTCGAACCTGCGACCGTAGTGGTCGCGCGGTTCCAGACTGTAGCGTCTAGAACCGCTCTGCCACTCCAGCCGGCCAAACAAGAAAATAAGATTGAAATGCAAGTATGTGGGATGAGGAGAATTAATTTTACAGAGAGAATACTTTAAATTAAATCTATTGTTGTTGATGATGTAGATTAATAGTGTGTTGTGATTTTGTTTTTCCACGTTTTTCTGCTATAGAACTCGAGATACAGGGAAACCACTGAGCAATATTATTGAGAAGAACGATGTAGATGATGATGATGATGGCGATCGTGAATAAGAATTTTCTGTATGATGGTGTAGAAACAAGGAGAATACTCAAATTGGTAAGAGGGACTCTGATGCAAGAGGTAATGATACGGAGATCCACTACAATCCTGGTGTAAAGTAATCAGCTTTATGTGCTGAATTTCACTGGCAAGAAGAAAAAACCACTAGAAGTGTTGAAACTGAAGTAAATAATATGCATGTGAGATTTTTCACCATGTCCATTTATATTTAAACTGTGAACTGTATACTAATGTTTAGATTATAGCTGATCTTACACTGTGGCGAGAAGTAAGGTATCTGTTCCTTGGCCCATGAAGACCGACATGTCATGAAGATCTATGACGTCACAAGTCTTTATGAGGAAGAAGTAGCAACTGAAAAGAGAAAATTTGGGCGTGGCAGAAGGTTTGGTACAGGAGCCGCATGTGATAAAATAGTGTGGGGCAGACTAATCAGTTACGAATAGTTTCTGGCACAATAGGTTTCATGTGGTTCAGTACTTGAGCAAATGTCAACAGTGGTGAGTAGAGGGACTTCCACAGTTGCAGTGGTGATGTAGTTTGATAAAATAGCGGTAGCAGGAGTTGGGACCTACCCCTTCCTCAGTCCTCGTTCTATTAATTGAAGACAACTTGCTGACAACCACATCGACCTACCAATTGTAGCGTCCTTTTCATATACACTTGGCCAATGACTAGATATTATAGTGTTTATGTATTTATCGAGGAGTATGGAAGGTTTTTATAAAAAGAGCGGCAGTGTGCGGGTGTCGGAGAGGCGAAGGACCTCCTGTGACGATGACCGACTATAATAACTTGGGCGTGAAAAATGCATGGGCCACTCCTCTTCGCAGTCTGGGGACATATATAGCCAGCGGATTCTCTGGCCGTCTTTCGTTAGCTAACGTCAGTGCCTGCCGCAGATGGGGAGTGGGTCACGTCACATTCCGGGGAGACGCGCTGACGTCACGCACGTGCGGTCAGTGGTGCTGTGGCTGCAACAGATGGGGAACCGTCGCAACAGACGAGCTGTCATCAGACGAGTAGCGGACCCCACGGCGAAGCCCTACCCTCTCGTTGGTTTTGGAACGAGTGTCGTCGTATGTACTGACAGTATCTGAGACTGCACACGCTACTCTCGTATCATTTGGTGGGTGCGATGATCAGTGGCAGCCTTGTGTCCAAAAAAGACAAGTTGCTTGCCTGGCGTGCTCAGCACTATGTCCATCAATGAGAGGTTAGTAAGTCTTTACCTTGCCATCTACACTACTGGCCATTAAAAGTCGCTACATCACGAAGATGACGTGCTACAGACGCGAAATTTAACCGACAAGAAGAAGATGCTGTGATATGCAAATGACAACCTTTTCAGAGCATTCACACAGGGTTGGCGCCGGTGATGACACCTACAATGTGCTGACATGAGGAAAGTTTCAAACCGATTTCTCATACAAAAACAGCAGTTGACCGATGTTGTCTGGTGAAACGTTGTTGTGATGCCTCGTGTAAGGAGGAGAAATGCGTGCGTCGGATTGCAGACTATCGCGATTGCGGTTTATCGTATCGCGACATAGCTGCTCTCGTTGGTCGAGATCCAATGACTGTTAGCAGAATATGGAATCGGTGGGTTCAGGAGGGTAATACGGAACGCCGTGCTGGATCCCAACGGCCTCGTATACTATCAGTCAAGATGACAAGCATCTTATCCGCATGGCAGTAACGGATCGTCCAGCCACGTCTCGATCCCTAAGTCAACAGATGGGGACGTTTTCAAGACAAAAACCATCTGCACGAACAGTTAGACGACGTTTGCAGCAGCATGGACTATCTGCTCGGAGACCATGGCTGCGTTTACCCTTGACGCTGTATCACAGACAGGAGCGCCTGCGATGGTGTACTCAACGACGAACCTGGGTGTACGAATGGCAAAACGTCATTTTTTGGTTACACATATCGGTCACCTCTTTTTCGCATTGACGGCACTTCTAACAATGGACGTTACATTTCAGATGTGTTACGACCCGTGGTCCTACCCTTCATTCGATCCCTGCGAAACCCTACACTTCAGCAGGATAATGTACGACCGCATATTGCAGGTCCTGTACGGGCCTTTCTGCATACAGAAAATGTTCGTCTGCTGCCCTGGCCAGCACATTCTCCAGATCTCTCACCAACTGAAAACGTCTGGTCAATGGTAGCTGAGCGACTGGCTCGTCACGATACTACTCTTGATGAACTGTGGTATCGTGTTGAAGCTGCATGGGTAGCTGTACCTGTATACACCATCCAAGCTCTGCTTGACTCAATGCCCAGGCGTATCAAGGGCGTTATTACGGTCTGAAATGGTTGTTCTGGGTACTGATTTCTCAGGATCTATGCATCCAAATTGCGTGAAAATGTAATCACATGTCAGTTCTAGTATAATATATTGGTCCAATGAATACCCGTTTATCATCTGCATTTCTGCTTGGTGTAGCAATTTTAATGGCCAGTAGTGTACGTCGAGCGGTAGGTGTTAACTGATATGTGTTACACTGTCAGCTGACTTCATGATGGCCAAGTTTTGCCTGTCACAATCATTTCCGAGTTTTGACAAGCCCATGTAATGCTTCTTGGAGCCACACTGCGACAAGATCCCAGAGCCCCATCGACGTTATGGTCCACCGGAGCACTAAGGAAAGCCACACGCCAAAAATGTTGATATAAAGAGGTCAGTGCAAGGTGCTATGCAGTCTTCGAGATGACACTTGAAACCTGAAGCGAGAGGCAGAGGCGACTTATGCTGCCAAGGACTACTACTGGGTCACCATAGGAAACATAATGTGAAGTGTTCCTTTCCCTCAGACCCAGCCGCCCAGAAAATAGTGCTCGCTTTACCGAAATAATGTGAAATCAGCCGTAACATCGTGTGGAGGTTGTTTTTGCACATATAGGAGTATGAAATAACTTATTCTGGAAATATTATTGTCCAGCAAGTGGTGTACTAAATGTGTAAGTATCTTTCATTGCTATCATGTGGATTTGTAATTGAAATGTATTATAGATATTTAAGTACTTTTGAACGTCTATTATACGCAAATTATTGTCATTGAGATCTAGCTGGCACTGTATTTCAAATAAGTAACACTCTGTCTCGTGCCAAATTGTAAGTGGGTGCCAGCAGAAGGGCTAAACTTGTCAGCTATGCATTTAGCAAATGTTTTGATAATATTTTTTGACTATAGCACTATAACGGTGAGTCATTCGAATCTTTTGATATACGCATTTCTTTTAAATATTGAAGTTTATTGTGTATATCTCAGCTAAACAACTGACACTACCACAATACAATTTTTCCTCATAGAGTGGTGTAGAAATTTTTGTATTATTTCTTTATGTCATTTCAGCAGGATAATGCACGACCTGTACGGGGCTTTCTGGATACAGAAAATGTTCGACTGCTGCCCCGGCCAGCACATTCTCCAGACCTCTCACCAACTAAAAACCTCTGGTCAATGGGGGGCGAGCAACTGGCTCGTCACAATACGCCAGTCACTACTGATGAACTGTGGTATCGTGCTGAAGGTGAATGGGCAGCTGTACCTGTACACGCCATCCAAGCTCTGTTTGAGTCAATGCCCAGGCGTATCAAGGTCGTTATTACAGCCAGAGGTAGTTGTTCTGGGAACTGATTTCTCAGGATATATGCACACAAATTGCGTGAAAATGTAATCACATGTCAGTTCTAGTAATATATATTTGTCCAATGAATACCCGTTTGTCATCTGCATTTCTTCTTGGTGTAGCAATTTTAATGGCCAGTAATGTATTACAGTGATTACTCGATGTTCAGTGTATTACCAACGTTCTGCAGAAAGCCATTGCGCTGATTTTCTACCTGCTACAAAAATTTAATGATTTGTGAAACATGAAGGCACCATGAGAATATTGCAGTGCATGTTGACAGGAACTAAACAACTCATTTGATTACAGGTGAACCTTTCAGAATGTGAATGTTTAATCCAGAACAGTGTGCGGTGAATATCAGAATATATCAAAAATATTACAAGAATAAGAGACTGTCAATTCAAATGCACCACTCCTATGTAGTACAGACGTGTAAAGGTTGGCAATGTATCGAGAGGACGACCATAGTGCGGGAACACAGGTGGAACGTGGTCATACTTCAGTAGCTGCATACATATTAGATGCAACGGTTTTACAACAGGCAACAAGAAATAAGTTTTCTTACTCCTCAGGTGCCTGCTATCTCTTTGATACCGGCCGACACAGTCAGCCAGCGTTGTGAGTCGTAGCGTTCAATCACAGTCTGGGTGTTCTTCAAAAGTTCACTTTCAAATCCGAAAGGATTTGAACCATTCGTAAGTACGTCATATGCGTATTGCTTCTGTTTCATTCGTTTGTATTGCTATTGAAGACAGTCCTCTGAAGGCTGGCGCGCCGACGTACGTAATGGTGCCCTAACAAGGGAACCTCCACATCGCACCCCCCTCAGATTTAGTTATAAGTTGGCACAGTGGATAGGCCTTGAGAAACTGAACACAGATCAATCGAGAAAACAGGAAGAAGTTGTGTGGAACTATGAAAAAAAAGCAAAATATACAAACTGAGTAGTCCATGTGCAAGGTAGGCAACATCAAGGAGGACGTGAGCTCAGAAGCGCCATGGTCTCGCGGTTAGCTTGAGCAGCTGTGTAACGAGAGGTCCTTGGTTCAAGTCTTCCCTCGAGTGAAAAGTTTACGTTCTTTATTTTCGCAAAGGTATGATCTGTCCGTTCGTTCATTGACGTCTCTGTTCACTGTAAGTTTAGGGTCTGTGTTTTGCGACCGCACTGCAAAACTGTGCGATTAGTAGACGAAAGGACATGCCCCTCCAATGGGAACCGAAAACATTTCGTCGCAAGGTCATAGGGTAACCGATTCCTCAACAGGAAAATACGTCTGATATATTCTATACGACACAGGTGACGGCATGTCCGTCTCATGACAGGAATATGTTGTCGACCAACGTAACTTGTACACTAGGCGAATGGGTAAATAGATTCTTCTACCTTGCCCGATTTAGCTTTTCTTGTGGATGTGATAATCACTTCCAAAAAAGTAATGAAAACATAAGAGTTTGTCACGTAAACTGCAACAAATGACTGCAACAGTTTCACAGTCGCAGTTTTCCCTGTGCTCTGTCAAAACATATGTTTTTAACGTTTTCAAATTTTTCTTTATGTAGACCGTCAAGTGCTGCATATGTCGAAGCAAATCTCAATATGTCCTGGAATTTTGGAGAGAGAGGTTGATTATGTTTGAGTGCCTGAACTTTTCACTCGAGGGAAGACTCGAACCAAGGACCTCTCGTTCAGCAGCTGCTCACGCTAACCACGGAACCACGCCGCTCCTGAGCTGACAGTATGCTTGATTTGCCTATCTTGCGCATGTACTACTCAGTTTATATGTTTTGCTTATTTTTTCATAGTTCCATACAACTTCTTCCTCTTTTCTCAATTGATCTGTGTTCAGTTTTTCAAGGCCTATTCACTGTGCCAAATTATAACTAAATCTGAGGGGGGTGCGATGGGGAGGTTCCCTTGTAAGAAGTGCGCGTCATGACAAAAGCACCACCACCCAGACGACGGCGTACGCCACATACACATTACAGCTAATGAACATAAATACAGTTAAGTATTAATCCTCTTATCCTCCATTGCTTCAGTATATTTAATTAAACTCTTGTATTGTTTTCCTCGTTAAAAGAATCAATAGAATCATACGCCTGTCTACTACTCTTCCCCCATACTCCATCCATCCATCCATCTCACATCTTTTCAAATACTGAATGTAGAAGTTATGTTACTCTAATGAATGTAACTATAAAATGTGCTTAAACACCAGTGAATAGACAGAAGGAGAAGGAATACTTCACTCCGGCTGCAGATTCCCGATCTCTACCTGTTACTGGCCTTAGTGCAGTTAACAACACGACGAAACAGCTGGCATAAAGCTCCTTTCGTTTTGTCATTGCGCAGGTATTTACTGTTGTGGTTGGCAAGAGAACCAACACCGTTACCACAGGAGGCCGAAATGCACGCGTGTTAGCTCACGCAGGCTGGCGTGAGGTCTGGAACATGGCAAGGGAATTAGCTGGTGGAATACTGAACTTTAATCCATTAATGACGAACGTCGCTCTTGACGATACATGGTTTACAATATCAATAGTAACTGATAATGGCGCCTTGCTAGGACGTAGCAAATGACGTAGCTGAAGGCTATGCTAACTATCGTCTCGGAAAATGAGAGCGTAGAAGTCAGTGAACCATCGCTAGCAAAGTCGGCTGTACTACTGAGGCGAGTGCTAGGAAGTCTCTCTAGACCTGCCGTGTGGCGGCGCTCGGTCTGCAATCACTGATAGTGGCGACACGCGGGTCCGACGTATACTAACAGACCGCAGCCGATTTAAAGGCTACCACCTAGCAAGTGTGGTGTCTGGCTGTTAAACCACATTTACTTGGCAGTTTTTATAGATTATCCAATTATTCTTGATTGATCTTTTCATCTGTTAGCAGCCCGACTGGTGGAATCCAGTTATGGTATTATGAAATACTTATGTGATTGTACTGTCAAAATCGTATATATATTTTAATCTCCGTGGGCAGATAATATTATTTTTCTAAAATATCCTTGGCCGATGACCAGATATCTTATCAGCTCTGTATGTACAACGCCTTATGGCTCCTCTCAACAGCTCTCTTCGTAGATGCACATGATCGCCCTTTTTATCACGGCCTATCAGATAGGTGTCGAACCATTCATCTAAATTTGGAGGTGCATAATGTATTAACGTGTGTTCTGCTAATTGTCTACAATAGAATACCAACGATTGGTGGTTATAGTAGTTGCAGCTGACGGATGGTGTAAACAGATGTTCAAATGGTTCAAATGGCTCGGAGCACTATGGCACTTAACATATGAGGTCATCAGTCCTCTAGAACTTAGAACTACTTAATTCTAATTAACCTAACGACATCACGCACATCCATGCCCGAGGCAGGATTCGAACCTGTGACCGTAGCAGTCGCGCAGTTCCGGACTGAAGCGCCTAGAACGGCTCGGCCACCACTGCCGGCCTAAACAGATGTACAGTGAAATAAGAGCTCACGTGATTCTTACCTCTTTCAGCATCACCGTCTTCTTCAGATGACACTACAGACGGGACACATTCCATGCCATTTTCTGTGTGAAAGCAAATCTCGCCGCTTTTCTTTTTCCTTCCGAACGGGCAGACGCACAGTTCGTTTGAACAGCTGCAGCTTTTAGCATCTGCGTTGAAGAAAATGCATTACTTCTCTTGGTGAGTCGTAAAAAATACAGCTAAACTCAATCACCACTGTTCTATGGCAGTACAGGATACTTGCAAATTATTTCTATGCCTATTTTACAATAAAGCTTAGCATAAAGGGGTCTACAGAGGGTAGCGTATGATTGTAGGTTTCAATCACAGGAAAGCCTCAGCACATTTTGAAAACCCCCTTTGCTAAGCTCTTAAAATAGACACAAATTATCTTATGAAACCTTTCAGGGTGTGAGTACCCCAGCGCGAACTGTATATAACTCAATGTTCGGACCAATTACTGACGTGCTGGATCCCTGTGATGCTGGCGCTCCCACGAAATGTAGCGCTCGCTAGGTCTGTGCGCGTCAGGGAAAGGTTACTAAGAGGTTATTTGTAGTCTAATCTGCAATTAGCAACAGTCGTAACGCTAAGCTGTGGATGCAGGATCATAATAGCATCAACTTTTCTAATAACTTACATAACTATCAAATGAAGGATGCGAGTAAAAATGTGTCATTAATTGAGAACAAAAATAAAATTCGAGTCACCACAGGTGGGTTACACACCTGAAAAAGATTTGGTCTTGGTCAATCTTTCGTGCTATAAAAAATTACATTAAGTTAGTACAGAATGAAACTTGGAAAAACTGCGCAGTATCACGTATAATTCCAAATTAGGAGGCTAGAATAAGGGCACAAGTGCCATAACTTCCCTTGTCAAGTTATAACGAAAATTACATTACGCCGGACCAAGGAATGAGTGAATATTTTTTCCTGTATTGTTGTAAAAAGTGAAGAGTATGTTTCCCGCCACAGGCCTATGTTCTATTTTAATCTACAGACATCTTACTGTTTACTGAACCCCACGTGATTACACTGAAATTTAACTACCCTGAAGTGCCAAAGAGTGTAACCACTAGAATTCAAAACGAGAGATATGTGAACAGACAGAACACAGCGCTGCTGTCAGCAACACCTATATAAGACAACAAGTGTTTGGCGCAGTTGTTAGATCAGTTTCTACTGCTACAATGACAGGTTATCAACATTTAACTTAGTTTGAACGTGGTGTGATAGTCGGCACACGAGCGACGGGACACAGCATCTACGAGGTAGCGATGAAGTGGCGATTTTTCAGTACGACCATTTCACGAGGGTACCGGTACAGGAATCCGAATCGTTCAACGTGACAGAAGTACAACCCTTCCGTACATTGCTGCAGATTTCAGTGCTGGGCCATCAACAAATGTGAGCGTGCGAACCATTCAACGAAACACCGTCGTTGCGGGCTTTCGGAGCCGAAGGACCACTCTTGTACCCTTCATGACTGCACGACACAAAGCTTTACTCCTCGCCTGAGCCCGTCAACACCGACATTGGACTATTGATGACTGGAAAGATGTTGCGTGGTCCAACGAGCCTCGTTTCAGATTGTATCTAGCAGATGGGCGTGTATGTGTATGGAGACAACCTCATGAACCAATGGACCCTGCATGTCAGCATGGGACTGTTCAAGCTGGTGGAGACTCTGTAATGGTATGGGGCGTGGTGCAGTTGGAGTGATTTGGGACCCCTGATACGTCTAGATACGACTCTGACTGGTGACACGTACGTAAGCATCCCGTATGATCACCGGCATAAATTAACGTCCATTGTGAATTGCCACGCGCTCGGACAATTCCAACAGGATAGTGCGACACGCCATACGTCTGGAATTGCTACAGAGTGGCTCCAGGAAGACTCTTCTGAGTTTCAAAGCATCCGCTGGCCACCAAACTCCCCAGATATGAACATCATTTAGCATGTCTGGAATGCCCTGCAACGCGCTGTTCAGAAGAGATCACCCCCCTTACGGATTTATGGACAGCCCTGCAGGATTCATGCACTACTTCACACGTTAGTCCAGTCCATGCAACCTCGCCGTGCGGCGCTTTTGCGTGCTCGCTGGGACCCTACACGACATTAGGCAGGTGTACCAGTTTCTTTGGCTCTTCAGTGCGTATCTTCCAAACTCTCACGCGACAGCCTCCTTACCATACCTGAATCCGTGTCTGCAGCAGCAGGAAACGTACAGCGACAGCAGGCTTGCCCGCTGCTGATCAGCAAGCAACGTATCGAAGCCACTTCCTAAATGACGTCCGCCTACGCACGCCCTCTATGCGGTCAGTTGGATTCGGCAGTTCTTCCCAGCAAAACGGCTGAGTACGACTTTAAACTTGATGAACTAAGGCTCATCGAAAACTCTGTCATCCAAAGAAACGAGTGAACATGAAGTGTTGGCGCCAAGTGTTAACTTTTGGAATCGGAGTTGGAGAGTTTTCACTAGTTGGACAAGAGTGTGAAGTTGTCTAAGTCTCGGACCACAGTGTCCTTCCTGCCCATGTCACCAACAGATACGCAGATGGCAAATGTGGTTCCCAATTAAAATGTCCATAAAACTGTTTTATCTTCCACCAGTGTGGCAACCGTATGGGGACCAATCAGACGAGTTCTTACAAAAAAGCATATTCGCTCCCAAAATTTTCCACTATTCCATTTAAACACACAGTCGCAAGTACGCTTCACCTCTTCCTAAGTGGTGTAAGTGGTGTCCTATTTCCACGAGGGTGAGGAATTTTGGTAGACAGCAGCCACTCGCGCCAGGGTGCCGGCTTTACTGCACTTAGGATCCCCATCTGTTTATCTCGAACTCAGGACTGCACTGTACTCCCCTATCTTCCAAACACAGATGCCAAAGTGCGGCTATTGTATTCGTCGATGAGGTCCTCACAAATAAAACGAAAACAAATTGTGACTGCCTGTTTCCGTACGGCTACCTACGGGCCTTCTACCTCAATGGTCAGGACACTCACAAGGAGCTCGGAACATACGCCATTTACTTCAGCTCAGGAGACGAACACTACTTCTGCCAAGAATACCAGGAACTCACGCAGCTCAGTAAAATAAAGAAATTAAAGGGAAAGATGAAATGAAAACTAAATTAAAACCAATTTCTTCAGTTTCTAAGACAGTCATTATGGGATGGAATAACGAATTTGGTATCAGAGTTACCATAGTATAATTCGAATTTACTGTCCTATTGCGTGAAAGGACGAAGTTTCAAGTGACCGACGCCTTACAAGTTTTGTTTATAATCACCTACAGAGTTTTAGAAGACGTCTGCACGATAATACAAGATATGCAGGAAAATTATACTTATCGATGAACAGACCATTCCTGCAAGTTTCGATTCGTTATACGTGTCAGGGTATAGATGAACTAGGGGACAAGCGTGTCAGAACTTGTACATAAATCGTTCGCTCCATATTGGTGCATCGAAATAATTTGTGCCTGCAGGCAGCCAAATCAATGAAGAGATTTCCAAAGCGGCACGCACATATTAACTTTTGCCGCAGCACATGGATGCCAGTTTGAGAGGTGATCTATCCACTGATATGTACCTATTTTCTGTATGTCTTTTAGGCTTTGCTCGATCGTCTTCTGAATCCCCTGAGTTCCTTTGGAATAACCCTGTACTTACAATCAGCATTAATAATCTGGAAATGCACTTCATTCCGCTCCCTACTATTGCACTAGCGAACGTCAAGACAAAATTGGACCAAATATAGCATGTACGGAAGCATTTAAGCAGTAATTTTCCTCCAATACCATGTGAGATGGTACAGGAGAGAAACCATTAAGTACCTTACTATGTTCCCTCCGCCATGAACTTCAAAGAAGTTTGCAGAATACGTACGTAGATGTAGAGTTGTAGCAGATAACCCTTGCTTCCTTCCCCGCACAAGGCCAGCCTCTATGTGAGTTAAAGCAACAAACGACAGATAACGCCACTTTCAGATGACAAAATATTGCCACGGATATAGGTGCAGAAAAATTTATAGTCCTATAAGAAAAGCTTTTCACGTTGCCAGCCTAGATACTTTTCCATATCTTATAGTCATCGGTTCTTTTTCCAGCTAGTAGAGTGTGGCGTTACAGACTCGTAACTCGTAACTTTCATTAAATCTATAGGCATTGTTTGAGGAGCTTCAAGCCCATGGTCTGCGTTTCTGGACCAATAAGAGATTTTTCGAACAAGTTGTAAAACACCTGGGGCAGATACTGAAGTACGCCTCTGAAAGACTGTGACGAATGGAATTAATAACTAGCTAGTCCACAAGCAATTACAAAATTTACAATCCTTCTTAGGCAAAATTAGTTATTATGCAAAACTAATACCTCGGGCTCAAACCTCCTATCTGCTTAATAAATTAAGAAAACTGACATTACATTTTTATTGTCAAAAGCGTACTAGAATGTCTTTCTTAGGCTTGAAAGTGCCTTACAATAGACTCTGTCCTGTGATGTTCACATTTTAACAGAATTCACATCTCTTATTGTCACGTAAGAATCCCGACAGGAGAGAGTGGGTTAATGGGTTTTCGTTCGAAATATCAATGGTGTAACGACGAAACTACTAACAAACTGAGAAGGACTCAATGTCCGCCATACATCGTGTTAGATAATTCCGTCTTCATTTGTATGAAACCATCTTTATTTTGAACATCGATCATAAATCGCTAATTTCACAGTTTGATCCCCATTGTAAGCTTCTTCATAACACAAGACTATATTTCTCCTTAGACTCCAGTTAGTGACACAGCCTCTATACATCTACATACTACTCCGCAATCCACCATACGGTTGGTGGCGGAGGGTACCTCGTACCACAACTAGCATTTTCTCTGCCTGTTCCACTCCCAAACAGAACGAGGGAAAAATGACTGCCTATATGCCTCTGTACGAGTCCTAATCTCTCTTATCTTATATTTGGGGTCTTTCCGTGAAATGTAAGTTGGCGGCAGTAAAATTGTACTGCAGTCAGTCTCAAATGCTGGCTCTCTAAATTTCCTCAGTAGCGATTCATGAAAAGAACGCCTCCTTTCCTCTAGAGACTCCCACACGAGTTCCTGAAGCATTTCCGTAACACTCGCGTGATGATCAAACTTACCAGTAACAAATCTAGCAGCCCGCCTCTGAATTGCTTCTATGTCCTCCCTCAATTCGACCTGATAGGGATCCCAAACGCTCGAACAGTACTCAAGAATATGTCGTATTAGTGTTTTATAAGCGATCTTCTTTATAGATGAACCACATCTTCCCAAAATTTTACCAATGTACCGAAGACGACTATCCGCCTTCCCCACAACTTCCATTACATACCTGTCCCACTTCATATCGCTCTGCAGTTTTACGCCCAAATATGTAATCGATATGACTGTGTCAAGCGCTATAGTACTAATGGAGTATTCAAACATTACAGGATTCTTTTTCCTATTCATCTGCATTAATTTACGTTTATCTATATTTAGAGTTAGCTGCCATTCTTTACACCAATCACAAATCCTGTCCAAGTCATCTTGTATCCTCCTACAGTCACTCAACGACGACACTTTCCCGTACAGCACAGCATTATCAGCAAACAGCCGCACATTGCTATCCACCCTATCCAAAAGACCATTTAGGTAGACAGAAAACAACAGTGGACCTACCACACTTACCCCGGAGGAACTCCAGATGATACCCTCACCTCCGATGAACACTCGCCATCGAGGACAATGTACTGGGTTCTATTACTTAAGAAGTCTTCGGGCCACTCACACATTTGGGAACCAATCCCATATGCTCGTACCTTACTTAGGAGTCTGCAGTGGGGCATCGAGTCAAACGCTTTCCGGAAGGCTAGGAATATGGCATTCATCTGATACCCTTCATCTACGGATCGCAAGTTATCATGTGAAAAAATGGCGAGTAGCGTTTCGCAGGAGCGATGCTTCCTAAAGCCGTGCTGATGGATGGACAGCAACTTCTCTGTCTCAAGGAAATTCATTATATTCGAACTGAGAGTATGTTCGAGAATCCTGCAACAAACCCATGTTATGGAAGAGTTCTTAATCACAATACGCAGAGTATTGACAGGAAAGAGGCCATGAATTGCTGCTTTGTAGGGTAATGTCTGCTGTGTAGTGAAGTTGGCCAGAATCTTTGTCAATGAGCTGACATGGCGTAGACACCGCCTTAAAGTAACGGACTGTGTCCTTTTGTTAGCTACAGACAACTCTCGACGCCAGGAAGTGACTCTGCTCATGCTCTGAACTTGGTGCATTCAAAAGATTGGAGGATGTGCGGGAACAAGACTAGTCCGATGTCACGTTCATTGGCTCCGAGTTGGCGCCACCATAGAGAACATGGCTCAGAAGTGCCAAGCCTACGTCCACAGCCAGGCGGTCTCTGTGTACCGTCTCAACTCCTGTCTTTGCCTTTAGTAGTCCTGACCAGAAATGTGCGTCGATTTCGCTGTGATATTCCAGAGAGTAACTTTATTTGCTAGTTGCCGAGGCCCTTCCCAACTTTCTAAATATGACAGGATGGTACTACAACAATGTCAGTTATCATTCATGCTCTGTCCGCCATATTCGCAATAGAAAGAGCGCATGCAACGATATATTCTGACAATGGCCGTCAATTGAAGACATCTGCGCTACTGGACGTCGTCAGAACTAACGAAACAGCAGAGTTCGCCGTTGCTCCCACTCTGCGTAAAAGTGTGATGTGGAGTGGCTAGTCAGAACATTCAAACCGCAGGTGCACAACTCTGGGAAATGGGTCACCAACATTCCTCACAATATACCAACTCAACTGAGTAAACGTACAAGGTATGATCGAAGTATTACAAGGACACTGACCACGTACCGCCTTCTGTCTGTTGCGTCAGATTCAGCGCGCCCACTGTCTATGAACACAGTCTTCTTATCACGTCGCCCCACTTGTATGAGCTCGAACTTTCGATCGGATCAGCAAGGAGGACGAAGCCGTCTTAATCAGCAACAGGGGACGACAGTTATTTGAAATGACGGCCAATCATGAGCAGCTCTAGCTACAGCAAGCAGCCAGTCTCCCTTGACGCCCTCTCCCATCTACCACAGCTCACTGAGCTCCAAAACCACGACAACACAGCTGGACAACTAGTCTACCTACCACCGTTATGGGTTCTGCCTCCGCTTTGGGCTAAAACATGGAGTTGACAAGCAGCAGTGGAACTGCTGTCAAGCCCTAAGCCTCTTCTGGCTCTCACCAACAGAAGTAATGATAAGCCCATGAAGATGCCACAATTGCCTCTTCTGGTGCACTTCTAGTCTCCACTCCCCTGTGGGTAGGCGTTAATAGCGCACCGTAGACATATGAAGACATGGTACTGCCAACCACGGGATTACCACACAAACTGGACAATAACTGCAACGATATCTCACGGGAGCTTTCACAGATGAAGTGCGAAACTGGCCAGCTTCAGTCCCACGGGCCAACCAACGCGGCAAGGTATTTGCAATCTAAATTCAAATGGCTCTGAGCACTATGAGACCTGAGGTCATCAGTCCCCTAGAACTTAGAACTACTTAAACCTAACTAACCTAAGGACATCACACACATCCATGTCCTAGGCAGGATTCGCACCTGCGACCGTAGCGGTCGAGCGGTTCTAGACTGAAGCGCCCAGAACCGCTCGGTCACACCGGCCTCCCACTTGCAATCTAACAGTGATTCAGATTCTCTACCCATTCTGAGTATCGGTTCGGACGGCTTCGGTCTGGATATACATCAAGATGATAGACAGTTCCGTGTAATACGCAGGTGTCACAGTCGGTGATATACAGCTGCTAATACCAGCACTCTCTTATTTAAGAAGTCTTCGTCTGCATGCTATATGATTAATTTAGTTTTTCAGATTGGATTACTCTCTCAATGGTTTTATCACGCTTTATGAGAATCTTTGATGAATTATGTACTTCGTTTGTGCTCATCTATTCGTCATGTGAAGGCTGTTGTATCTGACCACAAGAAAATGCCTGTTTGTTACACCAGTATCTGTGTCACCATCTCAGAGTTCAAATGGTTCAAATGGCTCTGAGCACTATGGGACTTAACATCAGTGGCCATCAGTCCCCTAGAACTTAGAACTACTTAAATCTAACTAACCTAAGGACATCACACACATCCATGCCCGAGGCAGGATTCGAACTTGCGACCGTAGCAGTCGCGCGGTTCCGGACTGAGCGCCTAGAACAGCTCTGCCATCGCGGCCGGCCATCTCAGAGTGTCTTAGTGAACTTCGTGCATGGTATTATTATAATGTTATGTCCGAATAGGACAGGAGAATTATAAAGGCTACATCTACATCCACATTTTCATTTACATACTCTACAATCCACAATACCGTGGATAGTCATTTCCTTTCCTTTTCCACTCAGAAAGAAAGCGAGGGAAAAATGGCTGTCTGTATGCATCTGTATGATTCATTTTCTTTCGTCTTTGTGGTCTTTACACGATATGTACATTGACGGCAGTAGAGTTTATATCTACATCTACATCATACTCCGCAATCCATCTAAAAGTGTTTGGCGGAGGCTACTTTTTGTACTACCAACTGAGCCCTCCAGTCCTGTTCTTCTCGCGAATAGCATGTGGGAAAAACGATTGGCGGTAAGCCTCTGTATTGGCTCTAATTTCTAAAATTTTCTCCTCATGGCCTATACGAGAGACGTATGTAGGGGGAATTAAAATGTTGTCTGACTCTTCCCGGAAAGTGCTCAATCGAAATTTCAGTAGTAAATCTCTCCGTGATGCAAAACGCCTCTCTTGTAACGTCGCCGCATGGTTTGAGGCGCCATGTGACTGATTGTGCGACCTCTCCCGCCGGAGGTTCGAGTCCTCCCTCAGGCATGGGTGTTTGTGTTGTTCTTCGGATAGTTTAGGTTAAGTTAGTTTAACTAGCGTTTAAGTCTAGGGACCGATGACCTCAGTAGTTTGGTCCCTTAGGATTTCACACACATTTCTTGTAACATCTGAAAACTGAGTTTGATGAGCATTTCCGCAACGCTCTCGGGCCGACTAAACCATCCCGAGACGAAACGTGCAGCTCTTCGTTTGATCTTCCTTGTCAATTCTATCGGTCCTATCTGGTAGGCATCCCAGATGGATGAACAATGATGAAGAATGGGTCTAACAAGGGCCTTATAAGCCACTTCCTTCGCGGATGAGTTACATTTCCTTAAGATTCTTCCTATGAATATGAGTCTGGCATCTGCTTTTCATGCTATTAGTCTTATTTGGTCATTCCACGTAAGGCCAGCCCGGATATTTACTCCTAGATATTTTACGGCAGATACTGTTCGCAGCTGTTTGTCATCAATAGTGTAGGTATATAGCAGTGGATTTCTTTTCCTGTATGTGGACAACGTGTTACATTTATTTACGGCCAGGGTCAACTGCCACAGCCTGCACCATTTTTAAATTCACTGGGGATCCTTCTGGAGATCGTTACCATTTTCCGGCGTTGCTACTTTGTTACAGAAAACCGCATCATCTCCATACAGCCTTAGGGAGCACCCGACGCTCCATAATAGATCATTTCTATGTATTGTAAGCAGTAATGGTCTTATCAGACTTCCTTGGGATACACCGAAAATTACCTTTACATCTGTCGATTTTGTTCCGTTAAGAGCGACGTATTGAATTCTGTCTGCAAAGAACTGTTGAATCCAGTCGCAAATCTGTTCCCATACTCGATAATCTCGCTTTTTCAGTAAACGGCAGTGCAAGACTGTGTCAAATATCTTTCTGAAGTCAAGAAACACGGCATCAACCTGAGCGCCATTGTCTACATCACTGTGGATCTTATGGAACAGAGCGAGCTGAGAGTCGCAAGATCTCTGTGTGTGGAACCCATGTTGATTTTAATAGAGGAGATTTTCCTTCTACAAAAACGTCATAATTTTTGAGGATAAAACATTCTCCATAATTTTACAAAAAATTGGCGCCAACGAAATAGGTCCTACGGCACTTCTTAAAGAATGGGCATGACGTGCATTTTCATCCAGTCGCTAGGTATCCTTTGTCGCCCAAGCAATCTTCGATAAATTCTACATGAGGAACAAGTTCTCTCACATAATCTTTGTAGAATCTTATTGGTATCTCGTCAGGTCCTGACGCCTTTCCACTGAATTCAGAATTTCGTCCTTCTCTCTGTCATCTTCCGTTTCGGTGCCAGTATGATCACTGAGTGAACGAATAGATGATTGTGACCCACTTACTGATATTACATACGACCAAAATATCATAGGGTTTTTACTCAGAACGGTTGACAAAGTTTTAGTCTCAAAGTCATTGAACTCTTCTCTCATTGACCTCCGTAACCTTATTTTCGTTTCGTTCAGCTTTTGTTTGTTGCCTACGTTTTTATTTCTCTTGAGTCTGAGGTGAATTTTTCTTTGTTTACGTAGCAGTTTTCTAACGCGGCTACTATATCATAGTGCCTGTTTCCCATCCCTTAAGATCTTGCTCGGAACATATCTGTCTAGGGCATATTACACGATTCCTTCGAATTTTTTTTCCACATCCTCGTCCTGATCAGGAATATTTGATGCTAACCGCTCAGATATTCTGAAATTTGTGTCCTTTCACCTTCGCTAAGCAAAAATATTTTTCTGCATTTCTTAACATACTTTGTCAGACCCGTTATCCTAAATGCTATCACAGTCTAATGATCACTGATACCTTCCTCTAAGTTAACTGATTCGATAATTTCAGGTCTTTTTGTTGCCAGTGAGTCTAAGACGTTACCCTCACGAGTTGATTCTCCAACTACCTGCTCAAAGTATCGTCGGTATGATGACATCATGATCACTAATACGTGTCTCTATACTGGCACCGTCGATAAAATGAGGCCAATTTGGAGCAATAAAGTCTAAAATATTTCCATTGCGTGTGGTCTCACGAACATGCTCTCACGAAAGTTTTCAGAGAATTTGTACAAAAGCACTCCACAAGACTGCCTGTCCGTGCACCGTGCAATGAATCCATAGACGTCCCAGTCTATAGACGATAGGCCTACGTCGCCTCCAACTAATATTGAATTATCTGATTATTTCTGCGCTACTGAACGAAAGCTCTCTTTGTTACTTGTGAAAGCCGCAGGATCGATAGTTCCTTAAGTCGTCGACACAGGACGAATTAGCTAACGTTGACGTGGCTTTCTATGAGTCTTGTCACTTCCTGCTATTTCATGTTGAGGAGCTATTCCATCACGTGGAACACAAAATGAGTAATGAGATACTGCGACAACGTGCCACGTAAGGCAACAATAGGGAACAAGAACGCCCCCTACGTCATAATCAGAAAGGAAGACGCTAACTGCATTTGTCGTGTTCAGTAGAAGTCTACTTTCGCTGGGTTTTATGTTATATGTTACACCCAGGAATTTAAGCTGTTCCTAAGCACCAGCACATTGAATGTCTCGAGGACAAATCGTCGCTGGTAAGATTTCTTGTAATAAGATGACGGGAAACATTATGTTGCTGGTTAAAGAGTTCTTGTATTTAGTTATTTTCGCATTGTAACTCGCATTTAATATGAGAATAAACGGTTTTAAGGGGACAACCCATTGAAGATTCGTGAAAACGTGTCGTTCTTGTTAGGATTTGTCGTAATTAAATGTCAGTTAATAACATTTTGGCAGTTAAAGCCTTTAGAAGACTGTAACATAAATTAGGAGGCTAATGGTATCAAAGTTACAGCGTAGCCTAGTTGGATGAGGCGTCACATTACGGAATCGTTCTTTTCCACCACATATTTTCTAAAATACTGTGGGACTTTGCTCTGTGAGATTTGAGTTTGTTCGATTTGGTAATCTTTTATAAGCTGATGTCCTTACAGAGTGTGCAAGTATCTTTGATTATTGTCTTATTATGCATTGACAGATATTGTAGTTTTTATTTATGTGTACCACAGACAGAAAAAATATAACTAATGTATGTTCAAGAGAGGGAATGTGCGTTTTAGTAAAGCTAATGTAGGAATTTTCACGCGTCCATTTTCGGGAACCAACCAAATGGTTTGCGAACCAAATAAAGCCGACAACTGCTGCTGGGGTTCTCTGAAAGCTCAAAATTGCGTTAACCAAATCGTCCCGTGTGCCGGCGACACTGTGTCGCGTGTTGTAGGATAGCCCGTCTGCGTGCAAGTCAACGTTAGCTGCCTCGTGTCGCGTGACGACGACTTTATCTTTGTCTAACTCCACCGAACGTGTTTACGTTCTGCACCCGCAGGAGGCAGCCGGCGCTTTGCTTCAGCGGGTCAGACTCTCGTGGCGAGCCGTGTGTGGGAGTTTGTCCAGAAACCAGTAAAGGGCTAGAAGCGCTACACTGTCACATGATCCTTTGTTCTAGTCGAATGGGAAAGTTATAACTTCAAAATTTCTTCCAGACCTGGCGGTTAACTTTGAGAAGCACCTTAAGAAGGAATTTAACCAAAGGGGATCAATTTTGGGCGTACAAAATCGAGCGTTGTGAAACCGTTACTCTATGAAGATCACGGATTAAAGGATTATTTCGTGAGGGTTTCATGCTAGAACGCTTTCTGCAGGGCTCACTGGAAAATTGTTACTGGACATTCAATTATTATTGTTTTCCATGGGTAAGATTTCATATGATGAATTGTGTTATTATTTTTGAAATTACCTCACCTGCGGACCTTTTATAATCATTTTGTTTTTCTTGAGTTATATGACAATTTCGGAAGTGTCAACGCAGAGCAGCGTTTCTATAATGCTTAACCATATCTCTTGTGTACAAATGTTTCAAGGCATATACTAGAGCCTGTTGAAAAGCAATGCTTCCGAATTCTGCACTTTGAACTAATACACATTCAGGTATCACTTGTCATCCGAATTACTCGGTAGACTTTCCCACTTCGCTGACGAAAGTTGCAAACCTCTGCCGCTAGAGGGCTCCAAATGTAACATGACGGTGTGTAATGTAACTATACTGTGGAGTCGCATTAACGTGACCACCTGTCGAAAACCTGAATAACTACCTCAGTCAGTGTGGTTCTGGGTGGTACCGACAGGGATGATGCGGAGTCATGCCGACTGCAGTGATCTGGCCAGATGCGTTAAGTGCCTTGGTTGAGGATTCACCGCGCGAAGAGCCCGATCGAAGTGGTCCCGCATTCTCGATTGGGCTTAAATCCTGGGAGTTTGATAGCCAGGGGAGTACAGTAAATGCCTCTTGGTGCTCTTCAAAGGCCGGCCAGGGTGGCCGAGCGGTTCTAGGCACCACAGTCTGGAACCGCGCGACCGCTACGGTCGCAGGTTCGAATCCTACCTCGGGCATGGATGTGTGTGATGTCCTTAGGTTAGTTAGGTTTAAGAAGGCCAAAGTTCTAGGGGGTTGATGACCTCAGAAGTTAAGTCTCATAGTGCTCAGGGCCATGTTTTGCTCTTCAAAGCACAGAGATACGATGCAAGCTGTGTGACACGTTTCATTTTCCTAGTGGTAGATACCTTCGTGTCAAGGGAAAGCAAACCGATGATAGGGGTGGACGTGATCCCTAACCTGTGTTTATCCACTGTGCCTTCCAGAATGCGAGATCACTAAGACGGTGCCACGAAAACATTGTCCAGACTATAACAATCCCTTCTCCGGCCTGGACAGTTCCGACCAACCTTGCTGGGTGTTTGCTTTTGGATGATGGTTCAAATGGCTCTGAGCACCATGGGGCTTAACTTCTGAGGTCATCAGTCCCCTAGAACTTAGAACTACTTAAACCTAACTAACCTAAGGACATCACACACATCCATGCCCGAGGCAGGATTCGAACCTGTGACCGTAGTGGTCGCGCGGTTCCAGATTGTAGCTCCTAGAACAGCTCGGCCACCCCGGCCAGCTTTTAGATGCCTCACTATGTAAATGTCAATCATCTGAGAAAGCCATCTGCTGCCACTCAGCGGTCATTCAGTTGCGGTATTGGCGTGCAAATTCCAGCCTTCTTCTCCTATGAACAGCAGTCAGCGTGGCCGCATGAACAAGGTGCCTCCGCTAGTGGCCCATACGCTGAACGCTAGTTGAGGAAACACTGTTGGTAGTCCTTTGGTTCATCTGGTGATGAGTTGCTCAACAGCTGTACGTCTATTTGCCTCTACACATCTCCACGGCCTTCGTTCACCCCTGTCATCAGAGCCCATGGTGCATCAAAGTTGCCTCAGCGCAGATTTTGAATAGATTCATTTTGCCAAGCAAGGTGCACTTTAACCGCAGCGGCAGATTAACATCTTACAAACTCAGCCGTTTCGAAAATGCCCCAGTCTTGGCCCAAAAGTCGACGATCAGGCCCTTCTGGACATCAGGTAACCGTTTCCGCTGCATTACGACAGTGTCTGCACCGTTTCCGCTCCCCCCTCCCACCCCCCCCCCCACCCCCGCCCGCCACCGCATGCTTTATATACCCTGCACGGCTGGTGCTGCCATCTTGCCGTCCGTGAGTGGTTAGTTGCACGTTGAGGTCGAACATGGGAGATGGTCATATTGATCTAACCGGGCCGTATACGTCGGTGCTCAAGAAACAGCGTGCTGTAGTCGAGTTTCGAATTCGAAGATTCCCTCCAAACTTGGAACATCATCTTCTTCAGCATGACAATGCCAGACCATACCTGAGCGCTGCGATATCTGAGTCAATCCGACTCCTTAGGTTCACTGACACCGACCATCCCCTAATATAGTCTAGAATTTGGCCCATCCCAAACTTAAAGAAAGTCTCTGAGGACTTCACTTTGATAATCATGAAGCGGTGCAAGCAGAGGAAAGGTAGTGTCTAAGTCAACAATTAAACAATCTACAGTGATGGTATCAACGAACCGGTCTTTCGTCACTTGAAATATGTCTCAACTGTGTGGAGAAAAAAAATGTAGATATGTAGAATAAGGCGGTATCATTTTAATGTTTTTCCTTAAAAAGCTTTAAGAGTTTCCACACAAGAAATTAAGCGACATTACTTTTCCGCACGCCCTCGTAATTGGTACATCCTTTGTTTTGGTAACCACATTTTATCAGCTCTTTAAGCTGGAGTTTTAACGTTCTAAGCGTCCATTTTTAATTGTGTTCTTTTTTCTCTCTCTTATGCTTCTGCATTACCTGTTAGTTATTAATATTTTTCCAAGACTCCGCTGGGCTGGTTATGTAAATGCCAGTGAACCAGAAGTATATCTTCAGTTTTATGAAGTAAAAGTTGTTAAATACAGCACTAACTAAAAACCTTTTTATTGTTTCTTAAGCTTACACATACCGATTAACTTGAATGAAGTGAATGTTGTTTTGTGACTCAATATGTGCGATTGTTTTCCAATCGATTGTATTCTTGTTGTCTTGGGTCCAAGCCTAAGGTAATAAAACCTTGCGCTAACATCCCCGCCAAGATTATTCCTAGCACCTTACCCTATACTAGCTTCATAATTATCATTTTGAATGACCCTAAGACTGTCACGGCGGACTAGAGAGGCCCCTAAAAACATCTAACAATTAACTTGATTTCACCTACACCTGTTATATTCATCCAGATAACATCACTGTCAAACGCAAATTCGACCTCTACAGACACAATATTTTTGTAATCTGCAATCAACGCTCCTCGTAGCTTGTCGTCCGCCTTTCCGATATACGCTCAATGATTCGCTGAATATTTCAGAACTTATACTTCTGGTTTCAGCCAGCTGTCGGTTCCGATAATGATCTGAGCGCGACAAATATCCATAGTGGTATGGATTTCCTTCCTCTTTCGTGCTTCTCCTCTTCATTTGAGTGACGTAGTTTGTTTGCTGATCGCTTCCTCCACTGAACTGTGGCATCCTTCATACTCCATAGACGCAGAGCCACGTAGTGAATTAATATCAGAAATCTCCCTCCACACTTCTATCCATGAAGCCACAAGAGTACAATAATTTGTGACTTATTACTCTATTCTTAGATTTGTAAGAGATCATTCTCCGACACTGTATGTTCGCTGAAGTCAGTCGAAACCATAAATCATGAAACGGAATTGGTATTTTGCTCATCATTCTGATGATTAATCTACATCTATTTTAGTTCGTCTTTAGTTTCTTTGTGCAGTTCTGAGTAACTATTGTGAATCTAACAACCCACTGGGCACTTGTAGCTAGTGAGATGGCATAAGACTGGCAAATTATGATCAATTAAATAGATGCAGTTACATTTTGGCCAAGCAAAGAAAAATATGTTTTAATCACCTTCTTAAATTAAGATTTTGTCATTGCTGTTCTTAACGACTTTTGTACACAAACAAAAACTTTGAAATCAGAAAGGATGTGGGTAGAAGCTAATGGAGGAAATAGTAATTTCTGCGTTTATGGAGTTCAGAGCAGTGTAGGATAGATATGATTGTCCTCTGTTCAGAGAACGAGAAAGGTGAACTGGGGCTCTAACAAATATTGATCTATAGCGGCAGAAATAAGGATTAGGTCTGATTTTATCCGTATTGGTTGATGGCTAAGGGTTATAAATGCATAGCCGCATGTTCTCCGTTCACTTCCACAGATTGGTGGTCAGCTTGTTTGGTTCCTGTGAGGAGGAGCAAGGTTCGATTCCCGGTACTGCCTGGGATATTTCCTTGGACTGGAACGCGGTGCACTCAGCCTCTTCATGACAGGTGAATGACAGGAATCAGCTCCAAGGTAAAGAAAGCCGACAACCGCCAGGAGAGAGGTGTGTGATCCCATGCACCTCCATAATGCACCCCCTAAGGCCTTTTTAAGAGGATGACATGGTGGCCGGTCTGTATCGATTGGCAAAACTGGAATTTTATTTTCTTGCCATTGTTCTCCAGTTTTTGTCAAGACCGGTGTAAGGAGTACGTCAGAACTCTCCATTACATTGAAAACAATATAGCCATTTTCACAGACGAACATGGGTTATATTTGTTGTAGCTACGTTACACCGGTTTTACATACACTCCTGGAAATTGAAATAAGAAGACCGTGAATTCATTGTCCCAGGAAGGGGAAACTTTATTGACACATTCCTGGGGTCAGATACATCACATGATCACACTGACAGAACCAAAGGCACATAGACACAGGCAACAGAGCATGCACAATGTCGGCACTAGTACAGTGTATATCCACCTTTCGCAGCAATGAAGGCTGCTATTTTCCCATGGAGACGATAGTAGAGATGCTGGATGTTGTCCTGTGGAACGGCTTGCCATGCCATTTCCACCTGGCGCCTCAGTTGGACCAGCGTTCGTGCTGGACGTGCAGACCGCGTGAGACGACGCTTCATCCAGTCCCAAACATGCTCAATGGGGGACAGATCCGGAGATCTTGCTGGCCAGGATAGGTGACTTACACCTTCTAGAGCACATTGGGTGGCACGGGATACATGCGGACGTGCATTGTCCTGTTGGAACAGCAAGTTCCCTTGCCGGTCTAGGAATGGTAGAACGATGGGTTCGATGACGGTTTGGATGTACCGTGCACTATTCAGTGTCCCCTCGACGATCACCAGAGGTGTACGGTCAGTGTAGGAGATCGCTCCCCACACCATGATGCCGTGTGTTGGCCCTGTGTGCCTCGGTCGTATGCAGTCCGGATTGTGGCGCTCACCTGCACGGCGCCAAACACGCATACGACCATCATTGGCACCAAGGCAGAAGCGACTCTCATCGCTGAAGACGACACGTCTCCATTCGTCCCTCCATTCACGCCTGTCGCGACACCACTGGAGGCGGGCTGCACGAAGTGGGGGCGTGAGAGGAAGACGGCCTAACGGTGTGCGGGACCGTAGCCCAGACGGTTGCGAATGGTCCTCGCCGATACCCCAGGAGCAACAGTGTCCCTAATTTGCTGGGAAGTGGCGGTGCGGTCCCCTACGGCACTGCGTAGGATCCTACGGTCTTGGCGTGCGTCGCCGCTGTCCGGTCCCAGGTCGACGGGCACGTGCACCTTCCGCCGGCCACTGGCGACAACATCGATGTACTGTGGACACCTTACGCCCCACGTGTTGAGCAATTGGGCGGTACGTCCACCCGGCCTCCCGCATGCCCACTATACGCCCTCGCTCAAAGTCCGTCAGCTGCACATACGGTTCACGTCCACGCTGTCGCGGCATGCTACCAGTGTTAAAGACTGCGATGGAGCTCCGTATGCCATGGCAAACTGGCTGACACTGACGGCGGCGGTGCACAAATGCTGCGCAGCTAGCACCATTCGACGGCCAACACCGCGGTTCCTGGTGTGCCCGCTATGCCGTGCGTGTGATCATTGCTTGTACAGCCCTCTCGCAGTGTCCGGAGCAAGTATGGTGGGTCTGACACACCGGTGTCAATGTGTTCTTTTTTCCATTTCCAGGAGTGTATAGACTAATAGGAGCGGGCTTAGGGTGCCGAGAAGAAGGGCGTAATGTGTCAACTCCCGGCCTTTCCTGGCGTCTCGTGCCGGTCGCTTTTCCGGCATTTGGAGGATGGGTTCTGTTCTGCAGAGTGGCAATAATGGTTCGGTCTCTATCCGGTCTGGCTTAATTGGTGGTGGTCTGGACCGACTGTGCTGTTTCGAAGGGCGATTTCCATAGGACAGTCCGTGCTTTTTTACGCCTTTTAGGAAAGAAACCTGAGAAAGTCCGGGCATTAAGCAGCATCTTACAGCAAGTACTACGAGCGTTAGCAGGAAATAATCAGCTGAAATGCCTTAAACCTGCTTTGGAGACTGAGTAGTTGAAATGCCACAAGTTTAAAACAAATTCGTGGAGTGATTATGCAGCTCGCGAGAACTGGAGTAAGTTAGAAATCTCTCGAAGGTAGGATGGAAGTCATGTGTGATGGAGCTGAGCTTTTAAAAGTGTTACGTATATGATAATGGCCAAAGGAGAAGGATATATAATGAAGATTGTCAATGACAAGAAACGCGTTTCTGAAGAGAAATTTGTCAACATAGTACATACATTTAAGTGTTTGGAAGTCTCTTTTGAAGATATATGTCATAGCCTTCTTGGATACTATGTTGGCCACACCAATCGCAATCTGACTTTGGCTTTGCCAGTCAGCGTTCTCTGTCTTCCTCGCTCCATTTAATCTTCTCCAGTTAGTCCCATCTCACACATGTTGTCTCTGATCTCGTCAATCCATCTTAGCCGTGGTCTTCCCCTTGGTCTGTTACCTCTAGTGTTCTGGTGACCTGGCGCATTGGGGTCCATACCATTTCAGTCTCCTCTCTTTAATCACAGCCACAATGTCCAGTTATTTACACAGTTTCTGCAATTTGCAGTTTCTCTTTTTCCTCCAGTCGTCCCCACCCTTCACCGATCCAAAAATCTCTCTCAGAACAGCATTCTCAAATGTAAGGAGTTTTCTTTCTATCCTCTGTGACGGAGTCCAGGTCTCTGATCCATATACTATGACAGGTTGTATTATTGTCCTGTAGATCCTAATATTCATTGATTTCGATAGAAGCTGCAACTTCAATAGCTTTCCTTGTGCAAACCATGACGTGTTTTCTGCTTCAATTCTTGCCATTATTTCCAGGTCTATCTCATTCCTTGCACTGAGTAATGTCTCATAATATTTGAACTTTTACCCTTCAAAGATTTCATCATCCACATCTAAAAGTCAGTCATCGTTCCTCTCTCAGCTCACTTATTCACATTCATCTTCAAGCCTGCTCTCATTTCCCCTTCTATTAACACTCCTGCAATCCGAACCAGATCTTGTTTATTTTGTGGAAGCGAAATGTGCACGATATGAGTGTTGAGAAGAGCTGAACAGAATATTTTGAGATGTAGTGCTACAGAAGAATGCTGAATATTGTGGGGTTAGATCGTGTAACTATTGGGGAGGCAAAAAATAGAACTGAGGAGAAAACAAATTTGTCGCACAGCATGACTGAAAGAAGCGGACGGTTGATAGGGTACCTTTTGAGACATCAAGGGATCATCAGTTTAGTGCTCGTAGTACTGGAGGGAAGTGGGGAGCGGTGTTGGTAAAAATTGTAGAGGGAGACCGAGAGACGAATACAGTAAGCAGCTTCAGATGAATGTAGTTTGCATTACTTAATTTCAGATGGAAGCTTGTTCCAACAACAACGTGTATGAATTCGGGGTTGACTGATCCTCATTGATCAACAAGTTGTTCTTCTGCTACGGAAAACTGAGAAAGTTGGCAAGTGCGTGTTCTGTGCACCTGTTTTCTGGTTTTTGTGAGAAAGAGTGCAATTTAATGGCCGAGCATATGGTAAGTGGATAGAGGCTTCATGTGTGAGCATGGAGACATCGGACAGCTGGAGATAGTATTCGATAACAACGAGGTAAACTTGGCAATTTCTTTCTAGCACACTTTCTGTGTCCTCCTCTTTAAATGTAGGCTGTTATCCTGTATTATTTCTGGAAGACATGCTACCAAGTGGTTGGAGAGGTATGGTGATAGATGGCGGTGCTAGTTTTACTGCGCGACGAACCGATCTGAGAGATTTTTGAAGTCAGTTGCTTTACGCAGTCCATTGAGTGATTGTACAGGAGGAGTGACAATTTTAAAACTGCAGCGCAGGTGAAAGCTAGGTTGGTGACCTTTAATTGAACTTGTTTTTCATTTGTAGCGAGGCAAAGAATTAATCGAGTCCGTCGACAAACGTTCCGGCGGAAGTCTATGGAGTAACTCGTCCCATAATTTGTTTCGAGCACCGCTTGGAGCTTAGAGTGCTTCGTTTGAGGCCGCCAGACACTGTGAAGAGAGGACAAAAAGCAGATTTATAAAACTGAGACGAGAAACCTCGAGCTTTACATAAAAATGAAGAAAAGGATGGAGAACCTGATCTACAGTAGACGAAGTTGGACAACAAGCTAAAAACCCTCAATCTATTTACGCAGGCGATCTGGAAATACACACAGAAAACCATTATATCGACCTTGAGTTGTATTTTGAATGTACTGTGTACGAAGACGGAAAGCTAAGTCTACTGAAGCTTTTGTTGTTATGATCGCTCTCAGAATGCACGTGTCAGTCGTATCTAATTGTGCAGCGGAAAGATTTTTTTAAAGAGATTAAGAGCCACGTCCGAACTACTGCCTTGCAAGGAACACACAAAAACATTATGAAAGCGAAGTTGTATGCAAGATTAATTATGATGACACGGCTGTTGACATTTCTGAAATCAAGAGTAGATGAATGGATTTATACACGTAATCCTAACTTTCTAAGCTAAAGTTAATATCCGTGATTTCACAGCCATATATGTTTACTTCCTTCAGTTTCAGGGAATAAACCGCACCGGTCTCATTTCTTTAGTTACTATTCTAAGGCGAAAATGGTTATTTCGGTTCTTTCCTACGTATTCCACGTGAAACCACGTAATTCGAATTCGTTACTTCCATCGGTCTGATATACTTTTAGTTTCCACAAAAGGAAGATAATTCTAGGCAGAAAAATAACTTTCCAGCATGGAGTCCATGATTTGTTACTTTTAATTAATTACTTTCTCATTACTTTTTTCGAAATATGCAATCTTAAATATGTAGGGCAGAGAAAAACGTGAGAGAACTAAAAAAGTACGTCTGTCCCTCATTGTTGCTGCTCTCGGGCAGAGCTTCGCAAGAGATAAACATGAAAGCTGACAGGGACTCTGGACAAGGAAACGTTTCGGAATGTAAGATTTTCAAGCATAATTGCGAGTAAGATCAGAAAAAAATGTGTCAGATAAATTTTATTGGTGATGCGAAGAAATAGCTTCCTCTTGCTGAACTTTCTGTTGAAGTTACCCGTAGGCGTGGCAACTGCGCTGGGGAAAACAAAAACCACTTTGTTGATAGTTTCGGCAGTGGGTTGTGAACAGTAGTGGAACTAACAGTGTTAATCACAAGCATTGGCTAAGTGGACATGCTTTTAACGAATGTAATCAAGTTTTTGGGTAATTTAGAAAGTGAAATTGACTCTGCCCGACAAATTTATGTCACAGGACATTGGTGACAGATAATTCCTTAAGCTTTCAAAAATTGTTTTGTCGTGGGAACGGAAAAGGCAGACTTTAAAACATGTGAAACTGTAAAATCGTACATTAAGAGCACACTGAAAGGCAGACATAACAAACATTGGATGCTTTTCAACAAAGGAGAACAAACCCGTTTTATTTATTCCGTGAACACAACACTCATTTTAAGAACATCTGCCAGCTAGCAGAGTATGACAGAAAGTCGTGAATTGTTTTCGAGGCACACTGAGTCGGAAAGGTCGGTTCTTCACGGATGTAACGTTTCGTATTATTGTACTAATTTTTGTGATAATATTTAAGAAATCTGGTTTTCCTTTGTATTGTTGTATTATCTGAGCCGTGGTAAACAGCTTGAAGTGCGCGCCGCAGTGCGTAGTGTGAAGCAGTCGCCCTCAATTTCGGACGGTGGCGCCGCTGCGGCAATCGTAGCTTTGGTGTCTCCCTCTGGTGGGAAAAGGGAAAGGTTGTCTGCTCACGCGCATTTAAGGGGCGCTATGAGCTCGCCAGTCGGTCAGTCTGGGCCAGTCTGTCGTCCACAGCTTGCTAGTCTGTCTCTCATCCGCATTTGTTAGGCAGTTAGTGTCTGTCTGTCGTTCGCATCAACCTCTAAAGCCGGCAAAATGAGAGTCTTTCCACTCCGCCTGTAAGAGAACTCAGCGAGTGGTCGCCCGGTCGGGGCTGAGTTCCTGCATCTGAGTCTGCGCGCCAGGTCGACAGTCTGCTCGAGTTTGCTCAGGCAATGGTCTTGGTGGTTGGATCGATCGGTTGGTCGGTCGCGCACTGAGACACAAGATGACTTGTCCGTCTTGAGCGTCAGCGCATGTGAGGTCGCCACGTGAGTCCAGTGGGCCGCGGCGTATAGCGAGGGGTAGTGGCTTCGCGGTCGACACGAGAGCAACAGGAGTCAAACCACGACATCAGTCTGGCCGGTGCGAGCTGCGACGCCGTGAGACGGGAAATCGGCGCGCCTTCCTGCGTCCGTTGAAGCGGCTGGCAGCGGACCGTTCCGGAGAGCGATTTGGGGGGTGCTGCGCCAGGTCTTTTCGAGAAATCGCTGTTTATTAGAAGTTAAATGATTCGTGATATGTTGTTTGATTTACTCTTGTCAAATTCTACTTGTTTTCTTGGTGAGGTCACCAGCCTTTTGCTTTGGGGTCGTCCCACCATTCTTTCTCCATTTGCCCACCTGCGGGAAGGTAGTTGTATAAAAATTGGGTGGCCCGTTTTTCCCTTGTGGAGTAGGGCGGGTTAGAGCAACCTGCGGCTCGGTTTGTTCGGTAATCTCCCCTATCAATCTACCGTACTTTAGTAGCTGTCTCTGTCATGTTTGGCTACGGTCGCAGGTTCGAATCCTGCCTCGGGCATGGATGTGTGTGATGTCCTTAGGTTAGTTCGGTTTAAGTAGTTCTAAGTTCTAGGGGACTTATGACCACAGCAGTTGAGTCCCATAGTGCTCAGAGCCATTTTTTGTCATGTTTGTCGGATTTGCTGTGTTAACGAATTTATTGCTTGGAGTGTAACGGCCTAATACCTGAAATATGTTGTGATCTTTGGAAACTTTGATATTACTGCCTATGATCTTGAGAGGCGGTATCTGTGTACTGTAGAGCATCTTATATAGTGTTTGGCCAACCTTGTAGAATTTTATATAAGATTGCATTTCATGGGCTTTTATTTAAATGATCATTTTAGTATATAAAGTTGCCACCGTTTCACCGTAAGACTTTTATTTGAAGTTAAAATCAAGGTGCACCTTCGGTGGCAAGGTGAATATTTTAATTGTTAATGTTTGTAGCATTTCCACCCCTCCTGCAGGGGGTACATAGTTTGTGTGCTTGTGTAAATTATTAAAACTATTAGTTTAAAGTCATCTGGTGTGTTGCAGATTTGCACCAGTGTAGTCTTTCAGAGGCTGTTGTGAGCACTCGTAACTACGGCCGTGTCAAAAGGGAGCGGCAAGGTTCTCTGACTGAAAGCTCATACAGTCAAAACTTGTTTCTTTCTGCCTCTGAATAAATTTTCACTTTGATATTTACAGGGTGCTTTTGATTATAATTTTAAATCTGTTTCTTTTAAAAACTGCTTGTAGGTACTATTTAAGTGAATAAACTTCCCATTTGTTAAATGGAATTTGGTTATGACTTCATCAGGTACTCCCTGGCAACTACTTCCATGCTTACATAGTGTGATTAGTGTGATTTAATGTGTTAATGTTCTTGATGATTCGCTAATAAATAAAATAAATTCTTAAGAATATTCCTCGAAAATAAATCACGGTTCATTATCATTTAGAACATAGGTGAAGGTAAATGCAACACCTTAATTAGAAAGCCCCTGTGTAGTACACGTCTAGTGAAAATGTCTTACAATCAGTCATCGAATAAGTACAGTGGAAACTGCATTACATAGATCAGTCAGTCAGCATGTCTCTCACTCAACTTTGCTCCTAATTTTCTCAAAACGCCGTGGAGGGCAGTTACCTCCCTTGATTTCTACGTGCCTCTATTAATACTGTAAGTTTGTTACTTCATTTTATGAATTAATGTACTAACATTCTAATACACAACTAGACCTGGCGCAATTTTCAAAATGTAACTTCTGTACATGAACCTTCTGTCGGATCATAATAGCTGGATTATAAGACTTGCACGAGTTTCAGCTTATCTTCATTTATTTACCGACACCAGCCTGGCGGCTACTTCATTCTGACTAACGTCACGTTACTTCAGCTGGGATATTTTACAACAGTTTCGACAAGATCCATGTATTTCAGTTTTTATGAAATTAGTAATGTGGAATGTGAGGTGCATGTGTTTTTCAAATATAACAAAATTAAAATCACCAAAAATTCATGTACCAACAAATATATGGTGCAACTGCGAACATGAACACTGTAAGTATCTGTTTATGCGTGTGAAGCAGAATGTAGTTTCGAAAGGTGGTATTTTCCGCAGTTGCACCTAGCATCTGTGAATACCTGCCAGCATTGTTAAAATTATTCAAAACAGCTGGCAACAATCTGTTTGAACATGTAGTTCTAGTCCCACACCCAAAAATCCGATCCATTTTCTCTATTCTGAAGTTGTGAAAAAGCGCCTTCTGGATTCAGGATGTCTATGCTCTAATTTCATCATCTAGTAGATCCACCTCAACTATGAAATATAATACGTATACCATTCAGTAAGTTACATTTCGTTAGGCATGTGACAAGCAAATTCTCACTTCAAAATATGTCTTGCTTCGGTACTGGCTAAGTCTCTTACACTAAGGACAGTAAGATAGCAAAAGTGGAGGAAGAAGCTAGCAGCAGTAGAAGAAAAACGTTACACAATGAAGCAGCAACGGAGTATCGCGAAAAGAAGAAAAGTGGAGCAACACTGGCTGAAAAGGAAGAGCAATGGAAAAAGCACTACACAAGAGAAACGTTGTCAGTGAGAAGGAGAAAAACCTAAAAAGCAGCAACAAGACACTGATGTTCTTAAAATTTCTCCTCAAACTTTCGGAAAATGAGTTTGCAGAGCTAAGAATGTCCATCAATAAACAAGCAGTGGTCCTACAGAAAATTTAAGCAAATTGTCAACATCAACAAAAAGAAAGAAATGGTTGTCGGTGAAACGAGGCTGAAAGAAAGATGCGACAAGACTGTTCATGGTATCTGCGATCTGATTAAGATCTTACACTGAAGCGCCAAATAAACTGGTACAGGCATATATGTTCAAATGCAGGTGCATGTAAACAGGCAGAATACGGTGCTGCGGTCGGCAACGCCTATGTAAGACGACATGTGTCTGTCGCAGTTATTAGTTCGGTTACTGCTGCTACAGTGGCAGGTTATCAAGATTTAAGTGAGCTTGAACGTGGTGTTATAGTTGATGCACAAGCGATTCGACACAGCATCTCTGAGGTAGCGATGATGTGGGGATTTTTCCCGTACGACCAATTCACGAAAGTACCGTCAATATTAGATATCTGGTGAATGATCAAATATCAGTCATCGATGCGACCGGAAAAAAATCCTGCAAGAACGGGACCAACGACGACTGACGAGAATCGTTCAACGTGACAGAAGTGTAACCCACCCCCACCATGCCACAGATTTTAATGCTGGGCCATCAACAAGTGTCAGCATGCGAACCATTCAACGAAACATCATCGATAAGGGCTTCTAGAGCCGAAGAGCCTCTCATGTATCATTGATGACTGCACGACACGAAGCTTTATACCTTGATTGGTCACGTCAACGCCAACATTGGACTGTTGATGACTGGGATCTCGACCCTTCATACTGTTATGGATTTATGGACAGTTCTGCGGATTCATGGTCTCAATACCCTCCAGCACTCCTTCAAGATGTTCATCGAGTCCATGCCAAGCCGTGTTGTGGCACTTTTGTGTGCTCGGGGAGCCCTTACCAATATTAGGAAGGTGTGCCAGTTTCTTTGCCTCTGCAGTGTATATGATCATGATGATCATAGCATGATCATGACGATGATAACTGGATGTTCCCTGGCAGGAAGGATGCCAAATACATAGAAGATTGTAATGCAGGAAGCGTACATCAACATGATGTAACTGTGTAGACAGGAGTAGCTACACATATGCAGATATAGGACTTTTGTTCTTATCGACCACCTGACGTACTTCATACAAAAGAGAAAGATTCAAATGGCTCTGAGCACTATGGGACTTAACTTCTGAGGTCATAAGAACCCTATAACTTAGAACTACTTAAACCTAACTAACCTAAGGACATCACACACATCCATGCCTGAAGCAGGATTCGAACCTGCGGCCATAGCGGTCGCGCGGTTCCAGACTGAAGCGCCTAGAACCGATCGGCCTCACCGGCCGGCAAAAGAGAAAAATCCGGAGGTTTGCGTGTGCTTAGCTCATGAAAATGTGCAGTTATTTGGGAATAAACTTTCTTGCAAGTACTATCATTTGCTAGCCGCGCGGTCTAACGCGCTGCTTCCCGAGCGGGAAGGCGTGCTGGCCCTCGGCACGATTAGTGTCGAGGTCCGGTGTGCCGGCCAGCCTGTGGATGGTTTTTAAGGTGGTTTTCCATTGGCCTCGGCGAATGCGGGCTGTTTCCCCTTATTCAGCCTCAGTTACATTATGTCGGCGATTGCTACGCAAACACTGGCTCCACGTATGCATACACCATAATTATTCTACCATGTAAACATTTCGGGTTACACTCGTCACAATAACCCTTAGTTCGGTGTAGGGCGGCGGTGGGGTGGGTGGACTGCTGTGGCCTGTTGTGGGGTTGTGAACCACTGAGGGCTACGGCGGGACGAAGCCTCTCCGTCGTTTGTAGGTCCCCAGTTCAATGTAAACGCACAATACACACTATCATTTACACGCATTGCAGATGCACTGTTTGCTGAAACATTTTACGTATCAGATATGAACTACACAGAGCGCGAATGCCAAACTGCGGAGTAGACAAATTTCTTTCTGAAGGTGATGTTACCAAAGACAGTGGGTCTGTGGAAAATAGGCTGCAACAAAAAATAACTCAGTTCATGATCACCACAGAAACATGTGCACTTTTAAAAAGGATGACACATTTCCCTGGCCATGCCTTTAGCAGCGTTGAAACCATAGAAAACTTTGTGTACTGAACAAAAATCTGAAGGTTGGTGAAATATTATGCATTCTGATTTATCAGATAATTATGTCATCAGGTTTCTCAAGGAAATAATGCCAGCCCACTAAGATTCTGAAACTATCATATTATTTACATCTGTGGTATACTGTATAGACTGCAACATGTTTGGAGTAATAACCGGGACTGCTTTATTGTTGATTTATTGGCAATTGTATATTTTTTTTTAGAAGTATCGTCCATTCACGGTACTGTTCCCACTGCCGACGTGCCACAGCCGGCCTGTGTTCCTTGTCATAAGTGGTTAACATCAGTGAAGATCTGATAACAGGCCACGCCTGCAGCGACGACATGAAGTGTGGAGAAAAAGCCACACGCACGATATTTCAGTGTCTCTGTTGGTTGGAATTACGATGCAATGCTCCTTTAGTCATGCATGCATGACGTAGGAGGAGCATCGTGGCGACTATAGCCAATATGAAATACATTAAATGTATTCGCAGTTGCGGATATGGACAACCATCAGCTGTGTAATGGAATGACGACAATGAAAATTTATGCCGTACCAGGACTCAAAATCCTTATTTCCTGCTTATCGCGAGCAGTCGCATTACCATTTTTTAATTTTTTCTTTATTTTTTTCAGGATTTTGCGCTTTACCCGAGCGGATGCCTTAATCGTTTACTTTTATTTTTTATTTATTTATTTTTCAGGCAAGTGCTCTTAATAGGAACAATAGAAAACAAAAATAAAACCACCTTTTGTTGGTATTACAAAATGAGATTAACAGTTTCTTTGTATATATATATATATATATAACCTGAAAGGATAACTACACTCATGCTCATAAATTAAGGATAATGCTGATACATGGTGAAACAACACTCTGGTGGGCGGATTGCGGGTTTAAATCATCTCGAGGTATGACCATGCGGTGCATTTGACCCGCGGTCGTCGCACGGTGGCGCTGGCAGCAGTCCACATACACAGAGGTGTGATGCTGCATGTCAAAGTACGGTGCAGCGAGTAAGTGTGCAGACGTTTCCAGACGTGCTAATGGTGACTGTGTGTTGAAAATGGCCCAAAGAACACATATTGATGACGTTATGAGGGGTAGAATAAAAGGGCGACTGGAGGCTGCTCAGACACAGCAGGTCGTAGCACGGGCCCTCCGTGTGCCCCAAAGTGTAATCTCAGGATTATGGCAACGATTCCAGCAGACTGGAAACGTGTCCAGGCGCTACAGTACGGGACGTCCACGGTGTGCAGCATCACAATAAGACCGATATCTCACCATCAGTGCCCGCAGACTGACACGGAGTACTGCAGGTAGCCTTGCTCGGGACGTAACCGCAGTTTTGAACAACACAATCACTGCAATATCGTATTTGCTCGCCGACACTGGAACAACGGCTTTCAATTGAAATGTCTTCCCGCTAAGGGAATATACATAACGTATGTACAAATACAAGTTGCAGATAAATAGTTACCGAGTAATGGAAGTTTGGTCTGGACTGGAGCGAGAATTTTGGGTTCGAGTCCCAGAATTTTCATTGTCATCTCACTATACAGCTGATGGTGCCAACCTCGTGTGAATGCTCTGTAAAGCACATCACAGCATCTTCTTCCTGTCGGTTAAATTTCGCGTCTGTAGCACGTCATCTTCATGGTATAACATTTTTAATGGCCAGTAGTGTAGTTTTGGTACATGTGCGGTCCACCTAATGAAGGCAGACCAATTCATTAACCTCCACGCTCTCTTGACCTCAACCCTCTTGACTTTCATTTATTGGGGCATTTGAAAGCTCTTGTCTATGCAACCCCGGTACCAAATGTAGAGACTCTTCGTGCTCGTATTGTGGACGGCTGTGATACGATACGCCATTCTCCAGGGCTGCATCAGCGCATCAGGGTTTCCATGCGGCGGAGGGTGGATGCATGTATCCTCGCTAACGGAGGACATTTTGAACGTTTCCTGTAACAAAGTGTTTGAAGTCACGCTGGTACGTTCTGTTGCTGTGTGTTTCCATTCCATGATTAAAGTGATTTGAAGAGAAGTAATAAAACACGCAAAGTAAGCGTTTCGGATACATGTCCACATAAGATATTTCCTTTCTTTGTGCGTGAGGAATGTTTCCTGAAAGTCTGGCCGAACCTTTTTGTAACACCCTGTAGATGTGGCCACTAGACAAGAGACGATTTGCAATGTATGTTGAGTACCAAGCAAGAGACACACAACAGATGCCACGAGAGGTCAGCAGGCTCCAGATGGTGCTCACAAAGCCAGACCTCTTCTGCTTCAGCGTCCTTCCTACAGTGCGTCTTACATATCCGCCGATAGCGTGGACAGCTACCATAGGGAGCACTGTCAACTGCAGATGTCATTGCTTCCACCTTGTGCTGGCAGACATGGAAATCCTTCTGTTGAGAGACACCAAAACAGGACATTCCATGGACACTGACAACTCTGCACCAGCAATTCCAGTTCAGTGAGTGCATTCAGGTCAGTACTGTAGAGACTACCTTCTGACTTGGCAGTCGTTATTTATGGAGAACTAAGATCGTTAACAGAATGTCTGCACATGTCATACAGTTAGTGACAACAACGTAGACTGCCAAGATGAGCAACGTTATTTAGATATCATCGTACTAGGTTTGGGACGTAAAGTGCCGTACATTAAACTGTACCAAAAGTAAGTACTCTTTTGTTAATGTACTCCTAATAAATATTCTTATGTATTAATGTACTGCCACGTTTCTGGCATAGTGCACACAGCCAGACAAGTGATTATAGCTATTTAATACAATGGCAACCCTTAAGGAATTATAGCGGGCAATCATTTTTCTTCTAGTGTAGATATTTGGGAGGAGTGGATAGTAGCACTCAGTTGCAACATTCACAACATAAGGACAAAACTTTCGTATTATTGACAATTTTCGACAGTCATCATTTTGATGATGAAGAAAAACTTTAAAGACTGTGTTGAATAAAAAGAAAGAATACTGGAGACACAAAAAATGCTAATCAGGACAAATGTTTATTTTACTTTTTTGTTATAATGCTTGAGTTTTTACATTCATTTTTGTAGCAATACTGCGTGTCTTTATTCTATGACTGCTATAGTGTATGATTGCTAATCCGTTTCCTTTCCAGGAAGATATCTGTGAAAGTTGTACTCTGTTTTGAGCATATTTTTTCAGACGTAGCCCATCTCGAGCACGTCCTACAACTAACGCTGAATTCACTAAAATAACAGCCAACAAACCAGGAGCTGTTGGTGATCCACTCCGCCCGACTTGAACACGAGAACGATCGCCATCGGAAACAACCACTGCAGTTACAGATAGCGCCCCCGCCGATTCCGTCATTCAGTTGAAAAGTAGAGTCCTGGAACAACCATAACCAGTGGCGGGAGCTGTTTTACCTCATGCAACAGAGTTCAGGTGATGTGGAACGAAAATAAAAAATTGAAGAATCTTAGGAAATGTAACTCATCCACGAAGGAAGTGGTTTATAAGGCGCTTGTTCGCCCCATTCTTAAGTATTGTTCATCTATCTGGGATCTCTATCAGCTAGGGCTGATAGAGGAGATAGAGAAAATCCAACGAAGAGCGGCGCGTTTCGTCACGGGATCGTTTAGCTGACAAGAGAGCGTTACGGAGATGCTAAACAAACTCCACTGGGAGACGTTTTAAAAGAGACGTAGTGCATCACAAAGAGATTTACTACTGAAATTTCGGGGCAACACTTTTCAGGAGGAGTCAGAGAACATATTACTTCCCCAAGCATACATCTCGCTTATTTACCACGAGGAGAGAATTCGAGAAATTACAGCCTATACAGAGGGTTATCGACAATCATTCTTCCCACGCAATATTCTCGAGTGGAACAGGGTTGGAGGGATCAGATAGTGGTCCCTAAAGTACCCTCCGCCACACACCATTAGGTGGCTTGTGGAGTATGATGTAGATGTGGATACGTTTTACATATGCAGATTGCATTGTTCTGAAACGTCTTCAAAAACTGTCACCTACTTGTGAACCAGTGACTCTCTCAGATTCTGATGTTAAAGAATTGCTTGACGAATATTTCGAATCACAAGTTCATGTTACTGCTGCCCGACAGAGATTTCTTCAGTGTTTCAGGAAGTCAAATCAAAGCTATACAGCGTGATTCAAAAATGGTTCAAATGGCTCTGAGCACTATGGAACTTAACATTTGAGGTCATCAGTCCCCTAGAACTTAAAACTACTTAAACTAACCTAAGGACATCACATACATCAATGCCAGAGGCAGGATTCGAACCTGCGACCGTGGTGGTCGCGCGGTTCCAGACTGAAGCGCCTAGAACCACTCGCCCACATTGGCCGACTATACAGGGGGACTCACTATTGCCCCTTGAATAACGCTGAAAGTATGATACTAGCTGAGAAGTTTATGGGACAAATGTTGAATGGGACAACGGGGGCCATAATATCACGTTGGTATTTTGTTGCTAGGTGGGTTTGTGTCAGATATATGAAGGTCAACTTTGTGTTCTTGAATGGGATGCTATAGTTTGCTACTTATTTTCTGATGCCGGCTGTCGAGACATTACAGCCCCCGTTGTCCCATGCAACTTCCGTCCCTCAAACCTTTCAGCTATCATACTTTCGGAGTTATGCTGGGAGGCAATAGTTAGTGACTCACCCTGTACATGAGCGAATTACTCCGTTACAGGGCCTAACTCGAAAATGTAAATTTTACTGTCAAACTTATCAACTTTTCAAATCTTATGCATTCTCAATAATTCGTAACATGCTTTTCATGCACTCTCCTAACTATTAAAGAAGAACCTGCTCACTCTAACAAAGCCGTCTTTAGAAGATTGTTTGCCACTGATTTGGACATACACTGAAGCAATACAGTGGGACGATGCTGAGGCATTGATTATATGTCACCAGTGGCATGGCCAAGAGACCAGCGTTGCCAGACTCAGTAAAAACAGGGTGCGAACGCTGCTTGACTGAAACAGTGGGAAAACAGGTTTAAAGTTCTCAACTACAATCTCGTTCACGTCGTGGCGTAAACCACTAAAGAGATGATTAGTTCTATCACAACGCACGTTACAATTACTCCAAAAAGAAAAAAAAGCAGCAGGTACTGAAGCATATGACAACGGTTAACAGTAAAAAGTCACGTACTCCCCATAGCGAATAAATGCAAATTCAAAATTTTTCAAAGACGAAACATCACATTAATGCCATCTTTGCTGGTAATAACAAGTCGTTAACTATTACTATGACTCTTAGACTTAAGAAAGTGCCGGTCTATTTTGAAACTAACAGTGGCTCTTCAATTCCGCTCGTCAACATGCAGACGTATCGAAATCTAAAAATGCCAAAGTTAACAGACTTTCCAAGTTCGCGGTTCATTTATAGCAGTCGGGAGATTGTAAAAAAAGGACAATTCTTAATGAATGTTGGGTTGTAACATTTTAAAAAGTAGGTTATATTCATTCCAGTGAAGCAGCGAATTTATTACGACATTATGTCTTCTATGCTTCAGACTTCAGCATTGACGATGGAACAAATAAAATTCAAACTTATATTCTGAATGGAAAGTAAAATCATCTGTTGAAAAAATGTATCTTTCCCGAAGGAAACGCAGTGTCAGAGACTAAAAGGCACACATTACACTGAAGCTGAATGCAGTACCGATATTTTTCAAAGTGTACAACATATTTTTGTGTTCAGCGATACAGTGAAGCAGGAACTCGACCATCTTGAATAGAACGAGATTAACGAAGGCACAACCAGGAGCAAATGACAAATGCCCGCCATAGTCGTACAGAAAACCAATGGCTCACTTCAGATCTGCGGAGATTTCAAAGGGATGGTTAGTTCTCAATTTATTTATTAATATTCTATTCCCAGGCCGGAACTGATGTCAAAATTAACTGGTGATGTGTACTTTGCTAAGCTGGATCGTAAGAAGCATAAGTTCAAATCCATTTGGACGAAGGCACACGATTTATAGTGATAAATGCTCCGTTTAATCTATACCAGCGATACTCAAAGTGAAGACCTGGGACACCCGACGCCTCTGCGAGGACTCCTCCAAAATTTCGACTTATGGAACAAAGCACATCAAGGCTTGTCAAATACTGAAACAAATAACTCTTATAAATATCAAGTGAACGCTGGTTTTATAAAACGTATTCTTTCCCCCCAGTGTGTAACAGTGGTGACACAATACTTGTCACTGCTCACGCCCCCTCAGGTGGCTCAGCATTTAGTTGCTGGGTACGGGCTTGGCGACCCCGGAGTCCCTGCGCTGGGGACTGGGAAGCGCCACCAGTCCTCAATACCGTAAGCTCTGACCGTGCTTCAACGACCACCGTAAGGCACGAGAGTGGAACGTTGTACAGTAAAGAGCCCGGGGATCTTGGCTTAACTGCCTGGGTCGTGAGGAAAAAAAAAACCTCAATCTCAAGGTGTGCTCCGCGCCAAGGAGACGCACGGGTGTTGAGGTAGAACAGTTGCTAGTGGGCGACTGGCGACCTCTGGGGAACCTGCCGCCCCCCGCCCCCCCCCCCCGGTTGTATTAGGCTTACCCAGGCAAGCGGGGCTCTATCTGGGTGGACATTCCTTCTCCTAGCTACTCGTGGGACCATCATGAAACGAAATATGAATAGTGCGCAAGCACGAATCTCTAAGAAAGGAAAGTTCAATGCTTCAGAGTATGACCCCCAATCGTTCCCTTCAATGTCCACACCAGGGAAGGAACGGCAGTCTAAATTACCTGGTGAGACATATTATCCTCGATTTCTGGTTTGCAGCCGAACAGATGCAGACTCATTACTGACCACAAAGACTCAGTTTTTTTGTGGAAAATTTAAAGGACAAGTTTGGAGAAGTTGAGGGCATTCCTAAAATGTGGTCTGGAGCAGTCCTCACACAGACAGCATCCCCAGCACAGTCACGAGCATTGCTTGCTTCTGACAAGCTCGGTGATGTTGCAGTCTCCATTATGTCGCATAAGAGCCTCAATATGGTTTAGGGACTTATATTTCATCGTGACCTGTTGTTGCAGTCTGACGACGAGCGTCGTGCAAATCTGGAACGCCGCAGTGTCCACTTTGTACGACGTGTCTTCAGGGGCTTAAAGATAGTAGGGTCACCACCAGAGCGTTCATCTTGGTTTTCGAGGGAGACACCCTGCCCGAGAAGGTCAAGGTGATGAAATATCGATGTGATGTTAAGCCTTACGTCCCTCCACCCATGTGCTGCTTTAAGTGCTGGAGGTTTGGACATATGTCATCGAGATGTGACGCCAACCCTACCTGTCGGGATTGCGGACGTGCCACTCACCCCAACGTACCGTGTTTGCCGCTCCCTGTTTGTGCCAACTGCAGGCAGAAACATTCACCTTGCTCCTCAGACTGCACGGTTTATCAAAAAGAACGGAAGATTATTGAATATAAGACCTTGGACAGGCTCACTTACACAGAGGGTAAATGCAAGTACGACCGACTTCACCCTCTGCGCATTTCATCGATGTTTGTTGCAGCAGCTTCGATGTCGCCGTCCCTGGTGACGAGCCCCCAAGCTCAGCTGCTTTTTGTGGGCCCTCTAGCCCATCCGTCTATTCCTGCCCCCCAGGTAGTTGCCGGCCGGAGTGGCCGAGCGGTTCTAGGCGCTACAGTCTGGAACCGCGCAACCTCTATGGTCGCAGGTTCGAATCCTGGCTCAGGCAAGGATGTGTGTGATGTCCTTAGGTTAGTTAGGTTTAAGTAGTTCTAAGCTCTAGGGGACTAATGACCACAGAAGTTAAGTCCCATAGCGCTCAGAGCCATTTTGAACCCAGGTAGTTATCAACTTCAGGAGTAACAAACAACCGTTCCTTCTTTGGGGACTTCAGTCCCCACCTCTGCACTGGAGGAGTACCCCCCTCGCGTGGAAGGTATCGCTTGGTGCCCTCACTTCCACGGTTACTGCCCCTCCAGACGTCAGCCAGTGGCTGAAAAAGCCACCACAGGCCCGTAGGGCTTCCAGGTCTTCCTCGGTCCATGAGACTTGGTCGGAAAAGCCCACCCAGCCTGATAAACCGAGGGACAAACGGGACCCTACCAAAAAGAAGAAAAAGCAAAAGGAGAAGGGAATAGAGACAGAAAAGGAGTTCACCAGTACACCTGAAGATGATGTGGAGCATCTAGCGTCCCCTCAGGAGCTAGATGTTGCTCGACCCACAGTTCTTATGGAAGCTGATCAGGCTACTTCTCAATCGGTGGCGGCGAGTGCTTCTAAGGCGTAACCTATACCCCCCCCCCCATCTTTTTTCATGTCTTCACAGTCGGATATCATTATCCTTCAATGGAATTGCCGTGGTTTTTTCCACCATCTTGCTGAGTTGAAACAGCTTTTGTGACTTTTCCCTGCCACTTGTCTGGCCCTACAGGAAACCTGGTTTCCTGTTAGGCGGACCCCCTGCTCTGTGGCAACTGGGGTTACTATAAGAACCATGTAGAATACCACAGGGTGTCTGGCGGTGTCTGTGTTTATGTTCTTGCCACTGTTCCTAGTGCCTCAGTGCAACTTCACACGGCTCTCGAGGCTATGGCTGTTAGAATTCGGGCAGGAATTTAGCTTACCATCTGTTCACTCTACCTTCCCCCAGATGAGGTTGTCCCTCTTGCCGACCTAGCTGACTTGTTTTCCCAGCTCCCCCTGCCAATCACCTTTTGAGGAACTTTAATGCCTACCACCTTTTTATGGGGTGGGGCCTAGATCTCGGGCCAGGGTAGGAACGTTGAGGTTCAAAAATGGCTCTGAGTACTATGGGACTTAACTGCTGAGGTCATCAGTCCCTTGGAACTTAGAACTAATTAAATCTAACTAACCTATGGACATCACACACATCCATGCCCGAGGCAGGATTCGAACCTGCGACCGTAGCGGTCGCACAGTTCCAGAATGTAGCACCTAGAACTGCTTGGCCACTCCGGCTGGCGGAACATTGAGGCTCTCTTGGCACAGCAGGACATTTTCCTTCTTAACACTGGTGCTCCCACATATTTTAGCTTGACTCATGGCACATACTCGGCCATTGACCTCTCTCTTAGTAGCCCAGGTCTTCTTCCATACCTCATCTGGAGGGTCCACGAAGACCTTTCTATCCTGGTTTCTCTTTTTTAATCCCAACCCCCTGACCAGCTGCCACAATGGTCTTTGCGTGGAGCTGATTGGGCAGCCTACACCTCAGCTACTATGACCATTGCTCCACTTCCTGGTGACATTGATTTGGCTGCGGACCAGGTCACTATGGCCATTGTTTCTGCTGCCGAGGCAACTGTCCCCTGTTCATCAAGTATCCTAAGGTGTAAATCAGCCCCTTGATGGATACCAGGGATTGCAGAAGCGATCTGGGACCACCAGCGAGCCCTACAACGACACCGGTATCATTCTTCCCTAGAGAACCTGGTTGCCTTTAAATGGCTGTCGGCCTGGGCTCAGCGGATAATCTGGCGGAGCAAACAGGACTGTTGAGAACGATATGTTACCACCTTAGGTTCTCGCACCTCCCTATCTCAGGTGTGGTTACAGGTTCGGGGCATTTTTGGCATTCGCCCTCCTTTGTCTGCCCCTTGCCCTTCTCTTCGGGGTACACTTTGTACTGACCTAATCACCATCGCTGAACAGCTGGCAGAGTACTTTGCTCATATTCCCGCGACAGCAGCCTACAACGCAGAATTACGCGCCATTAAAGAGCAGGCTGAGCGTACGCTGTTGTCGTTTCGCATGCACCGTTGGGAAAGATACAACACCCCGCTTAGTGAATGGGAGTTCCAAAGTGCCCTTACAGCTTGCCCCGATACCTCTCCAGGTCCAGACCGAATTCAGAACCAGTTCCTTCGCCATCTTTTGGTGCACTGTCAGGGTGAATTACTCGCCCTGTTTAACTGCATCTGGATGGAGAGCGTTTTCCCAACTCGTTGGCAGGATAGCGTTACCATCTCGATGGTGAAACCTGGTGCAGATCCGCTGATGGTTGATAGCTATCGCCCTATCAGCGTTACCAATGTTATGTGCAAACTCCTAGAACGGATGGTGAGTCAGCGGCTCATGTGGATCCTTGAAGCTCAGGGCCTCCTAGCCTAGCAACAGGGGGGCTCCGATCAGGGCCACTCAGCGATGTACAATTTAGTCTCTCTAGAGTCGGCAATTCGTGCAGCTTTTACTCGGCGAGAACATCTAGTGGCTGTTTTCTTTGATATTCTGAAGGTGTACGATACCACCTGGCCCCATCATATCCTTGCTACGCTGCACGAATGGGACTTACGGGGTACACTTCCGATTTTTCTACGGAATTTCCTCTCCAATCGCTCCTTTCGGGTACGAGTTGGTACATATTTTAGCTCTGCTCATATTCAGGAGAACGGCGTCCCGCAGGGCTCAGTTCTCAGTGTTCCCCTCTTTTTGGTGGCGATTAATGGTCTGTTCCTCTCTATATACTGATGACTTTTGTCTTTATTACAGTTCCCCAAGCATCAGTGCCCCTGTGTGGCAGCTGTAGGGAGCTATCCGCAAGGCACATTTTTGGGCATCCAATCATGGTTTTCAGTTCAAGACCTGAGTGATGCATTTCTGTCATCGTCGCATGGTTCACCTCCATCCAGAACTCTAACTTGCCAATGAACTCCTTCACATTGAGGAGATGCATCACTTCCTTGGCATGCTCTTTGATGCTCAGCTCACTTGGACACCTTATCATCATGAGGTTAAAGAATGCTGCTGGCGGCACCTCAACATCTTTCGGTGCCTCAGCCACACCGTTTGGGGGGCTGTACGAACAAACCTTGTACAGCTCTACGAGACGGAGCTCGACTACGGGAGCGTGGTGTACGACTCAGCACCACCTTCAACGTTGCAGACCTTCGACCCGATTCCAAATTGTGGCGTCAGACTGGCGACAGGTGCCTTCCACACTAGTCCGGTGACTAGCCTTCTTGTAGAAGATGGAATCCCTCCCCTACGATTCCGCTGACAACAGTTGATTGCGTCATACATCACCCACGTCCATGCCTCGCCCTACCACCCAAACTGCAGGCTTCTTTTTCCATTTTCTGCACTCCTCACAACAGCGGCCTAGGTCGGGTCTCCCGATCGCGGTCCGCATTCATCCCCTTCTCTCGAGTCCTTTCCTCTTCCTCCATCCTTCTGGCCCTCTTCTACCCCTTTTTGGTCCCTCCCTCGCTTGTGGCTTTGCTTGGATTTGTCCTGCGACTCCAAGTCCTCCGTTCCACCCGCCAGTCTTCGTCAACAATTCCTGGCTCTTCTTGCCTCATTTCGCGATGCAGATGCAGTCTACACCGATTGTTCTGTGGGCAATGGAAGAACTGGGTTTGCTTTCATCCACGACGACTACGTTGAGCAGCATTCCCTACATTGTGGAAACAGTGTTTTCACTGCGGAGCTGGTTGCTCTTTATCGTGCACTCACTCACCTTTCCTCCTGCCGTGGGGAGTCATTTGTCATATGCAGTGACTCCCTGAGTGGATTGCAAGCACTCGACCAGTGTTTATCTTGGGACCCTATGGCTCGCGATTTTCAAGATGCTAATTTTTGCTCTCGCTTAGTGTGGTCGTTCAGCGACATTTGCGTGGATCCCGGGCCACATTGGCATTCCAGGAAACGAACGTGTCGATCGGTTGGCCAAGCAGGTCACCATTTAGCCACTCCTGGAGCTTGGTCTCGTGGAAAGAGACCTACATCGATAGGTCCGTGATGTCTGGAGCTCTGAATGATCTGTCTTGAACACGCCAAATAAGCTCTGCATGGTCAAGTCGTCCACGGCCGTATTGAACTCATCTTTGAGGGGCACGTGTAGAGACTCAGTTGTTCTCTGCTGTCTCCGAATTGGACATATGTGGTTGACCCACAGCTATCTCCTTCGTCGTGAGAACTCACCCAAGTGTCACTGTGATGCAGGGCTGACAGTGGTCCATCTTCTGGAGTACTGCTCCCTTTTAGCCCCCTTGCGGCAGTCTTTTAGTTTACCAGCTGCACTTCCTTTAACTCTAGGTGACGATGTCTCTATAGCTGACTCAGTTTTACGTTTTATCCGTGCAGCTGGGTTTTATCACTCGCTCTAGTGTGGGTGCTCTTACATGATTTCTCAGGCTACACCCACTCCAGCGACTTTTAATTGTGACGTAGATACCAACATAGTGTCTTTTGTGGTAACACAGTTGTGTTGGTTCCTCTACCAACGCTTTCCAGCTGGAGGTGCTTCATTTGTAGTTGAGAGGTTGACCTTTTATCTGATCCATCAACCACTATAGTCTGTTTTACTTTAGTCAACTATTTGCTCTGCTCCTTTTATGTGTCCTCTATTTTGTGTTATTCCGGTGTTCATTTTAGCTCTGTACCCGTTGGTGTTCCCTCCCTCTGAGTGCAGAGGTTACGCTTTTCCTGTATAGGCCTTTTACAAGTATGTCTGTCTGGAACTGGGGACTGATGACCTCGATGTTTAGCCTCCATCAAATCCAAAACCAACCACCCCACTACTCTCACATGCAGGGGACGTGCGAATGCTCTCTCTCTATCTCTATCTCTATCTCTATCTCTGTCTCTTTGTGTGTGTGTGTGTGTGTGTGTGTGTGTGTTTGAATGATGAAGGAATTTTCGCTGCTTCTCATGTGCTACCTGCTTCTCAGTTAAGAAAGCTAACTATCCACAGTAAGGGTGGACACTTGTTACGAAACATACTTCCCCCACATTACTCCTCTCCATTGTGGCACTTGCTTTACCTGCGCACTGTAATTACATTTAAAATCAACAAAGTGCAAATGTAAGCAATATATTTGTTGTTCACAAATCATTTGATTGCTGTACTCCTAACTTATAAACTGGCAGAAATTGGAAAAGTTCAGGCTGTTAATGCTTTATGTCTGAACACAGCCAATGATACTAATACTAATAATAACAATACTATGTACAACATTATAGTAGCCCTTATGTAGTTACTGCAGTGTCATACTGTCAATTAATTCATTTGTCTGTCTCGAAGCGAGTAATGAAGCAATTTATGAACTACAGCAGCTACTATCTACAACTTCCAACTTGGAGAAGACATATTCTTGAGATATGTAACATTTGTTACGAATCTTCAGTGATGTACGGGACAGAGCATAATATATGCACATAGTGGATGGACTTTGTGAGGAACCTCTAATCCCTGTTGCATTAATGCTACTATTTGAGGAACATAAATTATTCATAATTTATGTAACCAGTATTAGAATCTTACAAAACTGTGACAATAGTATTTACCTTCTGAAAATAATTTACTGACTGAAACAGAATCAAATCGTTTAGTTTTTACCCCACAGAACATTTCATTTTACCTCTCAGTGGGTAACTATCCACTGGTTGGGAACCACTGCCTTAAAGCCTTTGTAACAAACTCTTGGGTGAGAAACTCAAAGGTTGTTCATCTAACTCGAAAAGTTCCTCTAAATATTTCCAGGCACAGACATCTATGTAATAAAACTCTCGGAGACCTGGTTCATGCCAAGAATTCCTACCAGTTCCGTAAATCTAGACATCAACTTCTTTTCAAGACACGACAGATATAACAGATGAGGGACACACATAAACATTAATGAAGATAAACAAGAGAAATACATGTTCAGAGAGAGCAAATCTGTTAACAAAAAGTAAATAATCTGTGGTTTTTACAAACTTCGTATAGGAGGCAAGTTGGACTTTTTCAAAACTCCGCTCTTCTCTCTCGGACCAATATACACTCCTGGAAATGGAAAAAAGAACACATTGACACCGGTGTGTCAGACCCACCATACTTGCTCCGGACACTGCGAGAGGGCTGTACAAGCAATGATCACACGCACAGCACAGCGGACACACCAGGAACCGCGGTGTTGACCGTCGAATGGCGCTAGCTGCGCAGCATTTGTGCACCGCCGCCGTCAGTGTCAGCCAGTTTGCCGTGGCATACGGAGCTCCATCGCAGTCTTTAACACTGGTAGCATGCCGCGACAGCGTGGACGTGAACCATATGTGCAGTTGACGGACTTTGAGCGAGGGCGTATAGTGGGGATGCGGGAGGCCGGGTGGACGTACCGCCGAATTGCTCAACACGTGGGGCATGAGGTCTCCACAGAACATCGATGTTGTCGCCAGTGGTCGGCGGAAGGTGCACGTGCCCGTCGACCTGGTTCCGGACCGCAGCGACGCACGGATGCACGCCAAGACAGTAGGATCCTACGCAGTGCCGTAGGGGACCGCACCGCCACTTCCCAGCAAATTAGGGACACTGTTTCTCCTGGTGTATCGGCGAGGACCATTCGCAACCGTCTCTATGAAGCTGGGCTACGGTCCCGCACACCGTTAGGCCGTCTTCCGCTCACGCCCCAACATCGTGCAGCCCGCCTCCAGTGGTGTCGCGGCAGGCGTGAATGGAGGGACGAATGAAGACGTGTCGTCTTCAGCGATGAGAGTCGCTTCTGCCTTGGTGCCAATGATGGCCGTATGCGTGTTTGGCGCCATGCAGGTGAGCGCCACAATCAGGACTGCATACGACCGAGGCACACAGGGCCAACACCCGGCATCATGGTGTGGTCAGCGATCTCCTACACTGGCCGTACACCTCTGGTGATCGTCGAGGGAACACTGAATAGTGCACGGTACATCCAAACCGTCATTGAACCCATCGTTCTACCATTCCTAGACCGGCAAGGGAACTTGCTGTCCCAACAGGACAATGCACGTCCGCATGTATCCCGTGCCACCCAACGTGCTCTAGAAGGTGTAAGTCAACTAGCCTGGCCAGCAAGATCTCCGGATCTGTCCCCCATTGAGCATGTTTGGGACTGGATGAAGCGTCGTCTCACGCGGTCTGCACGTCCAGCAGGAACGCTGGTCCAACTGAGGCGCCTGGTGGAAATGGCATGGCAAGCCGTTCCACAGGAATACATCCAGCATCTCTACGATCATCTCCATGGGAGAATAGCAGCCTGCATTGCTGCGAAAGGTGGATATACACTGTACTAGTGCCGACATTGTGCATGCTCTGTTGCCTGTGTCTATGTGCCTGTGGTTCTGTCAGTGTGATCATGTGATGTATCTGACCCCAGGAATGTGTCAATAAAGTTTCCCCTTCCTGGGACAATGAATTCACGGTGTTCTTATTTCAATTTCCAAAAGTGTAATTATAGCCAGTGACACTAATATAACTTATTCTGTACAACACTCCCTGCAGTGTGAAATCTAGGTGACTTCTTTCTACTCCAAATTTTATCTTACTTCAGCCTACACTTACTTTTCACATGGCTATTAGTCACACTATTAAAGATATATTTGCAAACAAACACCCAATCAGAGTAATTCGTACTTCTCAGATATCGGCGCCTGGTGCGTCTGCCCCCAGCATAGTTTTCATGACATAATTACTAGAATATACGAGAAAGAAACCTCAATCGAGTACATACAGAAACGTTGAACGCAAAAACATATCTGAACTGACAGCTGAGGCTCAGCAAATAGTTAGGGAGACGACCTCCACTCCTTTGCTGCAAATAAGTGACAAACTTTGTGAATTTACCCACAAACTGACTCAACTTTACGACATATAAACTCCCCTAAAGACCGAAAAAGCGAATAGGAAACATACACCTTGGCTGAATATCAGAGATACTGTGCCTCGGGAATTCAGATTATGCCCTATAACAGAAAATCATGGTGCTTACCAGCAGAAGTGAAATAGAGGCTGATAAGCTGTGGGAAATGCTGAACTGACAACAGATAAAGGTCACCTATCCTATAAAAAACCCTCGTATTCTTGGTATACGTAATTGCTGTAGCATATGTCATTGTCCCAACCGATGATTTGAACTGGTACTTCTCATCACCTACAACCACAATTAAACCTAAAACGAAACAATGATTTGTTGATCGCTACACGGATATTAGCGACGGTAGGAGAGAACAATTCTGTCTTAAGCATGCATATCAAATCACAGTCCAAATGATGAAGCGTATCATTGGCCCACTCCTGACCAATATAACAGATATCTTCAATCACTCCTCGACCACAAGCATTTTTCCCGGTACTTGGAAACAAGGGTTTATCGAACTACTACCCAAAAACAATGTTACTACAGCACCCTCTGATTACCGACCTATATGCATTCTTCCAGCTCAGTCCAAAGCCTTAGAATATATAGTACGCTGTCAGAAAATCGAACATTTAACTGATAATCAGCATTCCGAAAACATAACAATAAAATATCTGCTTTACTAAAAGTGACAGATACGACGTTGCAGGTTGATTGGTGTGAAAAACGTACAACTTAAGTTTAATTTTAATGTTGATAAATTTAATTCGAAGTAATTTTTTCAAGATGACTGTCTTAAAAAAATGGTTCAAATGGCCCTAAGCACTATGGGACTTCACATCTGTGGTCATAAGTCCCCTAGACTTAGAACTACTTAAACCTAACTTAGGACATCACACACAGCCATGCCCGAGGCAGGATTCGAACCTGCGACCGTGGTAGCATCGCTGTTCAAGACTCAAGCGACTAGAACCGCTCGGCCACAGCGGCCGGGGACTGTATTCACATAATGTGTGTGTGCCGGGTATGGATATGAGTGGTCGCCTTAACATTTTTTTTACTTGTACAGTTTCGCGCTTCGAGGGGTAAAGAAAATCCCTAAACAACAAAAACAAAATTAAAGCATAAATACAACGCAAAAGCCCCCTACTAGCGGAACAAACATTAGACATTACGCCCGTGGCTATTAGTGAAAAGGTGTCTGCAGATCCTTCTAACATACCATTGGGGCCAGATTCTTCTCCACGAACAAAATATCTGCATGATTCTGTCATTTGTTATGGTCCATAAAATTGAGACACAGATAGTTCGCTGTCAGAAAATCAAACATTTAACTAATATCAATCAGCTTCTCGTAATCGGCACACCCCAATTGTAAGGAGCGTCCAAGAAGATGTTACTCAGATGACTACCGAAATGTTCGGACTAGCATTTGTGGCGTTGGAGAGGAATGAATCATTGCAATAGGAAGGTCCAAAAATCAAGCAAGTATTTGTCACCACCCCAGTAGCGGTGCAGTATGATCAGACCCTTGAACCACATCACTACATGCATCTTAGTATGTCGATAAAATGTCATATCTGGGATAAGGAAGAATGTGAGGATCTCTGCAGTTGGGATCATGCACTAAATGAGGGCCAACACCAGTCTTATCAACCTCCACAACCCCACGACAGACCAAAATTCCATACGATGTTCATTCATATTAACCAAATGGTATTGGAGATACAAAGGAGAATATGCCCTATATATGGAATGGAGTCTCTGGCGATTCATATATTTGTAGTTTACCAAATATCAGGCAACTTTAGCGTCTGAACCGAGCAGAGTGTCATACAATAAACGTCAGACCACCAGCCAAGTAACTATGTGCAGCTTTCTATAGGATTTTGGGGATGGCCTCTCATCACATGACAATAAAAATCATTGGCCCTCTGCAGCTGCTCACTCAGCATTCAGCGCCGACGTAACTGAAGCCCATAATAAAACTCCTTAAGGTGACATAGTGTCGGCGAAATATGCGCCAAAGTAACTGGTGGTTTGTGAGAGGTGGCAGCCAATTCTTCAATCAGATTTCGCAGAGGCTGCGCTGGCAGTGAGTCCACATCATCATTGTGGCGACATATACAGCAGCTGCTATAACTCACTCATTGACCATTCCGAGACCGCCCGCTATAGTAGGGGGGGGGGGGGGGGTGAGTGTATCATATCACATTTTGATGATCATTCCCCATTGGTGATGTAACCAAAGACTGCTTGTAAACTGCATGCTGTTGTCTTTGGCACTGGGAGGACCATAGCCACATGGGAAATCCTAGGTGCCAGGTAGACACTGACATAATCAGACCACTGGATCATGTTCAAATACCACAGCAAGTTGCTACAGACATCCGTATGTAAGCCTGTTAGAAAATGATTATAGGAAAGGTGTGTCATACATCAACCACTACATCTAAAGATGACCCACAAACATTAGACGATATCCCAGACATATCATCATATTGCAGAAGGCGTATGACGGTGTTAATGAAGGACGGAAGGAGGGCCAGCTGCCGCAATACCTTCTCGAGATAATCGTCATGGCCTATCCTATCATTCTTTGACATTGGGGGCCCATACACACTACATGCCTCTGCCAGTGTGATGACTGCAGTTGCTAACAAGATAGGTCTGGTCCACGGAGACTGCTTGGGACCGGCCACTCTGAATTTTTCAGTTCAATAAACTTTACCGACAGCCGTAACCTTTAAGATGTTTTATTTTATTTCATTTCGAAACCAACCAGTTTAGGCAATTCATTTTGCGATCTCGAAGCCCCTGCATAATAAAAGAGTATACATGTAGCAATATAAGTGTGTAAAAATCAAGTTTAGAAGTGACAGGTAATCATAACACCGCTTAAGCTTAAAAATGAGAAAAGTATAGGCGTTAAGTCAATGTCTACATCCAGCACAATAAACTAAAATATGTGTATATACTTGTTCGCAGCATTAAACCGAACCTCAATGTATATCCGGCAAAAAAACTAAAACATATGTACATGCGAAGGGCTTATTTTAATAGTGTTACAAGTCCATTACCTCCACTGTTCTGCCTATAATTCTTCTGAAATTAATGATCCAAACAAACAGAAACAGAGGTTCATTTCTAGCGAGAAGCCATATGCTTGAATATTTCTGGTATCTCAACTGCAGATTTTTCAGCGCTCATTTAACTTTAGGACTCTGTATCTCAAAATGAACAAAAATGGACTTGTAGTACTATTAAAATAAGCCCTTCATAATTGTCAGGCATACAACTATTTAACATCACAGATTTTCTAGGAAACAAGTCAATTCTTTAAGAAGATCAGCACAAGACAGCGAACAAGGAAGAGCTCTGTAGAAACTAAGCTCATCTTTTTTTTAATAATAAAATCCTATCAAATTCTTTTAGATGAGGAATCGACTAGTATATATAATCTTCATTTAAAGTTAAATGTTACACAGTAAGCTACGAAATACAATAGTATGGATATTTACAGCCTATCCAATGTCACGCATGGTAAGACAAGTAGTTGGCACAGCATCAAAAATAAAATGACGCAAAACCCAACGGCAGTCGGTATATTAAGAGAAAATATCATGCATAGCGAACACTAAGAATATTCACAACTATCTTGTGGCCTAGGTTGTGCAGTAAATCGGAATAAAACACATGATTGGTTGCCTTTATATCAATTAACATGTCAACATTACCACAGCGAAATAAATCAACAAGAAAGTGAAATCCAACTTAAGCAAGCCGAGTCCTCTAAGTTCACAACCGAGAGTATCATACAATTTCACTGGGTGTATAAGGAAATGCCTAACATGACCTATCTATAGATGCCAAACCATCTAAATACTAAGCAAGTTTTGTCGCATTAGGGAATGTGGGTACGGAAAAATAATAAAAGGTAAATGAGTGTGCGAAGACCCCCATATTGTCATAGTTGAACCCCATAAAGCGAGCATCATAATCTTTTTCCATGAACACCAAAATTCATCTCTAGTTAGAACATCATAATATTATCCCTAAACTGTAAGGAGAAGTAAGGACAACACTGAGATGCTGATACACTAACACGGTCCTAATCATACTCATCAGGTGTAGTCAAGACATACCGAATTCCCACAAGTGAATTGGGGAATGTGTCGGTTTGGGTCTAAAAAAACAACTGGCTTAAACGTGGTAGCTGACAGTAGGTAACACTAGTTCCCATTCTAAGGAAGCATTAAATGCTTCATTGCCCTAAGTATAAAAGTAGCGTATCAGATACCAATAAACTAAGAACTTGGTCACTAATAAACATATGCTTCCTGCCACAGGAGTAGACTGCTATACCGGATACAAAAAGTTGCAGAAAACAAAATCTACGATTTTATAGGAAGGTAACGTGTACTAAGCTTCAGGTAAACAATCAATGCGTTATAGTAAGGTTGAACAATTATATTCATGCTAGGAATCTTCGACAACAAAATATAGGACACGAACTGTATATTGTCTTAAACATAATGATGAAACTTGTAAGAGCTTAAAAAATGTAGAGGTACATAAATAATACTAAGCAAAATTTACTGCAATAGGCCAAAAATTAGGTATGACTTGACCCTGCCGTGCCAAAATCAGTATGGGTTATTCTAGCTGAAATGGTATTATAGTTATGACAGAGATCGGCCCACTGGAATCCAGTGGGTCGCTATCAAACTATATATCTCACTCGAATTGCCGAAACTGCTTGCTTTCGAAATAAAATAAAATATCTTAAAGCGTACAGCTGTTGGTAAAGTTTATTGAATTGAAAAGTACGTACTAGTCGCTGTACCCAGACCAACAGAGACACTGAATGTGGGCAGCCAAAATCCTCATAGATATCTTGAAGTCGTTGTTGAGCAACATAAGGGGTTGGTAATGGTGAACCCTTCTTCTGGCAGATGGTTTGGGAAGCAATATAGGGAAGCCATTAACAAAGGTGGGTGGAATCTGCATTGCAGGGATCATCAGTTCTTGGTACATCATAGCCCACTGGGGCATCACAACATCGTGGAATGTAGAAGAATATCAGGACACCATCTGGCGATTTGTTCACTGCCCATTGTGGAGGGTGTCACCGATGTTCTCCATCATTATGGGGTCGAAGAGGGTTGCTGCATCTCTATCGAGAGCATGAGGCACAAGCAGAAGACTTCATGGATCTCTGCAGCTGTGTGGTCTTCTGTGACACGGAACAGCCAGTAATGATCGTAGAAGGCGTTGGAAGCATCCTTTTGGACTGACAGGCGCCAGCCATCTGACATATCCAGCCTGAGGATCAATGCTCTTCGAAGTATGTAATATGATGCAGGGCTGGTGGTTTACCTCCAATCCAGTCCTGACTATGTATGCGCGCTAGTGTCCCCTCGAGATGGCATCGCGTAATCATAGTGATTCTGTTGCAATTTTTCAACCTCAGCCTGGGGTCCTGGTGATAGCAGATGGACATATATCTCGCATAGTAGCATAAGATGATATGCTATGTTTGGTTTTGCCAACACATATCCTCTTGACTACAGTGTATCATTAAGCACGACAGAGCCTTTTGTGCAATCGAGCTACCACTACATCATGGAAAGAAACATCAGATACCACCTCTCACAGCTACATCTCCCTTATCTTCTCCCGACACTATGAACCCTCAAAGAGGCTGCCATTCAGCTTCCATGAGCTCCTACTCCGGTATATCCTCAGTATTGGGAGGGAGGTCGTGCAAAGGTAGGTATCATGGCAAGTAAAGAACGCTGGCCGTATCTCAGCTTCAAGCGTCTTTGCCGTTAATCCCTGTGAGATGTAGACATAGTCAAGACGACCCGCTGACTGTCCAGTTATATATGTGTGTCCTTGTCTGGTACTGTGAATAGTCTGTCAGGTATCGATGAAGCAAGGATCTTGCACCACCCGTTGCAGTTCCTGGCACGTGTTAAGGTGTGGCATTCGATCCTGTGCCGAAAAGACACAACTGAAGTCGCGCCCTAGGATGATATGATTGTAGTGTACCTTTAATAAGAGCGTGACATGATCCACATGAAACTTTGAATGGTCTCTCCTCATTCCATTCTGGAGGGAGATGTACACATTCCTAATGCCCTGATATATGACAGAAAGTCCCCTTAGTGACTGGAGGTAGGTCATATCATCGATCATGATCTTTTCCTTCACAAGAGTGACTGTACTTCTGTCCACAACGTATTGTGAAACATCTGCAGCTAGACCTTGGAAATGACGGTATTGAGGCTGACGGTGGCAATCCAGTAGGCCTGTCTAGAAGAACGGGACAGAGGGCAGCATTGCTGGTGCCTTTTGGGAGAGGTTGAAGTAAGAAGCCTGAAGAAGATCACAGTTCGAAAACGGTTCCCGCTTATATACTTCAGCATTTAATGGGCGTGATGTGAAGCAACTGAAACTGCTCTAGCTACGGCAGCAGATGTCACGTCTTCGACATCATCAAAGCACACAGTCGGATTTGTGCAATAATCATCCTTCCGAATTAATGGGGTGGCACAAGGCTGCAGCACGTCTGTAAAGCGTTATGAAACTGAATCAGTCTGCTTTACACTATTCGGAAGCATCCCGCTGTGTCATGCCACTTGCAAATCCACTACCGGTCGAATCCATTCAGGGGGACCGACGATCATTCGTCGTGCCGGCAAAGGTCACCACTGTCGAGATCTTAATCCTCTGCATACGTCATCCGGCAGTTATCGGACAGAGCCAAGTCGTCTTCATCAGAGACAAAAGCGTCAGTCCTCACCACCAAGTCTGCAGTGGCTGACCTCTCCTGTGGGGCTCTTCCCCCTTTGTGGTGCAAGACCAGTGCTTGGGGGGTGATTTGCAGTGTGTATTGTCCATGTATAGTGCTCTGCTCCCACATTGGGGGACACTCATTCTTGATTGGAAATGAAGTTCTGTCGAGAGCCGGACGTCAGATGGTACAGATTCAATGATTCCCACATATGTCAATGGGAGCACCATTGGACTGGATGACATCTCCTCCTCCACCAGCGGCGGTTGCGTGATCTGATATTGTATACAGCTTGATCTACTGATTCAGTTTCATAACGCTTTACAGGCGTGCTGCAGCCTTGTGCCACCCCATTAATTCGGACAGTTGTAAATTATGATGGCACAGCATCCGCCGACATTCAGTAGGGGGAGACATGTTAAGTAAGTTCTATTCACACGTGGTTCACCCTGTTCAGATCTGCATACATGGTGAAGTGTATCGATTTTTCCGCCAAATGGCTTATCTCACTGCCATAGTGTTTCAACGCTGCTATCACCATCTCTGCTGTCACTTTAGACGGCAGCTCGCACACACAAGCCATCCTCTGGCCGAGACCTACATTTACCACTTCCACGGGGCCAATGCGTCCATCAGACTGTCTCAATTAAAGATCGCTCATCCTTTCACAAGCTGCGTCGCTCACCAGTTTCGAGGCGACCATGCCACTCACGATGGAGAGGTGATTATTCTAGTTCATGATAATCGACGCGAATGTCGTCTCGAAGAAGCTGTTCAATTTCCAACGCTTTTGTTCGCCCGTATTGAAATCCTTTTAAAGCCATTGTCCTATTTAAAGCCAATTTTGACTTCTTTCTTCTTCCCCATCAAAATTTAAAACTAACCAGTCAAGCTGATGGTCGTCTTCTTGGAGATTTATTCTAATAAGCAAAGCTTTGGAGGAATTTTTGATATTAACGTAGATCTATTTATCCTTCGGTTCCGCCTTCCAGAAACATTGTTAGTGCGGTGGTTCCTTCCACTGCAGTTCCTTATATCACTTGGCTTACTCTTCTCAGAAATAACCGCGTACGTCGTGATGCTTTTGGTTGTCAGACGTGTCTTCCTGAATAGACAGCCAACCGTCATCCAGTATTCCAGAAGAAAATATGCTAGAACTTAACACATTCTTATGTAACAGTGAGGTTCTTTGCTTTCCTCATAAGGAGGAACAAGTCAGCAACACTGAACTTGTGTTCCACAAACGAAAATGGCAACTAATGATCTTCGTTTCAGGTGATACAGACGATAGCAGTTTCGAAGTTCATCATGACAGAAGCAGGGTTCGAAGCATGCATGTAGGTTTTAATAGTTAAATAAAAGGATTATCTGTTCCTCTTTTTCTTCGGTGCCACATGATTTACAGCTGGAATAATATTTGTTTCCTCCCAAGAAGTGGTTAGATGGGTGTAAAGTATAAACGCATAAACAGAAATCCAAACTCTTTGTTCGAGCTTTTGAACGTTCCATCCGCAAAGAATTATTCACAGCTTGATGGACATTAAAAAAATAAAAAAGTAAATGTTGCCATCATTAAACAGTAAATTGATTTCTTCAAAAAACATTCCTCCAAAATCAGTCGGAACTTGCCCAGGTCCCATGTGTTTTCTCATAATGCGATGCACTTATTATGCATGCATGACCAAAGGAACAGGCACTGCGGTGACTACAGCTGTTATAAATAAATGAAATGTAATAACATTTGCTAATCCGAACAAACATCAGATGTTTAACGGAATGGTGACAGCGAAAATTTTTGCCGACGCAGATTTGCCGCTATATCCGAGTCGCCACCTTAATCGATTTGCATATCCCTGCGTGACTCACAGCTTGCGTCACAATCTCTTCTCGTAAAAACATTACGTACTACCTGTATAGGGCCGACCGATGTGGCCGAGCGGTTCTAGGCGCTTCAGGCTGGAGTCGCACGACCGCTACGGACACAGGTTCGTGTATGTGATGTGTGTGTGACATCGTGTATGTGATGCCCTTAGGTTAGTTAGGTTTAAGTAGTTCTAAGTACTATGGGACTGATGACCTCAGATTTTAAGTCGCATAGTGGTAGGACCCATATGAACCACCTATACAGGGGAGGGCATGTTAACTGAATTCGCTGCCTGGTATTGGCGGATAGATTGCAGTACCTGTGTCATGAATAAGAACAATGCTATTTCCTTCAGAGATGCGTACATGCAGTTGACGAATTCGTTAGTTGGTCAACAGCTCCCATTTCGGCAGCACCCCATCAGAGCACTGTGTTTCGTTTGTGAGTTGTAACTACCGTCTAATACACTACCGGCCATTAAAATTTCTACACCAAGAAGAAATGCAGAAGATAAACGGGTATTCATTGGGCAAATATATTATACTAGAACTGATATGTGATTACATTATCACACAATTTGGGTGCATAGATTCTGTAAAATCAGTATCCAGAACAACCACCTCTGGCCATAATAACGGCCTTGATACGCCTGGGCATAGAGTCGAACAGAACTTGGATGGCGGGTACAGGTACAGCTTGCCCATGCAGCTTCAACACGGTACCACAGATCAAGAGTAGTGACTGGCGTATTGCGACGAGCCAGTTGCTCGGCCACCATTTACCAGACGTTTTCAATTGGTGATAGATCTGGAGAATGTGCTGGCCAGGGCAGCAGTCGAACATTTTCTGTATCCAGAAAGGCTCGTACAAGACCTGCAACCTGCGGTCGGGAATTGTCCTGCTGAAATGTAGGGTTTTCGCCGGGATCGAATGAAGGGTAGAGACACGGGTCGTAACACATCTGAAATGTAACGGCCACTGCTCAAAGTGCCATCAATACCAACAAGAGGTGACCGAGACGTGTAACCAATGGCAACCCATACCACCACGCTGGGAGATACGCCAGTATGGCGATGACGAATACACGCTTTCAATGCGCGTTCACCGCGATGTCACCAAACACGGATACGACCATCCTGATGCTGCGAACAGAACCTGGATTCATCCGAAAAAATGACGTTTTGCCAATCGTGCACCCAGGTTCGTCGTTAAGTACACCATCGCAGGCGATCCTGTCTGTGATGCAGAGTCAGGGGTAACCGCAGCCATGGTCTCCGAGCTGATAGTCCATGCTGCTGCTAACGTCACGAACTGTTCGTTCAGATAGTTGTTGTCTTCCAAACGTCCCCATCTGTTGACTCAGGGATCGAGACATGGTTGCACGATCCGTTACAGCCATGTGGATAAGATGCCTGTCATCTCGACTGCTAGTGATACGAGGCCGTTGGGATCCAGCACGGCGTTCCGTATTACCCGCCTGAACCCACCGATTAAATATTCTGCTGACAGTCATCGGATCTCGACCAACGTGAGCAGCAATGTCCACGATGGGCTACAATCCGACCTTTATCAAAGGCGGAAACGTGATGGTACGCACTTCCCCTCCTTACACGAGGCATCCCAACGTATCACCAGGCAACGCCGGTCAACTGCTGTTTGTGTATGAGAAATCGGTTGGAAACTTTCCTCATGTCAGCACGTTTTAGGTGTCGCCACCGGCGCCAACCGTGTGTGAATGCTCTAAAAAGCGAACCATTTAAATATCACAGCATCTTCTTCCTGTCCGTTAAATTTCGCGTCTGTAGCACGTCATCTTCGTGGTGTAGTAATTTTAATGGCCAGTAGTGTAAGTAGAAGCGAATTAATTTTTATTTACTGTGTGCACTATAGTCTAAATTCTTAAATTTCTTGCATGTTTGTATATTTAGTACCCAGCGTTTTCATAGCACTGTAGTGTATATTTCCGTATTTTGTATCACGATCGGCTTTTGTTATCGTGTGAACAACCAGCTACAGCTACAGAAGTCGTCAGTTGGGTGGCAGCTCCAGTTTCTGCAAATGCAACATGTATGTACCTATAGCTCTGCAATTCAGTAACTATCTAATCTAAGGATCCTCGTCTTTAGTATGAATATGGACTGTGATTGCTGTGTTCATTGTGAGCTATTTGGTGATCCTACACTCGGAACTCCAGGTGGTGTTGACTTCGATCACACCGCTTGAGGCTGTTGCTGAAGGGCATCGCTGTGGGGGTTGGACATGGGGATGCAAGGTATGCGTAGCACGTACATCGTGTCTACTGATCGGTCCACCTCTCACCTGTAGTCAAGTGTGAGGCTGTTTCTGCCTGTGTCAGGCAGTGAGAGATTTCCCAAGGGGCCCATGAAGAAGCCTCTCCGTCTAACGAACAGGTGTCAGGCGCTATTTGTGGCTGACACTGATGCTGAGCCAGATGCAGTCGCTTGCCCTGTTTCACAGGAAGTGTCACAGCATATAAGGTTTGAATACGTCCAGGAATTAGGATAACTCGTAGCTGGGAACTTCTGCAAGGCTCTATAGACATGTGACTGCCAAGGAGGGGACGAAACCCAATGTGAAATCTGTGTACATGTTGGGTGGAATGATTTCAGATGTGGAACAGGTGTTTCCAGATGCCAAGCCATGCCCTGCAGCAACCAACTGCAGGTGGTGGTTCATGTTGATGTTTACAGTGTGTTTCACTTTGTACTGGAAGAGATTCCCTTTGGTTTCGGGAGACTAGCTGAACTGGTAAGGACCGCCACTTCTGCTTGCGTGATGAAGGCATTGTTGACAGGACCGACTGCAGATCCTTGGTGCAAAGTTTAAGTAAGGGATCTGAATCAGCGGTTCAGACGAGTCTGTGACAGTCTGGTTGAAAATTTCGTGTTCCGTTTAACAGGGATCCACTACACACAGGAAGCGCCTACATGGGTGGTGGAGGTTTTATGGCGTCGATAGGGCGGTAATTTAGGTTAGAGGATCTCGGTAAAGTAGAGAAACTGCTTCAGTCTCAAAGGGCGTAAGACATTCAAAGGAGGAGTATAGACATACGAACCGCCAGTATTGTGGCTACAAATTGTCGCAGCTGAAAGCCCCACGCGCTAATAGAACTTACGCTTAAATCGTTGTAAGTACCGAAAGCTGACTAAAGCTGGAGACAAATTCAGCCGAAATTTTTACCAAGAACTTAACAGCATTCAGAAATGATAGATTAAATACAGTGGGTCGCAGCGTGTTTGCACTCTGTTAGAAGTAGTTTATCTTCTAGCGAAATTGATGTAGATACTTCTTGTAAATTACTATGGGTAGACAACCAGAATAAAATTAATAATTGGTTCCTTTTACCACACCACCAACTCAGATGATTCAGTTGCTGTACCGTTCAAAGTGAACTTGTATCATTCCAAATAGATACTTCACTCATACAGCTATAGCTGGTGCTGACTTCAATCTACCCTCAATATTACGTCCAAATTACACGTTCAAATCCGGTGGTAGGTACAAAATATTGTCAGAAACTGTTCTAAATGTTTTCTCCGTAAATTATTTTGACCATTTAGTTCAGGAGTCCGCTGGAAGAGCAAATAGTTGCGAACACATCCTTGACCTCTTAAAAAATAATCTTAGAAAAATAGATGATGTCGTGACGGATAGAGGGATTATTATCCACAAGATCGTTGTAGCGAGACTGACCACCACAACATCGAACTCCACCAAAAATAAACGGAAAATCTATGTATTTGAAAAAAGCAGGTAAAAATTTGCTTGTCGCTGTGTAAGAGGTAGTCCTTCCCCACTATGTGAGTGCAAACCAAGTCTGGCTTGAGCTGAAGCAAACAGTATCGGCGGAAATTGATAGACTTACACCGAATAAGTCAATAAATGATGATACTGATCACCCATGGTACACGAAACAGATCAAGAACTCTGTTGTAGAAACAACGAAAAACGTGTCAAATTTAAAAAACCATAAAAGTTGGTGATATTTTACCGAAGCTCGAAACTTAAGGCGGACGTCAATGCGAGATGCTTTTAATAGCCTCCACAACGAAATTCTCCCTCAAAATCTGACAGAAAATCCATACATATTGCTGTCGTACGTAAAGCACACACGCGGCAAGACACAGCTCACTGTACGATACCAATGGTAAAATTATTTATGATAGGGCACTGTAGCTGAGTTATTAAACACAGTTTTACGAAATTCCTTCACCAATGAATGCAAAGTCAATATTCCAGAATTCGAATCAAGAACAGCTGCCGACTTGAGTAACTTAAGAGCAGATAACCCAGATGTAACGAAGCAGTTTAAATCATTTAACAAAGGTAAGTGTTCTGGTCCACACAGTATACCAATGAGGTTCGTTTCAGAGTATGTTGATAACTCCATGCTTGGCAATCGTATATGTATTAGGAGTGATAAACAAGTGTTCGTTCGAAGGGTGTACAGTCCAGAATCGGTATACCTACCAGGCAGAATCACCGTGAAGATTGAGGCATTCATCCCACCGGTAAATCAAGTTGAAGATACCCCTTAGGTAAAACACTGTGTCCTACTGAGTGCAGAAGTCCGTAACTGTCTGGTGTACATTCTTGTCCGACAGGAATCGTCGACCACTCAAGGTCTGTTTTAAGGAACAAAAGGTGTGATAATCTTATGAGAAGAGATCAAGACTTTGAGGGGAATTCTAAGTGTCTCCAAGTTGAGCTGACGTTTACTTCCGCGTTGCATTTAAGGTATGGGGTGTCTTTTGCGGATCGCGATCAGTCCGGAGTTGGCGCACCGTTCGTCAAAGGTGGTTTACGACAGACATTCTGCACTCGTACACAATCTTCGTTCTCTGATGGATGTCTACCATTGTTTTTCCTCTTGCAGCCAAGAAAATAACAGCACTTGGGTCCTGATTGGACACATTTGGTAATAACGTCGCCGTAGTTCACGTTTAGCACACGCCTGTCGGAAAGACACGAATGTCACACTGATACCATGGCTACATGTCGGTGCTTACATGCCGTCAACAGAGTCGCTCTACGTTGCATATACGCTACAGCAATGCCCTCAAATGTAGACCTTTTGTTCACCTCGTATACAACCACCCCCTTTGATGCGAACGAAAAGCCTCATTATTAACACGAAATAGTGAGTCATATAAACAGAAGATCTCAAATTGATTCATTATTACAGAGATATAGAAGACTTCTAATTCTGTTCCTTCCAACTTTTAACCTAAGGGTCTAGACAAAATCGCTGAACAGTTGTGAGGCACTGCAGCAGAACACTGAGTAATGTTTATGAACCAAGATTAGACTGAGGATAGAAGTGAATGAACACAGTGTAAATAGTGAATCAGTCGCATTTTGTGGTGTTTGTGAAGTGAACTGTATTTTTGACCTCTTGGTTGAATTCGGGGGTGAATTCTTTTTCTACGAGGGAGGAATTGTAAAGGACAAAGGGTTATTGTTAGGAAATATGGTGCGAAATTGTGATTCAGGACGTTCCAGTGCGCGATGCGCCAGCCTCACGGCAGAAGGCGGACGAAGGCTGGCGGGCGCGTTATGAGGGTGACACAGTTTTGCAACGAGCGTCGGTATGTGTGTTCGTGCACGGGCAGCCATCAACAGCCAGAACGCAGCATTATCAGAATTACGCAGGCGCGGGCCACGTGTGGCGCGGTTGCGTTAGCCAACTCATCGAGAACGTTCTAATAAACACGGCGCCACGTAACCGGCGGATTCAGCAGCGGTCTGCATCAGAGGTGGGCGTCGGCATTCGGTTCGACAGATAGGGGGTTCGGTCGTTGGGCGTCGTCGTCATCAGTGACGCTGTCTCCGAGGACCGGCCGGCGGAGGGCGTTGCCCGCTGGTGCACCGGCGGCTCCCGGAGTCGTCACGAGCCGCTGCGTCTGCAGGAGGCGCGCTAGGCCGGGCCTCGTGCTGCTAACCTCCTACCGCCTGCGCAGCCGCCGACCGAGCACGGCGTCGCGTTCCCCAGGCTGCGTACATCAGCTCGTGTCCACCACGACACGAGCGGTGGGGCTGAGCTACCGGAAAATGTATTGGAAGAACCAACTATAACGAGGAAGATTGCTGAAAACAGCCACCTGCTTCTACTCAGCCACGCCCTGCAACCCCAACCACGTCACCCGCTCCGGCCATCCTATTACACAACTAATGAAATGGCGTGCCTATGGAGTATTGCCTCAGTTGTGCAACGGGATTCGTGACATCGTCAGAAAGATCACAGTATATAGTAATCGTCCGATAATCATCGAGTGAAACAGAAGTGATATCTGGCATTCCTCAAGCAAGTCTTATATTCTCTGCTGTTTCTGATTTATATAAGCTATTTAGAACAAAACGTGTGGAGCCCTCTAGACTGTTTGAAGAGGATGCTGTCATTTTCCACCTAGTAAAGTCATCAGAAGATCAAATTCAACTGAAAAAAGTCTTAGATACGATATGTGTATGTTGGGAAAATTGCAGTTATCTCTGAGTAAGGATTAGTGTGAGATCATCCACATGACTACTAAAAGATATCCGTTAAATTTCGATTACACAACGAACCAGACAAATCTACAGGCTGTCAGCTCATCAGAATACACAGGAATTACAATTTCTAACAATTATCATAGAGCCAAGTTGCGGGGATTCGTGTAGGAATCCGATGTTGTATCACAGGTTTTGCAACGAGCCCTGAGAAAATAACAAATCCCAAAAGTCCAGTGACAACTTCCCCATTTACACTCTTTCTGTTCCTTCTAGATGCTCCATCTTTGCATGTAATGCAGTTTCAACCGTGACCAGAGTCTGATCAGTACGCACAATTGCCATTTACCAGTCAGCCCCTCTGGTTTATCCAGATTAGCTACTAACAATCCACTGGTCAACTTCACCTTATCGGTGCCAAAGTTATCTTTATTTATGGGCACCACTTTCTGATCACATCTTCCTTGTACTTGTACAATGCTTCTACTCATAAAGAATCATGTTCTGTCCAATACGTCATGTTCTGTAAGTGGTCTGCCACATATAACTTACCTCTGCCTTGCGATACATTATTATGGGAATTAAGCCTTAGCAATGTTCGTAGTTCAAGATTTTCACACTTGAGACAAAGAAATATTGCGACAGTACTTCTCTGTAGAAAGCTTCCCCTAGCTGGAATGTTGTCCCTCTGGGGGTAACCGTATGTTGCCTGAGGCCAGTTATGGAATCAGAAAGTAGAAACATAGGATCTTATAGTAACTTCCTCTTACACGAGGCAAGACTTCTACATTTTTCTTAAAATGCTTTGCCCCAACATGAGAAACTGCTATTGCCGAACCCAAAGTTTTCACATTACAACAGCAACACCACGCAAACTATAGTGTGGCCGCCTTTGTGGTTGCCTCTCATGTTTAGCACTTGTCTACTTCCCACTTGCTTGCTCTTATGTCCCCTAAAATCGCGTTGCTGGCATCTGTCACATCATACCACCTATTACATTAAAGCTGTTGACATTGTCTCTGAACATGCTCTGTTCGTCAACAACTATAGCACTCTACGCTAACAGAAAAGAAACTCGCCTTTTACGTATTCCTGTTGTATATTAATTTCCTCAAATTCTGTAGCCAGCTGGGCAGTAGAGTCTAAATTCATTCGTACAGGTGTCATAACCATTCTGGACATATGCAGTTGCATGTCCCTTCAAACGGCATCCAGTTTCGTATGTTTGGCTTCCTGGAGCATGACTATATTCACTGCATCAGGAGACCTTGCTCGAACTCCTTAAAGGTTAAACGTCTGTGTGTTTATTAACTCCCAACCCCCGGAATACCTGACATAGATTTTTGCGTCTACTAAGAACGGTAAGTTTGCTATTTACAGTAACTGCTCTTGCGTCCAATCTCCAATCTTAGCTTTTAGTTGTAGATCATATAGCTGTAGAGCTATAAACCATTCTCAGTTGCTTAACCACGATCATTCCTTCTAGAACAACCATCAAGAACATTCCTTACCAAAATTTGGTTCCAGCATCTTTAACCGCAAACACGAAACTTTTTTCTGTGTTGATGTGAAACTGAAAAACAGCCCAAGTATTCTCACACTGTTATGACATAAAGCTTTTTTAGTGACTATTTTCGCTCTTAAGTTTATGAGTTTCGTTCAATAAACTAAATCAGACCATTATAAACGGGAAATATTCTAATGCAAATGAAATATAACTTATAACACTGCGATGGAAGTCTGTCTTAAAAACACAAATACTATTCATAATGCGACCACCCCCCCACTCCACATGGCCTGTGTCTATATAAAGAATGAGTCATATGCAAGGAACATGTCAGAACTACCATATAAGTGCGAGAACCTGCTGTGAGTGTACACACATAAGAAACCCGCTTCGCAAAGAACCAAGTCTGTATTAAAAAAAAAAAAGATACAAAAGAAGGACTTCCACAATTATTTCCATCGGATAATGAACCAGTGTTGCTAGAAGCCTGATGATGCAGAAGATTTCTTTATTGACTGTCAGCCTGGAAGGGTGATCAGAGATGTAATAAAAAGCTGCTGGTGAAGTATCTGCGTCACTGGTGATATTCGAGAAAACAGCTACGGCAGATTCCAATTCATATATGCTACCTTGATATCGCACCTTAGGTGAGAATCATTCAGAATATTTAATGACATGAAAATAACAATCAATTTAGCATGAAAGCACTGTGCCACTCTAGGAAGTAACTCAACAGTTATAAAGTTGCCAGACATGCTCTGTGGAGCTGGAGAGTCTCAATTACACAGGAGCTTGAAGAATACATTTATACAGGCGAAATATTTGCGGAGCTTGCTTGCACCTGAGCAAAAATTGTATTTAAAACATATGGAACATGCAGCAATCGAACAGGGGTCCGAAGAACAGGCCAATGAGTTTTATTCTTATTTTGGTAACAAGGGTTATTGCTAGAACTTTGCTCTTTTTATGATAATGGCCTTTTGCCCTCCATGAGCCATGGATCCTGCCAAGGTGGCGAGGACTACATGTATCAGTGAGGCGGACAGCCAAGCTGTAGGTACAAACACAATGGATAAGTATCTTTGGAGAGGACACACTATCCTACACTTTCCGAAGAGGGGCAACATCCTATTCAGTAGTTGCATGAGTAACAGCACGGATGAATGACTGATCTCGCTTGTAAATTAGCCAACACACATAATCTACTCTGTAGGAATCACCATGGGTTTCGAAAAAGACGGTCGTGTGAAACCCAGCTCGCGCTATTCGTCCACGAGACTCAGAGGGCCATAGACACGGGTTCACAGGTAGATGCCGTGTTTCTTGACTTCCGCAAGTCGTTTGACACAGTTCCCCACAGTCGTTTAATGAACAAAGTAAGAGCATATGGACTATCAGAGCAATTGTGTGATTGGATTGAGGAGTTCCTAGATAACAGAACGCAGCATGTCATTCTCAATGGAGAGAAGTCTTCCGAAGTAAGAGTGATTTCAGGTGTGACGCAGGGGAGTGTCATAGGACCGTTGCTATTCACAATATACATAAATGACCTTGTGGATGACATCGGAAGTTCACTGAGGCTTTTTGCAGATGATGCTGTGGTGTATCGAGAGGTTGCAACAATGGAAAATTGTACTGAAATGCAGGAGGAACTGTAGAGAATTGACGCATGGTGCAGGGAATGGCGACTGAATCTCAAAGTAGACAAGTGTAATGTGCTGCGAATAAATAGAAAGAAAGATCCCTTATCATTTAGCTACAAAATAGCAGGTCAGCAACTGGAAGCAAGTAATTCCATAAATTACCTGGGAGTACGCATTAGGAGTGATTTAAAATGGAATGATCATATAAAGTTGATCGTCGGTAAAGCAGATGCCAGATTGAGATTCATTGGAAGAATCCTGAGGAAATGCAATCCGAAAACAAAGGAAGTAGGTTACAGTACGCTTGTTCGCCCACTGTTTGAATACTACTCAACAGTGTAGGATCCGTACCAGATAGGGTTGATAGAAGAGATAGAGAAGATCCAATGGAAAGCAGCGTGCTTCGTTACAGGATCATTTAGTAATCGCGAAAGCGTCACGGAGATGTAGATAAACTCCAGTGGAAGACTCTGCAGGAGAGACGCTCAGTAGCTCGGTACGGGCTTTTGTTAAAGTTTCGAGAACATACCTTTACCGAAGAGTCAAGCAGTATATTGCTCCCTTCTACGTATATTTCGCGAAGAGACCATGAAGATAAAATCAGAGAGATTAGAGCCCACACAGAAGCATACCGACAATCCTTCTTTCCACGAACAATACGAGACTGGAATAGAAGGGAGAACCAATAGAGGTACTCAGGGTACCCTCCGCCACACACCGTCAGGTGGCTTGCGGAGTATGGATGTAGATGTAGATGTAGATGTAGAACGTGGTCTAACTCTGCTGGTAGTGTGCATGGAAACAAGATGGAATTGCAGCCATTATATTTTCTGAAGGCATACAGCTATCCTGTATGGCTTAATGGTGATGGAGTCCTTTCGGGTAAAATATTGTCCAAGTAAAATAGTCCCCCATTTGGATCTTTTGTTGGGGACTACTCAGGATGAATTCGCCACCTGGAATAACAAAACTGGTATTCTAAACTTCAGAGTGTGGAATAGGCATCCTTTTATTGAGTAGGTAGGTTAGAGAATATAAGAAAGGAAATGGGTAAGCTGAAGTTAGGTACAGTGGAATTAACGAATGGCTTTGGTAGGAAGAACAGCAGACGATTAAGCTGTAAAAAAAAAGTGGTTGTAGACACTGAAGGGTTTCAGAATGATTCTATAATGGTAAGAAACGGATTTCGAAAAGAGATTTTAAACTGTAAGACATTTCCAGGGGCAGATGTGGACTCTGTCACCGGCTGGCCCTGGTAGATCGCATTGGGCCCCATAGAAGATACTGAATTTAAATAACTAAAGGGGAAAATATAAAAATGAAGGAAATGAATCAGGCGAAAGAAACAGGCGTCCAAAAATGAGACTGACAAAAAGTGCAAAAGAGCGAAACAGGAAAAGCTAGAGGCTGTTGAAGAATGCGTTATTAGGCTGAAAATAGATTAAAAACACCTTGTAGAAAAGAGAAGCGCCATATGAATATCAAAAGTTTGGATGACAACCCAGCATTAAACAACGAAGGGAAAGCTTACAAGTGGATGGAATGCGCAGAAGGTCTATACAAGGAAAAATGAAGGCAATATTAAACAAAGGCAGGAGGAAATAAATGAAGGTGAATAGGAGATATGACACAGTGGGGGGAATTAGACAGAACACTGAAAGGCTTAACTAGAAACCAGGCTGCTGTAATAGATAACATTCACTCAGATTTAATGAGTTCCTTGGGAAAGACAGACATGAAAAAATTCTTCCGCCTTGTTTGCGTTATTTATTAGACAGGCAAAATACCCTCAGACTTCAAGAAGAAAAATATGGGAGGTGATACCAACAGTAAAACTATCAGACGATCAGTTTAGTAAGCTATGGTTGTAAAATATTAACAAGAATAATATACACAAGAACGGAAAAAAACTAGTTTTAGCCGATATCAGGGAAGATCAGTTTTCGCTCCAGAGAAATGTAGGAACACGCAAATTAGTACTGACCCTATGAAATATTTTAGAAGACTGATTAAACAAAGACAAACATGCTTTTAATATCTTTTGTAGATTTTGCGACTGCTTTTATGAACATTGACTGGACTACAGTTTTTCAACTACTACAGTAGGGATAAAATAAAGAGAGCAAAAGTGGAGTTGCAAGAATTGAAGGATATGAAAGTTAAACAATTGTTGAGAAGGCAGTGAGATAGGGTTGCAGCCTTACCCCAATGTTATTCAATCTGTATGTTGAGCAAGTAATAGAGAGAACTGAGGACAGATCTGGAAATTAAAGGTCAGCGAGAAGAAATAAAAACTTTAAGTTTTGCGAAAGACATTGTTATTCTGTCAGAGACAGCAAACGACTTAGAAATTTAGTTGACCGTAATGGATAGTGTCTTGAATAAAAAGTGTAATATGAATATTAAAAAAAGTCAAACGAAGTTAATGGAATGTAGTCAGACTTTGTTAGATGATGGTAAGGCAGCAGAATAGCAAATATAAATTTAATTGTTACTAAATATTTTCAAGGTGTGGAAATGTTCCTTCTGTTTAGTTATGCATCGTTATCTTATTGTATCTCTCTTCCTCTGTTTCCTTCTATCTATGCTAGAGCGTGCCGGACTTGTGTGTGTGGCCAAGTCGCGTCATTGACATGTGTTTGCCTGCTTGATACATTGCTCAGAAGGATTGAATTTAAGTGGCCAGCCCAACGTTTAGTTAAATGATCTAATGATTATCATGTTAATATTGGGCAACGGATAATGTGGGGGAGGGCTCAAACAACCAAATGGGTAAGTCAGTAAAGACCACGCTCTATCAAGATCTGTAAGGACACCAATTTGTTGGCAACATTGCTCTCTCATAGGACTGGGGTTTTTAATGGTCATTAAATTCATAACATTGCTCTCGATACAGGACTGGGTTTGTAATGACCATTAAATCCATGACATCCAGTTTATAGATCATTTATTGTCTAGATCCCAGAAATTTTACAAACTTAATAGGACATTTATTGTCTATATTCCCCAAAACATTACAAATTTAATTATTGCAGCAAACAAGATCAAGTCAAATATCTTCTATTTTTGTCTCACACTGAATGTGCTTAAACTAACAGGCATTTCGTTTCTGCTTAAGCTCTGGGAAAGAGGATGGGACTACGTTGCTGCCCTTGTGGTCCATCTACTAGACAGCGATCGAAATTCGCACCCAAGATTACTACTAGGACCGAATAACAAAAATCCTCTTTGGCGGAAAAACGGGGAACAAAGCAGACACAAACATCTCCCATATTCACAAAAGAACGCAAATTCTTAAAAATAAAACATCCTGTCAAATATCGCACTCGCAAATAATCAATTAACAGCACACATAAGCATCTTCACCTTAATTAATTTCCAAGAACGAACTGTAGCTCGCTATTAGTGCAATTCAGCACCATGTGGGTGACCGACACCAACAGTTAATTTCTTTGTACTCACTCTTCTGTTTGTTCCTTGCTTTCCGTACTATACAATCACTGACACTCTCAACCTATTCTTTATCAAAGTAGTTAGGATGTGCTGCTTGCAAATGGGGGTTAAGGAGGAACCGTGAACAAAATTTATGAGACAGCCTAGAAAAATTTTACGTCACACGCTTAGAACCTTAAGTATGTCACACACGCATCTTCCACCAGGTTTCACACGGAATCGTCATCCAAAATTACTCATCAGCCGTTACGACCACGTGTTAACTAGGTGGGGTGAGGCCCCATGTTACTTTAACATTGCAAAAAAAGTGCTGCTTCTGAAAGTGAAACTATACGATTTTTTTTAGAGCTATTGCTGCTCTTGTGTGCTGAAAGCACCAAGTGATTTCAGCGCTATAAAGGGATAACGCAAGCCCCATGCTCGCCTCTGCAAAAAGAAACCCTAACTGAAAACTTCAACTGTAAAGGCAAAATTTCTAAAAAAAAATGAATGAATAGTCGGTACGACACGCTAACCGTTTCAATCCTGAAAAAGAGCCGATTAGTAACAATGTAAAACATAATACCTCGTCCCAAGATGAAACTGGCGGCAAAGACGGAGATTGCCCTCGATTCCGTCCGCTCAGTTCAGCCGCTACCCCAAGAGTGACCATCATGGCGGCCCTCAACGGCCGTTCCCATACATGGAGGGGAGGGGTACGTGTTACCAACCTCAGACTGCCCCATGGCAAACAGGTGCATCATCTCTGTCTTTACTCCACGCTTAGGTTGCCCAAACTTAATCAACCCAAGGCAACGTAGTAGGATTAGGGAAAGGAAGTGCTTTTATGTAATTATGAACTGAATTAAATAAACAGGTAGTGTACTTCTTCACTCGAGATATCATACTATTTAAACTAAAAAGAATGTTGAACGTATATTCAATATAATGCAACAAAAAACTAATTGTAAGAAGATGGAACAAACTGTTCCCTCTCAGTGTTTGTCTGGAATGCAGCCTTTTGTGGAAGTGAAACGTGGACAATGAGCACTTCAGACAAGAAGATTGTAGCTTATGAAATGTTGTGCTACAGAAGAATGCCACGGATAGGATTAGTAGATATAGTAACTAAGGCGGAGATAAAGAATCGAACTGGGAAAAAAGATCACAAAAAGTAACTAAAAGAAACGACAAAAAAACACACCCAGAAGCAACAGGAAATAGTCAAATCGGATAATGGAGGGAAGTGTGGAGGGTAAGAATTGTAGACGGTGACCAAAACATGAACTCAGGAAGCAGATCCGATGGATACAGATTGCAGTAGTTACGCAGAGATGAAGAGGCTTGCATAGGATAATCTAGTGATGAGAGCTACATCAAACCAGTCTTAAGACTGAGGTCCAAAAGAACAACAAAACAAACAATGGGGTTTGGTCAGTGAAGAAAATGCACATAACACAGGCACATGTATACATAGGCGACATAGAAGGAATGACTATTTTACCCAAGTTGACTCTGTGTGACATTTGTGCTGTTTGTGGTCGAATGGTTCATTATATGCGATCCTCTTTTAATGCAACTGTTGACATATCGTTAGCAACGACCTGTCAGGGAAAGTATTTTGAATACTCTTATGTAATTTATCTCTATGTGGAGTACTTTTATAACAAATGGTTGAACAGTTAAAATCACTTACAATTAAAATTAAAGAAACGAAATTAATAAGTAGGCAAATGAGCTGTGTAGTAAAAATTCCGATGACATGAAGCATTACTTACCTGGTTGACGGTGAACGACTGAATCGTCCCCTTCCTTGACTGGCAAACATGACTTGAGTTCACCGTTGACCCAACAGGCTTTTATTATTCGGCTGCTGGAGAAAAACGATGGGAAAGGACAGGTGCAGACGCCGCCACCACATACGCACTCAAGCCGTACATTACCTGTAGATATCATTATAGCGGTTAACATATTACGTAAGTTTGAGGATCAGTGGTTGGTGCTTGGAAACTGAAAGACGCAACAAGAGCTGGGACGTGACAAGTACATGTATGATTTACTAGAAGAAAATTCAATGTGACAAAAAAATTAATTCCAGTAAGTCCAACTAAGTTTTCTTGTAAAGCGCTATGTCAGAGGGGAAATGAAAGTGAGACGGAGAGGAAAAGAGAGGTGAACAGGAAAAGAAAGAGAATAGTGAGGGATAGGAGAAGAAAGAGAGAAAGTCTTTATCCTCACCGTCAAGAGATGTTATCGACAGCGGATTTGAGGCACTGCAAATGGCTTAAGTCAAGCGCCGCCAGGAGCACGACCGCTGGGTCTCGTAGTCTCGGCCGACACCCGCTTGGCGCTAGGCGAGTGGCTGCAGTACCGCCTTGTGTAGTGCAGAAAATTCGTAGTTACAAACCATGTCTAGCTTCCATACGTACACCGACCCTGTCCGCCACCTTGAATTGCTGGCAGTCGCTCTGCTCCCGACGAACAGCTTATGTGTTCGTATCAAGAACGGACCCTTTAGTGGCCACGAGAGATTACTCAGTCGTCTTTGCAGTCCAGATTATAACAACCAATTATGGATCGCATGGTTATAGATCTGCACCAACAGCTCTTCACTCCAGTAACAACAGTTTGCGGCCCAAGAGCAGCAGCACAATGAACGGCAGACCATTCTCCTCCAGCTCCTTTCTCAGCAGCAACAATCACATCACTTGGTAGCCACAGCTACGTTTCCATTGCGGTTACCTGCCTTCAACCAGTAGTCATAGAGCTGGGAAGCATATCTCCGCCGTTTCGAAATGTACTGTTTTGCTTATAGCGTTGCTGCTTTGCTTTTATTTTCTAGTCGTCGTTTGTACAAAGTGGTTCAGAAATAGCAGACGCTCTCGTACGCTATTGATTTGTATTTGGGTCTGTTAACCCAATACCACCGTCAGCAGATACACTTGTCACGACAAGGGTCTACTCTAGTCTTCACCGTGTGTGGAATTTCACGAGCCAGAACTATAAAGTTTCGTATGGGCAACCATTGCTTCGAGATATGGCGCTCTGTTGACAGGGAGGCCCCCACCTACGGCTTTGAAAACGATGGTAATGTTTGTTAAGAGCTCTTTTTTCTTTTTTAGTCGTCAGTCTTGTGACTAGTTTGATGCGGCCCGTTGCGTTTCCCTCTCCTGTGCCATCCTCTTCATCTCAGAGTACCACTTGCAACCCTCTTCCACAGTTATGTGCTTGACGTATTCCAATCTCTGTCTTCCTCTACCGTTTTTATTCCCTTCCGCTCTCTCTTGTACCAAGGAAGCTATTCCCTGATGTATTAACAGATGTCATATGATCTGTGCCTTCTTCTTGTCAACGATTTCCATATATTCCTTTCCTCTCCAGCAACAGCCTGGCAGCAGTGGATACAGCGTTTCCCGTCAGATCAAGGAAGTTAAGCGCTGTCGGGCGTGGCCGGCACTTGGATGGGTGACCATCCGGGCCGCCATGTGCTGTTGCCATTTTTCGGGGTACACTCAGCCTCGTGATGCCAATTGAGGAGCTACTCGGCCCAATAGTAGCGGCTCCGGTCAAAGAAAACCATCGTAGCGACCGGGAGAACGGTGTGCTGACCTCACGCCCCTCCTGTCCGCATCCTCAGCGGAGGATGACATGGCGGTCGGATGGTCCCCATGGGCCACTTGTTGCCTGAAGAAGGAGTGCTTTCCTCTCCGATTCTGCGGAGAATCTCCTCATTCCTCCCCTTATCAGTCCACCTAACATTCGTCTGTAGCACCATAACTCAAATGCTTCTTCGATTCTCTTCGTTTCCTGTTCTCGCACTGTCCATGTTTCACTACCATACGATGTTGAGCTTCAAACTTATATTCTCAGATATTTCTTCCTCAAAATAAGGCTTATGGACTTCCTGGAATTTTTTTTTGGCACATTTATTTTCCTTCTAGTGAATCGTACATGTACTTCTCACGTCACAACACTTGTCACGTACATCCCCAGAAATTTATTCCTCAAATTAAGGCTTATGTTTGATAATAGTAGACTTCTCATGGCCAGGAATGCCCTTTTGACATCGATTATTTTTGATGTCCTTCTCGCTCTGTGTGTCATAGGTTATTTTGCTGCCTAGGTAGCAGAATTCCTTAAGTTCATCTACTTCGTGACCGTCAATCTTGATATCAAGTGTCTCGCTTCTCTCATTTATGTTACTTCTCATTACTTTCATCTTTCTTCGATTTACTCTCAATTTATATTCTTTACTCATTACACTGTTCATTCCAATCAGCAGATCCTGCAATTCTTATTCGCCAACAATGAGGATAGCAATGTCATCAGCGAATCTTTTCATAGAAATCCTCTCACACTGAATATTTAATTCCAGTCTGAACCCTTCCTTTATTTCCATCATTACTTCTTCTATGTATAGAGTGGACAGTTCCAGTGAGAGACTACGTCCCTGTCTTACACCCTCTTCAATCCGATCACTTCGCTCTTGTTCTTCCACCTTTATTATTCCCTCATACTTGAATATTAGCCGTCTCTCCCTGTAGCTTACCCCTATTTTCCTCAGAATTTCGAACACCTTGCACTATTTGACACTGGCCAGTAAATCCTATGAAAGTGTTTTGATTTTTCTTTAGTCTTGCTGCAAATATCAACCTCAATGTCAGAACTGCTGCTCTGCCGCTTTTACCTTTTCTAAAGCCAAATTGATCGTTATCTGGCAATCCTCAATTTTATTTTCTATTCTTCTGTGTATTATTCTTGTCAGCAACTTGAATGCATGAGCTGCTAAGTTCACTGTGCGATAATTCTCACACTTTCCGGCTCTTGCAGTCTTCGGCAGTTTGTCGATGAAGCCTTTCCGTCAGTCAGATGGTGTATCGCCAGTTCCATGTATTCTACACACCTACGTGAATAGTCGTTTTGTTGCCACTTCCCCTAATGATTTTAGAAATTCTGATGGCATTATATCTGTCACTTCTGCCTTATTTGATCATAAGTCTTCCGAAGCTCTTTTAAATTCCGATTCTAGTACTGGATCCTCTGTCTGTTCTACAGGGTGTTACAAAAAGGTACTGCCAAACTTTCAGGAAACATTCCTCACACACAAATAAATAAAAGATGTTATGTGGACATGTGTCCGGAAACGCTTAATTTACATGTTAGAGCTCATTTTAGTTTTGTCAGTATGTACAGTACCTCCTCGATTCACCGCCAGTTGGCCCAATTGAAGGAAGGTAATGTTGACTTCGGTGCTTGTGTTGACATGCGACTCATTGCTCTACAGTACTAGCATCAAGCACATCAGTACGTAGCATCAACAGGTTAGTGTTCATCACGAACGTGCTATTGCACTCAGTGCAATGTTTACAAATGCGGAGTTGGCAGATGCCCATTTGATGTTTGGATTAGCACGGGGCAATAGCCGTGGCGCGGTACGTTTGTATCGAGACAGATTTCCAGAACGAAGGTGTCCCGACAGGAAGACGTTCGAAGTAATTGATCGGCGTCTTAGGGAGCACTGAACATTCCAGCCTATGACTCGCGACTGGGGAAGACCTAGAACGACGAGGACACCTGCAATGGACCAGACAATTCTTCTTCCAGTTGACGATAACCCTAATGTCAGTGTCAGAGAAGTTGCTGCTGTACAAGGTAACGTTGACCACGTCACTGTACGGAGAGTACTACGGGAGAACCAGTTGTTTCCGTACCATGTACAGCGTGTGGAGGCACTATCAGCAGCTGATTGGCCTCCACGGGTACACTTCTGCGAATAGTTCATCCAACAATGTGTCAATCCTCATTTCAGTGCAAATGTTCTCTTTGCGGATGAGGCTTCATTCCAACGTGATCAGATTGTAAATTTTCACAATCAACATGTGTGGGCTGACGAGAATCCGCAAGCAATTGTCCAATCACGTCATCAACACAGATTTTCTGTGAACGTTTGGGCAGGCATTGTTGGTGATGTCTTGATTGAGTTCCATGTTCTTCCACATACGTTCAATGGAGCACGTTATCATGATTTCATACGGGATCCTCTACCTGTGCAGCTAGAACATGCGCCTTTACAAGTACGACACATCATGTGGTTCATGCACGATGGAGTTCCTGCCCATTTCAGTCGAAGTGTTCATACGCTTCTCAAGAACAGATTCGGTGACCGATGGATTGGTAGAGATGGACCAATTCCATGGCCTCCACGCTCTCCTGACTACAACCCTCTTGACTTTCATTTATGGGGGCATTTGAAAGCTCTTGTCTACGCAATCCCGGTACCAAATGTAGAGACTCTTCGTGCTCGTACTGTGGACGGCTGTGATACAATACGCCATTCTCCAGGGCTGCATCAGCGCATCAGGGGTTCCATGTGACGGAGGGTGGATGCATGTACCCTCGATAACGGAGGACATTTTGAACATTTCCTGTATCAAAGTGTTTGTAGTCACGCTGGTACATTCTGTTGCTGTGTGTTTGTATTCCATGATTATTGTGATTTGTAATAAAATGAGCTCTAACATGGAATGTAAGCGTTTCCGGACACATGTCCACATAACATATTTTCTTTCTTTGTGTGTGACGAATGTTTCCTGAAAATTTGGCCGTATCTTTTTGTAACACCCTGTATGTCGATTCCTGTCTCTTCTTCTATAACTTCATACAGGCCTTCCCCTCAAAGAGGCCTTCAATGTACTCTTTCCGCCTATCCGTTCTCTCTCCTCTGCATTTAACATTGGAATTCCCATTGTGCTTGTAATGTTATTACCATTGCTTTTAATTTCACCTAAGGTTGTTTTATCTTTTCTGTACATTGAGTGAGTCCTTCCCACAACCATTCGGTTTCGATTTCTTCACATTTTTCATGCAGGCGTTTCACCTTAGCATCCCTGCACTTCCTATTTACTACATTATTATGCGACTCGTATTTCTGTGTTCCCGAATTTCCCTTAACATTTTTTTACTTCCTTCTTTCACAGAACAACTGAAGTATTTCTTCTGTTACCAGTGGTTTCTTGGTATTTACCTTCTTTGTAAATACATTTTTTTTCAACTTCTGAGATTGCCGTTTTTCCAGATATGTCCATTCCTCCTCAACTCAGCTACTTACTGAGCTATTCGATATAGCAGTATCTACAGCCTTAGAGAACTTCAAGCGATTCAGTGCACAAAGAAGTGGGATACGGAAGGCCCGAAGAATGAAGAGTTACGCTTTCTGACTAGTCTCTTAAATTTCATCCTACTCTTCATCGCTACTAATTTGCCATCTGAGTCTGTGTCTGCTCCTGGGTAAGCCTTACAATACAGTATATGAGTTTGGAATATGTGCCTGACCATGAAGTAAACTAAGTGAAATATTCCCGTATTTCCCGGCCTTGTCCAAGTATAGTTTCTCCTCTTCTGATGCTTGCACAGAGCATTTCTCATTACTATCTGAAATTTATTGCGTAATTCAATTAGTCTTTCTCCTCTCTCGTTCCTAGTTGCTGCTGTTGTGGTCTTCAGTCCAGAGACTGGTTTGATGCAGCTCTCCATGCTACTCTATCCTGTGCAAGCTTCTTCATCTCTCAGTACCTACCGCAACCTACATCCTTCTGAATCTGTTTAGTGTATTCCTCTCTTGGTCTCCCTCTACGATTTTTACCCTCCACACTGCCCTCCAATGCTAAATTGGTGATCACTTGAAGCCTCAGAATATGCCCTACCAACCGATCCCTTCTTCTGGTCAAGTTGTGCCACAAACTCCTCTTCTCCCTAATTCTATTCAATACCTCCTCATTAGTTTTTTGATCTACCCATCTAATCTTCAGCATTCTTCTGTAGCACCACATTTCAAAGGCTTCTATCCTCTTCTTGTCTAAACTATTTATCGTCCTCGTTTTACTTCCATACATGGCTACATTCCATACAAATACTTTAAGAAAAGACTTGCTGACCCTTAAATCTATACTCGATGTTAACAAATTTCTCTTCTTTAGAAACACTTTCCTTGCCATTGCCAGTTTACATTTTATATCCTCTCTACTTCGACCATCATCAATTATTTTGCTACCCAAATAGCAAACGTCATTTACTACTTTCAGCGTCTCAGTTCCTAATCACCCGATTGAATTCGACTACATTCCATTATTCGCGTTTTGCTTTTGTTGATGTTTACCTTATATCCTTCTTTCAAGACACTGACCATTCCGTTCAGCTGTTCTTCCAGGTCCTTTGCTGTCTCTGACAGAATTACAATGTCATCGGCGAACCTCAAAGTTTTTATTTTTTCTCCATGGATTTTAATTCCAACTCCGAATTTTTCTTTTCTTTCCTTTACTGCTTGCTCAATATACAGATTGAATAACATCAGGGAGAGGCTACAACCCTGTCTCACTCCCTTCCCAACCACTGCTTCCCTTTCATGTCCCTCGACTCTTATAACTGCCATCTGGTATCTGTAAAAATTGTAAATAGCCTTTCGCTCCCTGCGTTTTACCCCTGCCACCTTCAGGATTTGAAAGAGTGTATTCCAGTCAACATTGTCAAAAGCTTTCTCTGAGTCTACAAATGCTAGAAACGTAGGTTTGCCTTTCCTTAATCTATTTTCTAAGATAAGTCGTAAGGTCAGTATTGCCTCACGTGTTCGAACATTTCTAATGAATCCAAACTGATCTTCCCCGAGGTCGGCTTCTACCAGTTTTTCCATTCCAATGTAAAGAATTCGTGTTAGTATTTTTCAGCCATGGCTTATTAAACTGATAGTTAGGTAATTTTCACATCTGTGACCATCTGATTTCTTTGGGATTGGAATTATTATATTCTTGTTGAAGTCTGAGGGTATTTCACCTATCTCATACATCTTGCTCACTAGATGGTATGGTTTTGTTAGGCCTGGCTCTCCCAAGGCTGTCAGTAGTTGTAATGGAAAGTTGTCTACTCCTGGGGCCTTGTTTCGATTTAGGTCTTTCAGTGCTCTGTCAAACTCTTCACGCAGTATCATATCTTCTAATTCCTCTTCATCTCCTTAAATCACTAGGTTACACACTGGTGAGGTGGCGCAGTTGTTAGCACACTGGACTCGCATTCACGACGACAGTTCAATGGGGCATCCGACCATCCTGATTTAGGTTTTCCACGGTTTCCCTAAATCGCTTCAGGCAAATGCTAGGATGGTTTCTTTGATAGGGCACAGCTGACTTACTTTCCCATCGTTTCCTAACCTGATGAGACCAATGACCTAGCAGTTTGGTCTCCTCCCCCAAATCAACCCCAACCCCAACTAGAGTACAGCAAAAATTGCAACAAATTGCCCTATCACCATTCCACAAAACTGTAACATATAGCCACTGTCAAAGCAAAAATGTGAAAAATTACACCACACACTGCTATATTACATCAAAATAACTCTGCATCGCCATTGTTGCACAAGATTTTTAAAAAAACTGGCCCTTATATCACTGAATAACCAGTTAAGACTTGTGCTGGCTAACTGTGACTTACTCCAGCAAGTATAAGTGAATAGTCAGGAAGTTGAGGCTTCATTAGGTTTGATTCCATTCGAATAATTGTGTCCCTTGACTACGATTTAATACAAGAAAAAAAGAGTTAAGTACCGGTCGTACTACGATTTGTATTTTATTGCATATCTAGATTTTAACTAACAGCATAGCTATGATCCCTGCTACAAATTCAAAAATAACATAGGAATTAAACATTGCAAAACCTCACTAACCAAGAACCATGTGACTGTTGTATAAAACGCAAATTGCATAATTACATTCCATTATAGGCAGTCATGGAGATTCAATATTGTTGTAACGACAGATATGCCAATATAACTTTGGAATGCACAAGTATCAGTCAAACTGAGGCTGCTCTTTACAGACCCATAAATCTCAGTTACACCATGTTTCATTGCATGCACCCTCTATTTCCATAATCCATATATAAAAGTAAGGTGAGCTAATATTTTTTATAAATAAGAATAATATGTATTCACATATTACTTACAGTGAAATATAATTTTGTCTGGAGACATATGTATTAAAACAAGTATTGTGAGAAATATTTCACTGCATTCAGTCCATTATTATGAAGTACATTAAAATATATAAAAAAGCTTTGTATTCCACAAAATATTGAAACAGGAGAAACAAACTGGCATAAACATGAAAACTGTTTATTCCTTACTTTACTTTATTATTTAAAATATAATATATAATCACCAATAAGAATGTATGCAGACACTATTTAATGAAATTCTGAATAAGTGTCACTGCTGTTAAGCAGGCGAGAAATACAACAAAATGTTTTAATATGTCTTTTTAGCAAATTTTAAAAAACACAAACAGGCTACATTGACTTAAGAAGCTACATTATAATGTGTACAGACTGTAAATATTGCAAAGACAACTTACATTTTTAGTTGTAAAGATGATATTACGACTGATGCTGATCTTCTTTCTGTCTTAAGTAGATACATGTCAAGATAAGTTTCAACAAGCAAAACACTTCAGTGATATCCATTAAGTCATATGCACACGTCAGTACTCTATTTGTGATGTCACATGTAACACTCACTTTACTATGATGTGATTATAATGTCACATACAGGTCACTGACCATATCCATGTGATGTCACAATCCAAGTGGAACATTACATATTGACTGGCTGTTTCATTTTAATTTCTGGTCACCTACTGCATTGATTGTGATGTCATGTGGGTAAGGTCAGTGAACTGTGAGATATGATACTATGATGTCATAATACAGGGGACTTAACATTTACTACTGACATACGCAAGTGATGCCACAAATCTGACTAAGAATGTTGAAACAGATATAGACTTGCTGGTATTAGTAATTCTCATCTTGTTGACCAATCGCTTTTCTTTGGAACAAGTCACAGCTTTCCAGAGGATGTATCAACTAGCTTATTTGGCGATGTTTCAGACAATTTCTTATAATTTTGTGCAACAGTGGTGACATATGGGAAACGTTTCTGTATTCTAGCGATATATGGGGTAATTTCTTACAACTTTTTTTCAGTTTCATGTGACCATGATGCTTTATGGGCAATTTGTTGGAATTTTGCTGTAACATATTAATGTATGCAATAATTTGTTGTCATTTTAACTGTAATACAGGGATGTATGCACAAACTGGTACGTTTCTATTGTAGCATTGACGATGTATGAGAAAATATCTTACAATTTTATTTGATGCATATCTGTAACCAAATATGTATTGAGGGCTATCCAGTAGCTGATACCCACTGGAAAGTGATGACACATTCACTGTCAGCTTCTGATATGATCACCCTACTTGATATCCAGTAGCTCACTCACACTGTCAGGTTGTGGTACATATGCTGTCAGTTTCTAGTGTTATAGCACACTTACAACATTCAGGGTGTTAAAATAAAGTTTTAAAATGCGGTAGCTGACATCCACTGCTGTCAGTTTCTGGTGTTACAATACTGTTTTAGGATATCAAGATATTACTCATAAAATTCTAGAGACAATGACTTCATTAAGATGTAGTGTAACTGGTAAAAGGCCAAGGAGAGTGCATCTAACATATCTCATTATATCAAAAACTGTCATGAAAAAAGATATTATACTACTATTACTTCTACTATTAGCGCTTCTATCACTCTAGCGTTTGATAAAAATTCAGAATGTGCGAAAAATGGTAAAAACCAAATGATTTTCCCATCCATTGAGAAAAGAACAAGGCAGGCCTACAAAAGTGTGGAACCCACATGGTTTTGGAAACATAGTGATATATAGCGCATTTTGTCACGTTTTCATATAACATGAGGTAGTTTGATACGGTTTTTCTATTACATGGTGATGTATGGAGGGCAAGATGCCAGGTACCCTCTACTGTCTATAATATGGTATAACTGACATAGTAGAAGGATGTTTCTAAGTTGCAGGACTCAGAGATTTTACAGGCAATGTGTCCATGTGCTAGGGATATTTTGGGTGATAGGATAGCAAGAGCCTTAGTGTAAGTGTGTATGTTAGCGAGACTTCACCAATAACTGTGTAAAAGAGCGGTGTTTACTCATGAAGTGGAAAGTTAATAGTGTCATATTTCTGGCTTGAATAAACAAGAATTGAACAATTTGGAGAAGATAACAGATTTCATATTGCAATGTACTCATTTTGTGTACTGGTTATAGAAGTAGAGGTGGCAGCTTCAATTTTTGTAAAAGGCATTAAACTAGATGATAGGTCATGAATAACATTCATGTGGACTTCTTGTGCCTTTGGGATTTAGAAGATGAAATGTATCAGACTGTGGGATTTTGGTATGTAGACTAAGGTAGAGTGTGTGATCCTCTTATGAATGGGTGTCTTTACGTTAGCATGACACCAAGTGTTTCCCTGTCACAAGTGTTTTAGTATGTATTATATACTGTATGTCCAAAAGGGAAATGGATAGCTTAAAGTTAGGTGTAGTGACGATTAGTTGGGTGGCAGGTGGGAACAGAACTTCTGGTCAAGGGATGTAAGTACAAATCAAAAAGGGGTAATGCAGGAGTAGGTTTAATAATGAATAAAAGATAGGAATGGAGATAAGCTTCTGTGAACGGCATAGCGAACGCATTATTACAGTCAAGATAGACACGAAGACCACAACACTACAATAGTTCAACATTATATGCCAAATGGCTCCGCAGCTGAGGAGGAGGTTGAGGAAATGTCTGATGAGATAAAAGAAATTATTCAGGTAGTTAAGGGAGACGAGAATTTAATAGTTATGGGTGGCTGGAATTCGACAATAGGAAAAGGTAGAGAAGGAAAAGTATTAGATGGATATGGTCTGGGGGAAAGGAATGAAGCCTGCTAGTAGAATTTTGCACAAAGCTTAATTTAATCATAGATAACACTTGGTTTACGAATCATAAAAGATGGTCATGCATGTGGAAGAGACCAGGAGACACCTGAAGTTTTCAGATTGATTATACAATGGTAAGACAGAGATTCCGGAACCAGGTTTTAAACTGTAAGACATTTCCAGGGGAATATGTGGACTCTGACCACAATTTATTGATTATGAATTCCAGATCAAAGCTGAAATACTGCAAAAAGGCAGGATTTCAAAGAGATGGGACCTGAATAAACTGAAAGAACCAGAGGTTGTAGAGAGTTTCAGAGAGAGCATTGAGAACCACTTACAAGAACAGGGGAAATAAATACAGTAGAAGAAGGATGGGTAGCTTTGAGAGATGAAATAGTGAAGGCAGCAGAGGATCAAGTGGTTAAAAAGACGAAAGCTAGTAGAAATTCTTGGGTAACACAAGAGATATTGAATTTAATCGATGAAAGGAGAAATTACAGAAATGCAAGAAATGAAGCAGGTGAAAGGCAATATAAACGTCCAAAAATGAGATCAACAGGAAGTGCAAAATGGCTAAGCAGTAATGGCTAGAGAACAAATGTAAGGATGTAGAAGCATATATCACTAGCGGTAAGGTGTATTCCGTCTACAGGAAAATGAAAGAGACCTTTGGAAAAAAGAGAACCACCTGTATGAATATCAAGAGCTCTGATGGAACACTAGTCCTAAGCAAAGAAGGGAAAGTAGAAAGGTGGAATGAGTATATAGAGGCTATATACAAGGGCGATGTACCTGATGGCAATATTATTTAAGTGGAAGACGACATAGATGAAGATGAGAAGGGAGATAAGATACTGTGCGAAGAATTTGTCAAAGAACCGAAAGACCAAAGTCGAAACAAGGCCACAGGAATAGACAACATTCCGTTGGAGCTACTGATAGACTTGGGAGAGCCAGCTATGACAAAACTCTTCCTCTTCGTGAGCAACATGTATGAGACAGGCGAAGAATCCTCACACTTCGAGAAGAATATAATAATTCCAAATCCAAAACTAAGTCACAGTTTCAAAATACTAAACGAATCATTTACAGAAGAATGGAAAACCTGGTAGAAGCCTACCTCAGGGAAGATCAGTTTTGATTCTCGAGAAATGTAGGAACACACGAAGCAATATCGACTCCGTGACTTCTCACAGCAGATAGGTTAAGGAAAGGCAAACCTACAGGGAGAGAAAGACTATTTACAATTTGTGCAAAAACCAGATGGGTGTTGTAAGAACTGAGAGGCACGAAAAGGGAAGGAATGGTTGAGAAGGGAGTGAGACAGGAAGACAGCCTATCCCCAGTGTTATTCAGTCTGTATACTCAGAAAGCAGTGAAGAAAGTGAAAGAAAAATTTGAATTAATAATTAAAACCCAGGGAGAAAAAATAAAACCTTTGAGGTTTCCTGATGACGTTGTAAATCTTCCAGAGACACCAAAGGACTTGGAAGAGCAGTTGAACGGAATGCAACGTGTCTTGAAAAAGAGGATATAAAATGAACATCAACAAAAGCAAAACGATTGTAATGGAATGTAGTAGAATTAAGGACACAGGAATTAGATTAGGAAATGAGACACTTAAAGTAGTAGATGAGGTTAGCTACCTGGGAAGCAAAATAACTCATGATGGTCGAAGTAGGGAGGATATAAAATGTCGACTGGCAATGGGAAGACAAACGTTTCAGTACAAGAGAAATTTGTTAACATAGAGTGTAGATTAAAGTGTGAGGAAGTCCTTTCTGAAAGATTTTTGTTCGGAGTGTAGCCATCCATGTAAGTGAAAGGCGGACAGCAAATGTCATTCTCAATGTAGAGAAGTCTTCCGAAGTAAGAGTGATTTCACGTGTGCACGCAGGGGAGTGTCGCAGGACCGATGCTATTAACAATATATATACATGACCTTGTGGATAACATCAGAAGTTCACTGAGGCTTTTTGCGGATGATGCTGCTGTATATCGAGACGTTGTAACAATAGAAAATTGTACTGAAATGCAGCAGGATCTGCAATGAATTGACTAATGGTGCAGGGAATGGCAATCGAATCTCAATATAGACAAGTGTAATGTGCTGCGAATACATAGAAAGAAAGATCCTTTATCATTTAGCTACAATATAGCAGGTCAGCAACTGGAAGCAGTTCATTCCATAAATTATCTGGGAGTAGGCATTAGGAGTGATTTAAAATAGAATGACCATATAATTGAAGCTGGTCTACGAAAACTGGTATTTGCTTTCTCAGTCAGAAATTAAAAAAAAAATTTTCCAGCAATTTTTGAAATTCAGTCCCTGAGGAGATAAAATGGAGAATTTTTTTGAAAATAAATCATTATTAAAGAACTACTAAAGCGGTTTCAAAACCACAGCAATGAAAATTAGTACCTGACTTTTCGGACTTTTACGTATTTTTGGAAATTCAACCCCTTCAGTGAGTGAAATAAGGGATGGAACGTTTTGTGAAATTATTCATTGCAATAGCGTTTACGAAGCTAAATCTATGAAAATTGGTATTTGGCATCTCTGGTAAAAATAAAAAAATACGTGTTCTGTTGTTTTCGTAAATTCAAATCCCAAGAGCGTGAAACAGGCGATTAAAAATTTTAAGAAAATATTCACTATACTAAAAAAAGTTAAATCCATGAACGTTGGTATTTCAATTCTTGGTTAGATGTAAGAAATGTGTGTTAGAGGTTGGAAGTTTCTATGGAAATTTTACCGCAGAAACGCAAAAGGCATGATTAACAAAAATATTGGACTCCAATTACCAGAATCGCATTGTAGTTACAAGTATATTCGGAAAAGACCATACTTTAGAAACCATAATTAGCGTGAAAAGTTTACAAGATGTTGCAATTTATGAACTAAACCAAAGAAATCTATTTAAAAATGACCACGACAATCTTTGTCAGAATTGCATGGAAAGGAATGGCTCAACGATAAATTTTCAGTAGGCTATGATTATAAAATTATTTGTGACGTAATTGCCACACAAACGTGACCGAAGCAGCAGGCGCTAAGCTGGTACTCTATACCTGAACAAGCGGTACAGTACACGTGTTTTTAGCAGAAAAATATTTTCGATCATGCAAGTGATTTCACAGCGGTTGTAATTTCCTCAGTCTCATGATTTATTTTTAATTGTCTTTTTTTAAAATGATTATACAGTGGGGATGCTGCCTTCCTAACTCGCCCTCTCGTTCTTCTCGTATTAATGGTAGTGGTGGTGGTTATGGTGGTTAGTGTTTAACGTCCCGTCGACAACGAGATCATTAGAGACGGAGCGCAAGCTCGGGTTAGGGAAGGATGGGGAAGGAAATCGGCCGTGCCCTTTCAGAGGAACCATCCCGGCATTTGCATGAAACGAGTTAGGGAAATCACAGAAAACGTAAATCAGGATGGCTTGAGACGGGATTGACACGTCGTCCTCCCGAATGCGGGTCCAGTGTGCTAACCACTGCGCCACCTCGCTCGGTCTCTCGTATTAGGTAAGGAAACTTAACACGGTGTTGTGTTAAGTATACAATAAACATTACAACTTCCGTCTAAGAAGATGAACGTCGTATTTAGTTATTTGAATCCCATAATGAAGGGCCCTTTGAACAACTTCTGTAACTTGACTCATTTTTCTTGATGTACTAATATTTTGTAAAAACCCTGTATTGTAAAACAAACGAAAAAGTTGTAAACTCAGAGCCCTTATTCGCCTTCAGAATGAATTCCATTGGCTACAATTGTCTTATGGTAATGTTCAGAGATTTGGTGCATCTTATTAGTGAAAGCTTGGGAAAGGATGATGTGTTAGCGGCATTCAAGATTTTCTGTATAGGGAAATATGAAGCAGACAGCTGTAAATGCGACCGCAATGGGTGCCTACCATACTGCTGGTGGAAAACTGGCAAATGGTCTCAAGTTTATTTACGACCATAATACACTACTGGCCATTAAAATTGCTACACCACGAAGATGACGTGCTACAGTTGCAAAATGTAACCAACAGGAAGAAGATGCTGTGATATGCAAATGATTAGCTTTTCAGAGCATTCACACAAGGTTGGCGCTGGTGCGATACCTAAAACGTGCTGACATGAGGAAAGTTTCCAACCGATTTCTCGTACACAAACAGCAGTTAACCGGTGTTGCCTGGTGAAACGTTGTTGTGATGCCTCCTGTAAGGAGGGGAAATGCGTACCATCACGTTTCCGAGTTTGATATTTGATAAAGGTCGGATTGTAGACTATCGCGATTGCGGTTTATCGTATCGCGACGTTGCTGCTCGGCTTGGTCGAGATCCAATGACAACAGAATATGAAATCGGTGGTTTCAGGAGGGTAATACGGAAAGAAGTGCTGGAACCCAACGGCTTCGTATCACTAGCAGTTGAGATGACAGGCACCTTATCCGCATGGCTGTAACGGATCGTGCAGCCACGTCTCGATCCTTGAGGCAACAGATGGGGACGTTTGCAAGACAACAACCATCTGCACGAACAGTTTGACGACGTTTACAGCAGCATGGACTATCAATCAGCTCCCAGATCATAGCTTCGGTTACCCTTGACGCTGCATCACAGACAGAAACGCCTGTGATGTTGTACTCAACGACGAACCTGGGTGCTCAAATAAGAAAGCCATTTTTTCGGATTAATCCAGGTTCTGTTTACAGCATCATGATGGTCGCATCCGTGTTTGGCGACATTGGGGTTGAACGCACATTGGAAGCGTGTATTCGTCTTCGCCATACTGGTGTATCACCCGGCGTGGTGGTCTGGGGTGCTATTTGTTACATGTCTCGGTCACCTCTTGTTGGCATTGACGTCACCTTGAAGGGTGGACGCTACATTTCAGATGTGTTGCGACCAGTGGCTATACCCTTCATTTAAGCATTTCAGCATGATAATGCACGACCGCATGTTCCATGTCCTGTACGGGCCTCTCTGGATACAGAAAATGTTCGACTGCTGCCCTGGCCAGCACATTCTCCAGATCTCTCACCAAATGGAAAAGTCTGGCGAATGATGGCCGAGAAACTGGCTCGTCACAATACGACAGTCACTACGCTTGATGAACTGTGGTATCGTGTTTCAAGCTGCATGGGCAGCTGTACCTGTACACACCATCCAAGCTCTGTCTGACTCAATGCCCAGGCGCATCAAGGCCGTTATTACGGCGAGAGGTGGTTGTTCTGGGTACTGATTTCTCAGGACATATGCACCCAAATTGTGTGAAAATGTGATCACATGTCAATTCTAGTATAATATATTTGTCCAATGAGTAACCGTTTATCATCTACATTTCTCCTTGGTGTAGCAATTTTAATGGCCAGTAGTGTAGGTAGTTTGCTGATGTGGACATCTTTGTCATCAAGTATGCTGATGTGACAAACTTAATGACGGAAGTAAGATCCGCATGATGTGTCACTACCAAATAACATAGCTCGATCTTGGCCCATACACTGAAAGAACTGCTACAATGTACTGCAAAAGGTTACCGAAAAAATATATAAAAAGACGAACAGGAATGACACTTTTATTCAAAGATAATAATTACATTAACGTCACCACGGTTTATGATGATCCACTGGAAATAAGAAATGCGGGACATGGATGTGTTTTTTTTTTCACGGACACAATAGCATGCTCTGTAACGTGCTCCCATACTGGCCACAAGTTTGGTAGGATTTCTTATGGTAGGACAGTTGGCAAGTCCTGGATGGTCGTTGGTGCATGTGGATGCGCTGTAGTACGTGTCGCTAACACATTCTACACATGCTCGATGAGATTTAAGTCGGGAGGAAGGGCAGGGCAGGCCATTCGCTGGGTGTCCTTTTGATTCCAAGAGCTCGTCCACCTGCACTTTTCGATTCTGTCATCCTTAAAAAATGAAGTAAAGGCCGAATCCTACCTTGAAAGGCACTCACCTGGAAGGCATAGTGTCACAATAACTTTGACTGGCGCATGTACCGAGTTCAAAGATCTGGACGTCAGTTCGCCCATTCAGTATTGTGCCTCCCCACATCATAGCACCTGCACCACGAAAACGATCATGTTCGACAGTGTTCAGGGTTCATCACGTATTCTCACGGCTCGACGTATGAGAGTACGTCCAGAATCAATACTCACACTCAATCTGATCATCCGAGATCATTTCGCGACCCCAACTGTCGTTGGGCGAGTCCTGATGCTGTCAGCACTATCACGGCAAACGGTGCAGTCGATGTGCAGGTGTCAACGGACAACCATCCCCACGCTGTCTCTGTCCCATTGTGGAGGGTGAAATTGCTTGCCTTGGTGTCCTGTTAAAAGTGGTTAAAACTGGAGGCCTGTTTGATGTGACTCCCTTCATGCCTGTAGCACAGTGTAGCCCTCTTTTACTGCCGCAGTTCACCGTCATGAACGATCTCCTAACCTCCGGGAAACGTGCTCTGGGTTTGGAACGCTCCCAATGAACGTGGAACAATGCTATGAGGAGTAGGAAACTCCTGGGCCCTGCAGTCGTCGCACTTCGTCCTCTTTCCAGTTTTCCGATGCTTCCTTCCCGTGTGAGGTCATACAGATGTGTTGTAACGAGAATATCGCTACAATGCACCACATCTGCTCACAGATTGACGCACACCTTCGATTCACGCTGACGTCGCACTATCTGACGTCCAACTTTCTGTGCAAGGTTGGAAAACCTCCTGCAACATGCTCCCACATTTTGTTGATCCCAACGAGTAGTCAGAGTTTAAAAGAGCTTTGGAGGATTTCAGATAAGATCAGGCAGAAAGGACAGATAACATTCCATGACAATTTCCAAAATTGGCAACAAAACGACAACTCACGTTGGTGTGTTGAATATATGAGTCTGGCGACATACCATCTGACTTTGTGAAAAGTATCATCTACACGATTACGAAGACTGCAAGAGCTGACAAGTGCGCGAATTATCGCACAATCAGCTTAACAGCTCAAGCATCCACGTTGCTGACGAGAATAATATACACAAGAATGGAAAGGAAAATTGAGGATGTGTTAGATGCTGATCAGTTTGGGTTTAGGAAAGATAAAGGCACAAGGGAGTCAATTCTGACGTCGCGGTTGATAATGGAAGCAAGAATAAAGAAAAATCAAGACACATTCAAAGAGTTTGTTGGCCTGGAAAAAGCGTTCGACAATGTAAAATTGTGAAAGATGTTCGAAATTCTGAGAAAAATAGGGGTAATTTATAGGGAGAGACAGGTAACACAATATGTACAAGAACCAAGAGGGAATGTGAGCCGTGTTCATTCCGTTTATTGTCTGTCATCTTCTCTTACGGTACTGCCGCCTTGTTTTCTTATTCCATTTACTGTCGTCGCTATCTTCCTGTCTGACCTGCCCGTGAGTGACAGCAGCAGCCCTTGTCGATAAGTGCACTGTCGCACCATCTCTGGAGCGACCAATAGTACCTCCGGGTCGTCGTGTGTTTGGAGTTGAGTTGGTAGCTCAGTCGGGGCACAACAGCAGTGTGTCGGCGGCGGAGCGCCACTGAGGTGCGGACAGCAGTGCTCGCCGACCGCTGGCGACACACATGAACTGTCCGACGGAAGGAGATTGGAGCGGGACGAGCGTTGGTTGGTCGTTCGTTTGGTCGTTTCATCGGGTGACGTGTATTTGGTCTTTTGACCGTTTTTGGGCCTCGTCACTTGGTCAACCTGCCGGACGTGGATCGGTTCCTTCCTTGCGCAGAGATGTCGTGGTCAACGGGCAAGAGTTACCTCTATATGGATGGGTCCAAGGCAGGGTTCCCGGGTTGCCATGTCTCCGAGTTCCGAACGGACATGGAGTTGAGTCGGGTTGGAGCTGAAGTCAGCTTAGAACAGCCAAGACTCGCCCGACCGTTGCTGACACAAGTAACTCAAGTGGAAACCACCTGGGTTGGTCGTTTGGTCGGTTGTCTCATCGGACAACGTATATTTGATCGCCGACCGCTCGTGGAAACTCTCTTCGTCTTTGTTGTTCCACAGTGATTGCTTTCACGATTGTTCGGGTTCTTGTGCAAGTGTGTTTACGTGGGACCGTGTGTAGTTTCTGTGATTTCCACTGAGCAGATGAATGCTGCCTGTGTACTGGAGTAGTCAGTCAGTCAGTTGAAGTAGAGAAGCGAGGAAGCGAGTGTATCGGGTGGAAGGGAATTGATTAGGCAGTTGGTTGGTTCCTCAGCCTTCCCTAGGTCGTGTTGCCACACGATTGTTCAGTGTTATGCTTGGCTGCCTATGTCATGTAAACTATGGTTAGGGGTCCCCCCCCCCCCCCCCCCCAGGGCGACCCTCTGAACACTTCTGAGCACCACTGTTTGTTTGTGATTGTCATTTTATTTGGTCGCAGGTACTGTGCCAGACCTTCAGCCGTGTATTAATATTGTCTGCTTTATGTTTAGTATATGGCCTTCAGCTGAACTTCATAACTTTAATATTAGGACCTCAGCCGTGTTTCACTTAAAATTGTTGTTGCTCTGTATTTAGGCCTCCAGCCGCGTTTGTTTTAGAATATGTGGTTTCAGTATGTAAATCCTTGGCTGTAAGGTTTCTCTTTAATTATCTTGAATTCTTGAAATGGCCTTCAGTCATGTTCTGTAAATGTTTATCTTAAGGTTTGTAACACCACAATAGGTGTCGTTACATGACTAAAAATGAGTGCAAAAACAAATCTCCATACTACCTGACATACAATATTGTAAAATTAAATGAATCTTTATGCAACTAATTGAAATGGTTCAAATGGCTCTGAGCACTATGGGACTTAACTTCTAAGGACATCTCTCCCCTAGAAGTTGTTCTTGTTGTTGTCTTCAGTTCTGAGACTGGTTTGATGCAGCTCTCCATGCTACTCTATCCTGTGCAAGCTTTTTCATCTCCCAGTACCTACTGCAACCTACATCCTTCTGAATCTGCTTAGTGTATTCATCTCTTAGTCCCTCTACGATTTTTACCCTCCATGCTGCCCTCCAATGCTACATTTGTGATCCCTTGATGCCTCAGAACATGTCCTACCAACCGGTCCCTTCTTCTTGTCAAGTTGTGCCACAAACTCCTCCCCAATTTTATTCAGTACCTTCTCATTAGTTATGTGATTTAACCATCATCATTCCTCTGTAGTACCACATTTCGAAAGTTTCTGTTCTCTTCTCTCCAAACTATTTATCGTCCATGTTTCACTTCCATACATGGCTACACTCCATACAAATACTTTCAGAAACGACTTCCTGACACTTAAATCTATACTCGATGTTAACAAATTTCTCTTCTTCAGAAACGCTTTCCTTGCCATTACCAGTCTTCATTTTATATTCTCTCTACTTCGATCATCATCAGTTATTTTGCTCCCCAAATAACAAAACTCCTTTACTACTTTAAGTGTCTCATTTCCTAATCTAATTCCCTCAGCATCACCTGACTTAATTCGACTACATTCCATTATCCTCGTTTTTCTTTTGTTGATGTTCATCTTATATACTACTTTCAAGACACTGTCCATTCCGTTCAACAGCTCTTCCAAGTCCTTTGCTGTCTCTGACAGAATTACAATGTCATCGGCGAACCTTAACGTTTTTATTCCTTCTCCATGGACTTTAATACCTACTCCGAATTTTTCTTTTGTTTCTTTTACTGCTTGCTCAATATACAGATTGAATAACATCGGGGAGAGACTACAACCCTGTCTCACTCCCTTCCCAACCGCTGCTTCCCTTTCATGCCCCTCGACTCTTATAACTCCCATCTGGATTCTGTACAAACTGTAAATAGCCTTTCGCTCCCTGTATTTTACAGCTGCCACCTTAAGAATTTGAAAGAGAGTAGTCCACTCAACATTGTCAAAAGCTTTCTCTAAGTCTACAAATGCTAGAAATGTAGGTTTACCTTTCCTTAGTCTATTTTCCAAGATAAGTCGTAAGGTCAGTATTGCCTCAAGTGTTCCAACATTTCTACGGAATGCAAACTGATCTTCGCCGAGGTCGGCTTCTACCAGTTTTTCCATTCGTCTGTAAAGAATTCGCGTTAGTATTTTGTAGCTGTGACTTATTAAACTGATAGTTCGGTAATTTTCACATCTGTCAACACCTGCTTTCTTTGGGATTAGAACCGAGAACTTAGAACTACTTAAACCTAACTAACCTAAGGACATCACACACATCCATGCCCGAGGCAGGATTCGAACCTGCGACCGTAGCAGTCGCGCGGTTCCAGACTGTAGCGCCTAGAACCACTCGGCCACCCCGGCCGGCGCAACTAATTAATCTCTGCTCCGACAAGTGCATGCCTGTGAAAACAATATTGGTCGACATATTTCTTTTCAGTCTTATGAGCACGTCCCGTATCCTGATTTCCATTTCTCACACTTCCTGAAAGTATGTGGACAAGTGTGAATGAATTAAATGAAGTAGCAGACGGACCAGAGAAGTGATGAGGTTCCTAATCTTCTACCAGATTAAACGGAGTCGGTGGAAGGCAGAGAGCTGGAACAGGAGGGCTTGGCCAAAGATGAGTATAGAAGAAACGTTTTTCGTAGTAGAGGTTGGTCATGGGCCTCCCCCACCACCTCGGGCAGTTCGAATAAGGCTCCACGCGAGGGTTAGAAGTATGGGTTCGGAAGACAGGTAAGCGATCAGAAGTTCCTTCAGAACGTCTGCGTCGAACGAAGTACGTAAACGTATTTGAATGTGTTAATAATTTTTAATTTCAACAATTGCTTCTCCTAGCTATTTTGAATTACCATTTAGGTTCTGGTTATAATTTTGGGTCAGTTAATCAGTGGCGTAATAAAATGATTTTTGTGAGTCACGACCACGCGGTCCCTAGATTCAAATCGTAGCCCAAGCCTTAACAATTTCGGCTTGCCATGTTATTTCATTTGTGGTGGACTTTTAAATTATCAGTAAAATTGTATCGAGCGTAGATATGGCAAAGAATTAATCGATTTGATTCGAAGCTCTTCACGTAAAGGTATGCAGCCACCAAAAACCTGCTTGATACCAACCACGAGGTACATACAACACTTCTTACAAAAATGCTGTTAACATTTTGTTCGGCATGTGGATTTAATGCACGTGTTTGTGTTTAGAAACTGAGCAATGACCATTTGCTCTCCAGATCTCCCCCACCCACAGGACTCGCTAGATTAAGGCGAACGAGAGGTCATAGGTTCGTTTATATAAATGTGTCAATAATGTATTGTCTATCTATTAAATACAAAAGACTACTGTTATCATGCGAAATATTAGCCAAAATAAATATTTCGTCATTTGAAGCTATTTCTGTGCTCGTTTAATCTATCCATCTTCAATAAGTCTGAAAATAGAGTCACATTTGCTTCATTGATGATTATGCTACTAAAATACGTAGTTCTTGGCACAAGTGTAGCTAACGGGATGTAGTTTTCTCTGACTTCCCCATAATAATTCATATTGTTATCCGTTGCTCCCTTTACAAGACTTAATCTGTGAAGGGATTGTTCCGTAAAATTTAGATGGGCCTAAACCTCTCTTCAAACAACGGGCAAAGCTATTCAGAATACCTTACGTTACGTTACAGGTTGTATTTAATTATACTTGAGTAATTGTTTAGGCTTTCAGCCGACGAGATACTTTAAGTTTTCTTAACATATTTTCTGTTGTATTGTGTAAAAGCGTATTTTTAAAGCATCTCTTTTATTATATAAAGAAAAATTTTTTATTCGTCCTTCAGCCGATGAATTAACTTGAATTTTCCTTAATATGGCCTTTAGCCGGAATTTGTAAATGCTTGGCTTTTAAAGAATTCCTTAGCCGATCTGAAATATTATTTCGGCCTCTATCCAAGAAGATACTGTAATTTTGCTTAAGTAAGGCCTTCAGCCGTTACTTTAAATCCTGCTGTCTTAAAAGCAATCGTTCAAACTTATTCTGAAGAAGTTACTTGGGCCCTCAGCCGTGAACTGATCTTTGTTGTTTTAAGGAGAAAACTGTGCATTGGTCTGAGCAATAAAGTTGTGTGTGTTCTTGTATAACTATCAGTAATTAAAGTTGGCCCCTTTCCACAACCTGATCCGCTTTATCTTGCGAAAGCAGATTTTAGAATTGCAAGCGTGGACGACCAATTTAAAAGTGCGTAAGAGAAGGTTGTAGTCTTTCACCCCTACTGTTCAATCTGTACATCGAAGAAGCAAAGAAAGTTTTAGGCGTGGAATAAATATTCAAGGTGAAAGGATATCAATGATACGATTCGTTGATGACATTGCTAATTTGAGTGAAAGTGAAGAAGAATTACATGATATGCTGAATGGAATGAACAGTCCAATAAATCAGAATATGGCTTGAGAGTAAATAGAAGAAAGGGTAAGGTAATGAGAAGTAGACGAATGAGACCATCGGGAAACTTAACAACAGGACTGATGGTCACGAAATAGACAAAATTAAGGAATTCTGCTACCTAGGCAGTAAAGTAACCCATGACGGGCCGAGCAAGGAGGACATAAAATGGGACCAGCACTGAAAAAAAGGACATTTCTGGCCAAGAGTCCACTACTACCAAACATAGGTCTCAATTTAAGGAAGAAATTTCTGAGAACTTACAGTTGGAGCACAGCATTGTTTGGTATTGAAACATGGACTGTGGGAAACCCGGAACAGAAGATGATCTAAGCATATGAGATGAGATGCTGCAGACGATCATTAGGTGGACTTATAAGATATGAGGAGGCTCTGCGCAGAATCAGGGAAGAAATAACTGTGTGGAAAACATGGACAAGGAGAAGGGACGGGTTGATAGGACATCTGTTAAGACATCAGGGAGTTACTTTCATGGTGATAGAGGGAACTGGAGAGGGAAAAATCTCTAGAGAGAGACAGAGATTGGAATACATCCGCAAATAATTGAGGGTGTAGATTGCAAGTGCTGCTCTGAGATGAAGAGTTTCGCACAGGAGAGGAACTTGTGGCCGGCCACATCAGACCAGTCAGAAGACTGATGTCTCAAAAAAAACGAAGGTGAGTATGTTACGTATCTAGCTTGTCCTTAAGTTTTACAGAGCAGTGTATGTAAGTAATCATTTGTAAATTCAAAACATTTTTCTTCCTGTAGCATTGCAGATAGAAAAACGCATTTCGTTTAGTGAAGAATTTTAATTATGATAGTATATACAGGGTGTTACAAAAAGGTACGGCCAAACTTTCAGGAAACATTCCCCACACACAAAGACAAAAAATATGTTATGTGGACATGTGTACAGAAACGCTTACATTCCATGTTAGAGCTTTACTTCTCTTCAAATCACATTAATCATGGAATGGAAACACATGGCAACAGAACTTACCAGCGTGACTTCAAACACTTTGTTACAGGAAATGTTCAAAATGTCCTCCGTTAGCGAGGATACATGCATCCACCCTCCGTCGCATGGAATCCCTGATGCGCTGATGCAGCCCTCCAGAATGGCGTATTGTATCACAGTCGTCCACAATACGAGCACGAAGAGTCTCTACATTTGGTACCGGGGCTACGTAGACAAGAACTTTCAAATGCCCCCATAAATGAAGGTCAAGAGGGTTGAGTCAGGAGAGCGCGGAGGCCATGGAATTGGTCCGCCTCTACCAATCCATCGGTCACCGAACCTTTTGTTGAGAAGCGTACGAACACTTCGACTGAATGTGCAGGAGCTCCATCGTGCATGAACCAAATGTTGTGTCGTACTTTTAAAGCACATGTTCTAGCAGCAGTATGAAATCATGATAACGTGCTCCATTGAGCGTAGGTGGATGAACATGGGGCCCAATCAAGACATCACCAACAATGCCTGCTCAAACGTTCACAGAAACTCTGTACTGATGACGTGATTGCGCAATTACGCTCGGATTCTCGTCAGCCCACACATGTTGATTATGAAAATTTACAATTTTATCACGTTGGAACGATGCCTCATCCGTAAAGAGAACATTTGCACTGAAATCAGGATTGTCACATTGTTGGATGAACCATTCGCAGAAGTGTACCCGTTAAGGCCAATCAGCTGCTGATAGTGCCTCCACACGCTGTACATGGTACGGAAACAACTGGTTCTCCCGTAACACTCTCCATACAGTGACGTGGTCAACGTTACCTTGTACAGCAGCAACTTCTCTGACGCTGACATCAGGGTCATCGTCAACTGCACGAAGAATTGCCTGGTCCATTGCACGTGTTCTCGTCGTTCTACGTCTTCCCCAGTCACGAGTCATAGGCTGGAATATTCCGTGCTCCCTAAGACGCCGATCAATTGCTTCGAGCGTCTTCCTGTTGGGACACCTTTGTTCTGGAAATCTGTCTCGATACAAACGTGCCGCGCCACGGCTATTGCCCCGTGCTAATCCATACATCAAATCGACATCTGCCAACTCCGCATTTGTAAACATTGCACTGACTGCAAAACTACGTTCGTGATGAACACTAACCTGTTGATGCTACGTACTGATGTGCTTGATGCTAGTACCGTAGAGAAATGAGTCGCACATCAACACAAGCACCGAAGTCAACATTACCTTCCTTCAATTTGGCCAACTGGCGGTGAATCGAGGAAGTACAGTACATACTGACGAAACTAAAATGAGCTCTAACATGGAAATTAAGCGTTCTGAACACATGTCCACATAACCTCTTTTCTTTATTTGTATGTGAGGAATATTTCCTGAAAGTTTGGCCGTACCTTTTTGTAACACCCTTGATAGAATGAATAACAAATTCCTGTTGTAAAAGTTGTTGCTACTTTAACGTATATGTAAATCGCCACCTCCGTTGTTTTTCATAAAATAGTTAGTGCGTCATAAATTACGTATTTTTGTACGTAATTTATTCAGAATTAGGCAGATTGTAAAATATTCTCTCATGTTAAGTACATCTTTTCCATAAGCAAGGAGAGCATGTAAATCGATACATTACACTGGATAATAATATATTTTCTTGTTTACTTCTCCTGTCGAGTGTCGCTGTACATCCAGGTGAGTTTACCGCTGTCTGATGCCGCAGCACTTGCGTACAAGGCGCGGCTTTGCGGTTTCTGGTGTACTCGTGCCATGAGTGGTCATTTCCTTCGGCTCGGCTTTTCTTGTAGCGTTTGTGTGTAGTTACTGGCGATAAATCACGAAGCCCGGTACAAACTTACGTTCTACGAAAGCGGTTTTGATAAGTGTCAATGCACTCTATAAAGGCTCAGGCACTTGTGGTCATTGAAATTTGAAGAAAGATATTTCAGTATTCTACACTCCTGGAAATGGAAAGAAGAACACATTGACACCGGTGTGTCAGACCCACCATACTTGCTCCGGACACTGCGAGAGGGCTGTACAAGCAATGATCACACGCACGGCACAGCGGACACACCAGGAACCGCGGTGTTGGCTGTCGAATGGCGCTAGCTGCGCAGCATTTGTGCACCGCCGCCATCAGTGTCAGCCAGTTTGCCGTGGCATACGGAGCTCCATCGCAGTCTTTAACACTGGTAGCATGCCGCGACAGCGTGGACGTGAACCGTATGTGCAGTTGACGGACTTTGAGCCAGGGCGTATAGTGGGCATGCGGGAGGCCGGGTGGACGTACCGCCGAATTGCTCAACACGTGGGGCGTGAGATCTCCACAGTACATCGATGTTGTCGCCAGTGGTCGGCGGAAGGTGCACGTGCCCGTCGACCTGGGACCGGACCGCAGCGACGCACGGATGCACGCCAAGACCGTAGGATCCTACGCAGTGCCGTAGGGGACCGCACCGCCACTTCCCAGCAAATTAGGGACACTGTTGCTCCTGGGGTATCGGCGAGGACCATTCGCAACCGTCTCCATGAAGCTGGGCTACGGTCCCGCACACCGTTAGGCCGTCTTCCGCTCACGCCCCAACATCGTGCAGCCCGCCTCCAGTGGTGTCGCGACAGGCGTGAATGGAGGGACGAATGGAGACGTGTCGTCTTCAGCGATGAGAGTCGCTTCTGCCTTGGTGCCAATGATGGTCGTATGCGTGTTTGGCGCCGTGCAGGTGAGCGCCACAATCAGGACTGCAAACGACCGAGGCACACAGGGCCAACACCCGGCATCGTGGTGTGGGGAGCGATCTCCTACACTGGCCGTACACCTCTGGTGATCGTCGAGGGGACACTGAATAGTGCACGGTACATCCAAACCGTCATCGAACCCATCGTTCTACCATTCCTAGACCGGTAAGGGAACTTGCCTTTCCAACAGGACAATGCACGTCCGCATGTATCCCGTGCCACCCAACGTGCTCTAGAAGGTGTAAGTCAACTACCCTGGCCAGCAAGATCTCCGGATCTGTCCCCCATTGAGCATGTTTGGGACTGGATGAAGCGTCGTCTCACGCGGTCTGCACGTCCAGCACGAACGCTGGTCCAACTGAGGCGCCAGATGGAAATGGCATGGCATGCCGTTCCACAGGACTACATCCAGCATCTCTACGATCGTCTCCATGGGAGAATAGCAGCCTGCATTGCTGCGAAAGATGGATATACACTGTACTAGTGCCGACATTGTGCATCATCTATTGCCTGTGTCTATGTGCCTGTGGTTCTGTCAGTGTGATCATGTGATGTATCTGACCCCAGGAATGTGTCAATAAAGTTTCCCCTTCCTGGGACAATGAATTCAAGGTGTTCTTATTTCAATTTCCAGGAGTGAATTTTACAGTGATACCTACGTAAGTTAACATGTCATTGTTATACGTTATTCTACAGTCACCTGATCATGTTCAACAGATGCAACTGGTAGTGAAAAATAAAGCACTTTCTAAACAATTTCAATGGTGGTGATTTACATGTATGTTACTGATCAAACATTTTTATGAAATAATCGGCATATCGAAGTTTCCTTGTGCATGCTAGTCAATCTGTGCGAATAAATCAGAAACAGATTACGCTCCAGTTCTAATTTTCGTAAAGAATGACGTCTCTACTATTGTTAATCGTAGTCCGTGTATTATGGAAAAATGTGGGCAAACTGTCATGGTACTCACGATTCTTATCGTCCTTGCGCAGAATTTCGGCATTAGCGCAGGCGGTGCCGTCGTTTGATTTCAGGCAGATCTGTGTGCCTTCCTCTATATCTCGAAAGTGGCAGATGAACCGTGTTCTCGAGCTGGTGCATCCTTGTTGTCTGGCTGTGGGGATGTAAACCTATTAATTGGTGGAGTGGACGCAACGACTCGTTAATAACTAAGGTTAAACTAAATTTCACGGTGCTTAGGTACTAGAGGATACTGTCCTGCCCACAAACCCGATGCTGTCGTCACTGCATCAGGAATATGTCCTGTGACAGCACTTTAAGACATGTAGCCATCTTCCTGGTCGAAAGGCCGTTAGTTGTTCTTTCTAATACGCAACTTCTTTAATTATTTATTTAGCGTATCGTATAAATTACACAACACAAATACGTAAAAATAACATGAATATCGACACATGAGAGAGTTAAAATAGAAAGATAAAAGTATTAAGATTAGAACTTAGTTTACAAACAAATAAGTTGCATAACTAGAAATCCCAATTTAGATCTGTCTGTAGCTTCTAAAACGACACTTAACTCCAGTAGATAACCTCGACGTGCGCACTTGTGCACAGCTTTTTGGAAGTGGAACAGTTACATGAAATATTCTCCACAGAGCTCCACTTACGAAAACGTCCCCTTATATCCCATGACACCTTAAGCGGTAGTTGTGACATACTGTTAGAGTTCCATGGCTAAACATTTCTTGGGGTTCTCCAAAACTTTTTCTCCAGTTGCCATCTTCTGGTAAACTGTAGAAGTTCTGGTTGTTTCTGCTTCCCTCATTGGTGATCGTCTTGATTTGAGCTGTTACTTCAGAATGATAGTTTCCCTCGATCAGTAGGAAGTTGCAGGTTACTGGAAATTCTTTTGTGCTGTCTAACGAAGACACCTGTTCTTCCGAGTTGTGGTGGAGTGATTGCAGACAGTGTAGATGCCGCTGAATTGGCTTGGATTTGATCGTTCCCGTCATCACCCTCATTGTCCCATTGAGATGAACGTTAGTCAGTGTGGGTTAGTGGCTACTTAACCAGACTATCGTAGTGGAGTAGATGAGGCCAAGAAAGTGGATGTACAGAAGTTGAGCCGCATATTTTCTGTGTAATTTCTCACTCGTAATCAGACTTAAGTTCAAATCCGAAAGCATTATCGTAAATGAAATGTAACGCTTATCACTGCAAGAACCTTTTTTTTTTTTTTACTAACGTTAACTTACACCAACAACAGAGCTGACTTCTTGGCTGGAGGGTGCAGCTATTCATACAAACATCGAATATTTCAGAAAGCTAGTATTTAAACAGACATCGAGTATTACAGAATATACAGATATTACAAATATAAAACATTTCAAGAACCTTTCAGAAATCATAAATACCTAACATCAAGTAACTGAGGGTGGTTGAGTTCAACTGGCGAACCATCACACGCCAGCCACTCTTCCACCCTACACGCAGCATAGCTGGCGACATTGCCCCCTCTGCGGGAGACAGCGGTCCGTTTTTACAGTTCTCACTGGAGGCAAATATAGCACCTTAAATCTACATTTTGTCAATGTATCGCGACCTGGTCGTGTTATTACACACTCTTCACTATGAGGAGCATCGAAGGTAGTCACTACAGTCGTGGCTTCGCTATCGTCGAGAGGGTCTTCAGTTTTCTTGAAGCCCCCACCCCCTCTCCATCGTCCAGCTGGGCCTCTGGTCTGTAATAAGGTTTCACGCGGAGGACATGGACGACTTTTTGCCAGTTTTACTGCTAAAGGTCATAATCCTCGGCTTCATCTTCAGCTCCAACAAGCAACAAAAGATATCATACGGCCCCACGTATCATTGTAATAACTTTCCCGCACAGGCGTAAAAATTCATACTAGGTCTCCCAGGCTGTGTCTCACTGGCCGGTCCTCAGCATTACTGCGCTTTCTGCCTCTCTCTTCGGCGTCCAGGGTCTGTACGCGAGCCAGCTCACTTGCTACTTCGGTCCGGGCGAATAGGTGTTTCACATAGTCACACTGAGCCTGGTTGAAATGGGAACAGTGCATTCGTTGTCGTTTCTGCCTTACCACCGTGGAATAGGAACTGCGTAAAAAGGGGAATACGTCTGATGTCAACAACTACCGCCTAATCTCTCTTCTTACTGCCTTATAAAAAAAAAAAGTAATGTATCATAGAGTAGCTTCACACCTTTGTAAAAATAAAGTTTTAACAAAATGTCAGTTTGGTTTCCAGAAAGGGTTTTCAACGGAAAATGCTATATATACTTTCACTAATGAAATATTAAATGCTCTGAGTAAGTGGAAGTCACACATTTGGATTTTTGTGATCTCTCAAAGCCTTTTGATTGTGTAAACCGAGGAATACTTCTAGATAAGCTCAAGTACTGTGGTATGAATGGGACAGCGCTAAAATGGTTTAAATCATACCTAACTGGAAGAGTGCAGAAAGTTGAAATAAGCAGTTCACATAACATGCAAAAAAAAAACCTGGTGATTTCTCAAACAGGAGAACAATCAAGAATGGGGTGCCGCAAATTTCGGTCTTGGGTCCTCTGCTGTTCTTAATATATATTGACTTGCCATTCTATATTCAGGAAGATGCAAAGCTGGTACTTCTTGCCGGTGATACGAGTATAGCTATCACACCCAACAGACAAGAATTAACTGGTGAAATTGTAAACAATGTTTTTCAGAAAATCATTAAGTGGTTCTCTGCAAATGGGCTCTCATTAAACTTTGACAAAACACAGTGTATACAGTTCCACACAGTAAATGGAATGGCGCCATTAATAAATATAGAATTAGATCAGAAATTGGTACCTAAGGTAGAATATTCAAAATTTCTAGGTGTATGCATTGATGATCTGATGAAACGTTTGAGTTCAGCTACTTATGCTATTAGGGTCATTGCAAATTTTGGCGATATACCTCTCAGTAAATTCGCTTAGCACGCCTATTTTCATCCCCTGATTTCATATGGCATCATATTCTGGGGTAAGTCATCATTGAGTAAAAGAGTGTTCATTGCACAAAAGCGTGTAATCAGAATATTTGCTGGAGCTCATCCAAGATCATCCTGCAGACACTTATAGAAAGAGCTAGGGATCTTCACTGTAGCCTCACAGTATATATATATATATATATATATATATATATATATATATATATATATATATATATAATTATTCACTTATGAAATTTGTTATTAACAATCCGAACGAATTCAAAAGTAATATCAGTGCACATGACTACAACACTAGGAGAAAGGATGATCTTCACTACTCAAGGTTAAATCTAACTTTGGCTCAGAAGGGAGTAAATTATGCTGCCACAAAAGTCTTTGGTCACTTACCTAATAGCTTCAAAAGTCTGACAGACAGCCATATAGCATTTAAAAGGAAATGAAAATAATTTATTAATGGCAACTCCTTCTACTCATAAGATGAATTTTTGGATATAGTGAGTGGGTAATTTCCCCAACCCCCACAAAAAAATTAAAAAAAAGTATTGTCATGTAATATTTTGTGTAATGTAATATCTTGTATAGACACCTTTTATTAACCTGACACATTCCACTCATTACGAAGTGTCGTATTCATGATCTATGGAACAAGTAAGATCCTTCGTCTGTGGAGAGCACGCAGTCATCGTCTTGTGGTTGACGTCGCAAAGTGAAGTTACCTCTGCTTGATATGGGGTGCTCTGTTGTTCAAAATGATGTAACTTTACATTTCCGAAGATTTGACAGTCGACAGAGACTTTTATAACAGCATGGCAGGTGAGGTATTTCTTTTTATTACATTATAGGCTACTTAAACACACCGTCTCAAACAAATTATTCAAATCAACGGCAGTCTTGTACCTACATGTTGGCAGCTTGCGGTACGAAACTGTTGTGGTTGCATCTGTATTTTGCGATGTGTCATCTCCGTCGTTGCGGGGACGTCTACCATGTTCCGATGGAGCATCGTTACTGCCGGTGTGGACTGCAGCAATACGCCGGCCCACGTCATTCTATTTCTCATTCCTTGGTTGGCAAGCCACAACATAAGGTCGCTTTTTCCATTCTGGTGCTCCTGTTACGATCGACATGCACGCGTATTGGCTGTTCGTCTGAGGTAACTGTCGATCTCAGTTTCCTTCGCTGCGTTGCTTCTATAACTTCTGTCACAACCGTTCGTAGTGCATTAGACCAGGGTTAACTGGAAAAGTAAAGCGCTAATCCAAGCCTGTTCAAATGGTTCAAATGGCTCTAAGCAATGTGGGACTTAACATCTGAGGTCATCAGTCCCCTAGACTAAGAACTACTTAAACCTAACTGACCTAAGAAGATCACACACATCCATGCCCGAGGCGGGATTCGAACCTGCGACCGTAGATGCAGCGCGGTCCCGGACTGAAGCGCTTAGAACCGCTCGGCCACAGCGGCCGGCCCCAATCCTGTGTTGAAAGGGCGTCGGCGGTATTTCCCAGGATTTGCCACTCTGTTTCACAATGCAGTATCTCCTTGACACTGAGTTGTCCGCAGCGATTCAGCTGCTGACGATCAGTATGAGTAACATCGGCATGCAGTGAACCTCCCAGATGTATTCTTGCGCGCCTGCTTCACCACAGGCATTATCAGTTTCTCTTTGACCAATGCGATGGCAGTAGATGACGTAGGGCCTACAACCTATCGAGAAATGGGTCAGACTTCTGGGGGACTTAAGGTCCGTCATTCCCAAGCTCTGTTTTATATTTTGGAGAAAACTATTCTTGTGCCTCGCTGTTTTGGCATCATCCCATTGTTACTGCCACAGGAGGAAGCGGTCGTGAATTTGTTGCTTGTGGCTAGTATTCCTCTTAAATTCAGTACTCATTAATGTTGTTTTCTCTTCATCCAAGTCTTCGTCAGATTTTTTTTCTCCTCTGGAGGTTGACTGGATATATTCCAAGTATTCCCCGTAGCACAACGCACAAGACAGTACGAGAAGCTCCCGTCAGTCGAAGAAGTAGTATGCGTTGGAACCTGTTAACTGTACATTCTGGTGTTGTGAACAGACGTCTGTGTGCCCAAAATCTCCCTCTGTATTCCATGATAGAAGTTAAGGATGGCGTTCTGATACGTTCTTATTGATTGCATTCTTAGTTTATAGTCGCAAATGGTTAGAGTAATACTTCCTTTCATCACGTTCCTACTCTTTTCCTTGTATCTTAAACGTATGCAACATAATTTTGTTTCTCGTACAAGAGGACGCGAAGGTAGCTAGTGACGAATTTTCTATTTCTGAAACTGTTGTTTACTTTCATAAATGTGTGTCTTTAAAGTTTCCGTTTTAACAAAATATACGTGGTCTTTTTAGGTACAATAGATAATTTAACGCCTTGGCACTACTGATGTAATTATTGTATGTCTGTGCAACATCCTTCTTCAAGGTCACTTCTGGAGCTTTACTTCACATCGTTCTTCAAGTCGTCGGTATACACAGTTATCCTACGCCGCTTCGTTATCCTTCAGCATCCCTAATATCGGGTCGAATACCGGAACCCAAAAGGCGAGGCCACTTATGGGTCCTTGTAGGCAGCCTTTCGACATTACTTTTGTAACCGTCTCTCCTGGGAACGGTGGAGTTGCTCCTCTGTTTTCACAGTAATTCTGAAAAACAGTTGTACAGCGCTCGAGGGCAAGCCCTGGCGATTTTCATCATTATGGCTACAACATAGCCGGCCGGTGTGGCCGTGCAGTTCTAGACGCTACAGTCTGGAACCGGGCGACCGCTACGGTCGCAGGTTCGTATCCTGCCTCGGGCATGGATCTGTGTGATGTCCTTAGGTTAGTCAGGTTTAATTAGTTCTAAGATCTAGGCGACTGATGACCTCAGAGGTTAAGTCGCATAGTGCTCAGAACCATTTGCTACAACATATTTTTGCAGAGTGTTTTTTTACTACTCTCATTACCCCATTTACAGCACCTTCTGTTGGCTTCCCATACCTGAATCCATATTTTGTGGAATTCATTCCAAGAATAAGTCTCCTGTAGTCTATCGCATAGCAGCTTCTCCCTCACTTTACCTAAGGTAATGAAAGCCATATTGGTCTGTAGGATTTTTCAGTTAGGTGATCCTCAGCTTCACCCAGTGATACCATGTACAAATTACCAAGGACGACAAAATTGGCAACTGAATTATAAGTTCTGTCAGTCACTGGTGAAGGTTGTGAAGGAGTCAGTGAACCCAATGGAGCATGCTTGCTGAGGCACGCCTCCAACAACTCGGCAGCACGAGCACTCTCTACCGTTGCAGTATGGGATGGCTGGCAGCCGCCATTCAACCCACTAGTATTTGCTGCATCTTTGCTTCATGACAACGTGCAGGCGAGGCCCCATCGCAGCTTTGACACTATCGTTCATGCTGTGATACAGGTAGCCTTATCCTTGTTGCTATTGTATGATCTTTTTTTCGCTGCATTGTTTGTAATGAGCCATTGTATGCTTACAGAAAAACAAGTTAGGTCAGTCTTCTGTTTATCACGTTAACTTGTTAGCTAAATATTTCTGCTCCTGCCCAGCTTCCCTACAACAAAGGTGATTGGACCAATCTATAGCTCACCTCTCCTTACCGTTGTTTACGAATTCGGACACAACACCCGCTTTTTCGAAATAATCACATTTGCTTCTGGCATATATTTATTCTTCCTCCCTGCAAAACACGTGTTATAGAATTGGCATTAACATAAAATTACGTGCAAATGAAGGGACATAGAACCTCGGTAGGGATGCAATCAGGGTCAGTTGACTTATTTCTTTCAAGTTTCAAGATTTCTTTCCTCACCGTCACTCCCGAAAATGAAAAAAAAGAAAAGGAAATCCCATCTCAACTGTATGATTCCCTACTTTCGTTCTGCAATTCTCTGTGTTCAAAAAGATCATTCCCTGCAGTGTCGTATGGAAAGAGAGTGTCCATCATAAATTGTGCAGATTGTTGTCAGGTTCTGTCATGCTGCCGTTAGCTCAGTTTACAGTTGATGAAACGTCGGAGATGTAAAATTTTGATAGAAGATCTTATATGGTGTTCCTCGCGAGTCAAGATATAGTTTCTGTGCAATGAATTGGTTCCAGAGCTGTGTCATGCCTGCAGCAGGCTTGCTTTAAATTTCTGATTAAGGTCTCTATATCTCCTATATGGTGTTCCTCGCGAGTCAAGACATAGTTTCTGTGCAATGAATTGGTTCCAGAGCTGTGTCATGCCTGCAGCAGGCTTGCTTTAAATTTCTGATTAAGGTCTCTATATCTGCCCTGCCTGCGAGATCTTTTTTCCAGGATATGGGCTTTCTGGTAGAATTTTCTTGATCTTCTAACTTCTGTTGTCACTGTTTGGAGATCTTCGTTCCATGGTACTTGCGAACTTCTGCCCATTTGCCTTAAGTGCAGTGTTTCATCTTTTATGGCTCCTTCTAATACAGTGACAAGTTCCTGAGCTATTATGCCCACATTGTCATCTGCTTCCACCATGTCCATATACCGGAAAATGCTTCTCAGATGGTTCCAAACTGTATTCCTTATATTTTATCATGTCCTTAATTTGTTTAATGCATCGGCATCTCTGAGTCCAGTTTTGCAAGAGTCAAGTATAAAGACTAGAACGTTGTGGTAACTTGTAGTGAGATCTGTTCCATGAGTTAGTCAGCGAAATTATCCATTGACTACCGTTTGAAGATTTCAGGGAACCTCACGAAGAGGTCAGTTTCAGCTCGGTGAAATGGCGCTGTTACTTGTGGGATTGGTACCAGATGCTCTGGAGGTAAATGAGGCATGTACTTCCACAGATGCCCCTTGTGTACAATCACTTTTGCATATCATGGTGTCTTCTGAGCCTCAGTGGCCATCTTGCCAATCGACACAATTGATCGATCGTTCAGGCTAATCAACCAGCATGGTCGTCCATCACAATAGTGAATGGTTTGCAAAATAAATAAGCGCTGAACTTTTTGATGACAGGAAAAACAGTAAGGCATTCTTTGATGCTCTTGAGTAGTTCATCTCGGACTTGGAGAGAACTCTGGAAACATTAGCAGTCACCTTTTCAGCATCTCACTGCATGTAGATGAGAACTGCACCTATACCGTAACTGCTAGAATTTGTGTGAACTGTCTCTTTGTAGAATGCTAGGGCTCGATAAGCTGTTAGCACCTCCTTAAGGAGAATGAAAGATCTTCCCTACATCTCGATCTAGTAAAATTTGATGCATTCCTGCACTAGTCCTTTCCAGGGACGTTCCTTGGTACAGACAGTCTTAGTTATTTCTTCCGATTCTTTTCTATTGAACGATGCCGTGAAACTGTTAGAACACTGGACTCGTATTCGGGTGGATGACCGTTTAAGTCCGTGTCCAGCCATTCAGATTTAGAGTTTCCTGACTTCACTAAATCCTTAAGGTAAATAATGGGGGCACGGCCTATTTCCTTCTCAGTCCCGCCCCGATAAGAACCTGAGCTGCGTCTGTAGTTACCTCGCTGTCGATGGGACGTAAAACCCGATGTTCCGATTTTTCTTTGTTGTATTTCTTCGATGCGATGGCGCAACTCGATAAATTTAGAGGTTATTGTGACATCCTTTACCAGAAGGGCTTGGTACATGTGTTAGTCACTAGTACCGAGCGAGATAGCGCAGTGGTTAGTAAACTGGACTCGCATCTGGCAGGACGACGCTTCACATCCCCGTCGGGTCAGATAGATTCACGTTTTCCGTGGTTTCCCTAAATCGCTTAAGGCAAATGTCGGCTTGGTTCCTGTAAAAGTGCTCGGCCGCTTCTCCTTCTACGTCCTTCCCTAATACGAGCTTGTACTCCGTCTCTAATGACCTCATTGTCGGCGGGACGTTAAACACTAACCTCCTTCTCCTACTACTCCTACTCCAGCCCTTTCTTGAAGTGTAAAATTTGTTAGCCTCTGTCATATTTGGATTCATAAGATGGCGAAGGGCTGAAACATTCCATATGTAAGACTGTGGTGTTTTCGCACGACGCTGGGACAAGTTCTCCGATTGTACACACATCAAAAAAAGTTTTGCATCACCCTGGTTGCCAGAACTCCTGAAGATAGACGTTGAATGTGGATATTGTATCACAGACACAGTCCCTTAGACTGTTCAGAGATGTCACTAAACCCGCCAAAAGATGTAAACAACCATGTATGAGCAGAGCCTATTAGACAGAGAGAGTCCGACAGCCGAACATTTCCAGTCATTCCACCAGGAAGGAGGTACACGGCTCGTGTTGTCTGTAGTTCAGCCATGCCTAGACGGTCAATACCGCGGTGCGAGGGTGTGCGCATTGTTATTTTGTGCCAGGAAAGTCTCTCAACAAGGGAAGCATCCAGGTGTCTTGGAGTGAACCAAAGCGATGTTGTCCGGAAATGGAGCAGATACAGAGAGAGAGAGAGGAAATGTCGATGAAATGCCTCGCACAGGCCGCCCAAGGGCTATTACTGCAGTGGATGACCGCTACCTAAGGATTATGGCTCGGAAGAACCCTGACAGTAACGCCACCATGTTGAATAATCCTTTTCGTGCAGCCATAGAACGTCGTGTTACGACTCAAACTGTGAGCAGTAGGCTGCATGATGCGCAACTTCACTTTCGACGTCCTTGCCGAGGTCCATCTTTCCAACCACGACACCATGCAGTGCGGTGCAGATGGGCCCAACAACATCCCGAATGGACCGCTCAGGATTGGCATCACGCCCTCTTCACCGATGAGTGTCGCATCTACCTTCAACCAGACAATTGTCGGAGACGTGTTTGGAGGCAACCCGGTCAGGCCTTACACACACTGTCCAGCGGTTGCAGCAATGTGGAGGTTGCCTGCTGTTTTGAGGTGGTTTTATCTGGGGCATATGTACGCTGCTGGTGGACATGGAAGCCACCGTAACGGCTGTGCAATACGAGTATGCCATCCTCCGACCTATAGTGACACCATATCTTCAGAATATTGGCGAGGTATTCGTATTCATGGACGACAATTCGCGCATATTGTGAATGACTTCCTTCAGGATAACGACATCGCTCGGGTACAGTGGCGAGCATGTTCTCCAGACATGAACCTGTCGAACAGGCCTCGGATGGATTGAAAAGGGCTGTTTACGGACGACGTGACTGACCAACCACTCTGAGGGATCTACCCCCAATCGCCGTTGAGGACTGGGACAATCTGGACTAACAGTGCCTTGATGAACTTGTGGATAGTAAGCCCGACGAATACAGGCATGCATCAAGAGGACGTGCTACTGGACCACCACCTCTGTAAGTCTCACTGTATGGTGGTACAACATGCAATGTGTGGTTTCATGAGCAATAAAAAGGGTGGATAGGATGTTTATGTTGATCTCTATGCCAATTTTCTGTACAGGTTCCGGAACTCTTGGAACCAAGGTGGTGCAAGACTTTTTTTTGATGTGTGTACTTGCGCCAAGCTGACTTTCTGCTGACTGTCGCCATATATTTTCTTCAGTCCGGCACAGAATTTATCCCACCAATTGAACTTGTCTTCATTGTTCTCGAACCTCTACTGGGCTGTGTCGTCCTAGTAAAATAACACATTTTCCAACCACATGACATCTCGCTTATATTTTGCGATTCGGTCGAATAGTTTCATTCGATACTGAACAACATCTCCGCAGAACACTGATGGATGCCTGATTTGCAGCTTACTTACTGTTTGCTCCTGAATATGCGGACCGTGGGAACGATGTACTGCTTGTATTTCGGTTACTGGGCGTATAGGCGATGGGTTTTAAGTTGTCAAATTCGGGCCGCGTTGCTATATGTTTCGGAGTGCCCGCCGTCTCCACCAAACAAGGTCACATCGTAATCGTTCTCAACGCAAATTCGAAAGCAGGACCAAGAGCGAAATATAACGCTTAGCACTGAAAGCGTATTTACTGGAAACACCAACTTACAGGCAGAACAGGAAGAGTGTTACTATATACAGGAATATCGAATATTCCATAATTCTAGTATTTACAAAAATAGCGAATATATAAAAACTTACAAACATTACGAACGTAAGATGTCTCGAAGCAAAATGTGCTATCTAGAGTAGCTTCAATGTTCTTGTGCTTCGATAATATGGTCTGACAGCGGCAGATTTCGACTGACATGTGGCATTGGCGGTCAGCTGGCCTTTCGTGAAGGGAGGAAAGAGAGACTTCACTTTTACTGACCCTGGTGGTTGGTGGGTTTCCCCGTGTGTATTTCAGAACTAAATGGTCTCATAAGATCCTTTGCCGTTTTATTTACAAATGTTTGAACATCTTACCCCTTCCCTTCCCCCGCCCCCCTCCCCGGGATCACGTCACAGGGGGGCTGAAAAAGCATAAGCACCCTTTCTTGATTCGAATCATGTTTAGATTTCGTCGAATGGCTTCGAACAATCTCTAGTGTTTCAACATTGCACACGAGAGCAAAAACTGTGATCGAGCTGTCCTCGTAAGGCATGCGATCACATTCAATGGTGTTGCATCCCAAGTACGTCCTTATAGAACACTTCGAGTTGCATGGGGCGGGTGGGGGGGAGGGGAGGGGTGTCAGCAGCGTCAATGATTATTAGGAACATCTGGACTATCCCCCTAATACATTAACATGTTTTACTTTTTTTGAAGTTGTATGTCCAGAAGTACCAGCTTACCCGTTCCACTGATTGATGTTATACGTTGCGGACTTTTCTGGGCTACTGAAGTGTCTTCTTTGCATACAGATCACTTGTACGATGTCTGATGCTCCGCCATGAATACCTCGTTAGTGCAGTTGCCGCCACAGCATTTTCGTTGACAGCATGTTCTCGAGATGAATATTAAGTACACAAGTTATATATCGCCACACTGGTGATGGTGATTTTAGAAGAAATTATGGTCCTCTTCCATCCCCCCTCCCCCCCCCCCCCTCCAACCACTTCCTCTTTATATTCTCCATTTATCTTTCTCCCACTGTTATGTTCGCCAGGCTACGATTCAGCATCTCCGTTGCACGCTACAAAGACATTGTGCAGGGTGTCCCTTAGCTACGTGGTGTAAACAATACAGATGACAAATGAGCGCTCTGAAGTAAGGAACTAACAGACAGAAATAAGTATTTATATTTTTATTCACATAAAAATCATACTTCGTAATAATTAATTAATTTGCTGAAACATGCCGATAAAACCGGTTGAACCGTATTTGGCAATACAAAACTGTATAGCATTAATTTTAAGCGCAGATGCTATGAACGTCATAGTATGGCATGATTGGAATCTTTAAAACTAGTCTTAAAAGGTTCGGGTGCTAAGAACCCCGACTTTGCGCGCCCTAAAGCTGAACTAAAGCAAAATGCATCTATCAGTTTTGCACAATATATTTTTATTTATTTATTTATTTTTTTTTGGGTCCTCAGTCTACTGACTGGTTTGATGCGGCCCGCCACGAATTCCTTTCCTGTGCTAACCTCTTCATCTCAGAGTAGCACTTGCAACCTACGTCCTCAATTATTTGCTTGACGTGTTCCAGTCTCTGTCTTCCTCTACAGTTTTTGCCCTCTACAGCTCCCTCTAGTACCATGGAAGTCATTCCCTCATGTCTTAGCAGATGTCCTATCATCCTGTCCCTTCTCCTTATCAGTGTTTTCCACATATTCTTTCCTCTCCGATTCTGCGTAGAATCTCCTCATTCCTTATCTTATCAGTCCACCTAAATTTCAACATTCGTCTATAGCACCACATCTCAAATGCTTCGATTCTCTTCTGTTCCGGTTTTCCCACAGTCCATGTTTCACTACCATACAATGCTGTACTCCAGACGTACATCCTCAGAAATTTCTTCCTCAAATTAAGGCCGGTATTTGATATTAGTAGACTTCTCTTGGCCAGAAATGCCTTTTTTGCCATAGCGAGTCTGCTTTTGATGTCCTCCTTGCTCCGTCCGTCATTGGTTATTTTACTGCCTAGGTAGCAGAATTCCTTAACTTCATCGACTTTGTGACCATCAATCCTGATGTTCAGTTTCTCGCTGTTCGCATTTCTACTACTTCTCATTACCTTCGTCTTTCTCCGATTTACTCTCAAACCATACTGTCTACTCATTAGACTGTTCATTCCGTTCAGCAGATCATTTAATTCTTCTTCACTTTCACTCAGGATAGCAATGTCATCAGCGAATCGTATCATTGATATCCTTTCACCTTGTATTTTAATTCCACTCCTGAACCTTTCTTTTATTTCCATCATTGCTTCCTCGATGTACAGATTGAAGAGTAGGGGTGAAAGGCTACAGTCTTGTCTTACACCCTTCTTAATACGAGCACTTCGTTCTTGATCATCCACTCTTATTATTCCCTCTTGGTTGTTGTACATATTGTATATGACCGTCTCTCCCCTACTTTTTTCAGAATCTCGAACCCTTTTATATTGTCGAACGCATATTCCAGGTCGACAAATCCTATGAACGTGTCTTGATTTTTCTTTAGCCTTGCTTCCATTATTAGCCGTAACGTCAGAATTGCCTCTCTCGTGCCTTTACTTTTTCTAAAGCCAAACTGATCGTCACCTAGCGCTTTCTCAATTTTCTTTTCCATTCTTCTGTATATTATTCTTGTAATCAGCTTCGATGCATGAGCTGTTAAGCTGACTGTGCGGTAATTCTCGCACTTGTTATATCTTGCCGTCTTCGGAATTGTGTGGATGATGCTTTTCCGAAAGTCAGATGGTATGTCGCCAGACTCATATATTCTACACACCAACGTGAATAGTCGTTTTGTTGCAACTTCCCCTAATGATTTTAGAAATTCTGATGGAATGGTATCTATCCCTTCTGCCTTATTTGACCGTAAGTCCTCCAAAGTTCTTTTAAATTCCGATTCTAGTACTGGATCCCCTATCTCTTCGAAATCGACTCCTGTTTCTTCTTCTATCACATCAGACAAATCTTCACCCTCATAGACCCTTTCAATGTATTCTTTCCACCTATCTGCTCTCTCCTCTGCATTTAACAGTGGAATTCCTATTGCACTCTTAATGTTACCACCGTTGCTTTTAATGTCACCAAAGGTTGTTTTGACTTTCCTGTATGCTGAGTCTGTCCTTCCGACAATCATATCTTTTTAGATGTCTTCACATTTTTCCTGCAGCCATTTCGTCTTAGCTTCCCTGCACTTCCTATTTATTTCATTCCTCAGCGACTTGTATTTCTGTATTCCTGATTTTCCCGGAACATGTTTGTACTTCCCCCTTTCATCAATCAACTGAAGTATTTCTTCTGTTACCCATGGTTTCTTCGCAGCTCCTTCTTTCAACCTCTGTTTTCCTTCCCAACTTCTGTGATGGCCCTTTTTAGAGATGTCCATTCCTCTTCAACTGTGATGCCTACTGCGCTATTCCGTATGCTGTAACTATAGCGTTAGAGAACTTCAAACGTATCTCGTCATTCCTTAGAACTTCCGTATCCCACTTCTTAGCGTATTGATTCTTCCTGACTAATGTCTTGAAATTCAGCCTACTCTTCGTCACTACTATATTGTGATATGAGTCTGTATCTGCTCCTGGGTACGCCTTACCATCCAATCTCTGATTTCGGATTCTCTGTCAGACCAAAATGTAATCTAATTGAAATCTTCCCCTATCTCCCGGCCTTTTCCAAGTATACCTCCTCCTCTTGTGATTCTTGAACAGGGTATTCGCTATTACTAGCTGAAACGTGTTACAGAACTCAATTAGTCTTTCTCCTCTTTCATTCCTTGTCCCAAGCCCATATTCTCCTGTAACCTTTTCTTCTACTCCTTCCCCTACAACTGCATTCCAGTCGCCCATGACTATTAGATTTTCGTCCTCTTTTACATACTGCATTACCCTTTCAATATCCTCATACACTTTCTCTATCTGTTCATCTTCAGCTTGCGACGTCGGCATGTATACCTGAACTATCGTTGTCGGTGTTGGTCTGCTGTCGATTCTGATTACAACAACGCGGTCACTGAACTGTTCACAGTAACACACCCTCTGCCCTACCTTCCTATTCATAACGAATCCTACACCTGTTATACCATTTTCTGCTGCTGTTGATATTACCCGATACTCATCTGACCAGAAATCCTTGTCTTCCTTCCACTTCACTTCTCTGACCCCTACTATATCTAGATTGAGCCTTTGCATTTCCCTTTTCAGATTTTCTAGTTTCCCTACCACGTTCAAGCTTCTGACATTCCACGCCCCGACTCGTAGAACATTATCCTTTCGTTGATTATTCATTCTTTTTCTCATTGTAACCTCCCCCTCGGCAGTCCCCTTCCGGAGATCCGAATGGGGGACTATTCCGGAATCTTTTGCCAATGGAGAGATCATCATGACACTTCTTCAACTACAGGCCACATGTCCTGTGGATACACGTTACGTGTCTTTAATGCAGTGGTTTCCATTGCCTTCTGAATCCTCATGTCGTTGATCAATGCTGATTCTTCCGCCTTTAGGGGCAATTTCTCACCCCTAGGACAAGAGAGTGCCCTGAACCTCTATCCGCTCCTCCGCTCTCTTTGACAAGGCCGTTGGCAGAATGAGACTGACTTCTTATGCCGGAAGTCTTCGGCCGCCAATGTTGATTATTTATCAAAATTTAGGCAGTGGCGGGGATCGAACCCGGGACCGAAGAAGTTTTGAATATGAATCAAAGACGCTACCCCTAGACCATGGGTACCCTAAAAAACATTAATGAATTTATTTTTAAAAGCCAAAAATGCAAGCATAACATTAACAGATGTCCTCCAGAACTGAGAAGACTAAATTTCAATAGCAGAACTGATAGTAAACACCTCAAAACGGCCACAATATAAAATCACTTCCTTTTAGTAAAGAGTATAACATGACGTAAAAATACATTTGCATTACAAAAAGCAAAACTTATTATCTAATGAATATATCACCAATATCAAGAATCGGCTATTGGCAGGAATTACCTAAACGCCATTGCCTTCGAAGTAGCCAACATGAGTCACAAATGTGGTTTAACTATATTATGATAGAGGAGGTGACAGAGGCAACGCCAGTAGCAATAATTCCTCCTTATCTACTAACATAGGACCGTGGTTGCCGCTATCACAGAACTAGAAACCTACATTAAAAATTTCAAACATGGTACACAGACATCTTTAACTAGACCACAGTTAACAAGAGATACAATCACCTATCCTGTAACACAGCCACAACTCGTTAATTATTTAGTAAAAATTAAACATACCACAAATGCAGGAAAGTACGAATGTTATGCAGGAAACTTTGACTTAACTACTGGGGCATAAAATTTTCCTTTAGGTTTTTATTATTAGTAGATGCTCGAGCTGAAGCTCGTGATATTAGCCAGCAGGTAACTAAAGACATGCCCCAGAAGTAAGATAGATGAAACAATTTTCACTGTCTATATGCCATTTGCTACTGGCCATTAAAATTGCTACGCCACGAAGATGTGCTACAGACGCGAAATTGAACCGACAGAATGAAGATGCTGTGATATGCAAATAATTAGCTTTTCAGAGCATTCACACAAGGTTGGCGCCGGTGGCGACACCTACAACATGCTGATATGGGGAACGTTTCCAACCGATTTCTCATACAAAAACAGCATTTGACTGGCGTTTGATAAAAGTCGGATTGTCGCCTGTCGCGATTGCGGTTTATCGTATCGCGACATTACTGCTCGCGTTGGTCGAGATCCGATGACTGTTAGAAGAATATGGAATCGGTGGGTTCAGGAGGGTAATATGGAACGCCGTGCTGGATTCGAACGGCCTCGTATCACTAGCAGTTGAGAGGACAGGCATCTTATCCGCATGGTTGTAACGAATCGTGCAGCCACGTGTCGATCCCTGAGCCAAAAGATGGGGACGTTTGCAAGACAACTACCATCTGCACGAACAGTTCGACGATGTTTGCAGCAGCATGGACTATCAGCTCGGAGACATGACTGCGGTTACTCGCGACGCTGCATCACAGACAGGAGCGCCGGCGATGGTGTACTCAAGGACAAACCTGGGTGCACGAATGGCAAAACTTCATTTTTTCGGATGAATCCAGGTTCTGTTTACAGCATCATGATGGTCGCATCGGTGTTCGGTGACATCGCGGTGAATGCACATTGGAAGCGTGTATTCGTCATCGCTATATTGGCGTATCACTCGGCGTGATGGTATGGGGTGCCATTGGTTACACGTCTCGGTCACCTCTTGTTCACATTGACGGTGCTTTGACAGTGGACGTTACTTTTCAGATGTGTTACGACCCGTGGCTCTACCCTTCATTCGATCCCTGCGAAACCCTTGTGTTCAGCAGGATAATGCACGACCGCATGTTGCAGGTCCTGTACGGGCCTTTCTGGATACTGAAAATGTTCGACTGCTGCCCTGGCCCGCACATTCTCCATATCTCTCACCAACTGAAAACGTCTGGTCAATGGGGGTCAAGCAACTGGCTCGTCACAATAAGCGGGTCACTACTCTTGAACTTCGGTATGTTGTTGAAGCTGCATGGGCAGCTGTACCTGTACACGCCATCCAAGCTCTGTTTGACTCAATGCCCAGGCCGTTATTATGGCCAGAGGTGTTCGTTCTGGGTACTGATTTATCAGGATCTATGCACCCAAATTGTGTGAAAATGTAATCACATGTCAGTTCTAGTATAATATATTTGTCCAATGAATACCCATTTAACATCTGCATTTCTTCTCGGTGTAGCAATTTTAATGGCGAGTACTGTAAAATCCGTTTGGAATTTTGATAGCCACAACCCAGAAACACTGATGGATCTGAACTCATGTAGTACCAGGCAAAACCTTCGAAAGTAACACATTTATATGTTTAATAACGGGCAACCAAGATACGGATTCCAAATAGCCACAACGCGACACCAAGTGATGTGCACACTAATCGGACGCTCACCGTTATTGCTCATTAAATCCAGCGCCCACTGACAAACGCTCGCTTAGAGAGCGCCGAGAGAAAGGTGTAGAGAAGATTACTCGTAGTCGGAAATCCAAGGGTATCGTCCAGCAGATACCACCGCGTCCAGTACTTACAAATGTCAGACCAGACTACAACTCAGTATCACAGTGGACACAAATTGGTTGCAACTTCAGTAGAAGAGAACACGCCGAATACTGTGCGTTCTGCCGACGTAGCTTTTAACGAGCCACGTTCACGGCAGCGACCAACACTCGGCCCCGCCAGACCCGCAGTGGTCAAAGGCACCACTTTTGCCAACGAGCCACGGCAGACGCTTGTCGACAACTCGCCGCCTCACTTGCGCTCTTAGTCGCTCGTGTCACCCTCTCTTCTTCTCCAGGTCGCTACAGCCCTTCACTACCCTCTACTCCGACCTGCCCTCTACCGACGACAGTAGCGGAAATTACGCGAAATTAAACGCGGGCGCACAGCATACTAACCATAAGACCTACGACACGTTAATGTTACATTTTTAGTGTTAAAATGTTAATAACATGTGTGTTCTAGTATCTACATAATGTAAATACATTCTTTGTAACCATGGACATCTTATCTCACTAACGTTATAAAAGACTTGGTTCATAGATCGATAACCACCCCCACCGTCACCTAACTTGGCCTCACCATTGACCGTCACCTCACCTGGATCCCTCATCTGCGCTCCATCCAATCCAAAGCCCACAACCACCTCCGACTCCTCAAACTCCTCTCTGGCCGGACATGAGGGTTGCACCCCTCTACCATCCTCCACACCTACAAATCATTAATCTGTCCCATCCTCTGTTATGCCAGTCCTGCCTAGATATCTGCCCCCCCCCCCCCCCCCAAATTCTGTAAGTCCCTCCAGATCTTTGAGCGTCATGCACTCCGCCTCGCCTTCCGTATACGCTTCCCGTCCCCCATGCGGATCCTCTATGATCTCATTCCTTTCCTCCATCTGCTCCTATTCCTCGAACATATCCACATCCTCTACACCTCCCGCCGCCTTGATCCCCCTCACCTGCTGGTTGCTCCTCTTATCTCCCATCCCTGCCCCCTGCCACATCTTTACTGTTGTGTCCCCCCTACCCTCCATCTCTACACCCTACATCTCCTTTCCCAAGGTGGCTCCCATCAACTCCCCCTCCCGGATGATGCCCTATCTCCCTCCATTTATCCCTCCTATCAACTCTGATCCTCACTCCCCCTCCTTTCCTCTGTCCTTTTCCTGGGCTACTTCTCCCCCCTCCCATCATTCTTTTTCTCCACCTCCCCTCTCTCTGCCCCCTTCTCTCCCCCAAGTCCTTTTGCATTTCCCTCCTCTCATTCGCTCTCGCGTCTGCCCTGTCCCTCCCCCCCTTTATGAGTCCTCTCCCTCCTTGGTTCACCCCCTTTTCGTTTTTTTTCCTTCCTCCCTCCTTGTTCTTCCCCCTCCTCCAGCCCCCCCCCCCCCCCCCCCATCTGCCTTTGGCTCGGAAATGTCATCTTTTTGCCGCCATTTTCGTGCAGTGTTTTACAGTGAGTGTTTCGCAGTGAGTGGTTCGTGTTGTGTTTTTTTTTTTTTTTGGGAAGTGTTGCGAGCGGACATCATACTGTCGTTGGGTGTGCTTTTTATCTCTTGCAAACAGAAACCAGACTGTCGCACAAGGTTTTTTTTTAAATTGTGTTTGTACTATGTTACTTGTCTGTTTCCTGTGTCTTTTATTAACACTGCCAACCCCTTTTGCATTCCGTTTCAACTTCCCGCATTTTTCCGCCATTTTACACTTTAAGTCACCGTTTTATCGTCTGTTTTTTGTTTCTTTTCCTCTTCCGTTTTTAAAAAGAAATCTGTAGGGTGTAGAGCAGCGTACTAAGCTGCTGCCAGCCCGCCCCTTTGGGGGGAATTGAAAATCAATAAAGAGAAAAAAAAGATCTACTACCACAGCAACCCCCTTCCCCCTCTCTTACAGGTCCTCTTCCTCCATTGGCTCTTACCCCCTCTCTTCGTTTTTCCTGCCCTTCACCCCTTTTTATTTTCCCATCATCTGCCCAGCTTCCCCCAACCTGCCCTCGGCTGTGGTATGTCATATTTGCCAACTTTTTAGTGCAGTGTTCATGTGAATGTTCAATGTTGTTCGTCTTTCCAAAGTGTTGTGAACAAAAATCATGTTCTCGCTGGGTCTGAATTTTATGTCTCTTGCGAACAGAAACCAGATTGTCGCCGTGTTTTTTAATTGTCAGTCTATTATTTTACCTGTCTGCTTCATATGTATATTATTAGCATCATCATCCCTTTGTTTCTATGTTTCAGTTCCACGATTCTTTCCGCCATGTTAACATTTAAGTCTCCGATTTTATCGCCTGTTTTTATTATTTATTATCTTCCTCTTTTTAAAACAAATTGTGTAGGCTGAAGAGCGACATACTAAGCTGCCGCCAGCCCGGCAATAGAAACGCAATAAAGGAAAAAATAAAAAAAATTGACTACCACATACGTCTCTGCTGTTGAAGAATAAAGCTTCTTGGCTGTTCTGCCTCTCTAAGTATTTCATAAACGCAATTTTCTGTTACAATGTGAGGTAAAAAGTATATTCTTAATCAAAATCTCTCCAACACTATGGAAACATTTAAGTAAACGTAATTGTTTCAAGCGAGTTGTGTGGAAGACAGCCGTCTAGCTTTTTTTTGTCCTGATGGCATACAGGTGACCATTACCTAGGATTAAATAAAATACGCTACTGGCCATTAAAATTGCTACACCAAGAAGAACTGCAGATGATAAACGGGTATTCATTGGACAAATATATTATACTAGAACTGACATGTGATTACATTTTCACGCAATTTGGGTGCATAGATCCTGAGAAATCAATACCCAGAACAACTACCTCCAGCCGTGATAACGGCCTTGATACGCCTGGGCATTCAGTCAATGGCGCGTACAGGTACAGCTTCAATACGATACCACAGTTCATCAAGAGTAGTGACTGGCGTATTGTGAAGAGCCAGTTGCTCGGCCACCATGGACCAGACGTTTTCAGTTGGTGAGAGATATGGAGAATGGTCTGACCAGGGCAGCACTCGAATTTTTTCTGCATCCAGAAAGGCCCGTACAGGACCTGCAACATGCGGTCGTGCATTATCCTGCTGAAATGTAGGGTTTCGCAAAGATCGAATGAAGGGTAGAGCCATGGGTCGTAACACATCTGAAATGTAGCGTCCACTGTTCAAAGTGCCGTCAATGTGAACAAGAGGTGACCGAGACGTGTAACCAATGGCACCCCATACCATCACGCCGGGTGATACGCCAGTATGGCGATGACGAATACACGCTTCGAATGTGCTTTCACCGCGATGTCATCGAACGCGGATGCGACCATCATGATGCTGTGAACAGAACCTGGATTAGCTGAAAAAAACGACGTTTTGGCATTCATGCGCCCAGGTTCGTCGTTGAGTACACCATCGTAGGCGCTCCTGTTTGTGATGCAGCGTCAAGGGTAACCGCATCCATGGCCTCCGAGCTAATAGTCCATGCTGCTGCAAACGTCGTCGAACTGTTCGTGCAGATGGTAGTTGTCTTGCAAACGTCCCCATCTTTTGACTCAGGGATCGAGACGTGGCTTAACGATCCGTTACAGCCATGCGGATAAGATGCCTTTCATCTCGACTGCTAGTGACACGAGGCCGTTGGGATCCAGCATGGCGTTCCATATTACCCTCCTGAATCCACCGATTCCATATTCTGCTAACAGTCATTGGATCTCTACTAACGCGAGCAGCAATGTCGCGATACGATAAATCGCAATCGCGATAGGCTACAATCCGACCTTTATCAAAAACGGAAAAGTTATGGTACGCGTTTCTTCTCCTTACACGAGGCATGACAACAACGTTTCACCAGGCAACGGCGGTCAACTGCTGTTTGTGTATGAGCAATCGGTTGGAAACTTTCCTCATGTCAGAACGTTGTAGGTGACGCCACCGCCGCCAACCTTGTGTGAAAGCTCTGAAAAGCTAATCATTTGCATATCACAGCATCTTCTTCCTGTCGGTTAAATTTCGCGTCTGTAGCACGTCATCTTTGTGGTGTAGCAATTTTAATGGGCAGTAGTGTATTAAACATTGGGCTTCGCTCTAAAATTAACATAATAAATATTTTGAATATTGATAACAATTTTCACAGGTTAATATCTGTAAAGTTCATTTTATCAGAATTGATATTCAGAGGAAAGTGCGAGTATTAGTTGAGAACCAACTGGATGAAAATCAGTGTGGGTTTAGGCCTCTTAGAGGTTGTCAGGACCAGATCTTTAGCTTACGGCAAATTATGGAGAAGTGTTATGAGGGGAACAGGGAATTGTTTCTATGCTTTATAGATCTAGAAAAGGCATATGACCGGTTTCCTAGAAGGAAGTTATTGTCTGTTCTACGAGATTATGGAATAGGAGGCAAACTTTTGCAAGCAATTAAGGTCTTTACATGGATAGTCAGGCAGCAGTGAGAGTTGCCGGTAAACTGAGTTCATGGTTGAGAGTAGTTTCAGGGGTAAGACAAGGTTGCAACCTTTCTCCACTGTTGTTCATATTATTTATGGATCATATGTTGAAAACAATAGACTGGCTGGGTGAGATTAAGATATGTGAACACCAAATAAGCAGTCTTGCATATGCAGATGACTTAGTTGTGATGGCAGATTCGATTGAAAGTTTGCAAAGTAATATTTCAGAGCTATATCAGAAATGTAAGGACTATGGTATGAAGATTAGCATTTCCAAAACGAAAATAAAGTCAGTGGGAAAGAAATATAAACGGATTGAGTGCCAGATAGGAGGAACAAAGGTATAACAGGTGGACGGTTTCAAGTAATTAGGATGCATATTCTCACATGATGGCAACATAGTGAAAGAACTGGAAGCGAGGTGTAGCAAAGCTAATGCAGTGAGCGCTCAGCTACGAACTACTCTCTTCTGCAAGAAAGAAGTCAGTACCAAGACTAAGTTATCTGTGCAGCGTTCAATCTGTCGACCAATTTTGTTGTATGGGAGTGAAAGCTGGGTGGATTCAGGTTACCTTATCAACAAGGTTGAGGTTGCGGATATGAAAGTAGCTAGGATGATTGCAGATACTAGTAGATGGGAACAATGGCAGGAGGGTGTCCACAATGAGGAAATCAAAGAAAAACTGGGAATGAACTCTATAGATGTAGCAGTCAGGGCGAACAGGCTTAGATGGTAGGGTCATGTTACACGCATGGGAGAAGCAAGATTACCCAAGAGGCTCATGAGGTCAGCAGTAGAGAGTACGAGGAGTCGGGACAGACCAAGGAGAAGGCACCTGGATTCGATTAAGAATGATTTTGAAGTAATAGGCTTAACATCAAAAGAGGCACCAATGTTAGTAATGAATAGGGGATCATGGAGGAATTTTATAAGGGAGAATATGTTCCAGACTGAACGCTGAAAGGCATAATCAGTCTTAAATGATGATTATGATGATGATCAGAGTTTTTACGGGATTGCAATGATAGATTTACCTGCAGTAGGCAACAAGGCTTTGGTTTTCTTCTCGTTAACTCTGAGTTTGCTATTAAATTTATTTCCTTCAAGAAAATGTGTGTCCAAAATTAAGCCACTGTGATACCAATGAAATTATTTATCGTGAGTACAAAGCTTTACGCTACGTCGTTGGTTATATCATCTCTCTCTCTTTGCAACAAATAATTTAATGGGCAGTAACAGTAGTAGTTTCAAGCTGCTCTGACTTTCTTTGAGCTAGCAGCGAATTTGGGCAACGTAATTAAACCATCAGAAGCAAAATTGTACCCATTTTATCATACTCTGTTCATCATAAGAACTATCCTCTGCGTGTATGAAAGCATCTCTTACGAGCGTACATAATATACGCGATGCCAACAGTGTATTAAATATCCTTTACCTTTTTCCCAACAATTCCGACCACATCTTACATGAAAATTAAAACCTTTTATTGCGAAAGATGAGGGAGAGAAGATAGAAACAGTGGCGTGCCTCACTACTTCCACTACCGAAAATAAAAACCAGTGCCCTTTGAACCAGTGAGTACCTAAATTAAAGAAGTAACATTTTGTTTTGGAAATAAAATAGTACATTTTTAAAAAGGGAATTCGTCATGAGGCTCCAGCAGATAGTTAGTAATATGGATCTCGCGCAACCTTAAAGCAGCCCTGACTCTGTAAAGAGCAGTGGTGCCATCGGATTTCGGAAAGAATTGTCAACTGATTAAACTATAGTCACTTCTACAAATGAAATATTAGAATCAATAAATCAAAAGTTCTTACCACTTGGCATATTCTGTGATCTCGCTAAAGCTTTTGATTGTATTAGGATGGATCCTTATACAAAAGTGAAAATATTATGGGATTACAGTAATAGTAGGCTAATGGTTCTCATCCTATACTTTTAATAGAAAACTGTGTGTGTCTGTATCAGGCTTACCACGTAACAATAGTCATTTAAAATATGAAACTATCAGACAAGGGGTGCCCGAGGGCTCTATTTTAGGTCCCTTGTTGTTTCTATTATATATTAATGACCTTCAATACGCAGTGTCTCAAAATGCAAATTTTGTCTTATTTGCAGATGATACAAATACTGGTATAAAAAACAGTACCCGTTATCTCACTGAGGAATCAGCTAATGAAATATTTGTAATTATCAATGGGAGGTTCACGCCAAATGGATTGTCACTGAATTCTGACATGACCCAGCACATGCAGTTCAGTACCTCACAAAGAATACCTGACCAAATAAGTATAGTGTACGCAAACAATGAAATTAAAGCTGTAGACAGAGTCAAATTTTTAGGGTTACAAATTGACCACAACCTAAATTGGAAAACTCACTCACTAGACTTAATGAAACGCCTTAGTTCAGCTACATTTTCAGTGCGCATCATAGCAGAAACAGGTGATTTAACAATGAAGAAGTTAGGTTATTCGGCCTACTTCCATTCACTAATGAGTTATGGAGTCATCTTTTCGGGAAACTTTTCTTATAAAGAGAAAATTTTCAAATTTCAGAAACGAGTCATTAGAATTACATCTGGTGTCTATTCAATAACTTATCAGAGCACATCAAAGGTCTTGTAGGTGATACAGATAGATTTCAGAGTGAATTAAATAACTTCCTGTTGGCCAACTCCTTCTACTCCATCGATGAATATCTTCACAAGGATTGTAACTCATAATTCTGTCTGCTTTAGAATTGTACAACATCCATGTACCTGAGGAAAAAAAAGCCTTTGACTCTCTCCACATCCAAAGACTCCTCAATAACTCATAATTCTGTCTGAATTAGAATTGTACAACATCTATGTACCTGAGGGAAAAGAAAAACCTTTGGCTCTCTCCACAACCAAAGACTCCTCTCCGAAGGATCCATGGAAAACGATAAATGTAATGTAGATGGAATTGTTTGGTGGTCTGTATCATACCTGCTTTATGTCACTTGCCGCTGTTAGGAATCCGCAATTTGGTCGCACTTACCTCAATATTAAACAGATTGTAGAGCTTGAAAAGGCAAGCGATAATTACGTAAGCATTTGAATTCTCACCTAGCGACCTTGATACTCACGTCTTATATTTGGAGAGCTGGAAACCTTGAGACACGTGTTTTGTTCCTGCCGCGACAAGCAAACTTCGTCGTTGGCGCTAATGCGAGCTGCTTGACATGTGCAGATACCGGCAGCACAGTAGCAGTTGGCCACTGTCCCTGCACACAACCAAATATGACATGTCATCTTAATGCAAAGAAATAAAGAGTTTAAAAGGTTAATCAACTGAAATAAATAGCCACTTAGTCATAGACATGTGTAGCCGACAAAGGACCTACGTTGGGTACACTGGCTATTTGAGTATGCATATTTTTAAACAAGTTTACTAATAATCACAATAATTTCTAGTGGTGCACTATTTATTCTTTATTCATATTATGATATATACTCTCTCTCAAAATACCATTAAGAGTAATATTCGAATAAGAAACCTACACTCCTGGAAATTGAAATAAGAACACCGTGAATTCATTGTCCCAGGAAGGGGAAACTTTATTGACACATTCCTGGGGTCAGATACATCACATGATCACACTGACAGAACCACAGGCACATAGACACAGGCAACAGAGCATGCACAATGTCGGCACTAGTACAGTGTATATCCACCTTTCGCAGCAATGCAGGCTGCTATTCTCCCATGGAGACGATCGTAGAGATGCTGGATGTAGTCCTGTGGAACGGCTTGCCATGCCATTTCCACCTGGCGCCTCAGTTGGACCAGCGTTCGTGCTGGACGTGCAGACCGCGTGAGACGACGCTTCATCCAGTCCCAAACACGCTCAATGGGGGACAGATCCGGAGATCTTGCTGGCCAGGGTAGTTGACTTACACCTTCTAGAGCACGTTGGGTGGCACGGGATACATGCGGACGTGCATTATCCTGTTGGAACAGCAAGTTTCCTTTCTGGTCTAGGAATGGTAGAAGGATGGGTTCGATGACGGTTTGGATGTACCGTGCACTATTCAGTGTCCCCTCGACGATTAACAGAGGTGTACGGCCAGTGTAGGAGATCGCTCCCCACACCATGATGCCGGGTGTTGGCCCTGTGTGCCTCGGTCGTATGCAGTCCTGATTGTGGTGCTCACCTGCACGGCGCCAAACACGCATACGACCATCATTGGCACCAAGGCAGAAGCGACTCTCATCGCTGAAGACGACATATCTCCATTCGTCCCTCCATTCACGCCTGTCGCGACACCACTGGAGGCGGGCTGCACGTTGTTGGGGCGTGAGCGGAAGACGGCCTAACGGTGTGCGGGACCGTAGCCCAGCTTCATGGAGACGGTTGCGAATGGTCCTCGCCGATACCCCAGGAGCAACAGTGTCCCTAATTTGCTGGGAAGTGGCGGTGCGGTCCCCTACGGCACTGCGTAGGATCCTACGGTCTTGGCGTGCATCCGTGCTTCGCTGCGGTCCGGTCCCAAGTCGACGGGCACGTGCACCTTCCGCCGACCACTGGCGACAACATCGATGTACTGTGGAGACCTCACGCCCCACGTGTTGAGCAATTGGGCGGTACGTCCACCCGGCCTCCCGCATGCCCACTACACGCCCTCGCTCAAAGTCCGTCAATTGCACATACGGTTCACGTCCACGCTGTCGCGGCATGCTACCAGTGTTAAAGACTGCGATGGAGCTCCGTATGCCACGGCAAACTGGCTGACACTGACGGCGGCGGTGCACAAATGCTGCGCAGCTAGCGCCATTCGACGGCCAACACCGCGGTTCCTGGTGTGTCCGCTGTGCCGTGCGTGTGATCATTGCTTGTACAGCCCTCTCGCAGTGGCCGGAGCAAGTATGGTCGGTCTGACACACCGGTGTCAATGTGTTCTTTTTTCCATTTCCAGGAGTGTATAATCTACCATTTATGGATTATTTATTAATGGTATAAAATTTCAGTATAAAACTGTCGTTTTATACAAATTTGACAGTTGAGATGCTTTCTTTACCAGGATGCAGATTATCTGGTTCTTTTCCAAGGAGTTCCTTGCAGGGTGGGGGAGTGGCTATGTATTTAAATCCCAGTATTCCATTTGAGACCATAGACGTATAACGGCACTGCACGGAACAGATATTTGAATGAAACTTCCTGGCAGATTAAAACAGTGTGCCGGACCGCGACTCGAACTCGGAACCTTTGCCTAGCGCGGGCAAGTGCTCTATCAGCTGAGCTACCTAAGCACGACTCACGCCCCGTCCTCACAGCCTTAATTCCGCCAGTACCTCGTCTCTTACCTTCCAAACTTCACAGAAGCTCTCCTGTGAACCTTGCAGAACCACTCCTGGAAGAAAGGATATTGGGAGACATGGCTTAGCCACAGCCAGGGGGATATTTCATTGTACATGTTTGAATGTTTTGCTGGGGCAGTAGAATTTAGTGAATTGTTGTTGTTGTTTATTGATCTCTAACTGTTACTTCAGAGCATTTCTGCTCAAGCCAGAGAGGGTTCTTGATTCACTTTGTAGGAAGTACCAGAAATTAGTTATATGTGGTGACTTCAATATAAATTTTGTATATTATGGTGTAAGAGAAAGGATGTTAGTAGATCTCCTAAATTCATATGATATGACGCAGACTGTGTTTTTCCAACTAGAGTGCAAGGAAACAGTAGCACAGCCATAGACAATATTTTTTATTCATTCTTCTTTACTAGATGGGCATTCTGTTAGTAAAAGGGTGAGGGTGAATGGTCTTTCAGATCATGATGCACAAATTTTAACACTAAAAAGCTTTTGTATTTAAAAAAATGTCACATATAATTACAAACTATATAGGAAAGTTAATCCAACAGCAATAGAGAGTTTTTTAAACCTTTTCAAGGAAGAAGCGTGGCAGGATGTTTATAGTGCCGATAACATAGGTGACAAATATAATGTTTTCCTTAACACATTTCTCATGCTCTTTGAGAGTTGCTTTCCATTAGGATGTTCTAAACGTGTATTAGCAGTAATAGGCAGCCCAGGTGGCTGACTAGAGGGATAAGGATATCATGTAGAACAAAGCTGGAATTATATCAAAATGTTAGAAGTAGTCACAATCAAACTACAGTAGCCCATTACAAACAGTGCTGTAAAGTGCTTAATATGTTATTGGGAAGGCAAAGAGTTTGTGGTATGCAAATAGAATAGCTAATTCACAGGTTAAAATTAGAACCATATGGTCAATTGTGAAGGAAGTGTCTGGTCAGCAGTACAAGGTCGACGATATAAACACAGTTCGTAGTAAACATGTTTTTGTTACTGATATATCGGACATATGTACAGTATTTAACAATGATTTTCTGAGCATTGATGGTGAATTAAATAAAAATTTAGTTCTACAGGGAGTCATATAACGTTCATGGCAAATGTCCTCCCGATATTGATGTCTGAAATACTCCTCTGTGATACAGACAAGTGGAAGACTGAGTCCATAACTACATCACTGAAGGATAAAAACTCTCATGGTTATGATGGAGTGCCTAGCAGAATATTAAAGTACTGTGCTGCACATGTTAGCCCTGTATTTAGCCATATTTGTAATTTTTCGTTTAGGAATGGTCAGTTTCCTAAACGATTAAAGTACTCGGTAGAAAAGCCGCTTTATAAAAAGGCAGAAAGGGTAAATGTAGATAGTTTTAGACCTATTTCTATGCCATCAGTGTTTGTTAAAGTTATTGAAAAGGCTGTGTATGTCAGGAGAATTGATCATTTTATATGACACGATCTGCTATCAAATGTACAGTTTGCCTTTAGAAGTCGCTTAACAACTGAAAACGCTATACTCTCTTTTATTTGTGAAGTACTGGATGGGTTAAACAAAAGGTTTCGAACGCTAAGCATATTTTTTGATTTAACTAAGGCGTTTGATTGTGTTGATCACAAAATATTGCTCCACAACTTGGAACATTAGGCACCACAGGGAGTAGCTCAAAAGTGGTTCATCTTTTACTTTAGCAATGGACAGCAAAAGGTCATTATTCACAATGTCCAGAATGGCTGTGATGTGGGATCTGAGTAGGGAGGGTAGAGTCAAATGGGGAGGGGGGGGGGGATGGGGGTGCCCCAGGGATCAGTGCCAGTCCTATTCTACATCTATCTACATCTACATCCATACTCCGCAAGCCACCTGACGGTGTGTAGCGGAGGGTACCCTGAGTACCTCTATCAGTTCTCCCTTCTATTCCAGTCTCGTATTGTACGTGGAAAGAAGGATTGTCGGTATGCTTCTGTGTGGGCTCTAATCTCTCTGATTTTATCCTCATGGTCTCTTCGCGAGATATACGTAGGAGGGAGCAATATACTGCTTGACTCTTCGGTGAAGGTATGTTCTCGAAACTTTAACAAAAGCCCGTACCGAGCTACTGAGCGTCTCTCCTTCAGAGTCTTCCACTGGAGTTTAACTATCATCTCCGTAACGCTTTCGCAATTACTAAATGATCCTGTAACGAAGCGCGCTGCTCTCCGTTGGATCTTCTCTATCTCTTCTATCCACCCTACCTGGTGCGGATCCCACACTGCTGAGCAGTATTCAAGCATTGGGCGAACAAGCGTACTGTAACCTACTTCCTTTGTTGTCGGATTGCATTTCCTTAGGATTCTTCCAATGAATCTCAGTCTGGCATCTGCTTTACCGACGATCAACTTTATATGATAATTCCATTTTAAATCACTCCTAATGAGTACTCCCAGATAATTTATGGAATTAACTGCTTCCAGTTGCTGACCTGCTATTTTGTAGCTAAATGATAAGGGACCTATCTTTCTATGTATTCGCATCACATTACACTTGTCTACATTGAGATTCAATTGCCATTCCGTGACCCATGCGTCAATTCGCTGCAGATCCTCCTGCATTTCAGTACAATTTTCCATTGTTACAACCTCTCGATACACCACAGCATCATCTGCAAAAAGCCTCAGTGAACTCCCGATGTCATCCACCAGGTCATTTATGTATATTGTGAATAGCAACGGTCCTATGACACTCCCCTGCGGCACACCTGAAATCACTCTTACTTCGGAAGACTTCTCTCCATTGAGAATGACATGCTGCGTTCTGTTATCTAGGAACTCCTCAATCCAATCACACAATTGATCTGATAGTCCGTATGCTCTTACTTTGTTCATTAAACGACTGTGGGAAACTGTGTCAAACGCCTTGCGGAAGTCAAGAAACACGGCATCTACCTGTGAACCCGTGTCTAAGGCCCTCTGAGTCTCGTGGACGAATAGAGCGAGCTGGGTTTCACACGACCGTCTTTTTCGAAACCCATGCTGATTCCTACAGAGTAGATTACTAGTCTCCAGAAAAGACATTATACTCGAACATAATACGTGTTCCAAAATTCTACAACTGATCGACGTTAGAGATATAGGTCTATAGTTCTGCACATCAGTTCGACGTCCCTTCTTGAAAACGGGGATGACCTGTGCCCTTTTCCAATCCTTTGGATCGCTTCGCTCTTATTTATATAAATGACATGTCCTCAAGTATTACGGGCAACTCAAAAATATATCTGTTTGGTGATGATACTAGCTTGGTAGTAAAGAATATTGGGTGCAACATTGGCTCGGCTTCGAATAGTCCTCTTCATGACCTAAGTTCATGGCTTGTAGAAAATAAACTAACACTAAATCGAAATAATACTCAGTTTTTACAGTTCGTAACACACAATTCAACAAAACCTGACGCTTTAATTTCACAGAATGGGCATATGGTTAGTGAAACTAAACATTTCAAATTTCTAGGTGTTCAGATAGATAGTAACCTGTCGTGGAAAGCCCACGTTCAGGAACTTGTTCAAAGACTTAATGCTGCCATTTTTACTGCTCAAACAGTACCTGAAAATTAATCTACACTCCTGGAAATGGAAAAAAGAACACATTGACACCGGTGTGTCAGACCCACCATACTTGCTCCGGACACTGCGAGAGGGCTGTACAAGCAATGATCACACGCACGGCACAGCGGACACACCAGAAACCGCGGTGTTGGCCGTCGAATGGCGCTAGCTGCGCAGCATTTGTGCACCGCCGCCGTCAGTGTCAGCCAGTTTGCCGTGGCATACGGGAGCTCCATCGCAGTCTTTAACACTGGTAGCATGCCGCGCCAGCGAGGATGTGAACCGTATGTGCAGTTGACGGACTTTGAGCGAGGGCGTATAGTGGGCATGCGGGAGTCCGGGTGGACGTACCGCCGAATTGCTCAACACATGGGGCGTGAGGTCTCCACAGTACATCGATGTTGTCGCCAGTGGTCGGCGGAAGGTGCACGTGCCCGTCGACCTGGGACCGGACCGCAGCGACGCACGGATGCACGCCAAGACCGTAGGATCCTACGCAGTGCCGTAAGGGACCGCACCGCCACTTCCCAGCAAATTAGGGACACTGTTGCTCCTGGGGTATCGGCGAGGACTATTCGCAACCGTCTCCATGAATCTGGGCTACGGTCCTGCACACCGTTAGGCAGTCTTCCGCTCACGCCCCCACATCGTGCAGCCCGCCTCCAGTGGTGTCGCGACAGGCGTGAATGGAGGGACGAATGGAGACGTGTCGTCTTCAGCGATGAGAGTCGCTTCTGCCTTGGTGCCAATGATGGTCGTATGCGTGTTTGGCGCCGTGCAGGTGAGCGCCACAATCAGGACTGCATACGACCGAGGGACACTGGGCCAACACCCGGCATCATGGTGTGGGGAGCGATCTCCTACACTGGCCGTACACCTCTGGTGATCGTCGAGGGGACACTGAATAGTTCACGGTACGTCCAAACCGTCATCGAACCCATTCCAAGACCGGCAAGGGAACTTGCTGTTCCAACAGGACAATGCACGTCCGCATATATCCCGTGCCACCCAACGTGCTCTAGAAGGTGTAAGTCAACTACCCTGGCCAGCAAGATCTCCGGATCTGTCCCCCATTGAGCATATTTGGGACTGGATGAGGCGTCGTCTCACGCGGTCCGCACGTCCAGCACGAACGCTGGTCCAACTGAGGCGCCAGGTGGAAATGGCATGGCAAACCGTTCCACAGGACTACATCCAGCATCTCTACGATCGTCTCCATGGGAAAATAGCAGCCTGCATTGCTGCGAAAGGTGGATATACACTGTACTAGTGCCGAAATTGTGCATGCTCTGTTGCCAGTGTCTATGTGCCTGTGGTTCTGTCAGTGTGATCATGTGATGTATCTGACCCCAGGAATGTGTCAATAAAATTTCCCCTTCCTGGGACAATGAATTAACGGTGTTCTTATTTCAATTTCCAGGAGTGTACTTTGCTTATTTTCATTCGCTTATGTCATATGTTATTATATTTTGGTGTAACTCTTCCCATTCTAATCGAAAATTTTTAGTTCAGAAACGGGCGATTTGGACAATAAGTGGTGTCGAGCCCTGTTCACTACTCTGCGTATTTTGACATTGGTTCAAATGGCTCTCAGCACTATGGGACTTAACATCTGAGGCCATCAGTCCCCTAGAACATAGAACTACTTAAACCTAGCTAACCTAAGGACACCACACACATCCATGCGCGATGCAGGATTCGAACCTGTGACCGTAGCGATCGCACGGTTCCAGACTGAAGCGCCTAGGAACCGCTCGGCCACACCGGCCGCCTTTGACATTGGTCTCTCAATATATACGTTCCTTACTGTCATCTCTTGTTAACAATATTAGCTTATTGCCAAGAATAAGCAACTTTCACTCAGTTAATACTCGGCATAAATAAAACCTGCATTTGGACTGAACTTCCTTAACTCTAGTGCAGCAAGGTGTGCAGTATACTGCTGCATCCATTTTCAGTAAGCTACCACTCTGATTCAAAAATCTTAGCAGTAATCCACGCGGTTTCAAAACTAAACTGAAGAGACTCCTCATGCGTCACTCCTTCTATTCTGTCGAGGTGATCCTTGAAAAATTAAGCTGATTCTTGTTATATTGTTGATTTCGTTTACTTAAACTTATGGACTGACTTTTTTGGGTTCATAAACATTTTATTTTTATGTTTTATTACTTTTATATTGTACTAACATGTACTGACGCGTTCCATGACCTTAGGGATTTGATCCTCAGTTTGGTCCTACTGAACTTGACGTGTAAATAAATAAATAATCAATTTGTACGATTTAAAAAGTTAAAGGAATTGGAATCTCTGAGGTATTTAACACTGCTCATGAACATTGTTATGAACAACCCCAATTTTTTAATCAGGACGAAGAGTTGATACATGTTCTCACAAAATCAGTATTTTAGATTTAGAAATAACATATTGTAAGTATAAGTAAATACAGTTATTAGATAAGTACAACATAAGGAAGGGAATGTATCGAGGAAGATAATTTTCCCTGTGTTAGATTCAAATACGATACATCCCCCATTAAGCAACATCGAAGTAAAATTAGGAATAATCTTTTTGACTAAATGTATCGAACTGACTCTTATTACTAAAAATCCCTTTAATTCACTTGCCTAAAATTCCAATTTCAGTACTGAACGAAGCCAAGACATTGAGCTTGTCTTTTAAAATGGAGGTTGGACGCTTGTTTTTTTTATCGACTTCAGTTTTAATAATGACCTTTCTCCACTGCTGTTTGTGGGCATACTGATTCGTATATTCAAAAATTGAGATTGTATGTTTCCTTACTTTGATGAAACGGGAGATGGAACACGTTTTAAACTGCCAAACTACCATGAACAATTATCTTAAAAGTCTTAGCGGTTTTGCTAACTGAAGCGTCCCGCGTCTGACTGGGGGTCATTGGGAATGTGAACTGACAGAGCGTGAGGCTTCAGAGGTGAAACCTGATTTAATTTAGCAGCTGTCTCTGAAAAGTTCAGCCGAACAAGCCCATACCAATTAATTGCACCTACTTCTTTTACAAACTTGTTACAACAATGCCAATTTTATTTTGGGCCTTCTCAATGGCATGAGGCAATAGATTGGTAGTAGACAGCCACATCTAAGTGCGGCTCTGTTTACACACACACACACACACACACACACACACACACACACACACAAGCAAACAAATTTGTGGCGAAACAGCGATCTACTTTCTTTCTTTTATATACTTGGTGGTTTTCCAGTTGTCTATCAGCATCTCTCAACAGGTGTTGAGGGACCAGAATTTTTGTTTAATATTTTTGCATTTCCTTAGACATCACGAATGCTGCCCAATGAAAGAGTCATGAATAATTGTACTAACACTCCGTAACTGTACACATTACGTTAAATGAAAGAAAATTAAACAATATGCTATCTATATCCAACCCAAAGAAAGCAGGTGTTGACATATGTGAAAACTAGCGAACTATCAATTTAATAAGTCAGAGCTGCAAAATACTAATGCGAATTCCTTACACACGAATGGAAAAACTGATAGAAATCGACCTGGGGGAAGATCAGTTTGGATTCCGTAGAAATGTTGGAACACGTGAGGCAATATTGACCCTAAGACTTATCTTAGAAGAAAGATTAAGGAAAGGCAAACCTACGTTTCTAGCATTTGTAGACTTAGAGAAAGCTTTTGACAATGTTGATTGGAATACTCTCTTTCAAATTCTTAAGGTGGCAGCGGTAAAATGCAGGCAGCGGAAGGCTATTTACAATTTGTACAGAAAGCAGATGGCAGTTATAAGAGTTGAGGGGTATGAAAGGGAAACAGTGGTTGGGAAGGGAGTGAGACAGGGTTGTACCCTATCCCCGATGTTATTCAATCTGTATATTGAGCAAGCAATAAAGGAAACAAAAGGAAAGTTCGGAGTAGGTATTAAAATCCATGGAGAAGAAATAAAAACTTTGAGGTTCGCCGATGACATTGTAATTCTATCAGAGACAGCAAAGGACCTGGAAGAGCAGTTGAACGGAATGGACAGTGTCTTGAAAGGAGGGTATAAGATGAACATCAACAAAAGCAAAACGAGGATAATGGAATATAGTCGAATTCAGTCGGGTGATGCTGAGGGAATTAGATTAGGAAATGAGACACTTAAAGTAGTAAAGGAGTTGTGCTCTTTGGGGAGAAAAATAACTGATGGTGGTCGAAGTAGAGAGGATATAAAATATAGACTGGCAATGGTAAGGAAAGCGTTTCTGAAGAAGAAAAGTTTGTTAACATCGAGTATAGATTTAAATGTCAGAAAGTCGTTTCTGAAAGTATTTGTATGGAGTGTAGCCATGTATGGAAGTGAAACGTGGACGATAAATAGTTTAGACAAGACGAAAATAGAAGCTTTCGAAATGTGGTGCTACAGAAGAATGCTGAAGATTAGATGGGTAGCTCACATAACTAATGTGGAGGTATTGAATAGAATTGGGAAGAAGAGGATTTTGGGGCACAACTTGACTAGAAGAAGGGATCGGCTGGTAAGACATGTTCTGAGATATCGACGGATCACCAATTTTGTATTGGAGGTCAGCGTGGAGGGTAAAAATCGTAGGGAGAGACCAAGAGATGAATACACTAAGCAGATTCAGAAGGATATAGGCTGCAGTAGGTACTGGGAGATGAAGAAGCTTGCACAGAATAGAATAGCATGGAGACCTGCGTCAAACCAGTCTCAGGACTGAAGACCACCTCACAATCTATACATACATTCTCCGCAAGCCACTGTACTGTGAGTGGTGAAGGGTTCCCTGAACCACTACTTGTCATTTCTTTCCCTCTTCCACTCGCCAATAGAGCGAGCGAAAAACGACTTTCTATCCGCCTCCCCATGAGCCCAAATTTCTCGTATCTTACCTTCTTGGTCCTTAGGCGCGATGTATGTTGGCGGTAATAGAATCGTTCGGCAGTCAGCTTCAGTTGCCGGTTCTCTAAATTTTCTCAGTAGTGTTTCTGTAAAAGAATGTCACCCTTCCGTCCACGGATTCCCATTTGAGTTCACGAAGCATCTCCATAACACTTACGTGTTGTTCGAATCTATGGTAACAAATCCAGCAGCCCATCTCTGAATTGCTTCGGTGTCTTCCCTCAGTCCTCACCTCGTACGGATCCCAAACACTCCAGCAGTACTCAAGAATATTTCGCACCAGCGTCCTACCTGCGGTCTCCTTTACAGGTGAACAACTCTTCCCTAAAATTCTCCCAATATATCGAAGTTGGCCAATCGCCGTCCCTACCACAGTTCTCACATGCTCGCTCCACCTCAGTTTATGTTTCATTGACTATTGTTATAGTTAATGAGTTTAGACAATCTTGTGTGCAAATTTTTTTTCCATGCAATCTACGTAAACTGTCTCTGGCCGAGCGAGTTCTGATGAAACAACTGGTGGCGCTCTCTCCAGAAGGAATCGGAATTTACCGTGGTTTGAGTATCAGTGTACAGAAAAAGATGGCAGAATGTTTTCGAGGCAGAAATTACCGAAAAACCAGTCATCACCTGCAAGTTATATGTGTTGCTTATTAACTAAAAATCTTTGTAAGCCACAAATATAGATAATAAAAAACTGATTGTCCGTCTCAAACAACTGCCTGTGCAGAGAGTTACTCGACAACAGCTATCAGAACGATGTGGGCCACCCAGCCTCGACTACAGTTAGCCGTCACCTCCGACAAGATCTCGTGTATGGGCTGTATCTAATGGTGCCCGTATTTGAATGGACTCCATCCCGATGGCGTCTCCTTCAGCGCACTCAGCAACGGCTTCCTGGGCGCCTCCAAGGGGTCCAGGGGTCGAAGTCCATACTTGAGCACGCCTTGCTCCTGACCCTCTGTAAAAATGCTGTCAGTGTGATGCATATCGAGCTTGCTTTTGGGGGAACGCATGGCGCAGCCAAGTGCTGCAAGGCCACTCTGAGAGGCCACTTCTCCGCCTGGTGTTCTCATGCCAACCGCTGGCAAACTCAATACCACGTTTTTACTGAAAGCTGGCAGGCTGATAGGCGTGGTCAATGCACAAAACTTTCTCCTAACGTTTCAACTGTGGGAGACACCTTCAGAGGTAAAACGGCCAATTGCAGCTCGAGAGAGCGCCAACACATGATGTCCATCACAGTCCATCACATGACGTAGGCTACGAGATTCTTTGCTAATTCCAACATTCTTTTCAACAAATATAGTGTAGTTATGCAGACACTGCCTAGCCACAGCCTATTCCCAATACAATAATGACTTTTATGAACAGATTGATGGGATGGCTATGGGAAACATCTTAGTGTGGCTATGGGGACCTGTTTATAGAGACCTTTGAACAGTGGGTGTTCCAGTCTGCCAGTAAAACACCCGTAAATTGGTACCGCTATGTCGATGACATTTTCGTGGTATGCACACTGGTGCGGAGGAGTTAGATGCCTTCCTGATACATCTGAACACAATGAAGCAAAAAATCCAATTTACTACGGAGACGGAGAATAATGGCCAACTGAATTTTTTCGATGAGTCTTTTATCAAGCGAGGGGACAGGACGTTCGGCCATAGCCTATATAGAAAAGCCATGCGCGCTGAACGTTACCTTCATAGAAATTCTAACCACCAATCTTGACAAAAAAAAGAGGTGTAGTTAAAACTTTGGTAGATAGGGTGTACCAAATTTCTGACGTGACTTATTTAAACGATGAAGTTGAACATCTACGTGACATTCAAGAAGGGTGCCTATTCTAACAGATAGCTCGAGCACGTCACCCTAGGGAGAGTCAGTGTCAACGGGGAACGATGGCCGCCCAAGGGGAAAGTTTTCCTTCGATTCATTAGTAAGACTGCAGAACACATTGGGAAAGCGATGAGGAAGTATGGTTGGAAACTAATTCAGGCCCACCAAGAAGATAAAATAAGATCAGCAAAAGATAAACGACATCCTTTGGTCACATGGGGTGTATATAAAATTCCTTGTAGTTGTGGCCTGGCTTATATTGGTGCCACAAATAGAAGTGTTATCACATGTGTGGTTGAGCAAAAGAAGAATTGACGCCTAGGACATACGGGGCAATCGGCCGTAGTGGAACATATTTACCAAATGGATGACCATGATATAAAATTCAGTGAGACAAGCGTCATATTGGAAACATAGCATTATCACGTGAACATGTATAGGCAGGATATTGACGTTTATAAACACCGTAATAATTGTAAGAGAAAAGAAGATGTTAAATGAGATAAAATTTAGATGTGAACGTTGCACCATATGAATAACGATCGATTACTTTCAATCGAGAACTTTGGCATTCGCAGAGATAATCTCGTTTGCGGCGTCAGGTGATGGACTGTGACGCCTTCTGCATTGCCTATATTTTCGGCTCTCCCCGAGTTCTGGTTGCACTTGGCCGCTTTATCTCTGAAGATATCTGCCACAGTCGGAGATTAAACGTTAGGGGAAAGTTTCATGTATCGATCACTGCCTTCAGCCCGGAAGTTTTAAATGAAGTCATTACCGGTCGTTAAAGCCTACAATGTGTTTTGAACAGGCGTACTTTACCACCTGGGGTCAACGCACGCCATAGAGACGCCACCTGCATTGATGGTACACTTTCTTGCTACGTGAAGTATAATATTGATATCGATGCATTTCTGATTCCATGACCGCACCGTTCTTTGTACCCAACGTCGCCCTCCCCATCCACGCTCGGCATCCTAGCAGTGTCAATGAGCAATGGGCCATTCTCGACTGTAACAGTTACTGGTGTCAGAAGTAGCCAGTAACATTGAGCAATGTCGTGGGTCAGTACAAAGTAGTGTCTTAACAGTATGGTGACTGAAGACGAAGTTTTCTTGTGTTTCCATCTGTGTGACTTCGAGTGATGGAACACATAGACGTAGAGCTGGTTTTAAAGCGCTGTTCATGAAACAAGCCTCAGCTGTAGATATGGGCGAATCTGGATTGAACACTAGAAAAACATTTACCTGTATATGCCCAGTTATGTGTACAGAATATAATTTGCTAGGGCATAGTGCCTCTTGTGCTCAGTTGTCGCCATCAGTTTGTTTTCAATGTAGCAGTCCTGGGCATTGCGCCAGAAAATTTAAAGAGTGCGTGTGGTTTTAATTCAGATGTAAAGATTAAGTATGTTGTAGTATTGTTGTTAATGTTATGTAGTTTCTACTGTTTGTGCTATAACAATTTACTCTACTGTTACACACTTCACAATGAGTAAATCATGGAACAGGTGTTTAACATGCTGGGAATGGTTAATTCGTTTCTGGATCAAGAGGGCAGAAAAAGTAGATTTGCATAGGTAGTTGAACGCTTTCAGAAAGGACAGCGCCTTGTCCTGTTTATCGGTAACCATCCCAGATGTTACCCTAGTCATTTTTTAGATAAAGGTAGAGAGGATGTTTTAGCACTTTTGGAGAATCTGTTGACAGCCACAAAGTTGGGCTGCTGGTTAAAGGTGCAACTTACATACGGCCAAGTCATATTCGCTAATAGATGTGATTTACCATGAGGATCTAAGAAATAAAACATTTGAAGTGTTGAGGAAAGGCTTAGCATTCTGCTGTGATTCAGAAAGTAAAATAGTTGTAGGTATTATTGGACGTCAAATACAGAGGGAACCCACTGCAAGTTTCGTGGGCAGAATGAGGACACTTAATGTCAATACGTATGAGTTAACGGACAGTGATGACGTACATAGGATCCTTTTGGAAGGAGAATAACAAGGGTCACTAGATGCGTTTTTGTGGGGATTACCATTCGATGTGTAATGAAAAGGAGGTGCACAAATTCGTATGGGTGCGGTAACCCGAGACTGTGGTAGAAGAGGTACTTTTTCTGCTGATACCAAATGTTAAAATTGTGGACGTTTCGATCACATATGACAAGTCTGCCGTCAGCCACCTGGAGACAATGTAGAAATGCAGGTCATCATGAAAGGGACTATAGCCGGAATAGGGGGTTTGCTAGGAAAAGTAAGAATAAACAGTTCAGTGGCCATGGAAACTCCAAGAATGCCGAGCAACACTCCCAATAAATTTTAGTGTAATTGAAATGTGTGCAGAGGAGGAATTTTGCTTAGTTATCCTGGTGGAGGGAAGGAAACAAATATTCTTATTGGACAATAGTGTACACATATCTGGAGCAAATTTGGACCCCAAAGGAAAGATGCATGGCGTAAGTTTTGTGAAGCTGGTGGGAAAGACATATATTTCCAGGGATAGCGATATTAAGTTTTGTAAGTGCAGGCACACATTCCTAGGAATGTGTGGAAGTTTTACCTTGTATAGGTGTTGGCTACTATGCTATATTAGCATCAGATTATCTACATAAGAATCATGCTATACTGTACCTTGCCAAATAAGTAATGGAACTCTTTTGGACATTATTTCATTTGGGGGAAGCTGTTGTGTATGGCATTCTGCCATAAGATTCGTAACTCAAGAAAGGTGAGCCATTAAAACTGTGTGAAATTGCACTTAGAGTCAACCCACACGATGAAATGCCACAAAGCGTAGGGAAACTGCTATGAGTATGTGTAGGAACATACTTGCTGATATGCATGTTTTGCATAATTGAGCCTCTGGAAAAAAAATGATTAATCACATAGAGCATACTGTTTTGTGTGCAGGAACATTGTTCCAGTGTGGGAAATAGACAGGAGCAGCTCCTGCTGTCAGTATAGATAATTTTGGGACTGAAGACATGGATTTGTCTGTTGTGTTGTTGGTCACCAGTTTGAATATGTTAGCTGAAGATGATCTGGATAGAATGAATTTGAACTCTAGCCACAAGGAATCGAAAAGTAGTTACATTATGCAAGAATGTCAAGTATTTATAAGGAATGAAGAAATTAGTAATGAAGAATTTAAAGATCTGTTTAATCCCTGTAAGTCTTTACCAACAACCCTAGTGATCTAACACAGAATCCCAACTGGGAATGAATTACAATAGTCATATGAGTACAGACATATACCCAACCTAAAAAATAATGGAAACCAAGGACAATCTGGAGTAGTATACAGTTTTACCCATTATAGATCTATGGATTGGCTATTATTAGAAGTAGCACTTCAGGATTAGCTGAAAACGGTATCTATATTTCCTTGGGACTCTACCAAAAGCAGACATATGCTCTTTAGGTTAAAGAGTGCACCACCCACATTTCAGCATTTGTTGGATGGGATTCTAAGAGGATCAAAACCAATGAAATGTATGATATATTGGGATAAGTTAATTATTTTGGTGAAAAATGTGGAAGATCATGTGTGACAAGTTCCAGTACAGAGAAGTGTTACATTGTGCTACAGGATTTACATTACTCAGGCCATGTAATTATTCATATTGTGGTATGAAACTGTATATTGGTTGAGGCCATAAACGTTTTTCAACATCTCAGATAGTGAAGGCATTATAATCATTCTTGTGGTTAGCAAATTGTTACACAAAATTCATCAAAAGTTTGAAGAAGAAGCGTTGCCATCCATGTTTCCATGTATTTATTGAAAAGTACTGAAGGTGTAAAATTTCATTGGAAATCAGAATATGATGATGTATGTGGTAAACTGAAAGAGTTTGTGACAACTAGTCAGGTACTGGTGTTTCAGAATTATGAAGAGGAATTCTTACTATAGTGTGATACAAGTAATCATGTGCTGGTGTATGTGCTAATCCACGAAATACAGGCAACATCTGGTCCCCAATGCATTGTGCCGATTGAGTAAAGTTGATAAAAACTGTTCTACCAAAACGAAGGAAATTCTGAGTCTCATTACGACATCACATATTTTCAGTATTATGTGCATGGTAAGATATCTAAGGTGACAACAGATCACATAACGTTGAAATAGTTATTAGGGCTGAACTGTTCATTTAGTAGATTAATGTAGTGAACGCTAAAGAAAATGCTGTTTTCCATAAACCTAGTAGGAATCATGCGAATGCAGATGGTTTCAAAAGAAAAGTTAATTTGTTACAGGCATTTAGTAATACCATTGTAGAATGGAAAAAACACAAGCTGCTGGTAAGGATTGTAATCTATTAGCAACACGCCCCCTACCCCTGCACTTCACTGTGCATGATGATGTCTTATGTGAGATGACAAAGTTTGGACTATTTCTTGTAGTCCCAATCATGTCATGAGAGGATGTATTAAAACAGACACATGACCATGTGTTTGAGTGTCAAAGAACCACAAAAGACGTATAGCTAAGCTTAATTGTAGTCTACGCATGAACTGGATGTGGACCAGTATGTGAAATACTCTGAGCCATATAGACAGTGCGCTAAGCTGAGCCATCAGCTTATTCCACTACAAAGGTTTACGATAGCTAGTAAGCTTTGCGTTGATAGGTACGGTAATTTTTGGACCTTTTTGGCAAATTATGTTAGGAATTGCTATGTTCTGAACACAATATATACTTTTTCGTGCCTCTATACCTAATCAGCAGTGGCATAGTGGTAATACGTTGTTGAATTTTTGTATTCCAGAAACGTTAGTTTCACAACTGCAGTTTTTCTCACAATTAACGAAATATCTCCGTTGTCTACTATGTACTCATAAGTAAAGGACAAGTGTGTAGTGTCTACAGGTGAATAGAGAGGGTGCTCTGGAAAATAACCATCACAATGAATGGAATACTCCGTTGTCTTATGTTGTCACAGCTTATAATTCTAAGATTCATGAAAATGTATGCCTGTCACCGTATAAAGTAGTAAGGCTGGAAAGTGCCGCCATCATCAGGAATAATCACATTTAAAGTGTGGAAAAATGGAGAGCAAGTACAAAATTTCGTAAGGACTTAGCTGTGGAAGCAGGTACAGAAAGCCTCTACGAAGGCCCTTGAACATAAGGAATGTGTGGGATAAAACAACTAAAAGCTACCTTTGTAGCATGCAAGACAGTGGGTGATGTTAGCAAGCCTGCACTCCCAAAAACGAAAACGAGAAATTTGTCAGCTGTTATCAAGCTCCATATCAGCTGGTGTGTACAATGGTTAGACGTGTCAGACGAATTGGACCTTTTTGGCAGGGAACATCAGATTCGTTATCGCCTTTACCCACACCAGTCCAGAAAAATGGTGCAGGCGATATTAAGAGGAAGGAGGGCGAGCTATGTGCACATTGTTGTAGGTCTTATGGCCGAGGAGGGTGTAGAGATTAAGGGTTGTCTGCTTCAAGTGGCACTGCCAGTGAAGATATTCTAGATGGTGTATCATGTTACTGGTGCTGCTATACCTTGACAGCTTACATGGACGGCCACTAGACAGTGGGGTGCTTTTGACCTGAGATAAGACCATTGTCTTGAGAAATCATCAGTGGATACAAGAACTGACATATAATGCATGGAGAGTAAGAAATGAAGTGCAGAGACTGGAGTGACATCCAGAAGCCAGAAGCCAGATAACACATATTTCTAATGAGTACCTGTGAGAGCAGATGGACCATTCCATGGATGTAGTTTCACACATTTAGAAATGAGGGAGTTGAGGATGGATCGATTCAGGAAGTAGATGTTTGAGAAATATGCTTAGATCAGCAGATGCTAGTGCCATATGACAGATAAATGAAACATTAGTTATAGAAGGAGGCAGAAGTACTAGAATCATAGCAGAATGGCACTACTCGCTGACTTGTTTGGAGCAAGTAGTTTTGAATATTATCAGAGTGTTGAGGGGGATAGTTGCAGATGGCAGTCAGTTCTATGAACCAACACTTAAGTATAGCACCCTCTCAAACTTCCCTGACAAAGTGAGTGACTCCCAGAGTTTAATTAGTCATGAGTATAAACTGTAATCTTAGGTTCATTGTGAGCTGGACTGGACTAACGGATAGGTAGCATGGAAGGCGTAAATACGTGTGGAACGAAAGATGTGAAATTTAGCAGCAAACTGAGATTCAGTGGACCGAATCTTCTTAAAGGGGTAATGGTTTTGCACCAACACTCTTTCTAGCAGACTTCGCAATCCATGTAAAGTAGGCTACAATTTTTCCTTCGAAATTCCACCATCGTGGCCAGGTGGCTTGGTGCAAGATAACAGTCCACTGCAATGATGGATGGAGTTACTTCGTGACATTCTCTGATATTGCATCACTTCTGGCCCGCAATGTGAAAGGACGCGATGTAGTCATAACAAAGCTGGGCAGTTCTAGCATAAATACTCTCCACTCAGACGGTATCTGTATTCGACTACTTCCTGTGTCGAGAACTTCTCCTCATCAACTTTCAGGCTGATGAGTATCACCCAGCCTCATCTATAACTAGCTGTTTGTCTATGAGTTGCTCCTTGACATGATGCTGAGGGTGTCTGAACGGGCGGCACCCAGCTGTGCTCTCCTCCAGGCTGTCATTAGCCGACTCTTGGGTGCCACAGAGCGTCTCGGGATTACAGTTTGTGCGTCAGTGCATCTCACATCTGATCTACAGGCTGTCAGACGCGTATGCGTCTTGCTGCTTGGGGAACGCCTGACTCAGCCACGCTCTGACAGGCCGCTGACTCAGCGCTTCTGCCGAGGCCGCCTTTGTGCCCGGCGTTCTCGCGCAGGTCCGCCTCCAAACACGCCGCCTTGCATTTTGCTGAGGCGTACTCTGCCATACGGGGGCCATATAACGCCATGGAGACGCCACAGGCGACAACTGTACGAGTTCTTGGTAAATAAAGTACACTACTGGCCATTAAAACTGCTACACCAAGAAGAAATGCAGATGATAAACGGGTATTCATTGGACAAATATATTATCCTAGAACTGGCATGTGATTACATTTTTACGCAATTTGGGTGAATATATCCTGAGAAATCAGTACCCAGAACAACCCGTAATAGCGGGCTTGATACACCTGAGCATTGAGTCAGACAGAGCTTGGAAGGAATGTACAGGTACAGCTGCCCATGCAGCTTCAACACAATACCAAAGTTCATCAAGAGTAGTTTCTGGCGTATTGCGACGAGCCAGTTGCTCGGCCACCACTGACCAGACTTTTTAAATAGGTGAGAGATCTTTAGAATGTGCTGGCCAGTGCAGCAGTCGAACATTTTCTGTATCCAGAAAGGCCCGTACAGGACCTGCAACATACGGTTGTGAATTATCCAGCTGAATTGTAGGTTTTCGCAGGGTTGGAATGCAGGGTAGAGCCACGGGTCGTAATACATCTGAAATGTAACGTCCACTGTTCAAAGTGCCGTCAGTGCGAACAAGAGGTGACCGAGAAGTGTAACCAATGGCACCCCATACCATCATGCCAGGTGATATGCCAGTATGGCGATGGCGAATACACTCTTCCAATGCGCGTTCACCCCGATGTCGGCAAGCACGGATGCGACCATCATGACGCTGTAAACTGAACCTGAATTCATCCGATAAAATGTTTTGCCATTCGTGCACCCAGTTTCGTCGTTGAGTACACCATCGCAGGCGTTCCTGTCTGTGATGGAGCGTCAAGGGTAACCGCAGCCATGGTCTCCTAGCTGATAGTCCATGCTGCTGCAAACGTCGTCGAACTGTTGGTAAAGATGGCTGTTGCCTTGCAAACTTCCCCATCTGTTGACCCAGGGATCGAGAGTGGCTGCACGATCCGTTACAGCCATGCGGATAAGATGCCTGTCATCTCGACTGCTAGTGATACGAGGCCGTTGGGATCCAGCACTTCTTTCCGTATTACCCTCCTGAACCCACCGATTTCATATTCTGCTAACAGTCATTGGATCTCGACCAACGCGAGCAGCAACGTCGCGATACGATAAACCGAAATCGCTATAGTCTGCAATCCGACCTTTATCAAATATCAAAGTCGGAAACGTGATGGTACGCATTTCTCCTCCTTACACGAGGCATCACAACAACGTTTCACCAGGCAACACCGGTTAACTGCTGTTTGTGTATGAGAAGTCGGTTGGCTACTTTCCTCATGTCAGCACGTTTTAGGTATCGCACCGGCGCCAACCTTGTGTGAATGCTCTGGAAAGCTAATCATTTGCATATCACAGCATCTTCTTCCTGTCGGTTAAATTTCTCGTCTGTAGCACGTCATCTTCGTGGTGTAGCAATTTTAATGGCCAGTAGTGTATTATCTTGGAGTCGATGCATATCTTATTCCACAACTGCTGAGGAACTATTTTTTTGGCACCCAAAGCCATCCACACCAACTGGGAGCGGGGTCACGGCATTTAAAAATGTGTCAATTCCCAATGGACTATACTGGCTCTGTAACAGGTGACACTGCCGCTGCTGTTAAGCTGACCAGCGATATATCGCCCAAATGTAGGGACCTCAAAATCTACATTTATTAGTCTGAGATATACAGCCTTTTTGGTTGTATAGTTTCTTACGTTGAAAGATACAAACTATGAACAGTATCATGTCGTTATAAATAAATGTAACCATTATTTGACGAATTGTAGTTTATACTGTGTTGAAGAAGCAATGACTTTGGCTGTGAATCAGTACATAAATTTGAATATGAGCCGGAAATGTCCTAGCTAAGACACAGATACAACTGAATTATAACTGGCGGAATAAGAGTAACACAAAGTACTTTTTTTTTAAAAAAAAAAAGTACTGCTAGGTTCTAGTAGTAGCGCCGTAGTTTGTTTCACACTGAATAAAAGTGTTGCGTACTACGCAAGTAGCCACAGGACCCTAGAACATTTTTCAGACTTTCGTGTCTGGTAAAAGATGGTGAATATATTTTTGTATTTCAGATTGAAATGACAGTATTCACTTTATACACTCCTGGAAATGGAAAAAGGAACACATTGACACCGGTGTGTCAGACCCGCCGTACTTGCGAGAGGGCTGTACAAGCAATGATCACACGCACGGCACAGCGGACACACCAGGAACCGCGGTGTTGGCCGTCGAATGGCGCTAGCTGCGCAGCATTTGTGCACCGCCGCCGTCAGTGTCAGCCAGTTTGCCGTGGCATACGGAGCTCCATCGCAGTCTTTAACACTGGTAGCATGCCGCGACAGCGTGGACGTGAACCGTATGTGCAGTTGACGGACTTTGAGCGAGGGCGTATGGTGGGCATGCGGGAGGCCGGGTGGACGTACCGCCGAATTGCTCAACACGTGGGGCGTGAGGTCTCCACAGGACATCGATGTTGTCGCCAGTGGTCGGCGGAAGGTGCACGTGCCCGTCGACCTGGGACCGGACCGCAGCGACGCACGGATGCACGCCAGGACCGTAGGATCCTACGCAGTGCCGTAGGGGACCGCACCGCAACTTCCCAGCAAATTAGGACACTGTTGCTCCTGGGGGATCGGCGAGGACCATTCGCAACCGTCTCCATGAAGCTGGGCTACGGTCCCGCACACCGTTAGGCCGTCTTCCGCTCACGCCCCAACATCGTGCAGCCCGCCTCCAGTGGTGTCGCGACAGGCGTGAATGGAGGGACGAATGGAGACGTGTCGTCTTCAGCGATGAGAGTCGCTTCTGCCTTGGTGCCAATGATGGTCGTTTGCGTGTTTGGCGCCGTGCAGGTGAGCGCCACAATCAGGACTGCATACGACCAAGGCACACAGGGCCAACACCCGGCATCATGGTGTGGGGAGCGATCTCCTACAATGGCCGTACACCTCTGGTGATAGTCGAGGGGACACTGAATAGTGCACGGTACATCCAAACCGTCATCGAACCCATCGTTCTACCATTCCTAGACCGGCAAGGGAACTTGCTGTTCCAACAGGACAATGCACATTCGCATGTATCCCTTGCCACCCAACGTGCTCTAGAAGGTGTAAGTCAACTACCCTGGCCAGCAAGATCTCCGTATCTGTCTCCCATTGAGCATGTTTGGGACTGGATGAAGCGTCGTCTCACGCGGTCTGCACGTCCAGCACGAACGCTGGTCCAACTGAGGCGCCAGGTGGAAATGGCATGGCAAGCCGTTCCACAGGACTACATCCAGCATCTCTACGATCGTCTCCATGGGAGAATAGCAGCCTGCATTGCTGCGAAAGGTGGATATACACTGTACTAGTGCCGACATTGTGCATGCTCTGTTGCCTGTGTCTATGTGCCTGTGGTTCTGTCAGTGCGATCATGTGATGTATCTGACCCCAGGAATGTGTCAATAAAGTTTCCCTTTCCTGGGACAATGAATTCACGGTGTTCTTATTTCAATTTCCAGGAGTGTATGTGCTGCAGCGTTTTCCTCAAATTACAAAAATTACTTCAGAAAAAGTAAGATTATCCCAAATGTGAAAAACTTTGTCAAGATATAACACTGTCATTTACCTAGGAACAAAAAGTCTATTCAGACTTGAAAATGTTGCAGTCGAGAAAACCTGACCAGAACTGTGGTTAATGGGTGTCATAAATTATTATTCTCTCCATCTCTCTCTCTGTCTTAATTCGTTTACTCGATTCTGACTCTCAATGTTCTCACGAACTGGGGCACGACAATTTCTTCGGTCCCGCGCTTTCCTGGTTGTCGCATTCGGGAGGACGGCGGTTGAATCCCGTCTCCAGCCATCCTGATTTAGGTTTTCCGTGATTTCCATAAATCGTTTCGGGCAAATGCCGGGATGGTTCCTTTGAAAGGCCACGGCCGATTTCCTTCCCAATCCTTCCCTAACCCGAGCTTGCGCTCCGTCTCTAATGACCTCGTTGTCGACTGGACGTTAAACACTAACCTAACATAACCTAACCTTTCCTGGTTGTAACCTATGAATTTAGCGAGGCTATCGATCCTTGTCATCACATGTGATATTTGCAAATACTCTGATTTACTTTAATCTCTTAAAAATTTTAACCCACTTGGAAATGAAAATTTGTGTGGGTTTCCAGTAGTTACTATCTCAAAATGTTTAAACTTATAACTGGTTTTGGTAATACGTCTTTTTATTTTGATTTCACTTACCAAACTGATTATTAATGTGTAGTAGAATAATAATGCGTTAATGCTGGGGAAGATCGAAGGCACAACGAGAAGAGGTCCGCAAACGTTGAGACCTTGCCCCATTTCAAGGTACAAGGTGTTGCACAACCCACGAACTGTGGCTTAACCATCCACAACTTACTGAAATGTAATGAATTTTACTTGCCATAAAACACTGTAAACAATATCTTTCAAATAACTTTAATATATTGTACAGTACTTATATATGTAGAACTCATAATATTTACAAATGCTGCACGAAACGCAACCTCATGTCTCACTACAACAAAAACAGTAGCAAATTCCGGACACTGCCTTTGGTGAGATCTAGTGCACATTCCTTCATGTGATTCTAAAATCAGTCTGTAAATTGAAACACCGACCTCTAAACATCGTGTACCCCTATCATCCAGGTACAGCTCTCTTCCCTATAGAAAAAAAGGGAATAGACAGTTTTTAGTTTTCGAAAGCAAATCAATTTTCTTGAAATTTACATGTTTAGTTCGTAATATTGAGGTTCGACAATATTGTCTGTTAGTCACTGATCAAGACACTAAATGCAATTTGAGGATTATAGCTTCATACTATGAAAGCACGCAGTTATATTAATACATTTTTTCTTGGTTAACATGAAAATAAAGAGAACTTTTTTAAAAATTAATTTATTTCTTCGTTTACATCAGTATTATCCGTTTCAACGTAATTCACATTAGATACTACACAATTTTGCAGCCCTTTTCCTGTCCCTCAAAAGCTTTTGGAACTTTGCCTTGGAAACACTTTCAACTCCCTCAGCGATTCACTTACAATCGTTTTTAACCAAATACTCACGAACAAGTAACATAATTTGGACAGATGCATTATCCTAGTGAAAAACCATAAACTGCTTCGTATCAAATCCAGGCGGTTTTTTCCGGATTGCTTCATTCAAACAGTGGTGAATTTGTAAGTAGTGTTCCTCATTAATCCATTTTGCGCCAAGAACTCATGATATACTATGTCGTTGAAGTAGAGGAGCATACTAAGCACTAAATTCACATTCATCTCACTTGTTGATTTTCTTCCGGTATTGTCGCTCCAGAATGTTCCTACTTGTATGGCTTAGTCATAGTTTTGATGACATATAGTTAAACCCATGTGATAATAATTTTCAGTAGTTCTGCGTCGTTGTTGACTTCATCTAGGACTCATGGCCAATTTGTATCCGCCGCTGTTTTTGTTCAAAATTTAACAATTCTTGAACAAAATTTTTCCGTCAAACATTTCATACCAGAACACCAAAAAAATTTTATAGGAAGTGCCAACTGATATGTAAGATCATCAGCAATATACCTGAGTGTGATTCAAATATAATTCATAAACGTTTCTTTTCTTTTCTCACAGGTTCATCGGTTGATGATAAGCTGGTGCATCCAGGGTGCTCGTAATCTTCTAGGTCATCACGAACTTCTCCTAAAAGCTTGAACCACTCGAAAATCCCTGTTTTGCTTATATAAAACGCACTAGAAGTTGTATTTAATGTTAGCAAAACACTGTTTTTGTTTATTCCATTCCCACACAAACATTTAGCACAAATGCTCTGATTGATTCTTGCACAAAATAAAAAACTGCGGATACTACCAAAGCATTTGCATCCTTTTTGCAGCTGACCACAGATTAAATATCGCATACGACTAACTTTGTACAGATACTTCTCAGGCATGTTTATCAACACTATAACAAAAAGTCGTGAAAATCGAACTAATTCAACAAGTGACATTACTTAATTCCCGTTACTTTTTGAATACATCTAGTCTTTCATTTTAACTAGTAAATAAAAAAAAATCAGCAGCCCCTTTTCACACTGTAAATCTCTGGTGAAGAATGGCAGTTAAGGCCAAGATTAATTAAGTGACAATAGATTGTCTTACACTGTCAGCAAATGTTACTAATAACACTGACCTTTTTACAGTGATAAATGAAGTAAATGTCCACATATTATTGCAATGATAAAAAGATATACCTGTTTGTGTTATTTCTCCATTTTCATTGAGGTGACTACTGCATGCGGTGTATGTCGCCCACTTTTGGTTTACATGCTGTTCGGTAGTCTGTTATCCAGGCGACATATTTTTGGAATGAAATCTTCAGCGCAGTGTACGAGCTACTGTGACAGAACTATCAGTGACAGCGAGAATGAAAAGTTGAGCTCAAGAAAATGATATAAGACAGTTAGTGTATATATATCTTAGAAGGAAGCCGCATGGGGTAGCCGTGCGGTCTCAAGTGCCTTGCCATGGTTCACGCGGCTCCCCCCAACGGAGGTTCCGGTCCTCTCTCGGGCTGTGTATGTGTGTTGTTCTTAGCATAAGTTAGTTTAAGTTAGATTAAGTAGTGTGTAAGCATAGGGACCGATGACCTCAGCAGTTTGGTCCCATAGGAACTTAACGCAAATTTCCTTTCTTAGAAGTAACGATTTACTGAAAGATACACTATATTTTGGCTGTAGATTTTAGGGTCTTTCAGATTTTTGCAAATGATATATTTTAATTTTTTACTGGTCCCTCCTGCTTGTCCGCTAAATAATCTTATGTACTAAGTCATATTTAAGAATTACCCTTTAACGAACGTTTCAGGTGTCGGAATTAGGATGTCCCCCTGGCCAATTATTGCAGGATTTTATTCTCTAGTAGAGAATGATTGTAACGTGTGAGTTAAGTCAGTCTCTTCTTCCATGAGAATGACAGCTGCTGTTATTGTTCTAATTACTCATGTTCCCCTTAGTATGCCCTTGGCATTTCTATCTGTACGGGTAGCCGAATTTTTATTTTCAGTCATTATTTTTATGATCCTGAGCTTTAGTTTTAAAATTATGTCCATGTTTTGTCTGTTGCATCTCCATAAAATGATTTTATACCGCAGTTGCCCTCTAGTGTCCAGCCAGCTCAGTAGCCTCAGTATACTCTGGCGTTTCCGTGTGAGGGATGTCAGGTGGACGCCTGTCGATGAGCGACCGAGTTACCGATTATCCACACCAGACCATCAACCCCATTCCAGATATTTCAACGCGACCTCGGAGCAGGGTGCCTTCCGCAGCAGTCAGCTCATGGAAGCGGGATTTAAAATAGCAGGGCCAGTCCATCAGAAAGTCGGCACACCTGGGCTGCCCGATGACGCAGTCTGTGTCGATGGTCGCCACGCCTGTGTCGCTGCCTCCGTCGGGCATCGAACCAACGACTGCTGCCTGCGTGTTCTACTTGGGCACAGGGGCGCCACCTTGCTGTAGCAGCACCAGTCCACAGCCGTGAGACGCCGTCCACCAACATACCGCGGTAGCCGGGCCGCCGCTACCGTCCACGTTGGCAAGCCAGAACCAGTGTGCTGGGGTGCGAGGATCATTTACTTTCGCCTACAGTCTGCTGAAGAACGTCTGTTCGTGTTCGTCAATTCATCAATAAAGTGTTCGACCAACTGGTTGGCTGCCTATTTCGTCTGTTCCATTACCAACTTCCTGCACCGAAGCACTCACCCGCCCCTATCCTGCAAAAAAGTCAGCAGTCTGTTTCATGTGTGCTCAACCATGTCTTTTCGTGTTCATCAATAAGGCGTTCTGCCACCTGATTGTTGCATAGCGGTCATCGAGCAGAGAACGACTCGCTCACTCCTACTCTTCAGAAAAGACAGTTGGAATATCGGTGCCAGGATACGTGCTGGAGCAGGAAATGGTCGTCCAACGGAGCTTTGAAGAGAAGGAGGTGTAACAGTACTGACATCCAGAGGAAGTTTTCAAGTAAATGTCGGCAACATGCGTTTTATTTTAGGCCTGTTTCGTTGTGTTTGTAAAGCCATTTCTATTCTGAGTAAAATATACACTTGCGCTGGTGATTGTGAGTGAGAAATGTATCGTCTGAAAGGTGAAGGAAGTGGTACTTTGATTGCTGGTACAGCCTCATTGGTGGGGAAGATATTTTTGTATTCATGGATAATTTACAAAAAGGCAGTAGAATTAGGAAACTGGAGTGATGAACAGTTGTTCAGCGTAGTTCGTCGGAAGCTGGTAGGGGATGTCAGGAGATACGTGATGTCCAATGAGACACTACGGGACGCTTAGTCAAAAAAATAAAAAAAATGGTTCAAATGGCTCTGAGCACTATGGAACTCAACATCTTAGGTCATAAGTCCCCTGGAACTACTTAAACCTAACTAACCTAAGGACATCACACAAACCCATGCCCGAGGCAGGATTCAAACCTGTGACCGTAGCAGGCCCGCGGTTCCGGACTGCAGCGCCAGAACCGCACGGCCACCGCGGCCGGTGACGCTTAGTCCTTCGCCTACTTTGAGGAGGGTATAAGGAAGAAGAATACCTTCCGGTACTATCGTGAAGAATTGAATGGTGTAGCGCAGAAGCGGGGAGAATCAGTGAGAGATTTTGTGGATCTCATCAGGAAAATCATTGTCAGTACCTATGGGTGAATGAATGATGAACATGCCAATAAAGCCATTTAGTAGGAGGCAGAACAATGGGCGCTTGATGCGTTTCTGCAGGAACTGATGTCCGAAATGTCATGGAAAGTGCATTCGGAGTTTCGGAGAATCCTGGACGAAGCAGTGGCAGGGCGGTAGCTTTGACTGAAATAGATTCTGCAACTAGACCAAGGGAGAATAGGGCAGTACTTAACGCCAATATTGTGTGTTACAGGTGTGGTACTCCGGGCCACATTCAACGCATCTGTACGACAGAGTTTCGAGCAAGTGGGGTCCTCTGTCCAAAAATGTTTATAAGCGCATAAACAATGGAATCAACGTAAAACTCACATCTCTGCGTTAAAAGGTACACGAGGTGTAGTCGATCGGGAATAACACACAGTAGAGCTGGACAGTACATTGTTCCGTCTCGGTTTACTGCTGATAAAGCCGAAATGTCGCAAAAAACACCCGAGTCGTCGGCTAAACCGGTTAAAGTGCGCGCACGGTCTTTCAGATTCAATTCGCGGCTTCGACACCGAAAAGGGACAGGAAGACGTGTCTGGTGAACGCAGGTGCTGATCTGCCAGTTGACTGGGCGTGCGGGGTAGAGCTCTTGCCAGAGAATTAGGCGCTGGAACAGTAGCAATGTTTTGTACGGCCAAGTTTGTTATAGGTGCAAGAGTTAGACGATAGCCGGGTAGTACCAATGAGTTTAGAAGATTTTGGTTCCGAGTAGACGAGGCTATCAAAAGGAAACCCGATCGCTAACTTGGAGGTTTTTGAGGCTGAGTTAGAAAGGGAGTTCGATGCAGAACACCAAAGGCCGGAACGATTTAACTGAAGGGAAAAGTATCGCAGCTAAAAGGAAATATGCAGAAACTATTAGAAGAATATGCAACATTGTTCAACCCAGCTTGACACCTACCAAGTACACCTCTGAAACAACAAAGAATTCGTACTGAGAACGAGCTACCAATATACAAGAAACCATACTGTGTTCCCCACCACTTGCAACCGGTAATGGAGGAGTTAGTAGATCAACAACTTTGGGATGGAATCATAGGAGAGAGTATTAGATCTTGGTCAGCCCCGCGATGTAATTGTGGCTGATAAGTTCTCAGACGGGAGAAACGCTTAAAGGTTTTGTTGCGATTACGGATTTCTAAATCATCGAATAGTCGCCGATTCGCACCCCATTCCTAATATCACAGAGACATTAGACAGTCTGGGGCACTTCATCAGCTTAGATTTACGCAGCGGCTATCACCATTTAGGGATGGTACTGGAGGATCGCCCTAGACAGCATTTTCGGTCTCATTTGGACACTTACAGTATCGTCGGATGTCTTTTGGTCTGATAAACGTGCTGGTGACTTTTCAGTGATTATTAGACATAGTTCCAAGAGTCCTGAAACTAGAGAACTGTCTGGTATTTGTGGATGACGTTACAGTGCACTACAAGAGCATTCAGGAGCACCAGCTGTTTCAGTAAAATGCTTAAAGTTAACCAACGTAGAATATTTACACTCCAAAACTTCTGCCAAGTGCATCGAGCTCATCGTCTTAAATCTCGACAATAATTAAAGTGGGGACACTGTTCAATAGGATGCGGAACACAGTTAAAATCATCACCCCACGACAGACTCCGAGGACTCCTACGTAAAAGATAAATAGTCTCCTCTTTGTAAAAATGCGAATGTTTCACTGTGTGACCAGAACCAAACGGAGCATATAAGGCAACCAAGGTGAGGTAAAAAATTCTACAGTATATTTCTCTGTCAGTTTCAAGAACCTCTACCTCATCAATGGGAATGCGTTTCCTAAAGAATAAGGAGGCAGTTCCCTTCGAAAATTCAGGCGCCACATTCAAAACAGAGCGAAATACAGGAAGACCGTGACCGGTATTATAGCCTCTTCCAGGAACACTATATGTGCACAAGAGTCATACATAAACTGAGACAACGAAGCTAGACGCAGATCTGAAACCGCTGTGTTAACATTAATGTCACAATGTATGCACATGAGCCATCAGCCGAAGGAGAAAACACAGACAGAACAAAAGAGCAGCACGATTATTCCACCAATCTCCCGGCAGAGTCCATTGAAGAAGCCAATAATTAATCCGAGACCGTGGAGTTAGTACCGGCTCTAACTGAATCTTTACCCTTGGTTGTTTTTCGAGCCGATGCACGTTCCGCCTGTATACGTTGTTTAAGCCGGCTACGAATCGTAATAACCTCTGCAATAAGCGGCGTAGGTGGGTCTTGCATGACATCAATTACAGGGTACTAGACCTGTCCTGTAGGACAGGGTCACGCTGAAAGGCGTGTCGACTCCCTAAGGGAGGCAATCAGAGTGAATCTTAGAGACAGCACGAGGCAACTCTGGGATAACAGCTTCCTCAACGGGAGTCGCAATAAGCAGCAAATCACGATCTCCATCGCAGAAAGCAGAGGAACAAGAGGGCATTGCTGTATTATCGGTGGAGGCTGCGGAGACGACGACTCCGACACACTCGCTCCGGGACTGTGCCATAGGAGCCTCCCCTGCCTGGATCAGCAGGAATACCTACCCCCTCTCCATTTCGCCAAGACCAAGTGGTACCGCACTACTGGTAGGAGTGACAGACAAACCTGTCTCAGGAGAAGATGGGGCAGGGAAAGACACACCTGCTTCATCACTGAGTGCGGCTCAGCTTTTTTTGAACAGCACTCGACGCCGTCCAAGCAGTAGCAGGAAGGGGGTCAGGCTTTGTTTGCTACGGCACAAAATCACCAACAGTTACAGTGGGAGCTGTCGGATGATCTCAAGAAATCAGAGAAGATGTAGCCCAAAATCCGTTACTGGGGTGGACAAGGACAACACTCGTTAACTTATGGAGCTGTTCCATGGAAGACCGTTAGTTCGGAGACGGCCACTCTCGTTGCACAGAAAACAGGTCCCCACCTTTCCACCGTACGTAACATGAAGACGATAGTACAAATTTGCAAGTAAGACTCAATGTCTTTTATTATTTATTTATTTTTTTATCTTTCCATGCCCATCGTAAATATGACACTGTACAAATATATATTTTGTTGACTTGAACAAGGCTCACGGCGAATGCCCCTCAGGTTATTATATGCGCCAAAACTTCCTTAAGAAAATTATCCTCTACCTCCAAAGGAATGCTGAGTATTGGAGCGTTCATCATTTGGATTTGCTGCTCCTTGTGTTTCCCGTGTTTGCAGTTAAAATTGTAGGATGTGAGGTCCGCCAGTCATGCAAAACACCGTTTTTTCCAAGTACCCAAACATGTTTCAGCACCACTGTGCCATCATCAGGGGGTTTCCGTTTTATTTAATCTGTATTGTGAACAATTTTGCTAAATGATTACAAAATAATGTGGATTTTTAGTTCAAACAATAGTTCGTTTCTTTTTGTTAATATCTTTACACTTGGCGAGCATGAGTTTTAGGGCCACTTGTGTGTTATTTATTACAGGTAGTTTGTCATCTGCAAACAAACAATGTTGATGAGAAGGTTTGTTAAGAGTTAACCTATCATCTAAAATTAATTTTTTTCTCGTGATATTTCACGTCTATATTCATTTTTTCTTGCGCTTTCGTGTGGCAAGCCCTTTTATTCTCAGCGTCGTGGTGTATAACACGTATTTTAAAAATAAGGTCCTAAAAGCACTCTGCACTTCGTCAAAACACAGCGTAATTGTGGTTGTTGTGTTTCCCAGCCCACTCAGTGTTCATTTCTCCACCAGATAGTGGGCGCCAAGTTTGAATGTTGTTTACATTTTATTTTTGTTTGTGTGTTGTCTGTACGCTTCTTAGCTGTTTGTGTTGTCTTTTTACATGATGTTCCCTCTGTGTGTCAATGGTAAGTCTTCGCAGAATGTAGTGTATCCATTCTCTGTGTGTCTGTGTATGTCTGTGTATGAGTGTGTGTGTGCTCTTTTAAAATTTTTGAGAACAGTAGCCCTCTCCTCTTTCAAAACAATCGTTCCCTATTTTCATTGTACAATTACATGAGAAATATGTTATTTTTGAGAATTTTCTGGCGTTTATAGTACTATAGTTTCGTAAGTTACCGGTGTTTTTGAGAATTTTCGGAAGCTACCTTTGCCCTTTGCATATTCTACGAGCAGTTTGCATAGAATCGACGTTTGTGTTGAGGTTACTGTAGCAGATATTCAAACATATTGCATTACATATACTTTTCGCTTAAAGAGTAGTAGGCCTATACATCATCCGCTTTTTTCGTAAATTAACCCTGGTTTCGAGTTTGCTAACATCTACAATTAGCCTCAAAACGTTTTAGGAAACTAGTAATTTTTAGCACAAATTTTTGTACTGCCTTGATAGAAATCTCCTTTTGCATATTTGCTACAATTCTTACAAAAATAAGCCACTTATTAGCTCAACAGATGAAAAGACAATCAATGGGCTTACTTTAAAATTATTCACTGCCTTGAAATACAATGCTCCAGCCAAAAAGCAGCCCCACTGAAAATGCTATTCTCAAACTCGGGATGAATCAATTAACGTTCGTAAGCAGCTGGAAATCGCCCTGACGACTGTCGGATGTTTGGCAGCTGATACGAATCGCTGTGTTGGAAGAGCTCCTGAGAGTTGTGTAACTATGATACCGGAACCAGACATATCTGGACTACTATCCTCTCCTATGTATCCTGCCTCCTCCGCAGAAAGTATGGGATCTGTCGCTACCCATCCATTTGACTGCGACTGGCGTCTCAGTGGTAGATTTAATTGTCCTGTACAGGGTAGACGAGGACCAGGGGGACTTAGGCAGTTGTACCGATTCCCCAAACCAAAAAGTCTAAAGTGCTGTCTCTTACTGAAACTGAGACAGAGTCAAATGGCTCTGAGCACTATGGGACAACATCTGAGGTCATCAGTCCCCTAGAACTTAGAACTACTTAAACCTAACTAACCTAAGAACATCACTCACATCCATGCCCGAGGCAGGATTCGAACCTGCGACCGTAGTGGTCGCGCGGTTCCAGACTGTAGCATCTAGAACCGCTCGGCCACCCCGTCCGGCACCTGTTTTGGGGAAACGTGTTTCGTCCACTGTTAAGAGAACGAGAACCCATAAGGGTACGGGTCTATTAATCACCAACAGTTCAAATTTATGGCGAGTGCTGGTTCCTTATAGGGAAATGATAGCATGGGACAGGAAAGGATATCGAATCTGCTCAGTGTGTATGCCTGGGGGCGTCATTCAACGTGTGGAAGAAGCTATACCAGCCGCTATTGAGGGTACAAGGTGCGACCAATAACAGATTGTGGCACACATCTGAACAAATGATGCCTGTCATACTTGGTCATTCCAGCGACTGGCGGAGAAGGTTAAGAAGACCAATCTTACGCATGGAGTTTCAATGAAGCTCACAATTTGCAGCATTGTCCCAAGAACTGATCCTGTTTCTTTGGTTTCATGTGGAAGACTCAACCAGAGACTTCGAAGTTTCTATGAGAAGATAGGCTGCGGCTTCCCGAAATTGGGCGATACAGTTGAGAATGGCAGGGTCCCCCTTAATGGATCAGGTGTGCACTACGCATCAGGATCTGTAACTCAGACATCTTACTGTGTGTAGGGTGCACACAAGGGCTTTTTAGATTAGCGACTCTCCATACAATCCACATAATGATATCTACAGGAAACCCGCAAGAGTCAGTGTAAGATCGAAAGAAACGCCTCCCATATGTGAGAGTACTTAAATGTTAGTGGTTAACTGCCGAGGCATTGGCAAAAAGTGCTAGAGTTTGAAGCGCTCCTGAAAAGCAGTGGGGGTCATATGATACTAGCTACAGAAAGCTGACTGAAACGTGAAATTGATTGCACTGAAATTTTTAGGGAAAATTTAAGTATTTGTCGAAACGATAGACAAATGGCAAGTGGAGATGGCGTATTTCTCGCAGTAGACAAGAAACTCGAATCCACTGAGATGGAAATTGGAGCTGCACGTGAGATTGTTTTTGTAAGACTCATTATCAAGGTCAGGCATAAAATGATAACTGAATCCTTGTATCGTGCATCAGACTCATCTCCTGATGTAACCGAAAATTTTTGAGAAAATCTCAGTTCACTTGTACATAAGTTCCCCAGTAATATTGTAATCATTGATAGAGACAATTAATTTGAAAAATTATTGTTATTTTTTTTAGTGGTGGGTATGATAAGACATCCTGTGAAACATTACTAAATGACTTCTCTGAAAATTATCAAAACAAATAGTTTGAAACACCTCTAATGATGGAAATATATTGGATCTAATGGCAGCCAATAGATCTGGCCTCTCTGAGGACGTCGACATCGAAACTGGTATCAGTGACCACGACACGGTTGTGGCGGTAATGATTACCAAAATACAAAGGACAACAAAAAGAAGCAGATATATATATATATATATATATATATATATATATATATATATATATATATATCCATACAAACCACATAATGATACCTACAGGAAACCCGCAAGAGTCAGTGTAAGATCGAGAGAAACGCCTCCCATATGTGAGAGTATTTCAATTTTAGAGGTTAACTGCCGAGGCATTGGCAAAAAGTTCTAGAGTTTGAAGCGCTCCTGAAAAGCAGATATATTCTGTAAACTAGATAAAAATCTGCAATGTCTTATCTCAACGAGGAACTTGAAACTTTGAGCACAGGGCAGGAGCGCGTTGAGGAACTATGGCTGAAGTTTAAAAGGATAGTTGGCTACACATTGGATTATATGTAACATGTCGAAAAGCCCATAATAGGAGAGAACTTTCATGTATTACTGCAAAGTTTGTGTCCATCTCCCAGCGAACAAGACAGGAACTGAAATTGAGAGTAATAAAATCTAATTTGAAATGCTTAATTCTATTTTCAAGTGTCCTTTACACAGGAAAATCCTGCAGAATTGCTTCAATTTAATCATTGTACCACAGGAAAGATGAATGAAATAGGTATTAACGTCAGTGGAATTGAGAAACAGCTGAAATGGTTAAAACTGAACAAAGTTCCAACGCCCGATGGATTCTATACCGAATTTGGGGATGAGTTAGCCCCTCTTCTAATTATAATCCGCGGCAAGTCGCTGCAACAAAACCCTGTGCTCAGTATTTGGAAAAAAGAACAGGTCAAACTCGTCTACAAAAAAAGATAGTAGAAGTGACCCACAAAACTACCGTCCATCATCATTGACATCGATTTATTGTAGAATCTGAGAACATATTTTGAGCTGAAACATAGTGAGGTATCTTGAACAGAATGACCTCCTCAGTGCTAACTAGCACGGATTCCATAAATATCGATCATGTGAAACTCAACTTGCACTTTTCTCACATTACATAATGAATGCTTAGGATCAAAGCAGTCAAGTGGATGCAATGTTCAGGATTTCCGAAAAGCGTTTCACTCAGTGTCACACCTACGCTTATTGTCAAAAGTACGATGATACAGGGTATCAAATGAAACCTGTGACTGGGCTGGGGACTTTTTGGTAGGGAGGACACAGCATGTGATCTTGGATGGAGAGTCATCGTTAGATGTAGAAGTAACGTCAGGTGTGCCCCAGGGAAGTGTGTTGGGACACTGGCTGTCATATTTTATACTAATGACCTTGCAGACCATGTTAATAGTAACATCAGGCTTTTTGCAGGAGATGGAGTTATTTATATGGAAGTACTATCTGCAAGAAGCTGCATAAATATTCAATCTGGTCTTGATAAGATTTTAATCTGATACAAAGATTGGCAGCTTGCTTTAAATCGTCAAAAATGTGAATCTGTGCACTTCGCAAAGCAAAAAAAGTGTAATAGCCTATGGCTATGGTATCAACGAGTCACTGTTGGACTCTGCCAACTCATACAAATGCCCAAGTGTAATAATTTGTAGAGGGAATGGAATGATAACATAAGCTCAGTCGTGGGTAAAGCACATGGTAGACTTCGGTGTTTTGGCAGAATACTGGGGAAGTACAATCAGCATACAAAGGAGATTGCTTAACCACCCTATAATACTGCTCAAGTGTGTGTGAATTGTACTGAATAGGACTAACAGGGGATATTGAATGTATAAGGGCAGCATAAATGGTCACAGGTTTATTTAATCCGTGAGACAGTGTTATTGTGATACAAGATGAACTGAACTGGAAGACTCTAGATGACAGACATGAACTTTCGGGAGAAAGTCTATTACCACAGTTTCAAGAACCCGCTCTAAATGATGACTCTAGGAATATACTACAAACTCCCACATATCGCCCACATAAAGACTGTGAATAAGATTAGAATAATTACTTCAGACACAGAGGCATTCTGACAATCATTATTCCTGTGCGCCATATGTAAGTGGAATGGGAAGCAACCCTAATGACTCGTAGTGTTGGAATTATCCTCTGCCAGCAACAATGGCAGCAATGCCAGAAGTTACCTCCTTGGGCTCAGTAGTCTGATGTATGGGTAAGTGATCATTTTGACGCAGTTGCTCAATCAAGTCACAAAAAGTAGCTTTGAGTTGTATCTTTCATCTCTGTAATTCATAGTCCAGCTCACACCTCCTCAGGAAGGCCTGAATTTTTGCATCGGTGGCCACTCTGAAAACTTTGACACTGTATCAGTGAAAAAGCTAGCGTAATTAGACATATATCCGTGGACACTGTCACCCGGTCATTCGAGCTCGCTTTCATACGACTTGTGTAGCGTTGACTGGGACCATAGGGCAAGAAATGGTGGAAGCGATTGACTACGTCCTAGCTACATTAACACATCCCACATTTATTGATATTTCTTCTGTTCAAACAAGTTTACAACCTACTCTCTGTACAAAAATTTCTATTAAAATTCACACGCAGTCCAAGCAATTAACAACTTAATAGAGCAGAAGAATGATAAAAATACCCAAACACGACAGTTACTTATTCTGGAATATAACAGATCTACAGAAATTAAAATGTATTTAAAATACTGTAAGGGAATAAGAATTATTAAGCAGGTTATGCATTTACTCTGTGAAAAACCTTAATCTTGCTGAAAGTCCAAAATGCAGAAATAAAAGGATAGAATGATTAATACTACGAGTTCTTATACATGTCCCAGACAATTGTGGAAGATTTCCTCTTAGCTAAAACACAATTAATGTAGTAAGTTGTACAGTGCTCTTCCGATTTTACTTAGCTAGTTTATAAATACTCGAAATATCTGGGTATAGCATCAATTGGTGGACAAAGAATAGAAGTGATGTTTAGAGCGATTCCTTCCATGTTTGTGTAGCTTGCCTAAGTTAGAGGTGGTACAGCGTTACATGCAGTGTTTATATCGTCAAACTTCGAGTTCCTTCATATGACAAATAGAATATCTCACAATGTACCTGAAACAGGCTCGCGTTAGTAACAAGGACTACAAAGCTGCACTGACATATGCGCCCTGCAGAAGCGTATTATTAACTAAGGAGTAAGCAAGCATACATTGTAAATTGTTCAGTGAAATATCTACAATAACACACATAGAAGGCAGATACCAATGAATGCTTTAAATCTGGCGAACGTCTGTGTAATGACGTGTGTATTTGAAAGTGTTGAATCTCTACAGCTCATGTAGCAAATGAAATACATTCAAATAGTTTCTACTCAAATAACAGTATACAATAAGAATGGGAAATCAGGAAATGATGACACAACCATCAGTGCACAATACCTGAAGAAACTTAACATCTGTCATGGTGAGGACATACAATTTCTGAGTCCAGCTAATTTACATTTCATAAGCGCACCCCACATTGAAGCCAAGCATGCACAGTGACAGTTCTCTGCACGATGGACCATGGTCCCTTCCACTTAGGCACAGCCAAGTAAGCACACCGTCAGTCGATGATGGGCATTTCTTCAGAGTCAGCGCAACTTCCTGCTTACTAGCAGTATTGAGTCTACCTTTCTGTCGCTGTCACCATCCTTTTTCAAGCAGCACTAGCGAAGGTAAATACTTCCATCTGCTAGGGAGGCCACAGCAGTAGGGACTGTGACCAATATAAGATAAAAGTTCTGGTGTTGCCAAACATAGCACAGTGTATAACAATTGTTGTAACCCGACACCTCCTCTCAAAGTTAAGAGTAGCCGGACACTGGAGGGGTAGCCCAATCCTCAAGTTCAAGGTCATTTAGAATGCTCACTCATACCCTACTTGTTATCCACATTTTCATAGATCTTACTTCTTTTTTCTGAGAATTTCGAACCTGTGCACCCATCTACATTCTCAAATGCTTTTTCCAGGTGGATAAAACCTGTTTTTCCTTTTTAAATGTTGCTTCCATTATCAGCTAATACGTCAGAACTGCCTGCCTCATGCCCATCCCTTTCCAAAAGCCAAAGTGAATGACATATAACACATTCATAATTTTCTTTTCTATTTTCAGTATGTTATTCTTGTCATGAAGTTGGGTGCATGAGTCATTAGGCTGACTGTCTGTATCCATTTCCAAATTACTATCTGTGTTTTTGTACAGATACCGTTATAATTTTCATGTTCCCTGAGATTTTTGGCTCAATTTCTGGTGACCAAACATTTAGACCTCTCGTTTGAGGTCTTGACTTGGTATCAGCTTTTGTTATTATTTTCCCAATGATACTGCCCTCTGAATATCGGTATGGCACTTATTTTGTAAATATGTCTTAGTACACTCCTTCAATGCTTCCTTGTTCCCATAAATAAAGTTTATAGACCACTTTTGTTTTCAGTGTCATTATCCGTTTGGTTTTCTTACTTGCCTTTTATTTTCGTATTTACCGTAATGTTGCGTATAACTAATCCATAGCTTTGAGATGTCCTGGTATATTTGTGATTATCCTTTTTCCTACAGACTGTATTAGTTATTATCCGGATATACAAGGTGGCAAGTTCTCTCAGCAGTTGTAGAACCAGGTTACATGGCATTTCCTTTAAACTAGTGGACCCTTGTATTTCATATCCAATTACATCGTACCCTTGCACGTGGACCTCTCAACAAGATTACTAGGTCACTTTGATGGCAATACGATGGTTTTTAAGTTTCTATAGAGTGCTAAGGAGTCAATGTGTCTGCCTGCTTCTGATATGTCAGTAGCAATTGAATTGTGACTTCCTGTTTTGACTGTGATTCTTACAGTTCATTCAATAACACGTTAATACTCTGTGAGTTAGTTTACTTTTTATTATATACTGCAGAAAATTAATTTCTCAGTGCAATTGACATAGTACAATTATAACCAAAACAAATCAATCCAAATGGAAGGGAGTGATACCGGATTGTAAGCAAGACTTGATTGCAGCTCTTGAGTGCAGCTCTTTGATACTCTGAAAAAGTTCTTCTTTTATTATGTGTGCAGTAAAAATATTGAATATAATAAGAAAAATAGCCTTAGGTAAAGAAGGAAACCTTCTGTCTATGTTAAATGTAATCTGACACTAGAAGAGTTACCTAATATTTAGAGTCAACGTCATCTAGAATGCCCTGTAGTGTACTGCTAATTATAGCCTATATATAATATGTACAGGAATCAAGAAGGTATGATAAAAATGGATGATCAAGGATGGGGTATTCAGATTAGGGAGGGTGTAAAACGGGCATGTAGTCTTTTACTTCTTTTACTTTTATCATTCAATCTATTCACCGGAGAAGCAATGACAGAAATAAAAGAAAATTCAGAATTGGGATTAAAGTTCACAGTGAAAGGATATGAATGAAAAACTGTCATTGCTGTTTTCAGTGAAAATGGTGAAGAATAACTGCAGGAAGTGTTTAATCAAATAAACAGTCTAATGTTTACACAATGAGTATAAATAGAAGAAAGGAAGAAGCAATGAGGATTAGTAAAAATTATGTTAGCAGTATCAATAGTAGGGAAAATGAAGTAAACAAAAATTGAGGAATTCTGCTACATCAGTAGCAAAATAACACATGATGGATCAAGCAAGGATGACATAAAAAGAAAGAGAAGCACAGGCGTTTAGGGCATTCTTGGCCAAAATGAGTCGGCTAATAACAAGCACCACAATTAATATGAGGGAGAAATTTCTGAGTAAATGAAGCGTTTGAGATGTGGTGCTATAGAAGGACGATGAAAATTACGTGTAGTCTGATAATAGGATGTTCTCTGCAGAACTAGCAAAGAATGTAACATTATGGAGAACACTGACGGAAACAAAGGATGATTGGAGATATAAAGACATCAGGGAGTAACTTTCAAGGTACCATAGGGTGCTGTACAGGATAAGAGCTATAGGGGAAGCCGAAGTGTACTGCTCTACCACCTACACCTTTAGGTTATTGCTCTCTATCGGTATGTAGATGCCCAATGAAGATGTAAACTATCTTTCATTACATAACGATTTTTTAATAAAAAAAAATTAAAGCTAAATTATGGCTTTACGGACTTCAAAAGGGTGGTGGAATAGCGACACTGTTATTCAATTTTGTGACCAGATGAGACACATATGTAATGAAAGTCTCAGTTCCTATGTTCTAATGTTTATTACAGATCCTCACACAAAACGAGCACAGTAGTTGCACTGAAGAATAATACGAACATGTTTGATAACATCCTATTCACTGAAAAATTTTCACAGAATCATGAAACAGTTGCAAGTAACGAAGGTTGGCGGAGGTTCAAGACAACGAGCCGATGGGTAGGTAACTACATTATTAGCAACTGATCCGTTTCTGCGATATGACTACAGTGATTACCAAAATTTGAGTTCGTAAAATTATGCATGCCAGAAGAGCGTCTTCCTCCATTTCATTAACACGCTAACGTTTACAGAGTACATCGTGTCATACGGATTCACCCAGAAAAATATATACACAAAGAAACGAAAAGTATTACTTATGTGTTTATTTTACATTTAATAAATGATCACACATATTGTACAACCTTCAGTTAAGCACATGGTTAATTTAAATGTTCAAAATCTTCACCATTGGTGGCTATACACATAACAGAAAGATGAGCGGTCGCCTAAACTACGTCAGTCAATGTTGCATTGGAGATCGCTGCACATATCACTGTAATCTCCTGGCGAAGTTACTCCAGCGTGCGTGGCGTACGTTGATAGGCGTTATTATTCACAAATCCCCACAAGTAAAAGTCCATAGGTGTTAGATCTGGCGACCGTGGAGGGAGCTCAATTGGTCCTCTTCGTCCAGTTCAATGTCCCGGAAAGTTGCCATGCAGGAAAGCTTGTGCTCCTAGGTGGTAGTGTGGTGGCGCCACGTCCTGTTGGTAGAAGACCTCTTCATCAGCTCCATAAAGCGCACGTATACCTGGCAAAAACTGATGTGTGTAACATTCCCAGGTACACTTCTCCAGTGACAGTAGCATCAAAGAAAGAGGGTCCTACTAAGCCCCTAGATGATAGTCCACACCACACAACAACCCCTCACCGGCTTATCCACATAAACATGCAGATTTTTCGGTGTCCAGTAGACACTTTTATACCGATATTATGTTTAAATTTTTCCTCGTCACTCCATACTACCTTCGTCACAAATCGTTCGTCATCCGTTACCATTTGCTGATACAATTCGCAAAATTGCATTCGGATATCAGGATCGTCATCATTAATTGTGTGCCGTAATCTTCCCACTTCGCAGCTTTCAGAATCTTCGTACACTTGTACTGCTAACCCCCACTTCACGTGCACCATGCGCAGCAGACTTCTGTGGTGAATTAACAAATGTATCCAACACGAGAGCCGACAAAGCAGAACTTGTAGCTCTACGCTGTCTTCCTGATCTTCCTTTGTGAATATCACAAATCGTTCCATGCAATTTAGACTTGTCAATGATGCGTTTAATTATTAGGTGGGTTGGCGGTTCTGTTTCAAAAACTCGCCTCCACTGATGTTGCACTTCAACGGCATTATCAAACTTGAAAAACCACTACACAATACATGTTCGTGCTCGAATGTCAAGCGTGCTCCAGCCATCTTCTTTTCTCAATACCGAGATAAAAGTACTAACATCTGTTGAGACAAAGACCATACTACAACAAACTCTTGATTCAAATCGATCGACAATATGGATATCTCAGTAGAGCCTGACAAAGTGTGTACACATTTTTCTGGTGGACTCTTCTATAAATGCCTAACCTGATTGCACTCTTTTTTTTCCAGCTTCATTCTGTAGTCTGTCAGTGATGCTGTCGTTAGCCACAGTGTCGGACAATGATTGTGAATCTCGAAGAGCTGCCTAACGCAAACTTTACATCATGCTCTAGACGCACATGCAAAGTGAAATGACTGCTAATCGCACCGTATGCAGAATTCGAAGTTATTCTCTCACCAGCAGGGAACCAAGAGTAACCTTAGCTCCTGTCCTCTTCCATTGCAATATTCGTCTCTTCTTCAAGTGCCAATCCTAGCTTCTCACGAACAGTCATCCAATGACAAGTGCCGATTCTCCTGGAGCGTCCTCCAGTTTCTCAATAATTTTCCAAAACTACTACATCAGAGCATGCTGACGAATCAAATTTCCCCATTTTCGTGCCATTTGTAAATAAGTGAATGTGTTGTGGCTTTGTCCTATCGCTGCCTCAAAGGAGCGCGTTAGCATGCTGTTTTGTACAACCCCCCTGAGACTCCCATCTGCTTTATATATAAGATAGGTCAGCTGCAGGTATTTGTGGGATGAGAAAATCGCAGTCTCACACCTACAGACTCCTCTGACTCGCCTGCCATGTTCTGCCTTGTGGACAGAGCTATAGATACCGGTAGCTTTCACAGAGCCTGCATGGTGTCCACTGGTACATTGCCCTCCTGTTGGCAGACTGGTGCTGTCTTCTCCGCCGAAGGCTCATTGTTGCCCACCATCTAGGATCATAACTGTACATTACCACGCCCTCACAGCAGAAAAACGCTTTAGGAATATGGGAGTGGCGGTCATCTCGTGCAGAATCCCGACGACTCCTCTGCGGCCGTTGGGCGTTACCTGCTGTCTGTATTGCGTCGTCTAGCACGGGGCGCCCCTTCCTCCTGTACACACAACAGCTTTCGGCGAACACTGACCTACCTGGCGTCGGAGTCACCTTTTACAATCTGCGTTAAGTTGCGTTAAGTTAACGGTGCCCTCCAGCCTACTTCGGTCTACTGTCGCTCTGTGCAATTGTCAGCCCAGCCAAACGTATTATTCAAGAAATAAAACGCCTACTAGTAATTCATGAACTGGATTCAATATCGGACAATCTTTAATAAAAAGAAAAAAAATACATTAATTTCAACTCAAATTCATAGGATCTACGTATCACTCTACAGGGTGGTCCATTGATCGTGACCGGGCCAAATATCTTCCGAAATAAGCATCAAACGAAGAAACTACAAAGAACGAAACTTGTCTAGCTTGAAGGGGGAAACCAGATGGCGCTATGGTTGGCCCTCTAGTTGGTACTGCCATAGGTCAAACGGATATCAACTGCATTTTTAAAAATAGTAACCCTCATTTTTATTACATATTTGTGTAGTACATAAAGAAATATGAATGTTTTAGTTGGACCACGCTTTGTGATAGATGGTACTGTGGTAGTCACAAACACATGGCTCACAATTTTAGACTAACAGTTGGTAACAGGTAGGTTTTTAAAAGTAAAATGCAGAACGTAGGTAAGTTTGAACATTTTATTTCGGTTGTTCCAATGTGATACATGTACCATTGTGAACTTATCATTTCTGAGAACGCATGCTATTACAGCGTGATTACCTGTAAATACCACATTAAGTCAATAATTGCTCAAAACGATGTCCGTCAACCTCAATGCATTTGGCAATACGTGTAACGACATTCCTCTCAACAGCGAGTAATTAGCCTTCCGTAATGTTCACGAATCCATTGACAATGCGCTGACGCATATTGTCAGGCGTTGTCGGTGGATCACGATAGAAAGTATCCTTCTACTTTCCCCACAAAAAGAAATCCGGGGGCATCATATCCGGAGAACGTGCGGACCATGGTATGGTGCTTCGGTGACCAATCCACGTGTCATGAAAGATGGTATTCAATACCGCTTCAACCGCACGCGAGCTATGTGCAGGACATCCATCATGTTGGAAGTACATAGCCATTCTGTCATGCAGTGAAAAATCTTGTAGCAACATCGGTTGAACATTACCTAGGAAAACAGCATACATTGCACCATTTAGATTGCCATCGATAAAATGGGGGCCAATTATCCTTCCTCCCATAATGGCGCACCATACATTAATTCGCCAAGGTTGCCGATGTTCCACTTTGTCGCAGCCATTGTGGATTTTCCGTTACCCAGTACTGCAAATTATAGCGGTTTACGTTACCGCTGTTGGTGGCTGACGCTTCGTCACTAAATCTGTCATCGTCCCATAATTTCTCTTGTGCCCAATGACTTTCAAAGTCGTCGCCATGCAATTCCTGGTGCATAGCAATATGGTACCGGTGTAATCGATGTTGATGTAGCATTCTCAACACCAACGTTTTTGTGAATCCCGATTCTCGCGCAATTTGTCTGCTACCGATGTGCGGATTAGCCGCGACAGCAGCTAAAACATCTACTTGGGCATTATCATTTGTTGCAGGTCGTGGTTGACATTTACGTGGCTGAACACTTCCTGTTTCCTTAAATAACGTAACTATCCGGCAAACGGTCCGGACACTTGTATGGTGTTGTCCAGGATACCGAGCAACATATATAGCACACGCCCGTTGAACATTTTGATCACAATAGCCATACATCAACACGATATCGACCTTCTCCGCAATTGGTAAACGGTCCATTTTAACACGGGAAATGTATTACGAAGCAAATCCCGTCCGCACTGGCGGAATGTTAGGTGATACCACGTACTTATACGTTTGTGACCATTACAGCGCATCTATCACAAAGCGAAAAAAGTGGCCCAACTAAAACATTCATATGATTTTACGTACTACACGAATACGTAAAAAATAGGGGGGTTCCTATTGTAAAAAAAAAAACGCATTTGATATCCGTTTGACCTATTGCAGCGCCATCTAGCGGGCCAACCATAGCGCCATCTGGTCTGCCCCTTCAAGCTAGACGAGTTTCGTTCTTTGTAGTTTTCCGTCTGACGCTTATTTCGTGAGATATTTGGCCCGCTCACGATCAATGGACCACCCTGTATATAATTTGCATCTAAAATATGGGTAATGTGAAAGTCAACGAAACGACTAGTGTCGGCGTCTTTCGGAAGACTGGAAGGTATACAACGAGTGACTGAGGAAGGGATAAAGGGGAGATTCATACGAGGCTCTATAGAACCTGTCAGAGGACAGTGACAACCGAAAAAAGTTAAAAAAAGTAATTAGAAGAATCTTCAAAAGCAACTGAGGGTGATATGTTGGTCAGTTTAAAAATTATATCAATCATGTTAATAAAGGATTTGCCTTTCATACACACCTCTTTCTTGTCTAATCTGATGCTTCTCCTAATTCGAGAATGGATTATTTATATAGATGTAGGGAACTGGTGGAATCTGCACATCCCAGGACCACATAGTGCCATACAATTATAATTTGTACAATAATTTTTGATACAACTGCGGAACTACGACTATTGTTGTAACTGTTTTAATAAAAATCGGTCAAAATTACAATAAGTTATATACACTCCTGGAAATTGAAATAAGAACACCGTGAATTCATTGTCCCAGGAAGGGGAAACTTTATTGACACATTCCTGGGGTCAGATACATCACATGATCACACTGACAGAACCACAGGCACATAGACACAGGCAACAGAGCATGCACAATGTCGGCACTAGTACAGTGTATATCCACCTTTCGCAGCAATGCAGGCTGCTACTCTCCCATGGAGACGATCGTAGAGATGCTGGATGTAGTCCTGTGGAACGGCTTACCATGCCATTTCCACCTGGCGCCTCAGTTGGACCAGCGTTCGTGCTGGACGTGCAGACCGCGTTAGACGACGCTTCATCCAGTCCCAAACATGCTCAATGGGGGACAGATCCGGAGATCTTGCTGGCTAGGGTAGTTCACTTACACCTTCTAGAGCACGTTGGGTGGCACGGGATACATGCGGACGTGCATTGTCCTGTTGGAACAGCAAGTTCCCTTGCCGGTCTAGGAATGGTAGAACGATGGGTTCGATGACGGTTTGGATGTACTGTGCACTATTCAGTGTCCCCTCGACGATCACCAGAGGTGTACGGCCAGTGTAGGAGATCGCTCCCCACACCATGATGCCGGGTGTTGGCCCTGTGTGCCTCGGTCGTATGCGGTCCTGATTGTGGCGCTCACCTGCACGGCGCCAAACACGCATACGACCATCATTGGCACCAAGGCAGAAGCGACTCTCATCGCTGAAGACGACACGTCTACATTCGTCCCTCCATTCACGCCTGTCGCGACACCACTGGAGGCGGGCTGCACGATGTTGGGGCGTGAGCGGAAGACGGCCTAACGGTGTGCGGAACCGTAGCCCAGCTTCATGGAGACGGTTGCGAATGGTCCTCGCCGATACCCCAGGAGCAACAGTGTCCCTAATTTGCTGGGAAGTGGCGGTGCGGTCCCCTACGGCACTGCGTAGGATCCTACGGTCTTGGCGTGCATCCGTGCGTCGCTGCGGTCCGGTCCCAGGTCGACGGACACGTGCACCTTCCGCCGACCACTGGCGACAACATCGATGTACTGTGGAGACCTCACGCCCCACGTGTTGAGCAATTCGGCGGTACGTCCACCCTGCCTCCCGCATGCCCACTATACGCCCTCGCTCAAAGTCCGTCAACTGCAGATACGGTTCACGTCCACTCTGTCGCGGCATGCTACCAGTGTTAAAGACTGCGATGGAGCTCCGTATGCCACGGCAAACTGGCTGACACTGACGGCGGCGGTGCACAAATGCTGCGCAGCTAGCGCCATTCGACGGCCAACACCGCGGTTCCTGGTGTGTCCGCTGTGTCATGCGTGTGATCATTGCTTGCACAGCCCTCTCGCAGTGTCCGGAGCAAGTATGGTGGGTCTGACACACCGGTGTCAATGTGTTCCTTTTTCCATTTCCAGGAGTGTATTTTCGATTACGGTAATCGGTTTTGGTACATAAGATCATCTTCATACCATGACGTGTGGAGCTGTGTCACGAAGATGCTGATTAGTCTGTCCCGGTACCTGTCGCAGCTGTTGAAGCAGTTGTATTTGCAGTTCCACAGTTAGATGTAAGTGGTACTTAGAAGCTCCTCATGTCGTCTAGAATATGTATTCTGTGGACGGTCGTATAGACCAAAATCAGTTACCATAATAAAAAAAAGAAAGTTATTTCGATTAGGACTGCTTTTCATTAAAAAATATGGATTAAGTGGTTGTGATCGGGTAGATTAATAGATTATGCATCGTTATTTTCTTGTCTCTGTCTTTTTCTTCAACAATATGTGCTGTTATGACATTATTGTACGTGCTAAATAATACTACAATTTAAGGGGTAAGAAATAACTTAGAATGGCTAAGTGATCTGCAAAGTTGATATTTATTGCGGTGAATACTTACTAAGTAGAGAGACCTTACGTGAATAACAATCTAAACAAAGAAGTAGCAAAAATATTTAAAAACCGACAACTTGAGTTAACCTGTGAAATATACTTACCCCACGCCCTCCTGTCACGTGCCAGGCTCCTACGTGGGAGGCCGCGGCGTCTGGGAACTGATAACCGGCCACAGTATAGGGTGCCCGTAGAGAAAGTACACACCTCGTCGTCTGGTCCAATGTCCCACCACCTGCAGTAGCAGTTGCCACCGTAGCAGTCGCATACTGGAACAAGGTGGCGAAAGTTGTCCCACACGCTAGTGTCAAAGCTTGATATAACAAGAACTGATGGATTAAAGAAAAAAGAAAAACATAGTTCACAATAATCAGTCAGCACTTGTCGGTAGATTACTACACTACTGGCCATTAAAATTGCTACACCACGAAGATGACGGGCTACAGACGCGAAATTTAACCGACAGGAAGAAGATGCTGTAATATGCAAATGATTAGCTTATCAGAGGATTTACACGAGTTTGGCGCCGGTGGCGACACCTACAACGTACTGACATGACTAAAGTTTCCAATCGATTTCTCATACACAAATAGCAGTTGACCGGCGTTGCCTGGTGCAACGTTGTTGTGATGCCTCGTGTAAGGAGGAGAAATGTGTACCATCATGTTTCCGACTTTGATAAAGGTAAATTTGTAGCCTATCGTGATTGCGGTTTGTCGTATCGCGAATTGCTGGTCGCGTTGGTCGAGATCCAGCAGAATATGGAATCGGTGGGTACAGGAGACTAATACGGAACGCCGCGCTTTATCCCAACGGCCTCGTATCACTAGCAGTCGAGATGAAAGGCATCTTATCCGCATGGCTGCAACGGATCGTGCAGCCACGTCTCGGTCCCTGAGTCAACAGATGGGGTCGTTTGCAAGACAACAACCATCTGCACGGACAGTTCGACGACGTTTGCAGCAGCATGGACTATCAGCTCGGAGACCATGGCTGCGGTTACCCTTGACGCTGCATGACAGATAGGAGCGCCTGCGATGGCTTACTCAACGACGAACTTGGCTGCAAGAATGGTGAAACGTCATTTTTTTCGGGTGAATCCAGGTTATGTTTACAGCATCGTGATGGTCTCACCGTGTTTGGCGACATCGCGGTGAACACACACTGGAAGCGCGTATTCGTCATCGACATACTGGTGTATCAGCCAGCGTGATGGTATGGGGTGCCATTGGTTACACGTCTCGGTCACTTCTTGTTCGCATTGACGGCACTTTGAACAATCGACGTTACATTTCAGATGTGTTACGACCCGTGACTCTAGCCTTCATTCGATACCTGCGAAAACCTACATTTCAGCTGGATAATGCACGACCGCATGTTGTAGATCCCGTACGTGTCTTTCTGGATACAGAAAATGTTCGACTGCTGTCCTGGCCAACACGTTCTCCAGATCTCTCGCCAACTGAAAATGTCTGGTCAATGGTGGTCGAGCAACTGGCTCGTCGCAATACGCCAGTCAGTACTCTTGATGAACTGTGGTATCGTGTTGAAGCTGCATGGGCAGCTGTACCTGTACACGCTATCCAAGCTCTGTTTGACTCAAGGCCCAGGCGTATCAAGGCCGTTATTACGGCAAGAGGTTTCTGTTCTGGGTACTGATTTCTCAGGATCTATGCACCCAAATTGCGTGAAAATGTAATCACATGTCAGTTCTAGTATAATATATCTGTCCAATGAGTACCCGTTTATCATCTGCATTTCTTCTTGGTGTAGCAATTTTAATGGCCAGTAGTGTAGTTTTATGCATATTACTTTCCTATAGCTAACAATGGCTTGCTGCCACAGTGCAATTGCAAAACGAAATACTAGTTAAGTAACTTCATTTCTTCTGAGAATAAATAAACATTGGATATATTTTTTTTTTAAACATGGCTGATTGGTTCAGTGACCGTTTATAAATTAAAGTTGAAACAAATGAGCTCTCGGCCACAATTTTTAGTCTTATTAACCAGGTTTTAACACTTCAAAAAATGCCTTCATCAGAATTTAAATGTTTAAAGTTACATATGACATAATTACCAATTTATGGAAATAAATTTTTTTATAAAAAATTGTAAATACTGACTAACAATACAAGAGAGAGACAGTACTTACATGTCACGCATAAAATAAACAACAGGCCATAAGAGCTTTAGTCACTTTAGTACTGTTAATCAGTTTTCAGTTTTCAAACTGTATTTCTATGCTTTTATATAAGCAAAACTTTACCATGTGTGCAGTTGTCATATAAAACTTTGTCTGTGAGTTCAAGTACTAAATACTGTTCATTTTAACATCAGCTCTCTGTATTTTAAATGTAAAGTAGCCTGCTTACATTTATTGCTACCAGATGGCACTCTTGGTGTGAAATTAAGTAGCTGCCCGCACTTGTTCAGCTGCCCACGCCAGAAACTGTTGCTACCTGTGGCTTTACAGATATGACCAGCCAATAGTGGCTCACGTTCAAGCATTCTTTTTAAGAAAATTGTGACTAAAGGCCTTCTGGCCCGTTATTTATTTTATACGTTACATGTAATTACTGTCTCTGTCTAGTATTGTTAGTCAGTACTTTCACTTTTATATAAAAAAATTTATTTTCTCATAAATTTGTAATTATGTTACAGGCCACTTTAAACTTTAAAAATTCTGACGAAGGCACTCTTAGAAGTGTTGAAACCTAGTTAATAAGACTAAAAATTGTGACCAAGGGCTCATTTGTTTCAACTTTAATTTATAAACGGTAACTGAACCAAGCAGCCATGTTTAAAACATTGCGATTTTTGCCTGCCCAAGCATCTAAGACTGTCTCTAAATATAAAGATCTGAAGAAGGAACTTATATGTACAAGTATGGCCATTCAGTTTAATAAGCAATGTGAAAAAAGGAGACTAGTCCCTACTTACGCGAAACCTTATAGTAATTTTGCTACTTGTGTCAAAGATCCCAAGTTCTCAAACAAATCTCATTTCTGATAATGTTAAAAAGCTATATGCTAAAAAAGACCTTTTAATGAAGAGGCATATTATATGTGTTTAGAACTCACAAATATCTTTGTATTAATTATAATTTTAACGATGACGATTTCTGGATACAGATTAATGAAAATTTAGAAATCTGTAAACAAGGCATAATGCTTAAGCACGAAAAGAAATTAAGTAGCTTGTTTGTTTCGTGGTTAAAAATGCCCACAAAATGCTTTTTAAAAACAAGCAGTTGCGTGTTTTATAAAAGAATTCTAAATGAAACTAACATCACTTTCACACAGAAAAACTGTCTTACTTGGGAAAGGGCTGAAGTACAACGTCATGCCCTCCTTGTCAGACAAAAATGTGATAGAAGAAATGCTTGTCGATATAAAAATTGGTTTCAATTATAACAATATGGATAATTCAGGTCAAACTAGAATTGCTTATGAAGTAGCAAACATTCTCAGTAAAAATACAGCCTCTCTTCATAATGTTACTCATAACAATAGAAAATTGGTAAATTACATTAGCAATAAACTTAAAGAAGCAGATGCTCTAATAACTAAGTCTGACAACGGTTGCTCTTTAGTTATTGCCTTCAAGTCTGAATATATTTCCAAAACCTTTGATTTTTTTAGTGAAAATAATATTTCGAAACTGCATGAGGATCCGACTGCAGAATTACAAAATAGACTCAGGTCAGCCACCGAAAACGCAAAATTTCTAATCAAACCTTTCAGAAGATTATTCTTATTAACATGAACCCTCAGCCCCCAAAACTTCCGTCTCAAGTTAAAATCCACAAACCTTGCCATCCGTAACGCCGATATGTAAGAGTATGAATAGCGGGTACCATTATTTGACCAGATTTCTATATGAAACTCTGAAAAAAATCTTTCGTTTTCGAGAACAATTATTCCATCCCCAATAGTCATGTCTTAGTTCGTAAAATAAAAGATTTAGAATGCACTTCAGACACCAAGTTGTTTTCATTATACATCAATATCTTTATACTAATGTCGCTGTACAGGAACCGCTTACAATCGTAGAAAAAAAATTACGTCATTTTAAAAAAGATTTTTCAGATGAACAGATCACTGGTTTCATGAATCTCATCACAGTCATAGTCAAGTAAAACTATTTTGAATTTAATAAACAATTGTACCCATTTCCTGATGTTCTCTGTGGTATTAAAGACAAAAATAAATAAGTAAATAAATAAAAAATAATGAAAAGAAAAATCAATAAACAAACTATGTTCATCGTACCTCTTCTCCACGTTCCCCATGCTTTCCTTGGTTGCTGGAGAGTGGGGACGGGACGTGGCGGCCAGGCCTCAGTTTGCGACTTGTGGCCACTTTGCCCCCCACCCCTCTCTTTCGGCGCTGGGAAGCGTCTTTCATTAGTAATCAAAACGTTCTCGGTCCCGGGTTCGAATCCCGCCACTGCTTAAGTTTTGGTTAATAATCAGCTTTGGCGGTCCAAGACTTCCGGGATAAGAAGTCACCCTCATTCCGCCAACGGAGGAGCGGACAGATGTTCTGGGCACTCTATTGCCCTAGGGGTGGGACACTGCCCCTACAGGAGGAAGACTCAGCAATGACCAACGGGATGAGGATGCAGAAGACAATGGAAACCACTGCATTAACGACATATTGCCTATAATTGAAAAACTGTCACGATGGCCTCTCCATTGGCCAAAGATTCCGGGATAATCCCCAATTCGGATGTCTGGGAGAAGATACCAAGGGGGAGGCGACTGTGAGGCAGAGACTGAAGAATCAGCGAAAGGATAATGTTCTACGAGTATGGGTATGGAATGTCAGAAGCTTTAACTTGACAGGGAAACTAGAAAATCTGAAAACGGAAACGCAAAGGCTCAGTCTAGAAATAGCAGCAGTCAGTGAAGTGAAATGGAAACCCGCCAGGATAGCCGAGAGCGCTAACGCGCTGTTTCCTGGACTCGAGTAGACGGGCCGGCATCGGATCGAATCCTCCTGGAGGATTAACGACGAGGGCCCAGCCTGGAGGTGGTTCTTCGGCGGTTTTCCACATCCCGCTGGGCGAACACCGGGGTGGTCCCCACGTTCCGCCTCAGTTAGACGACTCGCCAACATCTGAACACGTTCGCACTATTCCATGAATTACACTATACGCAGACAGCTGGGGTACACTAGTTCTGTCCCAGGGGGTACGGGGTGGCGGCAGTAAGGGCATCCGGCCACCCCTTCATCCTAACCTTGCCAAATCCGTTCCTAACAATGGCGACCCTGCGTCAGTGCAGGACATGGCACCAGTGAAAGAAAGAAAGAAAGAAAGTGAAGTGAAATGAAAAGAAGACAAAGAATTTGGTCGGATGAGTATAGGGTAATATCAAGAGCAGCAGAAAGTGGTAGAACGGGAGTTGGATTCGCTATGATCAGGAAGGTAGGACAGAAAGTATGTTACTGCGAACAGTTCAGTGAAAGAGCTGTTCTTATCAGAATCGACAGCAAATCGACGACGATAGTTCAGGTATATACTGGCCAGTACATTCTCCATATCTCTCACCAACTGAAAACGTCTGGTCAATGCTGGCCGAGCAACTGGCTCGACACAATACGCCAGTCATTATTCTTGATGAAGTGTGGTATCGTGTTGAAGCTGCATGGGCAGCTCTACCTGTACACGCCATCCAAGATCTGTTTGACTCAATGCCCAGGCGTATCAAGGCCGTTATTACGGCCATTGGTGGTTGTTCTGGGTACTGATTTCTCAGGATGAAAATGTAAAAATGTGAAAATGTAATCACATGTCAGTTGTAGTATAATATATTTGTCCAATGAATACCCGTTTACCATCTGCATTTCTTCTTGGTGTAGCAATTTTAAAGGCCAGTAGTGTACTTACTAGTTTTTCATCCACTGTAATACTTCCCTTTCGTAACATAGCTACCAGCTGGAGCTAACAAGATTAATTCGTGCTTATAGGTACTCAAGCCTGACCACGTGTACTCTGTGCTGCCACCTTTCGCCCAACTATAGAGAAGCGCCATTTAAGTTTGTCGACATCACATGCAAATCTCTCCTTCCTCACCGGACAAGCCATGTGCTCTTCTCCCGTCAGTCAGAAGTTTGTTTACAAACAGTGCGTGTACTTCTGTCGCGCAGAACCACGTTCTAGCTGTGAATCTTTTCGTATTTTATAATCTGATTATAAACTCGGTGCATTCTTTCCCTTTTTTAGGTGATGTTTTATGACTAGGTCGAAAATAATGCTAGCTGTTTTGTCACTTAGGACATGCATTTTAATTATCTTTTGTAGAATATTGCCTGTGTGCTTCTCCATGTCTACGGCTTTGTTTTACAAGTTTATTTTATGCCATATGACAGTACCCTGATAATCTCAAAACTGTACGTAAACTCTACGAGCAGTTGACGAGACATGTATTTTTCTTAAACTTTGTCATTTTAGAGGAAAAAATAAGGCTGTAACCGATCTTCACTGTCAACTGATAGTCCAAAATGTGTTGTTTTGGTCCTGTCCTTGTTAATAATTATTGTAACATGTTTGCATAATATTAGGACTGAGTGGCACTATTGTGAAAGCATTAAATCCGTGTGTTCCCTGTTGAGCATTAACTTACGACAAATATTGATTATAGCATCCCATTACGACACCTAGAGTATTTGTTGTGAAAACCGGAAACCATTTAGACCACAATGTGGTCACATTTCAACCTTGTTCATTTTTATTTGCGTTACTTTTAACTAATTAATTTGCATGTAAAACTAAATGATGTGCCTGAGCTGTATTGTCCCATGAGGTAATTTAAAATGGTTTGTAAATGAATAGTTGTGTCTTATCTTGTGCTTTTCTGCGATTTTCACAACTGTTTTGCCGTATTGGCAATTTAGAATTATGTATCCAAGTTGAGGTAGTGACTGCACATCAAATGCTCTCACTACTTTATGTTAAAATTTTTATAGTTCAAACTACTGAGTAATTTTGACCTAGGTGTAATATTTCACTGTCTTCTTCTCCTACTGCGTGTTCGTATGTATTCCAGTATGCTATGTTTTGAAGGACGATTGCTCTATGAAGTGATTGAAGGTACTTTAAAGTGAGAAGGTAGCATTTTGGTATTAGATATTCATGGGTTTTGATGTGTAGCCTTTGTTATCCCCTCAATTCATCCATAGTTCCAGTATTTTACAGGAAAACTTTTGTACCTTGTATTTTAACGTAAGTTAATGTGGTTAAAGTTTTTCATGTGATTTATGGAACATCACCTATTCAGCTTGCTAACTGCGTCCTGCATCCTACTGAAATGTGCTAATATTTTGTAGCCTGTGAAACTATTTGCAACTATTACACATAATTAATATGTAGAGGACACAGCACAATTTTACACTTGTTATCACTGTTTTTAAATGTACTTCACCCAGTTCTTACCCAAGTCAGATGTAAACGATTGCATTAAGCTATTAAGCTGATTAATTATGTTTTCTATCCAAATTCTTTGATTATCCTAGAACAGAGTATTCTGTCATGTTGATGCATTTTATTTGTGGTATTAGTTCCACTATCTAACAATGAGAATGATATTTGCCACATAATACAAACAATGCCTGTAAATCATTAAAAATCGGTCATGATTCAATTCGACCACCATCTACTCCCTATAACAAAGAGTTTGTACCGCAACAGCAGATTAATAGCGCTTTTTTTTCTGAGCCTGACAGAAGCCAAAATAGTTTATTGCTCTTTTGTGAAACTTTCTGGTATGATTTTACCATCGTATGTTTTAAGATCTGATGATATGGACAGTGATGATTTCAACTACACTCCTGGAAATTGAAATAAGAACACCGTGAATTCATTGTCCCAGGAAGGGGAAACTTTATCGACACATTCCTGGGGTCAGATACATCAGATGATCACACAGAACCACAGGCACATAGACACAGGCAACAGAGCATGCACAATGTCGGCACTAGTACAGTGTATATCCACCTTTCGCAGCAATGCAGGCTGCTATTCTCCCATGGAGACGATCGTAGAGATGCTGGATGCAGTCCTGTGGAACGGCTTGCCATGCCATTTCCATATCTGGTGCCTCAGTTGGACCAGCGTTCGTGCTGGACGTGCAGACCGCGTGAGACGACGCTTCATCCAGTCCCAAACATGCTCAATGGGGGACAGATCCGGAGATCTTGCTGGCCAGGGTAGTTCACTTACACCTTCTAGAGCACGTTGGGTGGCACGGGATACATGCGGACGTGCATTGTCCTGTTGGAACAGCAAGTTCCCTTGCCGGTCTAGGAATGGTAGAACGATGGGTTCGATGACGGTTCGTGTAGGAGATCGCTCCCCACACCATGACGCCGGGTGTTGGCCCTGTGTGCCTCGGTCGTATACAGTCCTGATTGTGGCGCTCACCTGCACGGCGCCAAACACGCATACGACCATCATTGGTACCAAGGCAGAAGCGACTCTCATCGCTGAAGACGACACGTCCCCATTCGTTCCTCCATTCACGCCTGTCGCGACACCACTGGAGGCGGGCTGCACGATGTTGGGGCGTGAGCGGAAGACGGCCTAACGGTGTGCGGGACCGTAGCCCAGCTTCATGGAGACGGTTGCGAATGGTCCTCGACGATACCCCAGGAGCAACAGTGTCCCTAATTTGCTGGGAAGTGGCGGTGCGGTCCCCTACAGCACTGCGTAGGATCCTACGGTCTTGGCGTGCATCCGTACGTCGCTGCGGTCCGGTCCCAGGTCGACGGGCACGTGCACCTTCCGCCGACCACTGGCGACAACATCGATGTACTGTGGAGACCTCACGCTCCACGTGTTGAGCAATTCGGCGGTACGTCCATCCGGCCTCCCGCATGCCCACTATACGCCCTCGCTCAAAGTCCGTCAACTGCACATACGGTTCACGTCCACGCTGTCGCGGCTTGCTACCAGTGTTAAAGACTGCGATGGAGCTCCGTATGCCACGGCAAACTGGCTGACACTGACGGCGGCGGTGCACAAATGCTGCGCAGCTAGCGCCATTCGACGGCCAACACCGCGGTTCCTGGTGTGTCCGCTGTGCCGTGCGTGTGATCATTGCTTGTACAGCCCTCTCGCAGTGTCCGGAGCAAGTATGGTGGGTCTGACACACCGGTGTCAATGTGTTCTTTTTTCCATTTCCAGGAGTGTAGTACAGGAGATATTTTATTGTAGTTTGAATAGTTGATATTTTACTGTTTTCTTAAGTCATGAAATTTGATAAACTTGAGTATATGTTGGTCACTTCCCACTTAAATACACCAAATGAAATACTGTAACAGATCCCCCCCATAGTATGAAGGCGGCTACAAGGCCAAACTGTCTTTCCAGAGAGTGCCTGACACCGTTTTTTAAACAATGGTTGTCATCACTTCTCTAGAAGGAGAAGGAATGTACATTGTGGCAACCAGGAAAGGAATATTTTAGGGAATTGCTTTAACAAATTTATTTCAACGGACCAGTGAAATCCTTACAAGTTTTCTCCCAGAGTATCTTACACTGCACCTTCGTGACACAAGTCGCTTGTCTTGTAAGACCGAGGCAGTTCTTTCCATTTAAAGCTGTTGACAAGAGACGGCCTGGGACCTCCGTTGAAACTGCTAGTGAATTCACGCCATTGCTTTTAGCCAATAGCGTCCGTGAGATAAAGGTCACGTGTGTGGACACTGGAGTGTTCTGCGGAGCGGAACACAGTTGCCTCTCTGTCTCGTAATGCAGACCTCGAGCAGAACAGACGTCTTTTCGGAAGGCAGAGCCTCTGGCTCTGTTTTCCACGACCGGCCACCAACGTAAGTTAACATGAACCGCTTCCCCTTCCGTTGCCCATTTCAGTTAATTGTTCGACTTCCTAGACTGGTCTAAACCTGGTAACTTCCGTCCGTAGGCGTGCCCATTGCACACTGTACATTGTAATATATCCCCTTTATTCTGCCTGATTTCCTGTCCTGTCGTTTAACGGCAGCCCCGGATGGCCACTGTCAAATCGTGACCACTCAGCCTCCTACACACTGCCGCCACGAGGCATATCTAGCAGCCTTCTCCCCACATCCCTCACCATATTCATTAACACTGGTGACCAGAAGTGAGATCATATACATTAACAGCTAATTGAGTTCTGTAATTAATGTTCAACTAGTTATAGCGAATACTCTGTTCAAGGATCACAAGAGGAAGAAGTATACTTGGAAAGGGCCACGTCATACGGGAAGGTTTCATTCAGTTTACATCATGGTCAGACAGAGATTCCGAAATCGGATATGGGATATGGAAGGAATGACGAGATACGCTTCAAATTCTCTAAGGCTATAGATACAGCAATAAAGAATGGCTCAGTATGCAGTACAGTGGTGATGGTGGTGGTTAGTGTTTAACGTCTCGTCGAGAACGAGGTCATTAGAGACGGAGCGCAAGCTCGGGTTAGGGAAGGATTGGAAAGGAAATCGGCCGTGTCCTTTCGAAGGAACCATCCCGGCATTTGCCTGAAACGATTTAGGGAAATCACGGAAAACCTAAATCAGGATGGCCGGAGACGGGATTGAACCGTCGTCCTCCCGAATGCGAGTCCAGTGTGCTAACCACTGCGCCACCTCGCTCGGTATGCAGTACAGTTTAAGGGGAATGAACATATCTAAAAAGGGCCATCAGAGTTGTTGGAAAGAAGAACATAGGTACAAAGAAGGTAACCGCGAAGATACCATGGGTATCAGAAGAAATACTTCGGTTGATCGATGAAAGGAGAAATTGCAAAAATGTTCCGGGAAACTCAGGAATACAGAAATAAAAGTCGCTGAGGAATGAAACAAATAGATGCTAAGACGAAATGGCTGCATGAAAAATGTGAAGAAATAGAAAATGAAATGATTGTCTGAAGGACAGAAACAGCATAGAGGAAAGGCAAAACAACTTTCGGTGGCATTGAAAGCAATATCAGTAACATTAAGAGTGCAACGAGAATTCCACTGTTAAATGCAGAGGAGACAGCGGATAGATGGAAAGAATACATTGAAAGCCACTATGAGGGGGAAGATTTGTCTGATGTAACTGAAGAACAAGCAGGAGTCCATTTAGAAATGTTACGCAATCCAGTACTGGAATCAGAATTAAAAGAGCTTTGGAGGAGTTAATATCGAATAAGGCAGGAAGGATAGGTAACATTCCACCACAATTTCTAAAATCATTAGGGGAAGTGGCAACAAAACGACTATTCACGTTGGTGTGCAGAATGTATGAGTCTGGCTACATGCCATCAGACTTTCGGAAAAATATGACCTCACGATTGTGAAGACTGCGAGAGCTGACAAGTGCGCGAATTGTCGCACAATTAGCTTAACAGTTCATGCACTAAAGTTGCTGACGAGAATAATATACAGAATAATGGAAAAGAAAACTGAGGATATGCTAGATGACGATCAGATTGGCTTTAGAAAAGGTGAAGGCACAAGAAGGGCAATTCTAACGTTGCGGTTGATAATGGAAGCAAGACTAAAGGAAAATCAAGACACGTTCAAATAACTTGTCGACATGGAAAAGCGTTTGACAACGTAAAAATGGTGATAGACGTTCGAAATTCTGAGAATCACAGGGGTAGACTGTATGGAGAGACGGGTAATTTAGAATATGTACAAGAGCCAAGAGGGAATAATAAGAGAGGACGACCAAGAACGAGTTGCTCGGATTAAGAAGTGTGTAAGACAAGGTTGCAGTCTTTCGCCACTACTCTTCAATCTGTACATCAAAGACGCAATGATGGAAATAAAAGAAAAGTTTAGGAGTGGAATTAAAATTCAAGATGAAACGGTATCAATGATATGATTCGCTGATGCCATTGCTACCCTCCCCCCCCCCCCCCCCCCCCCCTCAACCATGGACCTAGCCGTTGGTGCGGAGGCTTGCGTGCCTCAGCGATACAGATGGCCGTTCTGTAGGTACAACCACAACGGAGGGGTATCTGTTGAGAGGCCAGACAAACGTGTGGTTCCTGAAGAGGGGCAGCAGCATTTTCAGTAGTTGCAAAGGCAACAGTCTGGATGATTGACTGATCTGGCCTTGTAACAATAACCAAAACAGCCTTGCTGTGCTGGTACTGCGAACGGCTGAAAGCAAGGGGAAACTACAGCCGTAATTTCTCCCGAGGGCATGCAGCTTTACTGTATGATTAAATGATGATGGCGTCCTCTTGGGTAAAATATTCCGGAGGTAAAATAGTCCCCCATTTGGATCTCCGGGCGGGGACTACTCAGGAGGACGTCGTTATCAGGAGAAAGAAAACTGGCGTTCTACGGATCAGAGCGTGGAATGTCAGATCCCTTAATCGGGCGGGTAGATTAGAAAATTTAAAAAGGGATATGGATAGGTTAAAGTTAGATATAGTGGGAATTAGTGAAGTTCGGTGGCAGGAGGAACAAGACTTTTGGTCAGGTGAATACAGGGTGATAAATACAAAACCAAATAGGGTTAATGCAGGAGTAGCATTAATAATGAATAAAAAAATAGGAGTGCGGGTAAGCTACTACAAACAGCATAGTAAACGCATTATTGTGGCCAAGATAGACACGAAGTCCATGCCTACTACAGTGGTACAAGTTTATATGCCAACTGGCTCTGCAGATGATGAAGAAATTGAAGAAATGTATGATGAGATAGAAGAAATTATTCAGGTAGTGAAAGGAGATGAAATTTTAATAGTCATGGGTGACTGGAATTCGTGTGTAGGAAAAGGGAGAGAAGGAAACGTAGTAGGTGAATAAGGATTGGGGCTAAGAAATGAAAGAGGAAGCCGCCTGGTAGAAGTTTGCACAGAGCACAACTTAATCATAGCTAACACTTGGTTTAAGAACCATGAAAGAAGGTTGTATACATGGAAGAACCCTGGAGATACTAAAAGGTATCAGATAGATTATATAATGGTAAGACTGAGATTTAGGAACCAGGTTTTAAATTGTAAGAGATTTCCAGGGGCAGATGTGGACTCTGACCACAATCTATTGGTTATGACCTGTAGATTAAAACTGAAGAAACTGCAAAAAGGTGGGAATTTAAGGAGATGGGACCTGGATGAACTGAAAGAACCAGTGGTTGTACAGAGTTTCAGGGAGAGCATAAGGGAACAATTGACAGGAATGTGGGAAAGAAATACAGTAGAAGAAGAATGGGTAGCTTTGAGGGATGAAGTAGTAAGGCAGCAGAGGATCAAGTAGGTAAAAAGACGAGGGCTAGTAGAAATCCTTTGGTAACAGAAGAAATATTGAATTTAATTGATGAAAGGAGAAAATATAAAAATGCAGTGAATGAAGCAGGCAAAAAGGAATACAAACGTCTCAAAAATGAGATCGATAGGAAGTGCAAAATGGCTAAGTAGGGATGGCTAGAGGACAAATGTAAGGATGTAGAGGCTTATCTCACTAGGGGTAAGATACATACTGCCTACAGGAAAATTAAAGAGACCTTTGGAGAAAAGAGAACCACTTGTATGAATATCAAGAGCTCAGACGGAAACCCAGTTATAACCAACGAAGGGAAGGCAGAAAGGTGGAAGGAGTATATAGAGGGTCTATACAGGAGCAATGTTCTTGAGGACAATATTATGGAAATTGAAGAGGATGTAGATGAAGATGAAATGGGAGATACGATACTGCGTGAAGAGTTTGACAGAGCACTGAAAGACCTGGGTCGAAACAAGGCCCCAGCAGTAGACAACATTCCATTAGAACTACTGACGGCCTTGGGAGAGCCAGTACTGACAAAACTCTACAATCTGGTGAGCAAGATGTATGAGACAGGCGAAATACCCTTAGACTTCAAGAAGAATATAATAATTCCCATCCCAAAGAAAGCAGGTGTTGACAGATGTGAAAATTACCGAACAATCAGTTTAATAAGCCATAGCTGCAAAATACTAACACGAATTCTTTACAGACAAATGAAGAAACTAGTAGAAGCCGACCTCGGGGAAGATCAGTTTGGATTCCGTAGAAATACTGGAACACGTGAGGCAATACTGACCTTACGACTTATCTTAGAAGCTAGATTAAGGAAAGGCGAACCTACGTTTCTAGCATTTGTAGACTTAGAGAAAGCTTTTGACAATATTGACTGGAATACTCTCTTTCAAATTCTAAAGGTGGCAGAGGTAAAATACAGGGAGCGGAAGGCTATTTACAATTTGTACAGAAACCAGATGGCAGTTATAAGGGTCGAGGGACATTAAAGAGAGGCAGTGGTTGGGAAGGGAGTAAGACAGGGTTGTAGCCTCTCCCTGATGTTATTCAATCGGTATATTGGGCAAGCAGTAAAGTAAAGAAAAATTCGGAGTAGGTATTAAAATCCATGTAGAAGAAATTAAAACTTTGAGGTTCGCCGATGACATTGTAATTCTCTCAAAGACAGCAAAGGACATGGAAGAACAGCTGAACGGAATGGACAGTGTCTTGAAAGGAGGATATAAGATGAACATCATCAAAAGCATAACGCGATAATGGAATGTAGTCGAATTAAATCGGGTGATTAGGAAATGATATGTTTAAGTAGTAAATGCGGTTTGCTATTTGGGGAGCAAAATAACTGATGATGGTCGAAGTATAGAGGATATAAAATGTAAACTGGCAATGGCAAGGAAAGCGTTTCTGAAGAAGAGAAATTTGTTAACATCGAGTATAGATTTAGGTGTCAGGAAATCATTTCTGAAAGTATTTGTATGGAGTGCAGCCATGTATGGATGTGAAACATGGACAATAAATAGTTTAGACAAGAAGAGAATAGAAGCTTTCCAAATGTGGTGCTACAGAAGAATGCTGAAGGTTAGATGGGTAGATCACATAACTAATGAGGAAGTATTGAATAGGATTGAGGAGAAGAGAAGTTTGTGGCACAACTTGACCAGAAGAAGGGATCGGTTGGTAGGACATGTTCTGAGGCATCAAGGGATCACCAATTTAGCATTGGAGGGCAGTGTGGAGGGTAGAAATCGTAGAGGGAGACCAAGAGATGAATACACTAACCAGATTCAGAAGGATGTAGGTTGCAGTAGGTACTGGGAGATGAAGAAGCTTGCACAGGATAGAGTAGCATGGAGAGCTGCATCAAACCAGTCTCAGGACTGAAGACCACAACAACAACATTGCTACCCTGAATTAAAGTGAAGAAGAATTACATGATTTGTTGAATGGAATGAACAATCTAAGATGAAGTTATGGTATTCTGCTAGCTAGGCCGTAAAGTAAACAATGACGGACGGAATAAGGGGGACATCAAAAGCAGACTGACAATGGCAAAAGGGTCATTCCTGGTCAAGAGAAGTCTACTAGTATCAAACATAGTCCTTAATTTGAGGACGATATTTCTGAGAATGTACGTCTGGAGTACAGCATTGTGTGGTAGAAAAACATAGGGTGTGAAAACCGGAACAGAAGAGAATCGTAGCGTTTGAGATGTGTTGCTACAGATGAATGATCAAAATTAGGTGGACTGATAATGTAAGGAATGATGTGGTTCTACGCAGAATCGGAGAGGAAAGGAATATGTGGAAAACACTGATAAGGAGAAGGGACAGAATGATAGGAAATTTGTTAAGATATGAGGAACTGACTTGCATGGTAACAGAAGAAGGTGTAGAAGGCAAAAACTGTAGAGGAAGACTGAGATTGGAATTCATCCAACAAATAATAGTGGAAGTAGGTTGTAAGTGCTACTCTGAGATGAAAAGATTAGAACAGGAGAGGAATTCGTGGCGGACCGCATTAAACCATTTAGAAGACTGATGACACCCTCCAAAAAATCTACTTTGTTTATCTTACATTCTTGGTCTCAGACTATGCTAAATGACATTTCTTGACTCGAAAGCTGAAACGTAGCGTCCTACTAGCTTAGTACACTCGAGAAAAAAGGAGTTAAGGTAAGATAACTTTTTATCACAGAACATTAAGAACAATTTGTGTTTAATAAAGCAAGCAAAGATGAAAAAATTGTGTATTATGGAGAAAAAGGTAATTGAATATCTGTATTTCGGTGGTGTTATTGCATCCTTCGAGAATCACGTATCGACTTGTCTCGTCTGCGCTGTTTTCAAACTCCACGTCATTCAGATGCTTGCGACAATAGCACATTCAATGTCATTTCACATATTAGAGCTACAAAAATATTTAAATCACTGAATTTGTTTCACAAGGATGTGCTATATCACCGCCAAAATGTATCATAGTTCCACAGAAAGCAGTTATACCTGTGTCTCAATGATTAATGAAATTACGAGAAAGCATTGGTGTTCGTTTCAGGAGCCCTTGTCAATATTTACCTAAGCGATAACAAATCGCAAATGTCTTCAACTAGTCAGATGTTATATGTGGTGAAACCATTGGGTGCCTCACACTATATAAAGTGGGCTGATTTTGCCATAAGTATTATGTAAGAAATATTGATCTCTTTGCTGTAAAGGTTTTCGTATGCAGGGTGGTCCATTGATCGTGACCGGGCCAAATATCTCACGAAATAAGCGTCAAACGGAAAACTACAAAGAACGAAACTTGTCTAACTTGAAAGGGGAAACCAGATGGAGCTATGGTTGGCCCACTAGATAGCACTGCCATAAGTCAAAAGGATATCAACAGAGTTTTTTTTAAAAATAGGAACCCCCATTGTGAATTACATATTCGTGTAGTACGTAAAGAAATACGAATGTTTTAGTTGGATCACTTTTTTCGTATCATGATAGATGGCGCTGTAATAGTAACACACCCATGGCTCACAATTGTAGACGAACAGTTAGCAGGAAGTGTTTGGTACTGAAATTATTAATGTATATGAGCATAACACTACCAGATGTAGAACATTCCCATGCCTTAACGAATTTCCTCAAATATACCAAGAAAGCTTCGCTACAATTGCAAGAATACGCACAGTACTAAACACTTCCTGCTATATTGTACTAGTGCGTTTGTGAAATTATAATTTCTGAGAAAGCATGCTGTTACAGTGTGATTACCTGCAAATACCACATTAATACAATAAATGCTCAGAATGATGCATTTAGCAATACGTGTAACGACACTCCTCTCAACAGTGAGTAGTTCGCCTTCCGTAATTTTCGCACATGCATTGACAATGCCCTTCAACTTTCCTTACAGAAAGAAATCCGGGGACGTCAGATCCGATTACCGTGCGGGCCATGATGATCAATCCTTCTGTCATGAAGTATGCTATTCAGTAACGCAAGCGAGCTATGTGCAGGACATCCATCATGTTGGAAGTACATCGCCATTCTGTCATGCAGTGAAACATCTTGTAATAACATCGGCATAACATTGCTTAGGAAATCCGCGTACATTGCACCATTTAGATTGCCACCGATAAAATGGGGGCCAATTATCCTTCCTCCCATAATGCCGCACAATACATTAACCCGCCAAGGTCGCTGATGTTCCACTTGTCGCAGCCATCGTGGATTTTACGTTGCCCAATAGAGCACATTATGCCGGTTTATGTTACCGCTGTAGGCGAATGACGCTTCGCCGCTAAATAGAACGCGTGCAAAAAGAATCTGTCATCGTCCCGTAATTTCTCTTGTGGCAAGTGACAGAACTGTACACGACGTCCAAAGTCGTCTCCATGCAATTCCTGGTGCACTGAAATATAATACGGGTGCAATTGATATTGATGTAGTAATCTCAACTCCGACGTTTTTGAGATTCCCGATTCTTGCGCAATTTGTCTGCTACTGAGGTGTGGATTGGCAGCGACAGCAACTTAAACACCTACCTGGCCATCATAATTTGTTGCAGGTCGTGGTTGACGTTTCACATATGTCTGAAAATTTCCTGTTTCCTTAAATAACTTAAGTATCCGGCGAACGGTCCGGACACTTTGATGATGTCGTCCAGGATACCGAGCAGGATACATAGCACACGGGGGTTGGGCATTTTGGTCACAAAAGCCATACATGAACACGATATCGACCTTTTTCGCAATTGGTAAACGGTCCATTTTAACACTGGTAATGTATCACGAAGCAAATACCGTCAGCACTGGCGGTATGTTACGTGATACCACGTACTTATACGTTTGTGAGTATTACAGCGCCATCTGTCACAAGGAGAAAAAAGTGGTCCAACTAAAACCATCATATTTCTTTACGTACTACACGAATATGTAATAAAAATGGGGGTTCCTAATATAAAAAAGCAGTTGATATCCGTTTGACCTTTGGCAGCGCCATCTAGCGGGCCGACCATAGCACCATCTGGTTTCCCCTTCAAGCTACGCGAGTTTCGATGTTTGTAGATTTTTCGTTTGATGCTTATTCCGTGAGATATTTGGCCCTGTCACTACCAATGGACCACCATTTATATGATGCCCTGAGAAAGGGGTTTGCATTAGAAGGTCCTCAAGGCAACTTCAGTCTTACATTGAAGGCTTCTCGATAATAACTTCCGCACTGCTGACAGTGTTTATGTGGTGTTGTAATGTGCTGGATGTGGATTACGCTGCTGAGGAATGTCTAATCTTAAACGATATGAAGATTGCATGAGCGGCCAAGAGCAGCCATCTCGAGAGAATACTTGACAACGTAGACTCTGCGTGGTATACTCACTGTCTCTGTGTTGGGGGTCTGTACGAAATGAAGGGTCGTGATCCATCTTGACAACGCGGCACTGGACGCCCACTGCAGAGGTCAGGCAGACCAAGTGTCCGGGGCGCAGCCACGGCCACGTGCAAGAGCAGGGGCCGTCGATGTCGCCGTCACCGCAGTCGCACGAGACATGTCCCTCAGCTGCAGTATAACGTTAGCGCATCTCTGAGAGGGCAAGTTGTTGGTTACCGTCTTCGCGATTGTAAAGAGTGAAGAGTACACAGATAAAACGCCGGCCGGAGTGGCCGAGCCGTTCTAGGCACTACAGTCTGGAACCGCGCGACTGCTACGGCCGCAGGTTAAAATCCTGCCTCGGGCATGGATGTGTGTGATGTCCTTAGGTTAGTTAGGTTTAAGTAGTTCTAAGTTCTAAGGGACTGATGACCACAGCAGTTAAGTCTCATAGTGCTGAGAGCCTTTTGAACCATCTGAACAGATCAAACGTATGAGTTCATGTACCGGAAAAAAAAACAAAAAACAAAAAAAGGGTTCAAATGCCTCTAAGCACTAAGGGACTTTACATCTGAGGTCATCAGTCCCCTAGAACTTAGAACTACTTAAACCTAACTAACCTAAGGACATCACACACATCCATGCACGAGGTAGGATTCGAACCTGGGACCGTAGCAGCAGCGCGGTTCCGAACTGAAGCTCTTAGAACCGCTCAGCCACAGCGGCTGGCTACCGAAAACAAACAAAAGCAGATGGAATATATGCTAAACATTCAGAAAAATAAAATATTTGTTCTACAGGAAATATAATATACAAAAAGTGATACAATTCATTTATAAGCTGAACAATGTAAGTTATTATCTTTTCGTCACATGATCAGCATAAACATGATCAACTATCAGAGTTGATGGATGCCGTTTTCACTACTATTTTATTTAACCCGTGGGTTCATAAGGCACAATAATTTGCCTTTTATGCCCTGAAGCGGTATTCTATATATAAATTTAATCCGTATGTAAATAACCAAAATAACTTTAAAATGAAGTTGCATAGTGGCAAGAACTTTCACAAGTTACAATAATTAAATGAGATTTAAAAAACTCTGACCAAGACGAAACAATAATCTTTGCTATAGGCATCACGCAGCAACTCAATATGGGTATGTTGTAGATAGAATTCATGCAGTGCAAATATACTTTTCAGCTCTTTGTAGAAGACCCGAGATATTGTGCAATCAGAAATTATTTCTTCACTACTGGCCATTAAAATGGCTACACCAAGAAGAAATGCAGATGATAAACGGGTATTCATTGGACAAATATGTTATAATAGAACTGATATGTGATTGCATTTTCACGCAATTTGGGTGCATAGATCCTGAGAAATCAGTACCCAGAACAACCACCTCTGGCCATAATAACGGCCTTGGTACGCCTGGGCATTGAGTCAAACAGAGCTTGGATGGCGTATACAGGTACAGCTGCCCATGCAGCTTCAACAAGATACCACAATTCATCAAGAGTAGTGACTGGCGTATTGTCACGAGCCAGTTGCTCGGCCACCATTGACCATACGTTTTAGGTTGGTGAGAGATCTGGAGAATGTGCTGGCCAGGGCAGCAGTCGACCATTTTCTGTATGCAGAAAGGCCCGTACAGGACCTGCAACATGCGGTCGAGCATTATCCTGCTGAAATGTACGGTTTCGCAGGGATCGAATGAAGGGTAGAGCCACGGGTCGTAACATCTGAAATGTACCGTCCCTTTTTCGAAGTGCCGTCCATGCGAACAAGAGGTGACCGAGACGTGCAACCTAAGACAGCACATACCATCACATCGGGTTATACGTTCACCGCGATGTCGCCACACACGGATGCGACCATCGTGATGCTGTAAACAGAACCTGTATTCGTCCGAAAAAATGACGTTTTGGCATTAGTGCACTCAGGTTCGTCGTTGAGTACACCATCGCAGGCACTCCTGTCTGTGATGCAGCGTCTAGGGTAACCAGAGCCATGGTCTCCGAGCTGATAGTCCATACTGCTGCAAACGTCGTCGAACTGTTCGTACAGATGGTTGTTGTCATGCAAACGTCCCCATCTGTTAACTCAGGGATCGAGAGTGGCTGCACGATCCGTTACTGCCATGCGGTTAAGATGCCTGTCATCTCGACTGCTAGTGATACGAGGCCGTTGGGATCCATCACGGCCTTCGGTATTACCCTCCTGAACCCACCGATTCCATATTCTGCTAAGTCATTGGATCTTGACCAACGCGAGCAGCAATGTCGCGATACGATAAACCGCAATCGCGATAGGCTACAATCCGACCTTTATCAAAGTCGGAAACGTGATGTTACGCATTTCTCATCCCTAGACGAAGCATCACAACAACGTTTCACCAGGCAACGCCGGTCGACGGCTGTTTGTGTATGAGAAATCGGTTGTAAACTTTCCTCATGTCAGCACGTTATAGGTGTTGCTACCGGCGCCAACCTTGTGTGAATGCTCTGAAAAGCTAATCATTTGCATATCACAGCATCTTCTTCCTGTCGGTTAAATTTCGGGTCTGTAGCACGAAATCTTTGTGGTGCAGCAATTTTAATGGCCAGTAGTGTATCTCACTATTATCGCTGCCTTCTGATTTGATGTTCAACAACATCACGAGCTCATCTGTACAGCTGGAAACTTTATTTAATAAAACTGTCATCCTCACTTAAGGCATTTTACTAGGTGGCCTTAAATGCAATTAAAGTGAATATGGAACATTCGAAAATATTGTTCTTACACGTCACTTACGAAACTGTGGAACACATGATATATTAATTTGAACAAAGACCAGGTAAAATGGAAATAAACATGTAAGAATCGCAAATTATGTTTACACTTAATATCACGTTCAAGACCTGATCACAGGATCTCATATTAGTAGTGTAGCTGAGATAGTTCACGCAGAGCGAACGCGTTGTTGAATGTCTCGCTAGAAAATTGGATGTTTGTGCATTCTGATGGAACAATATAGGTCAGAAATATCATAAGTGCTTTCTCATGTTGGAATGTTATGTAGAAATAGAATTTGGAATATGTAGTGCATTTTCGTGTTATGAGTCCGCAGCTCGTGGTCGTGCGGTAGCGTTCACGCTTCCCACGCCCGGGTTCCCGGGTTCGATCCCCGGCGGGGTCAGGGAATTTCTCTGCCTCTTGATGACTGGGTGTTGTGTTCTGTCCTTAGGTTAGTTAGGTTTAAGTAATTCTAAGTTCAAGGGGACTGATGACCATAGATGTTAAGTCCCAGAGCCATTTTACTCATTTTTTTTCGTGTTACGAAATTCGACTGCTTTGCTGTGTGATGTTTTGTGACAAAAGCTTTTAACAGGATCGTAGCAGCCAGAGCGTTTCATAGTTAGACTTACTTATGGTTCCATGAAGTAAGGGCATACAGTATGTGCATTGTGGCCAGATCTGCTCCAAAGATCCTGGTTGTCACATGTGTTTCTAAGAACATGTTATAAGCTTTCACTCTAATGGTGAGCAGATCGATTTATAAATTTGAAGCGAAGTGTACCAAAGGGATGAACGCAGTTGATTCGACAAATGTCAAAGACGTGGGCACAGCATTCCAGGAGGGGTCAAGCGGAGGTGTGGAAACATGCAGTGTACGAGGAACTGCCCGAAAGTTTAGCATGCCTTCCAGCACAGTGCATGAAATCCTACTAAACATCCTGCATTGCTACCCATACAAAATGACGTACGTTCAGATGTTGCTTCCTGCTGACCTACCAGCAAGACAAAGATTTGCTCTGGAAGTTCTCGCTCGCATGGAAGTGGACACTGTATAGCAAGGGAACATTCTGTGGACAGACGAAATCATTTTGATCTCCAAGGACATGTCAGTATGCAGAAATGAAGAATCCACAGAAACATCAACCATTACCACTTCATTCTTCAGAGGTGACTTTGTTTTGTAGGTTGATAGAATCGTTTATTGCAGGGCTGTAGTTTTTCGAGGAGACGAGTGCTGCTATTCCTATTGTTTGTGCTTCTAAACGATGTGAGAGTTCTTTGTACAACAACATTATTCCAACGATTCATCAGCATGAATGTGTTGGTGGGATCATATTTGCACAATATGGCGTTCCTCTGCTCATTCCAAAACCTATGGCTACTCAGCAAACATCTCCTGATCATCGAAGATAAGTTATTATACGAGACTCTACTCGCAAGTAGTAAAGCCATACAACATATTTTAATATGAATATACGAAGAACTTATTATTGTAACTTCAATAGCATACCACTTTATGTATCTGATAATAGTGGCCATAACACTAATATAAGATACAGTAATAATATTTTTGTAATAATTTATAGAAGGTATTTATATGGATTTTTTATACACAAAAAAGTAAAACAATTTTCATTGTATTTCGAAGACTTAATCTTATGTCGTAAATGATTGCTGCCGTCTGGCGGCACATCAAAACTCGATGTATTCAGTTGACTGCCTCGTAAGTTTCCTATCAGATAGTTACCAACCGTGCACAGGTAGGGTGACGACTCAAGCGAGCGACCAAATGGTGTAAATTTCCGTGAAGATGACACCATCGCAGGTTGAAACCAGTTGGCGGCAAATAAATAATGCGATTGTGACTGTCAATTTGAATAATTGACAGAATTATGTTCCCGATTTCACACTGTTTCTTGTCCACCTGCCTCACGGACATGTAGTCCAAATTAATCTCTGAATTCTTTTATGTACTATTTTCAGTTACTTGAGTAATCTACAATTTAATTTATGTTGCAGTCTGTTTCCTTACACAAATTTAGGCTAAATAACTTCGTTCGCTGTATCACAACTACCAAATTTATAATTTTTAAGTGCAATTTCTGTTAGTTTTGGTGTGGTTTACTAATTCGAAATATTCTCTATACATAATTATTTGTTTTACAAAGTATCAATTTCGATTTGACGTTATGGTTGTGGGAGAATGGTACGACAATCGTTTTGCTGCTAAAAAGGAAGGAACCTCAAATTCCTTTGTAATTTCTCCCAAGGAAAAATCGGTTAGTCACTGCTGCTCTGTATGGGTTTTACGAACTCACACTCCTGTCCTGAGTTCCCAAGAAATCCAGAGCCGTTATTGTCTTGCTATGGATGTTTCATAGTAAATATACGGATTGAGTGAGTGGGAAGCCTGAAGTAATTTCAATGTATAACGCAACAAAGGCAGGCGTTGATATACTAGATATGGAGAACGGCAGCTAGTATCTCGCAGATGGCCATAGGCAACATTATTGACGAACTGACTAAAGTAATCAGTTTGTTTATGGGAGAAGAAACTACTTCCAGATCGACCTGTTCTACCGACACAAGTACGCCAGCATCTCTTAGTATATCCACAACAAGAAGCGATTAACTAAAAATTTCAACAAGTTGCCGTTACTATCCTTACCTGAAGGATAGGATCAGAAGACATCTCACAATTGTAACTCTTCAAAGTGCCTGCAGTGCTCAAAGAAATTGAGGAAAGCTTGTGCTGTGATACTCTGCGCATCTAAATCTAATATTTAGTTCTTTTATTTCGTTTTATGAGTAGATTAGTGTTACGAAGTTTGGACTACGGTATTTTCTTAGTCAACTGTACAGACTATATAATGTGCTTCTTGTGACGGGGCACTTTTGTTTCCTTGTAAATTTCCTGAGATTGGAAATTCCTACACAAATCTGTATAACTCGAATATTGGTAAACATTGATAAAATCTTATTTTGAGACGTGGATTTTCTTTCTGAAACATAACAAGAATCATAATCTTTGTATTTCAACACTTTATTCAGTTTAAATTTTCAGATGAATTCTAATATTAAACAATGGTCTAATACATGTCAGGGAACAGCGATGTTCGCCCCATAAGCCGACGTGCCTATTCCCTACCCACCTCTCAGATGCATGTTCCCAAAACGCATAGTCAAACAGTGGTCCTAGTTAACTGTTCAACAATACATCTACATCTACATGACTACTCTGCAATTCACATTTAAGTGCTTGGCAGAGGGTTCATCGAACCACAATCATACTATCTCTCTACTATTCCACTCTCGAACAGCGAGCGGGAAAAACGAACACCTAAACCTTTCTGTTCGAGCTCTGATTTCTCTTATTTTATTTTGATGATCATTCCTACCTATGTAGGTTGGGCTCAACAAAATATTTTCGCATTCGGAAGAGAAAGTTGGTGACTGAAATTTCGTAAAAAGGTCTCGCCGCGACGAAAAACGTCTATGCTGTAATGACTTCCATCCCAACTCGTGTATCATATCTGCCACACTCTCTCCCCTATAATGCGATAATACAAAACGAGCTGCCCTTCTTTGCACCCTCTCGATGTCCTCCGTCAATCCCACCTGGTAAGGATCCCACACCGCGCAGCAATATTCTAACAGAGGACGAACGAGTGTAGTGTAAGCTGTCTCTTTAGTGGACTTGTTGCATCTTCTAAGTGTCCTGCCAATGAAACGCAACCTTTGGCTCGCCTTCCCGACAATATTATCTATGTGGTCCTTCCAACTGAAGTTGTTTGTTATTTTAACACCCAGGTACTTAGTTGAATTGACAGCCTTGAGAATTGTACTATTTATCGAGTAATCGAATTCCAACGGATTTCTTTTGGAACTCATGTGGATCATCTCACACTTTTCGTTATTTAGCGTCAACTGCCACCTGACACACCATACAGCAATCTTTTCTAAATCGCTTTGCAACTGATACTGGTCTTCGGATGACCTTACTAGACGGTAAATTACAGCATCATCTGCGAACAACCTAAGAGAACTGCTCAGATTGTCACCCAGGTCATTTATATAGATCAGGAACAGTAGAGGTCCCAGGACGCTTCCCTGGGGAACACCTGATATCACTTCAGTTTTACTCGATGATTTGCCGTCTATTACTACGAACTGCGACCTTCCTGACAGGAAATCACGAATCCAGTCGCACAACTGAGACGATACCCCATAGCTCCGCAGCTTGATTAGAAGTCGCTTGTGAGGAACGGTGTCAAAAGCTTTCCGGAAATCTAGAAATACGGAATCAACTTGAGATCCTCTGTCGATAGCGGCCATTACTTCGTGCGAATAAAGAGCTAGCTGCGTTGCACAAGAGCGATGTTTTCTGAAGCCATGCTGATTACGTGTCAATAGATCGTTCCCTTCGAGGTGATTCATAATGTTTGAATACAGTATATGCTCCAAAACCCTACTGCAAACCGACGTCAATGATATAGGTCTGTAGTTAAATGGATTACTCCTACTACCCTTCTTGAACACTGGTGCGACCTGCGCAATTTTCCAATCTGTAGGTACAGATCTATCGGTGAGCGAGCGGTTGTATATGAGTGCTAAGTAGGGAGCTATAGTATCAGCGTAATCTGAAAGGAACCTAATCGGTATACAATCTGGACCTGAAGACTTGCCCGTATCAAGCGATTTGAGTTGCTTCGCAACCCCTAAGGTATCTACTTCTAAGAAACTCATGCTAGCAGATGTTCGTGTTTCAAATTCTGGAATATTCCATTCGTCTTCCCTGGTGAAGGAATTTCGGAAAAATGCGTTCAATAACTCCGCTTTAGCGGCGCAGTCGTCGATAACAGTACCATCGGCACTGCGCAGCGAAGGTATTGACTGCGTCTTGCCGCTTGTGTACTTTACATACGACCAGAATTTCTTCGGATTTTCTACCAAATTTCGAGACAATGTTTCGTTGTGGAACCTATTAAAGGCATCTCGCATCGAAGTACGTGCCAAATTTCGCGCGTCTGTAAATTTTAGCCCATCTTCAGGATTTCGCGTTCTTCTGAACTTCGCATGCTTTTTCCGTTGCCTCTGCAACAGCGTTCGGACCTTTTTTGTGTACCACGGGGGATCCGTTCCATCTCTTACCAATTTATGAGGTATGAATATCTCAATTGCTGTTGCTACTATATCTTTGAATTTGAGCCACATCTCGTCTACATTCGCATAGTCAGTTCGGAAGGAATGGAAATTGTCTTTTAGGAAGGCTTCTAGTGGCACTTTATCCGCTTTTTTAAATAAAATTATTTTGCGTTTGTTTCTGATGGAATTGGAAGAAATGGTATTGAGCCTAGCTACAATGACCTTGTGATCACTAATCCCTGTATCAGTCATGATGCTCTCTATCAGCTCTGGATTGTTTGTGGCCAAGAGGTCAAGTGCGTTTTCGCAACCATTTACAATTCGCGTGGGTTCGTGGACTAACTGCTCTAAATAATTTTCGGAGAATGCATTTAGGACAATCTCGGAAGACGTTTTGTGCCTACCACCGGTTTTGAACAAGTATTTTTGCCAACATACCGAGGGTAGGTTGAAGTCCCCACCAACTATAACCGTATGAGTTGGGTATTTATTTGTTACGAGACTCAAACTTTCCCTGAACTGTTCCGCAACTGTATCATCGGAGTCTGGGGGTCGGTAGAAGGAGCCAATTATTAACTTAATTCGGCTGTTAAGTATAACCTCCACCCACACCAATTCGCACAGAGTATCTACTTCGACTTCACTAGAAGATAAACAGCTACTGACAGACACCAACACTCCACCACCAATTCTGCCTAATCTATCTTTCCTGAACACCGTCTGAGACTTCGTAAAAATTTCTGCAGAACTTATTTCAGGCTTTAGCCAGCTTTCTGTACCTATAACGATATCAGATTCTGTGCTTTCTATTAGCGCTTGAAGCTCAGGGACTTTTCCAGCGCAACTACAACAGTTTACAACTATAATTCCGACTGTTCCTTGATCCAAAGCACGTCCTGTAATTGCCAAGCACCCTTTGACATTGCAGCCCATCCCGCACTTTCCCGAGGCCTTCTAACCTAAAAAACCGCCCAGTCCACGCCACACAGCCTCCGCTACCCGTGTAGCCGCCAGCTGAGTGTAGTGAACTCCTGACCTATTCAGCGGAACCCGAAACCCCACCACCCTATGGCGCAAGTCAAGGAATCTGCAGCCAATACGGTCGCAAAACCGTCTGAGCCTCTGATTCAGACCCTCCACCCGGCTCTGCACCAAAGGTCCGCAGTCGGTTCTGTCAACGATGCTGCAGATGGTGAGCTCTGCCTTCATCTCGTAAGCAAGACCGGCAGCCTTCACCAAATCAGATAGCCGCTGGAATCCAGAGAGAATTTCCTCAGATCCAAAGCGACACACGTCATTAGTGCCGACATGTGCCACCACCTGCAGCTGGCTGCACCCTGTGCTCTTCATGGCATCCGGAAGGACCCTTTCCACATCAGGAATGACTCCTCCCGGAATGCACAGGGAGTGCACACTGGATTTCTTCCCCTCCTTAGCCGCCATATCCCTAAGGGGCCCCATTACGCACCTAACATTGGAGCTCCCAACTACCAGTAAGCCCAACCTCTGCGATTGCCCGGACCTTGAAGGCTGAGAATGATCCTCTGAAACAGGGCAGGCAGCTGCATCTGGCTCAGCCAGAGACAGTGCCTGAAACCGGTTTGTCAGACGCACCGGGGAGGCTTTCTGATCAGCTTCCGGGGACGCCTTTCGCTGCCTGCCACGCCTTGGAACGACCTCCCAATCAACCACAGGCGAGGGCTCAGCCCCACTGCGGGCAGCAACCGGGGCAACCACAGCGGCAGACCGATCTGGGGACAGACGGGATGAGGTTTACATCCCCGTGATACCCGAGTCCGGCTCCCCACAGTGGTGCCCATTGGCAACAGCCTCAAGCTGCGCGACCGAAGTCAGCGCCGATTGCAGCTGTGAGCGAAGGGATGCCAAGTCAGCCCTCATCCGAACACAGCAATCGCAGTCCCTGTCCATTCTAATCTATGTTTAACAACAGTTACTGAAACACGAGTCGGTGCCTAGATAACGCAAGCGGAACACGCAAAGAATGTATCAACTAACCTGTACAAATGCCTAACGACTGCGCTACAATCTGCTGAATTTACGATTACAGTAACTAAAACTCGAAATTGCACCTCCTATACGAAACTCACACGCAATTTAAATAAGAATCTACGTAGTAAACACTAAAGCGCGATGCTACAACTGTCAAATACTATAATACGCCCGAAATATATGAATTAAACAATGCAAGTACCCAAAAACACGCAAAGAAATTAATTAAACTATGTAACAAATAAGTAAGCTAGGGTTATACGACTTGCTGCTGCAGCTGCTTATCCAACGGCGGCAGGGGGCACACTGCCTCTCCTTTTCCAGTCCTATCCTACCCCTACTCCACACACTAGTGACAAGCGTTCTGTAACCATATGTGAGTTATGAAGTTTAAAGTTTTTGTGTTCAAAAACAGGACAGGACTCTACGCTTAGAATATATGAAATCTGACAACCATGCAGGCTGAACCAGTATCCCCATGTCTTCTATATTGAATTATGACATCATACGAGTGGCAAGTATCGCAGAAATTCCATCTTGGATTGCCATCTTGAATTTTCTGGCAATTTAATGCAACAGCTGTAGTTCGACTGTCACATCAGAGGATGGGGAAAAATATGTAGCCTAATTGGTCTATCTTCGATTTCCTACCGCTTTCAGCTTTTTTTTTTTTTTTTTTTTAAATTCCCTCCATGTTATGCGTATGGATACTGGCTTAGATGAGAGGGTTTGGGGAGGGGAGAAATCTGACAAGAATACGGAACATCAACAGTGATGTCATAGGGGGACTGGGAAGTGGGAGATGTGGGGGGAGACAAGGGGATCTAGAAAAAACACAACCTGGGCCAAAAATCGCCTACGTATAACACTGACATTTTCTGCAACTCGGTTGTGGATTTGCTGGAACAGTAAATCACATAAATTTCTCTTGGAGTTGGTTAGCCACAGACAGCAACTATCTCGCAGGATTTTCCCCAATGTGCAATTCAAAATGATTATAACTCCAGTCGCACTGATAGTCTTCCACATATGTGTCATTCTGTGAAGTTAGTAAGCGAGTCAGTGAGGTCATCGTTACAATTTGCCACAGCTAATACAACGGACGGGACAAGTTCCTGGCTGTGGAATTTCTTAAACTTTAAGAACTTATTCATCTTGATCGGCACACCTATGTACTGGATCCTACATGGAGCAATGCAGTAGACGCTTTGCTGTACACTTCCTCATAGAAAAACATTCATGCATGTAGCACAAATATGCTCTGTAGCACAATGTTTTGACAATTGGTAGGGCATGTGTTTTACGCAGCAATAGTGTTCTTTCCATCCCTGAGAGAATAGCATTAAACTTACATGTTTCTCAGAAACTATTTTATATACAGTGCATCCGTAGGTCCTAAAGGTCATGATGAATGAAAACACCGCTGACAGCTTGTAAAACTTGGTTTTAATTTATCACATTACCGATTTCAAGTGTTACAATTGCATTTTCAGGTGTAGCCTACATATGTAAGAAGTGGTATATAATTATAAACTGTGTAGTATATTTTTGCTATTATAAAAATGTTATTTGAAAAATTATACTCACAAAATTATTACATTAATCCATCATAGGTGAACCCAAAATGGACCACCTTTCAATTGTAATACGTTTTTAAAATACTGATTACATTATCAGAGTGACTATACGTTGACTAACATCTCTGGGATCGCCTATGATGGATTAATGAATTAATTTTGTATGTATAAGTCTTCAAATAAACTTTCTACAATACCATAGATTTGCATTACAGTTCATACTCCTTCACTGTACATTCCTTAATGACATGAAAGTGAATAGATAGACCAGGATTTTGTCTCTCTAACTTACGTATATCCTGAAGTTTCATGAGGAAGTCAGTACTATCAAAGTTATAATATCCACAAATATTATCATTCACGTGGTTTTTCTTTGTACGTTCAGTAGCTATCATCTAAATTCTTACGCAAGCGATGAATAACTATGCAGAACAAAAGTTATCGTTCTTACGATGTACTCGACTCGGGACATATCTTGTGATCAAGGAGGCGAAGGCGGCATGCCGACACTCCATAGATCATGATGAGTTACAACAGCGATACGTCGGTTAGAGTAATCCTCTTGGAAAATACTCCCTGTAATGCTGTTCATGAATGGCAGCAAAACAGATCGAATCACCAGATTGCCGTACATTTCGCAGTCAGATGCGTGGAATAAACACGGAAGTGCTCCTGCTGTCATACGAAATCGCAACCCAGACCAGGACTCCAGGTGTGGATCGAGTTTGTCTAGCACACATACAGGCTGGATGCACGCTCTTAACTGGCCTTCTTCTAGCCATCACACGGCCATCACTGACACTGACGCAGAACCACCTTTCATCAGAAAACACAAAATAGCTTCACCCTGCCCTCCAAAGGGAACTCGCTTGACACCACTAAAGTCGTAAATGTGGGTCAGTGGAATGCACGCTACATGGCGTCTGGTTCGGAGCTGTCTTGTAAGTAACCGATTTGTAACAGATCGTTGTGTCACTGTGGCGCCAGCTGCTGTTCAAGTTGCTGCTACAGATGCAGTACGATGCGACAGATCCATACACTAAAAATGATTGACTTCCCTCTCGGTAGCGCCACGTGGACGTTCGGAATCCGGTCTCTTTGCGACCGTACGTTCTCGTGCCCGCTGCTGCCAGCAATCATGTACAGTGGCTACATTCCTGCAACGTCTTTCTGCAGTATCACAGAAGGAACATCCAGCTTCTCGTAGCCCTACTACGCCGCCAGGTTCAAACTCAATGAGGTGTTGATAATGGCTTCTTTGTCGCCTGAAAGGAATTCATGACTAACATAAACTCACCGCGTCCAATCTCAAAAGTAACTAACGGTCATGGACGTTATAGCGTGTATTTAACGCAAACGTGATCTGTATTCCCACAGTAGCTCTACTAGCGGCACTCTTACGCGACTGGCATGAAATTTGAAAAGGCATCACATTTCAGATGTAGAAACACTCTGCAACCTCCGTTTTTGTGTTGTGATTTTGTTTCAATGAACATGAACTGAACAATATTTTGGAATGGATTGAAACGTATGGTTTTGGAAGATTAGCGTGATGTCAGCCATATGACCACACCACCGCCTAAGAGATCGAACCACCAGATGCGATTCTCTCGATAAACGGAACATAGGAGAACGGCTGTGGTCGCCAAGGAGTACACAGCCAGTCGCAGTATTTATTCTCGCCGCGAGACGCCGCTAGGCCACTTCATGTGTAGCAGGACCGTAGTGCAGTTGTTGCAGTCTACAGTTAGTATGTGTGTGTGTGGTGTGTCAATATGTATGAGGGCTATTCGGAAAGTAAGGAACAATAGGTCACCAAATGGAAACAACAGTGAAAAATCAAAACTGTTTTATTTTCAACAGTTAGCTACGGCTTCCAGCTACTTAACTCCATATTTGCTGATGCGACTTAGATGTTTGTCGTAGCGTTGTGCCAAGTTTCAAATACCCTCGTTATAGGAGGCAGCCGCCAGTGTTTTCCGACAATTCTCTATTCTGGCCTACAGCTCGTTGTCTGTGCCAAAATGTTGTCTTCATAGCCACTGGCTCATGTGAGTACAGATGAAACTCAGAGGGAGACAATTACGGACTGTATTGTGGGTAACAAACATTTCCAATTGAAAACGATGTGGGAGCATCTTAATTGCCCCTGCAGAATGCGGCTGGGAATTTTCTTCTAGAGGAAAATGCACGACTGTTGTGTAATGTTGGCTGCATAGCTTCAGGCGAAATTCTTCACCAGGCTCTCGTACTTGGTGGGAGACACTATTGTTCTAGGTATATTTTTGTGCTCAGTGTGTGCTCAGGAAAAGAACGACGTAACGCGATCGATGGGCATACTAGAGACACTGCCCAATGCACCTGTGCAAAACTTCATCGGATTTTCACTGTGGTTCCATTTCACGACCGACCGTCCCTTACTTTCCCGTATAACCCTGTCAAAAAGTTTTAATATCAGTCTGTACCAAAGTATGATGGTTGTGAAAGCCTCGCGTTTAGGACAACAGATCAAGAGAAACTACTTGTTTTCGAACGAAAAATCCTCTGAAAAAATATATGGTCCTGTTATAGATTCACAAACAGGGAAATGGGGAATTCGGAAACACCAAGAATTAAAAGAGCTTTACGCACATCCTGACATTATACAAAGAATAAGATGGAGGTTGACCTGAGGTGGATACGAATGAAGGGAGGGTACCCCGTGATGCGTTCCTGGAAGCTGTAGCTGGAACGAGGTACTGGGGACGACTGCAGACAAGATGGAAGGACAGTATTGACAAGGACACAGAGGACATGGGACTAGGAATGGGTGAGTGGTGGCAGAAGGCTCGCAACTGGGAACAATGGAGGAGGAGTGCAGAGCAGGCATATGGTCACTAAGGCCCAAGCCACGGATAAGTAAGTAAAATAAGCAGTCAATTTCCCAACTAATTGTTTAAATAAACAATATTCCACACCCTGCAATCGGTTTCCTGCCAATCAATCAGTATTTACAGATGGAGCTGTCCACCAAGAACCACACACCTATGCAGAAGGGATATCGATTTAATTAATCAGTCAGTCATATTGAGTAGGAGATTGACTATTCAAATAACTCATAGCTGAAGCAACTCGTGTTCAATGACAGAATATTGAAAGTGGTACAATAAGTTAAGGAGAAGTACCTCAGTTGAGCTATTTCTGACCAATTTTTCACGATCAATTTAATTATTTAATCCATTAATTTCATATCAAAGGTAATGACTTGGAACAGAACTTTAGGTTAAGGGGAGTGACAAAGAAAGTGCACCAGTCACCCCCTACAAAATTGTGCAAATCCAAAATGTGTGCTTGTATTTTATGTGAGCAGGGGGAAGTGGAGTGGGGAGGGGTGGAGGAGAAGGCTGAGCTTTTCCTGCGAACTGTCAACAGGACAGCAGCCAATATAAAGAAAATAAACTATCCTATGTCCTTACTATCCAGCAGCTCAGCACAGACCAAGTCTCTCTCCTGCCAGTTCCCAGAAGGAGGGTGGAGTGGAGAGGATCTGGGATATTTCTCAGTAGGGGTAATTATTTGATCAATTTAATTAATTAGTCAATTAATTTGGTATAATAAGTGTGCTTGTGTTGGTGAGGGGTGGGTTGGGTATTTAACAGAGAGGTGGGGAGGAGGAGGGGGAGATGGGGGGATGGATTTCCTCGGAAGGTCGAATTATCCGCAAGGAGTCATAAATCGACCCCCTGTGGGGTAGCAAATCAATTAGCGTAACAATAGGTTTACCCCTGAATATGAGCCATGCAGAAACAAAGTGTGCTTATGCCAGCTGTGGCCTACTCCTTACGCTGCTATATGGTACACTGAATTAACTGTCTACGCCATTCGGTTCATAGCTCCTCCACAACGAGGTTCTAACTGCCGAGGTGTCGATATGATAAGTGGTGTGTCATTTTGGTGAGACTATGGACTTGCATTTGCTGGATTGGCGGTCCAAATCGCTGGCCGATCGCCCAAACTAAGGTTCCCTGTGGTTCTGCTGAATCCCAAACTAAGATTTAGCACGATCTCCCTAAATCGCTTAACGCAAATGCGGGCATGCTCAAACGGAAACTTCATGGTCTATTTCCTTCCACCAACTCGAGCTTGCGCTCCGTCCCTAATGACCGCTTCATCGACGGGGCGTTAATCCTTCACCTTCCTTTCTTGTCTGGTGTAAAGCATCTATGAGTAACAACGTGTACGTGGAAGAACGGGCGGTACTGGATGGTAGGTGTTACTTTGTATGCCGTGATTAATTAAATCAAAATAACAGCCGTGGTGCTTGAGAACGATCGACAGAAAGCCTGCTAATATCTAGACGACATTCTACGGAGTCCTTTTCGTCCGTTCAACTACACGTATGGTAGAGCACTCGCTAGAATGCCGACTTATAAAAATGGTTCAAATGGCTCTGAGCAGTATGCGACTTAACATCTGAGGGCATCAGTACCCTAGAACTTAGAACTACTTAAACCTAACTAACCTAAGGAGATCACGCACATCCATGCCCGAGGCAGGATTCGAACCTGCAACCGTAGGGGTCGCGCGGTTCCAGACTGTAGCGCCTAGAACCGCTCGGCCACCCAGGCCGGCGCCGACATTATAGCCTACAGTAAATGATTCTACGTTAAATTCCCTGCGTCTTTAATGAACATCTAAAAATAAAACGATTTTGCTGTGCTTATAGGGTCGGTGGATACTTCAGCAATGACGTCCAGGAAACAAGTTCACTAAACTTGGTTGACAGTTGAAAAAGAGACGACGGATATTTCCCGAGATGACATACGACACCATCATGTCAAAATGACGATAAACTTTCTAACGTAAACTTCGTAACAGGCCGATAATTCTTCGTAGTCTTTAATTCAGATTTTTTTTTTTACACGTATTATATCACAGTTGCTCATATTGAAAAAATAACTTGTTTGCCAAGTTTCATTTTCATAAATATGAATTTAATGGCATTGCTGCATTCCAAACAGTTCTTCATTTTTCTTTCCCAATGATGTATCTACTGAAGGAAATGCGTTTCATTCACTAGACGTAAGTGATAAACCCCTGTCAACCACTATAATATTATTGCATTGTATTTTACCCCATTATGTACATGAAACTGTTCAAATTGTTATATGTTGTAGTGTCTGGAAATTTCTCAGTCTCGCTGGTATTACGTATTTCAGTTTTTAGTTAACAATAGGAGAAGATATTATGGAACTTACTTTGACGACTCAAATTGCTGTTTGTTGGCTGGAGTGGATTGCAGACTGTGTTTTTGGAAGAGTGCAGACATATCTGGTCGTACTTTGTCGGTTGCATCCCAATGCAAGCGCAGAATTCCATATGGCACAAACAGTCCGGCTGAAAACCTACGAATAACAAAGGATAAAAGCATGAATAATGTTCATATTTCCGTAATACCTTTTTCTGCACTTGCTGCATGACAGCTTTGATAATAATTATTTAGTTTCAAGTCAGGTTACTCAAGAAAACTTTGGCTCATAATGTGTATAAAGTACTGACGAAAGTAAAACTGTGAGGGCTGGTCATGAGTTTTGCTTGGTAGAACACCTTCTCGTGGAAGAAAAGGTCATAAGCTCGAGTCTCCAACACTAAGTTTTAATTTGCGTCGTAGTATAAAGTTAATGTACATTACTGGCAATTAAAACTGCAATATCATGAGATATAATACAAACTTAATAAAATATATAAAAGAGTAAAAATCACCGTCCAAAAAATTAAAGCCAACAACATTCGCATGAAAAGAATTCAAGTGTATCTGGCAAAAAAATCTAACCACCTAACAGTATGCAACATACGTCAAATACACTCCTGGAAATGGAAAAAAGAACACATTGACACCGATGTGTCAGATCCACCATACTTGCTCCGGACACTGCGAGAGGGCTGTACAAGCAATGATCACACGCACGGCACAGCGGACACACCAGGAACCGCGGTGTTGGCCGTCGAATGGCGCTAGCTGCGCAGCATTTGTGCACCGCCGCCGTCAGTGTCAGCCAGTTTGCCGTGGCATACGGAGCTCCATCGCAGTCTTTAACACTGGTAGCATGCCGCAACAGCGTGGACGTGAACCGTATGTGCAGTTGACGGACTTTGGGCGAGGGCGTATAGTGGGCATGCGGGATGCAGGATGGACGTACCGCCGAATTGCTCAACACGTGGGGCGTGAGGTCTCCACAGTACATCGATGTTGTCGCCAGTGGTCGGCGGAAGGTGCACGTGCCCGTCGACCTGGGACCGGACCGCAGCGACGCATGGATGCACGCCAAGACCGTAGGATCCTACGCAGTGCCGTAGGGGACCACACCGCCACTTCCCAGCAAATTAGGGACACTGTTGCCCCTGGGGTTACTGCGAGGACCACTCGCAACCGTCTCCATGAAGCTGGGCTATGGTCCCGCACACCGTTAGGCCGTCTTCCGCTCACGCCCCAACATCGTGCAGCCCGCCTCCAGTGGTGTTGCGACAGGCGTGAATGGAGGGACGAATGGAGACGTGTCGTCTTCAGCGATGAGAGTCGCTTCTGCCTTGGTGCCAATGATGGTCGTATGCGTGTTTGGCGCCGTGCAGGTGAGCGCCACAATCAGGACTGCATACGACCGAGGCACACAGGGCCAACACCCAGCATCATGGTGTGGGGAGCGATCTCCTACACTGGCCGTACACCTCTGGTGATCGTCGAGGGGACACTGAATAGTGCACGGTACATCCAAACCGTCATCGAACCCATCGTTCTACCATTCCTAGACCGGCAAGGGAACTTGCTGTTCCAACAGGACAATGCACGTCCGCATGCATCCCGTGCTACCCAACGTGCTCTAGAAGGTGTAAGTCAACTACCCTGGCCAGCAAGATCTCCGGATCTGTCCCCCATTGAGCATGTTTGGGACTGGATGAAGCGTCGTCTCACGCAGTCTGCACGTCCAGCACGAACGCTGGTCCAACTGACGCGCCAGGTGGAAATGGCATGGCAAGCCGTTCCACAGGACTACATCCAGCATCTCTACGATCGTCTCCATGGGAGAGTAGCAGCCTGCATTGCTGCGAAAGGTGGATATACACTGTACTAGTGCCGACATTGTGCATGCTCTGTAGCCTGTGTCTATGTTCCTGTGGTTCTGTCAGTGTGATCATGTGATGTATCTGACCCCAGGAATGTGTCAATAAAGTTTCCCCTTCCTGGGACAATGACTTCACGGTTTTCTTATTTCAATTTCCAGGAGTGTATTTATGAAGTGTGGTTGTGCCCCGTCATTGAGGTCGAGTGAATGTACGTGACCTCAAACGAATTCGAGCGCAATTCACAAAAGAAACTAAAGGGCTGCATGTACGAGTAATTTCCATTTGTTGTCATGTATCTAGCAGAATGCCATTGTTCACAGTGGCACATTTTGGTGAAGCAACAAGTCTTCAGAGGGCCAAACAACACTGAAACTGGGAAGTAGCAGACTGGAGGCGTCTATACGCTCCGACGAATCGCGATTTTTCACTTTTCCAATGTTACAAGGCGTCGAGTGTCAATGAAGCGTTTAACACACACCATACTGTTGATTTACTTTGTGCTGTAGGTAGTTCTGTGATCTTTTAGTCATTTTTGCGTATCATGTCTCGATTCCACGTATTTACGTTACCGTGAAGGTAAACCTGGATGTTTATTTCAATGCTAGTTGAGTACATAGCTTTTCCCGCTTATGAAATTATTTCAATCTTCTCTTAGTCCAACTCGCGTTCTCCCTCTCTTGGTCCAACTCCTCTGTCCCCTGTCTGCCCATCTCTTCCTTCCCTTTCTATCTCGGTCCATCTCCTCTTTTCCCCATCCTCTCTATCCATCTCCTCCTCCCCCTCTATCTACTCCTCCTTCCTTTCGCTACCTTTCTCTCCTCCCTCTGTCCATCAACTCTTTCCTTTATCAGTCCCCTCCACTCTCTTCTCTCTGTCCATCTCCTCCTCTCCTGTTGCTGTGTCCATTTCCCCCTCCCATTCTGTCTGTCCATTTCCGTAATCTCCCCTCTTTGCCCACCTTCTCCCCTCTCTTTGTCCTCCTTGCACCATCTCTGTTTATTTCCCTCCCCTACCCCATCTCTCTCCATCCCCTCCTATTCCCTCTATCTGTTCATCTCCTCTATGCTGTTGCTGTCCATCTCCTTCCTCCCTCTCTCTGTTCATATCCTCTTCCCCCTCTTACTATCCACCTCATCCTGCTCCTTCAATCTTCATATCTTCTCTACTTTCCGTTCTCTGTACCTCTTCCCTCTTTCTGTCCATCTGGCTCTCTTCTTTCTCTCCATCTCCTCATCTTCCATTTCTGTGCATGCCCCCCTCTCTATTACCGCCTCCCCCCTACTGTGTTCATGTCCTCGTCTACGCTCTTTCTGCTCCCAATCTCCTATTAACTTCCTTTGCTCATCTTCTCGTTCCCCCCTTTCTGCCCATTTCTTCCTCTCTCCCCTCTCTGCCCATATCTTTCTCTTCTCTCGCTGCCCATATCTTCCGTTGATGTATATTTCCCTTTCCCATCTCTGCCTGTCCACTCCCTTCTCTTTTCACTTTATTACCCTCACCTCAGTAGATGGTTGCTGCTTCTTTATTTCTTTCCAGATAAAAAGTGATATGTGTACCAAGTATGGCTGCAATCGGTACAGGGAATTAGGGGGACCTTTTTGGGCATGTATTTGCCTCTGTACACAGGTTATATGTATTACACATATATTTAACATATTTCACACACATTTTTCATCTGTATCTCTAGCGAATTTAACCAGCACTTTCATTTTCACACAACTCTATGTTTGTGAAGTCATTCATCCTAAACTACACTTTGTGCAAACGACATGATTTTGCTTGCACATGAAGTGGTATGTATGGGCACTGTCTGCTAACTGTATTGGAAGTGGAGTCGGTATTAAAGAAGGAATAAATTTAAACGTCATGCATGATGCGGCAGTTTGTCATGCATCTCAGTGCTTATGGCGTCATATCTCCTGAACTATCCGTCCTACAACCATACATTTTTCCAAGGAGATTCAGTGGTATATGAGAATACTGTCAGTAAAATTTGTTGCAAACAGTGTTAGTGGTAAATAAGTAAGAAGTTAAAATGTCAAGCCTAATACGGACTTTTACTGCGTGAACAGCAAAAATGTAGTAAGTGATAAACTCGTTTCCTTTCTACTTTTTGTGGGAGTATTAGCTAGAAGAAGTCTCGCAAAGGTTTGAAATTATATAGAAAGTTTGTTCTAAGCACCAAGTGCTCTCATTCAGAAATTCTGGGTGAATATAGTCTGGCTATTTGGACGTCTTCTTCCCCCTCCCCCCCTCCCCTCCCCTGCCAACACCTGTTTGAGGAGTAGATGGTTCTTACTGGCACTGTGGTTCTTTCCAGACAATAAGTTATATGTATACCAAATTTAGATGAAATTGATGTAGTGGTTTGGGAGGAACATACACAGATACTCGTACACGCATCCACTTTTTATGAGAAATTTCTTAAACTTTTTTTAGATAAAACACACTTTTTAATGTGAAATATCTTAAAACTTTTTAAATTTCTGATGTGATATCAAAACGTTTTAAGTAAAGTAAACATTAGTAATAACCTACATCTTTATTCTTCGCACCTACATATTTATTTATGAACACAGTCACCCTGGCAACGAACACACTTCTCCCAACGATATCGTCGCTGTAGAATGTTTGATTTTGTTGACGGAGCCACAGTCTAACCTCTGCTTGCACCGCTTCATCAGTATAAAAGTAAAGTCCCCGAAGGTGTTTTTTATGTTTTGTAAGTAGTCGAAAATCGGATGGGGCCAAGACGGGACAATATGGAGGATGGATGGCAGCAGCGAACACATTGCGTCGGGGTGATACAGACGTCGCAGCGGTGATGTGTGTCCTAGCATTTTCATGCTTAAAAAGAGGGTGCTGCATGTGCGGACGAACTCTCAGAGTGCAGAACTCGATTACAGCATCCTGTTTCCCAAGCAACGACATAGTTAACGTTACACACCGCCATTTTTTACGCTACAATTCGGAGCCTTCTACCATCAGAGGGCTGCGTATCTTTAGACGTGAATAATAAAGTTGTATAATGATCATGACGTTTGTTTTATTTAAAAAGCTTTAACAGTTTTCGCATAAAAATTTGGAGGCATTACTTCTCAGCACACCCTCGTATTATGTGTTGCTCTTTTCTCCACATTTTCACCCCCGCCTTCCAATGTGACCTCAGCTGTCTTCACAAGGCTGCGCACAGGTGTTCCTAGTTTAATGCAAGGAAGTACATCGGCTACTACGCTGCATCACTAAATTTTAATTCCATCTAAAATATCTGGCCTATCGTAGCAGACAACATCTGAGAAATATGACAACTTTAGAGGATCTAATCATCAATGAGTGGCTTCAGCTGGATGTGAAGTACCTGAAGAAACGTTTCGATTCTGTTCCTCTTCGAACTGATGTCACTATCGAGCTTACAGACAGTCATCAGCGGTATTATCATGCAGTTCCCTGGCGTCTCTAACTTCCTGCCGAACATGAAATAAAATAGGAACCTAGAATTCATTAGTAATTCACTATAACAAATGTGTTCGACCTACAAGTTACGAGCTCGAGAATATGTTTAAAATAGAATAAAACATAAATTTTGTAATGGATTACAAATTTTGTTGGTAACTACAATACACTGCGCCAACTACGATCTACGTTTAATATTATCCCTTTATTTGAAGAAAATATATTAAGTTACTTAACTTAGATGAATGCGGTCATGTGAACACTTTTACATGCACTTTTTCAGAATGCAGTCACCTGTCAGTACAGTTTCCCACGAAAAGTGCATGAATGCTAGAACGTAAATAATACAATTTTGTTCCTGCGACTAAAAATTGTATCATTTTGCACTATTTCGTGTGACATATCTTAAAACTATCCTTTTTTGGTACAAAGCACAGAACAGTTCCACATTCAGCATAATTTATAGTGGTATATCCCTGGGCACAAAGCTCATAATTTTGTTTGTGACACATACTCAGGGCAGTGACATATCATACGTCATTTTCGGGCACTGAAGCTGCAGTTTTATTCCTTCGTTTGACGATTTGGCCATCCAAGAGTCCAAACCAGGTTTCCTTTCCTCAGAAAAGATCAGCGCTTTTGCGCTGTCCTCGGTAACAATTCGCTTACACATTTGTGTAGTAACTCACCTTCAAGACTTCCACTTTCCGTTTATATGCAGTTTACACTGCACAAGGAAAACAGCGCAACAAAAACGATAGAAACTACTGGATCGGTAACTGACACTCATGTAACCTTTCACGGTGTTTTATAAAGATTCACGCATTTCAGAAACTTTTCACAAAAGAACAGTATACCAACATATATGAGAACTTAATAGTTGCTTTCAAATACCACTGCCCATCCACGTACAAAACCTGAAACATGTTGCAGAAAACAGTGTGCAATTCTGATGTTTCAGAGAAACATTGCCACATAACGCGTTAAATTCAATATGAGTTTGAAATATAGGCGAAAGGGCTTAAATGTTGCTTCGGTGATCTTAAGAGGTAAGTTCGAATGTTTCATATGACTTTCCAATAAGTAAAAGTGTCATTATCACCGATTGACGTAAAAATATCGTATACAAATTTAGCAGCGTAAACATCTGCTTTTGCACTTTCTGTTTTGTGATAATTGGATGCTTGACTTACCGCTACTTTTGTTAAGACGGATGATGTCGTCACCTTCGCCTGCCAGACGGACTTCGCTGCAGTGAGAGGCCTCTGGAGAGTGGCTGCAGATGTTGTCCCCGCTGCTGGCACCATCCACAAGGCATGCACACAGTGTCGCACTGCAGTTGCATTCCACGTGGCCTCCTGTGCGTAACAGCCATCATTACATGATAGTGCGACCCAGGTGAGGACAACAGCATCTTTTCATATAATCTGGTGTTCGAGCAAAGCAATACACGCGAGCGGTGAAGGAGAGAGTATGAACATTATGGAATACTGTTGCTGTTCAAAACTCACTTTTTAATGGAAAAAAGTAGCGTCGATGTTGTGGGTGTTAGAAACAAAAAACGAGCTGCAATAAGATACTAATTTACTTTCGCAATAGCACCGAAACCGATTTTGCTCGATCCCAATAGTGGACTGCCCGATAACGGCCGGACCAACCCGAACCGGGCTGTGACCCCATACGAGAATCTTACACGGCTCCGACGGACAGCAGTCGCCTACCGCTACTGCCGAGGTTGTTGCCCCTAGCTGGCCACCGGTCCGACACTTGTGTTTAAACAAACCGCGCCGACCAAGTGTATCGCCTGCTTCCACGTCCACCACACATCAACGCTACTGCTGGTTTCAGACCAGATTCGAGCAGGATACACAGCGCTGCAGACCACCCTGCGCCTACCAAAACTAAACTGGCGCCCGGACTTAGGCGCACCAGGCTACTCTGCTTTAACAGCACGCCTCTGCCCACCAGAACAACGCAGCACCGATGCAACGTTTCAATGGGCAGACAGGTCCCGACTATTCGTCCATGACAGGCGCCTCCACACCTAATTTCCCCGTTGATACTGCGGCTGATGTGAGCACACTACCACCTACTCTCGGGCCCGCTACTCTGTCGCCGTCACCGCTGCAACCGTGCGCTGGCAATGACACCATAATCTCAGTTGCTGGGACTGCATTCATGATGCTTGACCTCGGAACAGGTACACAAATACCTTGCACGTTCCTAGTGGCAGAGACAGTTGAATCAGTCCTGGGAGCAGACTTCCCTGGCACTATCAGCTACTGCCGGATATAAATCGAGCCTTCCTAGTACGACGGGATGGCCAGCAGTCGATTCCTGGTGTGGTGAGCGACACACTACCTCTCGGCACAGCAATGCCTTCGGTCACAGTGCTGCCCGCTCGACACACTACTCGATCTTAAGCTACACTACTGGCCATTAAAATTGCTACACCACGAAGATAACGTGCTACAGAAGCGAAATTTAACCGACAGGAAGAAGATGCTGTGGTACGCAATGATTAATTTTTCAGAGCATTCACACAAGGATGGCGCCGGTGGCAACACCTACAACGTGCTGACATGATGAAAGTTTCCAACAGATTTCTCATACACAAACAGCAATTGACAGGCGTTGCCTTGTCAAACGTTGTTGTGATGCCTCGTGTAAGGAGGATAAATGCGTACCATCACGTTTCGGACTTTGATAAAGGTCGGATTGTAGCCTATCCCGATTGCGGTTTATCGTATCGCGACATTGATGCTAGAGTTGGTCGAGATCCAATTACTGTTAGCAGAATATGGAATCGGTGGGTTCAGGAGGGTAATACGGAATGCCGTGCTGGATCCCAACGGCCTCGTATCACTAGTAGTCGAGATGACAGGCGTCGTATCCGCATGGTTGTAACGGATCGCGCAGCCACGTCTCGATCCCTGAGTCAACAGATGGGGACGTTTGCAAGACAACAACCATTTGAACGAACAGTTCGACGACGTTTGCAGCAGCATGGACTGTCAGCTCGGAGGCCATGGCTGCGGTTACCCTTGACGCTGCATGACAGATAGGAGCGTCTGCGATGGTGTACTCAACGACGAACCTGGGTGCACGAATGGCAAAACGTCATGAATCCAGGTTCTCTTTACAGCATCATGATGGTCGCATCCGTGTTTGGCGACATCGCGGTGGACGCACATTGGAAGCGTGTATTCGTCATCGGCATACTGGCGTATCACCCGGCGTGATGGTATGTGGTGCCATTGGTTACACGTCTCGGTCACCTCTTGTTCGCAGTGACGGCACTTGGAACAGAGGACTTTACATTTCAGATGTGTTACGACCCGTGGCTCTACCCTTCATTCGATCTTTGCGAAACCTTACATTTCAGCAGGATAATGCACGACCGAATGTTGCAGGTCCTGTACGGGCCTTTTTGGATACAGAAAATGTTCGACCGCTGCCCTGGCTAGCACATTCTCCAGATCTCTCACCAACTGAAAACGTCTGGTCAATGGTGGCTGAGCAACTGGCTCGTTGCAATACGCCAGTCACTACTCTTGTTGAACTGTGGTATCGTGTTGAAGCTGCATGGGCAGCTGTACCTGTACCCGCCATCCAAGCTCCGTTTGACTCAATGCCCTGGAGTATCAAGGCCGTTATTATGGCCAGAGAGGGTTGTTCTGGGTACTGATTTCTCAGAATCTATGCACCCAAATTGCGTGAAAATGTAATCACAGTTGTAGTGTAATATATTTCTCCAAAGAATAGCCATTTATCATCTGCATTTCTTCTTGGTGTAGCAATTGTAATGGCTAGTAGTGTACAAAGCGAAGCACTTTTCTACCAGCTACGCTTAAAGGCAGTCGACTACCCATCATTACGTCATGATAATGTCTCAGCAACAGTCAGTGCTTGGGACTGCGTGCTGTAGCTGGGCGGTCAGAGGAGCCTTGCCACGGTTCGCGCGGCTCCCTCCGTCGGAAATTCGAGTCCTCCCTCGGGCATGGCTGTGTGTGTTGTTCTGAGCGTAAATTGGTTTAAGTTAGATTAAGTGTGCTGCGGCGTCACATTGAGTTAACAGACTGTTCTGTCTGGCGCCACTGGCTCAGGTGTAGTATTGACTATCCCTCTTGCGGCCCAATTGCCATCATCTATGATGAAGAGGTGGTATCTGCGGGTTGTGTTCTTAGAAGGCCTTTGCTTGCCGATATATGTACCGGGTTCGCAGGCCCGAGAGGGAGGCATGAAGTGTAGCGTCGCTACAACAGGTGGTCACGAGGTCTGAGTGACCGAAGCCACGAGCTGCGCAAGAATGGCCTGCGTAGAGCGAAGACACCGGAGTACTTCACCGGGGTCAGCAGCGACTACAAGCAGCAGGCCGACATCCCGTCGGTTGGTTGGCAACATTCGTGTCGGACGAACGCTCGTGGCCTGGCTGCCCTCTTCTACCTGGCTTTCATCGGCAACACTCAGTAATGGCTGTGGTGCACCGTGGATCCATTGAACTGCTTGCTGATAAAGGGGAGTAACATTCTGTAATCCTCGTAGTGATTTGTGTCATTGTCTACCTGCCCTCCTTATTTTCTCTGGTTTGTGCCAGACCCTCAGAGTTTTACTCGGTCCGCTCTTTGGTCGTAAATGTGGGTCGTAGTATTGTACTTAGACACTAGTTGTAGTTTGAAAATTTGTCCCACTATTATATTACCTTTCCTTTCTGGTTTGTACCCGATCATTAATGTTCTAATTAATCGGCTCCTGCTAGTAAGTACAGCCGGAACAATTTTACTAAGGCACAGTTGTTAAAGAAAGAGGGCCCTTGTGTTTAGATTTAGATGTTAGCCGATTCAATTCATTGATTGCAATTGCATTTCTCAGTCATTAGTTATAATCTAAACAACCTGTTGTACTAAGCTGTTCGTTACTGTTTTTGAAAGACCGGGTGATTGTTGTTGTATTTTATCTCTATCTTGTGATTCAGCCGAGTGAGTTCTCTTGTAATAAGTGTTCTCAGGTAATGTTTGAAGACGTTCCTTCAGAGTGGTATTAACAACTGACAATTAGTTTAACTTTGAAAATATTAACAGCCTCTGTCACCAAGACTTTAGTCAAAATAAGAGTGTGAGGAAGGACGGGTTGCGATCCAGTCGCACCTTGTTTGCCGATTGAAATTAAGAGGTTGGTTGCTTTTAAGTAAGCCTTATCATTGTCATATTGTTTCCCAATCTGTTTGACATTTAAGCACAGGTGCGCATTTAACCACAAACCTTTCGACATTCACCTTTCAAATTAAATATTATGTCAACTGTTTTGAGTAACTGAATCGCTCTTGTCATCAATGATGGTTATATAGTTTCCATGTGTTGCAGAAGGACATTTAATAAGACAGATTGTGTCCAGTGCGGTAGTAAATACCGCTGTTTCACCCTAGAACGGGCGGGATGCAGGTCCGGCCGTCTTCTAGTCTTGGTCATATTGTCTGCGGTTTTGATTTCTGTTGCAAAAGCTTAACAATTTTAACGTATAATGTGAAAAGAATTTGGCAAATTTGTTTATTTTGTAAAGAGAATGTTTTATATATTGCTAAATAAACAGGTTGTGTGAAAGTAACGTTATAGTGGTGGGGTCTCCCTTCCACGTTTTCTCTAATTCCAGTAAGTACCAAGTATCATTAAGTAGTGTGTAAGCCTAGGGACCGATGACCTCAGCAGTTTGGTCCCATATGAAATAACGAGTACAATGCTTGTGCTTACCCAGTTTAATTAGTTCCTAAAAGGAATGGTGCTCGACGCCTATGCAGCGACTACCACTACCTGGGCGCCCGTACAATCATTGACAGCTACCCTGCTCTGAACTTGTACAATTTCTCCCACAGCTTGGCTGCGGTAAAAGTTTCTAGTGTCCTCGATTAGAAAACAGCATATCTGCAAATTTCGATGGCTGCCGAAGACGTACCAAAAACTGTGATAAACAGGTTATTGAGTCTCTATGATTTTCTCTACACGCCGTACGGACTAAAAAGCGCGGCAGAAACACGGCAAAGATTTATTGACAGCGCAGTGTTCAATTTGCCTTTTTGTTACGAATACCTACATGACATCTGAGCCGTGGCGCGGCTCTCGGGCGCAAGACGCCATCAATTACTCCTCTGGTTGAGGTTGGCACTATGAGCGATCGCGAGCGCCTCCTGTCGGAGCGGGTCCTAACGAGAGAGTGAGTACGGGAGTCTGGGGCGGACAGCAGGGGAGAACGGACATCGCGGCCGCACTCTGAGGCGACGAGAGAAGAGTTGTTGTGCACGGCCGAGAAGGGAGCGTTGAGCAAGGCGGCAGTCAGCATCGCTTTCCGGGAGACAGAGAGTTGCGGCAGTCCAGCGAGCAGACACCAGCTCCGGGAGCAGTGCTCCAGTTTGTGGACGTGACGTGGGTCGTATTTTGGCGCAGTATGGTTTGCTTGGTACGCATCTCCTGCTCCCCTTATGCCCACGTGTATTGTTCAGTCCGTATGTGCATTGAAAATGTTGCGTTCCGGCTGGAACAGTGGCCTGTGCTTTACATTCATGCAACCTGACTCATTTGTTTTGCTGCAGGCAGCTGTAATTTCAGAGATTTTTTTTTTCGTCGCTATTGTCTTAGCCTGGTGATGCCTAGTATCCGAGAACAAGACAGCTAACGTGTGACATGTTGTTTTGGGTTTTGGAGTCCTGTTTGGGCAACCTAGTTATCACGCACACAAATCTATTGCTGCCGAGTGAGGTTAGTCCTAATCTTGTGGAACTGAACTTTCAGTGACTGGCTCGTCTGCAAATTAATAGATTGAACCTTCGTGCGTTTATTTTTTTTCTTTCAATGGTGAATTTCTTGTCATTCGTGTGTTTCGCCGTTAATGATAACTGTGAGTAAGATAGCAAGGTCTTGAAGGGCTAGCGTATCGTGACTGTATTTTTGACGACTGTTTAATTTGATTTCTTGTTTATCGGTCTGGTGAAAACTTATACCAAGTTTACTAATTTCCGCCTGTGGTCCGGAAGTTAGTTTGAAGGGAAATCCGTTGGTAAATCTTTACTGGACCTGTTAACTGATCTTGCGTCGACTAATGCCATTATTAAATCGTTTTTTGTGTGCTATAAATTGTATTATCATAGACAAGGAGGCAGGGCACATTCCGTGGTCGAGGGGTGGGCACGGTTGCTGCTTTGCGCGTGGCGTCTTGTCGCTCGCTATCATTTCCCGCGTTAGTACGGGAGGCGTGAGATTTGTTTGCTCGCGGTTGTATGGCCGCTAGTCAGCTGTGCCTGCTCCCGCTTCAGGGTGTGCCGTGCTTCGTAAGGCGTACGCAGACTTTGTCACTGTTACTCCTGTGTTGCTGTCGGTCGCTTACCGAAACGTTAGTCTGTTTTTGCACGGTGGCCACTGGGACGTGACGATGTCGGCTGACGACCAGCGTTGGGGCGGTCGTCGGCTCTGAGTGGCTTCGGTCGCTTGGACTTGGACTTGGCAGTTACCTTCTGGTTTGAACACAGCAAACTTGTTTATTTGCTGTAAATTCCTAAGTAGTTTGTGAGAAAAGTTGTAACTCAGCTTTTCATGATTTTACACAATTCAAGCATTTTGGTAAGACATTTTACTATGTTTTATTTAAATGAGAATTCTTTATTGGGGTTATTCACCTGTTGAAGCTTAACATAAAATCTGTACCTTAGCTTTCATGATTTTACTTAATTTAAGCATTCTTGTAAAGCAGTCCTTTTTTTACGTTTTATTGATTGGTAATTCTTTATTTGGGTTATTCACTGGTTGAAGGTTAACATGTGTAACCAAGTTTATGTCCTTGCTTAATTGTGATTTGTTAAGTCTTTATTGCTGGAAGATCATTAAAGCTTGGGTGCTTGTAATTGCGAATACTGTTGTCTATGTTGGGGGCTACTCTTCCACTTCCACAGCCAAGCTGTCCTATATACCAGTACAACATCATAATCTTTTTGGAAACTGACCTCGACCACTTGCGTATCGTCCTTGATAAGCTGGTCACTCACGGAGTTGTGATGTTGTTGTTGTCTTCAGTCCTGAGACTGGTGTGATGCAGCTCTTCATGCTACTCTATCCTGTGCAAGCTTCTTCACCTCCCAGTACCTACTGCAACCTACATCCTTCTGAATCTGCATGGTGTATTCATCTCTTGGTCTCCCTCTACGTTTTTACCCTCCACGCTGCCCACCAATACTAACTTGGTGATCCCTTGATGCCTCAGAACATGTCCTACAAACCGATCCCTTCTTCTGGTCAAGTTGTGCCACAAACTTGTTTTCCCCAATCCTATTCAATACTTCCACATTAGTTATGTGATCTACCCATCTAATCTTCAGCATTCTTCTGTAGCACCACATTTCGAAAGCTTCTATTCTCTTCTTGTCCAAACTATTTATCGTCCATGTTTCACTTCCATACATGGCTACACTCCATACAAATACTTTCAGAAAAGACTTCCTGACACTTAAATCTATAGTCGATGTTAACAAATTTCTCTTCTTCAGAAACGCTTTCCTTGCCATTGCCAGTCTACATTTTATATCCTCTCTACTTCGACCATCATCAGTTATTTTGCTCCCCAAGTAGCAAAACTCCTTTATTACTGTCTCATTTCCTAATCTAATTCCCTCAGCATTACCCAACTTAATTCTACTACATTCCATTATCCTCGTTTTTGGTTGTGATGAACGATGACAAATACCAACTTCGGCGATTACGTACTACCTTTGTCGGACACCACAGCGACTCGTTTGGGGTGCGTTATCCTTCTGAGAAAACTGAACAAATACGCCTCCTCCCATCTTCCAACATCTACCAAGAGCTGTGTAGATTTTTAACTGTCATGAATTTCCCCACAATTTCACCCCCCTTATCCTCAACGATTAACAAGATTCGTTAGTGATTTGTCATATCTCAGAGCAAAACATCGACAATAATTGTGGTTCACTATAGGCAGAGCTTAGTGTGATTAGTGTGTTCCGAAGTGTTATATCCAAAATATTTTGTGTGCCTTTAATGGTTTGTGTATTTCTTAATCTGTGAACACAGTCTTCGAATAAGTGATTGTTTTATTATGTATATCGTAAAGTTAGGTGGAAATATTCTTAGAATATGTGATAAATACAAGATATACACTCCTGGAAATTGAAGTAAGAATACCGTGAATTCATTGTCCCAGGAAGGGGAAACTTTATGACACATTCCTGGGGTCAGATACATCACATGATCACACTGACAGAACCACAGGCACATAGACACAGGCAACAGAGCATGCACAATGTCGGCACTAGTACAGTGTATATCCACCTTTCGCAGCAATGCAGGCTGCTATTCTCCCATGGAGATGATCGTAGAGATGCTGGATGTAGTCCTGTGGAACGGCTTGCCATGCCATTTCCACCTGGCGCCTCAGTTGGACCAGCGTTCGTGCTGGACGTGCAGACCGCGTGAGACGACGCTTCATCCAGTTCCAAACATGCTCAATGGGGGACAGATCCGGAGATCTTGCTGGCCAGGGTAGTTGACTTACACCTTCTGGAGCACGTTGGGTGGCACAGGATACATGCGGACGTGCATTGTTCTGCTGGTACAGCAAGTTCCCTTGCCGGTCTAGGAATGGTAGAACGATGGGTTCGATGACGGTTTGGATGTACCGTGCACTATTCAGTGTCCCCTCGACGATCACCAGAGGTGTACGGCCAGTGTAGGAGATCGCTCCCCACACCATGATGCCGGGTGTTGGCCCTGTGTGCCTCGGTCGTATGCAGTCCTGATTGTGGCGCTCACCTGCACGGCGCCAAACACGCATACGACCATCATTGGCACCAAGGCAGAAGCGACTCTCATCGCTGAAGACGACACGTCTCCATTCGTCCCTCTATTCACTCCTGTCGCGACACCACTGGAGGCGGGCAGCACGATGTTGGGGCGTGAGCGGAAGACGGCCTAACGGTGTGCGGGACCGTAGCCCAGCTTCATGGAGACGGTTGCGAATGGTCCTTGCCGATACCCCAGGAGCAACAGTGTCCCTAATTTGCTGGGAAGTGGCGGTGCGGTCCCCTACGGCACTGCGCAGGATCCTACGGTCTTGGCGTGCATCCGTGCGTCGCTGCGGTCCGGTCCCAGGTCGACGGGCATGTGCACCTTCCGCCGACCACTGGCGACAACATCGATGTACTGTGGAGACCTCACGCCCCACTTGTTGAGCAATTCGGCGGTACGTCTACCCGGCCTCCCTCATGCCCACTATACTCCCTCGCTCAAATTCCGTCAACTGCACATACGGTTCACGTCCACGCTGTCGCGGCATGCTACCAGTGTTAAAGACTGCGATGGAGTTCCGTATGCCACGGCAAACTGGCTGACACTGACGGCGGCGGTGCACAAATGCTGCGCAGCTAGTGCCATTCGACGGCCAACACCGCGGTTCCTGGTGTGTCCGCTGTGTCGTACGTGTGATCATTGCTTGTACAGCCCTCTCGCAGTGTCCGGAGCAAGTATGGTGGGTCTGACACACCGGTGTCAATGTGTTCTTTTTTCCATTTCCAGGAGTGCATTTTAAATTTACATGATACATTGGTTTAATAGTTTCAGGAAAGTTTAGAAATAATAACCTCATCATTTCTCAGTTTTCACTCACTTCCCATGTTCAAATAATTTTATTTACATTTATTACCTATTCCGTAGGTTATTGGTAAAATTTTATACATCATGAAGGTAACATGCACAACACTGGTGTAAAATGCTACACTATTTATCGTTTATTTCACAAACCGGTTTGTGGCTGTCAAACTATCATCAAGTACAGAGATAAGTGCAGTGGAATTTTGTTAGGTGAAAGGGTTTAAACTAGTACATCTACAGAGTATCTGAATTCACAGACATGAAAAATGTTGATATTAGATTTAGAAACAAAACAAGAGGGATTATTTATTGTTAACAATAAGATTAAATTATTTCACCTCTGAAAATGGAGATACTGTCAAAATCTAGAAGTTTAAAATGTTTGATCCAACGAAAGCTTCAGTACATTCAATACTTATCTTTGTACCTGATTATAGCATAGCAGTCGAAACCAGTTTGTGAAATAAATAATAAATATTGCCGACTATTACACTGGTTCTGTGCGTGTTTCATTCATAATCAATTATTTACATTTACACTTCCGATCAAGTTTAGTGATAATCCATTAGGGAACATTCTCTGAGCTCTACGTGAATTAGAGTACAGTATATCTACTTTATCATCTCCAAACCACTCAGTTTTCACAAGCTGTATTAAAGTTCAGTGTTAAAATCACATTCACCATATACTCGTCATTTTTTGAACGCTTCTGACAAATGTAATAATTACAGGGACAATGAGAGAACTAGATAATCCTCAAATGTCCTTCGGTGTTATCTTACATCTGACTGCGCTTGTCACTATAGACCCTTAGCAAGGTCACACAGAGGAGGGTAACACAAAAGAGGGGGAGGGAGGTTGTAGGGGGAATCTAGCTCCCTCCCAGCCCCTCATTTGTTCTCATGCTTAGGAATCAGGCAAGTTCCGTACCTACACTGAAAAGATCCTTTGACCAATTTGTATTGTTGTACCACATTATTGTAGTTACGAGATGGCAGCTTTGCAACGATGTGATGCCAGTAACGTCGACGTCACACTCACGCTGCATGTGTAGTCGACATAGCACCAACACGACGCCAGCGTGCCATTTTACCAAGGCAACGAGAGGAAGCGCTGTGTGCATCTGTTTTATATCACAATTGCGACATTTAGTTGCCGTTACAGGATGCACTTTGCGATTTTCCTGTAAGCAGTACGGCGCAGCACTCCTGTAACACGATGCACGATGTCCGATGTCCTTTTCGCGATTTTTCAGTAAGCCTAGAGTTGCATACCTGAGACGTCGATTTTTCGAACACAGTGAGACGATGTCATTGGCGTGATTTTTCAGCAATCACACCTGAGGCGCCGGTAGCATGCACCATATATGAGCAGACACTTCCAGTTCTACTCAGAGAAATATGAAAAAAAAAAAAAAAAATCCTGTAGTCTCAATATTCACATCTTCTTACTGTATCATAGTGAAGTGCGTGAATACAGGATAGTTACAATTAATCTTTCATGCATTTTAATTAAGTTGTCTGGGACTTGTGGAATGTTCATAGCTTGAAGATAACGTTTTCTCCATAATCTGCAGCACCAAATCATGTTTTTCACCCCCTGGTTTGGAAAGGGCACCAGTACTACTGCTGTTGTTTCACCATATGACAAACGTCTGAACATCAGCATTATAAAGTGTTCTGCCTATTATTAACTGCATTAGAACCTACTCATGTTCCTTTCCTAGTTCTGAGATATACTGCGGTAAGAAATGTCGATGGCATGTGTAAGTACACACACATACGGCGAACGTTCAAACACGTCTCCAGTATGATGACGTGCGTACCTGTGTAGTCCATGATACTAGCCCATATGTGTATCACTTCTACAAAAGAATGTGGGGCGAACTGCCACACAGTAAAACAGATTTATGAGCGAAGCCATGCTTACTTTGTGTAGATCCATGTTGACTGTCTGCTCACGGGTTACTGTGTTTCAACCTACGTGCTGTATCAGTACTGGGGCCGAACAGTGAGGCATAACACTAACAACACAAATCGTACAGTGTACAGTAAAGGATGTATAAACACAATGTCGAAAGGACATAATTATATTTCCACAGCAGAGCAGTTGTCAAGTCATCGAATCCAGAACCATCAAACTTCTTTTTTTTTATAAAAACTGCAGTGATTTGCCTGTAGGCAGCATTACAATCGTTACTGTTGTAAAATGGCACAGTGTGTGTTCTCGTGGTGTGAATTGACAATATCGAGGAGAAGCAACAGCATTGTTGCTTGGTGCATGAAATTTAAACAGAATACAAGTATTCTGCATCCTCAGCAAGCAAGGGTCAGAGTTGTGCAACAGGCATCTTTCCAAATATCCTCAGCATTCATCTCGTGTATTAGGGATTCCCAGAACGAAAGTGCGAAGCATTCCACATATAAAGTTCAGATGACTGGACTCGCTGAACAGCATTTGCAGTTGAGGTATTAACATCAGAAGTGAGTATTTTGCACTGTGGACTTGATTAGGACATACACACACCACTGACATCTGAACCACACATCTAGCAAGTGTTCAATCTTCCGACAGCAGCAACGCAATGATCCAGAGTAAATTTAGTTCAAAATAAAGTCACTGTATCCAATAATCCCCTGTGGTGGGACACTGTCAAATGTAATTTTGTTAACTCATGATGATAATAATAGTAATAAAAACGGTACTACTACTACTACTACTACTACTACTACTACTACTAATAATAATAATAATAATAATAGGCCCGGCAAAAGAATAGGCCTCTGGTACGTTCTGCCACTCGCAAAAGGCGACGAAAAGAACAAACCACTAATAGGGTGTGATTAGTTGGTTCAGGACACAACTAAAGAAGCCTCGGACAAGCGCCGTCATGGTCGGGGACGACGCTTGAACCCTATGCTAGCCCACAATGGTAACGACACTGCTAGCCAACTGGAAAATGATTAAAATCCAATTAGAGGTGTTTTGCAGGATATGCTTCTTGCAACCACCCTAGAGGGAAAACAGAGGATGAGATGGTCAGATGAAGTTAATCGACACCTCATGTTCTGTTATTACCAAGCAACAAACCTCGGAACCAACACAACTGGATACAGATCACAAGTATACACAACATTTATTACCAGATACCCAGAATTAAAATTTTTAACAGAACAACGACTAGCTGATCAGATCCATGTAATAATCAAAAATACAGGATACCTCAGTCAGAATTAGAAAACATCAAACAACAAGTACAACAAATACTAGTGCAAAATAATGTGCAATCGGAAGAAGAAGAAAGTACAGTAATGGACTCAAACATCCCAGAGCAAACAAACAAAGAACAACACACATCAATTAAACAATCAGAGGAAAACGAAATCTTAAGACTGCCACCAGAACAAGTGCAAATAGAACATGAAGTGACACACATGTTAGATATAGAAGAAAAATTTCAGCTGACATATATAGAATACAAAGACACAAATACAGACATTAGACCATTCTTGCATAGACAGCCAAATAGTCGAAACAATAAAAACTATCAACACAATCACACACAACAAAATAAATGAAAACACAACTATGGAAGAGTTACAACTAATGGTTTATATAGGAGCACTCACTACTCTAAATATACACACCAGGCAGAGATCAGAACCAGCCAACACACAGAAGAAACCCACAAAATCAGCATGGCAACACAGGCTACAGATCAGAATAGAAAAACTGAGAAAAGACATTGGACAGCGAACACAATTTATAAGACATCAAATGTCAGAAAAAAGAAAAAGGTTAGGTAAAATCTCACAACAAGAAGTGATAGAGCAATCAGATGAAAAGAAGCAGAAATTACAAGCATTGGCCAAACGACGTAGAAGATACAAAAAAAGTGAAAATAGAAGGAAACAAAACCAAACATTCAACACAAACGAAAAGAAATTTTACCAGACAATGGATAAAACACACATTAAAATAGACAATCCACCAAACATAACAGACATGGAGGAAACAAAACCAAACATTCAACACAAACGAAAAGAAATTTTACCAGACAATGGATAAAACACACATTAAAATAGACAATCCACCAAACATAACAGACATGGAACGCTTCTGGAGCAACATATGGTCAAGCCCAATACAACATAAGAGACATGCCCAGTGCATACAATCAGAAGCAGACACATACAAGATGATACCACATATGCCTGAAGTGATAATTTTGCAACTTGAAGTCACCCAAGCAATTAATTCTATGCGCAATTGGAAAGCTCCTGGAAAAGAATAAATAGTAAATTTCTGGCTAAAGAAGTTCACCTCAACACATTCACATCTAACTAAATTATTTAACAGTTACATTGAAGACCCACACACAGTCCCTGATACAGTTACACAAGGAATAGCTTATCTGAAACCTAAAGATCAAGCAGACACAGCAAACCCAGCAAAATATCTCCCCATAACATGCCTACCAACAATATACAAAATATTAACTTCAGTCATTACACAGAAATTAATGACACACACAACACAGAACAAAATTATAAATGAAGAACAAAAAGACTTTTGCAAAGGAGCACAAAGATGTAAAGAGCAACTGACAATAGATGCAGAGGTGACATATCAAGCTAAAACCAAAGGTCGCTACACTACGCATACATTGATAACTGAAAAGCTTTTGATAGTGTACCCCACTCATGGTTACTACAAATATTGTAAATATACAAAGTAGATCCTAAATTGATACAGTTCCTAAACATAGTAATGAAAAATTGGAAAACCACTCTTAATATCCAAACAAATTCAAATATCACATCACAGCCAATACAGATTAAGAGTAGAATATACCAAGGAGACTCATTAAGTCCTTTCTGGTTCTGCCTTGCTCTGAACCCACTATCCAACATGCTGAATAATACAAATTATGGATACAATATTACTGGAACGTACCAACACAAAATCACACATTTGCTATAGATGGATGATCTAAAACTACTGCCAGCAACAAATCAGCAACTCAACCAATTACTATAGATGACAGAAGTATTCAACAATGATATAAATATGGCTTTTGGAACAGACAAATGTAAGAAAAATAGCATAGTCAAGGGAAAACATACTGAACAAGAAGATTACATATAGGATAACCACAGTGACTGCATAGAAGCGATGGATAAAACAGATGCCTATAAATATCTAGGATACAGACAAAAAATAGGAATAGAGAATACAAATATAAAAGAAGAACTAAAAGAAAAATATAGGCAAACACTAACAAAAATACTGAAAACAGAATTGACAGCAAGAAACAAAACAAAAGCTATAAATACTTATGCTATACCAATATTGACCTACTCATTTGGAGTAGTGAAATGGAGTAACACAGACCTAGAAGCACTCAATACATTTACATGATCACAATGCCACAAATATAGAATACATCACATACATTCAGCAACAGAAAGATTCACATTAAGCAGAAAGGAAGGAGGAAGGGGATTTATCGACATAAAAAAACCTACATTATGGACAGGAAGACAATTTAAGAAAATTCTTTTTAGAACGAGCAGAAATTAGTAAAATACACAAAGCAATCACTCATATAAATACCTCATCTACACCACTGTAATTTCATAACCACTTCCACAACCCTTTAGACCACATAACATCAGCAGATACGAAGAAAGTAAATTGGAAAACGAAAACACTATATGGCAAGCACCCATATCATCTAACACAGCCACACATCGATCAAGACGCATCCAACACATGGCTAAGAAAAGGCAATAAATACAGTGAGACGGAAGGATTCATGATTGCAATACAGGATCAAACAATAAACACCAGATATTACAGCAAACATATTATTAAAGATCCCAATACCATAACAGATAAATGCAGACTTTGCAAACAACAAATAGAAACAGTAGATCACATCACAAGCGGATGTACAATACTAGCAAATACAGAATACCCCAGAAGACATGACAATGTAGCAAAAATAATACATCAACAGCTTGCCTTACAACAAACTTATAAAACAACACGTTCCCACATACAAGTATGCACCACAAAATGTACTAGAGAATGATGAATACAAATTATACTGGAACAGAACCATTATAACAGATAAAACAACGCCACATAACAAACCTGACATCATAATCACCAATAAAAAGAAGAAATTAACACAACTAATCGAAATATCCGTACCCAATACAACAAATATACAAAAGGAGAAAAAACTGAAAAATACATCCAACTGGCTGAGGAAGTGAAGGATATGTGGCATCAGCATAGTTTTTTTATTTATATTACTAAGCCACTCATGTGTGTTTTGATATTCCATGGAAGAGTGTCAATGTAATTCTCACTATAATTGTACCCTCAACATCGCGTATCTTTCACAAACACTACACTGTTGCCACACCTAATGTTCAGTACACTACACAAGGTAAGGTTTACAGCACATCATGTGCACTATTACTAAGAGCGATCTGAGGAAGAACTACATCCATACAAAAAACTCACAAGCCACTGTATAGAGCACAGGGGAGGGTATATCATATCCTCTTCTCAGAGACATCTGAGGACCTGTGAATCCAATGTCGAGGCTAGATACGGCACATGCACATAAATCGACCAGCACTTTCGTCCACAGACACTGTAGAAATGAGGAGTTACAACTCATATCACAATATTAACTTTCATTATTTAGTTTTATATATTAAAAATAATTCGTCATGGAGAACGATCGTAGGCAAATTAGACACGCTAAAGCATGCTTTAGGTAGGTGGGGGGAGGCGATTGGTAAACAACACTAGGGTAGGGATGACAACTACACACCTAAATATCAGCTCACCTATTCATTAGTGTGATGCTGCTATTCACGAGAATGTTTTATTTCAGTGACTGCTGTTCACAGAGTGTCAGAGTTGGCACCTCACCTGAGATTGATTTCTGGCACATGGTAGTTGAAATAGAGGATGCAGGAAGGTCCAGCTCACATAAATACATCGATATCAACTGTGCAATAGCCTACTGCACATTAAGAGCCAATTAGTCAATGAATGCAGGCCTGACAACACCAACGATGACATCAATGTTTCCACCAGCAGTGAGCGTCTTAGTGGCCCAATTGTAAGGGTTTTCAGAGGGATGCAAACTGTTGAATTATGTGATGATGTGTTGCAAACATGCGGGTTTTATATGATGCAATATGAGTCGGCCATGACCAAATACATTCACTAAGTGACGATGTAAAGAATGTATTCTATGCCATTCTGTGAAGTATTATACATCATCACCTGTGTGCTGGCCCTGTTCTGAGTGATTCCATAGTAGCCCTCAACTGGGATTAGACACATAGTTAATTTAGAGCACGTAAAAAAATTATTTGGTAAATACTGTAGCTTGTGGTTTTGACACAGAAAAAATGACATGTATATAGAGGATGTAATAAAAGTCAGTATTTATTTTAAGAGTTACAATACTTGTACAATTTACTTCGGTATAAATTAACATGTGTTCATAACTGAGAAATATGCTGTCTGAGTTTGACTCTGAGGAGAGTGGTCTAAATGTATATACTTAAAACATGAATTTATAATAAATCAGTTTTTGCTACAGCTTGTAACATGTGCATTTAATTCATACCATTTTACAACAACAAAAATTGTAGTGCTCTCTACATGCAAACCACTAATTTGTAAGTTCTACAGTTTCTGTAACAAATAAAATTTGATTGATGATTGGAGATTCGGTGACCTGACAACTGGTCTGTTATGGAAATATAACTATGTTACTTTGACATTATAAAAATGGTTCAAATGGCTCTGAGAGGTATGGGACTTAACATCTATGGTCATCAGTCCCCAAGAACTAATAACCGCTTAAACATAGCTAACCTAAGGACATCACACAACACCCCTTCATCACGAGGCAGAGAAAATCCCTGACCCCGCCGGGAATCGAACCCGAGAACACGGGCGGGGGAAGCGATAATGCTACCGCACGACCACGAGCTACGGACTTGACATTATATTTACACATCTTCTACAAGTTCTACAACAGGTAGAGACAATGGACCATACATATAACACACACTAGATTTGATTCATGAATGTGAGTGTGCTCCTCAGCATTCGAGTTGCTTTACATACTTAGTTTCCGCGTAAACTAGTAGCACAGGGCATATAAAATCACTGTTCGTTTTGTGGAACCATCGCATTTTCAATGGTCATCACTATATGGAACACTCTACCTGACGAGCAGGTGATAGTGGGGATCCTCACAGAATAATCTGATAATTCAGATATTTATTTTCAGTTTTGTTCTGCTGATAGTGTTTCATAGTGGTCCTATATGGCGGTTATACGATAATTAAACTTTCACTACTTGAGCCAGTGCAAAAGAAAACAATCTTTTGTATGGGTATGAAACTTCATGTGAAAGATGTTCAAACTGTGCACTGCAGGATCTGTGTTCTTAGTATTATGACTTACTGTTGGGCTCCAGCAATGGTAGAGTGACATAGATTGAAACACAAGCATCAGCGTACAGACAGTCAACATGGGCCTGGACAAGATGAGCATAGCTTTACTAATATCGCTAACATTTTTCTCCACATTCTTTTGTAGCATTGATATACATACGGGCTGGCATCATGGATTATACAGGTATGCACGTAATCATATTGGAAGTGTGTTTGAATGCTCACCATATGTGGGTATATTCACGCATCTCAAAAAATTGTTTACTGCAATATATCTCAGAACTAGGAGAGAAACATCAGTTGGCTCTAATACAAATACTTACTGTACGACATGGGTACCAAAGTATATAGGGCTTGTATTTAAACTGATTGTTGTTCAGCGAAACGACAGCAATGATACTGCTCCTCTCCAAACCAGGGGTTGGAAAACGTGATTTGGAGCTACAGATTGTTGACAAAGTGTGACATTCAAGCAGTGAATGATCCACAGCTACCAGCAACATAATTTAAATATGAGATAGTTTATTGATTGGCACCAAATTAATACTTCCGTGCGACGTCGACAATGCTGGCATCGCATCGGTGCGACGGTGGCACTGTTCACTCGTCCATTTGCAACAATTTTAATAGCAATAAATTGTTAATGAAATGGTCTTCTCACTTCAGAGCACAGAAAACGACTGATTGTCGTTGGATGAGAACAAAGTGGGAGGAACTGGGATGGGTGAAAGCTTGATTCACATTGAACGACTTGTCTCCCACCTACCACTCCATCTCCCCTCTCCTCCCTTCCTTGGGTGACCTTTCCACGTGCCGATTGTGACGTATGACATGTGTAATTGCTTCACCTGTAACATGACACTATAGGTCATTTTGAGGTTACCTAGTTCTTTCCTTGACCCTCTACTGCAAGAGTGCTGGAGGATTATTGTTACCATCAGTGACTCCATGTTGCACAAGGTTTTGTGTAGTTTCATTGTTAAAACTGGAACACGATTAATTGAGTTTTAAATAGCACTCACAGTAAAGCAGGTTTAGTTGAGTGCTATGGTTATATAATAAAAGAATTCATTTGTCTGACTCATTTCGACAAGTTTTCAGCACTGTTGGGAAGTCATCAGCCTGGATAATGACAAAGCTGGGTGACTGCTGATATAAACTGGGTAACTTGATTTTTTGTCCATGGAACTAATAACAAATAACTTTGAAAATCTGTTTGATATAATATAAAAATTTCAGTCGTGGTTAATTATTGTTTAGCTGACAGTTGTAATAATAATCTACTTTTATATGAAGTTTGTAATGTTTACAGAAAAGTACTGCCGATTTTAACATATTTATACCTGTAAATGATGACTATTGTACGAGGACGAACAACTGTAAATTAGCTGTAAGAATCAATCCAGACGAGATAAACCATCTCTGACATTTAGAGGACGGGACCGACAACTTGAGTGCAGTAAAGTAAGATAAAACTATAACTAAAATTTAGTAACTGCAGTTGTTCATCAAAGCTTATTAATTGAAGGAAAAAAATTGAGAGTAAGAATCATTACTTGCAGATGGTGACAGACAACTGTGCCTGTGAAGTTTGTTGTAACAGATTACAATCAGGCTATCTGTTCTGCCAGAGAACATAAATGTCGTGAATTATAAATTCTCACAATAACCTGCAATAAGTCTGTAGGATACTTACGTTTAGCCTGTGATGGTTGAGAGTAACATTACATCTTTTTGTGATTTCCAACGAACAAAAGGGAAAGGGTCACAACTAAAGAAATCATTTTTACCACTTTAATTTGTAAATAATTATTTCGATGATATTTGCAAAAATGAAACAGTAGGTAAGAAGAATAAGGGTCTAGAGAATTCAACGACGTTCTACAGCTAGTTTCATTGAACAAATACAACAAAACCAGTAAGCTAGTACAGGAAAAAATAAGACGCACAGTAACTGGTTTCTCTGGGATAAAGGTTGTAGTGTAAATTTAATATGTGAACACATTTATAAATAAAAGCACGTAAGATTATGTTTATCCGGTTATTGGCCCGTGCACCAACTATGAAATTGGCAAAGACAGTACAAGCATCAGAAAGGAGATTAACTTCCCATACAGATACGTACTCTTGCATGAAGAGGTCGAAATTCCTTTGACAATAATCCTTTGATACTACTTGCTGCCGTATTATTTGATATGTTGTTCGACATTAATGCGGCTATGCATTAATGAGGCTATGAGGTCATTTAGAGAACTGAGTACTGTTGTATCTAGAATATTAATCAGATACTTCAGGTTTCTTGTTGGCAGAATTTCTAAAGGCCTGTTATTGTTCCTAAAAACCGAAAAGTCGGTCTCGAGATGTCATAATGAGTTCTGTTCAGTACAACCCGTTGGTCTACAGTTCTAATCGTTCTGTTCGCCTTGAGCGTCTCCTAGCTCGTAGCAGAGAGTGATACTGACAACTGGGTGAAACACACACAGAAAATCCAGTAATGCCTTGCCTGATCAATACATGGCTGTGTAGCGAGACTATTCTGATGGAATGCCCGCGGCTATGCCTGTCTCACCAGAAATAGATCAATCTCATTCATCTCCGCGACAGTTTGGATCACAGTTCCTGGGCATACCACGACCTGCATTTCTCACCTGGCAACATCACTTGGCTCTATCAACAACCATACAATGGCATAGCCACCCCAACGCTCCCAGACATTGCTAGATTCTCAAGGAAAATATACACACATTTGAATAAAAACAAAAATCCTAATTAAAAGAAAGCACCTTATAAGGTCCTAAAATTTTAATACGCCATACCTCCCTCTTTACACTGATTTAACTCTAGGTCCTAAGGCTAAGGCAACTTTCTGCGCGGTTTTTCCCTTCTTACCTCTTCCCCCCTTCCATGGGAACGATGCCAATAATGGTGGTAAGGATTCTGGTGTGCCCTGAAACAGTCGGATGCGCTCAACGCCGACAACTATTGTTTGAGTATGGAGCAGCAGTTAACACGCTCACGGGCAAGGTCATTTAAGCTACTTGGTACCGACCCCGACAATGGGCAAAGAAATTGTTCGTCTTTCGCTTCTGGGTGTAAGGGTTCGTCGACATCATCCGTTGCCGTGCATGTTGTTTAGATGACTCGGCATTCCGTTGCCTCATCTGTTCCTAACTTTCTAATGCCTTTGTATCTGCCTTTTGCATATGACTACATACCCTCCCTAAAGTCCAAGCGAAATTCTGTAACGACTCCGTAATTTTTCCCTACTTTATGAGTCACTTCTTGAAATAGCTGTGGGCTCTTCCAGTCATATACTCGTACCACCTCGTACGTTGGTAAATACGTACCCATTCCGTTTTGCCTTACGCATGATGGTATAAAATGAGTTTTCCTCATTTTTATGAATTTGTATTAAATGAGAAAGTTTATCAACGGTGGTGTGAAGTTAGTAGCCTAGTCAGAGATTAATGTCTGTGGAAAACTGATCTCCAACAACCACCATGGCTTGAGACACTGTGTCAGCTGCTGATTTGGAACAGCCTCTATTTCCTTGTGATCTGCACTGAACGAAAGGAAGTTCCCCATGATACGTCCCTGCCAAGTAACATACACTCATGCTCATAAATTAAGGATACTTGCAGAATGTGTCACTACACAAAACTGACGCTAATAGCATAGGCACATAGGGAACACACACGACACAGATCTGTAAGTCCACGGTATCGGTGATAAGTTGAGAAAACCGTCCAGAAACACATGTGCTACAAAACGCCACTGTTTCCTGCGCATGTATCCCGATACCAATATGGGATACGATCACCATGCACACGTACATAAGCCGCACAAGGGGTTGGCAGACTCTGGATACGTCGACCAAGAGCATCCCAGACGTGGTCGATGGGGCTTAGGTTTGGAGAAGACGCAGTCCACTCCATTCACCTGATATCTTCTGTTTCAAGGTGCCCCTCCACGATGGCAGCTCAATGTGGCCATGCGTTATCATCCATCAGGAGGAAGGTGGGACCCACTGCACCCCTGAAAAGGCGGACATACTGGTGCAAAATGAAGTCCCGATACACCCGACCTGTTACAGTTCCTCCGTCAAAGACGTGCACTAATCATAATCCCATCCCACACTATCAAACCACGACCTCCATACAGGCCCCTTTCAAGGTCATTAAGGGGTCGGTATCTGGTTCCTGGTTCACGCCAGATGAAATCCCAGCGAGAATCACTGTTCAGACTTTACCTGGACTCGTCTGTGAACATAACCTGGGACCACTGTTCCAATGACCAAGTACTGTGTTCTTGACACCTGGCTTTACGGGCTCTCCTGTGACCAGGGGTCAGTGGAATGCACCTTGCAGGCCTCCGGGCGAATAAAGCATGTCTGTTTAGTCGTCTGTAGACTGTGTGTCGGGAGACAACTGTCCGAGTGGCTGCCGTAAGGTCCCGAGCAAGGCTCCCTGCAATATTCCGTGGCCGTCTGCGGGCACTGATGGTGGGATATCGGTCTTCGTGTGATGTTGTACACTGTGGACGTCCCGTAATGTAGCGCCTGGACACATTTCTTGATTGCCGAAATCGTTGCCATAATCATGAGATCATGGCAAACGGAGGGCCCATGCTACGACCTGCTGTGTTTGACCAGCCTCCAGTCGCCCTATTATTCCACCCCTCATAACGTCATCAATATGTGTTCTTGTCATTTTCAACACACAGTCACAATAAGCATGTCTGGAAACATCTGCACACTTACTCGCAGCACCCTATTTTCACGTGCACAATACACCTCTGCGTATGTGGACTGCTGCAGCGCCACCGTGCGACGACCACAGGTCAAATGCACAGCATGGTCATACCCCAATGTGATTTAAACCCGCAAACCGCCCACCAGAGCGTTGTTTCACCATGTATCAGCATTATCCTTAATTTATGAGCATGAGTGTAGTTTGATGAAACTTGGACCATACATTGTTTTAGTATAGTGCAGTACAGAAGGTAACTGAAAGAAATACGCAATGAGACCAGCAGTAAGGACACTTTTTTTTCAAAAATAGTTACACTGACGTCACTGTGGTTCATGATGATCTCCTAGACTTTACACGAAGCAAGAGACGGTTCTTAATATGGCGTGTGATCACCTCGGACTTCAGTGCATGTTCTTCAACGTGCTCCCGTGATGGCCACAAGGCTAGTAAGGAGTTTTGTGGTAGGGCCTTCCATTCCTCCGCCATATTCGATAATGTTGGGTGTGTTACGTGTTTCCAGCACTCGCCATATAAGGGTGTGTCCAGCAACGTCAGCCCACGCACAACAGCATGTTTAGCTGCTCCGACTAGTCACCACAGCGCTTCCATACTACCTGTCCTGAAGAAACGGACGTACTGTTCCAGGTCGACGCAACACGAAAAGATGCAGAGTCCCCGACAAAGTTCAGGTTGACCTGACTAGCTACAACCCAAAACACTAGATGCCAGTACCAGTAACAAAACTGAGAGAAAACGCAGCAGTCGACTCTTTGAACAGACCACCACGGACCCACAGCTGAAAGCGAGTAAAATTCTGGGCGTGGAACTCACCTGTCGCCAGTAGAGGAGTACAGAGCAGTGCAGAGAGCAGCAGCATCGTGAGTTCTCAGTTATAGCCAGTGTGCTCCGCGCTCTGCCTTTCAGTACTCTTTTCTACTGATCGCCACTTTCATTGCGCGTGTTTAACTTACCGCACTTCCACGGTGGAAACATAATGGCCGCTGCAGATATCAATAAATGAAAGCTTTCTCTTGCTACTTTAATGAACTTCTTCACGTACTCGATTTACGGCACTTTAAGAAGAAATGTGTGGAGGTTCATGAGCCATTAATGTTCAGACGTATTTATAAATATTTTACGACTGACCTTAATTTCACTAGGGTCAATACGTATCTCTAATGAGATACCCTTCCACCACAAAAGTGGTAGCATATGCCTTAATAGTTGGAGTAAAGCGTATGTTGGTTTACTGGAACTGACAAGACAATATTTCGGCTTTGAATCCTTTCCATGAAGCGTGGAAGCGATTTTATTATTAACCTGATTGATATCATTTTTATTTAACAATTCATTCTACTTTGTGCAGAAATTTTTATTGTGTATTGCAATTAATGAACTAAACATTTATTAATTTTAATTGTTACGCACAAATAGCTCATACAAATACTCAGCATATTGCCTTATATTAACCGAATGTGTATTGAAATTAATGAACTAAACATTTATTAATTTTAATTCTTACGCACAAATAGCTCATACAAATACTCAGCATATTGCCTTATATTAACCGAATGTGTATTGCAATTAATGAACTAAACATTTATTAATTTTAATTCTTACGCACAAACAGTTCATACAAATACTCAGAATATTACCTTATATTAACCGAACAAGTACGAGGGCGTGATAAACAATACCTCCAAATTTTTATGTGAAAACTGTTAAAGATATTTGAATAAAACAAACATTATTAAGGTTCACATCTTCATTCTTGGTTTATACATGTTTGCAGCCTTCTGCCGCTAGAAACCTCCGAATTTTAGTGTGTAAAGTTACGATGTGTAACGTGACCACATGAGTGCGTGAGAAACAGCGAGCTGTAATCGAGTTTCGAATTCGAAGAGCTCATCCATACATGGAGCACCAGATCCTTCACCAAGACAATGGCAGACCACATACGAGCGCTACGATATCTCCAACAATCTGACGACTTGGGTTCACTGTCGTTCATTGTTCTCCACGCCGTACCGACATGACCCCACGCGATTCTCATCCGTTTCCAAAACTTAAAGATTACCCTTAAGAATTTCACTTTGATAGTGATGAAGCGGTGTAAGGAGAGGTGAGGCTGTGCCACCGTCAACAATCAAACAGTTCACAGTGACGGTATCAACAAAGCGGTCTTTCGTTGGGAGATATATGTTCGCTGCCAGGGTGTATACGTTGAGAAAGGTACATGGTGACCCGAAAGTCCGATAACATCTGAAAATGTTCTAATTCAGGGAAATATGTAGGTAGATAGGTAAAACTTAACAAACACTCCTTAAATGACATTAGGTCTTACTGAAACCAAAAACGAGTACAAAAACAGGTCAGCAGATGGTGCTGGGCAGCAACACGTCAGTGACGCCACGTCAGCAATCAAAATGGTTCAAATGGCTCTGAGCACTATGGGACTTAACATCTATGGTCATCAGTCACCAAGAACTAATAACCGCTTAAACATAGCTAACCTAAGGACATCACACAACACCCCTTCATCACGAGGCAGAGAAAATCCCTGACCCCGCCGGGAATCGAACCCGGGCATGGGAAGCCAGAACGCTACCGCACGACCACGAGATGCGGGAGCGCCAGCAATCGGAGCGTGTTGACATTACGAGAAAAGGCAATGTTAGTGAAGCTCTGCTATCAGAATGGAGAATCTCATACTGCAGATTTACGATGCTTTCGGTATAGGAAGCTATCCGATCTGGTAAAGTTCCTCGCACAAGTATTACTCTGAAGAAAATGATAACGAAGTTTGAAGCTACGGGTTATTTAGAGGATCGTTCCGGTAGTGGACGACCACAAGCAAGTGCTACGGTTGCTAGTACAGTTCAGGAAGAAATGGAGACTTCAGCGGCTTCTTCTTCGAAAGGTGAAGTCAGCTCTCGTGAAGTCGCATTCCACGCACCGCTGTATGGAGAGCACTGAGGTGTACTGTACAATGTTATCCAAACAAAATCCAGCGTCATCATAAACAGTCACGCTGTGAGCATTTGTTGTGCAAGCACTTCAAAAAATGTGGGAAGATGACCATTGGTGGTCAGGCTTGTTGTGGATCGATGTCCGTTTCATACTTTCAGATTCTGTCAACACTCGTAATTGCAGAATTTCGGCTACCGAAAACCGCATTGAGTGATGAGAAAGTCAGGGTGTGTTGCGATGCATCACATGAATCGTGATCGGAACCTTTTCCTTCGAGAAAATGTGGGGCGCTGCTTTTCAATCTGTCAGCGTGATGGCAGCGAAGTATACCGACATGTTCCAGAATCGCCTCATCCCTAGGCTGGATGATAAATGCCTGCAGGAGGGTACGACTTTTATGCAGGATAGCGCTCCACCGTATGTGACTACATATGTTAAAGATCTCTCCACACATTATTGGTGAAGATCGCACCATAAGCCACCAATTGCGTGTATTTCGCCTTCCGGGTGCCCAGATCTCAATCCGTGTGATAATTGGTTGTGAGGTTAACTGAATTCTCAAGAGTACCGCAATCGTCCTACCTCATTAGGCACGCTAAAAGACAACATCCGACGGCAATTTCTCACCGTATCTACTGATACGCTGTACAGTGCTGTTCACAACGTTGTCCCTCGACTGCAGGTAATGTTGAGAAAGGCGGCCGACACGCTGAGTATTTGTTATAAAGATCATATTCTTTGCTGAAAATTAAGCTTTATGATATATATTGCTGTTGTGCCATATGAAGCGCGGTCTGTTGGTCATTTTCTACACTTTTTCTGGTTTCAATTGAAACCGCATGTCATTTCAAGCACACTGGTCAATTTTTCCTTTTCTACCTGCATTATTCCGTGAAGTATTCGATTTTAAAATATTCTGTCACCCGTTGAGAATAAAGATGTAGAATGTTACTAAACTTTTTAATTCAAAAAAGCTTAAAAAGTTTTCACATAAGACACTCTGAGTCATAATTTTTCTGCAAGCTCTTGTACTCGTATGTTAGCCTATACATCACTCCTCACGATACATTGTTATACGTATTATCAAAAATGTAAAAAATAGCATTAATTAACTAACCACTTACATTTCAACTGAAAACAATTACTATTCGAAAATACTTAGCCTATATAACAAAAAATGTTCTTGGTAATAAGGGAATATAGGATTATCTGTCTCCTATACTGCTAATTTGCTAATTTCGAAAGCCTCATAACATCTTTGTGGGGCTCACCAAAGCCAGACACAGCTTATGAACGTAAACAGAGAAAAGTCCTAGATTCTTTATTTTTATTTCTAACTCTAATTCCGCGCGGGATTAGCCGAGCGGTCTTTGGGCGCTGCAGTCATGGACTGTGCGGCTGGTCCTGGCGGAGGTTCGAGTCCTCCCTCGGGCTTGGGTGTGTGTGTGTGTTTGTCCGTAGGATAATTTAGGTTAAGTAGTGTGTAAGCTTAAGGACTGATGACCTGAGCAGTTAAGTCCCATTACATTTCACACACATTTGAACATTTTTTTCTGACTCTAATATTAGGGAAACAGTTAGTGAATCACCGATTATCCTGATCCATATTTCGCAATTGTGACTAATAAATGATGTTATAATTACCAATGTCTCTCCAGAATCCCTCTATCTAGACCGTGGAAAGGCTAAACTTTTGTTGACACCGTCGTGTAAGTGCTAGATCATCACAATGGTGACCCTGATTACCCTATAACGGAGTCTGGCGATGCTCCTCCCTCGTCGCCTATGTTACTAAGAGCGGGCGGCCGCTGCTGCCGACTGGTTCTAGGTGCTTCAGTTTGGAACCGCGCGACCGCTATGGACGCAGGTTCGAATCCTGCCTCGGGAATGGATGTGTTTGATGTCATTAGGTTAGTTAGTTTTAAGTAGTTCTAAGCTCTAGAGGACTGATGACCTAAGATGTTAAGTCCCATAGTAATCAGAGCTACATTGATTTTTTTTTGAACCCTGACATGATAATATTTCGGCTCTGAATCGTTTCCATGAAACATGGAAGCAATTTTATTATTAATCTGATTGATGAACCGGGTGACAATAAGTACTAGTCGATTGAACATAGCAGTATCTTGTTTTCGACTGCTACCTAGGCTGACAAGAAACCTAGTGAGTGCGAGGTCGCAAGAGGCCAATGATGTTTAAGGCATTCGACGCCCCTCATATTGTCCACCGTGTATCCACAATAGTCATTGCTAATGGCAACAGGGGCGGGACTGGAAGTATACAATGGTTAGCACATCAAGAGGCTACGGAGCGTAACTGAACGGCTTACTCGATAAGTAACTTAAAACAGTGCAACAGTGTTAGTGGTGTTGATACAAAGCAGAATAATGACAACAATAAACAAAGCACACTTTGCGTATTATCTCAAAGTTGCCGAAGGTGACATTTCGTCAGAGAGGAACCCAAGAAATTTCGCAGAGTGGTAAAGAAGTGGCAAACAAAATATTAGCCCTTGTGCAGCGTCAGTCAATGGAATGTGTGGTGTCATATACGCTCGACCGCGCGGACAGTGTACAAGAGGAGTACAATGATGACGAATACTTGCTTAACAAGTGAAAATCATTCTGAAACAGGTGGCGGGCCACATAGTACATCATCGTTGTCGGACAGGGAGCCACAAACCCCGTCTCCAAGGCAACGTAGTAAAGGGAGAGGACTAAACGTCATTATGCTCGTGGAAGATTATATGCAGGATAGTAAAAAAGGCAATTATGGTTACTTAAGGTAGAAGGAGAGAGAATTTCGTTTTAATAGGTTATTGCGGTGGAGAGAGAGCGTAAGATCTGCTGTCTGTTGTATCTTGTTTTATGTGCCACGATTAGTGGTGACCGTCGAATGAGAAATTTACCAAATCCTGGACGTCGGCCGCGTCCTCTCCTTCTTCCTTAAGTGACCAATGAAACGAACTATCTTTTTAAATTATGACGTAATGGCAAACGCAGTGAACAATAGCAACAAAATATAAGTGACACTGCATAGCTAGAATGCACCAGTAGACCCAGAAGAAGGCCGCTGCAACCGTGGCCGAAACGTTGGTTTTTCTGCAGCAGCAGTAGTTTTATACGGTGTGACGCGGTACAATACCCAGAAAACTTTTATTTCCATCGAAAGCTTGTTGGATAGAACAAGGAAACAAAGTGCCAATGCATTTGAGTTAACGGAGCGTGATGCCACGAATTAGGCTTCTCTGCAAGAAGGAGTGCGAAAGGCGTTAGATATATATTTGTGTGTGTTGCCACCTGATGTGTCAAGCAAGGTGCAGGGAGAATTTGACGGGAGGCACAGGAATAACGACAGCTTTGTAAGAGATGGAACAGTGACCTGAGTCGGCGATGAAAGGCTGTTTTTTCAACTGATACGTTATGGCTGACCCGAAGTCAAAGACGTCGATATTAGCGTCAGCCACAGTGTAGGAACTATGGAAAAGTAAGAAATTTTGGACACAACTGTATGCAGAATAGAGTGCAGTATAGGAAGCTAAGGTATGAGAGTAGCCAAACGGTAAACCGCTATGGGGGCACCAGGACTGTTGAGAGGCACATACATTAAATTGTAGCATGACTGAAACAAATTTAGAAACATAATTTTATTCACAAGGATTTGTGGATGAAAGAGAACACAAGTTTTTGTTGGACACAGATTTGCACGGGTGTGCCAAATTTGCACCTCGTAGGAAAGAGGCAGTTTAACATGACATGACATGAATTGTGGGGAGTCTGTGGTACTTCCCTAGGACTGGTGACACTGTTTTTTCAGGTGGGGCCAAACATTTCTCGAAATGTATGGATGTTTCGCCTTACCGTTACTGCGTGATCTGACGGTCAAGTTTCTCGTACTAAACTTGACGCTAAAATTTATTTTGGACAACACATAGTCATCACACTGGCAACATATAACAGATCTCAGTGAGACAGCATTTCATTTGGGGAACCACTTTGTCAGCACCAAAATTCCACGATGTTCATCTCACGCGAAAGAAAGCCAATGTCACTGCACTAGGCCACAATAAGGTAACTGAAGGTACGGAAAAACTGCAGTGGGTGAAATTAAGAACCAAGCAGTGAACGTGTTCTGTGTGGTCGAGCCACTTCAAGATAACTATGGATTAGTTAAAGCAATGTGTTTTGTAGAAAGGCATGTTATACACACACGAGAGAGTTGTAGTAGTAGGGCTACCAACTACCTGTACCGCAGTCCAAGTCTGCAGCATTAGTTGGCGCTGCAGTTGCAAAGGAAATTCAAAACTCCACAACGGTGGATGGCGAGAAATTAAAAAAAGAATTGATAGAAAATTTAAAAATTAAAGATGGTACTAGCCGAAATTTTAAAATGCAAGAAGGTGTGAAATTCAAAATAAATTTTAGAAGTTCAGGACTGCCGAATAAGTCTAGTTGTGCTCTGTATCCCCCCCCCCCCCCCCCCCCCCCCCCAGCTCGCTCCCCATCCCACCTCTCTGTCGGCCTACCACAACTCCTCTCCATCCAGTAACAGAGTAGTATGAAAACGACGTGTAAAAATGGCAGCTTCACGTAAAATGGCAAAGCATCACAAATTACTGTATTTTCACACCTGTATTATCATTTTACCAAAAATACATAAGCACCTAATATTCTGCTTCAGTAGTAACTTTCTCTGTGACATCTGTTTAATAGTCCACTAAAATAAATGTCTGAGCGAAATACTTTACTGTCTCATCAGTAAATTTCATTTTTCACTAAAAACTGTTTACGTTAAATTCATTTCTCTCTATCTCCCTCTAGTGGGTAACAGAATGAGGCATCTCCATTAGCCATTAAAAAATAGTTTCGGTATAAATTTCATTTGCATTTTCACACATGTCTTCGCTCGTACACTAAAATCACAGTTAACGTGCCAGCACACATTCTCAGTTGGAGCGCGGATAAATTTCGACTTTTTTTAAAGACGTTAAATATCTTTCATTGTCGAACAACAAGGCTCGTTCCGCTCATGATGGTCATGTGAAAAATCCCTTAATTAGAACCTTGCCCCCACTGCTCCAACAACATCACATTTATTTGTCAACGCTCATTTTCTATCAAAGTGCTGGAAGTGAGGCCCAATCCTTCAAAATCCTTCTCAAAGATTCACGGTTCAGGTTGAATAAGTGAGTTTATCCATTCAGCGCTGTCTCCAACGATATACCAGTTGAGCCCATACTGTGATGATGGTGATGTTCCGTTAACCATTTTACAAAACTTATATGGATCTCAGTTTACTGATGTTGACTGCACAAATTTCCAGAAGCAACTTTGCTACTTTGAACCCCACACGACGTCCACACGATTGTCTGTGGTGTAAAATCCTCGACAATGAAAGGGGACGTCGTGTAAGGTACTGGAAAAAAAAAAACCAGAGCACTGAACAGTCTCACGCCACAAAAACGCGTGTTTCTTCGACTGTAACTAGTAACTGATAGGCAAAAGACAAATTTTATTAGTAGCAGTAGTACTAGTAAGAGGCTCTGATTGGTCTCAAAATGGAAACCACAGTGAAAATAAAAGACGTTTTATTAGCAACATCTAAGTACACCTTCCACTTACTTCTCTATATAGTCGCCGCTGAGACTCAGACATTTGCGTGACATGGTGTCATCTTCCAACACCCTCGTCACAGAAGCCAGTCACATATGATTTCCGCCAATTCCCTACTCGGGTCTGCAAATCGATATCTCTTACAAAGTACTATCCTCACACACTCAGGTTCATGTTAGTGAAGAGAGGAAAATCAGAGGAAGTACAACTGGGCTGCATGGTGGGTCATCAAACACTTCCCATCGAAAACGTTGCGTCAACTTCTGGTTGTACCTGCAGTATGCAGTTAAGAAGGGTAATGAAGGAGGAAATGCATGAGAGTTGCTTTATGTCGGATGCATGGCATCAGGCGAAACGCCTCAGCAGGACTTCACACAACGCGGGAGACACTACTTTCTAGGCGTCTGTACGTGCTGAAAAGTGCGATGTGATGCTATAGGCGAACATACTACGGACACTGCCCAACACATCTGTGCAAAGCTTTTCACTGCGTTTTTAATCGGAAGCTGAAAAAAAAAAACCTATAGGAGTAGCGCCAACCACAACATGAACGACACTTGCCACGTATTTATTCACATTTTCTTGCTCGGGCAGCAAATGATAACAAGTTCCGACAAGTGGAAGTAAGTAGCCAGCGAGTCATTACTTCCGCAATCTCCAACTACATTACGTACTCTGAAGAGCCAGCGAGCGCCGGCCTGTGTGGCCGTGCGGTTCTAGGTGCTTCAGTCTGGAACAGCATGACTGCTACGGTCGCAGGTTCGAATCCTGTCTCGGGCATGGATGTGAGTGATATCCTTAGGTTGTTAGGTTTAAGTAGTTCTAAGTTCTAGGGGACTGATGACAACAGATGTTAAACCCTTTAGTGCTCAGAGCCATTTGAACCTTTGAACCCCAGCGAGCACGCAGAAGTGAGGCAACACGACTTGGCATGAACTCGACTGATGTCTGAAGTAGTGTGAAAGTGTTTAAACTCAGAAGAGTGTTCCTCGAGCCAGTCTGTAGGAATTATGGATGTGTGGTGCGTTGCATTGTCGTGCTGGAACCTGGCCAAGTGCGTCACAATGCGCAATGGACATGAGTGGATGCAGGTGTTCAGACAGGATGCTAACGAACATGTCACCTGTCAGAGTCTTATCTAGACGCATCAGGGGTCCCATATCACTCCAACAGCACACGCGCCACACAAATACCCAGCCTCTACCAGCTTGAACAGTCCCCTGCTGATATGAAGCTCCGTGGATTCATGAGTTTGTCTCCGTACCCGTAACGTCCATCCACTCGATACAATTTGGAACGAGACTCGTCCGGCCAGGCAAATGTTACCCGTCATTAGCAGCCCAACGTTGGTGCTGACGGCCCCAAGTGAAGTGTAAAGCTGTGTGTTGTGCAGTCATCAAGGGTACACGAGTGGGCCTTGGGAATCCCATATCGATGATGTTTCATTGAATGGTTTGTACGCTTACACTTGTTGATAGCCCAGCACTGAAATCTACAGCAATTTGTGGAAGGGTTGCACTTCTGTCACTTTGAACGATTCCCTCCAGTCGCTGTTGGTCCCGTTCTTGCAGGATCTTCTTCCGGCCGCAGCAATGTCGGAGATTTGATGTTTTATCGGATTCGTCATTCTCACGGTACACTCGTGAAATGGTCGTACGGGAAAATTTCCACTTCATCGCTGCTTCTGATATGCCATGTCCCATCGCTTGTGCGCCTTCTATACCACGCTTAAACCCATTTGCTCTTGATAATCTGCCATTGTAGCAGCAGTAACCTATTAAACAACTGCACCAGAGATTTGTTTTCTTAATTAGGCGTCAGCGACCGCACTGCCGTATTCTGCCTGTTTACAGATTTCTGTATTTGAATACGCATGACTATACCAGTTTCTTTGATGCATCAGTGTATCACCGACTCGACAAAAGTACATGTGTGCTTTTCTCAGAAAAGTTGACGCATGCAAAAATTCATTGTTGGCGCGTTGACACTTACTGGCTTCTAACTGCCACGCATATCATATTACACAAAATCAAGGGTGAAATGCAATGGTCTCCATCACCCGAACATATGGTTAACTCTGACATTATGTGATGAATGCGTTGTAATGTTGGTGCTATAATTCTGCCTGTATTTTCAATTCTTCTCTGAAATCTAACATGATCTCTAACCACTCGCTACCAAATCGAATGTGTGATGTTCGGCACGCAATATCCCGAGCAATAATTAGACTACGTGTGCAGTTTCAAAATCCTTACATAATATTTTGTTGAGTTGTTGAGCTCTTTCAATTGATGGAATGTTCTCATATGAATCATCCCACTCACCTTCTGAGTCTTTCACTGTAGCATTCTCTCTGTTGTTGTAAATTTCAAGCGATAACTGATTCTTCTCGAAGCTATTCTCGAATAGATATTATTTGATTAACATGTGAACTACTTCATAGTTAGCCAAGTTTTAACAGTTGCATCTACCTTTAAAATATTGAAGTGACACTGAAGTCAATTTTGTTGACAGTCACACCTTCAAACACGTTGTAGCTTCTTCGTGTGCAGGAGGAAAGTTTCATCTCTTTCATAAGCTCTAGTTCGATTAATTTCCATTTTTTAATCTAATTTGTAGCATACCGCGAGATATTTTAAAATTTTCTATATCTTATTTCACTTTTTTCATATCTTCTATAGATCATTTTCTACCCATCTGAAACATAGAAATGGATAAGATTAGCTTACAGGATGATGACATGGTTTTACTCAAGAGCCACGTGATACAAGTACAGCTTACCTTTGCGTCCCATTTATTACCACTCTTTACTCAGTTTTGCAGTGCTCTATGAAATATTTTAAAATTATCAGCAGGCTCTGTAATTGGTAAATCTGCGGCAACATCTTATTTGGCCTTTTTCTAATCTTGTTCACCCAATTTGCCTGCCTTCCACTTTTTTTTGTCATCATTCGTTTGACTGGTTTGATGCGACCCACCACGAATTCCTTTCCTGTGCTAACCTCTTCATTTCAGAGTACCACTTGCAACCTACGTCCTCAATTATTTGCTGGATGTATTCCAGTCTCTGTCTTCCCCTACAGTGTTTTCCCTCTACAGCTCCCTCTATTACCATGGAAGTCAGTTCCTCATGTCTTAACAGATGTCATATCATCCTGTCCCTTCGGCTTGTCAGTGTTTTCCATACATTACTTTCCTCTCTGATTCTGCGTACAACCTCCTCATCCCTTACCTTATCAGTCCACCTAATTTTCAATATTCGACTGTAGCAGCACATCTAAAATGCTTCGATTCTCTTCTGTTCCGATTCTCCCACAGTCCATTTTTCACTACCATACAATGCTGTACTCCAGACGTACATTCTCAGAAATTTCTTCCTCAAATTAAGGCCGATATTTGATATTAGTAGACATCTACCGGCCACGAATGCTTTTTTTGTCATAGCTAGTCTGCTTTTGATGTTCTCCTTGCTCCTTCCGCCATTGGTTATTTTACTGACTGGGTAGTAGAATTCCTTAACTTCATCTACTTCGTGACCATCAATACTGATGTTAAGTTTCTCGCTGTTCTCATTTCTACTACTTCTCATTACCTTCGTCTTTCTCCGATTTACTCTCAAACCATACTGTGCACTCATTAGACTGTTCATTCCGTTCAGCACATCATATAATTCTTCTTCACTTTCACTCAGGATAGCAATGTCATCAACGAATCGTATCACTGATATCCTTTCACCTTGAATTTTAATTCCACTCCTGAACCTTTCTTTTATTTCCATCATTGCTTCCTCAATGAACAGATTGAACAGTAGGGGTGAAAGGCTAAATCCTTGTCTTACACCCTTTATAATACGAGCACTTCGTTCTTGGTCGTCACTCTTACTATTCCATCTTGGCTGTTGTACCTATTGCATATGAATCGGCTCTCCCTATAGCTTACACCTACTTTTTCCAGAATTTCGAACATCTTGCACCATTTTACATTGTCGAACGCTTTTTCCAGGTCGACAAATCCTATGAAGATGTCTTGATTTTTCTTTAGCCTTGCTTCTATTATTAATCGCAACGTCAGAATTGCCTCCCTCGTGCCTTTGCTTTTCCTAATGACAGACTGATCGTAATCTAGGGCATCCTCAATTTTCTTTTCCAATCTTCTGTATATTATTCTTGTAAGCAACTTGGATGCATGAGCTGTTAAGCTGATTGTTCGATAATTCTCGCACTTGTCAGCTCTTCTGAATTGTGTGGATGTTGCTTTTTTGAAAGTCAGATGGTATACCGCCAGACACACACATTCTACATACGAACGGCAACAGCCGTTTTGTTGCCACTTCCCCCATTGATTTTAGAAGTTCTGATGGAATGTAATCTGTTCCTTCTCCCTTATTTGACCTTAAGTCCTCCAAACCTCTTTTAAATCTAGTACTGGATTCCCTATCTCTTCTAAATCGACTCCTGTCTCTTCTTCTATCACTTCAGACAAATCTTACCCTTTATAGAGGCTTTCAATGTATTCTTTCCACCTATCCGCTCCCTCGTCTGCGTTTAACAGTGGAATTCCCGTTGCACTCTTAATGTTACCACCTTTGCTTTTAATGTCACCGAAGGTTGTTTTGGCCTTCCTGTATGCTGAGTCTGTCCATCTGACAATCATTTCTCTTTTTCGAGTCTTCTCTTTTCTTCTACAGCCATTTCGTCTTAGCTTCCCTGCACCCCCTATTTATTTCATTCTTCAGCGACTAGTATTTCTGTATTCCTGAGTATCCCGGAACATTTTTGTTCTTCCTCCATTCATCAATCAATTGAAGTATTTCTTCTGTTACTCATGGTTTCTTCGCAGATATCTTCTTAATACTTCTGCTTTCCTTCGCAACTTCTGTGATGGCCCTTATTAGAGATGTCCAGTTCTCTTCAACTGTACTGCCTACTAAGCTATTCCGTACTGCTGTATCTATAGCCCTAGAGAACTTCAAGCGTATCTCGTCATTCCTTAGTACTTCCATACCCCACTTCTTTGCGTATTGATTCTTCCTGACCAATGTCTTGAACTTCAGCCTACTCTTCATCACTACTATATTGTGATCTGAGTCTGTATCTGCTCCTGGGTGCGCTTTACAATCCAGGATGATTTCGGAATCTCTGTCTGACCATGATGTAATCTAACCGAAATCTTCCCCTATCAACTGGCCTTTTCCAATTATACCTTCTCCTCTTGTGATTATTGAACACGGTATTCGCTATTACTAGCTGAAACTTGTTACAGGACTCAATTAGTCTTTCTCCTCTCTCATTCCTTGTCCCAAGCGCATATTCTGCTGAAACCTTCTCTTCTACTCTTTCCCCTACAACTGCATTCCAGTCCCCCATGACTATTAGAATGTCATCCCCCTTTACATACTGTATAACCCTTTCAAAATCCCTATACACTTTCTCTATCTCGTCATCTTCAGTTTGCGACGCCGCTATGTGTACCTGAACTATCGTTGTCGCTGTTAGTTTGCTGGCGAATCTGATAAGAACCACCCTGTCACTAAACTGTTGCCGGTCGGGGTGGCCGAGCGGTTATAGGCGCTACAGTCGAATCCAGCCTCGGGCATGGATTTGTGTGATGTCCTTAGGTTAGTTAGGTTTAAGTAGTTCTAAGTTCTAGGGGACTGATGACCTCACCTGTTAAGTCCCATAGTGCTCAGAACCATTTGAACCATTTGTAAATAAGATAAACGTCACTTGGAATAGACATGCGGAATTCAAGTCATAGCATATCGTTTTCTTTCGCGAGATTACAAGTCCGGGTGTAAAATGCGACCACGGCGGAAGCAGCAAGGAAGAAGACTGAACTGAAAATCACAGCATTCCGATGTGGCTGGAAGACATTTTGCGCTTCAAGAACTCTTTTAGTGGTTGGGGCGACATTGACGTTAACGCCCGGAATAAACTGATGACCTCATCTGCTAAGTCCCATAATGCTCAGAGCCATTTGAACCATTTTTTCACAGAAACACACTCTCTGCCCTACGATCCTATTCACAAAGAATCCTACTCCTTTTATACCATTTTCTGCCGCTGTTGATGTTACTCTATACTCATCTGACCAGAAATCCTTGTCTTCTTTACACTTCACTTCTCTGACCCTACTGTATCTGTACTGAGCCTTCGCATTTCCCTTTTCAGTATTACTAGTTTCCCTGTCACGTTCAAGCTTCTGCATTCCACGCCCAGACTCGTAGAACGTTAACCTTTCGTTGGTTATTCAATTTTTTTCTGCTGGTAACCTCCCCCTTTTCATTCCCCTCCCAGAGATCCGAGTGGGGGATTATTCCGGAATCTTCTGCCAATGGAGAGATCATGATGACACTTCTTCAAGTACAGGCCACATGTCCTGTGGATACACATTACGTGTTTTTAATGCAGTGGTTTCCATTGCCTTCTGCATCCTCATGCCGTTGATAACTGCTGATCTTTCGCCTTTAGGGGCAGTTTCCCACACCTTCGATAAGAGAGTGCCCTGAACCTCTGCCCGCTCCAACGCCCTCTTCGACAAGGCCGTTGGCAGAATGAGGATGACTTCTTATGCGGGGAGTCTTCGGTCGCCAAAGCTGATTATTAATCAAAATGTAGGCAGCGGCGGAATTAGAACTCGCGACCGAAGACGTTTTGATTTTGAATCAAATCCACCATGAGCATTCCAACCTCCACTGTCATCTTCACCTCCTCCTCCCCTCTTCTATCACTTCTTGTAGTGCCGCCCCAGGCCTGTCTCCTCACATCTCTCCTGCCCTTCCTCCACTTACCCATTCCCCCATTTCCTCCCCTGCTGTGTATCCCCACATCTACACTCTTCCTCCAGCCTCCACACCACCATAAGCAACCTCTCCGCCCCCCAACCCTAATATATGCTTCCATTGTCATCTGAGCTGCCACCCCTCAGATGGCTGGCTTACCTTCTCTGCATCCTCTGCATCCCAAGCACGCATAACATCACGCCAGTCCACCATTGTCACCACTCAACCAGCTGCTGCTCCTGGCACCTACACCACGCCAAGGGGATCTGCCACCCGCCACCTCCCTCTCCTCCCTGCCCCACTCCACCCAGCCTACAGCCTCCAAAAAACCCCAAAGGCGCGTCATTGGCGACTCTGCCCCACCATTTCCCACAACCTACTCCCCTCCCCCTGTTGTCCCCATGGACACCACCCCTCCAACTGCCACCAATACCCCAGCCTCCATCCTCCATACCTTTATCCTGTGAACCCCAGACCCGAAGTTCCTTGATGCTTATACCCTCACCAAGGAGATACGAAAATCAGGTGTGCAGTGGCCGTGCGGTTCTAGGCGCTGATGTCCGGAACTGCGGGACTGCTACTTTCGCAGGTTCGAATCCTGCCTTGGGCATGGATGTGTGTGATGTCCTTAGGTTAGTTAGGTTTACGTAGTTCTAAGTTCTAGGGGACTGATGACCTAAGATGTTAAGTCCCATAGTGCTCAGAGCCAAATCCTGGTGCTCCCATCTCTCATCTGATTCCTCACAGGGACTTAGTCCTCATAAAGTCTCCCTTCTCCTCCTTTCACACAGACCTCCTCCATAAACTCCTATGCATTATGTTTGGCCCTCATGCATCCTTGACTCCCTTTCTCTCCTATTCCTCTTCCAGTCAATCCCAGCCTCCCCATCGTACTCCCATCTACAGCGCCATGATCACCAAGCTCAGCCCAGTGATCACAGAGGATGAGGTGTAGACGAAACTCAACTCCCACTCTGACTTGGAAATCCGCTCTGCCTGCCATATTAACAATGCCTCTGGTCCCATATACCTCATGCAGGTCTTTTTGGAGTCCATTGACCATCTCACCCATGGTTCCCCCTGCCTGCCATATTCACAATGCCTCTCGTCCCATATACCTCATGCAGGTCTTTTTGGAGTCCATTGACCATCTCACCCATGGTTCCCTGATTTACCTCCAAATCCCCTCCCCAATCCTACCTCTGCCAGCAATGCCTCATGTACAATGATCACCTGACCCCCAACTGCAGAAACCCCCCACCTGTCCCCATTGCAAGGTTTCCCGATTTCTTGAAAACTGCAACATCGTTGCTCCTCCTTCTCGTAACACCTGCAATGGCCCCCATCCCATCTACTCCCACAAGTGTAAAGCTAGTTTCCCCTCCTGCCACCCCCTGAGCTTACGGTCCCTGTCCGTCCCATTGATACCCTCATCCACCCCAACAATTCCATCCATCCACCCCCCATGGCTGAGGAAATCTAATGGTTTGTTACCATTGTCCTCCAAAACATTCCAAGTTTCCAGCTTCCCCCCCCCCCCCGCCTTCCCACACCTTCCAACATATCTTCCTTGCTGTCCATTCCATCTTCCACCTGAACACCTTAGACACTTACTCCCACAACCAAGCCCACTTCACCTTCACCTGCCTTGACATCCTAGTTTAAACCTCTTCCATTCCCTCTCCCCCCCCTCAAGTGTCGCATCCCCTTCCAGAACATCCAGTCCTTCAGCATCTACTCATGAACACCCACTCCCACACCAGGTCGACACCTTCCTCTTAAACAAAACCTTTCTCCAGCCCAACCATTCTGTCCCCACCTCGCCCTATATCCTCCACTGCCCTGACGCTCCTAGTCCTTGAGCCAAGAGTGGAGTCACAATTGGCCACCTTAATCATATCCCTGTCTGGCCACAACCCCTCCTCAACGACCCAACCGAACACCTTATCCTCAGCGTCTTCTTCCCCTTCCTCATCATTACCTGGACCACTGCTCCTCTTCCTTATGATTTCATCTCTCACACTGACCACACCTTCTCCACCTGTGTGATTGCTGCTGGCATCAACGTCCATATCCGCTCCCCTGCCACCCTTTGGTGGTGTCATCAGTTTCTCTCCACAATCCAATGTGACCTTGTTCCTCTTCCCCAGCTCACCCATTGCCTCTGTCTACCTCTTTGGGTGTCTTGCTGTCGCCATCCTTGACCCCACAGGTCGTGACCACCTCCCCATCCTTCTCACCATGATGTCTGCTCACCACCCCCTCCAGCTTCCCACCCTGGACCCCCTCCCAAGATCGTCCATGACTACCACTGTGCCAACAGGGACGTGTACTGGGAATCCATCGCCACCCAGGTCGAAAGCCATGCTCTTGCCTATCACCATTCTGATAACATCATCCACGCCTCTTCCTTTTTAATTACTGATGTCGTGGAGGCCCAAGTTTCCATTAAAACCAGCCACCAATACCGTCCCACTCTCCCTCCACAGGCTGTCCTACTCCTTCGTGAATACCACCATCTCTATCGCTGCTTCCTGTGTACTCATGACAGGGATACACTCCAACACCACTGGTAAATACAGCGACACGTATGGAACCTTATTACAGCAAAGAAATGCGGGAACTGGCGCCAGATGTGCACACGACTCAACGCCACCCTCGCTATCAACTCCTCCAAGTACTGGCCCACCTTCCATCGCCTTACTGGTTCCCATTCTGCATCCTGTTACCCCCTTCTCCATTCGACCACCATCTTCCTGACAACCTCAGTAAGGCCAACGACTTCACTTGCCACCTTCCTGAGGTCTTCTCCATCCCTGATGATCCCCACAATAATTGTTCTCCCCACCGATAGCTCAGTTGCTCCATTTGCTCCAAGTCTCCAGTGCTTGGGTAGTTTCTCCCTCTGACATCAACACTCCAATCACTGCAAAAGACATTACACTTATTCTTCAGTCCAAATGCAACACACCATCCTTTGTCACATATGTTTCACCTACCACCAGCTTATAAAAAGCCCCTTCTCCTTCTTGAGTGCCATTGCCCATCTCTTTAACATTATCCTCCCTACCGGCTTCTACCTCGATCTGTGGAAAACTTCCCGCATCCTCTTATTCCTCAAACCCACCAAATTACCGTCCGTCGTCTCCTTCTATCGTTCCATCTGCCTCACTTCAGTCTTCAATAAGATCTTCGAATCCATCCTCTCCCGTCATCTCCATCAGCCCTTAATCAACACCACATCCTCACTCTTACCTCATTCATCTTCTCTCCCTCCAGCTTAACTCTCAAAGGTCCGCCATTTTTGTTTCTCTTAACCTTCAAATTTTTATGACCGTACATAGCATCCCTGTTTCCTCTTTTACCTCCAAACCTAATCCCTGCCTATCAATTTAGTCCATCAGGTCGCTTCCTTCCTCTCACACCAGCCTTTGCTACGTCACCCTCCACAACACCAAATCCCGTATCTTTCATCTCACTGCTGGATTCCCCCAGGGCTCCATCCTCTCCCCTCTCCTCTATCTCCTGTACACCACTGATATGCCCAAGCCACTGCTATATGTCCACCTTCCCCAATATGCTGATGACACCGCCTCTCTATCCTACCCTTCTCCGGTCACAACGCCCCCTCCAAACACACCTTGACCAGTTTACCACTAGGTGTAACCAAATGGTTTCTTTGTCTCAACCCCTCCAAACCCAGGCAATCATCACAGGTCGCACCACCCACTTCTTCTGTCTCCATGACTTCTACCTCGCCATTTGTGGTCACCCCATCCAGCTCATCCTCACCCTGAGATATCTTGGCCTCACCCTCGACTGTCACCTCACCTGGACCCCTCACCTCCTGACCATCCAGCAGAAAGGCAATTCCCACCTCCACCTCCTGAAACTCCTGTCTGGCTGGACATGGGGATTGCATCCTTCCACCATCCTTCACACCTACAAATCCCTCGTCCGTCCTATCCTATGTTATGCCAGCGTAGTATGGATCTCTGCACCCACTTGCTTTTACAAGGCCCTCCAAACCCTATAACGCCATGTCCTCTGGCGTGCCTTCCATATCCGTCTTCCTTCCTCCGGACAGCTCCTGTCTGACCTCATCTCATTCCTCCACAGCCTCCTTTTCCTCCACCATTTCTGCATCCATTACCTTTTCCACAGGCTTGATCCCCCCACCCCCTGAGTTCCTCCTTCCTCTCCACCTCCTGCCTGTTGCCACGCCTCTATTGCTCTATCCCTCCCTCTGTCCACCTCCACACTCTCCATCTCCTTCGTCAGGGGAATTTCTATCACCTCCTCCTTCTGGATGTTGAACTTTGACATGACATCTACTCTTCCTCTCCAGGGCCCCTTTCCCCTCCTTCTCCTTTCCCCCACTGAGTCCTTGCACCCCCTCCTGAAGTGTGTCCCTCCTACATCCTTCCCTCCCCAGCCGTCTTCGTTGGGTAAATGAACAGATTATATCAGTTAAGTGATGAGTCATATATTCTCAAACGAAATTGACTGTGTCTATATGAGACAGTTTTAAGAATGTTGCACAGCTTGGTTTTTATTCAACTTTCTTAACTCTGAAAATTAGATCGAAAAATAATAACCTTTGCTTAAATGGAGAAACAATAGAAGTTCCTGTTGGTCAATATAGTTCGAAAAATTTAGAAAAATTTATTCAGTGGAAAAAACCAAACATTCAAATTAAAGAAGATTAAATTTTAAGTGAGTTGTCATCAACAGTGATATAAATTGTTTATAGATTAGAAGAAGAAAATATCAAGAGTCTTCTGGGACTTAATAATCATATTATTAATGCAAATGGAAATCGTGTTGCTAAAGATGTTCCTAAAACTATTTAATTAATATAAATTTTAATTTGTCTGATGTAATGTTTGTGAAGCACGCTGAACATTTTCATAGAGGAAATAACATTATCTGTTCATTCAAGCCTAATGTTGATTTTAGTGCACCTATAATTCATGAACCACATTATCCTGTATATATCCCAATTTTTTAATCTATTTAAGATTTAGAAAGTACTGTAACTGATGAAAACGATAATTTGATTGGCTTTAATGGTGCTTATACAACAGTAACTTTAGGAATGTCTTAGAAAATTTTATGCTTATTAAATCATGAATAAAATCGAGAGTTTTTTGTTTTATTCATTCCTAGTGAATGAGAAGATTAAACACAATCTAAATCTCCACAACAAGAATTCATAGATTAATATAAACATTGGATATGGTTGTCTTCATCCTAGTGAAGCTCTGTTGTGCATGAGTTTTAGTATTATTAGAGTTGATTGTACGATTTTCCATCATATAATGCATATAATGGAGAATCCAATAAAAAAATTAATTGGTAAGTATGTGGCATTGTTATTGAGGCCATCACTATAAAGAAAGGAAACAATATTTTGTCTAGAATAAAACATCCATTCATTTCTTCATCTGTCCTTACGCAATTAACAATGCATATAAATTCTGAGTTAACCATGAAATTTTTTCACTATATTTGTTTGATGTATTTTTCAGAGATTATAAAGAAGTGATGTGGGAAGAAGAGTTAACAGTAACTTTTGTTTGGAGTTCAAGTGCTGGAGATGCTGTTCTTAGATGCTGGAATTGAAATAAAAGATACACATCCAAAAGAAGGTAAAATTGTTATAGAACCTATGGAAATTCATGTTCTTCTCATAAAATATGAACCATAATCCTCACTAGAGTGAGATAAAGAAAGACTAAAATTTACAGTTTCTTTCTTTGAGTCACAAACAGTTGAAATAGTCAGATTAGAAGGAAAAACAAATTTTGAACGAGAAATTACTAATTATTATTTTTACATGCCTTACTTTCATTGATTTCCAAACTAATCAAAAAATAATGAACTAATTAATTCTTCTTTATTCGATCATGTTAAATTACAAAATATCTACATGAAAATGGAAGAAATGAAGTTTTTCCTCAAGAATAATGGAATCTTGATCCACCGAATAATTATATGAAAGCATATGGTGTTTTCCTCAATTGTAAGAGCGACTCACAGTTGACTGATGATATCAATGTAATTCTCTCCAGTTTTATTGAAAATTACCCTTTTTGTTATAAATATGTCTAGGAGAATGAATGTGATGGTCACACAGAGATCTACAATGAAATTAGTTGCCACTTTAATGATAAAATTCCGAGGGATACTGTTATGTATGAGGCGGAACTATGTACACGATTTGTCACACGATTTGACTCTTAGTCTGATCACCACGGTGGGCATTAATAGCATGTTCAAAAATGTTCAAATGTGTGTGAAATTTAATGGGACCTTACTGCTAAGGTCATCAGTCCCTAAGCTTTACACTACTTAACCTAAATTATCCTAGGGATAAACACACACACCCATGCCTGAGGTAGGACTCGAACCACCACTGGGACCAACCACACAGTCCATGACTGCAGCACCTTAGACCACTTGGCTAATCCCATGTGGCATTTTTGACAGGTGTTGAACACGTAGGCTGATGAGAGCATCAATGAACTACATTTGATGGAATGTATCTGGAACATCTTAGGTGATTAGAAAGTTAGTAGAGAGGAATACAATTAAATACTTAGCTTTAATTCAGCATTAGTGGTGAACGTCGATCTTGACTTTGTACAATAATATTTACAAGTGCAGTTATGGACTGAACTGCGAATACTTCTTTACAATTCTTATTGCTTCACATATAGATATCAATTGTCGATGCATTAACTGTATGGGGCGCCTGGCCAGGTCGTAGCTACTGACTTAGCTGAAGGCTATGCTGACTAGGGACTCTGCAAATGAGAACTCTGAAGCTATAACAAGCAAACCATTCCTATTAAAGTTGGCTGTAGAACTGGGCAGTGCACTAGTTTGTCTTGTAAGGCCAGCTGAGTGGCAGCGCTCACTACACTAACGTCGACAGTGGCGACTTGCAGACTGTGGCCAATTTGAAGCCTACAACATAGCCAGTGTGGTGCCTTGTGGTGACATCACAGATACAATTGTCTAAATAGTTGTGTATGATAAGAAAAATTTAGTATATGATGTTTACCATAGAATTGTGGGTGAAAATTTTTAATACTATTTTTTGTACTCTATATAGGGATACTCTATTGGAAAGCTTAATAATGCAAGCAATTCTAATTTCTTTAAAAGGTTAATGAGCTAGAAGTAAATGATTTGTATTACATTATGGGAAGTGAATATTTAAAGAGTAGATAAGGTGAGAAAATTTGTATGGAGCTTGATAATAAATTTGAAATTGTTTTGCCAGACAGATTTAATAAAATAATAACTGACAGACATTCAATTTTTTAAAGGTGGTAATATTAAGCTAAGGTATGAAGGAATGAAGAAAACTAAAAATTAATGATAATGAATTTCGAGAACTAGACTTCATTATATGACTAATTTTTTATTTATTTAATTTTTTATATTTTATTTTTGTGGATGGGTGGCTTTGATCTTTAATATTTGATGATCCCTTAGAGAGATCAACCTATCCACTTTCTATTCATGAGTATATATGCAAAAAATTTGACACACCAAAATCGCCATTTTTTAAAATCAGTTGATGTGTTAACTCGCCAATGAAATTCGCTTTTACATCGTTTCGTTCGTAGATTACAAGCTGGCAACGCAGGATACCAGACAGTTGGTCCTGAAATACCATGTAAAGTAAAATCACAGTAATAAGCAAATGGAAGATAAAGTTTCCTTAGGTCAGACTTTGTTAGATCAGTTTTTACAGTCTTCAATAAACAGAAGTCACTTGATGATGGCACAGAGATGCTAAAACATGTTTGGGTAAAACGAAAAGATAATGTGTCAGCAGAAAGGCGGAACCTATGTAGTAGAAGTCATTATTGCCGTTGTTTATATGACTGTTAGAAGTCAGTTATTCTACACTGTTGCTCAACAGCGGCTATTCTTTCCACTCTTCAGATACTCAGTGAAACTACCCACGTTATTTCTATGTGCGGAAATGATTGTTTTTCTGCTAATACCAAGATCAAATGATCATCAGTTTGGATTTCATATTTTCTGACAAATTTAGAAACTGTCAAATCCACATTCTAGAAAATTCTTTAACTGTTTCACGATCTGGATTAATCTTTTTACCACTCCAAAATTCCCCTAAAACATCGTTCTGATTGTTGTGAGACCAATACTCATTAAAAAAGCAGTTTTAAATTCAGACAGCTTTTTGCATCTAATCATTACATCAGCTGACCATCACAAAGCGCGTCGTGACAGATCATTTCTTATGAAAGAAATTTTCTCACTTTTTGACCATGCATCTGGTAAAACATCGTCAAAATCATTCCAGAACGCTAGTAGGTGAACTTTCCCAGCTGGATCAAAACGTAAGAATTGACGTCGACTGAATCGGCATGTTGCACTGTAGTATTGTAAGAACAGCCAGAGGATATGTTGATAATACTAGTATTTAGCTCTTCTTCTTCTAGTTCAGCTGCCTCTAATACGACACAAATTTTTTTGTCAACATCCACATTTAATTTCACACAGTCGGAGTTAACTTTCTAAATATCATTTTGACAAGCATTTACTTTATTAATTACTTCCTCAAATCGATTATACCAGGGTTTGGATTCACTGCCTATTCTTTATGACAACCTACCTTTTTTAAGATCACCTGCATCTATAAAATCTTTGAAAACTTCACCAATTTCGATTTAGAAAATACTACGCAATTTAGTTCGTTGTTGCCCCACTTTGACTTGCAGGTAGCGATGGTCAGATTCGAACTTATTCAGTTTTGAGGTAATTATTTACTACTAGATTCAGACTTACTGTTCAGTTGCTTATGATGTGATTCAATTTTACAAAACAGTAATTGTATCCAGTTCGGTGAGTCTACCTTCCATTGCCATTTCCACTCGTTTTAAAAGAGTGTCTAGCATTTATGACTTAGCTGAATATACGAAATATCGAACTCAGTTTCATTATCTGATGACTGAATTAATTCTACTTTTTTTCTGACTTCAACTTCAATTACCTCATCATCAGAAAGTGGTTCTAACTTCAGAGTAACACTGAATTTTCCTCCGATTCTACTTTACACAAATCGCCTTCAGATTTTTGGATGTCTTATTTTGACTGAACCAACCTAGTTAACTTCAGTTTAGGGTTATGAGTTAACATCGTCAGATACAGGTTCCATCTTAACTTTCACGTCGTCCTTTATCATTATAATCCGTTTTTAAGAGCCTGTAAGAAGCAATTAACAAATACTTTAAATATTCTTGACTTAACTGTTACTTGACCTCTACGAGTGATACCAGCACAGTGTAACAGCAAACGTGATGCAACGCGTTGCGACGTAATGCAGACAGCAGTAGCAGTAGCTGGTGGCGGTAAGAATGGTGGTCGGTATTGCTGCTGTAGCTCCGGTGGGTGGGGGGTGGATGAGGGGAGTAAGGGCGGGCAATGGTGAGCGCGCGCTGCTGCCTGCAGGTCACCTGTAGCTATGCGCAGCTCCGTAATGATACACTGTCCTCTTCTAATCCGAACGCCTGTGAAAGTCGGGATTTAGTGTCGTCATCTTAACTCATTGGCTACGCTCACGTTCTGTGCATTGTTCTCATCCAAGTTGCTTGCTCAAATGATAAGATTCGATTAATCTTCTTAAAACCAACTTATTTTGTAAAAACTGTTTCAAATTTCTGTGATGAATAAGATAGATTTGTGACGTCATATTAGCTCCTTGTCCGTCATACTTCACGAAAACTCGGCTCCGCGCAGGTCCCACGGGAAAACAATACATCAATGGAAAAGTACCTCCTAAATGTCTTAATGAGGAACTTGCACGCATTTAAATGCACGGTTAAGAATTATAACACTCGTCTGACATACACTGCCGCAAAAAAATTGGTATACTTAGTATACCTGGAAGACGACGTCGATTTTGATCCGATGACGGCATGTGCCACCTGTGGGAAAGTAAATGTACTGACAATGCCTTAAGTGTCATCCGCCAACAAACACGGTAGTGGCCACGCTACCAAATCGCTATATGTGTCTATCCTTTAATATGGAACGCTTGCAGCTAGAAGGTTCGCTGTAGTGCAGACATGTGAAACAGTCAATCATGCCACGAAGAAGCATTCATGCTTTCTATAGCTAACTGAGCGAGTTTGAAAGGGTTCAAATTGTGGCCCTCCGATTGCCACGATGGACCTTTCGTAGTACTGACACACAAGTTGGTCATGCTGAGTCAGTTGTGCAACGACGCTGATATCAGTGGTCATGTGACTAGGTTCTGGAGGGCCACACAGCACAAACGACGGCCAGTATCGTCGTATTGTAAGGGCAACAGTAGCAGATCATACACCTACCACACCGTAGATAAGAGAGCTAGTGAGATCAGACGTGTCAACAAGAACTTTTGCGAACCGGTCGTTGGAAGTGAAACTACTGCCACACATCCCGTCTTCCTGGCACGCGCCGCAACATCGGTGTGCGTGGGATACCGTCAGAAGTTCACTTGGAAGACAAAGTGGTGCGCCGTGGTCTTCAGCGATAAAAGATGATTCTGCCTGCATGCAGTTGATGTTCGTTTGAGCGTACGACGTAGACCTGGTGGCTGCTGTTTTGTAGAGTGCATTCCTCCAAGGGACACTGCCTTCACCCCAGGGCTTATGGGGGTGCGATACACATTTGGTATTTCCAGAAGGGATGTTAACCAGCACTCGGTACGTGCAGAATGCTGTTAGACCTGTTCTTTTGCCGTTCTTTTAACTGGAAGGTGATGTGTTCTTCCAGTAGGATAATGTCCACCCACGCACTGCGCGCAGCTTTCAATATGCTTCGCAAGACTTCAATATCTTCCCTAGGAAGCAAGCTGTCTGGGCTTACATCCAATCGACAACGTGTGGGATATGATGGAACAAGAAGTGACTTGTGCAACACTTCACCCAACAATGAGCAACACTTCACCCAACAACGCCTAAAGAAGTATGTGAACAAGTCGAGCAGGCGTGGCATAACATATCGCAGGACAGTATTCGCAATGTGTATGATCGACTGCATGCCTGAGTCATCGCCTGCATTGCCGCCAGTGGAGGCTACACCCCTTACTAATATTTGTGTTTCAGCTTGGGTCGATACCTGACACCTTAGAACCGATTGTGATATTGATCTGTAAATGTACTCCTTTCGTGTACTAGACACGCCCTGATGCCACAACAAATTTTAACTGAAGTGGAAATCTCTAATAAGGTGTACTATTCTTTTCCGGCAGTGTAGTTACTCTCTCCCCCGCACACGGCTGTGGGCACTCGTAAGACATGCAGTGCCACGTGCTGTGATGTACGGGACACTGGCTGTCTTCCTAGTTGGCCTTGGCTGGTGGCGCGTGACACGCTGGCGGCTGCCACTGCAGCCTGCTCTGCTGACGGCAGACAGCCGCATCCATTCAGCGGGCCTCGTGTCTGCTGTCGCAGCGGAGGAGCCGCTGTTCTCGCGGTGTCCCCAGTTGCTAAACCCGCTACAGGGAAAAAGTTGTTAATATCAAAACTTCGTATCGAATCAGACACTCTGAGATGACGTTGTATGACTAACTACGGATCAATGGCTCTTAGACAGTTGTACATACTAGGATTTTAATAGAACACTGCCTTATTCACTACGAAGTCAACACTTAAATAGGAACCAAAGTTACTGCATGTTCAACACGGCAACCATTTTGACAGAGAGCAAGTTTCAATTCCCTATGTAAGTGCAAAATGAACTAGAGTCGGCTCAAATGAAATGTAATACTTATGGGTACAGAAATTTTGCAATAACAGTGACGCTAGCCACTACACTAGCTACAGTGCACAAGAACAATTACAGCAAACCAGGCAGAAACGATATGTGGCGATGGGCGTTCCATGATATCGCTCCAGCACGATCATAAGATGCAGTACTTGATCTTCGCTGCAGCCGGCGGCGAGTTCAGCAGCATTTACAGCAGGAGTTTATGTAGAGTTGCAGAAAATGTGTAGATGATTTACAGAGAATTGTGAATGCTATGGATTGAAATTTCTGTTGTCACATATACTTAAGAACTGTTAGATATTGCTTATTGAATGTTATTTTGAGATGTCTGATATATAGTGAAAATACAAGTGTCATCGAGGTTGCTTGATTGGTTGGCTGATTTGGGGGAGGTGGCAGAACAGTTAAGTCATCTGTCTCATCGGATTAGGGAAGGAGATCGGCCGTGCCCTTTCAAAGGAACCAAAGCAAGGTATTTGTCTGAAACGATTTACGGTAATCATGGAAAACCTAAATCAGAATGGCCGACGCCGGTATGAACCGTCGTCCTCACGATTGTGAGTTGTCACCGACGAACTAAGATGGGTTGTGGTCAACATTGGGATCGTTGATACTGTAATTTTTGGGAATTTCTAGTAGTAATCCTTCAAAAATTCGTGAAACCTAAAATTCAATGTTAATCTCAACAATGGAAACTGCCACCCCACTGTGGAGACAAGGTCTAAGGACGCATTACCATTATCTCAATTTCTGGAAGATATGAACAAAAATTTTCAAAATACTGTGGATAATTTTTTTAAAAAGATAAACTTATGAAAATGTATTCTTTAGGTATGAAATTTGAACGAAGTCATCATGTATAGTGCGACATGATCAATGATGAGCAAAATAGCTGAATGGATTCAAAAGAAAGTGAACTGCTCGCAGAAACACAGAGTAAGCTGTGGAGCTGGAATAACAAGAAAAGTTACCAGTTTTTCCTGTGAATAGTGTCAGTGAAGTCAGTGCTGTTGGTAACAAGAGCAACCTAATTTGAAGACAAGTTCTGTTGAAGTTCAAGATTCAGATGTAAGACGTACATGTTGCCTTTTAATGGTAAAATATGGAAGTTTGCTTGTGATATTCGATCTTGATTGGCTGACACAAGTGAGGTGAAAGATAGGTTTCAACCACAGATAATTTATAAATGGAATAAGAAAACTTGTTTTAAGTGATCTTCTACAGGAGTGACTAATGTTTTGTCCAGTAAGCTCACGTATACTACAAAGCAATAATAATGGAAGGTACGTGTACCAAATAAGGCCTACCTAACGTTTAGGAATTTTATGTGGTAAGATTCCGAGATCATACGTGCAACGTCCTACAACTACATTCAGTTCAAAAATAAATGAGCATTGAAAGTTTATTTAATATCATCACTTTAAAGGAAATGTTTAACTCTTGCAAGTGGGTCTTGTATGGAGACCTTGTTCCTAATACAGCCCGTAGCCACATCTTGTACACATTAACATTCTGGGGCTTGTAAACGACAGGAAAAGTGTTTGAATACACTGTAAGAGTTGTAATTTTATTTTAGAAATAAGTGGAATGAGATGATACATAGACTTTTATAATTAATTGTTTTTAGAAATGCTTCATACGGAACTGTTGGTACTCACTACTAATTAACTCTTCAGATTATTAAATTAAATCAGCAATCAACATTGTTCTGACAGTAATAAGTTTCTTTACCGTAATAGGAGCAATAATTCCAACCGTTACATTTTCAATGAACACATGAATAATGGTTCAGGAAACTGGTTCGTGTCATTTAAATGATTTTTTACACAAGGTGCACAGGAAATTTCGCACTTTATCTTTCAGTGTCAGCCCTACAAAATCTTCATGCACATATTTCATATATTTTTTGCAAAGTCTCATGTCGAATATCTTGTCTTCACAGCACATGGGACACTACCAGCCAACCTCTTGCAACACTTTCTTAGAGGCAGAGCTACTGCTTGCTTCAGCGGAGTCTTTATTTTTGAATTTTTTCTTCCGAATATCCTTTACCAACAGTGAATTATTTTGCAATGTGTGTCTTCCTTAGACCCAGTGCTTTCGTTGGTACCATTTTTCTTTGGATTCTGCGTGAACAGTGCCTTACATACAACTTGAGCCTTGTAATTTAATGCCTGTTTTCTCTTCAGCTCTGGGGTTTGTAAAATTTCCTTGAAAGAATAATCGAGATCTTCAGTTGTCTCACTATCTTCAAGGCTGAAGTCATTTGAACTGTCCTTTAATGAATATGTCTCACTGAACTGGAGTCAATGGACTGGCGTCTCTTTTTTTCGGGAAGCCCTTGGGACTGATTGAGTCTCTGGCGGTTTCCCTGTTTCATGGGCAATTGTCATGTCTTCTTCTGGGTCAGGACGGTCTGATAGACGAGAGGGAGCAAATTCAGAGTCTGGAATAACATCTGGGTCAAAAGAATAAATACTGGGGATGCTGCTTTTGGTCATACCTTGCTGAAGATTTTTCAAAACACATGTCTATTAATTGCTCTGTTTTCTTCCCTTTCGTGTGTAGAACTGTACAGCTGAACTTCGTTATCCCAGTAAGACTCAAACGGTTTTATCCATGGGTTGCAGCTCATGTGTTGTGTTGCTGGGTAAGCAGTAAAGTCTGATATTGTGCTTTTCAGCAGCGTCGCAAATTTCAGGGTCCAAACGTGACGATGCTCCATCAAATATCAAAATAACATCTTTTGCAGGCTTGTATTTGGCAAAATGAGGTATCTATTTGAAGACTGTCGCAGAATTCTTTGAGCCCTTATCTGTCATTTCTGCTGCTGTCCCAGGTGGCTTGCACCGCTTTCCTTTGAAAAGCATCATAGGAGGAATAACCTGTCCAATTGCATTCCCACATGAGACAATGGTAACTTTTTCTCCAATGTTCTGGGGCAACAAAGTGCAAGCGTTTTTCACCTTTCATCGCTAAAACTTCAGGAGACTTGCGGAGTGAGAGGCGGCACCCCTTTCTGTCCATATTGTAGATAAGGTGGGGTTTGTCAAATTACTCTGATTCGGACAAGACCATTTTCAGTTTCTGAAAATGATCATTTACGGTAATATTGTTTAGCTTTGTAGCTCTTCCTCGATTCAGGTGTTGTGTCTTCCTTCTTGCAGTGTCTGGGTATCTTTATAGGAAGAGCTTGAGCCATTTGCATCCAGCCAATCTCTTCGTCTCATTAAATGGGTTCTGCACACTATTCTTTTCACAATATACATTATACACATTTTCTGAGCACTTTTGCTGTAGTTGGATACCCATTTTCAGCGAGTCGAAAACTTCTTTGGCAAAGTTCTCTTTCCAAACATGTTTTTCATCTCAAACGTTTTTTGTTGTTGTCCAGAACTTACGTGGTTGCGTAACGTACATCAAGGAATCCTGTTTGTTTTCGAAGCGACACTGACGGCATTATTTTTAAATTATCTGCATCTCATGTTGCTCCTTTTTTCTGTGGCTCCATCTAAAAACAGACATTTCCAGTAAGCCTGACGTTCCTGAATTAGGGCTGGAAAACTGTGATTAGATATATTTCTTTTAAAGTACCGTACTTCAATTATAGCTACTAAAAATTGTTGATCTAAATGCAGAACGCCCTGTCACGAAGATTAGCAAGAATGAATTAAAATATTTTCTTTTGACGTTTCTTGCCACGACCAACTAATAGTTCAGTAAAAACGTGTAAAATAATTTAGATTCAATTTAGTGATCATAAATACGTGTTACATGGGGTTTCGCAGTATACGATAAATTAAATTTGTATTGCCGTTATGCATGGCTCTATACAACACAGTGCATAATGAGGACTGCTGGGCCTCGTTTGGAGCGCCACGGATGGGCTTTATTGGGAACAATCAGTTTAAAAATGTAGAAAGTAAAAAGATAGTGCCACTATCTTAATAGAGTAGAATTTTCTGTTCATAAATACATGTTTACTAGTAAAATGCTTCATAATCGAAACGATTGCATTAGATGAAACGTACCGCGAATATAAGAAGCAGCCCTCCATCTTTGAAGGCCATAGCACAACTGAAAGTAAAATGGCCGGTACGAGAGCGGGTGCGGAAATACTTGTTGCCTTGCCCACTAGATGTACAAGCTATCACTGCCGAACACATACATTTAGCACTGTTTTCAAACTTTCTATGATACAAAATGAGAGTGGACCTTATTAGGAACCATGTCTTATTTCGTAGATGTATCTTAGGAGCAGAACTAATACATAAACCATTAATGCTACTTCAGTAGCAACATCTCTAATCTGTACATTACAGTGAAATGTATTTCATGTGATGGTTTATACTGCATTAAGGTTTCAGTCTGTTTTATTTGTTGATCAAACGAAGCGGGAATGTGTGTTGATTACCTTGCTGTACTCAAATATAAAATTTTCATGTAAGAATGTTTGCTTGTGTGCATGTGTGAAAGATGTTTGGCTTTATTTCAAATTCTCACCGGGAGGCATTAAAGGACGCTGGGACGAGTCACCGGTCCCTCCCTGAAAACTACTTCCCACATTTTTGTAAGTCGATGTGTTCCTTGAAGTTCCCGCCAGTTCACATTTTGCAGCAACTATTATTACACCTTGTCATGGATCAGTCAAGATTTAATTAGTGAAGCTCTTATTTGTGTAAGTTCGTTATACCCTTTCAGTCCTCACACGTTTATTAAATTGTTGAGTGCTGCAGTTCAGGCTATATAAACGCATAATTATCAATATCTTCTCAGAAAGATTGTGGGGTTCTCTGTGCCCCTACCAACGTTTCATACCCTACCATCTACTTAATGTGTGTTAACGTAATGCCCATATTGTGATCAGATTAAAGTGGAATCTAACTCCCATGAATTTAACACTTGTTGATACATGGAGGGTGGACTAAAACTCCAGCAACTAAATGAATACTTTGGAAGAGTGGCGCAAAGACACTATGCTGCACTGTGCCCTGACCGACTTTAACAGCATCACAGCGTCTTTGCACACGAGGGCTGTTGTAGTACTCCCTCTTTCGAGTTGCACGTTTTGGATATTGCATATTGCCGTCTTCTTCACTTCTGTGAAACTACTGTCACAGAAAAAAAGTTGACTTCAAAAACAAACCAGATAAACTGTAATTACATTATCATTCTGTAACGAGCTGCTAGCACCAAATATAAAGTGAAATGTAGGTGACGAAACGAGTCTAAAAATTAAGTAAATTTCAATTTTTCTCGTTGGTGTTAATGATTGTCTTGATGACAGGAAAACTTAACACTGTAGTCAAGTTATAAAACCATTTCTTGTTTCGTATACCCAAGAGAAGATCAATCTCCACTGTCTGCTAGACGTAAAATTGTTTAATCCACAAAATGAAAGGAACTAGAACTGACAAAAATTCGTGACCTACGCCGCGCTGGAGCATCTGTAATGAGTGGAGCTCATAGTGATTTGCTAAGTGGGTAAGGAATTTCACATATCACGCCTATTTCGTCCCTTGTGCAAATCACATTTTAAATGTTGCCCTCAGAAGTGATGTAGATGCTGATCATCGCGAAAGAACCACTCTAAAAAGAACCAAAATGTATTGAAATTTTTTGCTGTGTCGGTGGCAATAGTTAAAGCGTCGATCTGCGATGTGCTGGGTTGTCTATCTGCTTAAGAAATCTAACGAAGGAAGTGAACCAATGTATATTTGGGGAAAAAACAGTTTCTTGCAGCTTTGTTCCTTATTTTGTGACTCGGTGCAAAATAAAAGAGCAAACGTGAACATACTTCAGAACTATACATTCTGACATGATGGACATTGCAGATGAAAATTATTCACTAGAAATGAATGTCTATCTCAAAAAGATAATTCGAAAAACTGCTAGACGAAGAGTTCAACATTTATGACAGACAGGAAACCGAGTCTAGAACACCAATACAAGCCTTCAACAAGCGTTTGGGTTAGGTTTGGGGGATAACATGCGCAAAGGACCAGAAACAAGATTTTCAGTGATTTTATATAAGAGACGGTACCATTTACAGGCAATTATATACGTAGTTTCTAGAAATGAAGAAAGTTGAAGATGCACGCAGAGTAACACAGCCTTCGTCCATACCTACCATGGATGGTGAACATCTGGAAAGTGATGCACTTATGTTTACAGTGATATGTGCTCACGACATTTGCTAACTGTTTCCCATATAGAAGACGTCGATAGCAAAATCATTGTAAGTTTCGTTACTGTCTCCTGTGGAAGAGTTATCAATGCTATCCGTGACAAAACGTTGGTAACTGGTGTCAAGTCACCATGATGTGCGTACAGCTGCTACAGTGGATGAAAACACAATAGTATGGGGAAAAGAAGAACCTACCTTCAATAGGGGAGCCCGTAAACACGAAGTGAAAAAGACGCATAACGTGAAGAACCACCTGTCCATTTGAAGCTTCAGCGCAATGGCTATGCTCATCAGATAATGTGACAGCCAGTATAGGCGCAATGTAAGGAAAATTAACAGCTCCAAAAAGAGTCTAAAACGACACATTATATTTACAAGTACACCTCTGCACCGACTGAAACAGTTCATACCAAACTGGTCACACGTACCACTTAGAAAAAACATTACTATGACAATAAAACGCCTCTGTCTCCCTTTTGGGTGAGGGTGGGAATGAAAAGGGGTGATATAAAATCATCACTCACGGATGTCTGGAGCAATTTCAACCAAATTTGATGTATACATAATTCATTTTACTGCGTTAATAGATTAGTTCGTTTGTCTTGTTTGTCTGTTCGGTACAAATTTTGCAGTTAATATCAAACTAACTTTCCTTTGAGCAAGAGATTTGAAACTTTCAAAATATTTCAGTACCCCAGGACACTGCAATATTAATGCGTTTCGTGGTGTGGTCTACGGCGGAAACTTTCAACATAGCTCAAAAATGGACGACAATGAAGTATTAAATCGCTGTCTTCCCTGGTGTGTGGACAGGGCACATTCTATATCACTGCCAGTTCCACCTTCTCCCATTCCAGTCGAGAATGATTGCTGGGAAGGACGGTTGGTGCTAAGCCTCCATGTGGACTCGAATCTCTCTAATGTATATATTCACTGAAATAAACTTAAAGTTTACCATGTATCTCTGATATATTCTCATTAAGGTGTTTGAAATCGATTGAAAAATTTCACACACACAAGACGAAAAAGCTGAAAATTATTATTTAAATTAAAATACGTTGTTAATATAACATGTTTTTAAATCGGCCTAAAAGGTAAAAAAAAAAGATATTTCCTAACCCCATACTGTTTCCCAACCACTTACACAAAGTTCTGAAAACTTTTGATTGTTATTTTTTGATACTTATGAAAATACTTATAAGATCTATAACGAAAAACATTGGGCACATACAGTACGTAATTGATGCATGAGTAATTCACTTCCAAACCATTATATGTCGCATGCTTCTCATGCTTTTTGTTGTAAATGTTATAAGACGCTTTTTATTGAAATTTATACTGAGTACTGACCAGGATGCGTTGCGAACAGCTCTGTCCAGCACAGACATGCGCTATGGCGACAAAAGTCGTGGCATTCCTCAAAATACCGTTTCGGATCTTCTTTTGCTCAGAGTAATACAGCAACTCGATGTTGCTTGGACTCAATCAGTCATTGGACGTCACCTGCACAAAAATTGAGCCATGCTGCCTCTACAGCCAACCATAATTGCGAAAGCGTTGGCAGCGCAGAATTTTGTGCACGACCTGTCCTCTCGATTATGTTTCATAAATACTCGATGGATTTCATTTACGTGATCCGGGTTGCCGGATCATTCGCTAAAAATGTCCAGAATTTTCTCCAAACCTATCACGAATACGGTGCCCCTGCGGCATGGTGCCATGTCATTCATAAACATTTAATCGTTGTTTGGGAATATGATCTCCATGAATGGCTGCAAATGGTCTCCAGATAGCCGAACGTAACCATTTACGGTCAATGATCGGTTCGACCAGAGGAACCAGTCCATTCCATGTACACACGGCCCACACCATTATGGAGCCGCCACCAGCTAAGAAAGTGCCCTGTTGACAACTGGGTCCATGGCTTCGTGGGGTTTGCGCTACTCTCGAACTCTGCCATCAGCTATTAACAACTGAAATCGGGACTCCTCTGACCAGGCCACGGGTTTTCAGTCGTCTAGGGACCAAGTCATATGGTCACGAACCCAAGAGAGACGGTGCGAGCGATGCTGTGCTATTAGCGAAGGCACTCGCTTCTGTCGTCTGCTGCCATAACCCATTAACGCCAGATTTCGTCGCACTGCAGGAATAGATACGTTCGTCTTACATTGACTTCTCCTGTTATTTCAGGCTGTGATGCCTGTCTGTCAGCACTGACTATTCTATGCAATCGCCACGCAATTCGATCCTTAAGTGAAGGTCGTCGGCCAGTGCGTTGCGTGTGGTAAAGGGTAACGCCTGAAATTTGGTATTCTCTGCACGCTTTTGACAGTGTGGGTCTCGGAATATTGAATCTCTAACGATTTCCGAAATGGAATGTCCCATGCGCCTAGCTCCAGCTACCATGCTGCATCCAAAGTCTGTCAATTCCTGCCTGTGGCCATAATCACGTCGGAAACCTTTTCACATGAATCACCTAAGTACAAATGACAGCTCTACCAATGGACTGCCCTTCTATAGACTCTGTACGAGACACTACAGCTATCTGCATATGTTCCTATCGCTATCTCATGTCACCTCAATGTAGTGTTCGCCCCCGGTAGCTGACTGGTCAGCGCGACAGCATGTCAATCCTAAGGGCCCGTGTTCGATTCCCGGCTGGGTTGGAGATTTTCTCCGCTCAGGGACTGGGTGTTGTGTTGTCATAATCATAATCATTTCATCCTCATCGACGGGCAAGTCGATGAATCGGCGTCAGATTGAAAGACTTGCACCTGGCTAGCGGTCTACCCGACGGCAGGCCCTTGTCAGATGACATTTACCTCAGTGTAGTGTGAGGCAAGGGTTGGCCCAAAAATACCTACTGTCATGTGCGGTTGCCATCTGGATAGTCGTTGCTGTGGACAGATTTTCACATACTTCGTAGCCTACAGTCAGTACGGCGTAACACACTACACGTAGGAGTAAACAAAGTAGTAATAAACACATACAGCTGCAGGTCAGCCCTCCAACTGAATCCACAGGTTCGTCCAACTTGTCCAGGTTATCCACACGTTCTATACATGGTGGAATATACTCACTGGATTGCCCAGGCAATTGTTACCTTAGCTTACGTTAGCTTACCTTTCACAACTGGGTTCTGTCAGCAGCCCTCGACGCTCTGCACTGGGAATATGGTACACAACGCAAATGTAGCGTGCTAGCCATATCATCACGTTTGTTTTCTCCCTCCTCATTTTAAGTGAAGAGGAAGTTTCAACGAAAACCATGGATGAGAAAATTCTTGTCTTGCATACTACCTACCACTCTTAGGCATGGTGTGTTGTCAATCAACTTTACACTAAATCGTACTTGTTAGTCATGTTATACATCATATATACGAGGGTTGGCACTTAAATAGTGGCAACTATTTATTCACATCCGCTACAAAAGAGTTACATGTTTGCACTTGTTAGTGTCCTTCAAAGTAGTCCTCAGCGTTGTGTAGAACCCGTTGCCAGCGATGTGAAAGGTGCAGTATACCGTTAGCAGAGCCTGTTCTGTTGATGGTGCGAATGGAGCAGTCTACTGCCTATCGAATCTCTGGAACAGTTCGAAGCGAATGCCACGAAGCCAAAACTGAAACGCCAATGCCACGAAAGGCGTCAGCATGGGTCGCCGCGAAAGTCGAAAGTGCGTCAGAGCCCCAGCAGGGTGAAAGTCATGGTGCTTCTCTTGTACGACTGTGATGGTGTTATCCAAACACATTACGTTCCTCCACGGCAGACTGTCAATGCACAAATTACTGTTCTTTTTCGAAGCATCACCTGCGACCAGCGATGCGAAAGAGCCGGTAACTCTTTCTGCGCAACCCACCCATCATTTTGCGCGACAATGCGCCGGAGCATACAGCGCAAGCTGTGGATGCTATGTTCGGTCGATGGGACTGGGAAGTAGGCCTACTGTACCATTCACCATTTTCCCCGGACTTGTGACTGTGATTTTATTCCCAAGGTGAAGGAACCACTTTGCGGCAGGCGCTTCAGAATTGTTCCAGAGATTCGACAGGCAATAGTCTGCTCCAATCGTACCATCAACAGAACAGGCTTTGCTAACGGTATACTACGCCTTCCACATCGCTGCCAACGAGTTCTACACACCGCTGGTCACTACTTTGAATGACAGTAACAGTTGCAAACAAGTAACTCTTTGGTATCGGTTGTGAATAAATAGTTTCCACTATTTAAGTTCCAGCCCTCGTATATTTGTCAACACCAGTTTAGTTCTTCCTTAAATTTAATCACACTAAGTGTTGTGGTTGGCAGGAGAGCCAACCGTGTAAGTAAAGGAGGCCGATATGCACGCGTTTTAGCTCACGCAGGCTGGCTTGAGGTCTGAAACATGACAAGGGAATTAGAAGTGAGAAAAACGGACGTAGCTGGTGGAATACTTAACTTTAATGCATTAATGACGAACGTCGCTCTTTATGGTACATGATTCACAACATCAATAGTACGGATACTGGCGCCTTGCTAGGTCGTAGCAAATAACGTAGCTGAAGGCTATGCTAACTATCGTCTCGGCAAATGAGAGCGTAGAAGTCAGTGAACCATCGCTAGCAAAGTCGTCTGTACAACTGGGGCGAGTGCTAGGAAGTCTCTCTAGACCTGCCGTGTGGCGGCGCTAGGTCTGCAATCACTGATAGTGGGGACAAGCGGGTCCGACGTATACTACCGGACCGCGGCTGATTTAAAGGCTACCACCTAGCAAGTGTCGTGTCTGGCGGTGACACCACACTAAGATTCGGCCACAGCTGTGGAATTGCTTGCAGAGTGTACTAAGCATTTTGACTGACTCCGTCAACGCAGTGCTTACCCCTCTTTGATGACATTCACCTTGTGTATTGTGTGAGACTGCATCTTGTAAAAAAAAAAAGAGAGAGAGAGAGAGAGAGATACGTTTCATCTCAATTTCTTCAATTTCAGGGAGAAGTTCCTACATCCACCCCGTTCCATATTATTTAACGGAGTGTGGTTTTCGGAAGTTCCCTTTATTTCTGTACTGCACGTTACAGGAAGTTACACCTGTGTGCTGCATTACTGCACTGACAACACCCATAAGCCACCGGCACGCGGACCGTGCATTCGAGCGTCAAAGTGTCGAGTTCAGCGCGCTACTGAATGCTCAGAAACGATGCGGCTTGTGCATACGGGAAGCGTGTCTCAACGTAGTATGCGCGAGGACAGCGCGTTTCAGCGTCAGTTCTCGACTCTATCTTTCTCGCAAATCAGTGTTTGTTTACGAAATGGACGGACGTACAATTCGTACGTTAGCACTGTCAAAATGCACATTCCCTCCATTGTACACACGCTAGTCGTGGACAATGCTAGTTGCTGTACCTGTAGCTCACGTAAATCAGATCTTCAGTATCCACGAACATACCCCGCCCGGTCACCATTCGGTCTAACGCACTGCTTTCTGGGCGGGAAGGAGCGCCTGATCCCCGGCACGAATCCGCCTGGCCGGTTAGTGTGGACGTGTGGTGTGTCGTCCAGTCTGTGGACGGTTTCTAAGGCGGTTTTACATCTTCCTCGGCGAATGCGGGCTGGTTCCCCTTATTCCGCCTCAGTTACACTATGTCGGCGACAGCTACGCAAACATTTTCTCCACGTACGCGTACACTGTAATTACTCTACCACGCAAACATTAGGGGTTACACTCGTCTGGTGTGAGACGTTTGAGACGTTCCCGGAGGGGGGAAGGGGGGGTGGGCGGTTCCACTGGGGGTCGAACCGCACAATAACCCTGGGTTCGGTGTGGGGCGGCGGTGGGGTGGGTGGACCGCCGTAGCCTGTTGTGGGGCTGTGTACCACTAACATTCATGGTGGTGTCCGTTTGTTCTGTATCGTGTCTCCCTACCACTTTCGTGCAAGGACGCTCTGAGCGTGTTTTTTAGAGAATTGACTAGTTTGAACCTGGGACCTGTTGCTGGTAAGGAGACGCCAGACCACACATGACATGTAGAATTCAGAAGAGTTCAGTGAGACTAGCGATGATATAACCGAATACTTAATGATCTCAGCGTCAGCTCCACTGCACTCCCTGTAAAAGAATCTTAATAGTAACTAAATTTAATGGAAGAGGTTCAAGGCTTTCCTATTTTTAGTTAGCTGGTACAATAACGTCGAAAAAGCAGTTAAGTTTACCATTGGAAATTTTATTCTACTAACAAAACATTGTTTATAAATTACACTATTGATAAAAGGAAGTGTTTTAATACAGGATGGTAAAAACCAACTGCGTTCAACAAAACTGTGAACGAATATTCCCTGAATGGGTTTCCAAGTTCTACAATGGATCGAAGGACGACCTAAGCCATATCACATCTATAATCTAGGTTTATATTAAGTTTCACAAAAGAGAAAACTATCAATATGTTCTACAGTGACCCTCAATTATCTTTAATTACTTACCTAACTTGTCGTAAATTAGAGTGGTTGATGTGGCTTCTCAATAATTATAAAACAAAGAAGTCAGATTTTTACTTCAAGTGGCAAATGTGAACACTATTTACGATCGACACTAGTATTACGCAAAAAGGGGGTGTAACAGATGAGACTTCTGCAGTTCTGAGTGAAGCTTTATGCGCTGTTATGGGGCATCGCGTGCGTTCATTACCTTGTCGGTGTTCGTCAGGGAGCGGCGGGCAGCACAGCTCCGCTCACCTCGCCGTCTCAGAAGCAACTCCTCTCCTAACTTCTCCTTACTATCATTTACCGAAGTTGGTTTAAAAAAAAACTATCTGGCTGTGTTTTCATCTGACCAATCAGGGTCTCAATGTTAACCTTAAGCTCCGCCTACAAAAATTCTTTCTATCCATGAGAAACGTTATACTTTTCGTGGTGGGCCAATGTTTTTAAAGTTTGCAACGTAACAGAGACGCGAAAAAGTCTCACGCTAAGACTTGTGGGTGGTGTGGCCCTTTTTGTGTTATCGTAAGATCTATACTGTTTTTCTGGAGGGCTCTAGCTTTTAACATGGGTTGGGGGGTGGTCCTTGTCGTAACAAAGACGCGAAAAAGTCTCACGCTAAAACTTGCAGCTGGCCTTGTCCTAGTGGTTAGCTGGCGACGTGGGTGCCCAGTCCGTCCCTTATCGTAGGGCCTTCTAGCTTAACACGGTTCTGCCCTCGGCTTCTGTTCTCGTTTCTCCCCTCGGAACTGCGTCTGTCTCATGGTGGGAAGGTATGACATGCATTTAGACATTCTTGTGTTAGTCTGTGGTATTTCATTTGCTCACTCGTTACTCGTATTAGTTTGGTTAATTTAATGTCACGATTTATTCGGAGCTATGTGACATACTACTGGATTTGCTTATCATGTCAGGGTTTTCATGGAAGGTGTTGGATTTGCCTGGCACCTTATACCACTACGAGCTGCGGCAAGGACGAAGCCTATCCGTCGTTTCTAGGTCTCCGGTTCAATACAATACTATACAATCCATGAACATTTTATAAGGCAAAAAAGAAAGTTCCATATATTGTCAGTAAGGACATGAGCTTACAGAAAAACGTTGCAAATGGTGCGATACAAATATGTTATAGTCTCGCACATAAGACAAAAATTACCTCATCATTCTCACTCTTTAGTAAAACCCTAAGGTAATTCTTATATGGTCGCTGTGTTTATTTAGTAGCAGGTAAGTAAAATATACGAGTAAGGAAAAAAGTCAAAATATCTTTCTGCAAGCACTGCAAGATAAGGCCAATCCAACACATACACTTCTGACAGACAGTGCACTTATATTTATATAACATTGAATATTGTAGAATATATTTGTACTAAATTTATAGTAAAGTCTCTGGACCCATTACAAAAAGTGAAGGTGAGCAATAAAATTTCCATGTAGTGAGACGCGAGCCTGAAGCACATCGTGCATCACTTTGCCACTCTGTTCATTACACAACACTAAAATTCCGTATCCTCACACGTTGTTTTGAATGTTACTATCTTTTGAAAAATTTAATGGTTGATATGGTATGAAGTAGCATTTAATAATAACATACCCTACCAAGAAAAATGTGTATTTAATGGATCTTCAGTTTGCCTTTCCCTTGAAACAATATACTTTAGTAACACACAAGCTACACTTCATATTTTAACTAACATTAGTACGTTTCGCGTCTTTTTGTTGGTGCTCAGAAAACGCGTATATTTATAGAACGTAAGTTACCATGCAAAAGCCACCAAAAATGGGCTCCAACTAAAATCCAAGTCAATAAGGCGTCTCAGGATTCCGTACTGAAATCTCTGTAAGAGAAGGCGTTCATGTTATGTAGGTGGCGTTCTTCAATGGCAGTTGTGTACGCCCAGAAGTACGCACACAACATCTGTCATGTTACTCGACACAATGTGTAAGACTCAAAAGAATTGTACACATGGTTCTGACCACTATGGGACTTAACATTTGAGGTCATCAGTCCCCTAGACTCAGAACTACTTAAACCTAACTAACCTAAGGACACCACGCACATCCATGCGCGAGGTAGGATTCGAACCTGCGACCGTAGCAGCAGCACGATTCAGGACTGAAGCGCCTAGAAGAGCTCGGCCACAACGGCCGGCTGTGAAAGACTCCCCAACGCTTTTTTTCCCACGCTGTTACGTCAGGAACTCCGCATGCTTGATGCTGACGTTCGAATTCACAGTCTATGTGCCGACGGCTTTTCGAGGTTATTGGGTGGCTTTCGTTTACGTACTTGCAGGTTGACCGCTAGTACAGGTTTTAGCGCAAACGACGCGGCGTTCCCCAAAAGGAAAATTTCTCCCGGAACGCGACAAAGATACTGTGTGTAGCGTGCTCGTCAACGATGGAGCCCAGCGTGCTCATTTTTTTCCCTTTTCATAACTTCCGGCCCTCCTACACTTTTAACGCACTTACGGACACTGTATTCATCTTACATATATACTATTACGCCTCATACACTACGCACTGCTTACACTCTACATTTACAACTACACCCTCCGCCCTGCAATTTTGTAATCACTTTAGCGAAGACAGTTCGTCTTGCATCTGTACTGTCACTCACTCCAAACACACTACGGTTGAGTAACTTTTGTGAATTTCACTGCGCAGAGGTCCATAGGTTGGCGTCGCTGCCTGTAGCCGGTTCGCCAATGGCGCCCCGCACGCACATTCCGACGGGAGATAACACTCGACTAGGGCCGTGTGGCACTACAGCCTCGTTCGCCTGCTTAACACTTTGGCGAACCTATATTTCATGACACACTCCTTTGTTTTCTAACCAGTAACTGAGTGAGTTAGAGAAACCAAGTGAAGAGTTCTACAAGTGGTGCACCAACTCTTCTGTCCTCCTCTTCGTAGATTATGAACAATGGAATGCGGCGGGCGTTAGACAGAGCTGTAAAACGTGAGGACATTAGCCTCAAAAGAATGTACCCTGTAATGACATTTTTTACGCCTGTCGTTACCTAAAGGCAACTTTAATGGTTTATAACCGAATTTTATCTATGAATTAAGTCAACGTAGATGATTACGCTCCATCATTACAGCGTCTGTCGTCTGTAGGCGTGTATGAAATATCATTCACCTATCCGCAGTTATTTTTCCTTTCTTGTGGACATGGGGCACAAACTCGTGATTTGGTATAGAAGGACAAATTAGTCGTATTTCAGAAAAAAAACGTATTTCCGTTTCTACGGCAGTCCTATATAATGCTCTGCATATCTGAATATTAAAGAGTGTAATTTTTTGTAGTTCTGTCTATGACTCAGAACTAAACTAATTTCCAAAAGTGCATAACTTTTTGAAGATATTTATGAATTAGGGTAATTCTCCCTGTTCTTCTGTTACTGCCTCGCTTCAGACAATCTTATTTTCTACATGAGGTCAACTCCCGTATAAAAATTCAGTTGTAGTTTATGACGATCAGATATATAATGCTTCGTAATTTTCTCTCTCATATAATTTTCAGTGAAGTATTGTATGTAGTATTCTTGACAGTACTAAAGTACAGCCACTGTCTCTCAAACCTAGAACACTTTTAAATAAAGATTCACAATACAATTTCGTTTCTTGTACATAAAACGTGTCTTAACACTTATTTATCTTCAAAGAAAACACACAAGTCTGTCTCGGATATCGCATATACATCGTTGTACGTATTGATGGAAGTTACCGTGAAATAAATAGTAAATGGACTAAATATTATTAAAAGGCAGTGTTTTTTAATTTCAACAAATTGTGACATAATCAGATAATGAGCCCAGTAAACAGCAACAAAGACGGCAGTTTACGCCTCTAGAGCGTGACTGTCACTCATGCCGTAATGTGGTCCGATCTTCTGAATGCAGGACACGTGTCGGAAATTCTCGTTGTCCTCGTGTCTGCTCTCGTTCGTTTATGAAACAATCAAAGAAAAGTAAAAGAGACTGTAGTATTCGACATTATACACTAAAAATAAAGTTAATTGACATTAAGGGAAAATCCATGCAAGAATTGAACTTTTTTTCTACTTTCTCGATTTCAACTGAATTTTAAGATCATGTCTATCACATAAGGATGTAGCAATACTCAACTTTTAAGGCCACAACTTTATTTATTTTTTTTTTTGACTTCTGAATTTTTTAATGATTTTAATAACCTTTTGAGAATTAACTGTTGGTATTCTAACCTCAGTTTTAAGATTCCAGATTTTTAGTTACATTCACAAGAAGTGGTTCAACTGTTGTGTGCATTCATTTTATGAGAAATATTGTTAAATCACTTACAATATTGTTTTTAAGTTCCAAACTTGAATTTTCTTCAATTGCCGGTACAGAAAAGCAAAAATGTAGTAGACAAACTACACACATCAAAAAAAGGTTTTGCATCAGCTCGGTTCCGGGAATTCCGGAACCTGTACAGAAAATTGGAGTAGAGATCAACATAAACATCATTCCCGCCCATTTCATTGCTCATGAAAACCACGCGTTGCATGTTGTACCATCATACAGCGAGACCTTCAGATGTGGTGGTACCTCTAATAGCCAGTAGAACCTCCGCTTGCATCGATGCATGCCTGTATTCGTGGTGGCTTACTATCCACAAGTTCATCAAGGCACTCTTGGTCCAGAGTGCCCCACTCCTCAACCACGACTCGACGTAGATCCCTCTGAGTGGTTGGTGGGTCACGTCGTACGTAAACAGTCCTTTTCAATACATCCCAGGCATGATCTATAGGGTTGACGTCTGGATAACATTCTGACCACTTTAGTCGAGTGATGTTGTTATCCTGAAGAAAGTCATTCACAAGATGAGCACGATGGAGGCCTGAATTGTCGTCCACGAAGACGAATGCCTCGCCAGTATGTTGCAGATATGGTTGCACTATCGGTCGGAGGATGGCATTCACGTGTCGTACAGCCGTTACCACGCCTTCCATGACCACCAGCGGCGTACGTCGACCCACATAATGCCACCCCAAAACAACAGGGAAACTTCACCTTGCTGCATTCGCTGGACAGTCTGTCTCAGGCGTTCCTGTCTCTCTGATCTCCTCCAATTCCGAACAATACTGTTTTCGTTCACTCCGAGACGCCTGGGCACCTTGTTGAGAGCCCTTCCTGGCACAAAGTAACAATGCGGAATCGATCGAACCGCGGTATAGACCGTCTAGGCATGGTTGAGCTACAGACAACACGAGCCGTGTACCTCCTTCCTGGTGGAATGACTGGAACTTACTAGCGGTCGGACCCCCTCCGTCTAATAGGCGCTGCTTATTCATGGTTCTTTACAGCTTTGGGCGGGTTTAGTGACACCTCTGAACAGTCAAGGGAACTCTCTTCAGGAGTTCTGGGAAACGCGATGATGCAAAACTATTTTTAATGTGTGTATTAATGAACAGATGTACGCAAATACCTCAAGACTAGAATGAGATTTTCACCCTGCGGCGGAATGTGCGTTGATATGAAACTTCCTGGCAGACTAAAATTGTGGGCCGGACCGAGACTCGAACTCGTTACCTTTGCCTTTCGGGGGCAAGTGCTCTACAAACTGAGCTACCCAAGCACGACACACACGCCGTCCTCACAGATTTACTTCTGCCAGTATCCCGTCTCCTACCTTCCAAACTTTACAGAAGCTCTTCTGCGAACCTTTCAGAACTAGCACTCCTGAAAGAAAGGGTATTGCGGAGACATGGCTTAGCCGCAGCCTGGGGATGTCGACAAGACCCAAAAGTGCAGGTTGTTTCACAATGTTTTGACATCTTCAAATTTGAATGAAGCGTGCTGAACACAAGATACTGGGACAGCGGTGGCGTCTATTTGTGGTGCAAAGGGTCAAGTTTCATCCCACAGACATGTCAGTAATCGTGTCGCACTGGTCGAACCAACATACAAGATACAGCTTCTATGTACAATTCCTGCTCGAGAAACAGTACTGAATTGGGTACAAAATTTCCGTGCAACTGCCAGTGTATCGAACCGAGAGCCAGGTGGACCTCGAAAAATATCTGAAGTCTCGAGAACGTCGAGCGTGCGCGTAGCAGATTACATTCAAGCCCTCGTCGTTCGTCACGAAAAAGTGCCCTAACGCTGAACACTTCCTCGGCGTCCACTCATCGCCTAATTCGGTATGATCTACATTATCGTCTGTTAAATTATGTATCTAATGGCCGCCTCGCTCGCCTGACTTAACCGTGCCAGACTTTTGCCAATGGCATCATTTGAAGGCGCTACTGTATTCCGACCGGTCGATAAGCTTGCAACAGTTAAAAGATCGAATCCATAATAAAATTTCCAAAATTCTTCCAGCAGTTACGAAAGATGTTTTCAGAAACTCGGTGAAACGTCTCGAGTATTGAGTAGCCGCGGATGATGGTCGTTTGTCCGATGTAGTATTCCATAAATAAACTTGAATAAATAGTGGCCCTTGTGTAAAATGTTCAACGTTGTTTCACAATTAGGTTGCATGTCATTCTAATTTGAAATCGTCGAAACACTGTGTGACACCCTATACCTTTTTTTTTTTTTTTGGGCGCTTGGACCAAATGTCAATGTCCTTTTGTTTTTGGGACACTTGGTCCCAATGACACTGTGTACACATTCATTTTCATTTTGTGTCTTTCCGTCAGAGAGCATTTTACCGGTAAGGCGTCTGATTAAAGTCTCTGATGGACAGTTACCGTGTTAACTACATTGGTAGGTCTTATTGTTGCCCGGCTCCACTCACAGTCCACATTTTATATATTTCTTGGACTTACCTGTAATTCGAATACAGCCAGATAGTTTTGGGATCGAAGAGTAAACTTTCCAAAGACGTGAAATATACATTAACATTTTTTTTGGAAAAATAATTGAAGGGTGGAGAATCCCCTTAACAGGACAATTATTGCTTAGCATACATCTTAATCGCGTCTCTGAGATAAGACGTACTGTAATCCCATGATATCCGCAAAATTGCCTATATGATGGTAAACAATATGGCACGCCTGTACAAACATATTTTTTCTGAAAGGTTGTTTTAGAGAATTCTGCTGCGGAAATATCCTAATATTGAAGCTCTCTTTATGAAGATTTTGATAAATGTTTATCAGTAAACACGTAAAACTGCTCTCATTATCTCTGGACTACTATTCGTTACAATAGTTTGTATAGAACTGACTTTGAGAAATGAAAGTAAGCCTAATATATCTCACTGAGTGGCACTGCAATCCGTCCGGATAGCCGTGCGCTTTCGGGACGAAGAGGTGCACCAGTCCCGGATCTAAACCACCCGGAGGCGAAGCTCGGCTGCCGCCCAATCTGGATGTGGTTCTTAGGCGGTCTCTCACATCGTACTAGGTGAATACCGGGCTGGTACCCAAGTCGCGCCTGAGTTATGCGTTGCGCAAAATGTGTGTCCAAATGTGTGTGAATTTCTAAGGGACCAAACTGCTACTTAAACTAACTTATGCTAAGAACAAAACACACACACACACACCCATGCCCGATGGAGGACTCGAACCTCCGGCGGGAGGGGCAGCGCCGTTTCGCAAACTTTTAGAAAACTTTCGCGCACTTTCATATGCAAAACACTGCACACAGACAGTTGAGGTATTCATATCGCGTCTCGCGAGGGTAACAGGGTCAGAACAGGAAAGGCGTCCTCCGACCCTTATATTAACGGTGCGAAATACGTTAACAAGCATACCTACCTTACCCTGATGCGAGACAGGGACACAAGAGTGGGGCTTCAACCACCAAAACCGTACCAAACTTGAATGGAAGCTGTAGAATATTCATTTCTACTTACATATATCAAACACACAAAATCCTGGATGGTGGAATGTTAAAATTTTTGTCATTGACACTTGAAGTTCACTTTTGCGGTCGGTCACCTGCCATTAACGTGCAACGTCTCCAGCGTCTCCCTGCTGAGTAGCTAACCCCTGTCGCCGAGCGGTTCTAGGCGCTTCAGTCCGGAACTGCGCTGCTACTAAGGTCGCAGGTTCGAATCCTGCCTCGAGCATAGATGTGTGTGATGTCCTTAGATTAGTTAGGTTTAAGTAGTTCTAAGTTCTAGGGGACTGATGACCTTAGAAGTTAAGTCCCATAGTGCTCAGTCATTTGAACCTGGTCCACAGAAAACTTCGATCTTGTGCCTGCCTTGGAAAGCGCAGACGCGCGTAAGTACACATTAGACAAATGGGTAAACATCGGTATTGGAAGGACCATAAAAACATGTTATTTTTCTACATGATAACAAAGACTTGATCGTGAGTGGCAGCCAGTTACCTTGAAGAAGGAGAGTTTCACAGTGGCGTACACAGTGCATTTCCGTTATTGGAATTTATTCCGGGTGTCAACGTCAATGTCGCCCTCACCGCTACGAAAGTTCTTCATGAGGAAAATGTCTTCCAGCCGACGTCGGAACGCTCTGATTTTCAATTCAGTCTTCTGCCTTGTTGCTTCCGCTGTGGTCGCATTTTACACCCGGACTTACAATCTCGCGGACGAAAACAATATGCTATGACTTGGATTCCACATGTCTATTCCAAGTGACATTTATCTTATTTACAAAAGGTCATCAGTCCCTAAGCTTACACACTGCTTAACCTAAATTATCCTACGGACAAACACACACCCACCCATGCCCGAGGGAGGACTCGAACCTCCGCCGGGACCAGGCGCACAGCCCATGACGGTAGCGCCCTAGAGCGCTCGGCTAATCCCACGCGACTCAGTTCCCTCGAACTTAGAACTACTTAAACCTAAATAACCTAAAGACATCACACACATCCATGCCCGAGGCAGGATTCGAACCTGCGACCGTAGCGGTCGCGCGGTTTCAGACTGAAGCGTCTAGAACCGCTCGGCGACACCGGCCGGCGTATCGTATTTACAGCTGAGTCTAAATTAATTACAACCAGGAATAAAACACAATACCGCTACCATGTAGAACTGCACACTACAAGCAGATCTTACCTCCGATGAGATAATCATAAGCAACATTTTGCTTCTTTTACTGAGTTCGAGAACGCTGGAGCAACGGCTGTGAACTTGCTGTAACAAAATACACCGTCTTAGAAAAGCTGGCCATCATACACACGAAGCCGATGGCAATGCCAAGCTGAAACACGTTGTCGTTGCGACAACGGCTTTGATTATTATTAGACAAAGATACCGTATCGTACTGTAGAAATAAAAAAAAAGGAAAACTTTTATATGATCTTAAAGCATCTACCGGTTGTTGTCTGGTTGTCTTCACAGCATTATGTCACACTGGTACGTATGAGCAGTCAGAGTTGCACTTGTTACAAATGTATTATGAAGAATGAATAATAAATGAAGAGGAAACGTTATTAATGGAAATTTAAAATTGGTGTTGAGGAGTTATTTGTTAAAAGTTGTTGGTGTTAGATGCTCATCGTGGTACATCTTACGCAGATCATGTTACTGAACAGCAGCGGCAACATTAGATGAGTGGGGCTCAGGATAAGGAAAATTGACTCGAGACTTACGATTTTCGGTGTTGGAGGCAGTATTAGCATCTCTGATCAATTTTGAAAGGGTATTACCTGCCCTTTAAGTGATCCACCTGGTGCGTCACGGTCCTCCAGTAACTGGTGTCACGGATTTTCAAAGATGAAAAGTGCCATAATTTTTTTTATTTTGACGCACCATTAGCTCAGAGAAATGATAATGATGGAAGCTGAAAGAATGAATTTGAATTTGTACCACCGCCGTGACTCTAACGCGGGTCTCTTTGCTTACTTGGCAGGAATGCTGACCATTACACCACCGCAGCACAATGGTCAGCATTTCTGCAAGAAGTACTTCACAGCACAAACTTCAATTCACATCTTCAGCTTATTCTCCCCTTGAATCGTCACTATTGCTGGGGCTCTCTGGCTTGCTGGCTTGGAATAGCTCCCCACCGTCAGACGTAATAGGGAAGTCCCGTACCTCAGGTGATCTCACCTTTATCTACGATAATGATGGAAGCTGGAGAAATGATTTAAAGTTTGTGCATGAGCACAACTCAAACCTAGGTCTGCTTTCTCACTTACTTTTTTACCAGATGCCTTTTTTTCCCACGGAAGGGAGATATGGAGGGAAGAGCGGGGAGGGCAGAGAGACCCTCTCACCGTCGAGGTATTAGGAATGCTGAGAAGAAATAAGTAGTGGGAAATACCCTTTTCTAAGGTTTTTTAAAATTATATAATATATATGTAAACGCACCTGGTGCGTCGTGGTCCTCCAGTAACTGGTGTCAGGGATTTGGGGGCTCGGATACAAACTGCGTGGAGCGAAAACCGTCAGGAACGTATTCAGAACCTTATTGATTCTACGCCACGGCGTATAGCAGCTCTAATTGCAGCGCGTGGTAAAAAAATTATGTTAAGGCTTTATAGGACCTAACTGCTGACGCCATCGGTCCCTAAGCCTACACACTACTTAATCTAACTTAAACTAACTTAGGCTATGGACAAAACACACACCCATGCCCGTGGGAAGACTCGAACCTCCGGCGGGCGGAGTCGCACTGACCGTGACAGGGAGCTTGAGACCGGCGGCTATCCCGGCAGCGCATGGTGGCCACACGACATACTGAAAAGTACGGCTCAAAGGATATGTACAGGTTTGAAAAGCCAATCATTTGTTACATGTCATACACATAACCTGTGGTATTAAATTAATTGAATTCATGCGTTTCCTTCTTGGTGTCACAATTTCCACAAACGGTGGTATAGTTGCGCTCATGAACGATTAGTTGCCCCTGTTAATACCGGGTGATTGTCTTTGCAATGGACGACAGCAACTGTATGTTGAGCTGTGAAGAATACGTTCTTCCTTCAGATTATAAGCAGATTTATTTGTCACAGTTACGCAGTTAATGATCGCTGGTCCTATTAAAGAAGAACCTTCTAGGATAAAGCCGGCCGGAGTGGCCGAGCGGTTCTAGGCACTTCAGTCTCGAACCGCGCGACCGCTACGGTCGCAGGTTCGAATCCTGCCTCGGGCATGGATGTCTGTGATGTCCTTAGGTTAGTTAGGTTTAAGTAGTTCTAAGTTCTAGGGGACTGATGACCTTAGAAGTTAAGTCCCATAGTGCTCAGAGCCATTTTCTAGGATAAAGTACACTACTGGCCATTAAAATTACTACACCAAGAAGAAATGCAGATGATAAACGGGTATTAATTGGACAAATATATTGTTATAGTAGAACTGACATGTCATTACATTTTCACGCAATTTGAGTGCATAGATCCTGAGAAATCAGATCCCAGAACAAACACCTCTGGCCGTAATAAAGGCCTTGATACGCCTGGGCATTGAGTCAAACAGAGCTTGGATGGCGTGTACAGGTACAGCTGCCCATGCAGCTTCAACACGATACCAAAGTTCGTCAAGAGTAGTGACTGGCGTACTGTGATGAGCCAGTTGCTCTGCCACCATTGACCAGACGTTTTAACTGATTAGAGATGTGGAGACTGTGCTGCCCAGGGCACCAGTCGAACACTTTCTGTATCCAGAAAGGCCCGTACAGGACCTGCAACATGCGGTCGTGCGTTATCCTGCTGAAATGTAGGGTTTCGCAGGGATCGAATAAAGGGTAGAGCCACGGGTCGCAACTCATTTGAAATGTAACGACCACTGTTCAAAGTGCCGTCATTGCGAACAACAGGAGACCGAGACATGTAACCAATGGCTTCCCATACCATGACGCCGGGTGATACGCCAGTATGGCGATGACGAATTCACGCTTGCAATGTGCGTTCACCGCGATGTCACCAAACACGGATGCGACCATCATGGTGCTGTAAACGGAACCCGGATTCATCCGAAAAAATGGCGTTTTGCCATTCGTGCACATAGATTCGTCGTTGAGTACACCATCGCAGGCACTCCTGTCTGTGATGCAGCGTCAAGGGTAACCGCAGCCATGGTCTCCGAGCTGATAGTCCATGCTACTCGAAACGTCGTCGAACTGTTAGTGCAGATGGATGTTGTCTTGCAAACGTCCCCATCTGTCGACTCAGGGATCGAGACTTGGCTGCACGATCCGCTACAGCCATCCGGATAATATGCCTGTCATCTCGACTGCTAGTGATACGAGGCCGTTGGGAACCAGCACGGCGTTCCGTGTTACCCTCCTGAACCCACCGATTTCATATTCTGCTAACAGTCATTGGTTCTCGACCAACGAGAGCAGCTATGTCGCGATACGATAAACAGCAATCGCGATAGCCTGCAATCCGACCTTTATCAATGTGGGAAACGTGATGGTATGCATCTCTCCTCCTCCACGAGGCATCACTACAATGTTTCTTCAGGCAACGCCTGTCAACTGCTGTGTATGAGAAATCGGTTGGAAACTTTCCTCATGTCAGCACGTTGTAGGCGCCAATCTTTTGTGAATACTCAGAAAAGCTAATCATTTGCATATCACAGCATCTTCCTCCTGTCGGTTAAATTTCGCGTCTGTAGCACGTCATCTTCGTGGTGTACGAATTTTAATGGCCAGTAGTGTTTATGTGTGGAAGAGGCGAAGGTGGTATCGACTCAAATAGGGTAGGTGAAAGAGTTTTCAACATTCTCCTAAGGTTAAGGGCTTATCAGGATAACCTTATTAGCCTGTGTGAAAACTAGTGAGCTGCTAAGAGCGTTGAAAGACCGAAGCGGTCAACATACAGCATCAGAGTTGATAACATCACTGAAATCGTATTGTTTTTAACGAATTACACCATTATATCGATTGATGGACGTAGTAAAGACAATAGTATTCGTACGTCGACCTGCCACAACGGCCTTATCTGAAGTTACAGATAGTAACGAAGTTAAGGCAACAATAGCGGAATGCAATGGCTATCCTTGACACTGTGAACAGGAATACAGGAATTAACATGTTTCACAAAAAATTCTGATAAGCACAATCTTTAGCAGCACTACATTCGTGGGTTGTAGGAGCTTATTCTCATCAAAGGCACAGAACGGCAGGTTAGCTTTCCTTCAGATTAGCGCAAAGTTCAGAGCACCTCCTTAAAGTTACTAAGAGTGGATAATGATACAGAAATGTGTGAATAGGAGAAGCCACGCTTTTATGTCACACTCAGTGGTCGTAAGGTACGCGGACAGAAATCAATTTAACCACACGGCTTCTGTTTAAGCCATCTGTGACTCGTCTTGCTGTGTAAAGTTTTATGCTCTGACATGTTTACTCTGTTTACTATATTATAATGTTTTGAATCTGTGTACTAGTCACTTGTGTTTGACTGTGCTTAGAACACTGTTTACTCTATTTACTATATTATTATGGTTTGAATCTGTGTAATAGTCACTTGTGTTTGACTGTGCTCAGTACACTTACTTACTGTCATGTACTCACCACTCTGAATCCACTGTGCTGATGGGATGTCATCTCACGCGGCCGCTGCATCAGCTGTCGCCTCTACAGCCTCTACATACCTTTGCTCAACTTGGTAGGAAATACGATTGCACCCTGCACATTTTCATCAGTCTCATACGCCTAACAGAGAAATGATAATTCTTCCTCAACCGAGTGTCTTGGCATCAAAAGTCAGCATCTCTGACCACTGTAACAGTTATTTCTTAACACCTATGCTTTACTTGCTTCTTCAAAGCATACGGCTTTCCACTGTAGATCAGCAGAATTATCATTGTGTTTAACAATGTCCCTAGGATTCCTCGTTGGGTATTGTATGATAAACGCGTCGTACACAGAGACTTTCCAGTTCGATATCTTCTGCACAAGAGTTCACAAAATACTCCTTATTTGACATATAATAGTTGTTTTCAGAGTGTGAGGGGGCACAGTCTACCTGAAGAAGAAAGATCAGAAATATTTAACGAGGAATGAAACGTACGTCGGAAAAGAGGTTAGACGCCATAGAAAGGTGAGTATTCACAATAGACGACAAAAATATTGTCCATATTGAGGCTGAAGCAGATTCTAAGTGCGAAATTATCTGGAAACGAGTAACTGGTCTAAGTGAACTTAACTTAATCACAGAATGTTTTTACCGACCACCCGATTACACCGTAACTGTCGTAGAATGATTCAAAGAAAGTCCGCGCCCAGTAGCGTGGAAATACCACTATCATGTTTAGTTGCAGTTGATGTTGACTTTGACCTACCAAGCTTCGACTGAGACGTCAGTGGATTCACTGTAGCTGGTACGGAGAGACAGTGTTGTGAAGTAGTCCTGGAAACGTTTTCCGTAAACCCACCGAAATCGAAATATTTTAGACCCTGTAACTAGAAACAGACCTGAACCTACCGAGAGTGTTAATATGTAGACAGAGATTGGTGTTCATTTTTCCATCATAGTGCGGGTGATTACTAAAGTTAATATATCCGTTAAGAGAGCTAGGAGAGTAGTTATTCTAAAATAGCAGATAAGTCGTTGTTAGCATCTTAATTAGATAAAGAATGGAAATCACTTATTTCTATTATGATGGATGTAAAGGAATTGTGGACCAAGTTTAAATGACAAAATAACTCTCTGGATAAGTATGTGCAGAGTACGTGGATTAAGGACGGAAAGACCCAGCGTGGGTTAATAACAACATGCGGAAACTGATGCAGAAGCAGAGATTTTAGCACTCTTATATCAAAAGAGAACGTGGATGTATGGACAGCCGAATGTTAGTAGAAGTCCGTGCGTATCTAAAAAGAACGATGAAAGAAGTACACGACAACTTTCACTGTCATACCGTAGTGAAGGGTTTTGCGAAGAATCCGAGAAAATTCTGGTCATTCGTCGTCCAGTTTGGCGTGGCAACAGAAGACAGCGAAAAGAAACCTAATTTAAATTTCCAGTTTAAAAAATCATCCACGCAGGACGATTGTACAGACGTCCCATCATCTGACCGTCACAGAGACACTCGTACGGAGGACACAGAAATAGACACCCTGACGTTGAGAAGTAGCTGAACGCGTTGTAAACAAATAAGTGGCCTGTTATGGGTCCAGTTCAGAGAGTGCTCTATGTCCCTTAATTAGTGTGCATTTAACGAGAATCGCTAACTCAGACCAAAGCCCCAAGTAACTGGAAGAAAGTGCAGGGTGACTCCTACACATTAGAAGGGTATAAGAAAAGACCTACAATATTATGGATCCATATACGTAACATCGGTATACTGAAAAATTCTAGAACTTGATCTAAGTTCTATATACACTCCTGGAAATTGAAATAAGAACACCGTGAATTCATTGTCCCAGGTAGGGGAAACTTTATTGACACATTCCTGGGGTCAGATACATCACATGATCACACTGACAGAACCACAGGCACATAGACACAGGCAACAGAGCATGCACAATGTCGGCACTAGTACAGTGTATATCCACCTTTCGCAGCAATGCAGGCTGCTATTCTCCCATGGAGACGATCGTGGAACGGCTTGCCATGCCATTTCCACCTGGCGCCTCAGTTGGACCAACGTTAGTGCTGGACGTCCAGACCGCGTGAGACGACGCTTCATCCAGTCCCAAACATGCTCAATGGGGGACAGATCCGTAGATCTTGTTGGCCAGGGTAGTTGACTTACACCTTCTAGAGCACGTTGGGTGGCACGGGATACATGCGGACGTGCATTGTCCTGTTGGAACAGCAAGTTCCCTTGCCGGTCTAGGAATGGTAGAACGATGGGTTCGATGACGGTTTGGATGTACCGTGCACTATTCAGTGTACCCTCGACGATCACCAGAGGTGTACGGCCAGTGTAGGAGATCGTTCCCCACACCATGATGCCGGGTGTTGGCCCTGTGTGCCTCGGTCGAATGCAGTCCTGATTGTGGCGCTCACCTGCACGGCGCCAAACACGCATACGACCATCATTGGCACCAAGGCAGAAGCGACTCTCATCGCTGAAGACGACACGTCTCCATTCGTCCCTCCATTCACGCCTGTCGCGACACCACTGGAGGCGGGCTGCACGATGTTGGGGCGTGAGCGGAAGACGGCCTAACGGTGTGCGGGACCGTAGCCCAGCTTCATGGAGACGGTTGCGAATGGTCCTCGCCGATACCCCAGAAGCAACAGTGTCCCTAATTTACTGGGAAGTGGCGGTGCGGTCCCCTACGGCACTGCGTAGGATCCTACGGTCTTGGCGTGCATCCGTGCGTCGCTGCGGTCCGGTCCCAGGTCGACGGGCACGTGCACCTTCCGCCGACCACTGGCGACAACATCGATGTACTGTGGAGACCTCATGCCCCACGTGTTGAGCAATTCGGCGGTACGTCCACCCGGCCTCCCGCATGCCCACTATACGCCCTCGCTCAAAGTCCGTCAACTGCACATACGGTTCACGTCCACGCTCTCGCGGCATGCTATCAGTGTTAAAGATTGCGATGGAGCTCCGTATGCCACGGCAAACTGGCTGACACTGACGGCGGCGGTGCACAAATGCTGCGCAGCTAGCGCCATTCGACGGCCAACACCGCGGTTCCTGGTGTGTCCGCTGTGCCGTGCGTGTGATCATTGCTTGTACAGCTCCCTCGCAGTGTTCGGAGCAAGTATGGTGGGTCTGACACACCGGTGTCAATGTGTTCTTTTTTCCATTTCCAGAAGTGTATATTTGAAACGAAAAAGCTTCTGTCTACAAATCATCATGGAACTGGAAACCATTGTTCGTGCTATACTTAGCTTGCCTTTTTCTAGTACGATGTCCTGTGAACCGTGAGTGAAGAGCAACAGGCAGCTTCAGTAGTCCTTGATTTCCGGAAAGCGTTTGAAACAGTGACTTTTAACGAAGATCCACTCAAACGGAAGAAGTTTCAGGTAGATGAGTGGCTCGAAGACTTCTTATGTAACAGATCCTACTACTTTTGTCCTCGACAGCAAGTGTTCGTCAGAGACCAGACAGAGGATTGATGAGAGTGCCTCAGGGAAGTGTGATAGGTCCTCTCTTATTCTCTGTCTCCATAAATGATTAATGGGTAGGGTGAACAGCCATATGTGGCTGTTGGCTGAGGATGCTGTAGTGCACTGGAAAGTATCGTCGTTAAGTGGCGGTAGAAGGATACAGATGACTTGTATAGCTCACGAGAAGGAACAAATTATTGCGAATAGCGCTATTGCATATGTAAATGATTGGAATAATCACAGCTATTGGTAAGCGTGCCTTTACTTAATTTATCGGACTAGTCCTGTGGCTTTTACTTAACAAGGATTACTGTAAGCGCCCCAGTGAGTCGCCTAGAGAAGTCCCACCAGACCTACAACTGGCAAACGACTACTATCATAATTGAAAACTAATTAAAAACTAAAGCATGGATTTGTCCCCCTGTTGTACTTTGCTGTGAAGTTTACTTATGAATACATTTGCTCATTTGTGTAATTTGTGGGCAGATTACAGAGATGTTCCTAATGGGGCTAGATTCGTGAATGAACTTCATGTGGACACTAAGACTTCATAAAGGAGTACTGTGCAGATGATCAAGCACCGGCTTTTCGCTATGGAATGAACAACAACAGAAGACGTATATGGGAATTAAGGTGAAGTTTTAGAGACGAACCACCCTTGCACTTTTTGTATTTGCTTTGAGTAAACTGAATATCAACTATTGAAGTACGTGATTGTGTGTGCAGTAAATAAAATGTATTTTTTTCTAATGCATTCTCCACATACCTATCTAAAATCTAGCGTTAAGAACTTAATATTTTAGCAACTGTCTCTCTCTTTTAGGCCTCTTTTGCTATTTAAACATACTCGGAGTGAATGATAGACCATGCTGCTCATAATGTAGCACAGTTAGTAACCTTATTTTGATTAGCACAGCCCTTACGTAAATACCTGGCACTTCATAGATGTTAGCTTATCAAGAGCTGTGAGTTTGTACAGGATGCATACCATCATTCTCTTAAGACAGAATTCTAGATTAACTGACCTCCGACCATGAGACTCCTGCAAAAGAATTCTGTGACTTTTACAAACTGCACGCGCTTAATGAGAAAGAATGTAGTTGATGGTAAAATCCCCCTAAATAAGCTCGTATTTTTTGTGTAAAACACATCCCATGGGCCCTCTTAAAACCCGACCCTGTTGATATGTTGCAGTTCTTGTACCATCGTTTTAGGGAGGTATGAGCACCCTGGCAGATAGAACCTACCTTGAGCAGTCACCCAGTGCAGCACTTGACCATTCCACCACGTCGCCACGTCTCACGGCGGCTCTCCGCCGCTCCACAGGTCTTCCATATTTCACTTGCAACGTAAGACTCGTCGTGAGAACGCTTTCTTTCACCCACTGTTACAAGGAAAGGCAGGTAAATGATGTAAATTTATGACTCTTAGGAGGGTGTGCAGGAAAATGCTGCCTCCGAAAATTTTATTCCGTTCTCAATATCGGTTGAGGTTTTACACGTCTTGCATATCACTCTATCGACCTTCCCACTTCAGTGACGCAAGTTACAGGCATCTGCCGCTAGAGCGCTACGTACTTCAGCGTTTAAAATGTCGGTCTGTAATCGACTTCCGAATCCGAAGAGTTCGTCCAGACGTGGAGCACTCTCACCTTCAGCATCACAGTGCCACACTGTATAAGAGCGCCGCGACATCTGCAGTAGTTCGACGCTTTGGGTTCACTGTCGTCGATCATCCTCCACACAGTTCCGACTTGGCCCCGTCTGATTTTCGTCTGTTTCCGCGACTTAAGAAAGACCTTCAAGGAATTCACTTTGATAGGGATGATGTGGTGGAAGCAGAAACGAGGTTGTTGTCCCGTCAACAAAGTCAAACATTCTATAGTGATGGTGTACCAGACTGATCTTTCGTTGCCAGGTTGACTACATTGAGAAATATATATGTTGACATGGAGAATGAAGAAGTAGGATGTTAATAACCTTGCTTTATTTAAAAAACTAAAAAAATAAGAGGCGTTTCTCTTCAGCACAGCCTCGTATTTCCAATCAACCAATATTTGTCTTCTCACTGAACAGTGTGGCTTCCTTTCCAATTTCTCTTGTGATGACCAGCTCCTGCATGTCACCCTTTTCTGTCGTCCCACCTCAACTCCTGTAAATCCGGCCATCTGCTGGTAAGACGGTGTTAGCCTAGTTATTTGAAGTAACTGGATATCTTGAGCATACAAAACGGCAGGTTTGTCCAGTGTAAATCAGACGTTCCCCACTGATCCCGTGCAACATAGCGTAGTAAGCAGACACTGTCAATAATAATCAATTAAATAATACGCGAACACACTTACTTTAGTTTAGTTCATGTATTAAATTCCTTCTCATACTAGCTCAACAATACATACATATACATCCTCCGTTCTTTCACGGCTAATCGGCAAGCACTCCTCTTTCATTCTTTTCATAAGAGAAAACATAGATATCAGAGAAGCTATTCCATGGAGTAAATGGGCGCTCCAAGGAATAATAGGGCTTGAAACTACTTTGCATTGATAATCTTAGTATATTAAAGTTTAGGAATCGGTAAGATAAGAAGACATATTTCGAGATATGCACTGAGTTACATAATTTAAAAATTTCTGAAAATCTCGCGGAGAGACCGCTGCAAGAGACATTACAACCTCTGCATCCCCTATATTACCCTCAAAACTAGATTACAATAACGCCATTATCGCCCCTCTGATCAGCAACCCTGGTGTTCTATTGCACCTTTACAAATATGTCCGCACACATACAAACACCCCAACGCAACTTCTACCAATTGTCTCTGCCAGACAATGTGGTCTGCCCAGATATTTATCCATCCTACCAACGTTAACTCTTCCCGCCCTATCCTACTCCACAGCAGGACTCCTCTGCCACTTTCCCTCTCCATTGATGCATCTCCATTTTGTCTTGTTTCCACTACGCAACCCACACATCAAACAGCCACTCACCTTCTGTCTTTACCACCTTCTTTCCATCATTTACCACATAACAAATTATTGTGGATGCTGTATTGCTGCTCATGGTAATAACTTGATTGTGTCATTACTTATTCTACACGAAACTGATGGTTGACTATTTATTTACGTTTGAAACTAATATTGAAGGCAGAACATATTTTTATATTCCAGAACTATATTTCACCTTTGGCGACGAAGATGGGACTGACACTCATCGAAGCTTCACGTAATTCAGACGAATTGACTCGACTACTAACTTGAGAGTTTTATAGTAATGCAAGTCTCCAGGGAATAGTGAGATCGTAACTATATTTTAATATTTGATTCTATCTTTTGTGAGTAATTTTGATGTTTTTGTGAGTTTTCCCGTGGTTTTTGAGCTGTCGAAAAGAAAAAAAAAAACAAAACAAAAACAACATGGCAGCTTAATTGAATGCTTGTGACTCCTCATGGTTGTGTCACAGTGCCCTTGAAGTACATCATGTGTACTGGTAGTTTACGTCACTGATTATATCTGCTCAACTGCATTTGAAAGAGGTCTTGGATGTTCGATTTCTGACTATGTTACGATGCAATGTGGCATTCCTATTTTGTGAATGATCCGGATGTATTTAATTAACCATCAACACCACTATTAATTTGTGTGAATGGAGATTTTGTAGGTTTTGCAACTAATGATCCATCATAGACACACCCAACTTTGAAGTAGTTGCAGTACGGCGCATTTTTTAAACAAAGGGCTGTGACCATTTAACAATGGAAATAATGATGACAAATCTTGATACACGATGTACAGAACTATAGGAAGCAATAATTCTTTAATAAAAGCTATGACTAATGGTATACAATAAAAGTCAGGTAACGTATGATGAAAAGAAGCCCTTATAGCTGGTTACATTCATCAACACTAACACATCACTTGTGTCAGTCACATGAAGCCAAGAGACTACTCCTGTTACGGAATCGCCAATCATAGCACCGCTGCCGTGATCACCCTGTAAGTAAAAAGATGCTTTAGTCCACACTGTTGCAGATGCAGACATCGAAGCATTAATTTACGAATAATCGTAATAGACTAATCACAGTATATTTAGATAAATACGCAAGCACAGAGTCACAGTCAGTGTTCAAGTCGTCAGCACGAGAAGAAGTAAGGAAAAGAGAAGTTTCTAAGAACTATGCAGCCCTCCACCTGTTACTTGACGAAATGTAGTCATACAGCCCTAAAGTACTAGCCACTTTTTGTCTAATTAGTGACTGCGCAACAATTCGAAGTGAAGGCACTATCTTTTAAGTTTTCAGACTGGGTAAGATAGTGGCTTTTATACACAGTAAGCAGGTAATTACAGTCTAATTCAAGTTGTGACGGCCTTAAAAACGGTCTGTATTGGAAGAAAGCTTAGGGAGTACTGATGCTTAGTTGGACATTAGTCTTCAAGGTGGCTTCGCCACTAGAGAAGAGTCGACGTGATACCGTAAGATGAGATTTGCGAAAATGAAGAAGAGTTTTGGTAAGCGAAATCTGTTCTACATCTACATCTATATACTCCGAATGTCATCTTAGCATGCGTGGCAGAGGATCCTTCTTGTTCCCCTTCCCTGTTTTTGTCAAGAATGGAGAGCAGGAAGATTGAATGTTGGTAAGCCTCAGGATGAGCTCGGCACACTCTCAAATTTTGACTTCATGGACATTTGCGAAATACAGGGTGAGACATCTAACGTTACCGCTGGATATATTTCGTAAACCACATCAAATACTGACGAACCGATTCCACAGACCGAACGTGAGGAGAGGGGCTAGTGTAACTGTTTAATACAAACCATACAAAAATGCACGCAAGTATGTTTTTTAACACCAACCTACGTTTCTTGAAATGGAACCACGTTATTTTTTTTAGCACTTCTGAACATATTAACAAGTACGTAATCAGTGCCGTTTGTTGCATTGTAAAATGTTAATTATATCCGGACATATTATAACCTAAAGTTGACGCTTGAAACCTCCGACGTTCAGTTGCGTGTTGTAACAAACACGGGCCACGGTCGGCGAGCAGCATCTGCAGGGACATGTTTACGATGACGACCGCGTTTACGAGTGTGGCTGTAGTGCACTGTTGTGGTTTGGTCTACCTGTCGCAGTGTCCGCATGTAGCGCTTGCTGCTATTGTTATTCTGCATTCGTCTCCGCACGCTTCCCAAGTGTAGTACACCGTGTTACCAGACGTCTGTGATAGTGTAGTGTTGTAGGAACTGAGACCATGGTGTATTGGAACTCTGAATAGGCGGAGATGATACTCATCTATGGCGAGTGTCGACGAAATGCAGCTGAAGCCTGCAGGGTGTATGCAGAACGGTAGCCGGACAGAGAGCATCCAACGTGCCGCACATTGCAAAACATCTATCGCCAACTGTATGCAACAGGTATGGTCGTAGCACGCAAACGGGTCCGTAACAGGCCCGTCACAGGAGAAGCGGGTGCAGTTGGTGTGTTAGCTGCTGTTGCCATGAACCCACACATAAGTACACGGGACATTGCGAGAGCCGGTGGACTGAGTCAAAGTAGTGTCATGTGCATACTGCATCGTCACCAGGCGGCCGGAGTGGCCGTGCGGTTCTAGGCGCTACAGTGTGGAACCGAGCGACCGCTAGGTCGCAGGTTCGAATCCTGCCTCGGGCTTAGATGTGTGTGATGTCCTTAGGTTAGTTAGGTTTAATTAGTTCTAAGTTCTAGGCGACTGTTGACCTCTGAAGTTAAGTCGCATAGTGCTCAGAGCCATTTGAACCATTTTGCATCGTCACCGCTTTCACCCGTTTCATGTGTCGCTACATCAGCAATTACATAGTGATGACTTTAATTATCGAGTGCAATTCTGTCAATGGGCATTAACAGAGAATGCGTTGCAGTTCCACCTGTTTACCGATGAAGCGGGTTTCACAAACCACGGGGCAGTGAATCTACGGAACATGCATTAGTCTACTGGTCAGTGGCAATCCTCGCTGGCTCAGACATGTAGAGCGACAGCGACCGTGGACTGTAAATGTATGGTGCGGAATCATTGGCGACCACCTCATTGGTCCTCACTTCATTGCAGGGGCCCAAACAGCTGCAACATACATCGCGTTTCTACAGAATGATCTGCCACTGTGCCTGAAAATGTCCCACTGGAAACGCGTCGACGTATGAGTTATCAGCATGATGGTGCACCTGCACATTCCGCAATTAACACTAGGCTGACCCTTGACAGGATGTTCGACGGCGTTTCGTAGGACGTGGCCAGCCCGTTCTCCTGATCTTACACCTCTGGATTTCTTTCTGTGGGGTACGTTAAAGGAGAATGTGTACCGTGATGTGCCTACAACCCCAGAGGATATGAGACAACGTATTGTGGCAGCCTGCGGCACCATTACACCAAATGTACTGCGGCGTGTACGACATTCATTACGCCAGAGATTGCAATTGTGTGCAGCAAATGATGGCCACCACATTGAACAACTATTGGCCTGACATTTCGGGACACACACTGTTCCACTCCGTAATTGAAAACGGAAACCACGTTTGTACGTGTACCTCACCCCTCACGGTAATGTACATGTGCGTCAGTGAAAAAGACCAATAAAAAGGTGTTAGCATGTGGACGTAATGTGCTGTTCCAGCCTCTTCTGTAGCTAAGGTCCACCACCGTTCGCTTTGAATCCCTACGTAATTCGGTGCTCTCCGATAAACACGATCGGACTGCGGAGGAATGGTACTCAAAAACTAACAAAACTAACATAGTTCCATTTAAAAAAACGTAGGTTGGTGTTAAAAAACATATGTCCGTGCATATTTTTGTGGTTTGTATTAACCAATTACACTAGCCCCTCTCCTCATGTTCGGTCTGTGGAATCGATTCGTCAGTATTTGATGTGGTATACGAAGTATATCCAATGTTAGGTGACTCAGCCTGTATATGTAGGAGGAAGCAATATGTTTGTTGAAACCGTGGTCCACTGCCAGTCCTCAGAGCCGGAGAAGCGAGCACTGAACAACATACACCCATCACTCAGTGCCAATTGTATACAAGTCTATACCAACACCCCCAGAGTATAAGTCTGGACCTGTCAACTTTTTCGTTAGCCCTAGCACAAGATACACCTAACGAGTAAGTCTTCACCCGTGCCACAAGGGTATGTATTCCGAAATGCAGGCTTGAGTGTGATAGATGTTAAGCTTTTATTTACTCACACTGAAACTCCTAAGAAGCCTATGTTCGTATTTATTAAGCAGTTATTGTCATCTTATGCAGCTAGAATGAAATTATATTATGATTATACGTGATGACCGCCTCCATAACTGAGTGGTCAGTGCAGTGGATTGCCATGCAATAGACCTAGGTTAGATTCCCTGCCGCAACATAGATTTTCTCCACCCAGAGACTGGGTGTTGTTTTCTCATCATCATAACATCCACAGCGACACGCAAATCGCCTGTGTGTCGTCAACTAAAAGATTTATACCAGACAGCCGAGCTTTCTGAGTTATTATTATTATATTGAATTGCGGACTACAATGTTCATAGAATGTCATAATGTTAGAAGCAAATTATGAAGTTTACGTATCACTGCATTTTGGACATGACAGAGGGCCATAGACACGGGTTCACAGGTAGATGCCGTGTTTCTTGACTTCCGCAAGGCGTTCAATACAGTTCCCCACAGTCGTTTAATGAACAAAATAAGAGCATATGGACTATCAGACCAATTGTGTGATTGAATTGAAGAGTTCCTTCACAAGAGAACGCAGCATGTCATTCTCAATGGAGAGAAGTCTTCCGAAGTAGAGTGATTTCAGGTGTGCCACAGGGGAGTGTCATAGGACCGTTGCTATTCACAATATACATAAATGACCTGGTGGATGACATCGAAAGTTCACTGAGGCTTCTTGCAGATGATGCTGTGGTGTATCAAGAGGTTGTAACAATGGAGAATTGTACTGAAATGTAGGAGGATCTGCAGCGAATTGACGCATGGTGCAGGGAATGGCAATTGAATCTCAATGTAGGCAAGTGTAATGTGCTGCGAATACATAGAAAGATAGATCCCTTATCATTTATCTAAAAAATAGCAGGTCAGCAACTGGAAGCAGTTAATTCCATAAATTATCTGGGAGTACGCATTAGGAGTGATTTAAAATGGAATGATCATATAAAGTTGATCGTCGGTAAAGCAGATGCCAGACTGAGATTCATTGGAAGAATCCTAAGGAAATGTAATCCGAAAACAAAGGAAGTAGGTTACAGTACGCTTGTTCGCCCACTGCTTGAATACTGCTCAGCAGTGTGGGATCCGCACCAGATAGGATTGATAGAAGAGATAGAGAAGATCCGACGGAGAGCAGCGCGCTTCGTTACAGGATCATTTAGTAATCGCGAAACCGTTACGGAGATGATAGATAAACTCCAGTGGGAGACCCTGCAGGAGAGACGCTCAGTAGCTCAGTACAGGCTTTTGTTAAAGATTCGAGAACATACCTTAACCGACGAGTCAAGCAGTATATTGCTCCCTCCTACGTATATCTCGTCGAGAGACCATGAGGATAAAATCAGAGAGATTAGATCCCACACAGAAGCATACCGACAATCAAATACGAGACTGGAATAGAAAGGAGAACCGATAGAGGTACCCAGGGTACCCTCCGCCACACCCCGTCAGGGGGCTTGCGGAGTATGGATGTAGATGTAGATGTAGATGTAGACGCAGTCATCTACGCAGAACTTGTGGTGACAGTGTTTGCCGTAGTGGTTAGGAGAAGTGCAGAACGACTAGGTCACGCCAGGGGTAGGAACAGGGTTCCACGCTGGCTGGGAAGGAGGGGTGAGGCAGCGACATAGACCCCCTGTCAGCGAAGAAATTGATGCCCGAAGGTCCACAGGAATTTAGGAAATAAGTCGGAATGGATGTATCTTGTTTTGAAAAGCTGCCATCGATTTACATGAAGGGATTAGTGCAAATGACACAATAGTAAGGGATCAGCACATGGTTTACGCACGTTTATCGTGCCTGCGTCACTCGTATGTTCCACTTTTTTTTTTATCTCGGCATACTAGTGCGATCGCAAAAAAGCAAAACGGCTTTTATAGTCCTCACTGGTCGCGGACGGCACACCTGCACTGACTCTTGTGGTTATTCTTTCAAGACGACACTATCTGGCATTCTGAAATAATACAAAAGATGCATTCCGATCAAACACGTTAGATGCACATTTTTGTAAAACATATAAACGCTCAATGAAACATTTGGAGAAGTAACTCATTATGATACAGCGTATCTAGGGGATCACATATTCATCTTTGTTCTCTATGTGCCTAAATAAGCAAGCTTATACTTCATTTGCCCTCTCCTTTTTCACAATAAAAATTTTTCCTAACGGCAACACAAGAAAGAGAATTTTCAGTTGATTTATTACTGTATTAATAAAAAGTTACTCAGCGGGAAGTGTGGGCTGGAGAGATCATCCTTGATGACTTATTCTTCTAAGATCGGATGTAAGGATAAAAGGAAAACACTTTATTTATTACACATTCAGTTAGGCTTGGGCACTCAATGGGTCCTTTAGCCTGCTGTCTTTGGTGATGTCTGTCTGCTGTGCATGGTGAGACGCGTCTAGGCTGTTATGTGTGACTGCTTCCTCGTGTTATGACAGATTGCCTATGGGGGGTTAAGCGTTATTGACTTCGGTACTCAATACTTGTGCCATCTTGCAGGGTTTAACGTTCCTACCGATTCTAACCGTCGAACTTCGTCCCTAAGGGCATCGATTTTGTCAAACATTCGTCGAGCCTTGTCATGGACCTTCTCTTGTATAGTTGTCTCGTGGAGTGTGGTGCGGATGTCGACGTTTCTTGTCCACCATGGAGCTCCTGTGGTCCATCGATGGCAAATGTTTTCAGCGGCTGGAGTTTGTTGTAGTTGGAGGCGCACGTAGTTCCCCACAAGGTGGAGCCGTATAACATTGTGAGTTCCACCGTTGCCTTATACAACTGAAGTTAAGTCTTAGGGTTGAGACCCTTACTCTTCAGGAACGGAATCAATGACCTGGCCATCTTCTGGGCTGCCGTCTTCTTTTTTGTCAAGGTAGACATCGAGGTACTTCACTCCCGGCGACCAAGGGACAAATTGATCAGCTATTTGGAGTCTGTCGTTCAGAACTGGTTTCCTCCGTGTGAACATAACGGCTGTCGTCTTTGTCGGGTCGATCGCTATCTTATTTTGCAGCACCCAGCTTCCCATTACAGCAAGTTGCCGTCGCATCTTAGCTATTAGCTGGTGCAAGTGCCGTCCAGTTGTAAGAACTGCGGCATCGTCCGCATAAAAAACTCGCCGTAACAAGGGGGACAGTTGGGATGTCATTTACGTATAAGTTGAAAAGCAGAGGCGAAATGACAGAGGCCTGCGGAATTCGAAGTAAGAAGAATTTATTCATCTTACATTCCCAGACCTGCTGTCGCCACTTGGCCACTCTCCTGTGCAGTGCTCGTGTTATGATGTGTGTTTCTCGTCGATCTATTGGGTTTCCATAGCGCAGCCAACGTCCCCTGCTCTTGTTTCTCTGTATCTTCAGTTCATGAAGTAGAGACGGGAAATCGTCGAAAGCTACTACAGGGTAGACCGTGTGAGTAGTTGCGCTGTTTGGCTACATTTATCTTATGCGTCAAAGTTTGTACGGCGATGTCGATGGCTTCCGGTGTTGAAACGTCCTGTGTCAGGTGGATATTGTAGTCAAGCTATGTCCGAAATTGACCCCAGTTCAGAGATTGTGAGGTGGGGGACGGAAGGTTGGCCGCTGCGTTTTCCACTATGCTGAGAACAGGTCGGTGGTCAGACGAAAGATGGTCGACGGTGCGGAGCTGGAGGTTCGTCCCAATGTTTTTGATGAAAGCAATATCTAGGACGTCCGCTTCTTGCCGATCGAAGTACGGAATCCGTGTGGGCTCTCGTGGACCATGGACTGTGAAGCCCAGTTCTTCTTCCACGGCAATCAAAGTTCGTCCACGAGGGTTCGTAAGCTTGGAATTCCGCTCTACGAGCTTGCTGTTGAGGCCACCTCCTAGGCAGATTTTGTCAAAAGTGGTGAAGATACTCCATAGGTCGTCTGGCACCAGGTTTTTACCGGGGAGGTTGTACGCCGCGATGAAAGTGATGTTGCCTGCCGCCGATCGAACCCTTACTGCTGATGCCTCCAGATGTTGGAGTGCTTCATGATAGTGCCACAGTTTCCTTTTAAGCAGAACTGCGGTCCCTTCACCTCGTTGGCCTTGTCTGCCTACAGACGTACATGTTACGAAATCTGAGCTCAGTTGTTGGACGAAGATGCGTCTCAGATACAAGTGCGATGTCGATTTTGTGACGTTGTAATTCTGTTTTCTTGTGTTTCATTCCGTTGGCGTTCCATATACAGATTTTCAGGTTTCTCGTGGTACTAGGGCGATCCATCTTAAGGTGTTCCAAAGGCCTTCAATACACTTACGATTAAATAAAGTTTCTGATTCCGGTCGGCGTGGTGATGCTGCTTGGGCGTATTAATAATGCTGGCGGTGCTTTCGAGGTGGGCGTGCTCCAGGAGGGGGCTGTGTTACTGGCTGCCGTGTCGCCGCTGGCTGTTGTTGTGGTGTTTGCTGACGGTGGGGCGGATGGTGTGGCGTCAGGTTGGAGTTCCGTATTACACGAGACCTCCGTTGAGGGGGCTGCGGGGAAGACCGTTGTCTGTATTTCCTGAGCAGTTCCTGGTACCTCTGGCAGCCACGCCATGTGGCAGGATGGTCCTTTTCACAGTTAGCACATTTCGGTGGAGCCCCTCTGGGATGAGTACATGCTGAAGATCTGTGTTGCCCTCCAAATCGAACGCAGCGAGCACGCAAGCTGCAATAATTAGCTGTATGTTCGAATCTCTGGCAGTGGCGATATTGAACAGGTCCATCTTGTCTGTTGTAGGTTTCAATAACGACTTTAGTATATGGAAGGCATTTGATGTCGTAATCTTGTATAGTTTTCCTTTTGGGCTGGCAACGTGACACAATAAGTAGCAGGAGGTCGTACTTCCTTGGTGCTGTCGTCTAGATTTTTCAACTGGTGGACGTTGATGACAAAAAAAACCTTTTCTATCACTGAGTCTTTCAATTCTCCTCCATAACTCAGGCAGGTAGACGTTTGACAACCACTTTGAGGTCCTTGTCGTCTGCAGTCTGATGGGTAAAAAAGTGGATGTCACTCGGCGGAGAGAAATTGATGGCCCTTCGTTGATCTTCATAGGAGTCAAAGTGATATTTGATCCTGTCTCGTTGGTAGATGGCCTCAAGACTGCCGTCAATATTCGCTTTCAGTGCCTTGTCGAGTTCCATGTAGTTCTTAGTATAGTAAATAGTAACGGGCGGGACTTTGCTTAGTGAGTTCGGCCAGAGCCATCTGTCCCCTCTTTATCTGCTTCGAGATTGACGTCACTCGCCTGGTCCATGCAATATGGAGCCGCATTACAGTTGGAAGTTTTCAGCTCTTATGGACGTTGTCGCTTCCGAGAGTTGTTGTTCTTAGGTGAAGCGTTGAGTCGTTTTCTTTGGCGAACTAGTGTAAAATCGCCCTCTCCGTCGGTGGGCTGCACGGTCCAAACTTCTTCAGAGGAGACACCCTCCATTTCGTCGTCATCTTCTGGTGGAGAAAATTGTTTCAGGTCGTCTACTTGTTCGTCAGGCAGTGAAGTAGGAACTGTACTAGTGCGGTTGTCGTATACTTCCTGAGTGCAGAATAGTGTGTTGTATTTCACGTCTTAGTTCCCGTTGTTGCCGATCTTTCTGTGTTATCTGATGTCTGTCGTCATAGGGGTTTGACGTATGTTGTCCTCCGTTCTGTATTCGTATAGTGCTCCTACTGGTCCTGTCCTCATCATGTTGCCTGTCAGAATCCATTGTCGTTGCAGGGGTCGTCGCCATTGTATCCGTCCTGTGGGGAGCGGCCGACGGGGCACGCCCCACCGACCGGCCACCGAGGTGGCTGGCACGGACGCGCGCGCTACGTTGTCCTCACTCATCGGCATCGCGCGCTCCACTGCAGCATAAACTGTCTGCTAACATCGAAGCTTCACCCGCTCTTTCGCTAGATGGCAGGCCGTCTACACCTCTTATACGTTAAGTACGTCGTGTACTATCGACTTTACAGTCTCCTGTGAGCGCCTCGGCGCCTGGGCCACTATTAGAAACTTACGTTCAAGACTCATGATTGTATTAATCCAGATATTCTCCTCCATAACTGTAAACACTACTGAACAGTTGATACAACAAGTTCATGGTCTTCAACTTATTTTCTAAGGTGTCAGGCAAATCCAACACCTTCCATGAAAACCCTGACATGATAAATCCGGCAGTATGTCACACAGCTCCAAATAAATCCTGACATTAAATTAACCAAAGTAATACGATCAACGAGTGAGCAAATGGAATACCGCAGACTAACACAAGAACGCATAAATGCATGTCATACCTTCCGTCTCTGAAACTGACGCAGTTCCGAGGGGAGAAACGAGAGCAGAATCGTGTAGACTAGGAGGCCCTACGATAAGGGACGGACACCCACGTCGTCAAAACCACGCCCCAGCCCATGTTAAAAGATAAAGCCCTCCAGAAGAAAAGTATAGATCTTACGATAACACTAAAAGGGCCACACCAGCTGCAAGTTTTAGCGTGAGACTTTTTCGCGTCTCTGTTACGTTGCAAACGTTAAAAACATTGCCCCACCACGAAAAGTATAACGTTTCTCATTGGATGGACAGAATTTTGTAGGCGGAGCTTGAGGTTAACATTGATACCCTGATTGGTCAGATTAAAACACAGCCAACTAGTTTTTTTTAAACTAACTTCGGTAAATTGTAATAAGGAGAAGTTAGGAGGGAGTTGCTTCCGAGATGGCGAGGTGCGTGGAGCTGTGCCGCCCGCCGCCCCCTGACACTGCCTAACCAACGACAAGGTAATGAATGCACCCGATGCTGCATGAGAGTGCATAAGCCTTCACTCAGAACTGCAGTCTCATCAGTTACACCCCTTTTTGCGTAATACTAGTGTCGATCGTCAATTAAATCTCATGGTATTCACATTTGCTACGTGAAGTAAAAATCTGAAACGCGATGATTTTTCTGTTATATTATTATTGAGAAGCCACATCAGCCACTGTAATTTACGACAAGTTAGATAAGTAATTAAAGATAATTGACGGTCACTGTAGACCATTTTGATAGTTTTCTCTTTTGTGAAACTTAACTTTAACCTAGATTATAGATGTGATATGGCGTAGGTCATCCTTCGATCCATTGTAGAACTTGGAAACCCATTTAGGGAATATTAGTTCACATTTTTGTTGAACGCAGTCGGTTTTTATCATCCTTTTTTCAAATATTTCCTTTCATCAATAGTGCAATTTATAAACAATGATTTGTGAGTAGAATAAAATTTCCAATGATTAACTTAACTGCTTTTTCGATGTTATTTTACCATCTAACTAAGAATAGGAAACCCTTGAACCCCTTCCACTAAATTTAGTTAGTATTAAGATTCCTTTACAGAGAGTGCAGTGGAGCTGACGCTGGAATCATTAAGTATTTGATTATGTTATCGCTAGTCTCACTGAACTCTTCTGAACTCTACATGTCATGTGTGGTCTGGCGTCTCCTCACCAGCGACAGCTCCCAGGTTCAAACTAGTCAATTCCCTAAAAAAACGCTCAAAACGTTGTTGCGCAAAAGTGATAGGGAGACACGACTTAGAACTAACAGACACGACGCAGAATGTTAGAATTTATGAGTGAAAGAAGTGTCCATCCGTTCTATCACATAGCGAAAGAATAGCAATCTTATTAGAATGGTGCTAGATGCAAGTTCGATCCCATTAAAGATGATGGTTCAAATGGCTCTGAGCACTATGGGACTCAACTGCTGTGGTCATTAGTCCCCTAGAACTTAGAACTACTTAAACCTAACTAACCTAAGGACATCACACACATCCATGCCCGAGGCAGGATTCGAACCTGCGACCTTAGCAGTCGCACGGTTCCGGACTGCGCGCCTAGAACCGCGAGACCACCGCGGCCGGCCATTAAAGATGATATATATATATATATAGAAGCAGTAAATAACAGCAATCCTTTCACTCATAGTAACGTTAACAGATAAACGTCTTAAAATTTCGGCAAGAGACAGGACATAATTATGTTTGAAATATAGGGAAATTAAAATGGACTATGATACGTAGGGCGAAGATACAAGTAACAGCTACATACTATGTATTACTTTGATATACAAATCTGCCTGCCCACCGTGCCCTCTCAAACATTGACCTTGCCCAGCTTGTGAAACGCAATACAATGAGGTGAGAAAAGTCAGGCGACGCCTCCCAGTATCGTGTGGGGCTTCGTTTTGCAGAGTGTAGTGCAGCAGCTCCACTTGGTATGGGCTCAACAAACCTCTGGAAGTTCCCTGCACAAATAATTACTCCAGCTGCTTCTGCAGCCAACCATTATTGGGAAGTGTCGTAGGTTCAGGAATTTCTGCACTAATTGACATTTCGATTGTGTTCCATAAATGTTGGATGGGATTCATGTCGAGCCATCTGGTGGCTCGAATTATCCAGCATGTTCTTCAAACCTATCCACCTGGTGGCATGGAAAACTACCACTGATAAAAATTCTATGGTTGTTTGGGAACACTAGGTCCAAATGGTGTCCGAGTAGTCGAACCTAACCATTTCCAGTCAGTGTTTGGAATACTTGTATTTTTCTTTCTTTCTTTCTTTTTCGGGCTTTTGTCCCTCTCCAACGTGGGGTCGGCTATGTTATAGAGGATTTGGCAGTGTTAATTGCAGAGAGTGGCCGGATGCCCTTCCTGCCGCCACCCCAAACCCCCCAGGACGGAAGTGGTGTACCCCAGCTGTCTGTGTCTAGTGTAAGTCGTGAAACAGCGCGAACGTTTTCAAATGTCTGTGTTCGTGTAACTGAGACGGAACTTGGGGACCAGCCCGGTATTCACCTAGCGGGATGTGGAAAACCGCCTAAGAACCACATCCTGGCTGGCCGGCATACCGGCCCTCGTCGTTAATGCGCCAGGCGGATTCGATCCGGGGACGGCGAGCCCACCCGAGTACAGGAAACAGCGCGTTAGCGCTCTCGGCTATCCTGGCGGATAGATGGGAATGTTTGTATACACTTTACTCAATACATACAAGGTCTGGTATCTGTACGGTAAATTAGCAAAAAATATTTTATTATATCACGGCAAAAAGTTTGAAAATTATAGATTTCAATGTGAAACTGTGAAAAATTACACGAAAAATGTGGACTTGCGTGAGTATTATGTGGTATGCAATTTATCGTATAACTGTGCCATACGAATGTGTTATTTTATCTTGACAAAAAGTGCTCACTTTTGAACATAATAAAGCCTCTATCTCGAGTACGAACTTCGTAAATAATGTTGAGTCTTATAACATTTCAAGAGAAATTATGGTGCACAGGTACGTTCGTGAAGAGGTATTTGCTTGTCCTTCTCAGTCTTTGGTCCTTACAGTGTAGAGTCGGGGTACATGAAGTATAGTCATTCACAAAACAACAAAAAAAGTCTAAGACAATAGAGTAAATTCTTACTTTCTTTGCAACGCTGTGTAATTTTGAGACGTGAGCCTCTGCTGGGAGTACTTATTCATATTTCGTATTTCTCTGGCATATTTACATTATGCTATAGGTATATGGTGTGAAATAAGATTAATAGAGATAACGTCGCAAGTTAATTGGTTACGTTCCATTTAAGCAAACTTCACACGATTATCATCACCAGCATGCATAGTGCATTTTTGGCAACCTGGGCCCATGGCTTCGTGGGGTCTGCGTCAGACTCGCTTGTTATCATCAGCTCTTGCCAACTGAAATCGGGACACATGTGACCAGGCCACGGTTTTCCAGTCGTCTAGGGACCAACTCATATGGTGACGAGCCGCTGAGAGGCGCTGCAGGCGAATGTTATGCTGTGAGGAAAGGTACTTGGGTCGGTCGTCTGCTTGCATAGGCAAATTTCGCCTCACTTTCGCTATGGATACGTTCTTCTTACGTCCCGCACCAATTTCTACAGTTATTTCGGACAGTGCGTCTTGTCTGTTAGCACTGGCAACTCTATGCAAACGCCGCTGCACTCGGCGCTAAATGATGGCAGTCTTACACTGCGTTGTCCGTCGTCCATGAATGGCTACATATGGTCTCCAGGTAGCTGAACTTAACCATTTACAGTCAACCAGCCTTTCAGTTAGACCAGAGAAACCAGCCCATGTAAACACAGCCCACACCATTGTGGAGAATCTACCAGCTTTAACAGTGCCTTGTTGACAACTGAGTCCATGGCTTCCTGGGGTCTGCACCACTCTCAAATCCTGCCTTCAGCTATTAACAACTGGCACAGCTGAAGGCATGGGGAAACTTCAGCCATTATACTTTCTGAGGACAGGAAGCTCTTCTGTCTGCTTGAATGTTGATGGTATCCTCCTTGATACAACATTTTGGAGGTAAAATAGATTCGGATCTCCAAGCAGTAATTTCTCAGGAAGATTTCATTAAAAAAAAAAAAGAAAGCAGATTGACACAGAATAGATAGATTACAAATAGACAGGTTGCAGTTAGATGTAGTTGTCATCAGTGAAGAACTGCCACGGCAGGAGAAACAAGGTTTATGGTTAAGTGAGTGGTAATTATCAACTGTAGACAAAATAGGGGTAAGGTGGATTACGCTTGCTCAGGATAGACTTGGGTGGAGTGCTGCATTACATTAGATATAACACTGTAGACCACGATGACAAATCGCGTGACATGGCTACAAGAATAAACTGCGGCTGAAATTAAACTGACGTAGGACAATAATGATGGACTGAGACGTCGACATATACATCTCTACCCTGCAAGCAGATGTTCGAGTTTCTTTATCCATTAGCGCAAAGCATTTGGGAAGAAAGGTACGTAATTAATTTAAGTATTTGAGACTGTTCTATGTTTGCTGCTGATGGTACGTACATTCAGAATAACAGTTCGTTGTGAATGAAACTACTCGTAGCATCCTGACTCATGACACTGAAGTGAGACGTGGCGCACTGTAATTTGTTTGGACAAACGATCGAATATAGCGGGGTTTCAACTGACAACACAACATTTTAGCACAAACGATTTCATCAGTATGGACTTCAACTCTATCCTTGAAAGCATTAGAAGTAGGAGAGCAACACGTGCTCGACCACGGCAAGGACAATATTTTTCGCAATTATCGCTAATTTCACAATGGATAGCAACAAAGAAATGGAAGATTGAGCTTCTTATGACGTCATTTCATTGTCATTATGTGTGGTACTAGCACTGTAATGATGCATTACGTGGACAGACGATGGTATACGCATACACACACACAAACACACACACACACACACACACACACACACACACTCACACACTCACACACACACTCACACACTCACACACACACACACACACACACACACACACACATACACTCACACACATGCGCGCACGCGCGCACACACACACAGACTAATAAGCCAGAACAACATGACCACCTACCTAATACCAGGTTTGTCCGTCTTTGGTATGGATAACAGCAGCGACGCATTGGAGGGGTTTGCACCACATCTGCACACACAATTCACCTGAATCCCGTAAATTCCGCCGAAGGGGCCGGGGGGGGGGGGGGGGGAGGTGAGCTCTGATGGCACACTGGATCACATCCCAGATGTTTCTAGTCGGGCTCAGATTTGGCGAATGTCGGCCCCAGCACATCAATTGGAACTCGAACCACTCCTCCACACTCTTGGCCGTGTGACGTGACCTATTATCGTGCTGAAAAATGCAACTATCTTCGGAAAAGATGATCGCCATGAAGAGGTGTATGTGATCTGGAACCAGGGTACTATACCCTTTGGCCGTCATGGTGCCTTGCACAATGCCCACTGGACATATGGATGTCCACGTAAACATTCTGCAGAGCATAATGGAGCAGCCTCCAGCTTGTCTCCGTCCTGCAGTACAGGTTTCAAGGAGCTGTTGCCCTGGAAGAAGACGGATTCGTGCCATCCCATCAGCATGATGAAGAAGTTACTTGGATTCTTCAGACCACGCAAAGCCCCGCCACAGCACCAATATCCAAAGTCGATGGTCAGATGCTGATTTCAGTCATAAGTGACAATATTATGGTGTTAGCATTGGTACATGAATGGCTTGTTGGCTGCGGAGGCCCATTGTTAGAATTGTTCAGTGGACTGTTTGTTCCACCAAAGTTCGCTGCCTCTTCTATTACACCAGTCTTCCCAGCCTACGAAGTCTGACATCTGTAATGAGGGACGGCCACCCGACCCCATGACGTGTGGACATGGTTTCACATTGGTTTAGTCACGTATTGAAGACATTCACCATAGCACTCCTCGAACACCTGAAGAGATGTGCAGTTTCTGAAACTGCTCATGTCGGGCCTCTGCGGCACCGTGGTGACTGTCCTCAGTCAAACTCAGATACATCGCGAGTCGTCCCCATCCTACACACAGACAGCACACTCACGGACACTGCACGCAACGTAGTACGTCTGACCAGCAGTCATTTATCGCCAGGTGACGCTGCTATCGCCTGGATGGTTGATATCGATAACGGGTCGGTGGTCGTAATTTTCTGGCTGATCAGTGAATGGCTGAGGTACGACAACAGAAATCTTAAATTATATTCCTATCATCATGATGAAATGCAGATCCTGATATACACGTTTACACACGTGTTGCTCTAAACTGTCTTATTTATCACTCTAATAACAACTTATGACGTCATTTCTTACAATATTATTTCACACCAAGCATCTGTAGCACAATGTAAATATTCCAGTGAAATGCAAAATATGACTAATTACCTACAGCAAAGTATCATAGTTCAAAAATACACAGCACTGCAAAGAAAGTACGAATTTACTCTATTGTCTTATAATTTTTGTGTTGTTTAGTGAATAACTATGTTTCAGGTAAGCTGACTCGACACTATAAGGGTCACTGACTGAGAAGGACAAGGAAATACCTCTTCACGAATGTACCTCAACACCATAATTTTTCGTGAAATGTGATGACACTTTCAACATTTTTACAAAGTTCCTGCTGGGTGCGGAAATAGAGGCTTTCTTATAGTCAAAAGTCAGTATCATTTGTCAAGATAACATAAAACATTCGTATGGCAGAATTATACGATAAACTCTATATCATATAAATCTCATAGAAGGCCATAATTTTCGTATAAAGTGACATAATTTCACACTAAAATCTATAGTTTTCAACATTTTTGCACTAATATTAAAATATATTATATCTTTTGCCAGTTTACCATAGACGTACCACACTTTCTATGTAGTAACTGAAGTAAATGCAAGTATTCTAACATAAACGTAATGTTTCGATATATGTAGTTGATAGGGCCAAAAATATGCTGTACTCCAATCATACCTTGCAAACGGTAGAAACATTGTCTACACACTCAGAATTCGATGTAGTACCAGTAACATTATGAGCTTTCATGATCGTCAGTGCTGAAAATTCGCTTAACAACTGCTCTTAACACAGCCTGTCCAAATAGTGTTTTGAAAATACGGAGTAACCCGACGGCAGAGCTGTAGTGGCGTCGGGGTGAGGAGAAGAAGGAAGACTGGAGATGGGCAGTGGTGGCACAGTGCAACCTCCGGCAAGGCCCCGTTAATTTCACTGCTGCCCATTAAAATGGCAGTACTGGGAAGGATAGAAGGAAGAAATGAAATTTTATTCATTGTGTGCAAATAGTGAAGGAGGAAGAATATGGAGTTCATGTGGGGGTATACATGTTGCTAGGTTTACTATGTGGAGTTGCCACCACTGGCAGCAACAATGGGTCCCAATTCAGCTGTTTCATCGAGTAGGACTCACCTTGAATGTTACTTGTTAAAGAGCCACTTCCAGTTTTCCAGTTACCTTCTTTCGTTATCTCACGAACTAGTCTTTTCTGATATTTTGAAAAGATGTTTCATAACCATTATCGATTACGATCAGTCAGGATTTTTTATAGGCTAGAAGCTGTCAAAACGATAATTTGTACCTGTAGCTTTGAATATGTAGACAACTGACTGGTGAATTGGTGATAAATGCTGCTCCCTATCTTTGTGAGACAGTGCATTTTATTATGGTAATTCGAAGGGAACTTCTTATGAGAAAGGATACAGTATTAACTTATTCATGACATTCTCTCATGCTGTGACCAACTTTTTCACTATTTCGTGTTCCTAACTTGCTGTGAATTATTAAAGTGAGTATCTATTCATCTGCTTAGTCTACAAGGAATTGCGTTTTTGTGAACATGAACAATACAGTGGCTGGACTCATAACACAGAGTCGAGAACTGTTAGCGCAATGCCAAAAAGGGCTGAAGTGTCAAGAGAGGCCACAGCATTAATACAGTCTAATTAACGTTCCTCTTTGTTGCCAGATGGTTGGGGAGCGATGAATAAATTTGTTTACTGTGAAATTATAGAGGACAGTAGAGTTATAGAGCACCTCACAGCGATGAGCTGCAAGTGAATAGTTTTCCTTGTTTGTTGTATTTTAAGAATTCGTTGACATGCCTTTGCACTTAGACGATGTTGATTCAAATTGAAGAAAGCTCAGATAAAATGTTCATGAGTTTCACAGTGAGTTTCAGGGCATGAGTGTTTGGCACCACTAGAAGTTTGAAACTATTGCAATGTGTGGAATATCAAGTTCTCTATTTCTCGTTTAATTAATATCAGTATGCGCATAAACAGGCAGCCCATAAGTTCCTTATTGTAAATTTTGTGCAGTGACTTTTTATTTGTTTGTATGGCTTTTTTCATGTGTTGTATATGAGACTTTCCTATGTAATGGAGACATATCAAAGAATGGTGCCTACTGATCTTCAGTAAAATCTAGGTTCTATAACTTGTTACAGGTATGCTTTCTATAGATTTTTGTGTATTTCTTTGTTATTAACAGTTCCTGCCTTTATGTGATAATTTGCAGTCTGTTACAATTTCTGTGAGTTCTCTCTCTCTTTCTGTTTGTGTGTTGTGTGTGTAATGTTGCTTTATAAGATTATTTGTATGTTTGATATAATTTTCCCGAGTTCTCTCTCTCTCTCTCTCTCTCTCTCTCTCTCTCTCTCTCTGTGTGTGTGTGTGTGTGTGTGTGTGTGTGTGTGTGTTGTGCGACAGCTGGTGTGATTGTGTACAGCTGTTCCTGTGGTGGACTTAACATGGTTGAATTGATACAAATGTTGTTCTCTATCTTATTAATATCTTTGATTACAAGATTGTATGAATATGCTGGAACTGTAGTGAAATGACACAAAAGAACTTTCATTAGTGAGCAGGTGAAAGGGTATATTCTGTATAGTCAGGCTTAGTTAGAGATGGCATTGAATGAAGAGTCGGAGGTGCTCATACCAGTGTACATAGTGGCTTTGTGTATCTGAATGTTAAGCTTCGTCTGAGAGTGCAGTCAATGATGAGTATCCATTTTCCAGGTTAACTGCTCAGGGTGATACTGTTGTTCTATTTTTGCACCTGGTAAATCTAGTTTTTAGTTTCCCATTGTCTCCTGATCTGTAAACCCATGTGGTTGTGATAAAGAAACACATTTATTGTTCCACTATTGAGGCAATATTATTCTAACATGAGTATGATTATTTCATCTTTTATTTTCTGTGCGGCTTGCTTGCTCTTGTTCTGTCATATATCTGTATGAGTGTGTATGTGTTACTATGAGCTTACTTGATGTGGAAATAGTGTGAGAAGGTTACTCATCTATGGATAACTATGAGTCCAAGTGGGTGTTCAGAAAGTTTGAAAGTTTGATTTTCTGATGAATGTCGTCAGTAATTAGAAAATCTGATATGATGATTTGGTTTTAAAGCTAATGTTTTACCTTTTGTAACGAGATGCCAGGGAAGAGATGGTTAATGAGATCTTAAAATGTACTTTCCTTTTTAGTGGGAGTTTTCTTATGTGACAGAAATGATTAGTGCAGCCGGCAGCGGTACTGAATATTTATTTACAACAACAGCACCCATTTGGATCTCTGGGTGGGCATTACTCAGGAGGAAGTCGTTATCAGGAGAGAAAAAATTGGCGTTCTATCGATCGGAGTGTGTAGTCTCAGATCTAATCAGATATGAAGGTTAGAAAATTTTAAAAATGAAACAGATAGGATGAAATTATAGTGTAAATTAGTGAGCTCGGCGCCAGATGAAGTAGGAATTCTGGTCAGATGAATACAGGGCTATAAATACAAAATCAAATAAGGGTAGTGCAGGAGTAGGTATAATATTGAGTAAAGAAACAGGAACACAAATACGCTACTATGAACTGTATAGTGAACACAATATTGTAGCCAAGATAGACGCGAATCACACAACCACCAGAGCAGTACAAGTTTTTATGCCAACTAGCACCGCAGATGATGAAGAGATTCAAGTAATATATCATGAGATAAAAAAAAGTATTCATATAGTTAAGGGAGACGAAAATTTAATGGTCGTGGGCGTTGAAATTCGTTAGTAGGAAAAGGAAGGCAAGAAAAAATAGTAGGTGAATATTGACTGCGGGAAAGGAATGTAAAAGGATGCTGCCGTGTAGAATTTTGCACAGAGAATGATTTAATCATGGCTTAAACTTGGTTTAAGAACCATGAAAGAAGGTTGTATACGCGGGGAGATCTGGAGACACCAGAAGGTTACAGATTGCTATATAACGGTAAAATAGAGATTTGGAGGCAAATTTAAATTGTAAAACATTTGCACAGGCAGACGTAGACTCTGACCACAATGTACTGGTTATGAACTTAAAACTGAAGACATTGCAAAAAGCTAGGAATTTAATGAGATGGAACTGGTTACACTGAAAGAAGCAGAGGTTCCAAAGAGTTGCAGAGGGAGCATTAGGGAACGATTGACGCGGACAGTAGAAAGGAGTATGGTAGAAGAAGAATGGGTAACTATGAGAGATGAAATGGCGAAGGCAGTAGAGGATCAAGTAGGTAAAAGGAACGAGGACTAGTAGAAATCTCTGGATACCACAAGAGATGTTGAATTTAATTCATCGAAGGAGAAAGTATAGCAATGCCGTAAATGAAGTAGGAGAAAGGGAATACAGAGACCTAAAAACTGAGATCTACAGGAAGTGCAGAAAGGGAATACAGAGACCTAAAAACTAAGATCTACAGGAAGTGCAAAATGGCTAAGAAGGAATCGCTGGAGGACAAATGTAACGATTTAGATGAATATATTAATAGGGGGAAGTTACTTGCTCCCTACAGGAAAATTAAAGAGACCTTAGAAGAAGAGAGAGCCATACGACTGAATATCAAGAGATGAGATGGAAAAACCATCGTAAGCAAAAAGTAAAGGCGGAAAAACACTATGCCTGAACAGGTTATGAAGGCCCATCGGAACCGACGGCCTCCGTATCATCCTCCGCCCACAAGCATCACTGGATTTGGATATGGAGGGGCATGTGGTCAGCACACCAATGTCCTTGTGATATGTTAGTTTATGAGACTGGGGAAAGCAGAAAGATGGAACGAATATATAGAGGGTCTAGACAAGCCAGATATGAAATACACAGTGTCTATACAAGAGTGTGCAATATTATGGAAATGGACGTAGTTGTAGATGAGATGGGAGATATGATACTGGGTGAAGAATTTGACAGAGCACGTAAGTTGAAACGAGGCTGCAGAAGTATACAACTTTCTTTTTGACCTACTGATAGGCTTGGGAGAGTCAGCCATGACAGAACTTTTCCATCTGCTGAGGAAGATGCTTGAGACAGGCGAAACACCATCAGACATGAAGAAGAATATAATAGTTCCAATTTCAAAGAAAGCAGGTCCTGACAGATGTGAAAAATTAGCGAATAACAGTTCAATAAGCCATGGTTGCAGAACACTAACACGAATTCCTTACAGAAGAATGGAAAAACCGGCAGACGCCGACCTTGGGGACGATTTGTTAGGATATCGGAGAGTTGTAGGAACATGCGAGGCAATACTGACCCTTTGGTTTTTCATACAGATAGGTTAAAGAAAGGCAAACCGTGATTTATATTATTTGTGTACTTAGACAAAGTTTTTAACAATGGTGACTGGAATACTCTCTTCCAAATTTTAGAGGTGGCAGGGGTAAAATACAGGGAGTGGAAGACTATCTACCATTTGTACAGAAACCATATGGCAAAATATGGTGATCCTCGTCGTGGCCAGACTTGGCAGACTGGAAACTTGGTGACGAGTACGGCTGCCCTCAAGACCACAAGCACTGGGTAACTGTCATATCCGAATGGCCCAAAAATCTGTGTACTGAACAATCTGAGAGTTGGCCAACTGGAGACCTACAATGGGACACCTCTCAAACTCATTCTGGTGCTCGTGACTCCTCGTAAACCGAATACATAGCACCTCTCTCACCTTCACAGCTATCACTTAACTTTTGAAGCTGTTCGTGCTCATTATATGCACAACGAGGTTCGGCAACAGCCCTAAGCACGAACAACGCTAATGCATGCTCATGGCCCTTCCACCTTATATAGACAAGTGCAACTCTAACCATTTCGGATATTCTAATGGCGAGTTCATGTACCAAGACCGAATCTACAAGCGATGATATTAAGGTTGATGAGGCACTCTTTATCCGTATTGGACACATTAATTCTGCTTTTTGTTATTCAGAAAACAATGTCTTATATTTTTGGATTGTTTAAAAACGGTTCACACCCAAACTCCTAAGGCCAGTTGTGTTACTATATGTCAGCTAAATGACCGCAACAGCTCATCGACTATTTCTGCAACGTATATCTTACACTAACATCCGACAGTGTCGTCTGAGTGCTTCACTGCTTTTGTAGGGTAGTGTACAAAGATATCTTCTGTCCACCTTTTATGGTCAGTCAGACAGATTATCCAACTCAGAATGGGTTGAACAATAATTGAACCTTAACCACCTTTTTGCCCAGCTGTGTATATCCCTTTTGAAAACAGTTTTAAGCTACAGTGACATGACAGACCTTTCATCCTTCGAATATGGAAGTCATATAACAGTACTTACCAAACAGCCATGACTTTCTGCATCTGTTGGAGTGGCACACATAGAGCGGGCGTGGAGTTCGGGTATATGTTTCAGACATTCATCACGAGGCATGATTTTTGTCGCTGCAAAACGCAAAACGTCTCCAGGTGGAGTATGTTCTTTAAGTGTCCCCCACCCAGTGACGAAGACAAAGAGGTTACCTACGGAAAACAATTGTTTCATGAAATATGTTTCACTGGCCTATTATTACTTCATATTACAGTGATTATATTTACCTGTAGGCGTGATCTCCATGTTTATTGGCTGAATGTAGTAATTCATAATAAAAGGAGAGTACACAATGAACACTGCCACGTCGTTGCGAGGAATATTGCTGTAAAAATGTGAAAAGACAATAATTACTGACATCTTTATGTTTGTATCAAGAAGGCTATCTCTACGCTGCACTGACGAAGCACTACCCCTTTATGCTCTTTTGTACTGTCTTACTTCCGTTGCTTTTGTTTTAAAGAAAAAATAAACTGTCGCTCACAGAAAGTAGATAAACCGACATAGCCTTTCAAACTCAAAACATTAGAGGATTGCTAAAGTAAAAATATTTTAATTGATGAATGAGTGTCATTGCCTTGTTTTCTGAGAATGTGTTCGACATTTGCATGTGATGTATACCGGTTTTTCCCTTTGGAAGAATTATCGTTAAACATATCAACAAATGTCAGAATGTTTAATAAAAGTTTATACATAAAAGTTTATAAATTGAAGCTCCATCGCAAAATACATATCAAAATAAGTACCATAAATACTTTAAACACCATATTAATGTGTTACGTATTATATTCTGGAGTCCTTGTTGACTGGATTCAAGTACTGTTCACAGCTTTATGGAAGTCTGTAGGTCGTTATTAGTACGGAAAAAGCTCCAGCTCTGAAATGAAATATCGTGTGGCAACCCGTCGGGTAGAGCGGTCGGTTGGTGCAAGTCTTTAAAGTTGACGCCACTTCGGCGACTTGCGAGTGGATGGGGATGATTTAATGATAAAGATGACAACACAACCCCAGTCCCTTAGCGGAGAAAATGCTCTCACCCAGCCGGGAATCGAACCCCGCGCCTGTCCACAGCATTCGGCCGCGCTGACCATTCAGCTATCGATGCGGACTCCCCAGTGCTGCACGTAACTTTAGGATGCTGAAAATGTGTGATAAAACCTTTAAAGTTCTTGAGATAAATAAATCACTCTGAAATGTGATTTATAGACTGCCATGGGAACGTTTCTGTGTACCTTCAAATGACGTTGCTGGAATATTGAGGTTAAATACAGAAAGAGTTCTGAAAGATTGGCGCTTGGTCCAAAGATTAGCAAGCAGCAAGTGACCATCAGTATACGCAAACGAGAAAGATTTTATTTGGTGGAAAAGAGCAGACATCAGTGTCCATCCCAGCTCACTTAAATCGATCTAAGCAATAAAATACAGAGGGTCCAGAAAAATGAAGACACTCTTTCATATTTAATATCTTTGGAAGGAAACGATACATCGTTGCAATTCCACGCGGCAGCGTACTCCATTGTTTTTTCAACAGATCTTGGTGCTCGTTTGCCGACAGACGAAAGTGCAACAATGAAGGCATTAAGACTGTCGCCTGAGCAGTGCAAGGTCGTAATGAAGTGGTACTGGAAGTTAGATACATGATGGAAGTTGAACGGCAATGGCGTAATGTGTACGGAACTCGGTTACCAACACGTACTACAATTTATCATATTACATTTGAAGACGACGGTACAGTTCAGGATATGCATAAGGAATGGTCTGGCCGACCAGAAACATCAACAAGTCCAGCTTCCAGAGCTGATGTGTTGCAACATTTTACTAGGTCGCTTCAAAAATCTGTGGAGCAGGGTGCACGTGAAAGCGGGGTAAGCCGATCAAGCGTACGACGAATTCTAAAGGCTGCAAAGTGTACACTCCAGGACTGCTGCAAGCTTATGAACGACGACGACCCGGGTGGAAGTATGGCGTACGACGAGCGGTTTGAAGGCACGCTTCACAACGATGAACGGTTTGCTGGGATGGGTATTTGGTCTGAGGAGGCGCGGTTCAAACTGAACGGTACTGAAAACCACCCCAACTGCTTGTACTGGGATCCTGAAAAGCCTCACATTCACGTGGATAAACATGTTAATCTAGCGGGTGTTACTATGAGGCGTGGTCTATCATCGCGCGGTTTGATCTGCCCATTCTTCTATGAAGGTGCCATAGCTGGTGAGGTGTATCTTCATATGATGCAAACATAGATCTCACCTGCCATCCGAGAGTTCTCTCGAAACGAATGATTTTGCATACAGCAAGATGGCGCTCCGCATCGCTACCACAGAGATGTCAGAGCCTATTTGGATGAAAATCTACCTAGACGATGGATAGGTCGAAGAGGAGTTGTTAAGTACCCACCACGGTCTCCAGATCTTGCACCTCTTGACTTTTACCTGTGGGGCACCTTGATAAATGAAATTTATCAACAGAATCCTGCTACAATAAAAGAGCTGCGAGAAACCATCGAGGCTTCCTGTGCAGTCGTCACACCGGCAACACTGACAGCCGTAGTTCACTCAAAGAGGTCAGCCGCATCGACGTTGTTTGGCTGTTAATGAATGTCACTATGACCACATAAAACAACCTTCCCGTGCAGGAATTGTAACGGTATGTCATTTTGTTCCACTAATGTAGACTATCAAAGAGACTTACATTTCTCTAGACGCCTCTGTATTAAGAGGTTTTTATGAGAAGAAATTTCAGACTGAATTTTAGCACGAATACTTGAACTAACGGAAGATGAAAGGCAAAGGAAGAAAGGAAGATAGGATAGTATCTTTCGGTGACGGTGGAAATAGTGGCGAATCATTGGCTCGAATTCGACAAGGACGGCAAAGCTAATCGGCCGTTCCCTTTTTACAAGAACTATGCTGGGCATTTAGCTACAGTGAGTTAGGTTAATTACATGGATGGATAGAAGTCTGTACCTCATTCAGTGCGAAAGTGATCTACAGCCTTAAGCGTACCGCCACGTCTACACTTGGAACGGCACACCTATTGAATGGAAAATACTGCATTCGTAATTCATTTTGTCGTTGTTTAAATTTCTCCACGCAATAGGATTTTCTTTTTGATTTGGCACAACATTGTTGTATGTACTACAGTCTCACTCTTTTTTTTTAATTTTTTGCACATAACGGACATCACAGTACTCCCAGATGAGTTTATATGGACTATATGTTCATTCTAGTCTGGTATATTCTCTATCTATCTCCATCAACTCCCCAAATCCCTGCAGACCACCCCCCCCCCCTGTGTGTTGGTGTCTTTCAATCATCTAGCATCTCGTCAGTGTCATACTATGTGGCAGGCATAGTGAAACTCACTTTCTTACAAAATAATTTTTATGTGGAATTTGCTCGACCACTCGTCGTTTCTGCTGCGTTGGTTCCTGGATGTTTCGGTTCAGGACACCGGCGATTGCCTGAAAAACACAAGCAAGTTACTAAGTGAAAATATTCAAAGAAATATCGACATCGTTTAGTACATACAATCCTTAAATTATCTTTCTTCTCGTTAAAGGAATATAGACCTTCAGATGAACATACGAAAAATTAGTTTTATTCAAAACAATACAGAGTTAGTATCTGTGTTACCATTTTTTGTGTACATGCATTGTAAATAATGATTGACAAAGATAGCCAGGCTTGGTCGGGGATACAAGATAAATACTGGCAAAAAGAGAGACCAAAGCGAAGTGACAGGCACTGAAAACTTAGCAGTCTGTTACATGACGAATGGAAGCGTTTCTCAAAGAGCAATAAAGTTACGCTGAGATATCGATAAAAACGCTCGCATATTGGTCAAAAACAGATGTAATCCGATTGATTGGTGAGATTACATTACCCTGCAGTTGGTAACTGGACTCCTCGCCGTTGTTGGTCTATAGCAAACGGCACATAAGCATGTACGAATAGCGAGCAAAAACGGCATATAAGTATGTACGAACAGAGAGCCGTATTAAACTGTGCATGTTATTAATATCTCTAACAACCACCTTGAGTCGATATGCACATAAAACCACAACAACGTTGTGCATATGTAAGGCAGGTTAACCTGTCTGCCTTTCAGGTCACACCGTAGAAGCATGGCGTTAGGGTTCTGCGAGGTATCATTGATACACGAAGATAAAAGAGAACCTAGCGTTAATTCCTGTGGCAGTCTTCAGAGAATTTCTTTCAAACGTCTACATCTACATCTACATCCATACTCCGCAAGCCTCCTGACGGTGTGTGGCGGAGGTAACATTTAGTCACCAATTGTTTCCTGTTTCTTACAACTATCGTAGCACTCACATACACCACATGGAAAAAAAAATGTCAAAGCTGACAATACCAAACGCTTCACTAAGGGTAAACAAGTCTCTCTTAGTCATGCGATTGCTCATAGCGTGCTTTCGATAGCCTGTGAGAGTAATTATAGTACTTCTCTTACTATAAGCCAGTGAAAGCCAAGATGATAATTGTTTTAATGTTTCAGTTATTTAAGTAATCAGTCAACTAATCACAAGCAACACATACTTTCAAGCTGCGTAACAGTAGAGATGATATCATGTAATTCCTCTTTAACAGTATGTTCCGTTCTTTGTGCAACAAGGGGGCATTATTTTGTTCCTGCCGTTATTCGCTCATGCTTGCAAGCGTCGTGCCTCTGCCTGGGCTGCTATGTACGGAGTCGGTCACAATGACTTCAGAGCTCTCGCTGTACTGACATCATCATTCATGTACCAGGCACGACAGTCTTCTGTAGAGTCTCACACGCAGGACGTCTCACAACTTCACTTTCCATTTAAAGACCACTAAAACTGCGCGATTTGTTGCCCTGTTTACACAGACACATTGGGCCTCTCTGTAGAAGAGCTGCACGCATTCTTACATGAAGATGGCAAACGGCTGGTTGTTGTATTGCAAACGTCCCCATGTGTTGACTGAGGGGTCGAGACGTGGCTGCACGATCCGTTAGTTATGCGCATAAGATACCTGTCATCTCGACTGCTAGTGATACGAGGCCGTTGGGATACAGCACGGCGTTCCGTATTACCCTCCTGAACCCACCGATTCCATGTTCTCCTAACGGTCATTGGATCTCGACCAACGCGAGCAGCAATGTCACGATACGATAAACCGCAATCGAGATAGGCTGCAATCTGACCTTTATCAAAGTCGGAAACGTGATGGTACGTTTTTTTCCTCCTTACACGAGGCATCACAACAATGTTTCACCAGGCGACGCCGGTCAACTGCTGTTCGTATATGAGCAATCGGTTGTAAACTTCCCTCATGTTAGCACGTTGTAGGTATCGCCACCGGCGCCAACACTGTGTGAATGCTCTGAAAAGCTAATCATTCTTCCTGTCGCTCAAATTTCGCTTCTGTAGCACGTCATCTTCGTGGTGTTGCAATTTTAATGGCCAGTACTGTATATTCACCATCACTATGTAAACACTCTGCCAACCCTGGAATGACTTTACGATTCCACAACTGTAGAAATTACTTGGGTTTCAGGTGCAATACTCGATGTACCATGTCCGGAGATCATTTTCATCCGGAAAGGAAGTTCCTTGCAGGTTGTGCAATAGAGAACGGGGAAGGTGAGAAAATGAGGGCGCAAGATCAGGTAAATAAGATGGGTTCGGAATGAATTCGCAACTCAACTCTGAGTCGTGGCGCCACTAAGTTAGTAGACTGTTTTGTTTAGCGCCACTAGCTCAAGGGAAATATCAGCTTGCCAATATCTATGAGGAAGCGTTAGCCTCTGTGGGTTGTGTCTTCAGAAGCTCATTGGGTTCGCTGACCCGTGGGGGGAGGAACCAAGTTTGGGGATTGGCGGTAGCGTTACGATAACCGGCGGTCACGAGGTCCGAGCGGTCGAAGCTACGAGCTACGCAAGGAGGGCCTCCGCAGAGCGAAGACACCGGAGGACTTCACCGGAGTCAGCATCGACTACAAGCAGCAGGCAGACATCCCGTCGGTCGGTTGGCAACATTCGTGTCGGACGACCGCTCGTGGCCTGGCTGCAATCTTCTACCTGGCTTTCATTGGCACCACTCAGTAACCGACGCGATGCACTGTGGATTCATGCAGGTGTGGGTCGATAAAGGGAAGTAAGATGCTGTAATCCTTGTAGTGATTGGTGTCATTGTCTACCCGATCTCCTAATTACTTTGTGGTTTGCACTCGGCCCTCAGAGTCTTACTCGGACGGCTCTTTTGTCGCAAATATAGACCGAAGTATTGTACTGGAGACTAGTTGTCGTTTAAAACTTTGCTCTGATATTATATTGCCCTTCCTTTCTAGTTTATACAAGATCATTAATGTTTTAATGAATCAGCTCCTGGTCGGAAATACAGTCGTAACAACTGTACCAAGGCGCAAGTAGCCGCTAAACAAACAGGGTACGAGTAAGATTTAGATGTTAAGCGGTTCAATTCCTTGATTGTAATTGTATTTGAGATAATCTGAACTACCTGTTCTACTAAGCTGTGCGGTCCTGTCTTTGAAACACCGGGTCATTATTGGTGTATTTGTAATCGGATCTGGTTCCGCCCAGTGAGCTCTCTTCTAATAAGTGCTCATACGTAACGTTTTAAAACGTTCTTTCTGAGCGGCCTTCATTACTGAGAAGCTATTTAACTTTTGAGACATTATCAGCCCACTGTCACCAGAGCTTTAGTCAGAATAAGATTGTCAAAATGAACAGGTTGGGATCCAGTTGCACCTTGATTGCTGATTGAAATGAAAAGGTTCCTCGCTTTGAAGCAGGCTTTATCATTGTCATAGGTGTTCCCTAATTTGTTTAACCTTTAAGCATAGGTGCACATCTTAACCCCGAACCTTTCGACATGCACTTTCCTAATTACACTACTGGCCATTACAATTGCTACACCACGAAGATGACGTGCTACAGACGCGAAATTTAACCGACAGGCAGAAGATGCTGTGATATGCAAATGATTAGCCTTTCAGAGCATTCACACAAGGTTGGCGCCGGTGGTGATACCTACAAACGTGCTAACATGAGGAAAGTTTCCAACCAATTTCTCATACACAAACAGCAGTTGATCGGTGTTGCCTGGTGAAACGTTGTTGTGATGCTTCGTGTAAGGAGCAGAAATGCGTACCATCACGTTTCCGACTTTGATAAAGGTTGGACTGTAGCTTATCGCGATTGCGGTTTATCGTATCGCGACATTGCTGCTCGCGTTGGTCGAGATCCAAAGACTGTTAGCAGAATATGGAATCGGTGGTTCAGAAGGGTAATACGGAACGCCGTGCTGGATCCCAACGGCCTCGTATCACTAGCAATCGAGATGACAGGCATCTTATGCGCATGGCTGTAACCGATCGTGCAGCCACGTCTCGACCTCTCAGTCAACAGGTGGGGACGTTAGCAAGACAACAACCATCTGCACGAACAGTTCGCCGACGTATGCAGCAGCATGGACCATCAGCTCGGAAACCATGACTGGGGTTACCCTTGACGCTGCACCACAGATAGGAGCGCCTGCGATGGTACACTCAACGACGAACTTGGGTGCACGAATGGCAAAACGTCATTTTTTCGGATCAATCCAGGTTCTGTTTACAGCATCATGATGGTCGCGTCCGTGTTTGGTGACATCGCGGTGGACGCACATTGGAAGTGTGTATTCGTCATCACCTTCCTGGCGTATCACCCGCCGTGATGGTATGGGGTGCTATTCGTTACACGTCTCGGTCACCTCTTGTTCGCACTGACGGCACTTTGAATAGTGGACGTTACATTTCAGATGTGTTACGACCCGTGGCTCTACCCTTCATTCGATCCCTGCGAAACGCTACATTTCAGCAGGATAAATAAGGACCGCATGTTGCAGGTCCTGTACGGACCTTTCTGGATACAGAAAATGTTCGACCGCTGCCCTGGACAGCACATCCTCCAGATCTCTCACTAATTGAAAACGTCTGGTAAATGGTGGCCGAGCAACTGGCTCGTCTCAATACGCCAGTCACTACTCTTGATGAACCATAGTATCGTGTTGAAGCCTGTACACGCCATCGAAGCTCTCTTTGACTCAATGCCCAGGCGTATCAAGGCCGTTATTACTGCCAGAGGTGGTTGTTCTGAGTACTGATTTCTCAGAATCTATGCACCAAAATTGGGTGAAAATGTAATCACATGTCAGTTCTAGTATAATATATTTGTCCACTGAATAACCGTTTATCATCTGCATTTCTTCTTGGTGTAGCAATTTTAATGGCCAGTTGTGTAGAAAACAAAATGCTTACGTCGTCTGAATAATTGTAACATTCTGTTCATCACTATTACTTATGTTTCCATGTGTTGGAGGAGGGCATTCAGTGTCCAGCGCGGTAGTGAACACCGATGTTTCATCCGGTTAACTGGAGGGCTTCACGTCCGGGCCCTTGTAGTTATTGTATGTTGCTCTTGTTCTGATTGCTCTTGGAAAAGCTTATTCATTTCACAACTTTGTTAATTTGTAAAGAAAATATAATTTATGATTATATATTGTTAAATAAAAACGCTTTTGTGAGAAGAAAGTTACATTGGTGGGTCCTCCCTTCTTCGTCGTTCTTAATAAGAGTGAATACCAAGTCGCAAATTCTTCTGTAGTATTGTTTGTGAATCTAGAAGAATGCGGATGGGCTTTATATTGGAGTGGCATGAATTCACGCAGTCTTCTCGGTAATTGTTCTCGGATTGTGTCTGGAAGACGTCTCAGTCGTTCACAACATATGTTAGCAGTAATGGTTATATCTCGAAGAAGCGATTAGTAGAACACCCTACCGTGGCAGTTCCACCACATGCATAACATCATCTTTGTTCGAGCGCGCAGTTCTTCGTATGTATTGTTTGGCCTCAACCTTTCATTTCTTTTCTTAAGCATAAAGAGGCCACTTCTCGTCATTTGTAACGATACAGTGTAGCGATAGTTGGTGTTGTTCATGAGCCTGTTCATGACCAGCAAGCACAGATGCACATATGGCCACCCGCAGGATTTTGTAATTTTGTGTTAGAGTATGCGGTGCCCTTACATCCGATTTCTGAACCAACCTCATATCATAAATAAAAGATCAAATAAAACCAGGAAGAGCCTATGCGGCATGAAACTAATTTTGTTTCCTCAATTCATAGCGGTGTATAGACGGTTAACAGCGGCGGCCATCCTAATAAAATCAGGCATCGTCTCCACTCAGGTACACGTACGTAAGGAAAGAGTAGCTTTCTACCTGGGGAGAGGGAACCAACAGATAATTTGAAGGTCTCCATCATGTAATGCTAAAGTTCAGAACCACTTGACACAGGAATTGTAGCAAAACATAAGGCATTATGAACAGAGAAAGACTTGTTCTTCGTAAATGCAAACCGTTGTTAACTGAATCCATAAAGTACACTTCTGGTCATTAAAATTGAAACACAAAGAAGAAATGCACATGATAAACGGGTATTCATTGGACAAATATATTATACTAGAACTGACATGTGATTACATTTTCACCCAATTTGGGTGCATAGATCCTGAGAAATCAGTACCCAGAACAACCACCTCTGGCAGTAATAACGGCCTTGATACGCCTGGGCATTGAGTCACAGAGAGCTTCGATGGCATGTACAGGCTTCAACACGATACTATGGTTCATCAAGAGTAGTGACTGGCGTATTGTGACGAGCCAGTTGCTCGGCCACCATTTACCAGACGTTTTCAATTAGTGAGAGATCTGGAGGATGTGCTGGCCAGGGCAGCGGTCGAACATTTTCTGTATCCAGAAAGGTCCGTACAGGACCTGCAACATGCGGTCGTTATTTATCCTGCTGAAATGTAGCGTTTCGCAGGGATTGAATGAAGGGTAGAGCCGTGGGTCGTAACACATCTGAAATGTAACGTCCACTGTTCAAAGTGGCGTCAGTGCGAACAAGAGGTGACCGAGACGTGTAACCATTGGCACCCCATACCATCAGGCCGCGTGATATGCCAGTATGGTGATGACGAATATACGCTTCCAATGTGCGTTCACCATGATGTCACCAAACACGGACGCGACCATCATGATGCTGTAAACAGACCTGGATTCATCTGAAAAAACGACCTTTTGCCATTCATGCACCCAGGTTCGTCGTTGAGTACACCATCGCAGGCGATCCTGTCTATGATGCAGCGTCAAGGGTAACCACAGCCATGGTCTCCGAGCTGATAGTCCATGCTGCTGCAAACGTCGTCGAACAGTTCGTGCAGATGGTTGTTGTCTTGCAAACGTCCCCATCTGTTGACTCAGGGATCGAGACGTGGATGCACGATCTGTTGCAGCCATACGGATAAGATGCCTGCCATCTCGACTGCTAGTGATACGAGGCACGGCGTTCCGTATTACCCTCCTGAACCCACCGATTCCATACTCTGCAAACTGTCATTGGATCTCGACCAACGCGAGCAGCAATGTCGCAATACGATAAACCGCAATCGCGATAAGCTACAATCCGACCTTTATCAAAGTCGGAAACGTGATGGTACATATTCCTCCTCCTTACAAGAGGCATCACAACAACGTTTCTCCTGGCAATGCCGGTCATCTGCTGAGTGTGTTTGAGAAATCTGTTGGAAACTTTCGTCATGTCAGCACGTTGTAGGTGTCGCCACCGGCGCCAACCTTGTGTAAATGCTCTGAAAAGCTGATCATTTGCATATCACAGCTCTTCCTCCTGTTGGTTAAATTTCGGGTCTGTAGCATGAAATCTTTGTGGTGTAGCAATTTAAATGGCGAGTATTGTAGTAAGCCCATTTTAACTAGTCACTTCCAAGAACAACATAGCAATCTGTCACAATAAAGGTGGTTGAGTACTAGATGCAACAGAATAGTCACAACCGGATGACGGACTGAGCGATGTGTGGTTTGTACGTGCGCTACTCAGCCTCTTTGCCGCGCAACTCAGCCTCTTTGCCGCGCTACTCAGCCTATCTGCCTGTAGCGAAGTAACGAGTGGCTTAGCGTTCCCCTTTTAGCAAGCGGGAGCTCTGCTACGTCGATTTAACGCCGTCGCGGATCGGCGGCCTCCCAGTTTGCTGCCGACCGATTACAGGAGGATGGCCACCCAACAGCGACTGCCGGTTGTATGGGAAATTTGCACGAAAAGCAACTGCCGGAACCGAATAGCACTTTGACCGAAAGTCTGTGCCAAGTTGCCAGTTTCTGTGGGAGATACGGCACTCGAACTTGGTGGAAGATGGCCTAGGTACTATGTGTGCCGTTTGGTATCTACGGAAGTTGCAGGCAGAAGAGAATGAGCTACCTTGGTAATAGTCTTAATGTGTGATTGTACTAGACGGTAGTTGGAGCTATCCACACTGCCGTGGTGTTCTTATGCTGTGTTTTTTATGCTTTAGTTAACCGCAAACTTGCTAACAGGCATATACTGGCACACATTCGTAAATTTGTTTTCTTATCAATTATGATTGTCTATTGTCTTTCTGTTCTGTGGATACTTCATGAATATCATGAGTTACGCCAGCATGCAGGCAAGTTCAGTTATCTTAATTGAAGCTGTGTCGGCGATCTGGCTCACTTGTCAGTCATATTTACACACTTTCATAGGAATTCAATCAATTTACTTTAGAAGTACTCCATCTTATTGGATTGGTGCTCTATTTGCAATGAAGAAGTATTATTTGGTGTAGCTTGGTTTCACAGGATTAAATACATAATTCTGGTTGCAACAAGCTGGGTATTGGATCTTAAATTTATTTGAATGTCATTTAATCGGTGCCCTTTGTGTTTAAGTGCTCTTTAATATTGGCTCGCTGCCAGCTCTGTGCTAATAACTGAATGTCTACAAGGTTGTCTGCAAATATCTAAACATCCGTTTGCGTTGGTTTATTGGTATGCAACAACTGCTAATGAAAATATTTTTATCCCTGTTTTGGTTGATACTGTGGTCGTTAATATAAGATGAACCTGGACCACTGGACTGAGTCGAAGGTTAATAGTTTTTGATCATCACTTAAATCGTTAAGTTTTTGATTATGTAATAGTGTTGTTCATTTGTTTGCTGTCTTATACTAAATTCTCAGTCTCTAATTCTAAAATTGTGCAGTTCATTTATTTGCATTTATTTACGTCTCTCACAATTACTAAAGATGTACTAAGGAAATACGTAAATATTAGCAGCACCATTTTTATATATAGTATTTTCTGGTTCAGTTTTTAGAGCCTGGTGTCTTACCACTCACTGCTAACAGATCGTGGTTACAGGAGTGTGTGTTGTCATACTAGTTTGGAGCTCATTTGAATCACTTCAGGACAAAGTTGCTCATATGTAGTACCATCTATTGATTGTGAAAACATAAAGTGATTTTTCTGACTTAGTAGTAGTTAGTCTCTGGATGAAAGGAAACCATGATGCCGTCGATAAATCGTATCTATCGCCAGTTAGGGAGTGTGCGCTGTAATTCGATTTTTGTAAGCAAAAGGATCTACAGCTGCTCACGTTAATTAGAGTGTACATCTACTTTGCGGGCCTGCAGCGGTGAGTGTAGAAAGGTGACACATAGTATCGCTACTTTGGAAGTGGTTAGGAAGTGGCAGAGGGAATGTAAATGACGAATAGCGGAGTGGAATGGCTAGTAAGCAGACCAGAGAAATCGTACAACGAGTAGGCCAAAAAGTGCGATCTGATTTACGATTAATACTCTGGTTGATTGTTTTTCTGATGACTTCCGCAACAAAACTCGCATAGTGCTAACTAGTTCACAGGCACTAAGGGAAACTCTTATTGATCGTGACAAAGAACAAATAATGTAAAGTGAACGCGGGTTTTTGGAGAGCTATTGACAAGATGGAGCTCATAAACTTCCAGTCTCGTTACAATCAAAACAAGTCAAGCTTTGGTGCCATGCTGCTTAGTCAAAACTAATATAAAATTTAAGCATTCTGCAAATAATTGGTGGCTACCGTCGTCAAGGACGAAGAGGTCATTCCTTAGCGTTACATAATAATCTAATCACAGGAGCTTATGTGTACCTTAGAACTGGAAATGAAAGCTGCAATACAAACTGACGTGTGCTGATCCGTTGCTTCTACTCACCCAGTAGTCACCGTGCGATTCCCTCACACAGTGAGCTGCAGTCATTATCAACTGAGACGCGATGAGCGAACCACTGCAGACGAATTTTTTGTTGTTTTTCTCAATCAACTCCAAGGATACCACGTACCGGTACGACCCTAAAAGAAAATTGGAAAATTCTTAGACATTTAATAGAGTAGCATAGAGCTGTGCTGTTATAGTATTAGACTAATTACAAATTACACCGAAAAGCCAGAGAAAGTGGTACGCCGGCCTTATATCGTGTAGGGCCCCCGAGAGCACGCAGAAGTGCCGGAACACGACGCGGAATGGACTAGACTAGTATCTGAAGTAGAGTTGGAGGAAAGTCCACAATGAATCCTGCAGTGTTGTTCATAAATCCGTAAGAGTACGAGTGGTGGAGATCTCCTCTGAACAGCACGTTGCGAGGCATCCCAGATATGCTACGTAATGTTCACGTCTGGGGAGTTTGGTGGCCAGCGGTAGCGTTTTAAACTCAGACGAGTCTACCTGGCGCCATTTTGTAGTAATTCTAAACATGTATGGTGTCGCACTGTCCTGCTATAAATGCTCAACTTGTAACACCATAGCTCTACTGCTCTACTGATTTATTTTACCTTTTGTTTTATTTAATGTTATATCGTTGAGTTTCTGTAAATGTTGTTGGATTGAATCCATACCATGAGAGTGTTTATTCTTTTCTCTATTATAAACTTTGATGTCTTTTAGAATGTGGGAAGCTTGACCTATGTAATATTAAGATATGAGCAAATGATATGTTTGTCTTTCTCACTTAATGTCTTTGGTTATCTTTGAGGATGAATAATTTTGTTTAAATAATTTTTTATAGAAATGCCAATATGTGCAAAGGTTCTGTTTTATTTAAAATATTTGTTTGCTGTTATGTAAACTGCTGACCTTCACTTAGGGTTCTTAGTTATTTTGTATGAAAAAAGGTGTTGTGGTTCCCCTCGGGAACGGAACTGTGTAACGTGCGCAAATTGTGGTTGGCCTAGGTAGAAAAGGTAGAACAAAGACTCAGTCGGGGACGAGCTACCAAATTGTCAACTGCTCATGTAAAAGTTGGGTATTGTGCTGGTTCCGAGAGAGGATTTTCTGTGACGCTTTCCAATTCCTCGGATGGATGGATAAAGAGCTGGAACTATTCTGGAATTGGTATCTATCATCGCCCCCAAGAAATGACAGAGTCCAGAAATTCTACCTGCAAACCCATCTACCAACATGCAATCGCCACCACATTGCGCACTCACTGTAATGGAACACTAGAGTAATGTACAGTGAAGGATCAGCTTATTGGATGTGTTAGTGTGCTCAAATATAAGGTAATTTATAACTGAATTTATGTACCTACCTTGATTTTTTCCATATCATAACACCTCTCAAGTTCTTCTCCGTTTGAACTAAAGTTATTACCGTGTGTCCTTACTGAAAGAACATTAAAGCCTAGTGTCTTACTAATTAATGCCTCTCGAACATAGTAAAAAGAAAGTTAAAGTTAATGTAACAAGAGAGTGAGTTAAAGTAAATGATGCTTGCTGAAAATAATTTTCCTATTAAAACTGCTTATTAATATGTTGTTGCCAACTTCTAAAGTAAAAGTTCTTAAAACTGAGCCGGCCGTGGTGGCCGAGCGTCTAGGCGCTTCAGTCTGGAACCGCGCGACCGCCACAGTCGCAGGTTCGAATCCTACTTCGGGCATGGATGTGTGTGATGTCCTTAGGTTAGTTAGGTTTAAGTAGTTCTAAGTTCTAGGGGAGTGATGACCTCAGATGTTAAGTCCCATAATGCTCAGAACCATTTGAACCATTTTCATAAAACTGAGGGTTATAAAGTTTTGCTTAGTAAATGAAAACATTGCTGCCTGCTGTAAATCGCAAAAGGTGAGTCAGTACCTTACAAATATGTAAATTTTGTGTTTCACTGTAGTAAAAGTTGGAAACTGCAATTGTGGAAAGTTTTATACTCATGCTTGCTAAGCACTTATATACTTATATACTTGAAAGTGCATATTAATAGTGTAATAGGATCTACAGGTTATCTTTTATGCTCATGATAAATAACAATGAATAGAAAGACCACTATCTATGGAAACAATAATTTGTTTATTCAAAAGTAGTGAGAAGCAACCTGTTAGTGAATTCCATTTAACTTTCATTCTAAATAGAAAAGTATTTAGCTGAGAGAGGCTTAACCTGTGACCAGTTCATAATTTACGATTTTATGTCAGCTAGGAAAATGTTTCAAAAGTAACACTGAACCTATGTCCAATTTGTGATTCTACAGTGAATATTAATAGTAATGTTATAAAGACCATTCAGTTTGAATAAGCCCTGAAAGTAATAGTGGATATTGTTATCTCCTATATTTATGCAAGTAGTTTGTGCTGCTCTAGCTGTTAGTTCCAACCTTAACGTTAACATGCACAGGTGTCAGAGTTCATTGCTCTCGCGTGTAGAAAAGTTTAGGTTGTGTATGTCCGTTAATGTTACTAATAACTATTTTTTTGAACAAGAATGTTAATCATTCTCTTGCCTAATTTGGCTGGCGACCGTTTTCTTTATTCTTTGAACAGTGTAGCTAGGTAAAATATTATTTGTTACTGTTTAAATATTTACGTATTTCTGACTTTCACTTCCGATAAGCCACCTCCGTTAGGTACAACACGATCAACATAACAAAATTCCTCTCAGAGGGTAACACTGTTCTGTTGGTTAATACCATAATTGTTTTAACAAGATAGTTCTATTTCAGGACCTGCCTCCAACTTTGCCACCTCCGTTAGGTACAACACGATCAACATAACAAAATTCCTCTCAAAGGGTAACACTGTTCTGTTGCTTAATACCATAATTGCTTTAACAAGATAGTTCTATTTCACGACCTGCCTCCAACTTTAGGGTTATAGTATAGCAGTAGCGGACCTTATTGTTATACGTGGGTTTTCCGTGGCAGGACTATTTTTGGCGCATAGTACGTAATAACTCCGTATTGAATGATTATATCTTGTACCGCGTGACAGGACGTAGTCTAGTGTACAGTTGCAGACGGAAAAAGTTATAAGTATTTAGCATACAAACATAAAGTGAACGTAAAACGTCCAGCGGCACGAACCTGTACATTATTTGACAGAACGAATAGTGATAGGTCAGCTAAAACTGAAAGTAAAAAGATATCAGTACTTAAAAATAACTAAAATGGACAGGAAACTAGAAATAAATCTAGACAAGCGAGAACAGAATGCAACCGAGAGCAGTTCAGGCAGCACACCAGCAGATGGCATTACGCGCGGATTAAATAACGTACGATATCACACGGACGTAGTAAGCAGGACAATATAGGCGAAGCTGTCGAAGACAGTGGCTATGCTAATGAATCGCGGGATATGTTTGAATTACTAAATACAGAAAGGGAAGTAGGGTTTGAACACAAAACCTAAACTTGGAAAGAAGCCAGACATTTACAAGAAATGTCAGCTTCAGTTTAGATCGGCTCTTCCCACCCAGCGCTCGGCATTTGTCCTACAGTGCTTGTCCATAACACCCACCAGTACAGCTCTCCGCATGTGTGGCCTGTTGACTGCGCATCCACTGGCCACAGCATTTTGCGCGAACTTCATCTACGTGGTCTCTGGCTTGTCTAGCGCAAATCTTGAATACTTAGGGCTTATGTTTCAGTTACTTATGGAGTATAACAGCAAAGACAGCACTGAGGAGTAGAGAATCTTCAAATTCCACAATATTTTGCTATCAGCTCAACACACCCACGGCATCAAGTGATTACAAGGCATTATAAATTTCCTACAAAAATGAGCTAGTTAAAGTAAGGTTTGAAATAACTTATGCTCTTTTGGGTTTGGTCAGATAAATAGTAGTAACACCTGCTGAACTCTTACTTCTAGTGATATTCCAATTTGCAGTTAAATAGAACCAACTTTTTAATTTTTTCTGCTAATAACATTTAAATTACACAATACAAGCCAATACTTTCTACATAAACACTAAAAGCATTGCTAAGATATTTTTAACGGAATGAGTAAATAATACTCACATATTCGTTTTGTCAATAAAACCGCCTTTTTCTTGCTGAAATATATTTTACTTGTTCCAGATGTATTTCGCCTTTCACTTAAAGGCATCATCTGTGGAACCTAAAATGATGCAGTTTTGTTTTGATATGTGATATTTATTGATTACACATCTTATCTTTACGTAACATAGTTGATAACTTACAGATATTAGAGTTTTTGGCTGACATCTTAATTTCCTCTCATCTAGTCGCACTACAACTTCACTTATGCGATGCAAGCACATTTTACGTTACGAACGTTTTCCTCACAACTTACAACTTCTTCGCGCTAATTGCTGTGGAACAATATTATTCTTTTGGCAATAGCTGTAAATATTTCAGAAAAACTGATTTAAAGTGATAACTCATGTGTGTTTATGTTTTTTCCAGTTTGCTTTGTTTATACACGTTTTGCCCACCTAATGGGTGGGTGGATGGATGGATGGGTGGGAGGGTGGGGTGGGGGACGCAAATGTAATAGCTGTCACAGAGTGTCGGAAAATTATTGCAGATCTGAGTTTTGGTTTAATTGGTTTTTTAGGGGTTCCTGGTATAGTGAGGGATAAGTGGTTGGTTGGTATTACTGTGATAGTAATCTGTTGTAGAGCTGTTCTACTATTTTACTATCTGACCATGGTAGGTTGCTCTTGGCCTCCCATGACCATGATCAGAAACATGGAATGACGTTGCAGTACATAAATGCTATTGTGACTAAGTAAAACGCTTCATACTGTGATTGAAATGAAATTAAATGATCATGTGTCATTGTTGGCCGTGATGTCCCATTCAAGTTCAGCGGTCAAGAGCAAGTCTTATTTCATTCGGTGACAAGTTGGACTACTTGCGCCCGATGATGAGGATCAAATGATGATAAGGACAGCACAACACCCATCCCCGACCGGAGAAAATCTCCGACCCGGCCGGGAATCGAACCTGGGCCCAGTGCTTGGCAGACAAGCACGGTAGCACTCACCTTTTTTTCCCCCGTCTTCATCTTTTTGTATTATTATTCCACAAAAACAGCAACAAAATGGCTAGCTTACAATGAAATGACTACGGAGACAGATAATTATAGTCATAAACTGCAGCATTCATAGAGTGAGGAAAGATATTCAGTCTTTAGCAATAGCACATATTTAGCATCTTCACTGTCACCTTCAACTGGTGGCAGTTCAGCACACACATTTTCTTATTCTACAGCCTGAGGTTCCTCATAATCATTTCCCAGATCCAGATTAATCATTCAGTAAATCCTTGATGGGTGTTTCTTCCGGGGTAAATTACGTGAACAGAAGACCAGTCCTGAACAGCAACATCGCGAAGTCCTTTATTGCCTTGTAATTTTTTGTCAGTTTCAGCCTTCTAAACGCATCCTTAGGGAGTTCAAGATCTTTCTTTATAACAGACACAAAATTTTATTACTTGAGCCTTGTCCCACAGTTATGCAGGGTCAGCTATCATTAATCGAATTTGGCATATTAATGTTTAAGGGGTGATCGGATGCTCTTGGAATAGTGCAATAGTGTTCAGATGTCTGCGAGCCGTGTAACTGAGGCGGAAAATGGGGACCAGGATGGTATTCACCTAGCGGGATGTGGAAAACCGCCTAAAATCCACATCCAGGCTGGTCAGAATATCGGTCCTCGTCGTTACTCCGTCAGGTGGATTCGATCGAGGGCCGGCGCGCCTACTCGAATCCAGAAAGCAACGCGTTAGCGGTCTCGGCTACTCTGGCGGTTGTATAACAGCCACCAAATATTTGCTGTCATATTGTTGTATCTGCTGTACTGATGTATTTTTTTATGTGTGACTTGTAGGTGATGTTAAGGTCGGGAACGTGCAGCAGAAGCAGTGGGGTCTCTCCGCAGCACAGATAGTGCTTCGTAGCCCATCCCATCCCCTCTCCACGAGGAATCTAAATGTTTCTAACCTCTACCCATTCTGTTGAAGACAATTCGGAGCATGTCACCATATTTCTTATTGTGTTTGTTTTCTCCCACCCTGTTTTTAAGTGAAGACGAAATTTCAACAGAACCGTGGCTGAGAATTCTTGTGTCATGCATGCTACCTACCACCCTTAGGCATGGTACGCCTTCAATCAACTTTACGCTACACCATACTTGGTTGGTTCAAGTGGCTCTGACAAGGGAACCTCCCAATCGCACCCCCCTCAGATTTAATTATAAGTTGGCAAAGTGGATACGCCTTGAATAACTGGACATGGATCTATGGAACTATGAAAAAAATAAACAAAATATACAAAATGAGTAGTGCATGCGACAGATATGCAACACAAGGAGAAACTGAACTCAGGAGCGCCGTGGTCCCGTTGTTAGCGTAAGCGTCTACGGGACGAAAGGTCCGTGGTTCAAGACTTGCTTCGAGTGAAAATTTACTTTCTTTATTTTCTCAAAGTTATGATCTGTCCGTTCATTCGTTGACGTTCTTGTTCACTGTAATAAGTTTAGTGTCTGTGCTCTGCGACCGCACCGCAAAACCTTGCGATTATTAGACGAAAGGACGTGCCTCTCCTATGCGAACCGAAAACATTTTATAACAAGGTCATAGGTCAACCGATTCCTCCACAGGAAGACACGTCTGATATATTGTATACGACACTGGTGACGCCATGTGCGTCACATGACAGGAATATGTTGTCGACCCACCTAACTTGTACACTTGGCGAATGGGTCAAAAGATTCTTCTACCTTGCCCGATTCAGGGTTTCTTGTGGATGTGATTATCACTTCCAAAAAAGTGATGAAAACATAAGAGTTTGTCGGATAATAATGGTCTGAAAATAAAAAGAATTAAACTTTTCACGTAAGGGAAGACTTGAACATTAGACCTCTCGTTCCACAGCTGCTCACGCTAACCACGGGACCACGGCGCTCCTGAGCTCTGAATATACTTCATGTTGTCTGTCTTGCGCATGGACTACGCAGTTTGTATATTTTGCTTATTTTTTCATAGTTCCACAAAACTTCTTCCTGTTTTCTCGATTGATCTGTGTTCAGCTTTTCAAGGTCCATCCACTGTGCCAACTTATAACTAAATCTGAGAGGGGTGCGATGGTGAGGTTCCATTGTGAGTACTATGGTACTTAACTGCTGAGGTCATCAGTCCCCTAGAACTTATAAGTACTGAAACGTAACTAACCTAAGGACATCACATACATCCATGCCCGGGGCAGGATTCGAACCTGCGACCGAAGCGGTCGCGCGGTTCCAGACTGAAGCGCCTAGAACCGCTCGGTCGCAACGGCCGGCCCATGTCTTTTGAAAATCAATATCTAGAGAAGAGAACATCAGAATAATTTGAATAAACAATAAAAAAAACACCTTTTAACCCCGCAATAAAATTACCACATACAAAAACCAAAGCAGAAAAGAAAAATCTGTTGAATGTGAAGAATTCATAACAAACAACTCTTTTTTTTACGTTAATAGATAAAATTGTAGGATAACACTGCAAGAGGTGATTATTGTAACAATAACGTTCCTCAGACATTTACCCTCACCCTTCCATGGACCTCTGCACAAAATATTTAAACCAAGATTCAAACCAACCATACACAATACTTTCTCTCTGACAGCTGTTACGCTTACATTCAACTTTCCACAGCTCGTCACACACACACACACACACACACACACACACACACACACACACACACACACACAATTCATACATATACTATATATCTCTCGCCTAAGACTGCAGCATGCGACCAGATGAGAGGAAACGCTGATGTCAGACAACAACTCAAATAACTGTAAGTAATCACTTATTTGCGTAAAAAATAAGACGTGAAGTGTTTTATAGTCCGTCAATATCTCATATCAAAACGAAATTATATTATTCTCTTCTCCATTGAAGATGCCTTGAAGTAAAAAAGTCGAAACACGGCAGGAACAAATAAACAAACCGCAGAACGGAAAAGGCGCCTATATTGATAAAACTAATTTTTCTGGGCTTGCTGCGGATAGTGGCTACGCAAACGGACCTGTTGACACTCGCTTTGTCTGCTAACAATTATGAGTAAATTCTTGCCGACGTATCTGTGTAGTGTTATGAATGTTCCCCTGAAAGAAATTATTAGGTTACTGCATAAGTTCCTAGCGTTTTGTTTTGCATTTGGTATTGAGATTGCTAAGGATTCCTTTATCGATTGTCATTTATTATTTGTAGTTCATTGTTGTTATTTGAGTTTACGTACTGTAATTCTGTCATTTGAAGACAGTGAGTGAAGCTGTGGATGCTAGAATATGGAGTGCCAAATTTCAGACATATATTTCTGAATTCAGTAGAGAGATGATAGCAGTGCTGGCAGCTAGAAATATTTGTGCCTTGTATGGTGATAGTGCCACTGGATAAAGCATGGCAACAAAATGGTTTTCTCGGTTTAACGAGGGGCTTTGTGACATTAGAGGCTCTCCATGTTCAGGAAGACCTTCGGGGTTTGATGAAACGTCAGTGTACTAGAAAACTGGCAAATGTGATGAACTATGGTCATTGCAACATCGCGCGACATTTGCATGTAATGAGAAAGGCTCAAGAATCGGTTATATGGATACCGCATGCTTTAAGCCAAAACCACAAAACTCAGCGGGTGGCCACATGTGCATATCTACTTGCATCTCATCGATTGTCTCGTAAATAACGCCGACCATTCCTATGCTACAGACGTGGAACTGGAAAGTTATTCCAGACTCAGCAGACTGTTGTAAATAGTGATGGTGAACAAGCCCGTATATTATCGATGACTAAAGTTTCTTTCATGAGGATCTGTTGTAACTTATGGAAAAGTGCTACGAATTCATGAACCAACACTTTAGTTCTACTACTACTACTACTACTACTACTACGTAACATCGACTACGAATTTAGCTGTGCTACTTCAGAAATTTACTTTATTTCCCTCCAGCGAGAGCTTACAACATAATGCTTATCGTTATGGTTTTGAAGAGTTTGTGACTAATAAGGGGACTGAACAAATGTATGGCTTTCTAATTACGAGGTAAATGCGAGGAATCTTAAAATACTTACCTGGTCTGGCAGGCTCCCCCCCGATTCCATCACACTTTTTCACTGATGGTTGCTGCTGCAGGCTGTTCTCAGCAACGCCCACTGAAAATAGAAACCAAAATTATTCTCCAGCTTCCGAAGTCACTTCAGCTGCTAATATTATTAATGTGGAAGTGGAGTGTGTTGTGTACATAGTTCCACGTAGTCAGCGCGTACACAACTTTCCCACTAGAGCGCGCCCCGCTAAGCACAACAGCGCAGGCGCAGCGCCCATCCCTCTCTGCACTATGAGATGGCGCTACCTAAGAGACGGACCAGATTCTGCTTCCGCCGATCTGCATATTAATATGTAACGCAGCCAGTGAGATTGCTGCTAACGTAGAACCTTTTCTCCTCGCGGATCACACTCGCACAGTGATACCAGAACGCTCGAGGTATTATAACGAGTGTACAGACCTCCAATTAGTCAGTCTGCATTTAGCTGCACTTGTCTGCATTAGTGTGCATTAGTCTATAGTCAAGTTCCAGTCTGCGCCTAATCAGATTACCATATTCCAGTACATAGCTATGAAGATAAATGACTAGACACTTTGTCAAGTATCAGAGATATGTGAGAATAAGATTAATGTACCAAGACCAAAGGAACTTCAGATTGTCAATTGTAAACAGCATCCAGAAGTAAGTATTTTCTATGCATTTTATTATTTTAATAAATGTGTGTGAAAATTAATCAAGTTCTGTTTAAAGTTGGTCACTGTCAATCTGCTACTCTAACTGTGCAAGTGGCATTTCTATCGCCTGACCTAATGGCAGAAGACAAACACGCCACAATAAGACCACGAGACATATTACTGACACTCGCCTACTTCGTTAGAGCGACAAGTCAAATAATCGGATGGTGTGTGTACCGAAGGTCTTACAGTACGCAAACCACAGAGTGCAACGCCGGCCGCGGTGGTCTCGCGGTTAAGGCGCTGAGTCTGGAACCGCGTGACTGCTACGGTCGCAGGTTCGAATCCTGCCTCGGGCATGGATGTATGTGATGTCCTTAGGTAAGTTAGGTTTAAGTAGTTCTAAGTTCTAGGGGACTGATGACCACAGATGTTAAGTCCCATAGTGCTCAGAGTCATCTGAACCAGTTTTGAACAGAGTGTAATCTTCGTGAATCACAAATGGAGATAGGAGCTTAGATCAGGATGAAAAAGCCATGAAATTTGGAAATACCATTATCAGATGACAGCTTTTGGCACCTCAGATCACAGCACCATCTTAATTTCGGTTTTATTTTAAAGTGTGATTTCAGATGAGTGTGTTATACTTACCTCAAGCCAATGAGATGATTATGATAAGGCGTTTTGGGCGTAAGACACCAGCATATCAAGTTCCCACACTTGCGGTTGCCTATTTATTGTTGTTGCCAGTCTCACAAATGTTGAGAGAAGCTGCCAGCAGCAGTAAGTTGAGAAACTTGCGCGAAATTGGTGACGGTATGTATCTGTTAATTGTGCAATCATATCTTTTGACGCGCTGAAATACACTTACAATAATATACGTTTCATTTTTCTGATAAAGATCTGCAGCTTGGGCAGCAAATCTAAACTTTTATGGAGTTATTAATTTCATATTTAATTATTACAATGCTGCCAATGCAATGGATTAAAATAGCACTGATAAATTTGCACACATCAAACAACGGGAAAAGCAACTGAATGCGGATGGAATGATTGCCTCGACATTACACACCTGAAAAAATTTGTTCGTTTCAAATCTGTTTCGGGCAATATACCTGTGGCTGGTAGTGTCTGGATTAAACAGTTAGGTATTCCATGGCCTATCTGCATGATATAAGGTAAAGTGGTGAACAGGGTTGTTTACCAAATTCATACAAGGGTTGGAACTTTAATAGTGGCAACTATTTATATACAGATCGTACACAATAGATACGTGTTACAAAGTTTTACTGACCTTCAAAGTAGTCACCAGCATTGTGTGTAAACAGTTGCCAGATATGGGGAAGTCGTAGGATACTCTTAGCAGTGGCCGGCCACTGTGGCCGAGCGGTTCTAGGCACTTCAGGCCGGACCTGTGCTGCTGCCACGGTCGCAGTTTCGAATACTGCCTCGTGTGTGATGTCCTTAGGTTAGTTACGTTTAAGTAGATTCTAAGTCTAGGGGACTGATGAACTCAGATGTTAAGTCCCATAGTGCTTAGAGCCATTTGAACCATTTCTTAGCAGTGCCGGTTGTGTTGACAGTTCGAACGGAGAGGTCTATTGCCCGACGAATTTGTAGCAGTTCCGAAGCGAATGCCTTGAAGTGTTTCCTTCAGTTTAGAAATCGTATTGAACTCACGAGGGCTTAAGTCAGGGGAGTGCAGTAGGTGATACAGCACTTAGCAGCCTTATCAGTCAAATCAGTAACAGTTTGCACTGTACGTGCTTGAACAATGTCCTGCAAAATGGTGGTCAGATCCTGCAGAAAGTGTCACCACTTCTGTCTCTAAGCCGGTCGTAGGTTGTGTTCCAAAAATTAACAGCATAGAGACAGAAGTGATGACACTTTCTGCAAGACCTGACCATCATTTTGCAGGACAGTTCTCAAGCACGTACAGTGCAAGCTGTTACTGATTTGTTTGACGAATGGGGCTGCTAACCGCTATACCACTTACTGCACTCCCTTGACTTCATCCTTGTAAGTTAAACTCATTTTCTAAGCTGAAGGAAACAATTCACGGCATTCGCTTCAGAACTGCTGTAAATTCATCGGGCGATAGACCGCGCCGCTCGAACGGTCAACACAACTGGAACTGCTAAGAGTATCCTACGGCTTCCACATCGCTGGCAACTGGTTATACACAATGCTGGTGACAACTTTGAAGGTCAGTAAAACTTTGAAACACGTCTCTATTTTGTATGAGCTGTAAATAAATAGTTGCCACTATTAAAGTTCCAACCCTCGTATAAATGTGACTACAACTTGACCGTTTACAGGTCAACAGAAAGAAAAATCGTTACAGAAATAGTTTTGCAGCTGAAATAAGTTGCTGCGTGTTCGCTTAGTGAATACAATGGAGGTGTGGTGGAGGAGCAACAGGTTTACTCACAAAGGGCAGGTAGCATCGTTCTTGTTAGCTGTTGGTTCAGTGAATGCAATGGAAGATATGTGTAACGACAGGTTTACTGATGAAAGTTAGCTGGCGTGGTTCTTTTTGTGTATTGGTTCAGAGAATACAGATGATGAGCTTTGCGCAGACTATTTTACTGATGATTAGCTGATGTGGTCCTTGTTGTGTGCTGAGTCAGTTTACGCAGTGGAAGCGTAGGGCAATGACAGGTTTACTGATAAAGGTCACCTGGCATGGTTTTTATTGTGCATTGGTTCGATGAGTACAACTGAAGAGCGGTACAACAACAGTTATACTGACAAAGATCAGCTAGAATGATCTTCGTTGTATGTTGGTTCTGTGACTGCAATGGAAGGGTGGGGCAATGGCTGTTTTATTGATGAAGCTCAGTTGTTGTGTGTCGGTTCAGTTAATACGATGGAGGAGTGCTGCAATGGCAGGTTTACTGATGCTTGTCAGGTGTCATGGTTTCTTTGATGGTGGTTCAGTGACTACAATGGGAGAGTGGTACAATGACATATTTACTAATGGTCACCTTTCGTTGTCCTTTTTGTGTTTGGTTCAGTGAATACAATGGGAGAGTGGTGCAACAACAGGTTTACTCATGAAGGTCAGCAGGCACAGTCCTTGTTATGAGTTGCACAGAGTGCAGTGGAAGAATGATGCAATGACATTTGCAGAAGTGAAGGGCAGCTGGCGTGGTCTTTGTTGTTGCTGGTTCATTGAATTCAATGGTAGAGTGGTAGAATGACAGGTGTTACTGATGATGGAATGCTGATATTGTCTTTATTGTGTGTTGGTTCAGTGAATACATTGGATGACTGTTGCTATGACAGGTTTGCTAATGAAGGTTAACTGGCATGTTCCTCCTTGAGTGTTGGTTCAGTGAATACAATGGAAGAATGGTGCAATGAGAGGTTTATTGATGTTGGTCATCTGGCTTGGTCCTTCTTATGTGTTGGTTCAGTGAATAGAATGGAACAGAGGTATAACAATAGTTTTACTGATAACAGTAGGCCGTCATGGTCATTCCTGTGCACTGTTTTAGTCAACGAAATGGAAGGGCGGTACAACGACAGGGTTAATGCTGCTCAGCTGGCATGGTCTCTGTTTTGCGTTGATTTAGTGAACACATTGGGAAGAGTGGCACAGCAAAGGGTTTACTGAGGGGGGGGTTACCTGGCACAGCCCTTGTTGTGTATTTAGTCAGTGAATACATTGGATGAGTGGTGAAATGACAGGTTTACTGATGCAAGAATGCTGGCATAGTCCTTTTCGTCAGTTGGTTCAGAGAATACTGTGTAAGAGACAAACATTGACAGATTTTGTGGTGTCACCGTCAGACACCACACTTGCTAGGTGGTAGCCTTTAAATCGGCCGCGGTCCGGTAGTATACGTCGGACCCACGTTTCGCCACTATCAGTGATTGCAGATTGAGCGCCGCCACACGGCAGGTATAGTCTAGAGAGACTCCCTAGCACTCGCCCCAGTTGTACAGCCGACTTTGCTAGCGATGGTTCACTCTCTATATACGCTCTCATTTGCAGAGACGACAGTTTAGCATAGCCTTCAGCTACACCATTTGCTACGACCTAGCAAGGCGCCATACTCAGTTACTATAATCTGAACAGATAATATTGTGAATCATGTATCGTCAAGAGCGACGTTCATCATTAATGGATTAAAGTTAAGTATCAAACTAAGTACGTCCGCTTTCTGAATTCTAATTCCTTTTCATGTTCCAGACCTCATGTCAGTATAGTTCTTCCCTCCTCACGTCAGCCTGCGTGAGCTAAAACGCGTGCCTTTCGGCCTGCACTCGTAACACGGTGTTGGCTCCTCTGGTAACACAAAAGATTTGCTGATGAAGATCAGCTTTATTGGTGCTTTTTGTGTGATGGTACAGTGAGTACAATGGAAGGGCGGTGTAAGACAGGTTTACTGATGGTCTCCTAACGAAGTCTCTGTTGTGTTGGTTCGGTGATTAGAATAGAAGAGTGGTACAACAACATGTATACTGATGATCACCTAGCATGATCCTTGTTGTATGTTCACCCTTGAATGCAATGAAATAGTGGGGTAATGACATTTTCTGATGCAGCTGAGTTGGCGTGGTCCTTATTGTGTGTTGGATCAGTGAACAAGATGGAGGGGTGGTGCAATGGCATGTTTACTGATGCAGGTCAGCTGGAATGATCCTTATTACGTGTTGGTTCAGTGAGTGAGATGGAAGCATGGTACAATGACAGATTTACTGATGGTCAGCTGGCGTTGTTCTTGTTGTGTGTTGATACACTAAATATAGTGGCAGAGTGATGCAATGACAGGTTTACTGATGGATGTGAGCTGGCACAGCCCTTATTTTTGTGTGTTGGTTCAGAGAGTACAGTAGAAGAATGACTCAATGACCGCTTTATTGACGAAGGGCGGTGGGCATGGTCCTTGGTGTTTTTGGTGTTTGGTGGTTCAGTGAATTCAGTGATAGTGTGGTAGAGCAACAGTTTTACTGATGTCAGACTGCTGGTATATCCTTTGTTATGTGTTGGTTCAGTGAATACAGTGGACAAGTGTACAATGAAAGGGGTATTGGTGAAGGTTATCTGCTTTGGTCTTTACTGTGTGTTAGTTCAGAGAATAATACGGAAGGGTGGTACAATTACAGGTTTACTGATAAAAGTTAGCTGACATAGTCCTGTTATGTGTTGGTTTGGTTAATGCAGTGGAACTGTAGTATAACAGCAGTTCTAGGGATGAGGTTTAGATGGCATGATTCTTGTTGTGTATTGGTTCAGTGAATGCAATGGAAGAATGATGCAATGGCAGGTTTACTGGCATGGTCCTTGCCGTGTGTTGGCTCAGTGAATACAATAGAAGAGTGGTACAAAACAGGTTTACTGATGGTCAGTTGGCTCGGTCCTTGTGTATTTTCTCAGTGAATACAGTGGAATAGTGATACTTCGACACTTTGTGAGCTTTTCCCGCAGCGATGGCAACCATAACAGAGTACCTCTGTATCTGAGACATATTACATTACACTTTGTTTTATGTCGTATGTGTTGATGACTAGACATTATAAGTCTTTCACTTTGTTGTGGAAGTACATTCACAAAAGAAATGGTAACTGCAATGGTAATTACATTAGCGCTCTATAACGAGTCACTGAGACTGTGGATCCACGATCCTTCCCCAATACTATACCCCCGTCAAATTTCCTATGAAAGTGATAAGCTACACCTGAGATTTGAACTTCACACCAGCTAAAATTATTGACCGTCACATCCCTACTGAACATATTGGACTGGGTGCCCGAAACGTCCCGTTGTACCTAGCTGCCACAACACTCATTAATGACGACCGAAAGGTATTAGACAATTCCTGCACTCATCAGTGAACCGAACGTCACTGAGCTGTGTTCCATTAGGACTGTTATGTTATCCATCTTCTCGCACTACAGGAGAAATTGTGTTATTATTCGTAATATACGTATAGAGGCAGAATTGATCATATGAGGATGCTTGTATACTGTGTGGGTCGATACACCTCTCACAGTTGCCTATGAAATAGCAGCATTCACTTTTGTTACTGATAATCAGTAGGTAACGTTCAGTATCTGGTGCTCCGATACAGATCTTCAATGTTTTGCTTCTGATGATACCCACTGAATGTTCGAATGATCACTATGGTGTTGTCGAGCTCTGAGGGCAACTTCACGAGCTAATCCTTCTTCCCGTCAAGAGACAATTCACTCGCGGTCTAAACTTGAAGTGACTCACTGTGCCATGTTGATAGAATGCCTTTGTTACACAGCTGCCTGTAGGTATCGATTCCATATGCCTAAAGGAGAATTGGTTGATAAAGAGGCTTCCAGCGAATGATATACAATGCAACTTACACACAAACACACCCAGGCATTGTACCCCACGATCTGTTCAACGTATGTCAACCTTGGACGTCTTTCTCAATGCCTCGTAGTATTGGCTTCCAACAAACGAATTGGATTGTAAAAATCTTTCTTTTTCCTGTAGTAGATTGCTGTGATTTGTTCTTTGGTTCGACCGCTTTGTGTAATTCTGTGTGTTATTAGAACTGTTTAGTTTCCTACTGTTTATCGGATAAATATTTCCCATACTCTCTTATTAAAAGGTGAAGACTCATCATTTTATTTATTTTTTGATTTGTAATAATGCTCATGCGCCTGTGTAACTGCTCCCAAATGCGAACACAGGCACAAGTTTTTAGAGTGGCCATGTTTTGTCTATAGTCTAAGATCTGAACAAATCGTACCCTCAAGAATGTAATCGTGAGGTGTCAAACCCATTATTAGTCATCAGTGCTAAAGGCATACTAACACTTACGTCGTTGCCGACTTTCGGAACTCTAATATATTTTATGCAGTTGTTTACTATTCTCCTTCCTACTGCTCTGCATAACTCAGTTGAGCTTTGTGCTTCCTGCGTGGAATTCTGTAAGCCCGCCCATTTCGCTTAGCTGTTATTCTAAGATTTTCTACGTTTCCACCAGAAAACTAGGTAATGTGCAAAACTCAGCATTGGTTTCTACTCTCCTTACGCTTCTTATTAATTTGGGGAATATTTTATCACTTTCTTCACCGATACATCGAAACATATTGCATTTATACACAGTTCGCTTAGAGTTTATAGCGCATTACTTCATCTTACATAATCGAAGTCTTCTTGTGATCCATAAAGGCCGTGATGCTTCCTAGTTGTTTATTCCTCTTTCCGTCGCCAGACAAAACGGCAGAATTGATTTATTATATATCTTCTACTCTACTGAAGCCTAAATGATCACTCCTGTGGAGAAACAACTAGACAATGCCGCTACCGTTACTATCCTCCTGTGTCCGCACGTTACAATGAAGGACAGTATTTTATCTACTTGTGTGTGAGATACGTGTAAACTGTTACAACAGTATTGGGAATTGCAACACAAAAAAGAACGAATATGACTAAAATGAACTATATGCGGAAGTTAAGATACACAAGAATATACACGCGATTGAAAAACTGTTTATTATTTCTCATTGTGAGAACTTCAATATGTTTACATTGAAGGGATTAAACTTTGTCAGAGAACGTGTTCTTGAAATATCTTTGCACTCGGTTTGCATGCTAGTTAGCACATGTTAGAAACATCGATCAGTCTTCTAGTGCATCTCTACAGGAGTAACTTTTGTTCTGTTCCAGCCACATGAAATTGTTTCGTGTTGGATCCATTTTCGATGTATGTGAACTCTGTATATAGTATTCAGGGTAAAATGTAATAAGAATTACATCAATGCTGACTCCTAGCTCACTCTGACCAGCTTCTGTTGTTACTCACGTCTATAACTCCTTATTTTAAGGCCATTATCTAAGTGTGCACAGCTATAAACATTGATACATACAGAAGTTGCTATTAAGTTTTGTTGGACAGTCTGTACCCGCAAAAAAATCCGAATGGCAGCATTAGACCACAGCAGGTCTTTAATGTATTTTATCATCCTGCATAATTTGTGATGAGTTCAACTTTTGACATCAACCCATCACGTTTATCTGATTTTAAGTAGATAATATAGTGTTTAAAGTGGTATCATAGTACGGTATCTATCACTGTTACCAAACTAAAATACTCACTCATTTCTCCTGATGAACTTTCTGTCCTAATATAATGTGGTCACCGTAACAGCATCACGGACACCAACATCTATCTCTTTGTTGAAGCTCTCTTTCGACGGTTTCAGGCAGTTTTTATCTGGGTATTGTACTTTTGACGAACGTCAGTGTAGTTTCCTTGAGACAATTAAGATGGCCAGGTGCAACGCTAAAGTCCATAGAAGCGCAATTGCGGTGATAGCAAAATATTAGAATTAAATCAGTATGGTGGGACAGAACTATGAAGCTCTCTGTCTCCATTACGATTTCAGAGTCTCGACTGCTGCGGCACCTCTATCCATCTGGCAACTAATCGCGACTTTCTGCATTATGGTGAGTATTCTGAGTAGGTATTCACTTCACCTGTTTTTCTTGTGCTACTAAGTGACGTGATCGTTGCATTAGAAGGTAAACGTTTCCGGATAGTAGAAGTTCTGGATTTTCCTCCTTTCTCCTCGATCTTCGTTTTCTGTCTTTCCTCCTAAAGCATATACCACGACAATTGCTTCTGTAACATCGTTTAGTCCCTGTCCGTCACCATAGTTCATCTAATAAAGATCTGAGAATAACATTTTGTTTACAGTTGCGTAATTAGGCAACTTCCTAATTGTGCAGCTCGCGACTGAATTTCATTCTGAAGTGTATACCACAGCTGCTGAAAAAATAACAGTACTAAATAAAATTATCTGGTTAACTGTTGACTTTTAGTGATGTCGATAAGGACAGGGAACTAGATTCCCCATCTCGGAACAAAAAGTAATCAACAAAAGGTTGTACCACTTGTAACGTATGTATCTGAGTCTTCTGAGAGCGTTGCGAGACACACAGTAAACTTCATTGTGAGACTAGACAAGAGAACCATTATAAAAATATTGTACATTATAACTGGGCAGTCTCTCTTAGTATTTTTGCGTAGTCCTTATGTGATATACAAAGGCAGGTACTTGATGTTATTACGGCATGCAGTGCATCATGCACTCTACCATGGAATATGGGCAATAAATGCAGGTATTCATGTTGCACATAAACACCTAAATATTTCTTTTGTCTTCAGAGAAACAGGATGGCACCTCGTAATGCATCTCCCGAAGCATTTTCAGTGAGAAATGCCATCAGCTTTAGTTTCGCACTTAGTATTGTTCAATTTGCAGATATCATTACTCTCACGTTAGTCAACAATAGCATAACTTTGTAAATATTTTCGCATTCGGAGGAGAAAATTGGCGATAGAAATTTCGTGGGAAGATTCCGTCGCAACGAAAAACGCCACTGTTTTTATGATGTCCACCTCAAAGCTGTATCATTTGAATGACACTCTCCCCTATTACGCGATCATACAAAACGTGCTGCCCTTCTCTGAAATTTCTCGAAGTACTCCGTTAATCCTATATGGTAAGGGTCGCACGGCGCGAAGCAGTATTCCAAAAGAGGACGGACAAGCGTAATATAGGCAGTCTCTTTAGCAGATCTGGTACATTTTGTAAGTATCCTGCCAATAAAATGCAGTCTTTGGTTATCCTTCCCCACAACATTTTCTGTGTGTCCCTTCCAATTTAAGTTGTTCGTGATTGTAATTCCTAGGTAGTTAGGTGAATTTACGGCATTTAGATTTGACTAATTTAGTGTGCAACCGAAGTATAACGGATTCCTTTTTAGCAATCATGTGGACAACCTCAGACTTTTGTTTCTTTAGTGTCGATTGCCAATTTTTGCACCAAAAAGATATCATTTCTAAATCGTTTTGCAATTTGTTTTGATTTTCTGATGACGTTATTAGTCGATAAACGACAGCACCATCTGCAAACAACCTAAGACAACTGTACAAATTGTCTCCTGAATCGTATATGTAGATAAGGAATAGCAGAGGGTCTCTAACACTACCTTGGGGAATACCAGAAATCACTTCTATTTTACTTTACGAATTTCCGTCAATTGCTACGAACTGCGACTTATGACAGAAAATCACGAATCCAGTCACATAAATGAGATGATATTCCATAAGCACGCAATTTCGCTACAAGCCGCTTGTGTGTTACGCTGTCAAATGGCTTCCGGAAATCTAGAAATAAGGAATCAATTTGAAATACCTTGTCAATAGCAATGAACACTTCATGTGAATAAAGAGTTAGATGTATTTCACAAGAACGGTGTTTTCCAAATCCGTGTTGACTGTGTGTCAATAGACCATTCTCTTCAAGATAATGCATAATATTTGAACATAATATCCTCCTACATATCGACGTTAATGATAAGGGCCTGTAATTTAGTGGATTATTGCTACTACCTTTCTTGAATGCTCGAGTGACCTGTGCAACTTTTCAGTCTTTGGATACGGATCTTTTGTCGGGCGAATGGTTGTAAATGTTTGTTAAGCATGGAGCTGTGTCTCAGCATACTCCGAAAGGAACCTAACTGGTATACAGTCTGTCCCGGAAGACTTGCTTTTATTAAATGATTTATATTGCTTCACTACTCCGAGATATCTACTTCTACATTACTCATGTTGGCAGCTGTTTTTGATTCGAATTCTGGAATGTTTACTTCGTTTTCTTTAGTGAAGGAATTTTGAAAGGCTGTTTTTAGTAACTCTACTTTCTCAGCGTGGTGGTCGATAGTATTTCCATTGCTATGGCGCAGACAAAGAATTTATCGTATCTTGCCGCTAGCACACTTTACTTACGAACAAAATCTCTTTCGATTTTGTGCCACGTTTCGAGATAAAGTTTCGCTGTGGAAACTAATGTAAGCATCTCGCATTGAAGTCCGCTCTAAATTTCGAGCTTCTGTAAAAAGTCACCAATCTCGGAGATTTTGCGACCTTTTAAATTTGGTAGGTTTTAAGTTGTCGAACTTTCTCCCCAGTTGTCTATTTATTTCGGTTTTAAATATGTTTTATAGGCATCGTATTTTCGACTGCGTACCGAACACAACTCACTTTGCTTACTGTAGCGTAAGCGTCCTCTGAAATTCCTTTTGTTAATTTTCAAATGGTCGCATCTAGTCAAAGGTATCCTCCCGCAACGTACACTAACTCCAGGAATAATTCTAACATGCACGAGGACGAATGCCAACGTGTGTGAACGTCAAGTATAACTTTTTTTAAAAATTTGGATTTCTTTCAGTCCCGCCCGTACCTTTATGAACGTAATATGCGAGTACTGATGTGCATTAGTCAGTGAAGTTGTTTTTCTTCCAATTACTGCTATCAAATAACGAAGTTGAGTTACGCTGTGAATCCCTTCTTTGTTTTAATACAGTGTCAAAAATATTTGGTTCTCTAATATTAAACTGTTACTTTTCGTCTCTTGTGTCACCATATTAAACCTGGAGTGTGTTTTTAAGTGATTTACAAATTGTTGGCGGTGATGTACATAGTATGTGATAGCGTTCAACTGGGTATTGCTCACTTGGATAAGTAGTTCAAGTGGGTATTGCTCACTTGGATAAGTAGTTATGTTAACATTGGCCAGAAGTAGCCCTGGTGCTGTTAGATAATTAGAAGCATACTTAGCATCTAACACGTGATTATGTACAGTAGAATACCTAAAATTAGACACGTTGGTAACGATTTCTTGCGAAAACATAGTAACAATCAGGTCACGTTTTCAGTGTCAAGCAAAGCTGGTCATAAACATCTCATACGCAGGATGTTTTCATGACGATGACACGAACCTGTTGAGGAATGGTGCAAAAAGAATCCTATTATGGATACAACTGAATGGAAAGCTACAAAGAAAAGAGTTTTGTTGGGTAACTGTCCCAGTGAAATGTAAGAGGGAATGGTTGAAAAGGAAGTGGTCCCAGAAGTGTTATGTTACCCACCGTAGGTTAGGGATGAGAAAAACAGACTGGTGAATACTGGTACCGCTATTTTAGTTCCAAATAATCGGTATTTTTCCGTATTTTTAACGACTCGGATATAACAGGTTCGATTTACATTTCCTAATAAACGGGTAAAAACGAACATTTTACAGATTATCATAGCAGTGGTGCAGGAAAATCTTTTTGGCACCTTTTTAAAAAACTATAAACGTTTATTCATAAAATTTCCATTGCTTTGAAATATTGGGTTATTATAGAAAATTAGAAAAGCGATCAGTACTACTTTAATAACACCGATGGTCAGAAACGAGCAACAAAAACATCACACAAGAGACCGCATCCATGAGGCTGTAGTGTACCTACTACCGTGTGGCATGGTCTATTAGACGATGCCTGTAGCGCCCGGAAATGAGCAACATAATATGTAAAATAGGGTTCTCTAACCTCTGTCTTCACCCTACAGAAGTGATTGCTCGTATTGTCCTATAAATGTTATGATCCTGGATTACTACAAATGATTTTTGAATAGAATTTCAAAATCCAGGACCATACTCGTGATTTTTGTAGTATTCAATCCCTTATCACTTTTCGAGAAATGTAGCGGACGGTGGACAAATTACTTTTCTTTTATTTACCCTTTTTATTTGATATTTGAATCCTAAATATCTTGAGACACATAATGGAAATGTGTGAGGGAGTCTTTGAATATTTCTATATTTGTTTATTACTTATTACTCGGCAATTTCACAAATCGGTTATTTTGTGCGGTTTCAATAGTTCAGCTAAACTGCAGATAAAAAAAAACCTGTACCATCGAAAACTGGATGTGTCAGCGATAACCGCCATCCCTACTTTTAAGTGGTCATGCAGAATGTAGATGTACGTGTAGGTTAGGGTGACCAAATTATTTTCCGTGAAAACCGGGACACATTCACCCGGGTGCCAATGCACACCTCATTCCACATGTACCCAGGGTTCTTAATTTTAAATATTAATGTTTTGTTGATATATTTTGTTAACCCGATTATTATAACTAATAAGAGGATACAAAAGAATGACATAATCTAGATTATCTGTATAATTAATGACATTTAATAAACGTATACAGTAATAAAGAAATGTATTACGATTTTACAAAATTTTACACCCATTCAACTTTTAATCAATTAATATTAACATGAGCTTTAATATTACTGAGCACTTGTAGATGGAATTGACTGTCCTTGGAGAAAAGGGTATTTTTCACTGCCTCCAGCCTTCTTGATCATGTCTTTGTTTTTTGAGACACAGAGATAAAACTGGGCACAATCCATTTTGTAGTTGTACAGGATCTGCAGGATTGCTTCAAGCGAGTCCACCTCCATTCTGTTTCTTTCATCAGTCCACTGGATATTCATGAACGAAAATATTCTTTCCACATTGGCATTATGGAATAAATACCTTGCAATTATTACCAACTCAGAGTAATGCTAAAGACAGTCACAGCTTTTAAAAAAACTCACCCAATTCTCATGACATTCCAATGGTGTTTTTTTTCATCATTCCACTTGTGAAGACTTTCTTCAACAAAATTTGTCACTATACCCAACTGATCACACAGAATGGAATCATCGATTTCAATCTCTTTACTATTCAAATAAGAAACTGTCTCTTCAACAGTTTCCCATTTTGGCACTCTCTTCAGTAACATCCAATCAAACACCGGCGATGAGGGTAAATTTGAGGCGCTCCACTTACTGAGACATTCTACACAAGTGTCATAAAACTTGTTAACTTATTCTCTAAAACTCCTTTCCGCTGCTTCTGATCCTTCTGCTCCTTTAAGGACAGATTTAACATTAAAAGAAATGAACTGCTGTTCTCTCCTCTTAGTAACAGTTCCAAGAGTATTTTTCAAAACATCATTTACCTCTATTACACTTTTCGTGCTTCCCTCAATTTCCTTTATCCCATGCTGCAAAGTGCTAAGCTGACAGTGAACGAACCATAAGTAGGCTTCACTTAAAAGGTTACTGAAAAACTAAATCAGTATTTTGGGGTTTTTGTCTTCACTTTGGAAAAAATCTTTTAAGGGTTCAAACAGGCGGATTACACTTTCAACTGCTGGAAACAGTGATAATCAGTGAGTTTTCGAGTGACACATTACATTCATATATTCAGTTCCCACATAATCACAGAACTCCTTAAGCCTCCCTCTTCCAACATTTTATATGTAACAGTTTGGGGATACCTTCATGACGATAGTTTCAACATCACAGCTTAAACTGTCAACAGATTTCTGCACGCTATTGTGTAAAACATGTGCATGACACCCTCTGCCTTCAATGTTTTCATGCAATGTTGCCTTTAGTTTGGTAAATACGTTGCATTTGCCTTGTCTTTTTAAACCACCAAAGTTTGTGATGGTGTTGTCTCCACAAAATGCCACACATTTATTTTTCTCAAGATCAAACATTTCGATAGCATTTATACAAAATACTGAAATTTCGTCAGATGTTTCATTAGGTAGGGAGCTCACCTTCAAAAGTTTGGTCTGAATTCCCTGGTTAGTATCGAAAAACTGAACAACAAACGGAAATATTTTAGTGGCCTTATGATTTCTGGCATCAGTGGATATCCCGTAGAAAGAAGAATTTTTGATATATTCAAGGCTTTCCTTTACACTCTGGGGAGTAATAACTCCTTTCACTAAGGCTGACACTTTACTTCTTGCTGAACTAAACTTTTTTGGAATGGAAGAATAATCAAACATAATGCTGTTAAGCTTATTAGTACAATCACCAGATCTATAAGTATGGTGATGTTTTTCCATGTGGTAGGCTGGTGTAAGCTCGGCTGCTCGAACTTTCGTCTCTTCACTTGACTGATGTTTCACAAAATAATTTTGTAGACTTTTACTGCATCTCGGTGCACTGTATCTGTTAATGTGTTTCTTTGACCTGATGTGATCAACTATGTTGGAACGTCCACCATGACTTATACTAATGAAACAGTTACATACGGAACACTCTGCTTTGTAAGAAAAACGACCTTTCTTAATGAAATTCCATTCCTTTAAAATGACAGTCACTGAACTTGCAGGCACGTTTCGGCATTGCGTTTCACAGTACTGCAGCAGTAATACCACGAATATGAGAAAAAACTATTGCAGTTTGTCTGACAAAACATCAACTACTACACTGTTCTGACAATGTGTGTGTGAGTAAGTGGCGCGACAATCGGACGGTTTCATAGCTCTGTTACAATAATACAACTTACTACTTGTTGGCAAAAGTACCGCTCAAAGTAAATTATTGCCTGAGTGTATAAATACTAATACTGTGATTACTAGTATGTGACAATGGAGGTTGTAGACAAATAAGCTAAAATATATTAATTTCTTGTGCTGTATTTCCTATAATATAGCGAAATCCCAAAAATATGAGAAAGTTTCACGAAATAAATTTAAAAACTGAATTCCGCGACTTTTGAGCGTTCCGAAACAAATTTTCAGGACACCGGAACACAGGGATGAAAACCGGGACAATCCCAGTTTTCCGGGACGTTTGGTCACCCTACTGTAGGTGTACAACAGAACAAGGGAAAAATACGAAGCGCTTGTTGTTGGTAACAATATAGCTTTCGAAATATCCATAAAGTACCTAAAACTGTTAGGACAGTTTGCTTTCGAAACGGCGAGTATTGTTGTCACAACTTGATAGATGTTTGTTGGAGTATAATGGAGATAGCTAGAAATGCGACCATGGTGGTTGCCTGCTATATTCCGAATCCACCTGGTTGCAACAGGTCCTATGGTCTGCAATGATTGCCTGTGGAGCGGACGTACTTCGGTCACACATAACAATAAAATGTTAACATTTGCTTTTCAGTCAGTTTGTGGGGTACAAATTGAAATTTATCTACCTATTGTCTAAAATATTCTAAAGGATGCAATCAACAATTCGCTAATGTCCAGCTCCTCTCATACGTTCTGAGCGTACAGTAAAGAAATTTGCCTTGGAGCTATCGGTGAAACTGTGTCACTTGTCGAGGACGCGGCATCACATTGAATATTTCTATCAACTAAAAACGGGAAGTAAAATTGTAAGTAGAGTACGTGTAGAATAAGATTTGTTAAACAGTAGTTGCGGTTGATTACAAGCATTAATAAACATCATTATGCGTTTTCCTGTGATGTAAGCATTAATTTGGTACTCTTTACAAGTGTTCAGAGCTTCAGAAATCACCTCGCCAAGGGAGGTTATGCAAATAGATTTAATATGTATTACAGCGATAGTTATGTTTTTAAAGTATTACCAACATACCACAGAAAGCCACGTACTCCAGTACATCTAATGATCTGTGAAAATCATAAGCACCATGACAACAGTCGGTTAACCTCTCACAGTGCACTCTATTTTCAAAGGAACGGAACTAGCGAACTGATTACAGGTGAACAGTTTAGACTCTGATAAATTCATTCAGAACAGTATGCGGCGCATATCAGAATATAAGAAAACTCCTATCGGATCGAGAGCCTAATTTCAACGGCAGCTTTCCCGGTGTAATAGAGACAGTTGAAGGTACAGTGCTATTTGGATTGCAGTGTGTAGAGAGAAGAGACATAGCGTTGGAACACAGATACGTGGACAATAATGCAGTGATATATCTGTAGCCATATGCCTATGACACGATCCACTTTTATAGCAGGCAACAATAAATAGCTTTTCCTATTCCGCAGGTGCTTGCAATTTCTATGTTGCAGTCGGTCCCAACTAATCAATGTTGTCGCTCGTAGTGTTTACCTTGAAAACGAGTCTTTAACGGTTCACTTTCAATCCAGAAAGCGTTTAAACTAGTCGTAAACACGCAGTATGTGTGTTGTTTCTGTTTCGTTCACCTGAATTACAATTTCAGACAGCTCCGTCCAGATTGGCGCGACACGAGGTAATGGTATCCTAAGAGCTATGAATGTAACCATTGCAGCACCATCCAGAAGACAGCGAACTCAACATTTATAGTTTCACTGACGAACTTAAATGCACCTATTTATTAACTCTCTTTTTCTACATTACTTTAGTATATTTAATTGTTAGTCCTGTGAATGATTCCCTTGTTTTGTGTAACCATATCATCACGGGCCTGTAAACTATTCACACACATCCCCCCATCCGACCTCTTCATCATCCCACCTCGTTACAAATATTTCATTTTAGAAAGTGTTTTAAATTCTTTGTAGTTTTCAAAAACTGTGAAAAAATGTGTATAACGGTTCTGTAATAAATGTAACCGTAAAATGTGCTCAACTAGATATTCATTTGGCCCGAATAGACACCTACGAATATACAGAGAAAGAATAGAACTCCGTCTGCAAATCCTCGCCCTCTATCTGCTGTTCCCGACACAATGTAACCATGGTAACCATCATTGACAACACAGTGGGAACAGTTCGCAGCAACTGTCTTTAGGTATGACTGTCTTTTATCAACAAATAGATACTTACTTGGTAGTTTTTAAAGATTCTGTAATGATTATTTGTTTTGTCTGTTTATACAGAAATACTCATATCTTAAAAGCAAGAAAATAAAAAAGACATTATCAGCCAGTAATTAAATCTCCATGGGTATCCTGTCATTTTGCTCCGAAGCAATTATGGCTTTAGCCTCTCATGCTATTTTTCGCAAACTGTAGCAAAAGATGACGTTTGTGGGTTTCTGCGCTCATATTTAAATTGTATTGGGCGGTGACCGGATATCCGCTTCAGCTTTGTGCGCCCAACACCTCGTGTTTCTTCTCAGTAACACTCCAGTCGTGCATGCACATGCTCACCGTGCACGCTGCCTTAACGCGCACAGTCAGGCACATGTCGGCCAATTGATCTAAGCTTGTCTAAGTTTCATCTAAAATGTATTAATGTGTGTTCAGCTATTTGTGAGCAAAAGAGTACGATTACAACAACTGCAGGTGATATATGCTGCATATAGATGCGGTGCTGAGCTCACCGTTAAGCATCTTACCTCTTCCCAATTCAACGTCTTGGGTTGCCTTTGGGGCCGGGATGCATTCCACGACGTTGGTTGCGTAAAAGCAAATCTTGCTGTCTTTCGGTAGAGTTTCGAACTCACAGACACATTTTTTCTGTAAGCATTTGCAGTCTCCACCTGCGGACAAGAAAATGTGTTACTTATCTTTGATAGTCGCAAAATTTCACCGACAAAGATAACCAAATATGTCTGTGGTGTTGTTCTACGAGAGACTACTTACAAATTACACCTACATCCCATGTTACAATATTGCACAGTTACCTAAATGGCACCAACACGGGACACTAAATGTATAGAAAGAAGGATGACATGAATGATGTGAATGATCACATGTTTGACTCACTGGAGAACATCACGGAACTGTAGAAAATCTGAATAGAAAGACTCTTGAAATAGGAGCAGATAATCTTGTGAAAGCTTACAGGATTATATCGAAACACCTTCCGAAGATGATTGTGCAAAAACAACGACGGCCGGAGTGGCCGAGCGGTTCTAGGCGCTTGAGTCAGATCATAAGTGCTTTTCTGGTGTTTTTACCTAAAGTGAAAATGATTGGCAGGTAACACATTTTCATTTTCCATTGTTCTGTGTGTTATACGTGTCAGAAATTCGCATGCATGAATTGTTTTGCTGCATTTTAGACAATTCGGGCACTAATGTGCCGCTGTGACAGATCTTCAACTTCATTTTCCATCGTTCTGTACATTATTCTTGTCAGCAATTCCGATGCATGAGCTGTTGACTGTTAGATAATTCTCGCGCTAATCTGTCCTTGCTATCTTTGGATTGTGAACCTGATACTTTTTTGAAAGTCTGATGACATTCATATATTAAGTAAACCAACGTGAGTAGCCAGTTGGTTGTCGCTTTCCCCAGTGATACCATAAATTCTGAAGAAATGTTGTCTATGCCCTCCGCAAGTGTTCCAAAGCGCTCGTAAGTCCATCTGTACTATTGGATCCCCTTTGTCTTCCAAATCGGCAACAAATATATCTTACTACCTTGTCTTCCACATCGACCCCAAATTTTTATTATTACCGGTGTAATATCAGGTATGCAATGAAATAAGGAACTTAGTAGGAATCGCGGACGTCAGTTATTTTCAAAGAGTAGTACGAATGAGTTATGATGTCGTTATGCACCTTCTACCTTTTTGCAACTTTAGCGTAAGTCATACAAGGAGTTATACACCGTGTCTTACAGAGGCTGGTATTGACGCTAGGGTTGCTCTGCCTCCCACAGATTCGAGTGTGGAATTAATCCGGAATCACTGACGATCGAGGGGTCATCTTGACACTTTTCCAATTACATGGATCACACAAATAACCTTTGAAAGTTGGTCAGCTGTTAGACGAGGTGACGGAAGCAAAGGAGAGTGATCTCAACTTCTCGTGATGAAGAGCTCCCCAGGAAGGTACTGCAAACAGCAAGGGAATGTGCAGTAACTGGTACAAAATAAAAACTGGCGTCATACCTGAATTCGGAAACTATGGCAGGAAAGCTATTTCAAATGAAAATTGTGACAATCGTTAATCGATGTAACGAAAAACTGGAGAACTTTGGGCTGGGTTGGGTTGTTTGGGGGAAGAGACCAAACAGCGAGGTCATCGGTCTCATGGGGTTAGGGAAGGACGGGGAAGGAAGTCGGCCGTGCCGTTTCAAAGGAGCCATCCCGTCATTTGCCTGAAGCGATTTAGGGTAATCATGGAAAACTAAAATCTGGATGGCCGGACGCGGGATTGAACCGTCGTCCTCCCGAACTTGAGTCCAATGTGAAAAGTTAGGGATAAACATAATATAGCACATAGTATCACCAAAGGATAAACAAAATATATCAGCAACAGTAGTTACCAAATTAACTTACTGGTTATGGATTTTGCAGTCACTATCACAATGCTTTTTAGGCGAACTGAATAAAAATGTATTCCGAACATTAGACGAAAAATGCGCGAACTGTCACAACAAAAGTTTCAACTTTTTGCAAAGGAATTGAGTAAAACTGTATCCAGAACACTAGACGAAGCAGACATAAGCTATTACAAAAATCACACTGATGCAATGGAAGCCCATTCAGAATACTTACTGGACCCAACAAAGAACAGGTAGCAGCCAGAACTAAATCGATCGACAGCAGCGTTTGCCAATATTGGATTACCTATGCACAACAGACGCTGGTTCAAAGCGCGTATCTTCATTCACAACTTTGAATGAACAGGTACTGAGGTAAGAGCAGTATTCGACGAACTGAATCCTGAATATGATCATCTAATGAGTGACATTGTTCATGCTCAGATCACAGATGGACTACCTTGAACATATTATAAGGGATGAAGTATCCGGTTTCAATCCAAATGGAGCTACCGCTGTTAAAAACGGTGGTAAGTTGGCATAACAATCCAACAGGATCTGAATAATCGACGCTTACTCAAGTACTGTCGGTCCCTTCGTAACATCGCATTTGTAACCTCAGATGTTTCCGTAAGTAACCGTCCACGATCTTTAAAAACTTTGTCATTTAAGGATTTCCTATGATTCAACCCTTTAGCGCAATGAGGACTACGTTATATAAGATAGTAGTCACTTCTAACAAGTACTGAAAAATGCTCATATGAAGATTCTGATAGTCGCGGTGGGTCGTAGTGTGAAAACATTAGGCGATAAATTAAGAAGAAATCGCGCCGACTGAGACAAGGAACACTATAAATCTGATACATACTCAGCTCTATGAACCTCTTACTGTTATTCTGATTTATCTCTGGCATAAGAGCACAGCAGATTGAACAGCTCTTAATGATACGCTTTGCCGGCCGGAGTGGCCGTGTGGTTCTAGGCGCTACAGTTTGGAGCCGAGCGACCACTACGGTCGCAGGTTCGAATCCTGCCTCGGGCATGGATGTGTGTGATGTCCTTAGGTTAGTCAGGTTTAATTAGTTCTAAGTTCTAGGCGACTGATGACCTCAGAAGTTAAGTCGCATAGTGCTCAGAGCCATTTTAGCCAATGATACGCTTTTCTCAATTACGGAGAAACCATCAACAGTAATCATTTTGTAATCATTTGCATGGCCATATTTAGTGTGTGTGACGTCTGTAATTTATTATACGCCCCTCATTTCTAAACTTCAGCATTGCTATTCGTCTGCGGACTACCAAAGCTACGTGACCATTAACTTCAATTCTAAACTTTACTGAAGTTTTTAAATAACATATAACACAAGGCAAATGTGCAAGTTAAATATTAAAAAATAATGAAATTACTACAATTCAGTAACCCCTTTTACTGAAAAATTTCCACAGAAACCTCAAACCTGGACACAACATGTGGTAAAAATACAAAGAAAATCATTACAGTTCAGTATTTTATACCAAAATTGCTTGACTTAGATGCGAAATTTAGTCAGTCCCAAATACAATTTCACTATTTAACTGACCCTTTCCGAAATATAGCGACGTTAGAGAAATATTCTCTTCTCTTTCATATTTGTGAATTCATTTATCACTTCCTGAAAATCCAGACAGACTGTCATACCTGATTGTATGACTAGTACTACAAGGTTCATCAGTCGTTCTTGATTTTCTGTGGTCCATTTTAAAACAGGAAAGGATCTTTCAGCTGAAGAGTTTATTGCTGGAGCACAATTGTAAATCTTGAGTGCTGTATGCGCACTTTTTTTAAACCAGCATTCTAGAGAGAAATGCAAGAGAGAACAACTTGCTACCGTCTTCTTTCTTTATAGACAACAGGTAGCATATAAAATGTATACATTCTTCACCAAAGTCGTTCTCTACGTCAGAATTATAAATGACTGTAAGTTTCTCTGCAGCGTCATAAATCTGAACAGCTTCTAGTTCAGTGAAATTTGAGGTAAATGAAAATCTGAAGTAGATTAGATTAGAGATTAGATTAGATTAATACTTGTTCCATAGATCATGAATACGACACTTCCTAATGATGTGGAACGTGTCAGGTTAATGAAAGATGTCTGTACAAGATATATTACACAAAATATTGCATGACACTAATGCCTAAGTTAGTTTTTTTCCCTCCCTCAATTTATATCTAAAAATTCAGCCAATGAGAAGGAGTTGTCATCTAGAAATTCTTTTAATTTATTTTTAAATGTTGGTGGACTATCTGTCAGGCTTTTGATGCTGTTTGGTAGGTGACCAAAGACTTTTGTGGCAGCATAATTTACCCCCTTCTGTGCCAAAGTCAGATTTAACCCTGCATAGTGAAGATCATCCTTTCTCCTGGTGCTATAGCTATGCACACTGCTATTACTTTTGAACTGGGCTGGATTATTAACAAAAAATTTCATAAATGAATATACACTCCTGGAAATGGAAAAAAGAACACATTGACACCGGTGTGTCAGACCCACCATACTTGCTCCGGACACTGCGAGAATGCTGTACAAGCAATGATCACTCGCACGGCACAGCGGACACACCAGGAACCGCGGTGTTGGCCGTCGAATGGCGCTAGCTGCACAGCATTTGTGCACCGCCGCCGTCAGTGTCAGCCAGTTTGCCGTGGCATACGGAGCTCCATCGCAGTCTTTAACACTGGTAGCATGCCGCGACAGCGTGGACGTGAACCGTATGTGCAGTTGACGGACTTTGAGCGAGGACGTATAGTGGGCATGCGGGAGGCTGGGTGGACGTACCGCCGAATTGCTCAACACGTGGGGCGTGAGGTCTCCACAGTACATCGATGTTGTCGCCAGCGGTCTGCGGAAGGTGCACGTGCCCGTCTACCTGGGACCGGACCGCAGCGACGCACGGATGCACGCCAAGACCGTAGGATCCTACGCAGTGCCGTAGGGGACCGCACCGCCACTTCCCAGCAAATTAGGGACACTGTTGCTCCTGGAGTATCGGCGAGGACCATTCGCAACCGTCTCCATGAAGCTGGGCTACGGTCCCGCACACCGTTAGGCCGTCTTCCGCTCACGCCCCAACATCGTGCAGCCCGCCTCCAGTGGTGTCGCGACAGGCGTGAATGGAGGGACGAATGGAGACGTGTCGTCTTCAGCGATGAGAGTCGCTTCTGCCTTGGTGTCAATGATGGTCGTATGCGTGTTTGGCGCCGTGCAGGTGAGCGCCACAATCAGGACTGCATATGACCGAGGTGCACAGAGCCAACACCCGGCATCATGGTGTGGGGAGCGATCTCCTACACTGGCCGTACACCTCTGGTGATCGTCGAGGGGACACTGAATAGTGCACGGTACATCCAAACCGTCATCGAACCCATCGTTCTACCATTCCTAGACCGGCAAGGGAACTTGCTGTTCCAACAGGACAATGCACGTCCGCATGTATCCCGTGCCACCCAACGTGCTGTAGAAGGTGTAAGTCAACTACCCTGGCCAGGAAGATCTCCGGATCTGTCCCCCATTGAGCATGTTTTGGACTGGATGAAGCGTCGTCTCACGCGGTCTGCACGTCCAGCACGAACGCTGGTCCAACTGAGGCGCCAGGTGGAAATGGCATGGCAAGCCGTTCCACAGGACTACATCCAGCATCTCTACGATCGTCTCCAAGGGAGAATAGCAGCCTGTATTGCTGCGAAAGGTGGATATACACTGTACTAGTGCCGACATTGTGCATGCTCTGTTACCTGTGTCTATGTGCCTGTGGTTCTGTCAGTGTGATCATGTGATGTATCTGACCCCAGGAATGTGTCAATAAAGTTTCCCCTTCCTGGGACAATGAATTCACCGTGTTCTTATTTCAATTTCCAGGAGTGTATGATACTATATGAAAGCAGTGAATGAAAGTAGGCATAGTAAGCTAATTTACTGAGATTCTTATCACCAAAATTTGCAATAACCCTAATAGCATACATAGCCAAACTCAGACGTTTCAGCAGACCATCAATGTGTTGCTTCCAGTTTAACCTATCATCAATGGACACACCTAAAAATTTTGAAAATTCTACCTTAGCTACAGACTTCTGTTCAAAGTCTATATTTATTACTGGAGTTGTGCCATTTACTGTACGGAACTGTATATACTGTGTTTTATCAAAATTTAAAGAGAGTCCGTTTGCTGAGAACCACTTAATAATTTTGTGAAAAATATCATTTACAATTACATCACTTAGTTCTTGGTTTTTGGATGTTATTACTATACTTGTATCTTCAGCAAAAAGAACTAACTTTGCATCCTCATCAATATGGAATGGTAATTCATTAATGTATATGAAGAACAGTAAAGGACCTAAGACCGAACCCTGTGGAGTCCCGTGCTTGATAGCCCCCAAGTTTGAGGAATCAGCTGTTGTATTAACATTACGTGAACCACTTATTTCAAATTTCTGCATTCTTCCAGTTAATTAATGAATTAAACCATTTGTGCACTGCCCCCCTCAAACCATAATGATTTAGCTTATCTAAAAGAATTTCATGATTTACACAGTCAAAGGCCTTTGAGAGATCACAAAAATTCCAATGGGTGATGTCCGGTTATTCAGAGCATTTAATATTTGATCAGTGAAAGCGTATATAGCATTTTCTGTTGAAAAGCCTTTCTGAAAACCAAACTGACATTTTGTTAGTACTTTATTTTTACATATATGGGAGGCTACTCTTGAATACAAAAATTTTTGATAGAGCTGTCAGAAGAGAGATTGGGCAATAGTTGTTGACATCTGACGTATCCCCCTTTTTATGCAATGGTTCTACAATGGCATATTTCAGTCTATCGGGGAAAACACCCTGCTCCAAAGAGGTATTACATACGTGGCTGAGAATCCTCCTTATCTGTGGGGAACAAGCTTTAAGTATCTTGCTGGAAATGCCATCAATTCCGTAAGAGCTTTTACTTTTCAGTGAGTTTATTATTTTACTGATTTCACAGGGAGAGGTTCGTGGAAATACAGTTGTTTCAAACTGCACAGGTATGGCCTCTTCTATTAGAAGCTTTGCCTCTTCTAGTGAAGATCTAGATCCTACTTTCTCCACAACATTTAAAAAATTATTATTGAAAATATTTCCAATTTCAGATTTCAGTTGTGTTCTCTGTAGACATTAACTCTCTTCTGTAACTCACACTGAAGAGTTTGTATAATCTTAGAATACGACGTTTTCATTCAGCTCCAGTTCTTAGCACAGTCTGATCCTGTTTCTTCTTCAGGCCATTTGTGTTCGTCTTCTGAGTCACACGATTTGTCAAGAATCTCTTGCATTTAATTTGACGTTTGCTTTTTTGATTCTCAGTAGCTGAAGGAGGTGGAACTAATTCTGAATTTTCCATCTCAATAAGTTTCTTTCCAGCTGAAACTTCGTGAGTTGAAAAAGTTTTCTGAATCTCAGTTAAAATCATAGCAAGACACTCATACATGTCAACATAAGTCGAAATGTCTTCAATCTCAGATTTCAGTTTTTTCATTGCTTTGCCAGGCTGGTGCAGAGCGCAACCTCAGACTGCAGTCATGAAACCTATCTCAGTAGTACTTAACTTCATAATAAGATTTTCAGCTTCACATCTAACTCTGCCTCTCCATTATCGTCAAACGCAGAAGATACAGCGTTCAAATCTGGATTCAAAATCTGACAAGCATCGTCACGTGCACGCAATAGCGTTGTAGACAACGACTTCACTGTCATACTCATAGAATCAAAAATGTTTTCAAGATGCTTCACCTGCACAGAAGTTGTACAGACCTTAAATAGCAACTGTGCAACATTGCGTAGCTGGAGAGCCAACAGATACAGCGAGGGAGCCGAATATGGAATGAATAAAATTAAACAGTTTCGGTTCCTGAGTCTTGATTGTAAGCTCGAATATGCATCAGACATGTTGGCTGCTTTATCGTATGACTGATCTCTACAGTTGTCAAATTTCAGTCCATGTACTTCTAAAAAATTCAAAATAGCTTCGGAAAGCTTCTGTCCAGCGTGACCTCTATTTTTTACAAAATACAGGAATTTTTCAACTAAGAGCCCACCTTCATGTACGTATCTAATATTATGCAATACTTAAATGGTTTTTATGGGACATATCTGGTGTAGAATATAATATGACAGAGAAATGTTTAGAAGAAACAATTGAATTAGTTTTTGGGTGACGTATCTCGCCATTAGACGTAATAAACCTTCGTAAGTTGCTGGTGACAAGTATAAAACAAATCCTTTTCCAGTGTTGCCAAATCTTGCTATATGGTCAGCCAAAAAAGAATCATGCTTCTCAATTAATTTCAGACACACCTTTGTCTCCACGAATTCCACGAATTACCAGACCTCTACAAGCTAGCTTCTTAAGTACAGAGATTACTCATTTCAGCACATTTCTCCGATTCATGTCCATGATGGGTGTAAAACCTTTCGTCAATTCTATTCATCTCGTTTCCTCTGTTTTTCAATTTTAACAAGCAGCCTCTGTAAGAGTTATAGTTTTCGTGTTCAGCTATTCGTACTTCAGCATGGTTTCAATCACTGAAACCAGATGTTGCTAACTGAGGTGCACCACCGAATAGTTTACAACATGCACAGAACAAAGCTACAAGAAGGTACAAGATATTCACGGTTAATAATTGCCTCATTCACCCGAACCCTCATAAACAATTTTTTGCTGCAAAATCTCTGGGATCTTTCGGCCTGTTTCCGCGAGGAGACAGGAAAAATCAGCATATTTGTTTTTAGTAGTGCCACTTTTAACCAAATAATTGTAGTGCCTAACCACTGCTTTCCAAATAAAATCGATCATTATCGGGAACAGGAAAATCCTCTGCTTTAGACCGTGCAGATGCTTGAAATCCTTTCGGAACTCCAAAAGTTAGAATTTCTGCATTCTGTTTACTATTTAGATCTCCAATTCCGTCTGCACTGAAAGAGTTGCATTATTCACTGTTCCTGTTTTGAACCGCAACGGCACCTGAATTTTCAGAGCCACACGGTTCAGTTTTACTTGCACCACCAATATGAGTCGAGTCGCGGTATTTTCTGTAAAAGTTTACAATCCCCCCTGCCTTTTTTCTTCAGCTATCTTTCAGTACGCAACACCACTTAACCTAGATCGTCCATCCATACGCTACTGTGAGTTGAAGAAAAATAAAATTTGCAACGTAGCGTTTGAAACTGGACATACAGTAGACGCCCGCCTATCCAGCCGAATGTGGAGGAACGTCAAGAAGGCCTACAAAAAATATGTATATATATATATATATATATATATATATATATATATATATATATATATATATATAAAATTACTATGCCTGCGTTTTATAAATTCCATTTTCCGACCCCAGAAGCACTATTAGAAATATCCATTTCTCGATTCCCGTTAAAACTACAAAATATTTTTTAATTTATCACCCACTTCGGACTCTTTAATTAAAACACAAAGGACGACACAAAATAACAGTATAGCAACACAAGCACTTTGGCCTTGTAATACGCAACTGAAGAAACAGAGAAAGCAGTGCAACATTTTCAGAGGTAGTAACAGTATTCACGACATCCGCCGGCCCTGTTGTATTACTGGCTGGCAACAAATCGTTGAGTGTTAATTTCCGGCGTTGCGTAAGGTTATTTGTTAGCACAAAAACACGGCGAGGGCAGTCCTGACGGAGGTGACCAGACTCGTTACATACATGACATGTAGGGGTTTGCTCCGAGTACATAACATGCGCCTTGTGCCCGTCAACAAAGATGTGGGAGAGAATGTTTGCCTTCACTTCCATCTCACGGAGCGAATGCCGTTAAAGCACTGGAGCTTGAAATGCGAAGCCCACATTTCGTTGACTATTTGCCCGACAACCCCATACTTTAAAAGGACATCTTTAATTTTCGAGTTGTCTACTTCGATGGGAATATGTTAATGACTTTCCGCTTTTAAAACCTGTATTAACTGCTGAAATTCCGTCCCGTGACAGCGAGATTCCCACTAAAAAGCGTCCTCTAGAGGACACTGAAAAAAATGTTGATGAGGACTCTTCGTGTGAAACACCCATTGCCAGGAGGCCGAAGCCCAGTGCTGAAGATCCGTTGGAAGTGGAAAAAGGAGGTGGAATGTAGGTCGATGTGGCTCCCACTTCCACACAAGGACTTATACCGCCAAGAACAGATAGTGACGCAGCTGGTAGTGACCTTTCACGGAAATGTGACCCTGACCCTGAGGTCACGGCTGAAATAACCGCATCAAGTGCACAGCCCATACAGTGCGAACAGTACGAGGAAGTACCAAGTAAACAAGCTGCTGACTCCGAAGCGCAACGCCGCGCCGAAGGAGGGAACAAACAATCATCAACGCCTCGCCAGCAAGACAACACAACAGACACCACGCCGGACCCACATATTGACGACTCGCAAGCCACGGCCGTTGCCCCATACAGCAACCGCCTACGGCAGCGACCGAAACCGGATCTTGCTGTCACGCGTCATCAAGCGAAAGCCACACCAGAGAAGAAAGACATCAAGGAAAAGAATATTAAATACGAAGTCATCAGGGCCAACACTGACGAGGAGAAAGAGAAGGGCCACAGTGACTTATAGCCATGCATTGTCAGGATTTCAGGATACTTTTCTTCTCAAGCTCTTTGTTTAAACGCAGTGCAATTTTTTTTAGGAAGTTAGTACATGTAATGGGCACACAGCTTGTAAAGATCATCCCTTGTAGGGAAGCACGTTTCTGCTATAATCATACCGATCTTCATCCCAAATTGCTTCTTCTGGTATGTCTGTGATGCAAGCTTTACTACTATTAACATTAATAAAATACAGTCATCCTTGAAAGTGGCAGCACTAAAAGAATTCTTGTACCAGTCCGGGACAGATCGCGTTGCTACAAGAAGTTGCAATAACGGAATTTCGGATCCCAGGCTTTTTTGAAATTGTTAATGTTTCCACGGAAGCCAATATCGGTACAGCCATTCTTATAAGAGAGGGCATTCTGGTGACTGAAATCGAACGACTAGAATCAGGAAGAGCCATAGGCATAAAAATTTTCGATGTGACAGTGCTTAACCTTTACGCCCCATTAGGAAATTCCCTCAAATTGGATCGTGCGAAGTTTTTTCAAGATGAACTGATTTATTTGTTGAGGAAAAATCCGTGTTCTTATAATAGGTGGAGATTTTAACTGTTTTTTAAACCAGAAAGATCAACAACTCGCCAGAGTTAAAAAAGTTAGTAAGTGATCTACACCTTAAGGATGTGTGGGAACTTCAGCACCCGACGTCAGTCGGGTTCACGTATATAACCAGCCACTCCCGCAGCAGACTAGATAGAATTTACGTGTCACCAAATTTGCAAAATCATTTATTAAACGTTGAAACTATTCCCGTGTATTTTAGCGATCACAGTACACTTTTAACTTGCTTTAATTTAAGTGTACAGCCAACCCGTCGATTCAGAGGCCAATGGAATTTAAATATCTCTGTTTTAACTGACGAAAAACTGGAACAGGAAATAAGAGTAGCGTGGACTATGTGTCTCCGCACAGTAGACAAGCACCCAACAGTCATTGACTGGTGGACTAGGAGGGCTAAACCAAGGCTGCGGAAAGTTGTCATGCAGTATAGTGCAGCGAGGCACAGGGAGTTGAGGAATGCAATTGAGTTTTATTATAAAGTTTTAATAGACTTATATCCACAGGCCCATGATGACGTAATTCGTCTGAATGAAATTAAAAACATAAAAGTCAAGTTACTAATCATTAAACGGCCACAGATGGGTGGACTCAAAATTAAATCGGAAGCCACATCAGTCGTAGCAGATGAAACAGCTTCTCTGTATCACTTGGTGCGGCATGCTAAAACAGACGTCTAACTTTAATTGGTGAAGTCCAGACGCATGCTGGTACGAGGCTCACATGCCAGAAACAAATACTGGACAAAGTCCACAGGTACTATGAAACCTTATATGCCCCTACCACAGTGGAAGATGCAGCTCTCGAGGACTTTCTCACTATTTAAGGTCCACAATTGTCGGGAACAGACAACGCTGACATCCTGTCACCTATTTCACCTATTACTAAAGATGAAGTGCATGAGGCAGTGCGTAACTCACCTCTCAAAAAATCTCCGGGACTTGATGGCCACCCTCAGGAGTTTTATGCCCGCTACTGGTCTATAATTGAGGACAAGATCACTTCCATGGCAAATGAGGTCCTGAACGGAAAACCGGTCCCTGCAGAGTTTAAGGAAAGTAAAATAGTACTGATTCCTAAGAGTAAAGGCAAAACCAACTTCAACAATTTTCAGCCTCTTTCGCTACTAAATTCTGATTACAAAATAATTTCGAGTATTATCAACAAAAGACTCTCTGCCTTTTCCAACAAAATATTGAGTCATCATCAATCTTGCTCTCCGACCAGAACGATATTCGAAAGTCTATCTGCATACAGAGACGTCATTGCAATTACCTCAGTGGCAAGTACAAAATGTGTGTTAATCTTTATAGATTTCAACAAAGCTTTTGACCGCGTTAGTCATAGATACCTCTTTACGACGCTGTCAAGAATGGCTTTCCACCCCCAGATTGTGAACATGCTAAGGAATATTGCAACAGGTATAAATGCGAAAATAGCAATCAATGGCTAAACATCTAAACCCATACAGATAAGGCGAGGGGTTCCACAGGGCAGTCCCTCGTCTACGTTTTTATTTTCCATATCTGTAGAGCCCTTCCTCCGCACTGTCCACGCAATATTAACAGGCATAACATTGAGTGGTGAGAAAACTGTCATACGAGCTCATGCTGATGCCGTGGGCGTTGTAATAAGCAATAAGGAGGAGACAGTTACACTGGAAAGAGAAATCCAAAGGTATTGTCTAGTGACGGGAGCGACAGCAAATGAAAACAAAAGTCAAATATTGAATCCACGGGGCCTAGATCACCTTCGACTGGCATGGGCAAAACAAGACAACAAAAATAAAACTTTGGGAATAACCTTAATGGCATGTCCGATGAGGATGGCTGCTTTTAACTGGACAGAAACTAGGAGGAAAGATCACGTTGCTGTAATGGAGAATATCCGTCGAACTATGGACCTGGTGCAAAAAGTCAGATTAATCAGCTCCTGCGTTTTGTCTAAAGCGTATTTCACTGCGCAGGTATTTCCAATCCATAAACTAGTAGCGAAAGGGATCATGTCCACTGTTACCAATTATTTATGGCGAGGAGACATATTCAGGGTTGGTGCGACTACCGTTATACTCGTACTGGATGTGAGAAACGGGGGCCTCGGTTTGGTGGATATTCGCAATAAAGCGTCTGCTCTGTTCCTCAAACGGACTTTGCATATACTCAGAGAACTTCCACACTGTATAACCGCAAAGCTCTTTGAGGCTGTGACACCCCATAGCCTGCAAGCACCGATTGATGTGCGAAGGATTAATGACCGTCTGCAGTATGTGAGGAACTTTTTCCTCGAAGCAAGTTATCTTAGTGACGAAATCAGAAGCAACACACGTATCACAGCGCGCGACATCATACTTGAAAGGAAGTTAAATGAGAGTAGAAACAAAATCGAAACGAAATTCCCAAATTGTGACTGGAAAGCTGTATGGCGGAACATCAACTATGCCGGGCTATCTACAGACGCTATTTTCACATGGTGAAAAACAGTTAAAAATGTCATCATCACCAACGAGAGACTATATGGGGTCGGTTTAATTCAGACACACCTTTGTGGAAAATGCAATCTGGTGGATACACTCAGCCACAGATTCACCTGTGGTGGCAATGTGCATAACTGGAATTCGATCAGGCAACAAATCGCCTTTCTCACCAGATCCTCTACGGAATATATAACGCCATCGCTCCTCCTGAGACCAGACATGACATACTTTCCGAAATTAAAAACCAACGCCATTAGCTGCTTACTGGAAAAATATGTTAGTTATGTCATCCACACACTTGGGTAGGACAACGAGATTGAATTCCGCGTTTGCATGAAGTGTGAATATGCAAAAATCAGCACGTATCGCAACCACAAGAAGCATTACGGCAACATGCTGAAGATCATTTTTGAAAGAATGGGTGTTGGTTAAATATGTGGAGCTAGCTTGAACGAGAACGAACAGAAGTAAATTAAAAGTCACTTGGTTTCATATTATTATTTACTATTATCTTGCTTCCGGAACTCCCAAACACTTTGTTCAAGATTACTCGTGTTCAACTTCCAAAGTATTTGTGTGATTCGAGAAGAATTGTTAAGTTTTTTTTTTTATCAGTGTTCAGTTTCTACTCAGAGAAGAGGTTTCTTTGTCTTTCTTACATCGTAGAATGGGAATATTGTGTTAGATTTCTGCACACTTAGTGCTGTGACCCAACAGGGGACATGAAAAAAGGGTGGGAGGGGTTTTGGCCTCGACGCACCGGCGGTGCCGTGAAGAGACCCCACTGCTAGTGCGGCGTGTACCACGCCCTGACCATCCTAAAAATACAAAATAAATAAATAAATAAAAACAAAATAAAAGTGCTTAGTAAAAATTGGATTGCAAAAAAAGTGGTTAACGTGAGCAGCTGCGGATTAAGAGGTCCTGGGTTCAAATCTTCCCTCGAGTGGAACTTTTACTTTCTTTATTTTCGCAAAGTTATGATCTGTCGTTCGTTCATTGACGTCTCTGTTCACTGTAACAAGTTTAGTGTCTGTGTTTTGCTCCCGCACCGAAAAACCGTGCGATTAGTAGACGAAAGGACGTGCCCCTCCAATGGGAACGGAAAACATTTGATCGCAAGGTCATATGTCAACCCATTCCTCCTCAGGAAAACGTCTAATATATTCTACACGACACTGGTGACGGCGTGTGCGTCACATGACAGGAATATGTTGTCAACCCACCTAACTTGTGCACTTGGCGAATGGGTAAAAAGATTCTTCTACCTTGCCCGAATTAGGTTTTCTCGTGTATGTGGTCATCACTCCAAAAAAGTGATGAAAACATAAGAGTTTGTCACATAAACTGCAACAAATGATTGCAACAGTTTCACAGTCGCACAGTTTTCTCTGTGCTCTGTCAAAACGTGTTTTTAACGTTTTCAAATTTTTCCGTGTGCAGACCGTCAAATCCTGCATATGTCAAAGCAAATCTGAACATGTCCTCGAATTTTGGAGAGCGAAGTTGACTATGTATGAGTGCTTGAACTTTGATAGTTGTCTGAAAATAAACTTATTAATCGACGGAAGACTTGAACCAAGGACTTCTCATTCCGCAGTTGCTCACGCTAACCACGGGACCACGTTGCTTCTCAGCTCATACTACCCTTGATGTTGCTTATCTTGCGCATGTACTACTCAGTTTGTATATTTTGCTTCTTTTTTTCGTAGTTCCAGTTCCACACAACTTCTTCCTGTTTTCTCGATTGATGTGTGTTCAGTTTTTCAAGGCCTATTCACTGTGCCAACTTATAACTAAATCTGAGGGGTGTGCGATGGGGAGGTTCCCTTGTGAGTACTCGAATAACATACCTTAATTTTAGGTTGAGACCCATGTGAAACGTTGTCTTCTGTATGAGGGCAGCATATCCATGAGTGGATGAAGAAGTAAAACAACACGCCACACGCAAGATCTCGTGGGCTACGTGAGTACGGAAAGGGAGCTGCTCGTGCGCTCAGACCGCTCAATGTTGCCCGCTGCGGTCACACAGAGCAACGGGGTTGGGGGGGGGGGGGGGGCAGAAAGCAGTGATCCAGTTATCGACTGGCGCTCGTTGCGAGCGAGTCAGCTTCTGTCCAGTGAACACGAGCAGTAGTTCTCACGACGGTCAACTATACTGTTGCCTTTATTTGCACTCGCTTCGAGAAAACGTAGGATGTGGAATTTCACCGCCTTTGCAAGGACTATGGTCTTGGGAAGACTGTTCTTCAATTATTTTCGAATGTCTCATGAACAATCCGGAGCTCAAGCTCATGTAACCAAAATTTAAAAAACTGGAACGAAGTAGAGAAAGGCCATAAGTCCAGGGAAAAGACTTGTCAATTTTTTTCAGGAAAGCACATTACTTATGATGTTAATTGATTTTTATGTCGTGGTAGAACGTTATTTATGATAGAACATTATTTATGATGGAAACGATTTACTTCGTGGGTGAAATCCTATGGGACTTAACTGGTATTGTCATCAGTCCCTAAGCTTACACATTACTTAACGCAAAATAATCCTAAGGACAAATACACACACACACCCATGCCCAAGGGAGGACTCGAACCTCCGCCGGAACCAGCCGCATGGTCCATTACTGCAGCGCCTAAGACCGCTCTACTAAGCCCGCGCGGCCCATTTACTTTATTTCATTGTTTATGTGCTAAAATAGTAATAGCCATAAGATCTGGAACAATATAAATAAAATATAAACTGAAAAATAGTTTTAGCCCTACATTTCTTTGCCGCTAGAAAAGTCATTGGAAGATTCCCCCTGTTACAAATTTGCTATGGTGTCTTCCTTTTGTGATACGGTATCAGCACTATATTGTGGTACCACTGAGTTGGGTGATGCAAGTACTGCGGGGGGGGGGGGGGGGGGGGGGTAGATGTGGTGTTGTTTCATCGTTTAATATTGCAGCCATATTTAAATGACTTTGTGTTAGAGCTGCGAATATCTTGAACGAGTGGGCGTAACTCAAAAATAAGTTGCCACATGGTCGTGCTCGCGTTTCTCTCTCCTGTTACTGTCATCGGTGATTATGATTTGACTGCGTCTACGTCTTTACTTAAGTTCTTTTCGTTTTGTATTTTTAGCCGGATGAACTGGCCTTACGAATCCTATTCTGCTTGTTTCTTTCGATTCCTATCGTCAGGAACATTTGATGATTGATGACTTGCCAACAGAGTCTCGGGAAGAACTTTCGAATGACCTGCCCATGGGCAGTCCTGATAATTCTTGGTTGAACCTGTGGCTACGTTTACGAATTTTAGGTATTTGCTGTTGGAGTCTCGTAGATTCTTCCGTTCTGCTCCAACAGCCTCACCTGTCAACCAAACCATATGCAAATTATTTTATTTCATATGATGCATCTACACTAAAGCAGCCAAGAAACTGGTACAGGCATGCGTATTCAAATATAGAGATATATAACAGGAAGAATACGGCTCTGCGGTCAGCGACACTTATATAAGACAACTGTCTGGCGCATTAGATCAGTTACTGCTGCTACAGTGGCAGGTTATGGGGATTTAGGTGAGTATAAACATGGTATTATAGTCGGTGCACCAGCGATGGTACACAAAATCTCCGAGGTAGCGATGAAGTGGAGATTTTCCGGTACGACCATTTTACGAGTGTTCCGTAAGTATCAGGAATCCGGTAAAACATCAAGCCTCCGACATCACGGAAGCCGGAAAAAGATCCTGCGAGAACAGGACCAACAACGACTGAAGAGTATCGTTCAACGTGACTGAAGTGGAACCCTTCCGCAAATTGCTGTAGATTTCAATGCTGGACTATGAACAAGTGCCAGCGTGCGAACCAGTTAACGAAACATAATCGTATGGGCTTTCTGAGCGGAAGGGCCACTCATGTATCATTGATGAGTGCACGACAGAAAGCTTTACTCCTCGACTGGGCCCGTCAACACCGAAATTGGACTGTTGACGAATGGAAATATGCAGCATGGTCGGACGAGTCTCTTTTCAAATTGTATCGAGCGGATGAACGTGTACGGGAACGGAGACAACCTCGTGAATCCAAGGACCGTGAGTGTAAGCAGCTGACGGTTCAAGCTGATGGAGGCTCTGTAATCGTGTGGGGTGTGTGGAATTGGAGTGATATGGGACCCCTAATATGTCTAGAAACGACTCTGGCAGGAGACATGCACGTAAGCATCCTGTCCGATCACCTGCATCCTTTCATGTCCATTGTGCAAAAAACGGTTCAAATGGCTCTGAGCACTATGAGACTTAACTACTAGGGTCATCAGTCCCCTAGAACTTAGAACTACTCAATCCTAACTAACTTAAGGACATCACACACGTGCGTGCCCGAAGCAGGATTCGAACCTGCGACCGTAGTGGTCGCGCGGTTCCAGACTGTATCGCCTAGAACCGCTCGGCCACCCTGGCCGGCTCCATTGTGCATTTCGACGGACTTGGATAATGCCAACAGGACAATGTGACATACCACACGTCCAGAATTGTTACAGAGTGTCTCCTTGAACACTATTCTGAGTTTAAATACTTCCGCTGGTCACCAAACTCCCCAAACATGAACATTGAGCATATCTGGGATGGCTTGCAACGTGCTATTCAGAAGAGATCTTCACCCTCTCGTACTCTTACGGATTGATGGACAGACAGCCCTGCGGGGATTCATGGTGTCAGTTCCGTCCAGCACCACTCCAGACATTAGTAGAGTCCATGCCGATATTCGGCAGGTGTATCAGTTTCTTTAACTCTTCATTATATTATTAACAAATAATACATGGTATTTCAGTTATTTGCCCTCTTGTAATTCACACCACACCATCGTCTTTTAATTAACCATGGGAATGTAAACTGTCACCAGCTTAGTCAAATATGTGTGGGTCAAGAACCGTACAATGCTTTATAACCACTGCATTTATCTCAACTAGCAGAAGAAATCTAGAAGAAAACTGAAATGGGATTGATGGAACTATGGCAAATTCCTGACAACACTGGCAGCGTAAATGGGAAGTATGTTAATTGAAGTGTCATAAAACCAATGGCTCAAATTATTTTTGTTACAAAAACTTGTTTTCAGTTGTCATGCTCTTAGTTATTGATTAAGAAATGGTTCAAATGGGACTTAACATCTGAGGTCATCAGTTCCTTAAACCTAAGGACATCACACACATCCATGCCTGAGGCAGGATTCGGACCTGCGCCCGTAGCAGTCGCGCGGTTCCGGGCTGGAGCGTCTAGAACCGCTCGGCCATCACGGCCGGCTATGGATTGCAACTCCGTGATTATCGACGCGGGCAGCTATAGCAACACTGTGAGAGCACGTGTTTTGAAAATTATGCTTTTCTCCGCGAATTCATACTAGGAAAATGTCTTCTGCCTCTGAAAACACTCCAAGGCACAAACATGACAGCCCTCATGTGCTGATAGGCGATGAAGAGTTTAAATTACAAACCTATCTGATGAATCCTTTAACCGAATCAGCGGCCTTGGATGATCCTTCAAAAGCAATTTTTTAAAAAGGTGTAGTGGAAAATGCCATCGGTGTACTCGCTGAATTGTGGTGAGTCTTCTTAACGTCTATAGTCTAGCGTGGTCGCCTACCTCCTGTTCGAGTGTGATGGGACGATGCCGCAGCGTAGCGTGCAACACCGAGACCGCGGTCGGCGCCCGCACACTTTGCTTGCTAACTGACCACAGAGCACTAATGCGCTTGTACATGGAAGAAGCTATGCAGGTGGGAGAGTAGTAAAATAAGAATTTTATGACAGGTACAAATATTTGTCAACACTTTGCCAATAGATTACTGAATGACTTGATGATGCGATATACATTAAAAGTGTTTTCGGTGGCAACATTTTGCCGCCCTATTCAGTTGCACATATTGGGCCTGCCTAAATACGGCCCTGGTCATTCGAATACATGACACTTTTCATTCTTTCGGTTTTTATTGATTGAATAAAAATTTTGCTTTAGGATGACGTATTCTAGACATTGATGTCACCTTTTGTTGTATTCTTTTTTCCGTATTCTAATTAGAACTGCTTCTTACTTCATGTTACAGCCCGCTTTACGTAAGGCGGCCCTTCTGCGCATAGAGGCGGAGCGATAGGGAGACGTGGTGGGGATGAGGTCTGCGCATGCGTGGCGGCAGATATCTGGCATACGACGTCCGTTTGCCGAGCTGTGTTGCTCCGGACAACAATCAGGTTCATTTGACTTCAGTACATCGTATTATACGTTCGATCATTCATCTACATGACAGAAATCTTACTTTTGAGTCTTGAGGTTGTGTTCACTGCTCCATAGCAACTGTGTTTGTCACGTCGAAAGGCGAGAACAACTGATACAGCTTTATGAAGACGTCAAGAAAATTTTTTCTCAAAACGACGATTGTCTAACGACAAGATCATCGAAAATAGTGGCAATAATTGTCATTTATTGCGATTTGGACTGTAATATAAGTAAAAATGTAATTTATACCAAAGCAAACTTCAAACTCAAACATAAATCATTATATTTGTTTGACAACTGCTTCCACTCGATATATTTTTTTAAATGTGTATAATGCGCGTATGTGGGTGTGTTTCACTGCTGTTTAGTGTAAATCACTATGCGTAAAAAAGAATTACTGGTAGCAAACACTAGTGCAAAAATTATCGTGAAAATTATGTTATAATATTTTTCGGTGTGAACAGGCATAATGAATTTAAACTAACTTCTTCGACTTTACAGTGGAAGAACGCAATTATGATCCATTGAACAACCTAACGATTAACCATCTCATGTGAATAACTCGATAACTTGCGGAATGCTGACAGATAACGTCTAAAATCACCGTTACCTCGACAGCTAAACCTCCCTTCCATTTTAAGACATTTCCCAATTCGTGCCATGAAAATGACAGGGGTTTATGTGTTGAAATACCGGATATTCTGGCGAATTTATCCAGGCGCATTCTCGCAAGTAATACACTCCTGGAAACTGAAATAAGAACACCGTGAAGTCATTGTCCCAGGAAGGGGAAACTTTATTGACACATTCCTGGGGTCAGATACATCACATGATCACACTGACAGAACCACAGACACATAGACACAGGCAACAGAGCATGCACAATGTCGGCACTAGTACAGTGTATATCCACCTTTCGCAGCAATGCAGGCTGCTATTCTCCCATGGAGACGATCATAAAGATGCTGGATGTAGTCCTGTGGAACGGCTTGCCATGCCATTTCCACCTGGCGCCTCAGTTGGACCAGCGTTCGTGCTGGACGTGCAGACCGCGTAAGACGACGATTCATTCAGTCCCAAACATGCTCAATGGGGGACAGATCCGGAGATCTTGCTGGACAGGGTAGTTGACTTACACCTTCTGAAGCACGTTGGGTGGCACGGCATACATGCGGACGTGCATTGTCCTGTTGGAACAGCAAGTTCCTTTGCCGGTCTAGGAATGGTAGAACGATGGGTTCGATGACGGTTTGGATGTACCGTGCACTATTCAGTGTCCCCTCGACGATCACCAGAGGTGTACGGCCAGTGTAGGAGATCGCTCCCCACACCATGATGCCGGGTGTTGGCCCTGTGTGCCTCGGTCGTATGCAGTCCTGATTGTGGCGCTCATCTGCACGGCGCCAAACACGCATACGACCATCATTGGCACCAAGGCAGAAGCGACTCTCATCGCTGAAGACGACACGTCTCCATTCGTCCCTCCATTCACGCCTGTCGCGACACCACTGGAGGCGGGCTGCACGATGTTGGGGCGTGAGCGGAAGACGGCCTAACGGTGTGCGGGACCGTAGCCCAGCTTCATGGAGACGATTGCGAATGGTCCTCGCCGATACCCCAGGAGCAACAGTGTCCCTAATTTGCTGGGAAGTGGCGGTGCGGTCCCCTACGGCACTGCGTATGATCCTACGGTCTTGGCGTGCATCCGTGCGTCGCTGCGGTCCGGTCTCAGGTCGACGGGCACGTGCACCTTCCGCCGACCACTGGCGACAATATCGATGTACTGTGGAGACCCCACGCCCCACGTGTTGAGCAATTCGGCGGTACGTCCACCCGGCCTCCCGCATGCCCACTATACGCCCTCGCTCAAAGTCCGTCAACTGCACATACGGTTCACGTCCACGCTGTCGCGGCATGCTACCAGTGTTAAAGACTGCGATGGAGCTCCGTATGCCACAGCAAACTGGCTGACACTGACGGGGGCGGTGCACAAATGCTGCGCAGCTAGCGCCATTCGACGGCCAACACCGCGGTTCCTGGTGTGTCCGTTGTGCCGTGCGTGTGATCATTGCTTGTACAGCATTCTCGCAGTGTCCGGAGCAAGTATGGTGGGTCTGACACACCGGTGTCAATGTGTTCTTTTTTCCATTTCCAGGAGTGTACAACTGGCGGGGAAAAGCTTAACTTCCCCTTGGGCAATGTGTTAACATTACAGTTTGAAAGCTTCACAGGCTACATATTTCTAATCAATAAAAGCTAGGAAGTTCTCACGTCATTGTATGCAATTGATATGTTGACAAAAAAGCTTTTAAACCATGAGTCTTTAAAACGAAGGAAGATCATTACTTTGTTTCAAAATCTACATCCTAATACCATATACTATCAAAGTCCATGTCCGAACCATCTGTTTGTAAATTTGGGAGGATACCTTCAAGGCTTTCATCCATCTTCACCTCACAGAAAAAGTCTTATTTTTGAAACTTTTCAGGCTGAGACACACAGCGTGCCCACGCGGAATGGGGATCCTGTCTATTGCTTCAAGCACAAGCCTTTCAGTGTCTGTTATCTTGAACGTTTTGTTTTTTACCCAAGTAGCTTGTAACTTGTGCGTAAATTAATACTATCGGATTATACTGACAGTAATATGTGGGTAAATGCAAAACTGTGTGACCACATTCACATGCAAGGAAGTCAAATTCATACGTTCTGTCGCATGTCTTTTATAAATTAACAAGCTCGAAGAGGTCAGCACGAGTCTGGCTCATATTTTACGGAATATTTTTATTTTCCAGCCAGAACACAACATCATCTTTCCTGGTGCTCGTATTTGGTCATTTCTCTGTAACAGCTGAATGATAAGTGGCACGGTAATTACAATGACCGACTTTGAAGCTAGGTATGGCAAGAATTGTTCAGTGAAACACTTCTTGAAAGTCACAGCAGTTCATTTCTGAATGGTACTCACTACTGTTTTTCTTACATCTAACTACAAGTTTACGTCCAAGAACCAAATCAGAAGAAGAGCCAGCACACAGAATAAGTAACCGAGAACCTTTTCCTAAGAGAACTTTAAAACCGCCAGTACCATCACTCATTTTCCAGCAGTTATTCATGGAATGATTCTGATTCGCTCACGTTTCATCAAGGTAATACACTATAGAACTACCTCCTCCTCTTGTATCGTCCGTCTTCATAACGGACGTGCCTCATGCTGGCTGCTTCTACGAGTATGTTACTTCTTTCAATTAAAAATTCTCTTCTTAACATGTTTAAAAACAATGTATTTGAAAATTCTTTCCATCGACAAAACGCTGCCTTTGAAGCCAATTTGGTCAGGCATAATTGTAATAAGTTCTTGTCATGTTCGGTATTCCTTTCTCATTTACGTTTCGAACACGGAGCGCTTTAAAACATCGTTGTCGAAACCATCTCTTTGTGTTACAGGTTTATTTCGATGATTTTTAGGCGTCACGAAAACAAAATTTCCTGAGTTTTCTGAAGCTCCGACACTTTTGTTTACTATTCTCTGTACAGTTCCCTTGCCGACACATGCTTCTGCAGTTTGTTCTTGAGGACAGAAAATTTCAAAAATTGTAGTATCGGTTTCCGATTCAAATTTGAAGAAGTTATAAATGTGGGACATAAGCTTCCTCGACTGCTCGTGAACCATCTACATCTACATGATTAGTCAGTAATTCATAGAACAGCTTCGAGCTATTTCGCTACCGTTCCCCTCTCGAACACCGCGCTGGAAACACAAACGTTTTTATATTTCCTTGCGAGGTCTAATTCCTCTCTTATTTCATTATTAAGAACATTTCTCCCTCATAGGTGGGCGCCAACAAAGTGTTTCACACTCTGAGGAAAGTTGGCGACTGACATTCCATGAGAAAATCCTGGAACAAGAAAAAAACGCCATTGTTTTGATGACTGCTACCCCAACTCACGTATCAAATCCGCGGCAGTCTCTGCCATGTTTCATGGAAATATAAAACGAGCTGTTCTTCTTTTACCTTTTTCGATCAATTCTACCTGCTGTGCATCCCACACTAGCCAGCAACACTCCAGAAGGCGGAAAAGCGTAGTGTAATTAACTCTTTAGAAGAGCTGTTGCATTTGCTATTTGTTCTACCATTAAATCGCGGTCTTTGGTTTGCTTTTCACACTACGTTATCCATGTAATAGTTGCATTTTAAGTTATTCGTAATTGTAATCCCTAAGTGTTCAGTCGAATTTACATCCCTTATAAACGTGCCCTTTCTCCTGTAAACCGAATTAAGCGGATTCCTTTTCTTAATCCTGCGGATGACTTCAGACTTTTCATTATTTAGAGTCAACTGCTGTTGTGGTTGGCAGGAGAGCCAACACCGTGTTACTAGAGAAGGCAGAAAAGCACGCGTTTTAGTTCACGCAGGCTGGCGTGAGGTCTGGAACACGAAAAGGAAATTAGAATTCAGGAAAATGAACATAGCTGGTGGAATAATTAACTTTAATCCATTAATGACGAACGTCGCTCCTGACATTACATGATTTACAATATCAATAGAAACGGATAATGGCGCCTTGCTAGGTCGTAGCAAATAACGTAGCTGAAGGCTATGCTAACTATCGTCTCGGCAAATGAGAGCGTATTTTGTCAGTGAACCATCGCTAGCAAAGTCGGCTGTACAACTGGGGCGAGTGCTAGGAAGTCTCTCTAGACTATACCTGCCGTGTGGCGGCGCTCGGTCTGCAATCACTGACACGCGGGTCCGACGTATCCTACCGGACCGCGGCCGTTTTAAAGGCTACCACCTAGCAAGTGTGGTGTCTGACGGTGACACCACAAAATCTGTCAATGTTTGTCTCTTACACAGTATTCTCTGAACCAACTGACGAAAAGGACTATGCCAGCATTCTTGCATCAGTAAACCTGTCATTTCACCACTCATCCAATGTATTCACTGACTAAATACACAACAAGGGCTGTGCCAGGTAACCCCCCCTCAGTAAACCCTTTGCTGCGCCACTCTTCCCACTGTATTCACTAAATCAAAGCAAAACAAAGACCATGCCAGCTGAGCAGCATTACCCCTGTCGTTGTACCTCACTTCCATTTTGCTGACTAAAACAGTGCGCAGGAATGACCATGACGGCCTACTGTTATCAGTAAAACTATTGTTATACCTCTGTTCCATTCTATTCACTGAACCAACACATAAGAAGGACCAAGCCAGATGACCAACATCAATAAACCACTCATTGCACCATTCTTCCATTGTATTCACTGAACCAACACTCAAGGAGGAAAATGCCAGCTAAACTTCATTAGCAAACCTGTCATAGCAACAGTCATCCAATGTATTCACTGAACCAACACACAATAAAGACAATATCAGCATTCCATCATCAATAAAACCTGTCATTCTACCACTACCATTGAATTCAATGAACCAGCAACAACAAAGACCACGCCAGCTGCCCTTCACTTCTGTAAATGTCATTGCATCATTCTTCCACTGTACTCTCTGTGCAACTCATAACAAGGACTGTGCCTGCTGACCTTCATGAGTAAACCTGATGTTGCACCACTCTCCCATTGTATTCACTGAACCAAACACAAAAAGGACACCCAGCCATCACGAGGCAGAGAAAATCCCTGACCCTGCCATGAATCGAACCCGGGAATCCAGGCGCGCGAAGCGAGAATGCTACCACACGACCAGATTTCCCATCGATTGCTACATACAGTGATGTTTCTGACAGGAAATCACGAAACCAATCGCACGACCAAGGCGATACTTCACAAGCACACAATTTAATTTAAGTTTCTCGTGGGGAACTTCACGTTTATTGCTGTCACATGACATTTTCATTTGGGAATCACACTGAAACGTTTACAGATACACATTCACAGGTATACTGCTACAAGAAAGTAACATCGATGCCTGAATGAATGAAACTGTAATGTCGCAAAATACGGCTACAGCGCAGCACATGAGAGAGAGGGAGAGAGAGAGAGAGATTCTCGCAGTCCAGTTTGTTACTCGTGGTTAGCCGCTCGGAATGAGAATGAATATTGTCAGCTACCAGCAGTTAACGCTGGGGGGTGCCTAGAACAGCTGAAAATAGGGTCACCTTCCAATTTGACACGATCTATATCTGTAGTTGAAACTGACCTTACACTGCACACATTCGGTGGTTTTATTTTCTTAGGCCCACTTTTCGGTCGTTGCACACTTTCCTTTATTTATTTGAAACTTCAGTACTGTTGTTGCTGTTGTTGTGGTCTTCAGTCCAGAGACTGGTGTGACGCAGATCTTCATGCTACTCTATCCTGTGCAAGCTTCTTCATTTCCGAGTAACTGCAGCAACTACATCCTTATGAGTCTGTTCAGTGTATTCATGCTTTGGTTCCCTCTTCGATTTCTACCCTCTGGACTTCCCTCCAGTACTAACATGTGTCCTATCAACCGATCCCTTCTTCTAGTCAAGTTGTGCCACAAATTCCTGTTCTCCCCAATTATATTCAGAACCCATCTAATCTTCAGCAATCCTCAGTAGCACCACATTTCGAATTACAATGTTTTCGGCAAATCTCATAGTTTTTTTTTCTTCTCCATGGACTTTAATTCCTACTCCCAATGTTTCTTCTTTTTTCATTTACTATTTCCTCTGTATACAGATTGAATAAAACCACAACTCTGTCTCACTCTTTATCAACCACTGCTTCCCTTTCATGCCCCTTGATTCTTATAACTGCCATCTGGTTTCTGCACAAATTGTAAATAGCCTTTCACTTCCTGTTTTTTACCCTTTCCACCTTCAGAATTTGAAGGAGAATATTCCAATCAGCATTGTCAACAGTTTTCTCTAAGTTTACAAATGCTACAAATGTAGGCTTACCTTTTCTTAATCTATCTTCTAAGATAAGCTGTGGGGTCAGTATTGCCTCATTTGTTCCAACATTTGCATTTGTCTGTAAGAATAGCGTGTTAAAATTTGCAGCCTTGACTTATTATACTGATAGATTGGTAATTTTCACACCTGTCAGCACTTGCTTTCTTTGTGATTGGAATTAATATTTTCTTCATGAAATCTGAGGGTATTTCGCCTGTCTCATACATCTTGATCACCAGGTGGTAGAGCTTTGTCAGGGCTGACTCTCCCAAGGGTATCAATAGTTCTAATAGAATGTTGTCTACTCCCAGGACCAGTTTCGACTTGTCAAATTCTTTACACAGTATTGAATCTCCCATCTTATCTACATCTATGTCCTTTTCCATATCTCATAATATCCGCATAATATGTGATATGTAGATCTAAATTCTTCTTGCCACTCAATCCTGCAACTCCTATATTTGTAGTTTATAAAAGGATATTGGAATTTTTAGATTTTTCATAATATATTACTGTTGCGTTAACTTGTGATTTGTTTCATATTTAACAATTGGTACACAAATTTCCATCGATTGTATTACAGTTTTTCCTTCCGTAGAAAGTGTATCTTTAATTTCAATTCCAATATCATTATATTTAGGCCACCTATAAATTGCAGCTAGAAGCCCTAGTAAAAATTAAAGTCAAATTTCCTTCCCACATTACTTCCTGATGACCTTTAAGAAATCCACCAAACATTGATAATGAAAAATGTACTTCATTTTTGTAACTCCTTATTTACCATTATTAAGAATGTGTTATTTATCAATATTAGATGAAGTGAAACAGACATAGTTCTTGAAGAAATAAAGGCTGTTTGAGTCTAGACAAAATATTGCTTTTTTCTTTTTGGTCACAAAGTCAAACAATTTTGCCACATAATTATCTATTAATTTTATTGGAGTTTCTGTCATATATTGGATAGTCTGATTCTGACAAACTGGATTAGCTTTAACAATTCTAAAGTTCATGTATAATTGTTCATGATTTGTAAGAAGTCATCCATCCCCAATATTTATTTCAATTACTGTATCCTTGTTGACTAAATTTAAATTTTTTTTGTTTTTTCGTTCCAGGGACTGAATAAAACTACTAAACCTCGATTTTCTTTATGATTTATTAAGTATAAAGTTTATTAGGACATCTTTTAAACAGCTGTCACTTAAGTACCATTAAAGTCAATTAGATTGTCATTCTCATCAGACAGTAATTTCTACATCTTGAATAGGATCAAAAGTATGAATATAAACAGTGTAATATGGTTCATAAATTATTGGTCATCCAAATTCATCATTTGGTTTAAATGAAGCAAAAATACTCGTTTCTCTATGAAAATGATCTGTATGTTTAACAAACATTCTATCAGCCCAAATTCAAATTTGTGTTAATTAATTCAAAAGGAATAATTTTAGGAACATCTTTACCAACAGTTTCCATATTAGGTTCAACAATTTGATTATTAAGTCGTAAACCTTGATTGATACAATATTATTCATCCATAAATAATTTAGCATAGCTTTCATTAACAACTCTATTTAAACTTCCATCTGTTTAATGTGAATATTTAGCTTTTAACTGAATAATTTTTTTCTAAATTTCTCAAACTATATTGACTTACAGGAATTTCTGTTGTTCCTCCATCACACAGGAAAAACATAGGAAAAACACATAAAGCAATAGATTGTTTTTATGTAGTTCAGACTTAATGAAAAGTATAAAACAATTAATGAGAGACAAGACTAGTTTTTTAATATTTTCACACAAGATAACACAAATTTAAAACATATTTATCATGAGTTCATTAGTGGGGATTTAAAGTTTGATGGGTTTAAAGAAATGAGTAGTAAATGTTGGAATGATAAATATGGATTTTTAATGGTGTACATGACTAGAAAACAAATGAAGGTAAGTTCCAAAATAAAATATAGAATTTCATAACAACATAAACGTTTAACATTAACATTTAAAATGTTTAATTAATGTTCTTATCTCTGATAAATGTTTGCGGAAGATTATCATTCTAAAGGACTAAGGACAACTTCAATGTACATTTCAGAAGTTGTTAAAATGCTAAATGAAGTAGAAAGAAAGCTGAAGAATTGAAAGAGCAGTTCAAACTCAGGAAAAAGCAACTGTGAACAGAATATCAAAAATATAAAAACGAGGATCAACCAGTCAGTCATGCTATTGGACAAGTTAAACAAGGAATTGTAGGATTAGGTGATAATGTTCTGAAAGGTACTGAAGAGAACAGAGAATCTGAAAAACAAATGGTTCCTTATAATCAACATTATTTGGAAGAATCTAATGATATTCCACCAACTAAACAATAAAATAGTGATAAAAGAGATCATATGTTAAGTGAATCAGAAGCACAAGACGTATTAACGAAATATGAAAAAGAGAGATAAAGGATAACTCCAAATTAAGAACAAGCTGCTAAAAAAATAAGTGTAAGAGGAAGAATGTTAGAATAAATTAAGCACAGTGATGATAAATGTTTTGGATTGAAATCTTTTATCACATTTAAATTTGTTGGTAAATTGCCAGTAAAATTTGATGAAGATAAATTAATTATTGGTGACAGGGCATATAACGATAAAGAAGGATTAATGAATCCTTTAACTAAAAAACAGATAACTATGGAAGATATGAATACACTACTTACAGGTTCTGATTTTATCAAATTACATAGATATATTGTACCATTAGGAAGCATTATATTCTGATAAAAATCCAAATAAAATAAATTCGACTAGAGGAAATAAATATAAATATTTGATAAAGAAATTGTTGATGCTCTTTTCATAAAATGCAACAAAAAAATTAGATTACATGAAGAAAATGTTGGTGAAAGATTAGTAAAATAATATTCAGGATAAGCAGTTGAATATATTTCAATGAATTGTGTTAGAGATTTAACTGATAGATAACAGTAATTCATGGTGAAGAATTAGCAGGATATAAAAATCATCATAATGAAAAAGTGAGAATAATGCTAATGTTAACAAAGAAATTTAGTGATTTTAAATTAATAATCCCAAATAACTACTTATTTGATTAGATTTTTAAATACTTTAACACATTCATTTGGGAAAAGTGAAAAACATGGTAAAGGAATAGTAAACAAGGCTATATAAATGCCAGGGATGCATCTACCAGGATATTTGTATTGCAGGCCTTTCACTAAATTGGAAGTGAGACTAGCACTTCATCATCCAGGAATTAATCCAGTGGACGAAGCTTGCAAGCAACACAATATTGCCTATCGAGGTAAATGAACACTTAGAATCTAGACATGAAGCAGATAAACAACTTCAGTTGGCTGCAAAAGGAAGAAGGCATGCAAGTGATGCTCCACCAGCGGAAAAAATAGTTTTAAGTGCAGTTAGAGAATCAAAACTAGGTATGGGTATTGCTGTTGACAAAAATGGTTCGGGATTGTAAAAATATTAATCTTTAAGACTTTTTTAACTATATGTGTGAATAATTTTGCAGTTGATTATAATTTGTAACCTTTGTCATGACTAAACCAAAACCAATTAAATTTAAACCAAATAATGAACCATTAAATAGGATTGAACCTTTTCAACTGTTATTCAATAAAGAAACAAAGGAAAAAAAGGTGGAAATGTATTTGTTTCATTAACTATTACTGTTTATAAAATATGATTCAATATATAACAAAAAGAAAGAACGAAAAGGACTAACACAAGCTAAAGGTAGATTTCTTCTAGTAATATTAGCTCTGTTACAACATCTACTAACTATTTATTCACTTCCTGGTGTTTCTGAACCAATTGCAAATGCAGTAATAAACAAGGAAGCAGTTAATGCAGAATTGGAAAAACAGGAAATAAATAATCAAGCAATGGAAAAGAAGCAGGTTCTGGACTGAAAAAACCAAAAAATAGAAAAAATAATCAAAATATAATTTGGACATAGAAAAACTAGTCATACAAGTAAAAATTAAGTATTTTCGTGGTGTTTTTATGATTGATGCATTATCTAACTGAATGTGGAATAGTCAATGCAGATAATCCAGTCAGCCTGGTACAAACTAGTGTTTTTATTATAATAATAATGACAAAAATTTGTATTTCATTCTTTTGGTGGAAATATTCCAAAAGAATTTGTTAAATATCTCAGATCGAGTGAGTTATACTAGGATGGACGCTGAATTCAGAAGCTGGTATAGTAATATGAGGACATTTATGTTTATTTGTTTTAAAACTATTATCCATGAATTACAAATTTAATTATATTTTGACTTTAATAAAAGGATGTTTTTGGAAGTAAGGCGTAGCCTAAAGGTCACACAATGGTCATATAAATTTAGAAAATATAAAAAAGATGAATTTGAACCAAAAAGGATAAAGTTTGGTTAAACAATTCTATAAACAATTAGATGTCATTTTTAAAGCAACTATAGGACATATTGATCTTGCAACTAGAAGAATAGTGGATTTAAAAGATCAAGTAAATGACTATCATGCAGTCATTAAACTATAATTAGAAAACGATTTAACCATTGTTGCTACAAAACTCTAACACAACTTAGTAAATGTGTCACTACCAAATATGATACTGTGAAAATTAAACAGCTTAATAAAAATGATTTAACTACTTGCTTTACAAGGAAAGAAATGGACAAATATTTTTCAGATCATTTAACTCGCTACTTAAACAAGTAATGTAAGTGGTAAACAATTTATGAATTCAGTTTTATGACTGAGGTGAACTAAAAATACACTATTTCAATTCATATTGTTTTTTTCTTAAGAAAAGTTGCTGTTAGTGGTGAAACATAAACAGAGATTCTAAATTATAATTCTGATTTATCAATGAGTATTCTTGACAAACTTCACAAAATAACTCTGTGACATCTAGTCATCAAAATAGTGTACAAATCAAGTTTTTTAAGCATGAGATTAAAAGATACTATTAACACTGTTCCACTTGCTGCAAACGTAAAGTTGGTGAAATAATTTAAACCTTATTAAACGTTTATTGAACATTAATGAAATAACTAATCTATGGTTTGAAGTATAAGGAGTTGACTGAAACACATGCTCCTCACAGAGTAACAACTAAAAATGGAATACAAAGAAGTGGAGGTCCTTGTACATTAAATCAAATTGAAAATAGTAAATTCACTAAACACAATTTGTAAGTGAAAAGGTTGTCTACAAGACGCCCCTTTCAAATATTTATGAATAAATTATTAAGGAATTGTGTAAACCAATGAGAATTTTTTAAAGAAGAAACAGAATTTCCCTTGAGATAGATGTTTTATGGCCAGCTGATTTAGTTGAAATGGATTTTGGAAAATAAAGATGAATTCCAAAAACAAATAAAGGATGTAAATATGTATTAACTGCTTTTTTTGCTTGGGCAGTTTCAGTCTAAGATAAAACAGGTAACCATATAGTTGATCCTTAAAAAAATTGAGTCGACGAAACAAAAGGAATTGGTAAACAGACAGTGGAAAAGGAATTTATAATAACGGGTTTCAAAAACTGGCAAATGAAAACAGTATCAGTCTTTTTCAGCTTTTACAGTATTAAAGCATCTGTTGTTAAATGATTTCACAGAACATGTAAAGAAAAGATAAGGAAAAATTTTTTACTTCAAGGAAATTATAAGTTGGCTGATCTGACCGACAATTAGTTGATTAGTAGCATAACACAAAACACTAAACTATAAAAATAAAAACCATCAGACAATTAACAACTAATGAAGAACAAATTTAAAAAGGGATTTATATTTAGTAAACTTAAAGGACTGTTTGGAAACAGGATATACAGACATTAGGCCAATAGAAATTTTTTAATTGAAGATCTTATTCATTCTGATCCAATAACATGTAAATCGGAAGATATAAAAGATGAACTTGTAAAGGGAAATTTTTATAACAAGAACTACAAAGAAAAACAAATATTCTGATGTATATCCTGTAAAAAAATGTTTTGAGACAGAATGGTAATAATGCTTATGTTAAATGTTTGTTTCCATAATTCACACTACATTTGGGTAAATAAAGATAAAATTATCTAATTCAACCTATATTGAGCGGGAAAAAGTAATGCTTTAATAAAAATAGAAATATGAATGCACCAAAGAGTGCAATTGAGAAACATTGCTCATTCACTTTTCCTGTCTGCATATTACCCTGATGATGAAGATATAGTCTGTAAATTGATAAATCAGTTAACTGATGAAAACGTAAATTAATTATACATTCTCAGTGGAGAAGAAATTTGTATTGCTTATGTATACTTTAAAAAACAAGCCACATGCTGAAGCCTGTTGGCTTCAAAGCAGTCTCAAGAATGTTTCTCTCTTGGTGATGCTAATGTAAGTTACAAGCTTTGATACTAAAATGTTGCTTCTAAATGTGGATTATCTTTGTTATAACATTCTTTAACTTTTTCCATATATTTCTTTATATCTATATAACGTTTGTGTAACAGAAATTCATCTTATGCAAACCTTGACTTCATTCTGTCCTACGTGCTTTAAAAGCTGAATTAGGGATTTATTCAATAATACAATGACTTAGACATTGTCTTAATCAGTAGTATTCAAAGATATTATCTGGATGTTCACCAGTATTGTTTGTAGATAAACTAGATTTGATTAATTTGATTGTTGTTCCACTAACTTTACAGATATAAACTTTCTGTTGTTCTTTTGTAGTAATATAGATTATATCATTGTTTTCTATTTCTGACATATTTCTATCTATTTGTTTACATTTCGTATTTTTAGATTTTTTCTTCTAGTTTTATACCATGTTACTGTTTGGTACTTCTTGTATTTATTAGTATTTATTCTGTTTATTATTTGTCTTGGAAATCTATAGCAAGTTGTTTAGATTTATCTTTTTCAACAAATGCTGTACAGTTTAGATAATATCCTCTATAGTTGCATTATAATCTTTAATTTCTTCAGCAACCTTACAGTTATACATGTAGTTAGTTTTCTCTATTTCTAAGAGATAGTATAAGCCATGTTCTTTTGCAAAAAATTATTTGTCATTATATTTCTGATTTCCCTTTGAATATTCTACAGTATTATACAGTAAGGGATTATTATGTTTTATTTCAACATATTCAAGATTATATGCATTTAAAGATTCACTATAATTAGTTCAGAATTGCTTTAATTTATCAAGGGCCTGTGTCATAACCTTTTAAATTCCAAGTTTAACAACACATAAATATTATTAATTGTTAAAATATTTTTCATTAAACAGTGGAGCCCAGAAATCATTAAACCAAGAACCAAATCTTGATTGATAAATTATCTAATAAATGGCTTGTGTAATAGTATAAAAAGCAACAAACTAAAAGTTAGGGCAAAAGGATTAGGACTGAGAGAATATCTGCAAATGTGAAAACAAAAAATAATTGCATTGATTTATAATAATATTAACAAGTCTATCACAGGCTCTTCCTAGACACAATGAGTTAAATTAAAGAAAAGATTAATGACAACAACTTAATCAGATGATTTATGTTATATTTAAAAAGTGAAATTTTCTTCAATTTTACTGTATTTAACAAATGAAACATGTCATAAAATATTTGGTGATTACTTTAAAAAGGAGAATCTGTTTAGTGAAACTGAACAGAATGGATTTAGTTCGAGAATTTTTAATGTAGACAAAAAATTTATTATAGAATTTTAAGATAAACTGAACTGGAATCATATATCAACACATCAAAATCGCTGGAGGATTTTATTATAGATTTTTGGATAAAAAATATTGGATATTTGTAGAGGGAATAAAAATTATCAGAAGATTTTATAAGCCAATGTCAAGATAAATTTTACGGGGAGATTAAATCTTATGCAAAAGAAATGTCTGAAGATTTTATGAGAGAATTTCAGGACGAATTGAACTGGGATGGTATATCAGGTGATCAAACATTATCTGCAAATGTATTAATAGATTAAAAGTTTAAGTTAATTGGAAAAATTTTAAGAACTCACAATCTATTAGAGGAATTCTTAGAAAAAAAATAAGGAAATTTTATGAATTACTAACAGAACAAATTAAAGGTTATGCTTAAGTACTGAACATGAGCAATATTTGAAACGAAGCTATAATTAAATTTTTATAAAGATTGTATAGATGAATGGTTAAAAGCCCAAATTAAATTCCCAATATGTAAAAGATTTATTAAAATTAATAATGAAAAGTTTATTATAAATCAAATTGATAATGATTTATTAAGGAATTCCTGATAAAGTTATAGTTATGATGATGAAAATGACTAATAACAGATTAATCTTATAATATTTTACTTTTTTGGAGATCTAGTAAATTTCTTTCTATTTAAAGAGGACAGGTTCAACAATCAGTCAAACTGAAATTTTGAAAATATTCTAACTATGAGTAGTCAATTGATAATTTTTCTTCACATATACATACAAAAGATGGATACAGAATGATGTGAAGACAATGTGTAAATGAATATCATGTAAAAATTAGAATGATAATCGATTTACCTGTGTATGTGGAAAAAATATTTATAAATTACTGTAAAAATTATTTACAACGAAGAATATTCGTAAATATTATTGTCAATGGGATATGAAGAAAAACAAGAAACCTAAAGAGGCTGAAAGAAATATAAAGCCTTGTCAAGCAATAAAAAAGTTAATTGATTTTAAAAAAATCCTTGTTATAAAGATAACCATAAGAATATATGTAAAAATTGTTTTAGAAAATGTGAAAAACACTTAATTTTAAATATCTGTTAAAAACTACTTCTCACGGATCAGTTCTGAAAAATTAACTATCACAAATCTAATGAACTTTTTTTCTAAAAATAGAAAACCCAAATTGGAGCAATTCACAGCAATTCAGCTTCATGATTATTGTAAAATTCATAATTCAAGAGGATACAGTAAGTTAAATAAAGCCAATTTAATTCGATTTATTGATAGAAGTTATGTTACAAATTTAAATCTATGAGGAAGACGTTTTTGGAATAAGTACTTTATTGTAAAATTAAAACTGATGATGTTGTTTTGAAAACTAAAGAAGATAAAGTATTGAAAGAAACATTTACACTCTCTAATGACATCTTTCCAGACAAAAAACTAGAACTAATAAAGAAAGATTATTTCCTTTTTATGTTAATTTATTTGAGAAAACAAGTGAGAGAAGAACAGTTAAACTATTGAGTTGTTACTGCATTTAAAAAGAGATTACATACTATAACTTTTGAAAATAAAATAAACTCAATTGAACCTAATCATTTCTTAAAGGCAGTAAAACCGAAAATTACGAAAATGGTAAAAGGTAATCTAAGAATACATCATGGATTGAAAATAACCATAAAATGTTTTTGTGAGTACCAACTGCAAACGAATAGAAATATTATGAGATTTCTGTTATTAGTTATTGTATTAACTATGTTAGTAGATACTACTAAGATTCTGTTGTTTATAGAGGAACAAATTGTCATAAAAATTATTTAATATGTAAAAAAGGTTGATGATATTGGAAGAATTTATTCTGAAGTCGAAAAAATGATACCATTGACTCCCGAAGAACCATCAAAACATACATGGCCAGACAAATGTACATCGTGTAGCTGTCATCATTTGATGAAAAATACAAATGTTCATTATGATCATTTAACTAGAATATTTATAAATCAATTATGTAATAAATGTAATTTACAGTTAAAACATCTCAGATTTATACCAATTTATTTGCATGATTTATCAGGATATGATTCTCATGTTTGAGAATGAATGTGGTTATGATGAAAAAGAAATGCATATAATACCAAACAATAAGGATAGATATATTAGATTTGTTAAGAGAATAGAAATTTTAGAAATAAGATTTACCAACATATTTACATTTATGGCTTCTTCAGTTGCTAAACTTTCATCAAACTTGAAGAGAGAACAAATGAAAAACATTAGAAATTTTTTCCCAGGAGAGTTACGTAATTTAGTGATAAAAGTGGTGTATATCTGTTACCAGCCAAATCCGATTTTACGATGGACTGTTTTAGCTTAGGCCTACTCTTTATCCTGTTACTGATAGAGTAAAACAGTTTAGCCTAAGTTGAATCAGTTTACCCTAGTTAGAATTTACATGTTTCAGGATAAACTTTTATTTCTTAGTGGTAAGGTCTTACAAGAATAAAATGCAGAGGTCAACAGTCCTACATCATAGTCTGAACTAATTTCACCTACTTTGTCTCTTATATAAGCCTTTAAGAGTAAACTGAACAAAGGAATAGAGATAAAATATTGAAAACTAATCAGTAATTTCACATCTGTCACTAGATCAACTTACTTACATCCAACCACAGAAATACTTATCTGCAACTTATTTTTGAAAGTTTTACTTTCATGGTACTTAGAATTGCTGTGTACTTTGTTTTTCTTACAATTGTGTTTGTTTGTTATACAGTGTTTCACACAACTGCATTTCACAAAGGCTGACCCTGATCCAACAGAATGTTTTGTGGCTCCAGTCCTTAAAGATATTTCAATATCCTGGTTAATATCTCACACATCTAAAAACTTCATAATGCAGACGTTGAAATTTTAACAAAATTATACCGGCAATAATATTTTCGAAGTACATCATGTTTGGCGTCAACTTTGTAAAGGCCCTCATCAATATTTTGAAGTATTTCTCCTATTATGTTTCGAAGGTCACCTCTGCCTTTATCTGCATCTGGAATAGGTATGATTACGTTGTCTCCAATGTCAGCTGGTGGATGGGATTTGTCAGAGGAAGCTTTTATTCCTTTAGCTTCTTTTTTAAATTTTTCTTACATTTTGAATGTCGTTTGTGTAATTTTTCACAATGTTATCATCAACACTGTCTTTTTACTGTTCAGTATTGCTGTAATCTTCAATTGCCTTCCTTAGGTCATCTTCATCCCGAATATCTTTTATGATTTCTGGAGGCAACAAGGAAGTGGAAAGTCCTACTCTAAGTTCGAATCTGAATAATGCTTTGTAACGAGATTGTTTTATGTCAGAGTGGCAACTGTTGTGCTTTAACCAAGAAATTATCATATTTTCAGTGTCTTGGTTGTCACAGTCAACAGCACCCTTACTTTGGCTGTCCATTGTTTTTCTATGCACAATTTTTAGTTCTGACCAGAGCTTTGAGAGTTCATTTACAACATTATTGACAAACTCTCTGCCATTATCAGACTGAAGAATGTAAGGCGCCCCAACACATATTCATTTAAATGATTAGCCCACTTCTTCAGCCCTGTTCGATGTTAATGCACAGAGGAGAACAAATTTTGTGCGATGGTTTGGTAACTAAAATTAATTTTAAATTCCTATTTCGTTGTGTTTGGAAATCAATCATATTGCCTGCTATTTATTTCTGATGGAGAATTGGCTTTGAAACTAGCCCTCTTTCTTTTGTATCTTTTTTTGTTGACAAACATCACACATTGATAAATAGAGGCATATCATTTCCTTTGTGATATTAGCATATTTTTTTGATGTATCAGCTAACGTCCTATCATGGCCACCATGAACCACAGTATCTTGAGCTGCATAATTAACATCATAAAGTTCATCAGCTGGAACAAATTACTACATATTCCCTTCACACCATGCAATGAGTTCTTTCACATCACCAATTTTCAATACAGTAAACATTTTCCGTCTTCATTTTTGAAATGATAATGATGTTCTTTTTACCAACTTTTCTGCATCTTTTACTTGTTTAATCAAATACACATATTTATCTAGTAATAACACATTATAATGAGAAGTGTTTTTGTTTTCACTCTGCAAAATTTCCTCCAGAAACTTTTCCCTCCACAATTTTTGGTTGGCTTGTCTACTACATGAAGGCTCATCCATGATTAAACGCCTCACAATAATTATACTACGATTATAATAAAACTTCATAACACAACCAGCAACATAACCTATGCACTCCTTGATGCAAAATACCATTCAAACCAAAGAACAGTTCGAGCAAAGAGCAGTTCAGGGGAGAGTCAGAGATGTATAGGAAGCAACATCCATTCCCACTAGGTAAAATTAGTTCAGATCATTTTGTACCAGTTTATCCTAAAGGATATAAACTCTAAGAAGGATAAACCGATTCTACCTTGGCTAAACTGTTTAAACCTATTGGTAACTGGATGAATGAGTTTGACCTAGCGAAACTAATTCATCCGAAAATCGGATTTGGCCAAAAAAATATCCATATCATTATGTGTACTCTTGGAAGAAGTCTCAAGAGACACAATTACGAGCAAAGAAAGATTGTTATGGTAATCTGAATAAGTGTGAAATAAGTGATAAAGGTTATAAACATGGGAAAATGATTTGGTACAAATATAATTTTAAAAATCTAGGTGAATATTATGATGTATATCTTAAAACTGACATATTTTTATTGTCTGATGTATTGGAATATTTTAGAAAAACTTGCATAAGAGTATATGATTTAGATCCATCTTTGTATTTTACTGCAACAAGATTATCTTGGGATGTAGTTTTGAAAATAACGAAAGTTAAATTAGATTTGTTACATGATTATGATATGATATCTTTCTTGAAAAAGGAATAAGAAGAGAAATATCACAATGTTGTGAAACATACGATAAAGCAAACAAGAAATATCTGTAAGATTTTGATATTTAAAAGATATCGAACTCTGTAGCATATTTTGATGTGAATTAATTATATGGATATGGTATGTTCAGTATTTAACATATGGTGAATTTAAGTGCAATAATCCAGATTCTTCTGACAGCATAAAAATAAGTGAAATATCAGATACTGCTAAAACTGAATATAGTTTTTAAGTAGATTAACAGTATCAAAAAGAATTACATGTTTACATAAAGATTTACCACTAACTCCTGAAAATAAAATTGTGCCTGGAACTAAAGAAAGCTTATTGTTAACTACTTTATGAAAAAAAATAAATGTGTAGTTTGTTATAGAAATCTTAAGCAGAATTTATCATTAGGAGTTGATTAACAAAGATACATAGAGCTTTAAAATTTAAACAATCAGCTTATTTGAAGAAGTATACAAATTCAAATACAGAAATAAGAAGCAAAGCTAAAAATTATTTGGAAATGATTTCTGTAAACTAATGAAATATTCGATCTCTGGCAAGGTAATGGAAAATATTAGAAACAGAGTTGATATAAAATTCGTGTTGATGGAGAAAAATGTGATAAATTAATAGCAAAGTCAAACTTTAAAGCAAGAACTATATTTAATGAAAATCTTTCTGCTATTCATATGACTAAGACAGAAATCATGATGAATGAATGAATCTATGTTGGAATGAGTATACTTGATTTATGTAATGGACTGATGTACGATTTTCACTACAGAATAAGGAATCCAAAATTTGTAGCTAAGTTTCCTATGAAGTCATGAAAATGATGATTGATAAATTTGATGCTAGAAAATAATATTTACGGCATTTCACAAGTTATCAAGAAGGATGTATGAAAAGTGAAAGATGAATGCAGTGGAAAAATAATGGAAGAATTTTGAGGTCTGAGAGCAAGAATGGATGCTTAAAAAGTTCATGATAATATAGACAACAAATCTAAAGGGGTTAAGAAATATTCTGTCAAAAATAGAATAAGCTTAGAATATTATAAAGATCGTTCGCTTAAAAAGAGAAGATAATATAAAAGATTTAATATGATTCGTAGTGAAAAACACAAAATATATACACTTGAAACAAACAAGAAAGCATTGACTTCTCAAGATGACAAAAGATACATTTCGAAAAATAATATAGATAATTTACCATATTGACATTAAAAATTGTAATATATTATAAAAACTTCTTACATTCACCAGATTCGTTTTGATTACTTACACTCCCCTTTTATAAAAATGTAATAAAATTCATTTTATTACATTAAACATTTGTCACAAAAAAGGCAGTTGCACCTGAAAATTGGATTACAGAAGATTGCATTTGTAGGTTCTGTGCAAGTTTTGGTTCAAAAGCCATGGAGGTATGTGAGTGAGCTATATAATCAGGGCTGAGCCAGAACCTATCAACGCTATCTACTCAAAATCTACTGAAAAGATATTTGTTAAATAGTTTGCAGCTCCATGTCCTGATGAGATCAATTTCTGTAAGAGAATTTCCTCAGGATGCTCCTAGTGGCCATACAACACGCAGCATCTACTGAAGTGATTACGATGCACTGCTGTTTCAGCTTATGATCTGTAGGTCACGTTTCTGCTCTCGCATTTCAAGCATATACTAATTTATTATTGTGGTTTGATTTTCCACATGAACGACATAGAAAAACCTAGCGGATTCCGTTGTTGTAACTTCACTGACGTGACTACTGGTCATAGAGTATGTCGTGAGCGGTACTGAAGTATTATAATTAAAATAAGTTGGTGCATGTGTTTGTGGCGCTCTTACTTTCTTTTTTGGTCATGCTCGCATGCAGTTTGCTATGTGTGTGTTCATTAATTATTATTCTGCATTTGATGTTCTAGTATTGTTAATATTGGTATGGGAGCAGGAACGGCAGGACAAACGATTGTGTGAATGTCAAAGATGTCCTGTCAGAAAATTGATTTCTCGTTTCAGGAACGATTGTTTAGACTTATATTATTCGTTGCATTCAGGAAGATTGTCTGTCATTGATGAAGGACATTTCGACAGTTTAATCAATGAAAGTTTACAAAAATGTACTTGACAATAGTCAAATATAATGAACTAAGGTCATTTAATCACACATGACATTTGCATTCAAAGCAGTAAGAATCAAAGGAGTAGCCATACCTGCATTCTTTTTCCTTCATTATCGTAATCAGTTCACTCATGGGGCATTTCTGTCCAATATGGTCCTTTATGTAATGTTATTAAAGTAAATGGCAGAAACCTAACAACAAACATCACCTTAAGCAAAGGCAGCATTCGCCCAAAGAAGAGAATAATTTGCATCTAGTGGCAGAAGGGGTATGGCTATACGTATAAAAACGAGTGTCTGTCCTGTTTTCGTTCGTATGCCATCCATTCGCATTCAATGAAATTTTGTTGAGTTTGGCATGAGTCATTTCAACAAATTTGTGTAATTCATATATTTTGGTGACAATTTGTGTTTTTTTATCTATGATAGCACATGCACAACATAAATGAATTGAGTCAATTACAAACAACCGCTTTTCAGTTTTAGTGTGTGATGTGGAAAGTGTTATTGATTATAAAAACTCAAAGTAACCATCGCTTTTGGATAACAGATGTCAACGCTTTGTGTTTTCTTTTTCACAGTGAATTTGTGATCCATCACAAAGCAGTGCTAACGTTGTCAAATCAATTTAGCCACCCAAACGACAAGCGACTGGACGTTCTACAAATCGAACATGGAAGAAAAATGCATCACGATCTTAGAAAACAGACAAGCAAAGGGAAACCTTTCAATGACACACTGCTCGTATGACACACATGACAGCTGGGAGCAAGTCTGGAAACTGATCTAGTAGGAAGTACTCAAACCAGCTCGAATGAAACAGTCAGGCAACGACAACATTGCTCGCTGAATTACATAATAGTGTGTTGTATTACGATGATAATTATGATTACAGTTTTCGTCCAAATCTTTCTCAAAACATTTCCTGTGGGGTCAGTCATGTCCTCAATGAATGGCAGGAAAACGTTCAATGTGAAAGGTATGAGATAAAAAAAATTATTCAATTGGTAAAGGGTGACGAAAATTTAACTGTAGTGAAAGACTGGAATTCAAACGTATCAAAAGGAAGAGGAGAAAAAATAACCTGAAATATTGACTGAGGGAAAATAATGAAAGAGGCAGGCACTTCATAGAATTTGAGACAGAGTATGATTTATCCACCACTAACACTTGGTAAGTGTTAGCAGTGGTAAGAAGTTCGTATGCATAGGAGAGACCTGGAGACACTGCAAGGTTTCAGGAAGAGAAGAGATGTTTTACAAATATGTTGCTATAGAAGAATGCTAAAGGTTAAGTGGGTAGATCAATAATTGATAGGGAGGTACTGAATGGAATCATAGAAAAAGACAATTTATGATACAACGTGACTAAAAGTAGAAATCAATTGATAGAACACCTCTGAGGCAGAAAGAATTGTAAGTCTGATAATGAAGTGAAGGTTGTCAGATAGTATTGGTAGAGGAAAAGGAATGTATGAATGCTGGAAATAGGTGGCAATGGATGTGGTTTGCAGTAGTTTTTGGAGATGAAACGGTTAGCACAGAATAGACTAGTGTGGAGAGATGCATCACACATGTCTTCATACTGAAGCTCATAGCAAAAACACAAGATCAACGAAAAAGAAAATTGGAATTTAGTCGATGAGGATATTAGCTACAATATTGGTACATGCTATATATAGATGACTTTCAAACAATTGTTACTCTATTGTGCCACCATTAAACTGTTTTGAGGTCGGTTCATTAGATGGGATGCTATATTAATGCACACATCATTGTCCACAACTTATCAATGAAAATGCTTATAGTATTATTTTCATGTGATTTATCTGCATTTGGAGTAATGCTGTAGCCAGCGTTTCCATTTTTGTGCTACTTACTTGATCAGCTAAAATAATATGCAATTTAAAATTCAGAAACTAAATTAGTATGTAAGTTTATAAATTATGAAATATAAATTGCAGTAATATGAAGTTTTAATTACCCTGTTGTCGCACAGCAGTTGACTTCTTCTCTTCCTTGATTGACAAGCATGACTCCTGTTGTTGGCGCACCATGCACACTTTACTTATGCTCCTCAGAAAATCCCAAACACATTTGCAGTCGCCGCTACCACACACGCACACATAAGGGTATTTGGCACCTGGAAAAAGTAAAATGTGCTGGGGCATGAGTAGTACATGTATGTTTCATTTGGACGAAAGTGAATGTGACAGCAAAAAATGAAAACAGGAAATGCATTGACTTCATTATGTGTCCAGCCAGTTTTCGAGGTAAAGCAGGAACATTACTGCCTTTGTTTCAAGGAGAGAGGAAGAGAGAAAGAGTAAATGACAGATGGATAGGGAGAAAAAAGTGGTGAGAGAAAGGAAGAGATACATACTGAGAGAGGTAAGTGGGGATATAAAGATTTTGACAAATCACTTGATCTCCAATTGTCTCTTGTAATAACCAAGTGAGCTGTTTAATACAGCTGTAGACTACAACACCCTTGAAATCAATGGCCCAGAACCGGAGGGTGTATACCCACTGAGGGGAAATCGAAGCTTTTTATGGGAGCAAAAAACAGGGAGGGGCCCATTACGGTTCAGGCACTAAACTAAATTGTTTTAATGAATTAATCTCGCTATTTAATTAGACTAATAATAATTAGACGGTTAACTAATTCTAAATTTGTCAGATATGAGCATTAAAGCATGACGCGGTGGAGGTCACACAGACTGTAGTAGAGACATTATATGAAATTCTTCTTGCAGTCAGTGATAACAACTAGCCATAGCCAACCACTTCCTTCGTGCGGCACGCTGGTCCACAAAATCACCATCTTGCACATTGTCCTCCTTTCGCTAGTCGTTTACTCTCCAACCATGTCGACGGATAAACAAAGTGGATGCATTGTTACTACCTCCAGTTTCACTGTCTCTTGCTTACTACTAGGTGTAAGTAATAAGTTTATAAGATGGGTGCAAGTAAGTTTCTTTCCTGTTTGTAGATGAGGTGAAATTGAATAGTAATCATAAAGAGATCACCATAAAGGAGGTACACAGCTACAGCCTAAATATTACTTCAGAATAAGAACATAACTGAATTCCGCACGTTGTTCAAGGTGACTTCAGAATTAGGGTTGCACTCACAGGCCCATGATTTTAAACATGGGCGTATCTGTGGTTGCGTGTTTGTGAAGTAAAGAAAATTTAGGTTTGGGGGAAATCCATGTATAGAATGTCCCAGGAGGAATCGTCAGTAATGAGGGACACAAGAGCAACTATAATTTGGAGTAAAATTCCTCATAATGGTATATGCCCTATTCCACATGGTTCTCGTGATAGAACACATTTAATGTACGTTTGTTTTCTGGCTAATGAGACGCACATACGTGTCTTGTTCACACAACCTCTGTAACGTTTTATTCTAGCCCAGCCCATCTCGTTGCTTTCAAGCTGTTTGAGTGCAATGTCCTTCTGCCATCAAACCAGTCCGTTGAACGCTCTGTTATCCATGGACCGTTGTGGGTGAAGTAATCCGAGAAATTAAGAGTGTATCAGAGAGAAATTGGTTAACTTTGCTGTACACGCACTGCCTAAAACTTCACACATCTCTACTAATGGAGAATATATACACTCCTGGAAATGGAAAAAAGAACACATTGACACCGGTGTGTCAGTCCCACCATACTTGCTCCGGACACTGCGAGAGGGCTGTACAAGCAATGATCACACGCACGGCACAGCAGACACACCAGGAACCGCGGTGTTGGCCGTTTAATGGTAGTAGCTGCGCAGCATTTGTGCACCGCCGCCGTCAGTGTCAGCCAGTTTGCCGTGGCATACGGAGCTCCATCGCAGTCTTTAACACTGGTAGCATGCCGCGACAGCGTGGACGTGAACCGTATGTGCAGTTGACGGACTTCGAGTGAGGGCGTATAGTGGGCATGCAGGAGGCCGGGTGGACATACCGCCGAATTGCTCAACACGTGGGGCGTGAGGTCTGCACAGTATGTCGATGTTGTCGCCAGTGGTCGGCGGAAGGTGCACGTGCCCGTCGACCTGGGACCGGACCGCAGCGACGCACGGATCCACGCCAAGACCGTAGGCTCCTACGCAGTGCCGTAGGGGACCGCACCGCCACTTCCCAGCAAATTAGGGACACTGTTGCTCCTGGGGTATCGGCGAGGACCATTCGGAACCGTCTCCATGAAGCTGTGCTACGGTGCCGCACACCGTTAGGCCGTCTTCCGCTCACGCCCCAACATCGTGCAGCCCGCCTCCAGTAGTGTCGCGACAGGCGTGAATGGAGGGACGAATGGAGACGTGTCGTCTTCAGCGATGAGAGTCGCTTCTGCCTTGGTGCCAAAGATGGTCGTATGCGTGTTTGGCGCCGTGCAGGTGAGCGCCACAATCAGGACTGCATACGACCGAGGCACACAGGGCCAACACCCGGCATCATGGTGTGGGGAGCGATCTCCTACACTGGCCGTACACCTCTGGTGATCGTCGAGGGGACACTGAATAGTGCACAGTACATACAAACCGTCATCGAACCCATCGTTCTACCATTCTTAGACCGGCAAGGGAACTTGGTGTTCCAACAGGACAGTGCACGTCCGCATGTATACCGTGCCATCCAACGTGCTGTAGAAGGTGTAAGTCAACTACCCTTGCCAACAAGATCTCCGGATCTGTCCCCCATTGAGCATGTTTGGGACTGGATGAAGCGTCGTCTCACGCGGTCTGCACGTCCAGCACGAACGATGGTCCAGCTGAGGCGCCAGGTGGAAATGGCATGGCAAGCCGTTCCACAGGACTACATCCAGCATCTCTACGGTCGTCTCCATGGGAGAATAGCAGCCTGCATTGCTGCGAAAGGTGGATATACACTGTACTAGTGCCGACATTGTGCATGCTCTGTTGCCTGTGTCTATGTGCCTGTGGTTCTGTCAGTGTGATCATGTGATGTATCTGACCCCAGGAATGTGTCAATAAAGTTTCCCCTTCCTAGGACAATTAATTCACGGTCTTCTTATTTCAATTTCCAGGAGTGTAGATATGACGTATGTTTACGGTTTCTGCGACGTTAGTGCTTCTGACGCTGTCAAAGAATATTGTCGACGCCTCAAATTCCTGATCACAGTGTTCAATACACCATGGGCAACGGCGTGTCCAATGGGCTGATTGAATAGCAGAAGGACATTTGGAGCGAAGAGATTGAAAGCAACAAGGCAAGTCGGGATAGAATAAAATGTCAAAGATGTTGGGTGGGCAACGCAGGTACGTGCACACCACTAGCACATTAGGGAAAGCACATTAAACGTGTTGTCTTTCGGCAACCATTCGGAGTAGGGCATATCATCACGTGAAGTTTTGTGTTTCAAATGCGCGTTGCTGTTACATCCCTGAATACAGACCTTTCCTCTGGGGAGATGTGTGTGGGAAGCGTGTATAACTGAAGTTCTGAAAGGCGGAAGGGGACTGAATAATAAAAAAAAAATGTTGGATAGTTGTTTAATACATTAGTTGTTTGATTTTTTTGGTTCTTACTGCATGCTAATTACAGGAAATTTATACACAGTTGCGAATACGGGAAACAAGCAGCTGTAGAGCGGAATGACGGTACTGAACATTTCTGCCTGGGACCCGAATTCGAATTTCCCGCTTGTCGCGAGCGGTCGCCTTAACAATTTTGGCTCTACATGCACACTTCGTGACCAGATACAAACTTCTGTATCTCGTCGTCAGTGTGTCATTAACCCACACTCGTACATTTACTGTAATTCGCATAGAAATGACATCGCATCGTACTTCTTACGAACACGGACACTGCAGCATCGTGCTTGTTAGATGCATTTCAGAATGTGTGTGAGGAAGATGCCCGGTGTCGCCGAACACCGAAAGAAGGAAATTGCTTACAAGTTATCAGTCAGTTAAAGGCTACGATGTTACCGGAAGCGCGCCAGAGCTGGCACGCCATCTCCAGGATCTTGTTTCGTTATAACGAACGGCTGAGTTTTCGAGCTCACATCTCAGTAAAATTAGGGCGCTAACAGGGTTCGGGAGGCTACGCACTGTAAACAGTTATAACTGTTAGTTGACTATTTCGTAGCGACAATGCGGAAAAATAAGTAGTGGTACCGGAGACTACAATGTAGATAGGGAGCGCTATGCGTACAGCGTAAGTTAGGGAACCTTCCAGATTTGCACAGAGCAGCGTTATCGTCAGTGGAATCAGCGGGCGGTGAACTTACCACCCGAGAAATTTGTGTGCGTTCCTATGACCTGTTTACTAAATTGCCTAATGCCATAGCGAGATTTTTGCCTGAAAGTGGAGTTTTGTCGGTAACGAATAACGAGGACGTGGATGGGCCGCTCTACTGTCTCTTAGAATTGCAAGGTGACGACGGAATGTTGAGTCTGAGGGGCGTGCGATTTTCACAAATTTTGTGCCCAATGGTCAATGGGCGATTACAACTGTCTTCAAAAGAAGCTGTGCGGGAAAAGTTGCCGTTTTCTGAATGTAAGCTGGCTGTATGTAGCAACTATTTATCTGCATAGGGGCCATCAGTTAATGAGAAAGAAATATGTTAGGTTGCAAGGACATGACGAGTTACTGGAGGAATATGAAAAGAGAGTGAAGGATACAGTTAGAAGCGTTTTCGGAAGAGCAAAGTTGTACGTACTACACTGTCAGAAAGAAGATCTTAACAGCAAGAAGGAGTTTTATGACAAACGAAAGTTGGAAGATGTATTTCTACATCTGAAAGATGACGTCCATTCAGATTTCTCCCCAGTCGCATAATAGTGACGCAAGTAGCACCACTATCAAGATACAAATCAGGCTTGACTCAACAGCATGTTGTAACCATAGTGAGCGTTAGTTAACTTTGAGACTGGTCGTGGAGAGTATCTTATTCAAGAAGATCTTTAAGACGACAACGACACCATCATCAAGACCTCATTGAGTTCCAGCAGGGTCGCGTAATAGAGCTACGAGAACCTGGATGCTCCTTCTGCGATACTTTACAAAGACTTGGCAGGAATGTAGCCACTGCTCGCCATTGATGGAAGCGGTGATCACGAGAATCTACAGTCTCAAGAATACTGGACCCCGGATGGCCATATGACATTGCCGAGAGTCAAGACTCGTGTTTGGCGTATGGATCTGGCACGTTGCACTGCATCTGCAGCAGCAACTTGAGCAGCGAACTGTCACAAATAGGTAATTCGAAGGACAGCTCCAAGCCAGATGTCCTGTAGCGATCACTCCACTGACCCAAAACCACCACCATTTGCGTCTTCAGTGGTTGAGCAAGAGCTTGCTGTAGGGCAGGGTGGAGGTCTTTTGCTTTTTCTGACCAATACCTGTTCTACCTCGGTGCCCGCGATCGCCGTATATAGGTTAGAAGCAGGCCAGTTGAGTGCCTGCAGCCAAACTATCTGCCTGCTAGAGACACTGGACTTATACTTGGAGTTATGGACTGGGCTACCATATAGTATGAAAGCAGAAACACTCCCGTGGTTATCCTACTCACACTCACTGCAAATTTGTAGGTCAGTCTGGTGATTCGATCTTTTATGCTGCCATTCACGAACAGCATTCTAGGGGGTGTTTCAACAACAGGATAATGCTCTCCCACAAACCGCTGTTGTACCCCAACATCCTGTACAGATTGTGGACATGTTGCGTGGACCTGTTCGATCAACAGATCTGTCTTCAATCGAGTACATATAGGGCAACATTGGACGGAAACTCCAGCGTCACCCACAACCAATATTAACCGTCGCTGTATTGACTGACCAACAGCAACAGGCATGGTACTCCATCCTACAGAATGGCATCTGGCTGTACAGCACAATACATGCACGTTCGCTTGCTTGCTTTCAGTATTCTGCAGTTTATACCAGTTATTAATATACCAGACTTTTACATTTGCAATGGCTTATCACGCTCTTACATTAAACTGCGGTCTAGCAGTGTAAAACATTTAAATATTTTACCTATAAAAATGTATTCCCCAAACTTCATTACTCTACAGTAAATACTTATTGGTTCAAAAATGGTTCAAATGGCTCTGAGCACTATGGGACTTAACTGCTGAAGTCATAAGTCCCCTAGAACTTAGAACTGCTTAAACCTACCTAACCTAAGGACATCACACACATACATGCCCAAGGCAGGATTCTAACCTGCAACTACAGCGGTCGCTCGGTTCCAGACTAGAACCGCTCGGCCACACCGGCCGGCTGACAGTCCTATTGTCGCTCTCAGTGAACAAACCAGGATCTTCCAATAGTTCGATCGTTTAATTTCGGAAGTAGAGGCTGTGCGTTTTGCTTACGACACGCGTATAGGGAGTGAAGGGAGAGTAGTTGAAGGAGAATAGGGGACTAGGTAACATCAAGTGTTTTTAGGTATGAGAGTAAGGACCATGGAGTAAGGAAATGTCCACAGCCAATGATTAGGGATATATGTTAATGGTGGGAGGGCATATCGCAGAGCCCCATTTTGCAAAACGGTCAAGGCCACGCTTAGTACAAGTGTGCTATCCATGTGTGGGAAATTTAACGGGAAACTGGTATGAGAACTCTTGCATTCCGAGAGTTCTCTGAAATTGCTTATTGAGGACTGGTATTGGGCATGCCACGTCCCCTGAACGTTCTGGCAATACAGAGTCATTTGAGGTAGCGAATAGTGTGGAAACGCAAGTATTCTGGGAAGGCCCCCTTAAGGTGTGGATTCGAAATTCCAGGTGGGCAGTTAAAGTCGAGATGACACGCAGTTTATCGGTTACCGCCATTCTGGGGGCGGATTTCATGCGGCATGTGGGCCTCATTTCAGACTGGAGGAGGAGAAAATTTTCTTTTGCGTTGGATAGGGGCACACCTATCAATTTTATAAGCATTGGTTGAAAGGAAGGTTCCTCAAACAAACAACTTTAGTCATTTATCGCCAAAACAGGGTAATCTTCTCTGCTAGCTCAGCTTCATGATGTTTTGTATCATCGCTAGTATTGGGGTAAAGAGAGTTCAGGAGTATTTCGTTTGTGCAGGATGCATATATGCAGGGGCATACATACATTGAGGAGCATATCATCCCCTCCCCCTCCCTTTGTACTATAGTTATGCTAATGGATTTATGAAACCTTGGGGGTTGATTTATGGCCTCCTGGAGATAATCTGTAATTTTGAGATATACCCAACCCCTTTCCCCCTCCTTCTCCCTCACCACTCTGGGAAATGGGATGCCAATCCTAGGAAATTTTTGCTCACTCTGTCTCTGGTTCAGTTCTGAGCATTTACCCTCTCCCTCTCCTCTGGGAAATCCTCAGCCCTGCCCCCTTCTCATGGGAAATCTGCAGTCCTGCTCCCTTCCCCATTCACCTCTCCTTTGCCCCCTCACCACACCATATAGAAATTGATGGGAAATGTGCAGTCTGCACTGACATATTGGTATTGGAGATAGAGCAGTTGAATAAAGCTGTAAGCATACATCTGAGGACTGGATCTGCAGCCTCCTACATGAGGACTGGAAGGAAATGATAATGAACGAGCATTATGGGAACATTTTTAGCAAATAATAGTGATGCACTGAGGTGGAATGAAGATGCATTTTGCAAGTCATAGTGACTATTGTCTGTGGTGGTGATGTTCATGGTTTTTGAAATGACTAATCAATCCACAATGCAGGAGTCAACTCTGTCCTGTTCCTCTACCCCAGACTGAATGCACCTTGATGTATGGGGCTCAACTGAGGAAGCATCGAACTGGTTTTGTTCCACATTGCGACAAAATGTGTTTATATGTCCACCTTTCTATGTGCCATAGTTCACAATATCACTCGAAATTGGTGGTGAACCGTTCTGCAGCTGCTGTCAGAAGAATTAGCTCCTACTGATTTAAAAGTATATAGATTCTCAGGAACACGTATGCAGATTAATGGTAAAAGATCTGCCTCCTACTGATCAACAAATCTACAGCTCCTGAGGAACTTGTTTACAGATACATCGTAAGAAGGTACAGGATGGCAAACCATCTCTGAAGTATTGGAGGAAGTAGTACACAGAAACATAGTAACAAGGGATAGGACAGCAGACCACCACTGAAATGTAGGAAGAACTGCTGCCTACCGATCTACAAGTGTACTGCTGGTAAGAGGGAACAGGGTAGAAACTACTGAAGTGTAGGAAGGCCAATGCACACTACCGGAAGTGAAGGAAAATGCTTCAGTGCTCTAATTACACATCTAAATCGTAGTAAAGAAACCACCACTAGTAAACAATGGATCGTAATACGACATGTGAACTAGAAACTGAGAAATATCACTCTGATAACACAAATACTGTAAAAACCGATCCCAAAAGATCTCGCCAAAAAATAGTGGAAGCAACTGCACATGTGTTCACCGAAATGTGTGGATACAGACTGAGGAGCTTAGTATGAGTCCCACTCCTACATCCTGTCCTGCCCTCCTCTCCTTCCAGTTTTCCAGGCCTGTTCTAACCTGTCGCTGATGGTATTCAAAGACATCCATCTGTTGGCAGTGATATACTGCTTCTAATTTGCAGAAATCAGTCACCATTGCACGCAAGGACTCAAGAAGACGAAAAGACAGGTGCCTCTGAAACAATAGCGAAATACCCGGCTATCTGTCACATGAAGAACTAAATTTTAAAAAGCCGCGTGTCTCAAACGATCTGGGTGTGCCGGCACTGTCTGACAGGGGTCTTTGGCTAAGTAATATCAGTCTCATGTAGTAAAACCATTGAATTAATACATCTCTCGGAAATGAGGTACACATGGATAATTATACTAGTCGTCTCAGTGAGTGCTGCTCTTCGAGATCTGCGTGGCAGTTGCAGATCACTGCCCACACTCGCTACCCTCGACCACTGTATGAGGCTATAACACTTAATCGCTCACATTTATTCTACTTTTTCATGTAACCTGTCTGAAGACTGTCTGGTAGAAGTTTCAGATGCTCCACTGTACCAAGTAACAGCATTGTGTGCGTCTGTGTGTTCTCATTTACATTGGAAGAATGAGATATTCTGCTCATCTCACAGAATGTCATTTTCATCTCTGTTTTTAGGAACAGCCGCCTAAGTAGAATGCTTTGCGGACAATCATCGAGCTGCATCCGTGGGTGGTCAAAAGGCTGCCTTAAAAAGATTATGCACCCGACCATTGAGGGATTTTGGTGCTGAAAGAGAGTCATTTGTGTTTTGCAGATGATGGAGGAACATACGGTAAAGTAATTTTAAGTAGGACACGTGATCGTCATGTAGTAACGCAATGCGTGTCTGTCTGAAGTGTTTCCATTCTTAACACCTCAACTGTTGTATGTGAGCTCATTTATTTTTAAAAATGTGACCGAATAAACACGCACAATCATTTGCTGCACAAATTATTACCATCATTTATTCTCCAAGTGTGATTCTGGTTGCTACAATGAATATCCATTAAGAAGAGACGATTGTTATTTTACGGTCACCTCATGAGGATAGACGGTATGGAAATGGAAATGAAAGTTTGGCGTCATTGGCCGGGAGGCCCCTTACGCGGCAGGTCCGGCCGCCTTGGTGCAGTTCTTATTACATTAGACGCCACATTGGGCGACCTGCGCGCCGGATGGGGATGAAATGATGATGACGACAACACAATACCCAGTCCCTGAGGGAATAAAATCCCCAACCCAGCCGGGAATCGAACCCGGGCCTGTAGGACGGCAATTCACCGGGCTGACGACTCAGCTATCGGTGTAGACAGAGTGGACGATGATCGACTAAAGAAAAGAATGTGGAGTTTCATCCAATCTAAGAAAAAAGGCCGAGATGGTTAGAAGAATGTGAAAAAAATCTTAGGCAGATTGGTAGCTCAGAGAGAGAAATTCATGACAGGACAAAGGTTTCAAAATGGCATCAACGTCAAAAAGACGGAGAGCACCTTTGTCCAAAGAGCATAAATAGACATTTCTTGATGGGCTCAGAAGATACTGGCAGGAGATCAATGCTGGAACAAGAACAAGACCAAGACACTAAAATGACATTGATTGTTACCACGCAGTCCATAGAGGCTCAACTCGATAAAGAAAAAAATAAGTAGTCATACACCTCACATCACATCTTGGAAAAGGAGCAGCTGTACTCTTTTTCAAACGAATACTGTGACAGTGCAAATAGTGAGAATGGTATTAATATCAATGAAATCTTCAGCTAAGTAAGTGCAAACTCACTCTAATATGATCCTTGCTACAATGAGCGTTGAACTGAGAATATCGAATATTTCTTTGAATATACTACCTAATAAACTCTTAACACCATCCAAAAGTGTTGGAACCTACACTCAGCTAGGAACGTCTACAGAATATGGTGAGTAGAAGACTTCACCAATAACATAATGCTGGCGGGATCATACAGCAATACTAGAAGCAATATTGAGTGAACATTCCAGGATGGATAGACATGCTTTTTGTGAGCGGTAACAGTGTGTCTTAGAAGGAGAGAGGTGTAATCTTCCTTTAAGCATGGACTGCAAAAAAACCACCGTAGCAACGACTGTGTTATACTACGAGTACTTCCTAGCCTTATTTATAAAGGAAGACGAAAAATTTTAATAACATTGCACAGCTATTGAAAGAGAAACTTTCTACTACATCAGTGTATATGACCTCACCTCGATGTGTGGATAGAGACTAAGCAGCTTAGAACCAGTCTTACCTTCCCTTGTACCTCCCTCACTCCTTCCTTCTCATTCTCCCACAGGAAGGGATACTGGTTTTTCAGGCCTGTCATAACCTGTTGCTGATGGTACACAAAGAGGTCCACCTACAGTTGTTGCTTTGCTTTGTTCAGTGCTGAGATGACAATTACGTAATGTTATCGTTTTGTGTGTATAGACTGGAGCAGCGACTGAAAATTTGTATCAAGCCCTTATATTCAACCATGGTCCCCTGCTTACAAGGCAGGTGCATTAGCCACTGAGCCACCCTGGCACAGCAGTTCACACAACTGCACAGATTACCCTGTACTCCGCCCTCCCTGATCCAATTTCTCACTGCCGCTCCTATCTACTTAGAATTTTCTCTTAGAAAATTACAGTATTGTCAAGGCTCTCCATGTTCGGGAACAGCATCACAGCATCGAACGTAAATGGGGGATCCAGTCTGAAACACAGGTGCAAGTACTTATCCAAACAAAATTACATGATTTCAGAGATATTACTGGTGTCATGCAGATATGATTTTACGTGTTTTGACTGAAGCAGCAAGAACACTTTCGTATCAAAGCTGGGAATCTAGCCCAGGTTCGATTCCCAGCCCTGGTACTAATTTTTACTTGCTGCTTCGGTCTATGTACATAAGATTATATCGGTATGAGACCAGTAAAGTCTCTAAAATTATGCCATTTCATTTTTAATTATGTAATGTTTCTACCCTGCAGCTGGACCCTCTGCAGGTAAGGATACCGCTTTACCTGGTAAAGCGCACTGATGATATGAGAAGAGATCCGTCTGTTGGTGATGCTCTGCTTTGGTTGGTGTAGGGTTGACTGTGATATAGTGTTTCAGCTCTGCAGAAATCAAATGCAATTCTAGCATATACCGACCCTTGGATCAATGGTGGAATCCTTGAGTGTTTGTCATATATGGAGAAAGTCAACTGTCTGGAAGAATAATGGGCAACAGTAAGCTACAGCCATCGCCTACATCTCGCAGTAACAGACGGCAGTACAGGGGTGTTGAGGTCAGCAGCCGTTGAGGTCACTGTGCATGGTAGCTATGCAACATACTTGCGTCAAACACCCCCCTGAACCCAAAGTCACTGGGAGCAACTGACAGCCTCCTAGCCTCTGTTATTGTAGTTGTGGTCTACAGTCCTGAGACTGGTTTGATGCAGCTCTCCACGCTACTCTATCCAGTGCAAGCTTGTTCATCTCCCAGTACCTACTGCAGCCTACATCATTCTGAATCTGCTAAGTGTATTCATCTCTTGGCCTCCATCTAGGATTTTTACCCTCCACGCTGCCCTCAAATACTAAATTTCTGATCCCTTGATGCCTCAGAACATGTCCTACCAACCAATTCCTTCTTCTAGTCAACTTGTGCCACAAACTCCTCTTCTCCCCAATCCTATTCAGTACCTCCTCATTCGTTATGTGATCAACCCATCTAATCTTCATTCGTCTGTAGCACCACATTTCAAAAGCTTCTATTTTCTTCTTGTCTAAACTATTTACCGTCCAATTTCACTTCCATACATGGCTACACTCCATACAAATACTTTCTGAAAAGGCTTCCTGACACTTAAAGCTACACCTGATGTTAACAAATTTATTTTCTTCAGAAACACTTCCCTTGCCACTGCGAGTCTACATTTTATATCCTCTCTACTTCGACCATCATCAGTTAATTTCCTCCCCAAATAGCAAACTCATCTACTACTTTAAGTGTCTTATTTCCTAATCTAATTCCCTCAGCATCAACCGACTTAATTCGACTACATTCCATTATCCTCGTTTTGCTTTTGTTGATGTTCATCTTATATCCTCCTTTCCGTTCAACTGCTCTTCCAAGTCCTTTGCTGTCTCTGACAGAATTACAATGTCATCGGCGAACTTTAAAATTTTTATAACTTCTCCCTGGATTTTGATACCTACTCTAAATTATTCTTTTCTTTCCTTTACTGCTTGCTCAATATACAGACTGAATAACATCGGGGAGAGGCTACAACTCTGTCTAACTCCCTTTCCAACAACTGCTTCCCTTTCATATCCCTCAACTCTTATAACTGCCATCTGGTTTCTGTACAAATTGTAAATAGCGTTTCGCTCCCTGTATTTTACTCCTGCCACCTTCAGAATTTGAAAGAGAGTATTCCAGTCAACATTATCAAAAGCTTTCTCTAAGTCTACAAATGCTAGAAACGTAAGTCTGCCTTTTCTTAATCTAGCTTCTAAAATAAGTCGTAGGGTCCGTATTGCCTCACGTGTCCCCATATTTCTAAGGAATCCAAACTGATCTTCCCCAAGGTCGGCTTCTACCAGTTTTTCCATTTGTCTGTAAAGAATTCGCGTTAGTATTTTGCAGCCGTGACTTATAAAACTGATAGTTCGGTAATTTTCACATCTGTGAACGGCTGCTTTCTTTGGGATTGGAATTATTATATTATTCTTGAAGTGTGAGGGTATTTCGACCGTCTCATACATTTTGCTCACCAGATGGTAGAGTTTTTTCAGGACTGGCTCTCCCAAGGCTGTCAGTAGTTCTAATGGAATGTTGTCTACTCTCAGGGCCTTGTTTCGACTCAGGTATTTCAGTGCTCTGTCAAACTCTTCACGCAGTATCATATCTCCCATTTCATCTTCATCTACATCCTCTTCCATTTCCATAATATTATCCTCAAGTACATCGGCCTTGTATAGACCCTCTTTCCGCTTTCCCTTCTTTGCTTAGAACTGGGTTTCCATCTGAGTTCTTGATATTCATACAAGTAGTTCTCTTTTCTCCAAAGGACTCTTTAATTTTCCTGTAGGCAATATCTATCTTACCTCTAGTGAGATAAGCCTCTATATCCTTATATTTGTCCTCTAGCCATGCCTGCGTACCCATTTTGCACTCTCTGTCGATCTCATTTTTGAGACGTTTGTATTCCTTTTTGCCTACTTCATTTACTGCATTTTTATATTTTCTCCTTTGGTCAATAAAATTCAATATTTCTTCTGTCACACAAGGATTTCTATTAGCCCTCGTCTATTTACCTACCTGATCCTCTGCTGCCTTCACTACTTCATGCCTCAAAGCTACCCATTCTTCTTCTACCGTATTTCTTTCCCCCATTCTTGTCAATTGTCCCTTATGCTCTCCTTGAAACTCTGTACAACCTCTGGTTCTTTTAGTTTATCCAGGTCCCATCTCCTTAAATTCCCACCTTTTTGCAGTTTCTTCAGTTTTAATCTACAGTTCATAAGCAATAGATTGTGGTCAGAGTCCACATCTACCGCCGGAAATGTCTTACAATTTAAAACCTGGTTCCTAAATCTCTGTCTTACCATTATATAATCTACTTGATACCTTTTAGTATCTCCAGGGTTCTTTCATGTATACAACCTTCTTTGATGATTCTTGAACCAAGTGTTAGCTATGATTAAGTTATGCTCTGTGCAAAATTCTACCAGGTGGCTTCCTGTTTCATTTCTTTCCCCCAATTCATATTCACATACTACGTTTCCTTCTCCCCCTTTTCCTACTACCGAATTCCAGTCTTCCATGACTATTAAATTTTCGTCTCCCTTCACTATTTGAATAATTTCTTTTATTTCATCATACATTTCTTCGTCGTCTGCAGAGCTAGTTGGCATAGAAACTTGTACTAATGTCGTAGGCGTGGGCTTCGCGTCTATCTTGGCCACAACAATGCGTTTGCTGTGCTGTTTGTAGTAGCTTACTCGCATTCCTATTGTTTTATTCATTATTAAACCTACTCATGCATTACCCCTATATGATTTTGTATTTATAACCCTGCATTCACCTGACCAAAAGTCTTGTTCCTCCTACCACCGAACTTCACTAATTCCCACTATATCTAGTTTTAACCTATCCATTTCCCTTTTTAAATTTTCTAACCTACCTGCCCGATTAAGGGATCTAGCTCTGAGCACTCGAAATTAGTGTCTTGTAAATAAATAAGCATGTATATGGATATAACATAAATGTCAGATGCACATACAATACAGAATAGGGGCCATTAGTCTATCTATTTTCATGTCATAAAGAAAAACATAGTCATTTTTGCCCCAGACAGCAAGCTCTCTGTCTCATCATTATTTTTTCATCATTCTGCAGAGTAAAAATACGAACTACAAAAATTTTGATAACGTCACCTGGCAGCGAACTAGATAAGATTTCTACCACATCTTACTCTTCTAATACATCGAAAATAAATATCATCCAGCTGTTGACATCAAGAATTTGTGGTACTCCCATTAAACACATGCATATTGTTCTACTGAAGAACATGACCAGTATTTCCACAGACCTGTGTAATGTTGTGTGGCATGTCCTGGAAGAAGACCATGTCCCACTGTCTGTCAGTCACAATAGAGGGTTTGTGTATTGTAGTTTGGTAAGGAGTTTGATACAGTGTTCGTACAGTGTTTTTTTTTTTTTTTTTGCTTTATCACGTGCAAGCAGTGTATCACTACATCTTTGTACACAGCCATAGATTCTGTTTTCATGTCACAACTTTAAGGTCTACAACAGGTGCTAGACCAGCATTAACATTCTTCAGTTCAATGACTCTCACAGAAAACTGGGTATCACATGGAACAAAATGTGCTGCTCCCACAACAGACGCATGGTAGAGGAAGTAAAACACTGACACGGTGTTTGTTATTGATTAAAATGTGGAAGACATCGCAGCGTATGGAAACTGGAAGAGTCTGCAGCATTGTAGAGCATTTTAAAACATCTGACCTCTGCATTTTATCTCATGTTCGACAGTGACAGAGTAGCAGACGTCTTGACGTTTCATTTTCGAAGAGATCAAGAGCACTGATTCATCATATTGCACTCAGGTCCATGATCATTCCCTCAGTGTCCTTGGAGTTGGCCGTCCTGATCTCCAAATCTCTGGATGGCGTGTCTATCATTTTTATGACTTACAGTATATAAACACATGTGGAGCATCGATGGTATGCACCATCGCTTGTTAATTGCACCATTGGAGGAGTGGAATGATTTTCATACAACCCAGGCTGGATTGTATGTACAGTCATTTTTGTAATATTTTCTTGTGTTTCACAAATTTTCCATCAAGTTTAGCAATTTTACTAGGATTCCCCCGATTTCAGTGGATTGAACCCAAAATTCTATGGATTACAAGGCTAAACCACATGTGAAACACGGGGATATTCTGGACGATTTAAACCCATAGAGCCAATGGCGTTCTTGCAAGGACCCAGCGCTAAAATGTTGTTAAATCCAGCCTGGTCGACAAATATTATGTCTCCCTGCTCGTTGTCGAATATGTGGGGGTCTAGAAAGCCTGCCTTATGGATTCGCTAGACAGACAACTCAAAGAAATCGTATTAATGAGTTTTATTACAGAACAGAAAATGTTCAGAGCTTAACTTTGTCAACTGTACAGGTGTGTCGCAAACAAAGGCTAACATACAAAATACACTCCTGGAAATGGAAAAAAGAACACATTGACACCGGTGTGTCAGACCCACCATACTTGCTCCGGACACTGCGAGAGGGCTGTACAAGCAATGATCACACGCACGGCACAGCGGACACACCAGGAACCGCGGTGTTGGCCGTGGAATGGCGCTAGCTGCGCAGCATTTGTGCACCGCCGCCGTCAGTATCAGTCAGTTTGCCGTGGCATACGGAGCTCCATCGCAGTCTTTAACACTGGTAGCATGCCGCGACAGCGTGGACGTGAACCGTATGTGCACTTGACGGACTTTGAGCGAGGGCGTATATTGGGCATGCGGGAGGCCGGGTGGACGTACCGCCGAATTGCTCAACACGTGGGGCGTGAGGTCTCCACAGTACCTCGATGTTGTCGCCAGTGGTCGGCGGAAGGTGCACGTGCCCGTCAACCTGGGACCGGACCGCAGCGACGCACGGATGTACGCCAAGATCGTAGGTTCCTACGCAGTGCCGAAGGGGACCGCACCGCCACTTCCCAGCAAATTAGGGACACTGTTGCTCCTGGGGTATCGGCGAGGACCATTCGCAACCGTCTCCATGAAGCTGGGCTACGGTCCCGCACACCGTTAGGCCGTCTTCCGCTCACGCCCCAACTTCGTGCAGCCCGCCTCCAGTGGTGTCGCGACAGGCGTGAATGGAGGGACGAATGGAGACGTCCGTCTTCAGCGATGAGAGTCGCTTCTGCCTTGGTACCAATGATGGTCGTATGCGTGTTTGGCGCCGTGCAGGTGAGCGCCACAATCAGGACTGCATACGACCGAGGCACACAGGGCCAACACCCGGCATCATGGTGTGGGGAGCGATCTCCTACACTGGCCGTACACCTCTGGTGATCGTCGAGGGGACACTGAATAGTGCACGGTACATCCAAACCGTCATCGAACCCATCGTTGTACCATTCCTAGACCGGCAAGGGAACTTGCTGTTCCAACAGGACAATGCACGTCCGCATGTATGCCGTGCCACCCAACGTGCTTCAGAAGGTGTAAGTCAACTACCGTGGCCAACAAGATCTCCGGATCTGTCCCCCATTGAGCATGTTTGGGACTGGATGAATCGTCGTCTCACGCGGTCTGCACGTCGAGCACGAACGCTGGTTCAACTGAGGCGCCAGGTGGAAATGGCATGGCAAGCCGTTCCACAGGACTACATCCAGCATCTCTACGATCGTCTCCATGGGAGAATAGCAGCCTGCATTGCTGCGAAAGGTGGATATATACTGTACTAGTGCCGACATTGTGCATGCTCTGTTGTCTGTGTCTATGTGCGTGTGGTTCTGTCAGTGTGATCATGTGATGTATCTGACCCCAAGAATGTGTCAATAAAGTTTCCCCTTCCTGGGACAATGAATTCACGGTGTTCTTATTTCAATTTCCAGGAGTGTAGAAATCTTCTTTGGTACAACGATTCCCAAGACTGTGTTACATAAAGTGCACAAGCAGAGAGACGAGCGTTGACACCTCTATCCAAGTGGTTAGTATTGAAGCTACTATTCAACTGGGGTGATACCAGTCCGTCACAGTGCTTATGTCCTCTTCACATAGAGGCCGCTGCTGTTGTGTTGTCGTCATGCAGTTGTGTCAGTCATAGTGCGATTGGCTGATGTCTTCGCGCAGCCATCTCTTCTCTATCTTTCTCGACTGGCCATGACAAATGTCACTCGGGACAACTGGAAATGTTAGGCTCATTGAATATCGTGTTCCCAAAACCTTTTGATACGCTCAACATCACTATAAAAGTGCGTGTCTTTCAGTGTGCATTCATTTCTATGGCTTACAATGCATAACAGCTTGTGTGAGGAGTGCATGGTGTGACAGCAGTCTTGGTCCAGTGTTAGGCAGTACTGTTCAGGTGTATGGAGATGTAACACTTTCATGTACACGCCACATTTGTACAATGCCCCTTGCTTCCACAACTAAGACGCATATATGTATCATCAGTCCCCACTCCACTCCCCTCCCTAACTCCCCCTCCCACCCAGAACACGCAACTGTATTGATTTCTGCCTTTAAACACACATGTGCCCAATTCCCATTACTGTTTACTGTAAATGCTAATAATTTCCCCGTCTTAACCAGATATCCCCATACACAATGTTTAGAGCCATATTTAAACTCAGCTTGTACATCCGCAATTGTCTTTTCTTTTTCAAGTTACATTTGCCTTCAGTATATACTGCAGTTGTCGTTTAATGACTTTGATGTCATGTTGCTCCAGTTTCCTTTTTTGTACACATTGCTCATTAACTGTACATGGAGGAGTAATTTCCTCAACAGAGAACAGATTCATCATCACAGTTCCCAGCTCCTCCACCACTACACGAACCCCCCATACTGACTTGCATTTCCTCCAGTACAGATGACAAAACTTTACACAGGTCTTTGATACATCTATGGACACAACTCCAATCACAGTAGGTAAAATTGCAAACAGGTATTCTGGGAAATGCTGCATTTCCACTACAATCTTAGTGTAAGTACAGATATCCAGCAAGAAAATGTAACAGAACTGATTTGGTCTTATGACTTTTTTCCATACTCTCTGTATTTAGCCATATGTATACACACGTATTGCTTATGGATGTGGCTTGCTACTCGTTTATACCATCCAACTGTGACACACAGCCCCCAACCCAGTCATGACATCTACAAAATACTCTCTGTCTCTTTGAAGAGGGAACATCGGACATCTGCTACCCCATCACTGTGAAACATGAGACTAAATTTAGATATCACTATCTTTGGACAACGGTTTGCAAATGTTCCACAATGCTGCATAATCTTCCAGTTTCCATATGTTACCATGTCTTCAACATTTTTGATAGTAAAAAACGCCACTTCAGCCTTTTGTTTCTACACCATGTGTCTGTTGTGGGAGTAGCACACCCTGCTCCATGTGATGTCCAGTTTACAATGAGAGCCAGTGGATCGAAGAACGTTAATGTCGGTTTAGTACCTGACAGATCTTAAAGCCATGACATGAAAAAAGAATGTATGGCAGTATACAAAGATGTAGTCATACACTATTTGGATGTGTTATAGCAAAAAAACTATGTATCAGATTGCTTATGAAACTATTACACAGGAACCCTGTATTGTGACTGATAGTCAGTGGGAAATAGTTTCTTCCAGAACTTGTGAGAAAACTTTACACAGATCTTTCGAAGTGACTTCGATTATTGTCACCTGCTCCAGCGGACCGATATGTGTATGTGTAATCGGAGCACCACATATGCTCGATGTCAAACACAAAGTGGATATTTATTTTCGATGTATCGGAAGAGTGATCTGTGGTAGAAGCCTTATTGATTTCACTACCAGTTGACGTTAGCAAAGTTTTTGTAGTTCATAGTTTTGTGCTGATGGATGCTAAAAAAATAACGAGGGGAGAGAGAGATGTAATTTGCAGCTTCCTGTTGAATGTAAAAATGACTGTAGGTTTCTGTCGCAACATGTCAACTGATTATGCGAAGAAAATTGTGTCGTATTCATATTTCATGCATCTGAAATTCACGTAATACCCAGCTACACGACAGTTTATTTATAAGACTTCCACATGCACCAATTCTGGACAAGGTGAACTTTCTCAACTATGCCAGTTTGTCCATCAAACTGAAAGAAATCTGTTGTGTTTATTCTCTTCGAACCGTCTCATACAATTGTTCAACAGAAAATTTCTGTCATGCAACAGCCTGTAACATGGATGTTGCAGTGAACTGCATGCTTTCAGAGATTAAATTTCTCACTTTTACTCAGGGTAATGGCCCGAAATTGAAAGGACCTTCTGCTGTGGTCGGAAGTCTCACAGTAAACAGTAGAAGTTTTAGATTCTTTTAGTATGTGTTACCGCTTTTATACAAGGTAAACATGTACAAGAGGCATGTGAAGGTTTAAAACATGTATAAGATGCATAGTACTAGAGCTCTGACCTCAGCATTTTGCTTATCCACAACAGTACTGTAGACTGCGTGTGTAGTTTTACTCACTGGATAGTATGAAACAACGAGAAGGGGGGAAAGTGAACTGTATCTTGTTGCAAATAGATAGTGTGAAAGACACTGTTATGTATTGATATTTGTACATCGAAAATGTATTTAACATCCACATGCATTACACTTTATTTACAAGACTTCCAAGACACTAACTTTGAGCGCTCTTCAGCTAGGATGTTGGCAGAAGTGAGTGGCGGCAATGAGTACAGTGACCTCGATGGCCACTGGTCACGGCACTCCCCCTCTGGCGAGTGCAGCCCATGGAGGTGCCTCTTCCTCCTGCGAGACTTCATGGAGGATTTTAGTATGATGTTGGCTATTCTTCTTCCAGAGAATTATCCTTGCTCCAGCTGTGACAAATGGTCAAGTATTTTACTTTTGTCCTTGCACTCAGTATTTTTTATAAATACATCTGATTTCCGAAACATTATAACATTGTTAATACAACACTGATCATAGCAGAGCCCTCACAGAGGATGAACCTCTTCGTGTACCATCAATGACAGACTAAAACAGGACTGTAGAAGCAGTACACATATCTACAGCACGCGGAAATGGAGGGAGAAGTGGCGGTAGGAGGTATGGTAGGACTAATTCTAAATTGGTAAGTCTGTATCCACATACTGAGGTGAAGATACATGCACTGTTCTAGTGGAACTTTCTTTATTTTTTCATAGTTGTGTGACGACAGTATAGTGTTTTGTCTTCCTGTAAAAGTACTGCAGGGGTGCAATCACTGCAGACCGAGCGCCGCCACACGGCAGGTCTAGTCTAGATAGACTCCCTAGCACTCGCCCAGTTGTACAGCCGACTTTGCTAGCGATGGTTCACTGTCTACATACGCTCTCATTTGCAGAGACGACAGAGTAGCATAGCCTTCAGCTACGTCATTTGCTACGACCTAGCAAGGCGCCATATTCAGTTACTATGTCTTCTGAACAGATAATATGGTTACTCATGTACCGTCAAGAGCGACATTCATCATTAATGGATTAAAGTTAAGTATCAAACTAATTCCGTCCGCTTTCTAAATTCTAATCCCTTGTCATGTTCCCGACCTCACGTCAGTATAGCTCTTCCCTCCTCACGCCAGCATTTCGGCCTCCTCTAGTAACACGGAGTTGGCTCTTCTGACAACCCAACAATTCATACTTGAATATTCACTCTAGACTGGTTATTGTTTTGTTACTTGGTCCTACTAGCATTACATTGTTGACAAAGTCTTCTATTCACCATAGTGTGCGGAACTTGTTATCTGAATATATGTTTAAGGACTATTGCATGGTTCAGTATTCATTATAAGAAGCATAAGTTCATCCCACAAGAGTGAGTTTACAGTTATTTAGCTGGAGATTTGATTGATTTTAGTACTACTTCCGCTATTTGCACTATTGGTCTCACATTATTCGTTCTAAAAGAGTAAGACTACACCCATTACTTAACATGAGGCGAGGTCTGTCAGTACAATATTAATTCTAGCAAGAACAAAAATTACACCTTAATAACACACAATGGTAATACTTCATGCACAAATGAGTATGCATGTTTATTCAGGCACTTTTATATACATTAGCTAACATTGCAGCAGTTGATCCCTAAAGAATGGTAGCACTTTAGACAGATATATGAAGTGTGTTACTCCTTGAGGAGCCAGTAACATATATAAAAAAATCCTCCGCCATCTGTACAACCGCCATCTGTACAGCACAAATGTCTCTCTTTCATCACCAACATCACTCAGTGGTTGTGTGTTCACATTCTTTCTAGAACAGGTTACAACAAAACATGGCTATAGCTTGAGCATTGTTAGCGAAGCATTATACTTAGCTGGACGTTCATAAATAGCAGAGATAGAGACAACATTCTGTGAGGCGAGCAGATATCTCACCTTCTCCAGTATGAAAGGAAACACACACACACACACACACACACACACACACACACATATATATATATATATATATATATATATATATATATATATATATATATAGGGTGAGTCACCTAACATTACCGCTGGATATATTTCGTAAACCATATCAAATACTGACGAATCGATTCCACAGACCGAACGTGAGAAGAGTGGGGCTAGTGTAATTGGTTAATACAAACCATAAAAATATGCACGGAAGTATGCTTTTTAACACAAACCAATGTTTTTTTAAATGGAACCCCGTTCGTTTTGTTAGCACATCTGAACAAATAAACAAATACGTAATCAGTGCCGTTTGTTGCATTGTAAAATGTTAATTACGTGCGGAGATATTGTAACTTAAAGTTGACGCTTGAGTACCACTCCTCCGCTGTTCGGTCGTGTGTATCGGAGAGAACCGAAGTACGTAGGGATCCAAACGGAACGGTGATGGACCTTAGGTACAGAAGAGACTGGAACAGCACATTACGTCCACATGCTAACACCTTTTTATTGGTCTTTTTCACTGACGCACATGTACATTACCATGAGGGGTGAGGTACACGTACACACGTGGTTTCCGTTTTCAATTACGGAGTGGAATAGAGTGTGTCCCGACATGTCAGGCCAATAGATGTTCAATGTGGTGGCCGTGATTTGGTGCAGACAATTGCAATATCTGGCGTAATGAATGTCGTATGCCCGCATCTCGTGGTCGTGCGGAAGCGTTCTCGCTTCCCACGCCCGGGTTCGAGTCCCGGCGAGGTCAGGGATTTTCTCTGCCTCGTGATGGCTGGGTGTTGTGTGATGTCCTTAGGTTAGTTAGGTTTAAGTAGTTCTAAGTTCTAGAGGACTGATGACCTAAGATGTTAAGTCCCATAGTGCTCAGAGCCATTTGAACCATTTTGAATGTCGTACACGCCGCAGTACATCTGGTGTAATGTCGGCGTAGGCTGCCACAATACGTTGTTTCATATTCTCTGGGGTTGTAGGCACATCACGGTACACATTCTCCTTTAACGTACCCGACAGAAAGAAGTGCAGAGGTGTAAGATCAGGAGAACGGGCTGGCCAATTTATGCGTCCTCCACGTCCTATGAAACGCCCGTCGAACACCCTGTCAAGCGTCAGCTTAGTGTTAATTGCGGAATGGGCAGGTGCACCATCATGCTGGTACCTCATACGTCGACGCGTGTCCAGTGGGACATTTTCGAGCAACGTTGGCAGATCATTCTGTAGAAACGCGATGTATGTTGCAGCTGTTTGAGCTCCTGCAATGAATTGAGGACCAATACGGTGGTCGCCAATGATTCCGCACCATACATTTACAGTCCACGGTCTCTGACGCTCTACCTGTCTGAGGCAGCGAGGATTGGCCATGGAGCAGTAATGCATGTTCCGTAGATTAACTGCCCCGTTCTTTGTTAAACCCGATTCATCAGTAAACAAGTAAAACTGCAATGAATTCTCTGTTAATGCCCATTGACAGAATTGCACTCGATGATTAAAGTCATCACCATGTAATTGCTGATGTAGCGACACATGAAACGGGTGAAAGCGGTGACGATGCAGCATGCGCATGACACTACTTTGACTCAGTCCACCGGCTCTCGCAATGGGCTCTCGCAATGTCCCATGTACTCATGTGTGGGTTAATGGCAACAGCAGCTAACACACCAACTGCACCCGCTTCTCCTGTGACGGGCCTGTTGCATACATTTGGCGGTACGTTGGATGCTCTCTGTCCGGGTACCGTTCTGTATACACCCTGCAGGCTTCAGCTGCATTTCGTCGACACTCGCCATAGATGAGTATCATCTCCGCCTCTTCAGAGTTCGAATACACCATGGTCATAGTTGCTACAACACTACACTATCACAGACGTCTGGTAACACGGTGTTCTACAGTTAGTCTGCGTGCGTAGACGAATGCAGAATAACAATAGCAGCAAGCGCTACATGCGGACACTGCGACAGCTAGACCAAACCACAACAGTGCACTACAGCCACACTCGTAAACACGGTCGTCATCGTAAACATGTCCCTGCAGATGCTGCTCGCCGACCGTGGCCCGTGTTTGTTACAACACGCAACTGAACGTAGGAGGTTTCAAGCGTCAACTTTAGGTCACAATATCTCCGGATGTAATTAACATTTTACAATGCTACAAACGGCACTGATTACGTATTTGTTTATATGTTCAGATGTGCTAACAAAACTAACGTGGTTCCATTTAAAAAAAACGTAGTTTTGTGTTAAAAAACATACTTCTGTGTATTTTTGTATGGTCTGTATTCAACAATTACACTAACCTCTCTCCTCACGTTCGGTCTGTGGAATCGATTCGTTAGTATTTGATGTGCTTTACGAAATATATCCAGCGGTAACGTTAGGTGACTCACCCTGTATATATTCAGTACAGTGGAGTGTCTGAAGCCTCTACCAGACAGCCTTCAAACTGCTTAAGGGGACGTGCTCGTGAAAATGATCAAAAACTTTAAAAAGTTTCTTAATCTATAGAAAAGAGCATTTCATGATGATTTCAAAAATGTATAGTTTATGGGCATTATCATTTTCCATTCATTCTAAAATTGAGGTTGACATAATGTTGCACAGGGGCTACACCCATCTGTCAGTTTGAAATGTGTCATAATACATGACGCATTATTTTGTTTTTCTGTTTTTCCATCGTTAGTTACAAATCATTAACACAGGCATATTCTAGAAGGCGCTGAGTTCAGGAACGAAAGTACAGGCATATTTAGAAGACTATGATTGGAATGTAAACAAAGATGTGAGAATATATGATTTTCGAATTTCATACACGTGTGTTTTTGTAATTATTGTGTGTTGTTTTGTTTCTGGGTGTGTGTTTCCTATGCTAAAAATGGCGAGAGTAAAGAAATTTTGCCAAAAACGAAAGTTTTGCTGCAACCAATTCCAAACAAAACCGAATAATAGAAACCAGTTGCTTCAAAAGTCGCCTGCGGAAACTGTGTCTACCGTCAGTGCTTCTAGACGTAAATTTTCGCTCTCTGAATATAATAAGAACAAGCATAGTAGTATTGTGAGCAGAAATAACGATGGAAATGTTATTGTGAACCTAAATATGTTGTCAAGACTTTGAAGAGTGCTGTGAAATGTAAGTACTGCAATTGTGAAGATAGTATTGACGTTTCTGAGTACATTTCAGCAAGGAAGGGTCTTTCAAATCGGTTTGTGATTGCCTGTAACTCGTGTAAAATGCAGAGTGATACTACTACATCGCTAGTAACTGATAGTCGACATTACAGAGTAAATATTAAGCGTGCTTATGCAATACGATGTATTGGAAGCGGAAGGACAGCTGCCAAGACTTTTTGTTCAGTGATGGATTTGCTTCCACCTTCATTGAGATTTAACAGATACAGCAAATTAATACATATCGGTAATGCTTTATGTGGTGTGAGTGAACATTCAATGAAAAGAACAGCAGAAGGAGCGGTAGCCTCGTCTAAGAATACAGACATTATAGCAGCATTTGATGAATCTTGGCAGAAGAGAGTTCATACTTCAATGAATGGGGTAATAACTTCCACATTTACTGAACCTGGTAAGATACTGGATTACGGATGTATAACAAAGCACTTCCAGGGTTTTTCAAGTTAATTTATTGGCACCCATGTTTGTGTAAAGAACTTTGATGGTCCAGGTGGAAACATGGAAACGAAAGGAGCTCTAAACATTTTTACGAGGTCAAAGGTCAGTCATGGTCTGAGGTATGTAGGCTAACTTGGTGATGGAGACAGTAAGGGACAAACTACTGTTGTTAATGACAGACAATAAGGGGACACTCTGATAGAAACGCTTGAGTGTGTTGGGTATGTACAAAAAAGAATGGAAGCTCAGCTGAGAAACTTCTGTGAAGGCTTCAGGAAAAAAAAAAAAAAAAAAAAAAAAAAAAACCTGTCAGATGGAAAACATAAAGGTGGTCCAGGTCCACTTACAAAAAGTAAAATTGATTCTTTGACTCAGTGTTATGGACTAGCAACAAGGAGAAATGTAGGAGATTTGTAGAACATGGGACGAGCTGTTTGGGCATCATTGTTTCACAGAGTGTCAACAGATGAAACCTCACAGCATGGCCTGTGTCCAAAACGGGAAGATTCATGGTACAAGTACTGGTTGAGCAATGCTACAGGTGTACAGTATATCCACAAGCATTCCTTACTACTTGCTGTAATGGAGGCAATTAGGCCTATATATAGGGGTCAGGAAATTAAAAGTCTATTTAGGAAATGTATGCATTGTCTCTCTCAGAATGCAAATGAAAGCTTCAGCAGCTGTATATGGGAGAGGATACTCAAAACAATATTTGTTGGGCTGAAAGTGCGGAAGATTGGTGTAATGGATGCAATGCAGTTTCAAGGATCAATGTTATCAAGAAATTTAACATCCAGATGGGAAGGAATATGGTTTTAGCTTTAACAGCTATTGATAAGCGGCGGGTAACAGAAGCAGAGACAGTTGCAAAAGCTGCTACCAAGGTGTCAAGGATAAAGAAAAGAGTATGGAGGATAAGGAACAGGAGGACAACTGGAGTATTCAGATGGAATGTACTAAACCAGCATAGTGGTAAGTTAATAAATCTGTAAATCTTCTTTTGCGATTTGCCGTCATTCAGGAACACTTTTCTCCTTAACGACTGAAGTTAAAATCACAAAAATTGTTACAGATATTTAGGATGACCTCCTATACCTCCCTTTCCTACTATTTCCTGAAGAAAATTATAACATGATGATTATGTCGGTGATATTTGAGCTTCATTTTTAAATATTTTTGTTGTAGTAAAATAAATTATTTGTCTTTTTCGTAGGTCAGCATCAGGGAAGGAAACTGGAGTCTTAAAACACTTATGTGAATGTTGTCTGCACTCTGACTACTTTTTCCCAGCTGTGCAATCAGTGGCCCAAGAAATGGTACCGCAAGGAAATAGTGTTCCTTCTTTATGCTATTATAAATATTATTGTCAGTATCCTTTATTAAATATCTTAATAACGTTTTGGGAAATGTTTTGACTGATGACTCGAATTGTGTGTAAGGATTTTGAGATATCTCTCATTTATAGATCAGTTGCACTACGAGGATGAATATAATGCTAATAATGCAGCCCTTAAATGAAGTTTTAGAATAAACTTGAGGGATGATGGGTTATCATATCATGCATTGGCAGTGGTTATCTAGAGTGGACTGTGCTCTTCACCTGTTGGGGGCAGAATGGATGGATTGGCGCACAGTGAGATGGCTATTGGAAAGATCCAGGTGTATCTACTTACAGGGGACGTGTTATTTCAACGTTTTTCCTGCATGACACTGATTTTACGTAGCCAAGGAGTACTTTTCAACAGCGTCGGCACATCCAAAACATTTGAAAGCTCACCTCTGTTGACCATTCACTTCCTCATATGTGATGGATAGTCAGGTATTCCTCTATCTTTCCAGGGGCGCCAGTTTTTCGAGAAATACGGTTAATGGATTGCAGGAAGAGTCCTGTTTCTGAGTCTTTTCTGCGTGTGTCATTGATTCCTGCATATTGGAAACAGTGTACCACTGGCAACAGATGGCTCTGTTTGAGTACCATCAGTAACAGAAAAGGCCTACAGCGGAAGGTGAAGGAGGGAGGTGGTGGTGTAGGAGTGAAGACTAGTTCTAAGGTGCTTAGCCTTCATCCACAGGTTGAGGTGAACACACGTGTAGCTGCCTCCACTCTCTCTTCGTGAGATCTTTTGGAGCCGGTTCCTGTGGTACATATATTGCTATAATGACTTTTCTCGGCTCCCAGTGTGTGTGTTTCATTATGATCTGTTGTTTATGAGTGGTCGTTTTTTCGCGATGATTTCGATGTGTAATTAGAGCAATGAATCATTCTCTGTCAGTTGTGATTGCGTCTTTTGGTCTTGAATCCATGTACAAGTTACTCAGTAGCTGTATATTGGTAAGAGGGAACTTTTCCTACACTTCAGTAACAGTTTGCTGCCCTAGTCCTTCTTACCATGTATTGGGATACAATTTCCTCAGCAGCTATAAACCATTGGACAGCAATTCTCCAAATAGCAGCTGTAGTGTTCCACAAATGTCAGTGGATTAGGGCACACAACAAAGTGAACATATCCACAAAGATTGTCGGGAAGTAGAACACAAACCAATTAAATTATTCTCAGTTGAGCCCCAAATGCCAAGGCCAGCTCTTCTGGTTCATTGTGCTTCGAATAATGGAATAGGATGAAGTTGTCTCCTACACTGTAGCCAGTCCATCATATTGCAACACTATTATTTGCTGTAAAGTATTCCTCTACATGTGCCCAGTATCATTTCCTTGTGTAGGAGGCTACGGATGCAGTCCTCAGCTGTATGATTACAGCTGATCCAAAAAACTCTTCTCTGTCCAACACCAACATCTCAGCCCAGACTGAGTGTTTCCCACCCATTTCCAGGCTGTGGGGTGAAGGGGAAGGGAAGGTGGGTGAGAGGAGGTTGGGGAGGGCTGGAGATTTCCCAGAAGAGGGAGGAGGGCTGGAGATTTCCTGGAGGGTGACGAGGAAGGAGATAATTGGCTCAAAAATGAACTGGGGGGTCAAAAAAAGTGTCCCATAATAGGCATCCCTGTCCCCAGCGAGGTGGGGTGGAGAGATGGGGAAGGGAGATGGGTGGAGGATTTCTGAGAAGGATTGATTATCCCCAGGAATCATAAATCAACCCCAAGAGTTCATAAATCAATTAGCATAACAATATGTTAAGGTGAGGGGAATAATTTACACTTGAGTTTATGTTTGCCTTGGATATATGCAACCTTCAGAAACAAGAGGTCCCAGAAATCTATGCATCCCAGTACTATCGCTTCGGCACAGTGATAGGGGAGGAACAGGAAATAGAGCTACTCATAGAAGTAAGGTGCCCACCATAGCGGCTCTCTCTCCACTGCCTCTGATGAGAGGTTGAGCAAGAGAGTGAGTAGGCCCTCTACGTCACTAACCTTTCTTCATGTTTGTTGTACCTAAGGGGCAGGTCGGGGGGCATCCCATTGCAGATTACTGAGCCTGGAATAAGAAAGTTGTCCCTCAGTCAGTACTAATTCCTGACTCACAAAGTGTTTTGACTGGTTCCAGAAAGCAAAGATATTTACTATTCTCGACCGCAGAAAGTTTTATGACCAGATTCTGCCAGTGAAGGAATCAATATCCTGATTAGAGTCTTTACGAATATAACAGAAATGACGTTGGGCTGTCTACAGGAGCTGAGACTATCTGCAGAATATTGGAGAAGGTTTTTTGGATCTGAATGTTAGATATATTTACCACTACCTTGATGATTTACTAATTTTTAGTGAAAGCTGTGACGAACATCTGGAATACATGAGGAAGTTCCGTTGCGCTTTCACAGTACTCACTTTACCATCAAATCATACTAGGGAAGTTTTCCATCTTTGGAGCATTAAATCTCCGCTCAGTGTGCCAGAGTATGCCAAAGCAGCACTGAAGCAATTCAGAGATTCCCATCCCCCAGACAATACGAGGGGAATCCCTGATTTTATCAGTATGATCAATTTTTCAGAAAATTTACTTCCAACTTTGCACTGCTTTTTGCACCACTTAACGACCCCAGAGAAAAGGAGAAGGAAATTTGTGTGGGGGGTGTCCCATAAAGCAGCATTTGAGGCTCTGAAGACGGCCTTCGCTAGACCTCAGTGTCGGCGATGGTTGACATTCGTAAAGTGTGTACAGTCCAAAGTGACGCATCGGCGGCGGGTGTTGCAGCTGTCGTGTTGCAGGGGAACGGAGGCGGGCGGGAGACCGTTACTGATGCCTCGTGCATCTTGTCGTCACGGGAAGTACTTTGAGCACGAACTCGAGGCCCTGGCGGTGTTGCTTGCAGCTGCAAAGTTTAAAATCTGTCTAGAGCGCCGTCCGTTCTAGTTATAAATGGAGAACCAAGCCCTCAGCTGGATTCTAGTAAGACCTAGATGTACCGGACTGTTGGAAGGTGAGCCGTGAGGATTTCTGCATTTCAGTTCAGGGTTAAGCAAATACGTTGTACTGAAAATACCGTGGCGAACTGCTGAAGTAGGATGTTCGGGGAGGATCATGATCAGCTTCTGCATGAAGCGACCTGTGTAGACAGTAGTGCTCCAGATCACAATGTTTGTTCTCTCTTAAGTTTGTGCCCACTTCTGTTTAAAGATGTGAGCGAACAACTAGACCCACAGTTGGAGGAGAAAATCCGAAAGGGGAAACGGTTCAGTTATATTTTATGTAGGGAAATATTCTTTGTAACACCGCGAGGGGAAGCCGTTGGAATAAAGTACTTTTAGCCAAACCCGAGATGAAGATTAGATTGATTAGATTAGATTGGATTGATATGGACGAGGAGATTTGGGACCTTGTATTGAGTTGCAAAAATTGTGCAGCAACAAAGCTGGCCGTCGGGGCTCATTTCGTATTGGGACCCATGACTGAAGACAATTCTACTCCAGTCAATGAGATTGCAGGCCGAAAACATGTCTGGTTACGCCCTGGACGGCAGTGGGATACCAACCTGTCGCCTGCCGTACTGGCCGACCACCAGGAGTAGTGGTCTGGGGTGCCATTTCCTTTCATGGCAGAACCCCTTAGTTATCATCCACGGTACCCTTAAAGCAGAGCGCTACATCGACGATAATCTACACCCCGTTTCGTTGCCCTTCATGGTAAACCATCTTAGGCCTACGTTTCACGTAAATAATGCCCGCTCGCAGACGGTGAGAATTCCTACCGCTTTTCTTCGTGCTTGCCAAACCATACCTTGGCCAGCAAGGTCAGTGGATCTCTCGCTGTTTGAGAACGATTGGACAGTTATGGGTGGGTTCCTCCATACAGTTCGAGATTTTGACTGTCAGAGGCGCCAATTGGACAGAATTGCGTAATATCCTTCAGGAGGACATTCAGTGAATGCCAAGGTAAACAACAGCTTCCGTAAGGACCATAGGTGGACCAACGCGTCACTGACTTGCTCAGCTTGTGAAGCTCTTTCTAGTGAATAAACCCTTTAATTTTTCTCAAATTGTAATCATTATCTGTACGTGTACTTATCACTTACCGATTTCCGACGCAATCGGATAATTCGTACTTGGTGCGTTGTTTTCTTTTTCTTTTTGAGCGTAAGATTCCGACAGCTGTGAATGCGATAGAAAGTGGTGCCTAACCTACTGCGGATCGAACAACTAGCAAACGGTCTCCAGTCTAGTAACGACAACAAGTTTGCTAATGTGGTCCTTTTCCTCAACAAGTATATAAACAGTTGTTTATAAATTAAAATCTTCATACTACAGGCAATACTGCAGCGAGAAAAAGGCGTTTAATTTTCTGAGGAATACCAGTTACGCAGAATTTACATCTGTCCAACATGAAATAAATTTATGCGTGACCTACATATTTCTGCTGCTATACCTGTTGATACTTTAAACGTACAAGTATATGTAAATCAACACCTCAGCTTTTGTCTATAAAACGCCTAATACAGGATAAATTACACTTATTTATGTGTAATATCGGTCGTATTACATAGATTCCCAAGTTATTCTGTTGCGTTGTGTACACCATTGTCTTACGTAGTGGGGGGGGATTAAATTTATGCATTGTACTAGATAATAAAATCTATTTCCTGTTTACTTCTTCTGCTAACATTCAGTGTAAAACCTGCTCACTACTCCTCCATCTATTGCCACATGACTGCCTTAAAAGGTTAGACTGGTCGGTTCCTAGTGCACACGTTCCTTCAGCACTAAGTTCTTACGACTTGGGCCGTCTTGTTATGTCACAGTATTGTCTGTACTTGGTGGCAGTAAATCACGAAGCTAGGTGCAAACGAAAATTATACTGAAGCCGTTTTGAGGTACGTCAGTGCGCTCTACAGGTCTCAGCCACTTGTGACCACGAAGAATATCTCTTCAGTATTATATTCTGTAAGAACAGCTAGGTGTCGTAGTGTGTCACTCTTATACATCATACTACAGTCGATGAACGCAAGTGATCGTGAGAATTAAAACGCTTTCCCAACAATAGCTGTGATGGTGATTTACATGCACTTTATCGGCTAAACATATTAACGAAGCATTCAGCAGCATCTACCGACGTTCCCTTCTGATTTCTAATCAAACTGTGCTGCATAAATCAAACAGATTTATCTCCATCTTTGAAAATGGCTCTAAACACTATGGGAATTAACATCTAAGGTCACCAATCCCCTACAAAAAAATGTTTCTGAGCACTATGCGACTTAACTTCTGAGGTCATCAGTCGCCTAGAACTTAGAACTAATTAAACCTAACTAGCCTAAGGATATCACACAGATCCATACACGAGGCAGGGTTCGAACCTGCGACCGTAGCGGTCGCTTGGTTCCAGACTGTAGCGGCTAGAACCGCACGGCCACTGCGGCAGCCTCAGTCCCCTCACTTACAAGGGGAGGCCGCCAATTGTGAAATTCAGATTCGATTCATACTGCGCATAATAAAAGCTCACGGCCAGAGGTGTAATGTGGCAAAGCACCAAGATGCACTTCTCAGCCGTTGTCGAGAAAATCGACAGTTACAAGAAACCGTTGCGGTGAAATACTCTCTACGATTAATAATTTTCTACTGCGTCGTGGCGCAGCGGTAAGCGCTCGGGTTCGTAATGTAAAGGTCACCGGATCGAATCTCGCGCCTTGCAGTTTTTTTATTATTAGTTTTTGTAATATAAATTCCCGGCAATCAGTTGCAATAATTATGCATATAATAAGTTGTTGAAAGTCGTTTGTCGTGGAAAAACTGTCGACTTCGAACATCATTATGTTTTCCACAAACAAAGTTGTATTTCACAAATGTTATTAATTGTCTTCATAATGTTAACCACGTATAGTTAACGGAAGACGTAGAAACGATATTCCGACACGAATACGTACAGCGTAAGTCAAACGTTCGAATTAAAATAGAGACCCCACGAACACAAACTTGCTGTGGCAGGTATGAAATATAAACTCCGTTACTCGCTCGGTACACTTTAAGGAGAGATGTTGAATGGGCCGAAACGAGCCGCCGCATAACAGCGTAGTTACTTGCTAACTTCGAAAGAACGTAGATGCGGTCCCTAGCGCAACTTATGACACCGTCGAAAATCAGTGCGGACGTGAGAGCTGTGGTACAGCCTGTTAAACAAAGGGAAAAATAGAGGCGGTACAATTGGAGAGCGATTCGCCTTTACCAACATGCATAAGCAATTCATTAATGTTTGAATTACAAAAAACGAATAAATAAAAAAAAAAGTTGCGTGACGCGAGATTCGATCCGGCGTCGTTCGGATTACGAACCCGAGCGCTTACTTCTGCGCCACGACGCTGTAGAAAATTATTAATCGGAGAGAGTATTTCATTGCAACGGTTTCTTTTAACTGTCGATTTTCTCGACAACGACTGAGAAGTGCATCTTGGTGCTTTGCCACATTACACCTCTGGCCATGAGCTTTTATTATGCGCACTATGAATCGAATCTGAATTTCACAATTGGCGGCCTCCCCTTGTTAGTACTACTTAAACCTAACTAACCTAAGAATATCAAATGGTTCAAATGGCTCTGAGCACTATGGGACTCAACATCTGTGGTCATCAGTCCCCTAGAACTTAGAACTACTTAAAGTTAACTAACCTAAGTACATCACACACATCCATGCCCGAGGCAGGGTTCGAACCTGCGACCGTAGCAGTCACGCGGTTCCGGACTAAGCGCCTTCACCGCGAGACCACCGCGGCCGGCCCTAAGGATATCACACACATCCATGCCCGAGGCAGGGTTCGAACCTGCGACCGTAGCAGCAGCACGGTTCCGGACTGAAGCGCCTTGAACCGCTCGGCCACAGCGGCCAGCTCCATCTTTAATTTTCGTGAATGATGCTGTCAGACCTATTGTTGATCGTCATCGATGTGTTGTGTAGAAATGTGGCCACATTGTAGTGTTACTCACGGTTCCGGTCGACGTTGTCCAAGACTCGAGCATTGGTGCAGGTGGTCCCACTCGCTGATTTCAAACAAATCTCGGCCCCTTCCACTACTGTTCCAAACTTGCAGACGCACCTTTCATCGGAGCAGGAGCAAACTCGGCGGTCGTCTGTGAAGATGGAAACCTGTTAATTGGCTGACTAGCCGCAACAATTCCTTAATAACTAACGCTAAACTGAATTACACGGTGCGTAGGAACTACAAGGCACAGTCCTGCCGCTTAACTCGATGCGGCCTACTCTGCCCCAGGCATTGTCCTAATTAGACCAATGGGCATCTTCCGGCTCTACCGGTCTTGAATGTTCTTTGGAAAAAAACATCTTCCTTAATTATTTATTTAACCTATGGTATAAATGAAAACTTACAATATTTTTACCGACCTACCGACTCAGCAGCATTGGTGGCAGAACAACTGAGAGAAAATTTGGAATACATTTCACATAAATTTTCTCAGCATGCTTTAGTCTTAGGTGGAGATTTCAATTTACCAGATGCAGACTGGGACACTCAGATGTTTACGACGGGTGGTAGGGACAGAGCATCGAGTGACATTATACTGAGTGCACTATCCGAAAATTACCTCGAGCAATTAAACAGAGAACCGACTCGTGGAGATAATATCTTGGACCTACTGATAACAAACAGACCCGAACATTTCGACTCTGTATGTGCAGAACAGGGAATCAGTGATCGCAGCATCCCTGAATATGGAAGTTAATAGGAATATAAAAAAAGGGAGGAAGGTTTATCTGTTTAGCAAGAGTAATAGAAGGCAGATTTCCGACTACCTAACAGATCAAAACGAAAATTTCTGTTCCGACACTGACAATGTTGAGTGTTTATGGAAAAAGTCCAAGGCAATCGTAAAATGGGTTTTAGACACGTACGTGCCGAGTGAAACTGTGAGACACGGGAAACACCCACCGTCGTACAACAACAAAGTTAGGAAACTACTGCGAAAGCAAAGAGAGCTTCACTCCAAGTTTAAACGCAGCCAAAACCTCTCAGACAAACAGAAGCTAAACGATGCCAAAGTTAGCGTAAGAAGGGCTATGCGTGAAGCGTTCAGTGAATTCGAAAGTAAAATTCCATGTACCGACTTGACAGAAAATCCTAGGAAGTTCTGGTCTTACGTTAAATCAGTAAGTGGCTCAAAACAGCATATCCAGACACTCCGAGATGATGATGGCACTGAAACAGAGGATGACACGCGTAAAGCTGAAATACTAAACACCTTTTTCCAAAGCTTTTTCACAGAGGTAGACCGCACTGCAGTTCCTTCTCTAAATCCTCGCACAAACGAAAAATGGCTTTCATCGAAATAAGTCTCCAAGGAACAGAAAAGAAAATGGAATCACTCAACAGAGGAAAGTCCACTGGATCTGACGGGATACCAATTCGTTTCTACACAGAGTACGTGAAAGAACTTGCCCCCCTTCTAACAGCCGTGTACCGCAAGTCTCTACAGGAACGGAAGGTTCCAAATGATTGGAAAAGAGCACAGGTAGTCCCAGTCTTCAAGAAGGGTTGTCGAGCACATGCGCAAAGCTATAGACCTATATCTCTGACGTCGATCTGCTGTAGAATTTTAGAACATGTGTTTTGCTCGAGTATCATGTCGTTTTTGGAATCCCAGAATCTACTCTGTAGGAATCAACATGGATTCCGGAAACAGCGATCGTGTGAGACCCAACTCACTTTATTTGTTCATGAGACCCAGAAAATATTAGATGCAGGCTCCCAGGTAGATGCTATTTTTCTTGACTTCCGGAAGGCGTTCGATACAGTTCCGCACTGTTGCCTGATAAACAAAGTAAGAGCCTACGGAATATCAGACCAGTTGTTTGGCTGGATTGAAGAGTTTTTAGCAAACAGAACACATCATGTTGTTATCAATGGAGAGACGTCTACAGACGTTGAAGTAACCTCTGGCGTGCCACAGTGGAGTGTTATGGGACCATTGCTTTTCACAATATATATAAATGACCTAGTAGATAGTGTCGGAAGTTCCATGCGGCTATTCTCGGATGATGCTGCAGTATACAGAGAAGTTGCAGCATTAGAAAATTGTAGCGAAATGCAGGAAGATCTGCAGCGGATAGGCACTTGGTGCAGGGAGTGGCAACTGACCTTTAACATAGACAAATGTATGGTATTGCGAGTACATAGAAAGAAGGATCCTTTATTGTATGATTATACGATAGCGGAACAAACGCTGGTAGCAGTTACTTCTGTAAAATATCTGGGAGTATGAATACGGAACGATTTGAAGTGGAATGGTCATATAAAATTAACAGTTGGCAAGGCGGGTACCAGGCTGAGATGCATTGGGAGAGCCCTTAGAAAATGTAGTGCATCAACAATGGAGGTGCCTCACAAAACACTCGTTCGACCTATACTTGAGTATTGCTCATCAGTGTGGGATCCGTACCAGATCGGGTTGTCAGAGGAGATAGAGAAGATCCAAAGAAGAGCGGCGCGTTTCGTCACAGGTTTATTTGCAAACCGTGATAGCGTTACGGAGATGTTTAACAAACTCAAGTGGCAGACTCTGCAAGAGAGGCGCTCTGCATCGCGGTGTAGCTTGCTCGCCAGGTTTCGAGACCGTGTGTTTCTGGATGAGGTATACCTCCCGAGGAGATCACGAATGTAAAATTAGAGAGATTAGAGCGCGCACGGAGGCTTTCAGACAGTCGTTCTTCCCGCGAACCATACGCGACTGGAACAGGAAAGGGAGGTAATGACAGTGGCACGTAAAGTGCCCTCCGCCACACACCGTTGAGTGGCTTGCGGAGTATAAATGTAGATGTAGATGCAGAATTAGATTAAGTATAAAATAATTATTTAGACACGAGAGATGTAAAACAGAAACCTGTAATGTGTAAGATCGGAACGTAGAGTGAAAATATAAAGAGTAAAAGTTTAACGTATTCATTAGTTGATATGTAACTAGTGAGCTTGATTTACAACTGTTTCTACCTTCTGAAACATCATTTCATTATCTCTAGGGGGTCTGTTACACAGTGTTGCATCCATAAAACTTCCTTCAAAAATGAATAACGCCCAAATTAGCAAAATGCAGTCTGACTGTTCTCACTTGTGGTTTTACAGAGACCCATACTTAGACATCACAAACAGAACATTATGTTAATTTGATAGCTTGTAAATTAAAAAGATAAGCACTCAAATCTCTCTATTTTCACGTATAAAGTTTTATTTCGTCGAAATGTTCTTAAAACGCCACACCACCACTAAGTGATTAAAACGTTGAGTACCCATTGTCTTCAAGTTCTTGAACAGACATATAATCTGATACGAAAATAATTTACTAAATGCAAAAGGTTGTTTGTTGCTAGCACCTACCACGAGCAGAAATTGTATTTCTTTTATTGAAAAAGTGACTTGGATTGGGTACAATAACGTTTAGCGTAAGTACTTCCACGCTTGCTCTCTTCTATGTAACAAAACTTATGCTTCAGTTACTTAGATTTACTAAAGATGCACATTTGAAGCAATGATATGAGATTAGCACTAACTTTATTACTTCTTTTCAATATTTATGGAAGCCTTACACAGTTCAACTGTTTAATACACAAATATCTGCTGCTCTTAGAATAGTCATACAAAGATCGACTCCTTAACACACGTTTGAAAATGTATGAAGTGCAAGATGTATAGGGGGAATCAAGTCCCGACCTCCTACAGTCGACCAAGAAATAAATTAAGTTAACGAACAAATCAAGATCTACATCCACACGATTACGCTGCAATTCAAAATTAAGTACCTGGCGTACGGTTCATCGAACCACCTTTAAGCTACTTCTCTACCGTTCCTCGCTTGAAAAACGCGTGGGGAAAACGAGCCCTTAAATCATTCCGTGCTGTCTCTGATTTATCATATTTCATTACGATGTTCATTTCTTCCTTATTACGTGGGTGCCAACAAGATATTTTAATGCTCTGGGGAGAAAGTTGGTGGTCCAAATTTCTTGAGAAGATCTTGCAGCAGCGAAGATCCCCTTTGTTTTATGACTGCCACACCATTTCTTGTAACATGCACGTGGCAGTCTCTCCGCTATTTCGCTATAATACGAAACAAACTGCCCTTATCTGAAGTTTCTCGATGTCCTTCGTCAGTCCTATCTGATGAGGATATTACACTCACCAGAGAAGGGCGGACTAGTGCGGTGTAAGCAATCTCTTTAGTAGACCAGTTACATTTTCTAACTGTGCATTGTCTACTGGCTCGCAACCACAACAGTAAAAACATTCTAGCTGAAGCCGGCACGGTAGCTCAGCGTGTTCGGTCAGAGGGTTAGCTGCCCTCTGTAATAAAAAAAACTGAGTTAATCGAGCAACAACGAACATAAACGGATGTCTCACGACGTCCGCACCGAGCAAATACAACGAACGAAAACGATAAAAAAAAAAAAAAAAAAAAAAAAAAAAAAAAAAAAAAAAAAAAAGCTGCTTGAAAGACTCCACCACTCTCGTTTTTAAAACTAAACCGTACAAGTAAGACCACCGACGCCCTCGTTATTCATTGACTGAGCAAAATTCGCTCGAAAGAGTACAGCAACTACCAAAGTTCGGCCGATGTAGCAGCGGAAATCGATGACTGTACTACGGAAACAAAACCGAAAGTGCGTGGTAGCAATCGACGTGTATGTAAATGAAAGATGGCTGATTAAAGAAGACATCTTTCATCTCCTTGACCTCCTCGGAGAACGCACTTATGTACAGTTTTTACACTGCAGCAGTTGCATGACGTTTTCTGAACACAGTTCAGTTAACAAAAAAAACCTCTCATCTTCCATGACAACATCTGATTCTTTAAATTTGGCGCTGTTCTTCGATAATAGGTCTGACCTGGTGAGATAATTGTATCTCTAAACACAACTTTCAGATGATGTTGTCCAAAAATGTTCCTCCGGCTGCGCTAATGCTCTGATGACCCGTAGTAGTTGTAGCTTTTCTCTGCTACCCTGATCGGTGATAGCCTCAATGTTAGTCTGCCTCGCTCAATAGGAAGTTGCAAGTTACTGTAAATTCGCTCGTGCTGCTGATGACCTGGTGAAGCGATTTCCGACCGTAAGTAAGTCAGGGTTGCTGGACTGCGTTACATTTCGTAATTCTTTTGATAGTGTTCATAGTCAGATTGAGCTGAACGTCATTCAGCTTGGTTAGGTGACTATTTAAGCCATACAGGAGTAGACGAGCCCGAGCTAATTGGTTTGTACAGGTCGGGGAGAATATTTTCTATATAATATTGTCACGGCCTAACCGTACTCAGGTCCCAATTTGAATGCAAGGTGGTAAATGAAATACACTACTTAACAATGAAAGCACTTTTGTTAAGAACACTAACGTACAACCAGAACAGAACTGACTTCCCGAATGGAGAATGCAGCTATTTATATAAACAGCGAATATTACACAGTGCTAGTATTTATACAAACATCACATTTTCCACATTATACAAACATTACAAACAAAAAATATACTAGTGTGCAGAACTTAAGAGTGAAAGTAGCTTTTGCATGAAGTGTCACTGCCAAGCAACATATATCCATGAAACGTGGACCACGCAAGTTGTGGGTCATTGCTAGAAGAGGTGGAAAAAGTGCTGACATCAGCATCAGCACTTTCTTGTCTGTGGTAACACGTTACAGCAGATATAATTACGGATGTTGTGAACAATAGACTTCTACATCTACATCTACATTTATACTCCGCAAGCCACCCAACGGTGTGTGGCGGAGGGCACTTTACGTGCCACTGTCATTACCCCCCTTTTCTGTTCCAATCGCGTATGGTTCGCGGGAAGAACGACTGTCGGAAAGCCTCTCTGATAATAATGCGTTATGGTTTTTACATAGTATATTGAATCCTCTAAGTCATATTCAGCCTCCTCTATACCTAACCAACCACAATAACATTATCATTGAAAACTGCGTGCTCATCATTTAAGAAAACATCAGTTTCTATTTCATTCTCACGGCCAATTTCAATAAGAACATTGTCCTCATTGCTAGACAACTCCACTCGTAATATAACATCTCCATAATTCCTTACTACACAAGACAGCATCCATATTACATATTCTGTCTCTTTTGTCTCCTGCGCCATTTATTTATCATTCTATCACATCTTTGTCTGGCCATCTTGTAATTACCAGCCCCCCTGTGTACCTTAAGTGAGACACCACTCAATTTTCCAACTGCTCACTCTATCTGTTTACATGTGGAAACTTCTTAATTCTGATACCATGCCTATCATTCCTTCTCTGTTGTAAGTCTTCTCTTGGCAAAATTTCTGGTATCGCCCTGAGGCTTACTCCTCGAATCAATTTCCTGACTCTTCAGCCCATTTCTTTCCCCTCTCCGTCTGTGATTGTTGTATACATTAAAGTTATTACAATTTTTCCTTCCCAGATGCCTTACAGTCTCCGTCTGCTCTGTATATCTGGGCCTGTAACATACGGTCTAGTCCACATTCTATACAAAATTGAGGATTTCTTTCATGTAGAATATTTTGCGCTATAGATAAGATACCATTCCAAGTATTTTTTTAAACTTCCCTTTAAAGTCTATCAACACCCAAATGCCAGTCTAAATGATTTAACTTATTTAATTCAGTGTCTTGAAAAGAGGATATAAGATGAACATCAACAAAAGCAAAACGAAGATAATGGAATGTAGTCGAATTAAGTCGGGTGATGCTCAGGGAATTGGATTAGGAAATGAGACACTTAAAGTAGTAAAGGAGTTTTGCTATTTGGGGAGCAAAATAACTGATGATGGTCGAAGTAGAGAGGATATAAAATGTAGACTGGCAATGGCAAGGAAGGCGTTTCTGAAGAAGAGAAATTTATTAACATCGAGTATAGATTTAAGTGTCAGGAAGTCATTTCTGAAAGTATTTGTATGGAGTGTAGCCACGTATGGAAATGAAACATGGACGATAAATAGTTTGGACAAGAAGAGAATAGAAGCTTTCGAAATGTGGTGCTATAGAAGAATGCTGAAGATTAGATGGGTAGATCACATAACTAATGAGGAAGTATTGAATAGGATTGCGGAGAAGAGAAGTTTGTGGCACAACTTGACTGGAAGAAGGGATCGGTTGGTAGGACATGTTCTGAGGCATCAAGGAATCACCAATTTAGTATTGGAGGGCAGCGTAGAGGGTAAAAATCGTAGAGGGAGACCAAGAGATGACTACACTAAGCAGATTCAGAAGGATGTAGGTTGCAGTGGGTTCTGGGAGATGAAGAAGCTTGCACAGGATAGAGTAGCATGGAGAGCTGCATCAAACCAGTCTCAGGACTGAAGACGACAACAACAACACACAACAATTCATTAACATACAATTCTTTCAAACTTTCTCTCCAACGTGTTGCACTCTTAATTTCTTTGATCGTCCCCAGTATTTACTTAAAAACAATAAAGAGTTGGATCTAATTCTTGCTGGAATCGGCGAAATACCGCGAGTAATGAGGATTATGGGCAAGGGGACTACATTCGTAGTTTGTGGACAAGTTGAGGTTCTGGGTTTGACAAGAGGCGTCCTACATGTTCCCTTGCAGTAACAATTAACCCCGTGTCAATATGGCTTACTGGTCAGAGCACCAGCATAATAAACAGGAAACCTGGGTTCGAATCCAAATCCAGAACAAATTTTCAACTTTCCCCATTGATTTCAGTCAATGATCTCTCGCAGCTAATGCCTGTAATTCCTTTGTGTAGTAATAATGTTTCAAAGGCTTTAAATTAACAAAAATGCTCAGTATTCTGCTTATCAACAGTCTGACTCTCCCACTCAGTTTTAACAAACTTTATTTTGTCAGTGTGACTCATACTGTTACAAAACTTTCTTTACATGCATCCGAGAAATCCATACCATGGGTTTTATTTTCCCCAGTAAATGCACTACCTTGATGCCTGTACCCCAAAGGATAACACAACAACAAATTTCCATTTCCTGCTGCTACTTTATTGAAGTTTCACTCACGTTTATTTTTTATTGTAATAACTTTTTGTTGTAATGAGTCCCTTCTGATTTTCAGAAGTTCTCAAATTCATAAATTTTGTTTTTGCCTCCGTTTCCACTTTAGCTGTTTCATTTACTGCTACACCTACTTTATCAGTAAGGCGGCATGGATGATGTCGTGGACCCCTGACAGTGCAATCCCTGGTTTCCCTTATTTTATCGTGATGAACATTTATCCCTATCTAGGTGGGTGCCAATAAAATGTTTGTGCAGTCAGAGGAGAAAACTTGTGATTGAACTTTTATGAGAAGATCCCGTCGCAACGGAAAACGCCTTTGTTTTAATGATTGCCACTCCAATTCACGTATCATATCTGTGGCACTACCTCCCATACTTCGCAATAGTACAAAACGAGCTGCCCTTCTTTGTACTTTTTCGATGTCATCCGCCAGTCCCACCTGAATCCGATCCCACACCGCACAGCAATACTCAAGAATAGGGTGGACAAGCGTGGTGTATGCAGTCTCTTTAGTAGACCTGTTGCATCTTCTAAGTGTTCTGACAATGAATCGCTATCTTTGGTTTGCTCTACTCACAACATTATCTATGTGGTCGTTCCAATTTAGGTTATTCGTAATTGTAATACCTAAGAATTTAGTTGAATTTAAAGCCTTCAGATCTGTGTCACTTATCGAGTAATCGAAATTTAGTGGATTTCTTATAGTACTCATGTAAATCACTTCCCACATTTCTTTATTCAGGCTGAATTGTCACTTTTCGCTCCATACAGGTACCTTATTTAAATCATTTTGCAATTCGTGTTGGTCATCTGATGACTTTTCAAGACGGTAAATGACACCATCGTCTGCAAACAATCAAAGACGGCTACTCAGATTGTCTCCTATGTTGTTAATATAGATCAGGGTCAACAGACGGCCTATAACACTTCCTTGGGGAACGCCGGATGTTACTTTTGTGTTACTCGATGACTTTCGATCTATTACTACGAACTGCGACATTTCCGACTGGAAATCACGAATCTAGTCACACAACTGAGGCGATATTCCATAGGCACGCAGTTTGGTTAGAAGTTGTTTGTAAGGAACGGTGTCGAAAACCTTCTGGAAATCAACAAATATGGAATCAATTTAACATCCTCTGTCGGTAGCACTCATTACTTCATGAGTATAAAGAGCTAGTTGTGTTTCGGTAGGACGATATTTTCTGAATCCGTGCTGATTATGTGTCAGTAAATGGTTTTCTTCCAGGTACTTCATAATGTTCCAATACAGCATATGTTCCAAAACCCTACGGCAAATCGACGTTAGTGATGTGGGCCTGTAATTCGGCTGATTACTCCTACTTCCCTTTTTGGGAATTAGTGTGACTTGAGCAATTTTCCAGTCTTTAGGTACGGATGTTTCTGTGAGCGAGTGGTTGTATATAATTTCTAAATATGGAGCTATTGTTTCAGCATACTCTGAGAGAAACCTGATTGGTACACAATCTCGACCAGAGGTCTTCACCGAGGATATGAACTTTTATGTTTCCCATCTTGGCAGTTGTTCTTGATTGGAATTCAGGTATATTTACTTCGTCTTATTTGGTGAAGAAGTTTCGGAAAACCGTATTTAATAGCTCTGCTTTAGTGGCACTATCATCAGTGACTTCACCGTTAATATCGCGTAGTGAGGGTATTGATTGCGTGTTCCCACTGGTGTGGTTTCAGCATGACCAGAATCTCTTTGGGTTTTCTGCCAGATTTTCATCGTGGAAATTTTTGGAAGCATCTCGCATTGAAGGACGTGCTATATTTCGACCTTCTGTGAAACTTTTTCAGCCTTGGGGATTTTGCGTTCTTTTAAATTTGACATGTTTCCTTCGCTGCCTCTTCAACAGCGACCTGACCCGTTTTGTGTACCACAGGGGTCAGTACCTTCACTTATTAATCCATGTGGCATATATCCCTCAAGTGCTGTCGATACTATCTCTTTGAAATCCTTCCACAACTTTTCTACTCTTACATTATCAAATCGGAAGGGGTGTAGGCTGTCTCTTCAAAAGGCGTTAAATCTATATGATTTGCGTTTCTTTTCCACGAACCTACTACATTGTCATAACAGGCGGAGAGGTGGTACACCGACGTGGCGCGTCCAAGGTGGCGGATAGGGGGGTCCTGACTGGCTCGCCGGCGTACTTGAGTGAAATAAAGTAGCTCTCGCGGGCCAAATACACAACATCAAGAAATTCACTAGAGTCTGTTCTGGTATCCAACGCCTAGTGGTCAGCGTCTGTTCACCTAGTTGGTGCGGCTGTTAAATGTGGCTTGATCTCAACAATCAAGTCTGCAGTCATTGCTTGAAGTGATCATGATGGAACAAAAGGAAATAAATCCACTACTTGAGGCCCCAGTCAAGGCACTGGATTTTCCTGGTCATCGAATTCTGAGGGACCAGGAACACCATGAGGAAAACAATCGGAGCTTTTCAAAATCTCTTCGCAAATACTACATTGGCACTCTCAGTACAAATACGCTCTTCAAACTTGGAAAACTAAAACAACTCACAGACATACTAGAAAAATTTCATATCAAAATTCTTACCATTCAAGAGGCGCGCTTCAGAGATGAAAACCATTACAAAACAGAAAATTAGAGGATCTACAAAGGGAAGCCTGCTGTCAGAAGAGGCATACCATCATTGTTTGGTACAAGATTTGCTGTACATAAATCAGACATGGATAACATCATCGACTTCAGTTCCATATCAGAACGTATTTCCACACTCTCCTTCAAATCAGTTAATAACGCATGCACCAACAAATGACCGTAATAGAAAAACTCCTGAAGAAGTTGAAAGCTTCTGGGAAGACATGGAAGAAGCAATTAACATCATCCCAGAAAGACTCGTGAAAATTGTAATGGGTGATTTTAATGCGCAATCAGGTAAAGAAAGGAAGTACAAAAAATCATAGGCCCGCACTCAGCACACGATCGTACAAACAAAAATGGAGAACACCTCATAAAAAATTGTCAAAATTTCAACTTCAAAGTTATGTTCACCCACCACAGTGTGGACAGAATTCCAGATTGATCCTGTGGCCATTTCCACCAAATGTACGTGGAAAATTCTAAATGTCAGAAGACGTAAGAGATTTTTCGAGTCTGATTATTATTTACTACAAGTTAAGATTGGAGAATCCCAAGACAGAAAAAAAGCACCAAACAAAATAGTCTAACCTGATCCGGGATACTTGAAGATAGACAGGGACACAGTTGTTGAAGAGATTAATAGGCACTCAACAGACACTTGGACAGACTTTGCGAAAACAATTCAGAAGGCAATGTGAAGGGGGCAACCTCTTAGGAAACGAGAACGTAGATGGTGGAACGCGAATTTTGATCTAGCCATTGAAAGAAATACACAGGCATCGAAGAAATTCAGCAGTAACAGAATATCAGAAACATGGAAGGAATTTTACGAGACAGAACCAATCAACAAAGGAAATCAGAATAGAAAAACGGGCATATGACAACAAAACGTTGAAAGAAATAGACGAAGATTTCAACAGAAATAACACTAGAAATTTTTACAAAACATTGAAAGAAAATATGAAGGGTTATCAACCTCATGGCCTCTGCTTCCGAACAGATGAATCCCTCGAAATGAACACGAAATTAAATTACAAAATCCTAAAACAGTACTTTGATGAAATTCTGAATTACAAGAAACCCACAGAAAAATTAACCCTCCAAAAGCCCATAGCCAACTCAGATTCTGATCCACCCACAACAGAAGAGATAGAGAGAACCATCAAACAAATGTAAAATAACCGAGCAGCAGGAGAAGATCGTATTATTGACGAGATCTGCAAGTTCCAAGATGAAAACATCACCAAGCAAATTTTTAAGATTATCTCAGAAATTTTGGTCACAGAGAAGTTGCCAGAGGAATGGAAATGTGCTTTGATCCATCCCTTCCATGAAAAGGGTGATAAGTCAGATCCAAATAATTAAATATTTGAAATGGCTCTGAAAACTATGGGACTAAACATCTTAGGCCATCAGTCCCCTAGAACTTAGAACTACTCAAACCTAACTAACCTAAGGACACCACACACATCCATGCCCGAGGCAGGATTCGAACCTGCGAGCGTAGCAGTCGCGCGCTTGCACACTGAAGCGCCTAGAACCGCTCTTCCACACAGGCCGGCTCCAAATAATTACGGTTTTGTTTCTAGTACCAGTCACATACAAAATGCTCTAAAAGATGTTATTAAAGAGACTAGAACCAGAAGCAGATCCGCAAATAGGGGAATACCAGGCAGGCTTCAGAACAGGGAGATCAGGCATAGAACAGATCTGGAACTTGAGGACATTTTTCGAAGTCAGACAGACAAGAAACGCTGTAGTTACCTTTGTTGACTTTAAAAAAGCATACGACTCCATAGACCGACAAACGCTCTTTGACATAGTGGAAGAATATGGCATCGACTGAAATACCAGGGAAATTATACAACAGACACTCACAGAAATTTCGGAACCCTTCCTGATAGACACAGGTGTCCGACAAGGAGATGGGCTTTCACCAGGCCTGTTTAACATAGTCTTAGACAAAATTGTCAAACAGTGGGAAGAATATGTTAAAGGAATACAGCTAGGAAGAACACGTGAGACAAGAACAATCATAAAATGTCTGGCATTTGCAAACGACGTAGCCATACTTAGTAATAACACACAGGAGGCAAAGGATGCACTGGAACACATGCATGAAATAGCTGCCAAAACAGGTCGACAGATATCGTACGAGAAGACTCAATGCATGGAACGACAAACCAACGATGTACACATCATGCAAACGATGTATGGATAAGTAAAAAGAGTTGAAAAATTTAAATATTTAAGAGAATACATACAAATAGGAGGATCAAACAAGGCATCCAACATAGAATGAACAGAAAGACTCCAGAAAGCATACAGACTTACATGGTCACACTATAATCAGAAAAGCATGTCAAGACAGGCCAAAATTAGACACTACAAAACAGTTGTATAACCGGAAGCACTATATGCGTCAGAAACGATTACAATTGGAGCATCAGGCGTTATAGAGACAGAAAAAATAGAACCCAAAATTCTCAGGAAGATATTCGGACCAATACACAAAGATGGCATACGGATGAAATGAAGTATAACCAACACACTGACAGACTCACAGACTTGATCAGAAAACGCCTGTTTTATGGTCGCTAATCCCTGTATTCGTCACGATACTCACTATTTGTCCAGGATTATTTTTTGGTAAGAGGACAAGTATGCTTTCGCAACCATTTACGCTTCGAGTGGGCTCATGAAATAATTGTTCAAAATAATTTTCTGAGAAAGTATTCAGTACACTTTCGGATGACGTTTTATGCCTGCCGCTGGCTTTAAACGTATAATTTTTCCAGCATATCGATGATAGGTTGAAGTCACTACCAAGTATAATTGTGTGAGTGGGGTATCTATTTGAAATGAGACTCAACTTCTCTTTGAACTGTTCAGCAACTATGTCTTCTGAGTCGGGGGACCGGTAAACCAATCCAATTAATAGTTTAGTCCGATTGTCAAGTATAACCTCTACTCATACTATTTCGCATGTACTATCTCCTTCAGTTTCACTACAAGGCAACCGACTTCTGACAGCATACATACTCCACCACCAACTATATTTAATCTATCGTTTCTGAACACTGTTGAATCGTTTGAAAAATTTCTGCTGAACTTATTTCCGGCTTCAGCCAGCTTTCTGTGCCTATAACTATTTGAGCTTCAGTGCTTTCTATTAGGGCTTGGAGCTCTGGTTCTTTCCCAACACAGCTACGACAATTTACATAAACAATACCGATCGTTTCTACAACTACCTTACTGTGTTTTACCTGCCCCCTTTCAGACGGACTCCCTTTCTGTGGTTCTTTGAGACTCTGTAACCTAAGAAAACCCGCCCAGTACCATCCACACAGCCCCCGCTACCCGTGTAGCTGCCTCCTGTGTGTAGTGGTCTCCTGTCCTATTAAGCGGAACCCGAAAATCCACTACCCGACGGCGCAAGTCAAGGAATCTACAGCCCACACGGTCACAGAACCGCCTTAGCCTCTGCTTCAGAGGCTCCCCACTCGGCTCTGCACCGAAGGACCACAGTCGGTTCTATCGACGATTATGGAAATGGTCAGCTCCGTCTAAATCTCGCAAGCAAGACTGGCAGTCTTTACCATTTCCGCTAGCCGCCCGAAACCAGAGAGAAGCTCCTCTCATCCAAAGCGACACATGTCATTGGTACTGACATGAGCCACCACCTGCAGTTGGCTGCACCCTGCACTCTTCATGGTGGCCGGAAGCACCTTTTCCACATCTTGAATAACTCTCTCCGGTATGCCCATGCAGTGCACACTGCCTTCCTTCCACTCCTTGGCAGCCATGTTCCTAAGGGGCCCCATTAAGTGCCTAACGTTGGAGGTCCCAATTGTCAGGCCAGAAAAAGGAAGACAGGTTAATACAAGAAGATATTACGAAGACAATCCTTTTGCATTGAGGAAAGAGTATTATTATGTATACATCACTGTGCGTCATTACTAAACAAAACAAATAAGAAGTGGCAGTTAATGTATGGCCATTTGACGTACTTAGGATACCAAATCCAGGAGCATGTATATTAGGACATCCAGAAACAATAAATATAAAGTGATTATATCCCCATTATGATTTTAAAAACTTTCATTATTGAAGGAACGAAGTAACGACACAGAAACAAAATAATTTTAACTAAGAATAATATAACCATTTTTTTAATAATTTCAGATAAGTGTATTGTGATTCTACAAAAATGTTTAAGAGATGATTCATAGTGATTATGTAAATACACTCCTGGAAATTGAAATAAGAACACCGTGAATTCATTGTCCCAGGAAGGGGAAACTTTATTGACACATTCCTGGGGTCAGATACATCACATGATCACACTGACAGAACCACACGCACATAGACACAGGCAACAGAGCATGCACAATGTCGGCACTAGTACAGTGTATATCCACCTATTGCAGCAATGCAGGCTGCTATTCTCCCATGGAGACGATCGTAGAGATGCTGGATGTAGTCCTGTGGAACGGCTTGCCATGCCATTTCCACCTGGCGCCTCAGTTGGACCAGCGTTCGTGCTGGACGTGCAGACCGCGTGAGACGACGCTTCATCCAGTCCCAAACATGCTCAATGGGGGACAGATCCGGAGATCTTGCTGGTGAGGGTAGTTGACTTACACCTTCTAGAGCACGTTGGGTGGCACGGGATACATGTGGACGTGCATTGTCCTGTTGGAACAGCAAGTTCCCTTGCCGGTCTAGGAATGGTAGAACGATGGGTTCGATGACGGTTTGGATGTACCGTGCACTATTCAGTGTCCCCTCGACGATCACCAGAGGTGTACGGCCAGTGTAGGAGATCGCTCCCCACACCATGATGCCGGGTGTTGGCCCTGTGTGCCTCGGTCGTATGCAGTCCTGAGTGTGGCTCTCACCTGCACGGCGCCAAACACGCATACGACCATCATTGGCACCAAGGCAGAAGCGACTCTCATCGCTGAAGACGACACGTCTCCATTCGTCCCTCCATTCACGCCTGTCGTGACACCACTGGAGGCGGGCTGCACGAAGTTGGGGCGTGAGCGGAAGACGTCCTAACGGTGTGCGGGACCGTAGCCAAGCTTCATGGAGACGGTTGCGAATGGTCCTCGCCGATACCCCAGGAGCAACAGTGTCCCTAATTTGCTGGGAAGTGGCGGTGTGGTCCCCTACGGCACTGCGTAGGATCCTACGGTCTTGGCGTGCATCCGTGCGTGGCTGCGGTCCGGTCCCAGGTCGACGGGCACGTGCACCTTCCGCCGACCACTGGCGACAACATCGATGTACTGTGGAGACCTCACGCCCCACGTGTTGAGCAATTCGGCGGTACGTCCACCCGGCCTCGCGCATGCCCACTATACGCCCTCGCTCAAAGTCCGTCAACTGCACATACGGTTCACGTCCACGCTGTGGCGGCGTGCTACCAGTGTTTAAGACTGTGATGGAGCTCCGTATGCCACGGCAAACTGGCTGACACTGACGGCGGCGGTGCACAAATGCTGCGCAGCTAGCGCCATTCGACGGCCAACACCGCGGTTCCTGGTGTGCCCGCTGTGCCGTGCGTGTGATCATTGCTTGTACAGCCCTCTCCCAGTGTCCGGAGCAAGTATGGTGGGTCTGACACACCGGTGTCAATGTGTTCTTTGTTCCATTTCCAGGAGTGTATATGTGTTTTGTTTCAGTAACATGATTTTTAGCCTTATTAAGGAAAGTTAAAACTAAAAAGCATGTTTTTAGTTTTATTAAGGAAAGCCCCTCCATGAACCATGGATCTTGTCGTTGGTGGGGAGGCTTGCGTGCCTCAGCGATACGGATAGCCTTACAAAAGGTGCAAGCACAACCGAGGGTTTCTGTTGAGAAGCCAGACAAACGTGTGGTTCCTGAAGAGGGGCAGTAGCCTTTTCAGTAATTGTAGGGGCAACAGTCTGCATGATTGACTGATTTGGCCTTGTAAAATTAACCAAAACGGGCTTTGCTATGTAAAATAGTCCCCCATTTGGATTTCTGGGCGGGGACTACTCAGGAGGACGTCGTTGTCAGGAGACCAAAAGTGGCGTTCTACGGATAGGAGGGTGGAATATCAGGTAATTTAATCGTGCAGGTAGGTTAGAAAATTTAAAAAGAGAAATTGTTATGTTAAAGTTGGATATAGTGGGAATTAGTGAAGTACGCTGACAGGAGGACCAGACTTCTGGTCAGGTAAATTCATGGTTATAAATACAAATTCAGGTAGGCGTAATGCAGGAGTAGGTTTATTGATGAATAAAAAAATAGGAGCGCGGGTAAGCTACTGCGAACAGCATAGTGAACCCATTATTGTAGCCAAGATAGATACAAAGTCCACCCCTACAAATGTAGTACAAGTTTATATGCCAACTAGCTCCGCAGACAACGAAGAGATTGAAGAAATGTATGATGAGATAAAACAAATTATTCAGATAGTGGAAGGAGACCAAAATTTAATAGTCATGGGGGACTGATATTCGATAGTAGGAAAAGGAAGAGAAGGAAAATTAATAGACGAATATGGAGTGGTGGTAAGGAACGAAAGAGGAAGCCGTCTTGTAGAATTTTGCACAGATCATAGCTTAATGGTAACTAACACTTACGAATCACAAAAGAAGGTTGTATACGTGGAAGACGTCTGGAGACACTGGAAGGTTTCAGACAACTTATGTAATGGTAAGATAGAGATTTAGGAACCATGATTTAAATTTTAAGGCATTTCCAGGGGCAGATGTAGATTCTGACCACAATCTATTCGTTATGAAGTGTAGATTAAAACTGAAGAAACTACAGAAAGGTGGCAATTTAAGGACGTGGGACGTCGATAAACTGAAAGAACCAGTGGTTGTAAAGAGTTTCAGAGAGAGCATTAGGGAACGATTGAGAAGAACAGGGGACAGAAATACTGTAGAGGAAGAATGGGTAGCTTTGAGAGATGAAATAGAGAAGGCAGGGGGGGGGGAGATCAAGTAGGTAAAAATACGAAAGGTAGTAGAAATCTTTGGGTAACAGATGAGGTAATGAATTTAGTTGATGAAAGGAGAAAATATAAAATTGCAGTAAATGAAGCAGGCGAAAAGGAATACAAACGTCTCAAAGATGAGATGGACAGCAAACGGAAAATGGCTAAGCATGGATGGCTAGAGGATAGATGTAAGGATGTAGAGGCACATATCATTAGGGTAGGATAGATACTGCCTACAGGAAAACTGAAGAGACCTTTGGAGAAAAGAGAACCACTTGTATGAGTATCATGAGCTCAGATGGAAAACCAGTTGTAAGCCAAGAAGGGAAAGAAGAAAGTTGGGTGTGTATAGAGGGTCTTTACAAGGTCGATGTACTTCATGGCAGTACTATGGAAATGGAAGAGGACGTAGGTGAAGATGAAATAGGAGATATGATACTGTGTGAAGAATCTGACCGAACACTGAAAGTCCTAAGTCGAAACAACGCCCTGGTAGTAGACAACATTCCATTAGAACTTGGTATTCAGTCACTTCTCAACGCACATATCTGTCTCCACATATCTCTTCTGGCATCTGTTACGCTACTTTTACTCTGCCGTCCATCTTCGAGGTGGTTGCGCCTCAGTCAATGAGGACCAAAGACGTTTCGACGCTAGACATGGTTTGCAAATTTTGAATGGGAACAAAGCATACTTTTTTGTTTTATTTCGTTGCAGGGTGAGCTAGAGTAAAGGTGTTTTTTTCTTATGGTGTGTTATACTGTGCTATTAAAAGAGGTTGCATTTTAACTATGCTAAGAAGGGGACAGGGATAGCTGTGTATAAAAGCAGCAACGGTTTAGTAACTAAGAACTGTACCTAATTACAAAGCTCCATTCAAGCTTATCTTTTTGATCAAAAGTTAACTTTTTTCTACAATTAAATGTTTGTTAGCGATATTGGACTGGCAAGATTTTTAATGTACTAATGGTAAATGTGTAGCAAAGTGGGACTTGCGGTGAGGATGAAGTGGGACACGGTCTGAGCTACATGTACGAAGGTCACTCCAAAAGAAACGCACACTATTTTTGTAAAAATACAGTTTTCATTCTGCATGTGTGAAAGTTTTGCAGTGTGTAGATACATCCTTTCCACTTGTTTTCAAACTTAGTGCAACCTGTTCCCGTGAATGGCGCCGTCACAGCATGTCTTTAAGACGGCTGCTACACTTGACGTTCGTTAGAAGCAACGTGCTGTCATAGAATTCCTGTGCTGTGAAAATGAGGCAGTGGGGAAACATCCACAAGAGGTTAAAAAAGGTGTATGGAGATGAAGCTGTTGATCGCAGTACAGTTAGTCAGTGGGCACGCAGGTTACGTGATGAAAGCGGGCACGGCAATATTGAGGACTGTCCTCGCTGCGGCAGGCCTCGTACTGCACACACTCCAGACAATGAGCAGAGAGTTAACGAATTGGTGACTGCTGACAGACGCATCACAGTGAACGAGTTGTCACACTACATTGGGATAGGGGAAGGAAGTGTTTGAAGAATACTGAAAGTGTTGGCGTTAAAAATTGTTTGTGCCACGTGGGTTCCCAGGATGTTGACAGTGGCTCACAAAGAAACAAGAAAAACAGTATGCAGCGGGCACAGTACGAGAATGATGGAGATGAATTTCTTGGAAGAATTATGACAGGTGATGACATATGGCTCCATCATTTTTCACCAGAGACGAATAGGCGATCAATGGAGTGGCATCACGAAAATTCACCCAAGGAACAAAAAAAAAAAAAATTCAAAACAGCACCTTCTGCTGTAAAAGTTATGGCTACAGTGTCTCTCAATTCTGAAGGACTCTTGTTAGTGGACATCATGCCAAGTGGAACGACCATAAATTCTGATGCATATGTGATGACACTGAAGATACTTCAAGCTCGACTAAGTCATGTTCGACCACATCGGCAAAAGCAGGATGTTTTGCTGTTGCACGACAATGCACGGCCACATGTCAGTCAAAAAAAGACCATGAACGCGACCACAAAACTCGGATGGACAGAACTGAAACACCCTCCATACAGTCCTGACCTGGCTCCATGTGACTATCATCTCTTTGGGAAACTGAAAGACTCTCTTTGTGGAACAAGGTTTGAAGATGATCACTCCCCTGTGCACGCTGCCAAACAGTGACTGCAACAGGTTGGTCTAGAATTTTACCATGCAGGTATACAGGTGTTGGTTCCAAGATGGTGTAAGGCAGTTGAGAGGGATGTAAATTATGTGGAAAAATGAAAATATTATTCCTAAAGGATCTATCTACACACTGTAAAACTTTCAAACATGTAGAATAAAAGATGGATTTAAAAAACATAGTGTGCATTTCTTTTGGAGTGACCCTCGTATATTGTGGTATTTGATTCATCAGGGAGGTTTTATAACTTACTTGCTTATTCAAGTGTGCACTGTAGAGATGATTCCTGTGTGACTGCAATCGGAGGCACCACTTGCCTCATGTAACTGTAATTGCTTTGTTCTGTATAAAATGTTTGTGTTCTTGAGATCATATAACAAGCTTAAATATCATAACTTTATTTCGAATTCATTCTGTTCAAAAAACTGATAAAATGAAGTATAAAATTTTTCGAGATAGCCATAGTCAATAGCTGTGTGGCCTTGTACCAGTGCTTTATGTGAAGAAGTTGATTAAGTTTTCTCATTCACTCAATTCAGTAAGTATCTCGGTTAGAACTACTGTTGCTCAATACAAGGAGTCTTTTACGTTAACAAATCGTTTTCAGATCACGTAAGGTAAGTTTGTCTCCAAATCTTCAGAAGAACAACTATTTTGTCAGTTCAATCCTATATTCTGTGGTAGCATGGCTTTACCAGGAAACACCGACAAAATATGATAAATTTATGAATGAACGAACACGTGAACTAAGGTACATATCCACATAATCAGATGAAGGCTAAGCATTTATGGAAGTGAAACTTCGGTTTCGTGAAGATAATAAATGATCCATAGCAACATGTTTCATGCTAAAGAAGATTCAGTTGCATTTAATTATGTGTTCCTGTTACGAAACAAACATACTCAAGAATAGTCAGATTGCATTATATTATTCTGTTTGGGACTTGGTCATTTGGAAAAAGGGCCAACTTTTATTTGTTGCTTTGTGGCCACTGAAAGCAGCTGCGTTCGTTTACATGCACAACCTGTTTGTCATCACCATGTATCTGAACTACCACACAGAAATATTTAAAAAATAATTTCGTTTTTCTCGTTCATTTAATTTCTTTACTTAATGAACGACATCTGTCTGTCGAATTTTCGAATATTATGTGCATTACGCTGTACATAAAATATTAGGAGGGATGAAACCAAGTATTCCGATTTGCCCTAAACAATGGCAACAGTAAAATAGCTGTGAAATAGTAAGAAATGAATTATGGCAATAATGGGAAATAACTGTGGAAAGGAAGAATATCTTGAATAATACAATATTTTTGGATTGCTTCGTCGTAAAACAGTTTTCATTTGTTACTGATGTTCTAAAGGAAGCTGACCGCAGAAATGATTACACAATCAAGGTACTATGAAAATTACCAGTAAGATATACAGAATTATGGGGGGATTTTTGGAAGTTGTAGTACAATCAGCATCTTTTCGTTCTAATATTAATGTATACTAAAGAGTCTATGCTTTCATGAGATACATAGTCAGAAAGAATGACTAGAAAGAGTGAGGCTACTCTTTTTTTTGTAGATATTGTGTTCTTGTAGAAAATTTTTTCTGTTAATCTACTGGAAATTTTCTTGCACGGACTTGCAATATTTGTGCTGTGATTCGAGAGCTATCCCTCCCAATACTTATTTTCATTTTTTAAAATCATGTACGACCTATATGACTTTTAATATTTACTAAACTAGTGCTTTTGGTGTGTTTTGTTTGCATTCTTTGAAGAGGTGATTACTATTTGCAGTTCTTTGGCTATCATGATAAAATGGAGAATGTTGAAGTGTCTGCATAGAATGTTCCCTCAGACAAATGATTCCCTCTCCAAATATGTGTTTGCTCTGGGACTGAGGGTTACTAAACTAGAAACTGATATTGACGTTATACACTATAACCATTTAAATATAAATTGAAAAGTTAAGACGGGAATCAGAGATCATTTTAAGACATTAGGTGAGGTAACAGATAACTGTTATTAAACTGTGAGGTTTATTTTGTACATGACTGAGAAGTTGTATGAAGATTCAACTACTGAGAAAGCTAAGAGATAAAAGGTGGGTATAACAAAGATGAACCTGTTGCGGCTACAGGACAGTTAATCATCGAACATGAGCACAAATCTGGTGGGCCATTGCCAGCCAGCAACAGTTGCATTTCGTAAGGGGCTGGTGATGCCTGAACCTGCTGAGCACATAGTATATATTATAGCAGAATTAAGAGCTATATCTGAGTCAAAATTATTTACTGCAAATATCCAGCCTGGTTTTTGTGTTGATGAAGTTGTGCAGAAATTGGATACATTACATTTAGATCCTCTCAGGTATATTTTGCACAGGGATTTATGAATGCTATGCCATTGAGGGAAAAGGCTTCGATGAACGTCATTCCTTTTCTAAAAGCTAATAATTTTCTACTTATGTTGGGAGATGATTATGAAACAATGTCTGATTTTCTTTATTGAGATAATGCCAGAAGAACTGAAACCTCTAAATGCATGGAAATTAGTGAGGTTCTCATGAGAGTGTTTCAGCAGGTACTAAATCATGCTTTACTTTACATGGTACCTAAGATGAAAGATTTAACTAGAGGAAGGTAAAATACAAGACCCAGATTCTATTCACTGGGGTAGATTAATATCCAGTGCAGTAGTGTTCAACAGCACTAAATCTTTGAAGCACTGTGTTCTGAAGGAAGTGACCAAATTCATTATTTTGTTTCTTAACTGTTTCCCAGAATTTACAAGGAACCAAACAGTACCTATGTTAGTTAGTATATATTTTCTCATGTGATAGTATTTTATGGAATGATGAGTTAGTAATCCTGTAGTTAATGTTAAATAATCTATTGGATATGGAACACATGCAGTGAAGGCACGTAGTGGTTTTCAGATGATTGAAAGGTTTTGTTACTCATTGTTGGATTTTATTGCAGTGATGTTTATTACATTGGTAAACTAACATTATATGAGATTTTTACCATATTTTTGTCCATATGTGTGAAATGGAACAGGGATGCAGTAATGTCCTTCATTTAGTCTCTGATGTGGGCAATTAACTATAATACCTCTTGTGTGCCTTACAGAGGGCTACTATATATAATTCATTCATATGAGGAATTCTATAACTGCCAAAGTATTACATGTAAAATAGAGAGCTAGCATTGTAAAAGAGCTAAGGACCACAAGTAATGTTCTGAGATATAATAAAAACGATGTATATTACATACAAAATTAGCACACACATTTTACACTACTGTACGTTTATTATTATGAAGGGGTCCACCCATGGTAGGTGAGTGGTCAGCAGGCACAGTGTCAAACATAACAGCCCAGTTTCAGTTCCCTGCTTCGTCAGAGATTTTCTCCGCTCAGGGACTGGGTGTTGTGTTGTCCATATCATCATCATTTCATTCCCATCGACATGGAAGTCGTCGAAGTGGCGTCAACTCGAAACACTTACACCAGGCGAACAGTCTACCCAATGGCAGGCCCTAGCCACATGGCATTTCCATTATCTAGGAAATATAAACTATACTGCAAGGAGAGAGAAAACTGTATTGAACTGTCTAGAAAAAGAAGATTAAAATCTTCATAGTAGCAGGTGTCCTCCACATTGCCTTATTCAGACTTTATAGGATAAGGTCAACAGAGATGCCATGCTATAATGGCTATTTGAACATACTGTAATACAAATATCTTATAACATGTAAACAATACGTAAGAAAAATCATCAGGTTGCAGTTTCATTAAACAAATCAGTAAGAAACTGCCAGTGGTCATGTTGTATAATGGATACCACATTAGGCATGATCATGAAACTTTTGCACTTCTGCAGGTTGTGTACGAATCAAATCGTCAACAATTTTGTTGGTCTTTAGCATGTTTACACTTTCCCACCATTCAATGTAACTGAACGTTCATTTGACATGCACTGTTCACGTGAGATGACATTAACTTGTGCAGCAACACTGATATTTAGCTTTGTTATGCCGATGACTTTAGTATCAGTAACCTGAAAGTCAGTAACATCCTTATCCGCCATTCTAAGGTTGCTGAATGGCAAATAAGGGTGGGCTGTTGTAATTATTTTAATTATTTGTGATAAGTCTTCAGATGCATATCAATTATTTTCTTGCAGTTTGCTATCAAGGAAAGGTTGGAAACTTGTCTGTAATCAGACAGGCCACAAGACACTACAACATACATACATACATATATATATATATATATATATATATATATATATATATATATATATATATATACACTCCTGGAAATGGAAAAAAGAACACATTGACACTGGTGTGCCAGACCCACCATACTTGCTCCAGACACTGCGAGAGGGCTGTACAAGCAATGATCACACGCACGGCACAGCTGACACGCCAGGAACCGCGGTGTTGGCCGTCGAATGGCGCTAGCCGTGCAGCATTTGTGCACCGCCGCCGTCAGTGTCAGCCAGTTTGCCGTGGCATACGGAGCTCCATCGCAGTCTTTAACACTGGTAGCATGCCGCGACAGCGTGGACGTGAACCGTATGTGCAGTTGACGGACTTTGAGTGAGGGCGTATAGTGGGCATGCGGGAGGCCGGGCGGACGAACCACCGAATTGCTCAACACGTGGGGCATGAGGTCTCCACAGTACACCGATGTTGTCGCCAGTGGTCGGCGGAAGGTGCACGTGCCCGTCGACCTGGGACCGGACCGCAGCGACGCACGGATGCACGCCAAGACCGTAGGATCCTACGCAGTGTCGTAGGGGACCGCACCGCCACTTCCCAGCAAATTAGGGACACTGTTGCTCCTGGGTTATCGGCGAGGACCATTCGCAACCGTCTCCATGAAGCTGGGCTACGGTCCCGCACACCGTTAGGACGTCTTCCGCTCACGCCCCAACATCGTGCAGCCCGCCTCCAGTGGTGTCGCGACAGGCGTGAATGGAGGGACGAATGGAGACGTGTCGTCTTCAGCGAAGAGAGTCGCTTCTGCCTTGGTGCCAATGATGGTCGTATGCGTGTTTGGCGCCGTGCAGGTGAGCACCACAATCAGGACTGCATACGACCGAGGCACACAGGGCCAACACCCGGCATCATGGTGTGGGGAGCGATCTCCTACACTGGCCGTACACCTCTGGTGATCGTCGAGGGGACACTGAATAGTGCACGGTACATCCAAACCGTCATCGAACCCATCGTTCTACCATTCCTAGACCGGCAAGGGAACTTGCTGTTCCAACAGGACAATACACGTCCGCATGTATCCCGTGCCACCCAACGTGCTCTAGAAGGTGTAAGTCAACTACCGTGGCCAACAAGATCTCCGGATCTGTCCCCCATTGAGCATGTTTGGGACTGGATGAATCGTCGTCTCACGCGGTCTGCACGTCCAGCACGAACGCTGGTCCAACTGAGGCGCCAGGTGGAAATGGCATGGCAAGCCGTTCCACAGGACTACATCCAGCATCTCTACGATCGTCTCCATGGGAGAATAGCAGCCTGCATTGCTGCGAAAGGTGGATATATACTGTACTAGTGCCGACATTGTGCATGCTCTGTTGCCTGTGTCTATGTGCGTGTGGTTCTGTCAGTGTGATCATGTGATGTATCTGACCCCAGGAATGTGTCAATAAAGTTTCCCCTTCCTGGGACAATGAATTCACGGTGTTCTTATTTCAATTTCCAATAGTGTATATGTGTGTGTGTGTGTGTGTGTGTGTGTGTGTGTGTGTGTGTGTGAGAGAGAGAGAGAGAGAGTGAGAGAGAGAGAGAGAGTGAGAGAGAGAGAGAGAGAGAGAGAGAGAGAGAGAGAGAGAGAGAGAGTATTCTTGTTTTGTGTTGTTCACAACAGTTATTACTTCAAATTACAAGTTTCCTTTTGTTTGTGGAACTTAACTAATGCCTTCTGTTCTTTACTGTTACGATTCATTAATTTCGTCATATGATGAAGAGCCTTTAGTATAATACTGGCATAGACGTAGAACTTTTAGAGGGAATAAAATCAATTTTGAAAAAAATGAAAAAAAATGGTACTTAGCACGTTTAGAATGTAAGGCCTTCAAATATGATTGATGTTAGAATAGAACCGTTAAGTCAATGAGGGGCTCTTTCTTTCATGTCCAGGTATTGGCGTTACGAGTGCAGTGCCTTGAGATAATGGCGTGAAATCAATAAAGGAGTTCTTGCCTGTTGGAATATGCGACAACTTCCATTTATGTGGAAAGGTTAATTTTCATAATGCGAGACTGTGGGACGCTGAAACCACTCAAGACATTGTGGTTCATGAACGAAATTCTCTGAAGATTAATGTTTTCAGTACACTGTCAAAGACGAAACTGTATGGTCCGTTTTTCATCAGCGATGAGACGGTTATAGATATCTCTTATCCTGATGTATTGCATTTGTGAGAATTTCCACAAACCACGGTGTAAAGTACCCTGCATCCGTAGAGGAATACTACATGTGCACTGTGGGTAACGCTAAATGCGCTAGAACGAAGAGGCAGCCAGACCATATATTGGATTTCCTGGCTACAAACATGCAGACAAATCAGGATAAAAAAGTTTTAAAAGGAACCTTTTCAGGACCAACTGATAAAAATATCTGAGTATGCCATTTAAACATAAAAGGCATTAGCCGAGCTAAAAGCTAATATCTATCTAAAATCCTTGTAGATAACGATATGGACTAAGTTCTAATCCAGGAAACACATCTTCCAACTGTGGAAGAGCTGCATAGAAGAGGTAAGATCCATGATCGCGATCTTATGGATGCTATGTATCACAGTGTGTATGGTGTTGCCACCTATGTAAGGAGCAATATCGAGCCTGCTCGTCTCATTTCGACAAATACAGAAAATGAGATCCATTTTGTCTCTACGCAATTGGAGGAGTCCATTATAAATAATAATTACAAGCCACCAAATGTGCCATGGCCACTGGATGATCTGCCAATTACGGCCCACCCATCGATTTATGCTGCAGGTTTTAATAGTCACCACAGTCACCGGAACTATGCACGTGATATTCAACGCTGAAAATAAAAATCTATACCTGGTTTATGATGCTAAGGTATTGGGTACGTTCAGATTGGCCACTTGACGACGACATTACAACCTGGATCTCTGCTTTGTGTACTGGGACTGCAGGGGGCACCCAGAGCCTATATCCAGAGAAGTCATACCTAACTTTCCACACAGACAGCACAGGTCAGTAATCCTTGGTATGCGGCTCTCTGTCCCAATAGCGAGATCTGTACCACGACCCAGATGGAATTTCCGCAGGGCTGATTGGCAGAGTTTTGTTGACCACCTAGATAAATATGTCTGTTTCACTCCTCTACAACCTAAAAACTACCCCCGATTCAGGTTACCTTCCATTCCGAAAGTGGGTGCATATCCTCGATTCGTTGGCACTGTTCTTATTGCTGCTCATGGGTACAGAAGGAAATATTTACCAGGCCAGGCGGAACGAACATTGTGAATAACTTTATGAACAGTTTAGAGAAACTGGCTACAGAGATACTGCAGACGACTTCCTCCAAAGTCTTGACGCTGCTAGTAGAGTATGATGGTGGTAGATGGTAGAAAATGTAAACGTCAGACATTTAAATAGAAGGGCTTGGAGTCTTCTGCATAAGCTTGGTGGAGTTTCCAATAAACCCAGGAAAAACCCTGGTATTTCAGGTAACCAAATCCCTAACCATAAAGTTGAAACATGTAGATCAACATGTGAAAAATAACATACTTCTAAAACAAAACAGGAACTCACCTCTCTAAAAGCTCAGTGCCCAAACGAATCCAATTTCTCCTTACCATTTACACTGACTGAATTGGATGAAGCCTTGAAGAAAATTAAACATGGTAAAGCACCTGGTCTGGATAGTATACATCCAGAGATTCTGATAAACATGAGTGATGGTGGGACAAAAAATGGCTGGTCCATTTCTTCTCCAACTAGAAAGTGGATCATTGTCCAGCGAGCTAAAGAAAAAAAAGCAGTGGCAGTTTTGAAACCAGGTAAACCAGCCGATCACCCTCAAAGTTTCAGACCAATTTCCCTTTTGAGCTGTACTTGTAAACTCTTGGAGTGGCTCATATATAATAGAGTTAGCAGCTTCATTCTGGAACATGTCCCACCTGAGCAAGAGGGTTTTGAACCACAGAGAAGTTTCTGCGACCAGGTACTGGCCCGAACAACTTTCTTATAGGCTGGTTTCCAGGAAAACGTATAGTCATCTGTCGCAATCGTAGATCTAACCGCTGTATATGACACAATCTCGAGAGAAGGGATGATAACAATCCGATGCCGAAAAACTGTAATTCTCATCAGCACCATGATAAATAATAGATATTTCCGTGTTTACTTGGGAGAAAATTTGAGAAAGGAGAAGAAATATGTAATGCTCTACCACAGGACTCCGTCTTTGCACCCTATTATTGAACCTATATATCTCCGATTTCCCCAATACCAGGTCAACGAAATTATGCTAAGTGGATGATATCGCTCCTGCTTGTAGAACCAAAGCTCTTGGACGAGTGGAGACAGTTCTCTCAGAGAAATGGAAATGGGTAACAAAATGATGATGATAAGGACAAAACAACACCCAGTCCCTGAGGGGAGAAAATCTGCGACACAGGCTGAAATCGAACCCAGGCATCTAGGTACGACAGTCCATCGCGCTGACCACTCAGCTATCAGGGGTGGACATTCTCATGGAAGGTCTAGCCGTTATGAGCGCCCATTTTAGAAAGTGAACTTAACCTAGTACAAGTAAAACTAAAGTATGTAAGTTCCATCTGACAAACAAATAAGCTACTACAGAGCTCAGAGTGAATCTTAATGGTAACACTCTTTGCTGTAACAAATACCCTAAGTACCTAGGTGTCACCCTTGAATATAGAAAACATCTTTAAAGTATTGCTGCCAAGATAAAAACTCTTAACAATGTTATTCAAAAATTGTGTGGAATGACATGGGGGGTTTCAGCAGATTCCTTGCACACATCATCCATTGCGCTGGTATTCTCAGCAGCCGAGTATTGTGCCCCAGTGTGGCTAAACAGCTGCCACACCAACTTGCTCGACGTCCAGTTGAACAACATTATGCAACTAATAACTAGGGCAATATGACCAACTTCGATTTATTTGCATCCTCTGCTGAGCAACATATATCCACCCACAGTCCGCAGAAGCGAGGCCTTACTTAGGGATTACTGCAAGTTACAGGAGACCCTGGAAGTATCCATACAGGAAGATATACGAAGTTTACGACGAAATAGACTCCGTTCGAGAAACCCACAGTTACGGAAGGGGAAGAACTAGATGCCAGTAATACTGAGGTGAGAGATCTGTGAAGCAATGCTGTCAACCTACTGAAAATCCTGACGAGCGCGAGTGGTTCCGAAAGTATAATTGTGAAACTGCTGGCACAGTACTCGATAGGAAACTGTGGGTCAAATTGAACAGAGCTCGCACTGGGCTTGGGCAATGTGCAGACTCTCTTTACAGATGGGGTGCTACAGAGTCCTTGGTTTGTGACTGTGGAGCTCCAAAACAGACAAACACATTAGAGATGAATGCCCCTTGAGTTCCTACCAGGGGAGCTGGAGCGACGTCACCAAAGCTGAAAACATGGATTTTATATGAACTAGGAACCTAGATATTGACATTTAGTTAGTTTTATATGTAGTTCTGTATTTTCATATTCCCATTATATGTAGTATTACTAACGTTAAATACCTGTAATTTTAAACTACATGTGAGCCTTACGAATAAATAAATATTCGCAAATGACTGCTGTTTCTGAGAATGTAATCATCCAAAATGGTGGAGTATCTATTTTGGTCGCTTCTCAAACGAGTAACTTCCAAGTAACTGGATTATGCATAGTGGTAAGGATGATGTGGCTCGGTACCCTTGGCCCAACACCTTTGGGGTTGCTTTAAGAAGGGTTTTTACGTACTCCCACTGCCAGTAACACTGAAACAGCTCAGAGAACACATCATTGTTGCTGCAATGACCACTGACAGGAAGTTTCCATGTAAGGTATCTAATGAAATTCACTAGAGCTTGAAAGGTGTATTGTGTGTTCAGAGGGGACTCATAGAACATTTATAAAGAACAAGATCCAAACTTAGCAAATTTACAACTCTTTTCATGCATCACTCATACTTCTAGATGTAATACTTTAGAGAATATTGGGCTTTGAAAATGCTCTTTATTACTAATGTTTCTGTCGCTATGAGACTGAGGTGGTGTGTATATTATTAATCTTTAGTGATATGATAATAATAAATATTTTAATTTACTATTGTATAGTTTATTGCGCTGGTAATGGTTGTCTGTGATCGGTGGGTGGTGTGAGGGAAGATGATGCTTTAGACTACTTTGTGAACTTTGACTATGACTTACGGTATGACTGAGAATTTTTCAGCATAGTGAAATTTGTATTTCTGTAAAGTATGTGTAAGTGTGGACTTCTGTGTTGTGAAAGCCTACAGTTTTCTCAATGCAATGTGCAATATGTTGGGTGGGGTTGCGTTGTTTGGGGCAAGAGACAATACAGCGAGATCATCAGTCTCATCGGATCAGGGAAGGATGGCGAAGGAAGTCGGCCGTGCCCTTTGAAAGGAAACAATAAGGCATTCGCCTGGAGCGATTTAGGAAAAACAGTTTTCTTATTCTGAGTGGATAGTTCGCCATTTGTTTACGTGATGGTATGTTTCTACACTTGTGTATTGGACAGACCACATGAAACAAATTGCAGGTAATGTAATGTGAGACAGATTCACTGGAAGAATCCTAAGAAATGGAGTCCATCAAAAGAGAAGATACGTTACAAAACCCTCTCGTGCCAAATATTTGGAGTGTGTTCCAAACACTCAAAGAAAAGCAACATGTTTCGTTTCAGGTTCATTTACTAAGCACGAAAACAGCACAGAAATGCTCAGCCAACACCAGTGGCAGGTGCTGCAAGAGAGACATTCTGTATGACAGCCTGCTTTGTTAACATAAATTTCCGTGAACGTAATTAACGAACCACCGTGATCTCTCATGGTAAACCTGCATTTTCAATCAGTTGGCAAGGTGTCACTAATTTCTAGTGAATTTCACCTACATTACTGGTTCTTTTAGATTGTTGCTCTGATTGTATGTACGTAAGTCGATACATTTGCAACTATAAGATAACAGTAGAGTCATTTTTAATAATATTAAACAACTTAGATAATCTCAGTATCAAGTAATAAGAAGAAATACTTACATATACTTTTTTCCTCCCATGTGTAATCACGGGTAGAAATGTTGAGAAAAATTCTTAACTGCTGTACTGAATTGAAAGTGTGATACTAGCAGCGAATAGCGACCAATTGCTTACATTGTCATCAACCTTAGACTGACAATGGTTGCTTCTGCATTCGCCACGAAGAGAATTATGCGATTAAAGGTTTTCAGTAAGATTACATTTGGGCATTGCAAAGCATCAATACTGACAATTTATGCCAGATTGGGACTCGAACCCAGATCTCCAGCTTAAGACGGGCAATCGCCTTAACTGCTTCAGCCAGCCGAGCACACTCCTCATCCAACCCAAATTACGAGGCTGCTGCACATTAATAGCATAGTGTCAACTACCCATAAACATCTTACTTGCTACTTCGGATTCCCACAAGATATAAGAATAATTTGTCACAGAATGTGTAGAACACATATATTTCTTGCACTGCAATGAATGCAATGATTGTGGCAATTTCTATTCTCATTGTAGTTTCACAGCTTGGCTCTTGTTAACGGGTTACTGTTCTGTGAGTACTGTTCCCTACCAGAGTTTGTAGTAAAAAGATAATATGAATTCGAGATATGTTAAGATTTCGTGATTAAATAATTTAAAAGAGCTCGTTTAGGAGTTGTGTGCCGTTCACATTAATCATACGTAAATTTAAATGTGTTGTATACCCGCTGACTGTGCACTAATAAGAAAATGACGGACAAAACGCAGTTTTTTCCTTCACTTTCTTGTTTGAGTAAAATATGCAGATTTTAACGATATTTATATTCTTCTCTCTGAAAAGAATTTTTAAATTACTTTTCTAGTTCTTTGTTATCTTGATGTGTAATCAGAAATCACAAACGAAATACCAGGAGAAATAGTTCAAATGGCTCTGAGCACTATGGGAACATCCGAGGTCATCAGTCCCCTAGAACTTAGAAGTACTTAAACCTAACTAACCTAAGGACATCACACACATCCATGCCCGAGGCAGGATTCGAACCTGCGACCGTAGCGGTCGCGCGGTTCCAGACTGAGGCGACTAGAACCGCTCGGCCACACTGGCCGGCATACCAGGAGAACAATACATATTAGTGGAACATTTTATTAAAATTTCTGTTTGCGTACTGGTTGTTCAGTCACTGATGTGACTGACTTCTGCTGTGTAGTACGATCTTTATGCAGGGATAGAATTGAGTAAGGAGTTTTATCCAACGCAAAATTTATTCAAGTTAAAACATCTCTAAGAACGCTTATTGTAAGATTAAGATTTGTCAACCAACATTCAGAGGTTATGAATAGCTATTTGCAATGAGCATTGGACCATATCAAAATGATGGTACTATTTGTAAACTAACCTGAAACCCACGTTTATGCGTGACATTATCAGTGTTATTGATAATGTGTTTTGGAAACACTCACTGCACATTGTGGTTCCTTCTATATTCTTTCTTTCAGGATTTATGTACTGGTATGTGCTAGAGTAGAGCTTAGAGCTGAAGTACATTTCTGTAAGATGGAACATGATCTTGGCCATAAGCCAAACAATTACGTTGTTTCGTACCTAGCACAACCACTACATCTTCGCCAAAAGAGTATTCCATTTATATCTAACAAATATTTTATTACAGCTTTTTAAAATCGAGGAGAATTTGGGAACATTTCTTGAGTTATTATTTGATTATAAGTCAATGCTGGCGGTATGTTGTTTATGGCATCTTTAAAGGCGTTCAGCACATTTCACCTTAGGGGAGTTTTGGCTTGCTGGTCGACTGAAGTGTAGTTAATAGGCGAACCTTATTGTCTGTAGATTTCCTTGAAGGGGTACCTGGGTACACACTGGGGAAAAGCTACCTCCATATGTTTATTTTCCGCTTCTGATGAATACCAGGTTCAGAAAATCACAGTGGGAGATGTAATGTTTTTATGAGTAGCACTCCTACCTATTTAGACGCATGGTGCGAGATGGAATGTAGTGGATTCTCATCGTACAGGCTTAAAAGAATTAATAAATATATTGCATCCTCCTATGTCGATATCTCGAAAGGACTATGAAGAGAAAATCAGAGGTATTCTATACCACACAGAGGCTTACCTGCGCACAGTCTTCTAGCAAAACAGTTATGACTGGAATATGAGAAAGAAAATGTGACAGTGGTACGCAAAACACTGTCCACCACATCAATAAATATGGTTTGCAAGGTACAGGTGTAGATGTATTCGGTTAGTGAATTTTAGTGTGTCATTTTAATGTTTCTTGTGTGCCACAAGTATATGGTGTGGTGAAGAGGATTTACTACCTGTTATCGTTATTATGAGTACACTTTGAGGATGACGTTAAATGTGATGCAAAGTGAGGTTGATATGAATGTGTGTTGGTCAAAATTTGATGAAATTAATTTCGTTATAAAAGTTTTGAGATTGAATTTATACCATTTACTGGAGAACATATTGTCAACACACTTGAATTAATGGATCTGAATGTATCTTTCATTAATGGAAAGTGAATAGGTTGAAGTCTGGTTGTGAACCATCAAAAGTTGGCAAGGGGTAGATGGTATTGGATAACACAATTAGTTAGATTCTGTTGGCTAAAAGTAATGATGTGTTTACACTTTTGCTGAATGAACTGTTCTGTAGTAGATGATAAGACTCTTTTGTTCCTACTGTTGTTGTGTATAGTGGAGATGAAGTTACTTGAAGATAATTTTTGTGTAGCTACGAATTCCCTCTGGAGCAGATATTGATGTAATCCTGAGACTGGAGTTATGGATTAATAAGGAGCACATGAGAACTGTCGGTTTTCCACTAATGAAGTTTATCTTAGGTGATGCATTTCGTTTTGTTTGTGGTTGCAGTTGGGCAAGTAGTCCAAAAATAAATACAGATATTATTAAAGTATTTTGCTGGGATCATCTTGATGGAAGCCTAGAATTTATAGAAGGAGGGAATTGAGAGAGAGTACCATTCATCATGTGAGAATGAAATAACCAACCCCTATCATACAAGCTGTGACAGGAGTCAAATACTTTTATGCAACTGTGAGAGTGAAATTTATTTTACAGCACGAAGCTACACTATGTTTTGAACAGCGGCATAGGATTAACGAAGGTTGTAGAGTAACTACCACAGGAATGATTAGAGCTAAGGTCTTCAGATTAATAATAGTACAACACTGAAATCAGGAAGCCAATAATTATGTTAAAACTTCTTTAGCTTTGTGTGTTGTAAAGTGAACATAATATCTTTATCTAAGGTATTGAATTCATAGGAAGCATTTGGTGAATACTAAACTGAAGGATTGTGAATGATATTTTTCTCCTAATATAGCTTTTAGAAGTGTGTGATGTTAGTGAGCCAGTATGTTAGTCTGTGTGTGTGAGTATGGCATGGGAGTGATTGGATGCTGAGTATTTATGTATGTTTACATTGCTGATGTTTAGATGTTAGTTTTTCTTATTTGAAGTGCTGAGCTGTCTGATTATTTTAGTGTTATACATTTAGTCTGGTTATGTATGGCACTTTAAGTTCTTGTTGACAGAGATGGTTTATGATTAAGATATCTTTTTAGTTATAAATGTGTTGGCCATGTTTTTATCTTTATTGTCTTATTGTCTCCCTGGGATCTCTTTGTAATGTGTTTAAGTTAGGAAAAGAAAATTTTTCGTATTGGTTATGTTTAAGAATTACTTTGTCATGTGTATTGCGTAGAGTTCATTGTGTCTTTTTACTAATGTTTCTCCACAGGAAGAGAATATGTTACTTGAAAAATTGACATTGATTTACGTGAATACTGATTTAACAATGACATTTCTTACAAATATGACTGATTCTATGTTCCTTTATACCTTATATAAGTGCTTATGACAACATTATCAAGTATTTAGTATCAGAGGCAGTGAAGATTATGTTGTTAGTCGTAATTGGTGTTGCAGTTGGTATATTTGGGTGTAGACTGTAGCTATTAGTAGTAAAACATTTTGCCAAATTACAAAGATTTTTTTGCAAAACCAATAAACTTTGCATAAGTTGTAAAATCAGTAGTTAAAATTAAAAATACTATATATACAAAACAATGATGAAATAAGTCCAAAGAAATCTGCTTCAGAAACGTAACTAATTGTGAAACCAGTGAATGTGTGCTAGTATCTCAACTATATAAGTTGAAAGGAAAGTAATCTAGTGACTACCCTAGTTAATATAAGAATTTGTAGAGCACTCTACAAGAGCTAGTACATTATTTGACTAAGGATTGGTTATGTAAGCATTGTATTTATATTTTTTCAGTGTGTTACATATATGAAGAAATCCACATGTGAGGGAGGAGGTAATGAAGCATATCAGCAGAATGTAAGAAGCGCAAGGCAAATAACTTGTACTTGAAAGAAGCCAGATGCTGGAATTTTGAGGAGAAGGTGCAGTAAGGTATCGATGCCAACCATGTTCCAGATGTTTGCCCAAGGCATATCTCTAACGGCAGCCAATTCTGTTAAGATGAATCATTGTACACTCAGTCCTACTACTCAGTGTTTCATTCATAGCTTGCTAAATACCTATTGACATGCGATCAGAAACTTTGAAAAAGAAGACAATGAACTAATATTTGTCAATGTTGGCAATCATGCTCAATTAACAACCTCTCATTTAAATTTCTTGCTTATTACACAAATTTTATATCTGTTACTGTGTCCAATGTATTTTTATGCAGTTATCTAAGTTCTTGAGCAAATCTGCAGTGCCAATATTATGTGAATTAGTCTTTCATGAGCCACAGTTGCTATCCTAGGTTAACTCTTATTCTACCTGAATCAAATTATTTTTTTATGTATGTGTTTTGTTTCAACAGTTATGAGATTACACAGGCCATAATTTACTAATTCATTCTAGTTACATTAACATTCACTATTTGAGATACAAGGTGCCAAGAGACCATGATTAAGTAAAGTACTCATCTCAGTGTAAAATTTGAGGCATTAAATATACAGTTACCTGACTAAAGGCTCAATAACAGCAGGATATTTGACCCTGAGTTTGCTGGAGAAATTATATCTTACAATTCATGAGTGCTGCACTTCTGACATCATAGTCACAATAAGGTCACATTTGGAATTTGTTTTCTACTGTTCCATTTTAACAATTTTTTGATAATTACACCCATTTGAGAATGATTACATTCACTTATGTCGTCATAGACATAGTGAGGTCATGACTTAGGTTATTTCTTACATATTTCACTTTAATAATTAATATGTGCCTTTTGTATTAAACACTTTAACATTTAACCATTTTTTGCAAAACTGTACATATAATTACCTCAAACCAAACTGTCGTCCCATCTTCAATATAAGTGATATCATTCATCATATTTTCTACATATTTAATATGATCATTCCAGTGTAGATTCTATATTAATATCAACATTCAGGCCTTAAGAGGTCATGGCCCTGTTACAGATATTCTGGAAATCTACTGCATTAACACTTTATCATTATTCACTGTTACATAATGTGGAGTTCGTTTCAGTGTTTGATGATCTTGAACTGCGTTAACTCTTGCGCTACTTGGTGAATGAGAACCATTTTCCGCTTTTTAGGATGGTGTATAGAAACAGCTTGGTGTGTGTTCCACTAATTAATTCGCAGAAAACATCCTAAGGCTCCTCTCCAGTTCCATGTCAGCACAGTTAAAGTTGTCTTTTATATTTTAAAACGTCCATATATTCGGTTTCTGTGTGTTGACTATGCACCTGTAGGTGTTATCTCTGAACCCAGTGATCAACCTCCAGATGACTGCTATGGTAGTTATCTACGCTGGTGATCTTTGAGGCAAGTGTGAGCTCCGATATGAACAGCAATGGCGTTTGGACCTAAGCATAACCCCATGTTTTGAATGAGAAAAACAACAGTTCTTGTTCACTGTAGTCTGCCTGAGTTTGTGCTAGGGTGAGGCAGGTGTATTTTGCTTATGGTGTGTTACAGTGCGCGATAAAATGTGTTTATATTTAAACTACACAGAGAAAGATGAGGATGGTATGACAGAGAATGTTGTGTATAAAATCAGCATTAGCCAAGTGCTTAAGAAAATAATAAATCACTGCTTATGCAACAGTAGCGGATGGAATGGTAGCATTTTCTTACAGTTAAATGTTTCAGAGCCATATTAAATTAGCGAGATTTCTTAGGCTCTGATGTTGACTGCACACCAGAGAGGGACTTGTGCTGATCATCAGGTGGGGCAAAGTCTGTTCTGTTTATGAGTTGTATTTAGGATTAGTAAACTTCCTGGAGACCAGCTACTTTTCCATCCTTATCCTGTGTTTTGTGATAACATGGCATTACCAGTACACAACGATGAAGTATCATTAACATGTTAATAAATGAAAACATGGTCTTGCATACATATCCAGCTGAAGATGTGAATGCTATATTTATATGGGACTGGAAAATTGGTAACTTTTATGTGTTCTTTTGTGACAACTGAAAGTAGCAAAATAAGTACACACGTATGCCCTTTTACAGACACCATGCAGTGGCCAGGGTAACGTTGATTATGTTACTCAGATAATGGTAAAAAGTCCAATGACCACAGGACCTATTACTACTTAAATTTCTAAAATAACATTTTATTAGACCCTATTTTAGAAACGAATGAAGTAGTATGTTAAAAAATAGCATGTGGCTCCCATTAAATCAATGCCACAGATCTCACTCAATCATCAGCCAGACCTTACTCTGAAGAACAAATGTGACAGATATCTGTTGAGAACTAAATGCTACTATGATCAGGCGTATCACAAACGGAAAATTCTGAGACTTTGTCTCAGTTACCTAAACAGCTAACAGTTGATATACTTTGAAAAGACAATCAATAGATATGTAATGGTTTGAGTGCTCATCTATAAAACTCTACACTTACCGTCGAAAACCTGAGTTGTTGAACCCTGGAGTATTTTCAAGCAAATATTTTGTCCCTGGTCATCAATGCAGATGCTGTCTGTGCTGCTCACACGAGTCCAGTAACATGTGCAGACGCCACCACCACATACACAGGAAACCTTTTTTGCTGAAAGATATAATATATATTTTTACATGTCGTTTGTGCCATGATATATGATGTCATAAACAAAGATATAGACAATTTAAAACTTAAAAAATATATGTATAAAGCCACTTAGTGGTGTGCATGTATAAATGACAAACTATTTTTGTTGTGTGCAATGGGAGTTTGAATACACACATTTATAAAAAAGGTAACCAAGACTCTCAAGTGATGGTACCCCATCTCACTACTCTAGGACCACATCTATCACCTATAGATGCCTACTTCAAGACAGTAGTGTGATTCCTACCAGGAGAAATTTTGCGATAAGTAACTAAAAACTAACATTTCAGATCAGTTTTCGAATTGAAAGACCATAACACGGCATTTAAGGTTTAATTGTCGAAACAATTTTACTGGTACAGTTCTTAATTAGATCTAAAACATACTAGGATGAAAACCTCTAATGTATTTAACTCTGTATGTAAAGATCGATATGAACTACTACATCTTTCATAAGAACAATCTGTTGATTCTTTTCCATACAAAAATATGTATTAAAGATTTTAAAAGAGTTTTGGAAAGTGAATACAGGGTGTTACAAAAATTACGGCCAAACTTTCAGGAAACGTTCCTCACACACAAATAAATAAAAGATGTTATGTGGACATGTGTCCGGAAACGCTTAATTTCCATGTTAGAGCTCATTTTAGTTTCATCAGTATGTACTGTACTTCCTCGATTCACCGCCAGTTGGCCCAATTGTAGGAAGGTAATGTTGACTTCGGTGCTTGTGCTGACATGCGACTCATTGCTCTACAGTACTAGCATCAAGCACATCAGTACGTAGCATCAACAGGTTAGTGTTCATCACGAACATGATTCTGCAGTCAGTGCAATGTTTACAAATGTGAACTTGGCAGATGCCCATTTGATGTACGGATTAGCACGGGGCAATAGCCGTGGCGCGGTACGTTTGTATCGAGACAGATTTCCAGAACGAAGGTGTCCCGACAGGAAGATGTTCGAAGCAATTGATCGGCGACTTAGGGAGCACGAACATTCCAGCCTATTCTTTATCTGATGACGGGATAAGATGGTTGGAAATTGACATAAACGTAGTACACAATGTGCGTAAATAAATAAAAAATGCGTTCTTAAGATAAAATTGAAATCTCTTTTTCAAAAATGTACATTCATTGGCCGTTTTATGTAAAAAACAAAACATTTTTCGTGAGTTTCCTTACGGTCTTCACTTCCATGCCTCAAACCTGTATGGGCCATTCAAATATTCTAAGAATATAGACAAATACATGTAATTAATGGCCGTCCTGACGTTTTATGAAAGCTATCTTCGTTGCCATGATATAGCAATCGGAGGCTGCACATAAAATGCATGTAAAATCTGGCTATAAGCGAATCGCATGTGCTCAGACTGTTTAAAGTGATACCGATGGTAATAAATAATACATATATTCTTACAGTAATTATAAGAACAGTTTGCAAACATCTTCGATCGTTGCAGTTTTACCAGCGAAAAATCAGATGTTAGCATGTGCAACTGTGTTGCATCACATAAATTGTATTTTATATTTTGACTAAAGTTCAGTCTTTATCGCACCATTTATGTTTCAATGACATAGGTAACCAGTTTCGGTTATTTTTACATAACCATCATCAAACCCATGGCTCCCTTAGGATGGTAGGCGGAGCTCTCCTCAGCTGCTACAAAGTCAAATTGAAACTAAATGGTGTGATCAAGACTGAACTTTAGTCAAAATATAATAATCTATTGATCACTGTATTCCAAAAAATGTTTACCAAAATTGTACAATTGTATTTTAAGTGCTACAATTGGATATAATTAAAAAACTGATTATTACAGTTTATTATTGGTTCATTATTTATAAGTGAAATATTTTATTTAGCAGTGGCTTAATATTAACGAAAGGCCTTAGAATGTGCTAAACAATGAATGTACCAAATCAGAACTACGCCCAGCCCTAAACAAAATGATACTATCTGACCAAGCATTTAAACTTTATTGATAACCACACAGAAAATTAGACTAACACGAAAATTAGTATAAAAATAATTACCAAGAAAAGAATCATCTTATTTTCAATTAATAGAAAGTGACTTACTGCGTTTTCTTGGAAAACTATTTGCTGTCATGTAGAATATTTATTACTTGAGAAAACAAGCTAAGCTTCACCAATTTATGCACATGACTGAGAAATTGATAGTATTCATGTATACACTATTTCACAGTCCTTTACTTATTTAAACCAATCATGATCATACTTAATTGTGATTGTGTTGATGCAACAATTCATACCAAACTTATTCATCTGACTTTCTCTAGCAGCAGTTTATTAATTTTCAGTGTTTATTATTACACACTTAGAATAAACACCGACAAGAATTTTAAGACAAGAGGTAACAAGAAGACGTTTTCTTTTCAATAATTAGTTACTTGTTGCATGAATGATTCAGTTTGCGATACAGCAAACTTTTACATAAGTTTATCTATGTAAGATGGTCATTTTGTAAGTTTATCTCCATAGTATAAATTATTTACATATACCATTACGATAAACTTAGCAGAGAGCTTCTTTTCCTCTGTTTGTGTATGCAGTCTCGTGAATATATCGATAAAATGTGTGTAACTACAAAACAGAAAATTAAAAATCAATAAACAATGACAGAAAATTTGAAAAATAATAAATTTAAAAGAAAATGATTTAAAGGTGATAAAGTAAAACATTAAAAAACTTTTGAAAAAGTCCCACAGGTTTGTGACTGACATCAATGGTGAGGTTTGTGTGCTCTGAGAACATGCTGGCATGTTCTGCTATACCAGATAGTTAACTGTACAGGAACCAGACTAATGATACCCAATTCAAGCAACACTGATGTAAATGCAACAAAGAAACCTATAATGCATCAATAGTCAGATGAATCAAGAAAATCTACATGCATTACCAGACTATGGAAGTCTAATGTCAAAATTAAGAGTTAAAGTTTGGAACCAGAAAGAAAAAGGCTCGTAATACAGCACAAGAAAGGCAAATGAGCCCTGGGTTAAGTTGGGGATGAAAAGGAAAGGAAGTATATTATTGACTATGTGGCCACCTCAGACACATTTAAATTGAAATATCTTGACATACTCGCATTTTTTTATGAGTTAACCTTACTTCCCCAGTAGAATGACCTGTCTTAACTCGTAGGTGTTGATCCCCCTGCATCTTGCAATCTGTAGCGTAAAGTTCCTGATCCCGTGCCTTTAATGCAGATGATTTGCCAGCCATAGCAAACAATATGTAATATGATATGAATGATATCATATACGTAATACCTAAATTTCTGAGAGTGGTTTTGTTCTTAGAGGTGGGGCTAAAATAGTTTTATTTAATTTCTGCATGGGAGGTTGACTTTCTTCTATGGGGGGACCATTTCTTCTGCAAACCCTCCTCCTGTTATATACATACAATGAGGGATGTAAGAATAAATAGACACAAATTATGTGTTTCTAGAGAGTGGAACACTTCTTCAAAAGTGTATTGGGGGGGGGGGGGGGGGGGTGTACATACAATAGGAAACAATCCAGAGTGGAGATGCATGCATCCGACACTTTAATGACAGGTTGCATCATATTGCATGATATGACAAATGCCATGTTGGTTGACATGATGTAATGTGTCATTTTATACGAGATTATGTCATCTACCTATTTGCTCTACTTGACACAATAAATTATAACCAACGGAATAATAGCAAAACAAAAAGTAATTAATGTTGAGCAATGGAATTGTGGGAATTCATTCGTCTAGGTAACATTACTAGACCACAGGTTAATATAAGCATGAGATAGGCCATTCGAAATCTGAAATGCTAGTACATTAATAACCAGCATAGCTCCCAGAATGAAAGAATGTAATGTGCATGCATTGTAGTGGTAAATGAGAGTTCTGTACCTGGTACCTTTTACCATTAAAAATTCAAAATGAATGGGCACCAGAAATACAGGAAAATAACACAAATGAGTAATGAACAAAACTTCAAGACATGTCTAAAATTATCTGACTACAATAATAATTTGGAGCACAAAAACCATTACATGCTTTGGGAAAATTAACCACAATATCCATATTACGTGACCCACAAAAATACAAGAAAGAACACAATTATTTCAAGCATTTTCAACAATTTTTGGAAAAATTTTTCACCGTTGTATCCCGATTTTATTCAGTACACTTTTTTCTTTCATTTCTTGAAGATTTTCTTAAGACAATAAGAGGAAATAATTGATATATTATAAAAACTACTTTTGTATACAATTTTTATATTAAAACTTCCTGGTATATTAAAATTGTGTGCCAGAGCAGCGAGCAAGTGCTCTACCATGGAGCTACCCAAGCACAACTCACGCCCCGTCCTCACAACTTTACTTAAGCCAGTACTTCGTCTCCTACCTTCCAAACTTTACAGAAGCTCTCCTGCGAACCTCACAGAACTAGCACTCCTGAAAGAAAGGATATTGCGAAGACATGGCGTAGCCACAGCTTGGGGGATCTTTCCAGACTGAGACTGCCCGCAAAAGGCAAAGGTCCCGAATTCGAGTCTCGGTCCAGCACACATTTTTAATCTGCCAGGAAGTTTCATATCAGTGCACACTCCGCTGAAGAGTGAAAATCTCATTCTGGAAATTTTTATATTATTCATTTTTCAAAAATGATTTGGTCATTGATCAAGACTCTGTAAAAATTAATGAAACTTGGCTCACTTGACAAAAATTAAATTTGTTAAGTTTTAATAATAATTCCAGAGTTGAATCTTGCCTATGCTGAGATTCCAATAATGAATAAAGCATAAAATATCATTTGTCTCTTAAAATAAAAATAAAAATCTGAAAACTTGAACAGAATCCAGCACCAGCTACATTCACACTAAAAATTTCTGATCATGAACTTCATCACAGTAATTTTGATACTTTTACATTCCATGAAAAATCAATGTACGCATTTCATCTTCCAAAAATTAAAAATACTAACCAGTAACTAATTTATAATATCTATCAGGCAAAATAATTTTAAACTCGTTATTGAGTTTAAGTTGTTCAAATATTCACAGGCAGTAAGGCTCTATTTCGTGACAGTGCAAATCATGCTGCCTTTTTTTTAAGTCTTTCGATGTACTCCTTTTAATCCTATCTTGTAAGGATTCCACACTGATCAGCAGTATTCTAAGAAAGGACGGACAAGTGTAGTGTAGGCAGTGTCTCTAGTAGGTCTTCTACACCTTCTGCTAGTTAATTAATTAATTTATTTATTTATTTATTTATACCTCAAGTTCCGCAGGGCCAAATTGAGGAGCAAATCTCCAAGGTCATGGAATGTGTTAGTAAAATAGTACTCTTTGGTTTGCCTCCCTCACAACATTTTCTATGTGTTCCTTCCAAATTAAGTTATTAGTAATTGTAATTCCTAGATATTTAGTTGAATTTACGGCCTTTAGATTTGATTTATTTATAGCATAACAGAAGCTTAACGGATTCCTTTTAGCATTCATGCGAATGATTTCACACTTTCGTTATTTAAGGTCAATTGCCTATTTTTTCCACCGTCTTTTCTAAAACGTTTTGCAATTTGTTTTGATCCTCTCATGTTTTTACTAGTCCATAAACGAGAGCACCATCTGCAGACAAGCTACGACAGCTGCTGAGATTGCCTCTGAAATCGTTTATATAAATAAGGAACAGAAAGGGCCTATGACATTACCTTGGGAACGCCAAAAATAGCTTCTGCTTTACTGGATGACTTTCGCAGATTACTATGAACTGTGACCTCTCTGACAGGAAATAACGAATCCAGTCACATAACTGAGACGATATTACATAAGAACGCAATTTCACTACAAGCCCCTTGTGTGGTACAGTGTCAAAAGCCTTCCGGAAATCCAGAAATATCGAATCCATTTGAATCCCTTGTCAATAGCGCTCAAAACTTCGTGTGAGTGAAGAGCTAGTTGTGTTTCACAAGAATCATGTTTTCTAAATCCGTGTTGACTGTGGGTCAATAGATCGTTCTCTTTGAGGTAATTTATAATGTTCCAACTCAATATATGTTCGATAATCCTGCTGCGAATCGACATAAATTATATTGGCCTGTAATTTAGAAGATTACTCCTGCTAGCGTTGTTGAATATTACTGTAACATGTGCAACTTTCCAGTTTTTGGGTACGGATCTTTGTCGAACGAATGGTCGTATATGATCGTTAAATATGGAACTGTAGCATCAGCATACTCTAAAAGGAACCTAATTGGTATATAGTCTGGACCACCTGCTTTTATTAAGTGATTTAAGTTGCTTCATTATTCCCAGGATATCAACTACTAAGTTACTCATGTTGGTAGCTGTTCTCGATTATAATTCTGGAATATTCACTTCGTCTTCTTTGGCGAAGGATTTTCGGAAGGGTGTGTTCAGTAACTCTATATTGGCAGAACTCTCTTCGATAGTATCTTCATTACTATCGCACAGGAAGGCATTGGTTGTGTCTTCTGCTGGCATACTTCACATACCACCAGAATATCTTCGGATTTTCTGCCAGGTTTCAAAACAAAGTTTTGCTGTGGAAACTATTGTAAGCATCTCACATTGAAGTTCGCGCCAAATTTCGAGCTTCTGTGAAAGATCGCCAATCTTGGAGATTTTGCGTCTGTTCCTCAGAATTTTGTTCTGCAGATTTTCTGAGTGTGCCACACATTTCTGTCATTACTCGATTGGGACATTTTCCAAGGCTTCGTAAAGTAAGTGTTCAACATCTTCGATTTCAAACGTGTTGTTTTTTGCGAGTATTTCTCTCTTGACATGGAACTGAACGAGCTCATTCGTATTGTACTGGCAATGTTAAGGCGGTAAGCGTAATACTTGGTGCCCTCTTTAATTTACGAGTACATCTAGCTCATAATCAGTCTCTTCTTTATTTAAGCGAAGCTTATCCGACATCTCAGCTCTTTTTTCTTGAAGTGGGAAGGTAATAATGTTGTGGTTAATCAAGCTGCTATGTCAGCCTTCTGTGTTTTCGCCTTTCGAGGTCGGTTACTAACTACTGAATGGTACTTGGCATTGTCCAAGACAATAATGGAACCTTCGTCCAATAAATTAAAAAACTTTGCCCAAACCAATTTTTAAACTTAGTTGTGTTCTTTTCCGATTATAATCTTCTAATTTGTTTGTTCTGATACATCTATAAACCAATTCACTTTCGTCAAGAAATCCAGTCTTCGCTGAGCTCACATGGACAACAATTGGTCGGTCCCCTTTCCCATCCTCTTTAACTCGAATTCTGCCACTTGTACTTTAGTGAATGGTTTTCAGTACCCCAAGGTTCATTGGAGTAGAATATAGATCGAATGTCACCTGACAAAAGGAACGAATTCATTATACGGAAAAAATTAATCCTAGAGGTCACTATGTAGTTGCGTTCTATTACAATTTTCTACCATCATTCTAACGTTTTTATTTAAATCCTATACTGCCTAACATGTGTCTCATAGATATAACAGATCCAGGAATGGAATAGACCCTGTATATAATTGATTACGCATGGCGCAAGTGCTACTCCGAAATGAAGAGGCCGGTGGAGCTAGAATTCGAGGCTCTCTACATCAAACCAGTCAAAGGTGATGAATCCGAAAAAATCCCTATTAGTATCATTTTTTCCTTAACAGTAAGGCTGCCACTGTGTACCATGTAGGGTGACCACTTTTAGTTTCCATACAATTATGTAGCTTGTTGTGTAGGCGACGAGATTCAGAAAACAAAATCTTCATTCCAGCTTCCGAGCTACTTTGACGGACACTTGGCATGTTAACCAAATACTGTTGTTGGTTGTACCCTTATGACAGATCTTGTAAGTATGCTTTTACAGCAAGTTATATACTACCGGCCATTAAAATTGCCACACCAGGATGGTGACGTGCTACAGACGTGAAATTTAAGCGAAAGGAAGAAGATGCTGTGATATGCAATTGATTAGCTTTTTAGAGCAAATCACACAAGGTGGGCACCGGTGGCAACACCTACGACGTGCTGACATGAGGAAAGTTTCCAACCGATTTCTCATACAGAAACAGCAGTTGACCGGCGTTGCGTGGTGAAACGTTGTTGTGATGCCTCGTGTAAGGAGGAGAAATGTATAACATCACGTTTCCGACTTTGATAAAGGTCGGATTGTAGCCTATCGCGATTGCAGTTTATCGTATCGCCACATTGCTGCTCACTTTGGTCTAGATCCAACGACTGTTAGCAGATTATGGAATCGGTGGGTTTAGGAGGGTAATACGAAACTCCATGTTGGATCCCAACGGCCTCGTATCACTAGCAGTCGAGATGACAGGCATCTTATCCGCATGGCTGTAACGGATCAAGCAGCCACGTCTCGATCCCTGAGTCAACAGATGGGGACGTTTGCAAGACAACAACCATCTGCATGAACAGTTCGACGACGTTTGCACCAGCTCGGAGACTATGGCTGCGGTTACCCTTGACGCTACATCACAGACTGGAGCTCCTGCGATGGTGTACTCAACGACGAACCTGGGTGCATAAATGGCAAAACGTCATTTTTTCGGATAAATCCAGGCTCTGTTTACAGCATAATGATGGTCGCATCCGTGTTTGCGACATCGCGGTGAAGGCACATTGGAAGCGTGTGTTCGTCATCGCCATACTGGCGTATCACACGGCGTGATGGTATGGGGTGCGATTGGTTACACGTCTCGGTCACCTCTTGTTCGCATTGACGGCACTTTGAACAGTGGACGTTACACTTCAGATGTGTTACGACCCGTGGCTCTACCCTTCATTCGATCGCTGCGAAACCGTACATTTCAGCAGGGTAATGCACGACCGCATGTTGCAGGTCTGGATACAGAAAATGTTCCACTGCTGCTCTGGCCAGCACATTCTCCAGATCTCTCAGCAACTGAAAACGTCTGGTCATTGGTGGCCGAGCAACTGGCTCGTTACATTACGCCAGTCACTACTCTTGATGAACTGTGGTATCATGTTGAAGCTGCATGGGCAGCTGTACCTGTACACACCATCCAAGCTCAGTTTGGCTCAATGCCTATGCGTATCAAGGCCGTTTTTACGGCCAGAGGTGGTTGTTCTGGGTACTGATTTCTCTGGATATCTGCACCCAAATTGCGTGAAAATGTAATCACATGTCAGTTCTAGTATAATATATTTGCCCAATGAATACCCGTTTACCATCTGCATTCCTTCTTGGTGTAGCAATTTTAATAGCCAGTAGTGTACGTAGGTAACAAAAGTAATGGGATAGCGATGTGGACATATACAGATGGCGTAATATCGTTATAAGGGTATAAAAGAGGAGTGATTTGGCGAAGCTGTCATTTGTACTGTGGCGATTAAGTGAAAAGGCGTTCGACGTGATTATGGCTGCGCGTCGGCAAATAACAGACTCTGGACGCTGAAGGGTGGTTGCAGATAAGCACAAGGGACATTCCTTTCCAGTAATCATTACGTAATTCGCTATTCTGATATCCTGTTTCAGCAGTGTGCCGAGAATACCAAATTTCAGGCATTACCTCTCATCACGGAGAAGACAGTAGCAGCCAGCCTTCACTTAATGACTGAGAGCAGCGGCAAAACAGTAAAAATGCGTGAAATAACCTCAGAAACCAATGTGGAGCGTACGACGAGCGTATCCGTTATCTTAGTGCAGCGAAATTTGGCGTTAATGTGTTAAGGCAACAGACGGTAGACGTGAGTGCCGTTACTAACAGCACAACATGGCCCACAGCGCCTCTCCTGACCGCGGACAATATCAGTTGGACCCTTGACGACCGAAACACCATGACCTGATCAGATGCGTCCCGATCTCAGTTGGTAAGAGCTCTTGGTAGGTTCCGAGTGAGGTGCAAACCACACGAAGCCAAGTGCCCAAGTTGTCAAGAAGGGACTGTGGAAGCTGGTGGTGACTCCATAATGGTTGGGGCTGTGTTTACATTGAATGGACTAGGTCCTCTGCTCCAATTGAACCGATCATTGACTGGTAATGGTTATGTTCGGCTGTTGGAGACCATTTGCAGCCATTCATCTACTTCACGTTTCCAGACTACGGAGTGACATGTCACTGGGACACGGTTGTTCGTGATTAGTTTGAAGAATATTCTGGACATTTGGCTACCCAGACCCCACCGAACATTATTGGGATATAATCGAGAGGTCAGTTCGTGTACAAAGTCCTGCACCGACAACACTTTCGCATTTATTGGCGGCTATAGAGGCCGCACCTGTCAGTATTTCTGCAACGGAGGTCCAACGATTTTTTGAGTGCACGTCACTTTAAACTGCTGCACTACGCCGGTCAAATGGATATCCGAGACGATAATAGGAGGTATCCCATGATTTTTTCCACCTCTGTGCAATTGTATGATCATGAACACTTGTCTATTACAAAATAAGTGTAGCGCAGTAATGGGACAGTTCAGAAAAGTCGTACTTTTCCAAAACTGATTTGCGCAGTAGCTAACTTCAGTTAGAGATGGCATTGAAGGACAGGCCGAAAACACCATTTACAGTTCCTTTGGAAAATTACCAGTATCGTTGTACGCCATATTGGTTGAAGAAGTAGTCAGTCAAACTTCAGTGTTTGTTGGGTGGCATTTTGTGTGGGTTAAATCTGAGGCTGGGTATGGTATATGACATGACACATCTGTCTTTGCAGTTATATGGAAGAAAATGTTCTATAATTAAAATGAGATGTTTATGTTGTTATGTGCAGTATGCCTAATACTAAGTATAAAGAATTATCACTTCGCATTAAAAGAAGTGTGATATCTAGGCCATTTGGCTAGTCATGATGATGTTAGATCCATTTATTTCAATATTTGTGTGTGATTTGTTTCTACTAACGATGCAGTGGCTGTTAGCGCAATAACCTGTAAAAGTTTGACAGCTGAAGAATTCTTTCCCATACATTTCATTGTTACCACATTAATTATTTGTATGAGCATCTTATATAATAAACTAAGAACTTTATTCAGTAGTCCTGTTAATTTGAGTCTAGCTTAACCCTTATTTATCTAGCACTGTGATCTATCCACGCGTTCTTAATTCTGTTAGATGTTTCCTCGTTATCACAGTGCTCAAACGAGAGACGAAGGTTACTTACACATAGAAGTACGAGAAGACGCTGGTACTGTGTAACGGTCAGGACACGAAGCAGTAACGCCAGTGTTTATTTAGAAAGAGTGGACAGCACTAGCAAGGGATCTATAACAAAAGTTGTATGGGTATAATATTGTCATTACGTCCTCTTTCCGTGTCTTTGTATGCTCACTACTCTTTCATGTGGCAGTCGACATTTAGTTCCAAAATATTTGATTATCGTGCAGTTTATGCAATTGTGATTTAGGTTTGATGTCACATAATTATTTCCCATCTTTAAGCAAAAATTCATGCTGTCTATTTTATTTTCAATGTTTGCTTATTGAAACCTGAGCCATTTTAAACATACAGAAGTGTTTCTTGTGAAGTTGACAACTAACCATTGTCAGTGGCTGAATGGATTTTTTAATAGTATACATTTATGTGTGTATGTAAGTAAGTCCATTTGTTGCACAGAGCTCGAAGACCGTTGCGTTCACTCCACATAAGAATATTAACCGTGTGCCAATGAAAATCGTCATTTGGTCCAGCACTGTCCAGAATAAGAAATTGAAAAAGTAATGCTACGCAGAAGATGTTGATTTCTCGTCATAAAAATTAAGAAGTCGAGTTTCGCGCGAGCTGCAGAGCTCTGAATCTTTTTTCCTGTGCCATTATTGTCAATACTATACCTTTCATCACCAAATTACTATCATCAAAGAACAGAATATTTTCCAACATGCCTAAAACTGTCTCAAAAGTCACTGACGTACATGAAGAACAAGGGAATGCATCAGTGTCCCCCATGTACTTAACGAAAAATACAAATGTTATGCAGTATGTTCCGATCAGGCCGCACAACGATAGTGAAAGTACCAATTGGATGAAAAGTCATACTAATTATCATTTACCATCAACTGTTAGCAACTGATTAACCTAGCAGTAAGTGCATATGAACGCTACCAGGCCCACGATCACATAGTCTTGACTGCAGAACTGAACATGTAGTTTCAATTACCGTTAGCAAAAAGTAATCTCAATAAAGGCACACACGGTTATACTGTTATACACAAAAACTAATCATTCAGAATACAGTATTATCAAACAGTGTTGATGCAGCATTAAATCCAGTTCTAGGAAAAATGTAAAATACTCACTGGAATTTGTAACGATCTTGAATTACTTTCTGAATTCTGGAAGAGGCCTGGCCAAGATTTCTAAAAAGGTCACGTTTGATTTTAGATGTTTGCCATCCGTTCGAGGAAGCAAATCAATTTCTGACAAATTAATGGTATTAAACTCTTCAAAAAGTTGCATAAAGGGACATATTTACAGTTTATGCAGATTCACTTGTTTTGGTGATAGTTGTACCAAGTCAACTATAGCGACTAATTAATTTCTCTCAGTATGTGAGACAAAGCTGGGGAAGAAACATCACAGACTACTAGTTAGTTAATGCAATAATTATGAGATCACAGTCCAAATTTAAAGGTACAATTAAATTTCTGCACTGGCTTCAGGTGAAGGTAAACGCGACAACTCTACAGCACTCTACCAAAACTTAAAAAATAATGAACAACTACCGTCAAATTCACAAAGTACTCTTGATGAGAAATCTAAAACCAAGGGCAGGAAATGCCCGAATACGTAATATTGTTGGACTATTTAAACAAACTGCCGTTAATCTGGGTATACCACTGTTAAGAGACATTTTGTAGAAAAACAGATACACACCATTGTATGAGGACAAACTGTGGTTGCCGTTCATGTACGAATTATATTATAGTAAACAAGAAAACACAATGCAAGTAATAGGCTGAAGTGGTGATACTGGTTGGAAAAAGAAGAAGTCTATAAAGATTATTTTCGTCAACAAGGAAGTCTTCAAGGATTTAGCTAAAATTACCCAAATACCTGGACTAACTACTTAGGAAATATTGCTCTATTGGAAGAACAATAAAAAGTGCTGTAAATGGATCAAGAGAAAAGGAAAATGAAAACCGTGAGAGAGAGGCCTATGTGCTGGTCAGAAGAAATTAAATCAATTTTAGCTAAACAAGAGGATTATACAAGTACCTCTAAAACCATGCAGATGATAATTTACAAATAAATAAAGACACGCAGCCCCAAGGAAAATGCATACAAGTTGTTGGAAAGAATGATTTACTGAAGAAGGAAATTGAGGACCACTCCTATGACGATCAGTTTGGCCTTCGGAAATGTTATGACACCGGAGAGGCAGTTCTGACGTTGCGATTGATAAACGAAAGCACGGTTTAAGAAAGAGAAAGACATGTTATAGGATTTGTCGGCGTGTAAAAAGTGCTTGATAATGTAAACTGGTGCAAGATATCCGAAATTCTCAAAAAATAGAAGCAAGATTTAGGGAAAGACAGGTATCACATCCACAAGAACCAAAAACGAACCATAAGAATGGAAGATGAAGAGAGAAGTACTCAGATTAAAAATGTTGTAAGACAGTGATGTAGTCTTTAGTCGTTACTTTTCAATCTACAAATCGAAGGTGCATCGTTGGAGATAAATGAAAAGTTGACGATTGGGATTAAAGATCAGTGTGGAAGGGTAACACTGATAAAATTAGCAGATGATATTGCTATTTTCACTGTAAATGAAGAAAAATTATAGAATGTGTTTAATGAAATAAACAGTTCAATGAGCACAGAATATGTATTAAAAATAAGTGGCAGGAAGACGAAAGCGATTAGGAATGGCGGTTGTAAAGAGTAGTGATGAATTTACATCACGACTGGGGACAGGAAAGTAGACGAGTTTAAAAAAAAATCTGCCTCCCTGGAAGTAAAATAACACATGAAACAAAAAGATATGGAAATGATTCAACCAGCCAGGAGGAAATTCCTGGTTAAGAGAAGCCAGTTAGTAAGTAACATCGACCTCAGTATGAAGAAGAAATTTCTGGGAATGTACGACTGAAGCACAAAATTGAATGACAGTGAATCATTGACTACAGCAAACAGGATAAGGTAAGAATTGAAGCGTTTGTGTCGAAAGTAAAGAATAGGATGGTAGGTCATGTGTTAAGATGTCATGGAATATGTTGTCAAGACTAAAAGCTCTCAAGACTAAAAGCTGCAGGTGAAAACAGACTGAAATACATCGAATAAGTAATTGAGGAGGTTCAGAAAAAAGAGAAACTTATGGAAAACTGCATCAGTTGACAGAAAACTTTGACGATCAACAAATTTATGTTCATAATCGGGGGTTGCCTCTGTTGTAACGATATGTAAATACTTTAAATGTGTGAATCTGCTTCATGTTGGAAAACAGAGTATTTATGTAGATGTATTGAAATGGCAGAATCTACGTATTTCAACCACAAATGCTGAAGCACAGCACAAAAATTAGTTCAAATGGGTCTAAGCACTACGGGACTTAATATCTGAGGTCATGAGTCCCCTTGAGTGAGAACTACTTAAACCTAACTAACCTAAGGCCATCACACACATCCATGCCCGAGGCAAGATTCGAACTTGCGACCGTAGAAGCCGCGTGATTCAGGACAGAAGCACCTAGAAACGCTCGACCACAGCGGCCGGCCGCACAGCACAGCGCAGTGATCTGGTAGACTAGTACAAAATGCTGTCTTTTTCTTTTTCAATGCTGTATATGAGTACTGTATTCTCTTTGCAAGCTAAATCGTAGTGTAGTTTAAGGTCCGAGCTTCACAATTATTATGTAACATGTAAACTAGATTTTTATTGCGCCCTGTAGCTACGAAGCAGGCACACTTTATATGAATAAAAATATAAAATGAGGAAATGAATGGCAATTTTCAGTATCGAGGGGCTGAGTGATTCATTCAGGCACTTACGAGTCGCTCTCCTGCCTCGTACCAGGCCCTTTGATGCGACGCCACAGCGACTGCGGACCGACACGGAGTAGCATAGCGCTGCGCCCTGAGAGAGCGAACACACCTCGTCGTCTGGCCCGATGTCTCTCCATTTGCAGTAGCAGCTGCCACGGTAACAGGTGCATACTGGAACATCCACAGTAAAGCGCCGGTAGTGCACACCTTGACGTAACAAGAACTGACAGATATTAAAAAATCGTAATAATAAAATTGATACCTGTCGGGTAATTGCGGATTCTACGCATAGGAGGAGCCGCGATTTATTGGTAATTTACTCTCAAGCTGAAGAAAGAAAGACTAGATGTTGTTGTTGTTGTGGTCTTCAGTCCTGAGACTGGTTTGATGCAGCTCTCCATGCTACTCTATCCTGGGCAAGCTTCTTCATCTCCCAGTACCTACTGCAGCCTACATCCTTCTGAATCTGCTTAGTGTAGTCATCTCTTGGTTTCCCTCTACGATTTTTACCCTCCACGCTGCCCTCCAATACTAAATTGGCGATCCCTTGATGTCTCAGAACATGTCCTACCAACCGATTCCTTCTTCTGGTCAAGTTGTGCCACAAACTCCTCTTCTCCCCAATTCTATTCAATACTTCTTCATTAGTTATGTGATCTACCCATCTAATCTTCAGCATTCTTCTGTAGCACCACATTTCGACACTTCTATTCTCTTCTTGTCCAAACTATTTATCGTCCATGTTTCACTTCCATACATAGCTACACTCCATACAAATACTTTCAGAAACGACTTCCTGACACTTCAGTCTATACTCGATGTTAACAAGCTTCTCTTCTTCAGAAACGCTTTCCTTGCTATTGCCAGTCTATATTTGATATTCTCTCTACTTCGACCATCATCAGTTATTTTGCTCCCCAAATAGCAAAACTCCTTTACTACTTTAAGTGTCTCATTTCCAAATCTAATTCCTTCAGCATCCCCCGACTCAATTCGACTACATTCCATTATCCTCATTCTGATTTTGTTGATGTTCATCTTATATCCTCCTTTCAAGACATTCCGTTCAGCTGCTCTTCCAAGTCCTTTGCTGTCTCTGACAGAATTACAATGTCATCGGCGAATCTCAAAGTTTTTATTCCTTTCCATGGATTTTAATACCATCTCCGAACTTTTCTTTTGTTTCCTTTACTGCTTGCCCAATATACCGATTGAATAACGTCGGCGAGAGGTTACAGCCCAGTCTCACTGCCTTCCCAACCACTGCTTCACTTTCATGTCCCTCGACTCTTATAACTTCCATCTGGCTTCTGTACAAATTGTAAATAGCTTTTCGCTCCCTGTATTTTAGTCCTGCCACCATCAGAATTTGAAAGAGAATATTCCAGTTAACATTGTCAAAAGCTTTCTCTAAGTCTACAAATGCTAGAAACGTCTGTTTGCCTTTCCTTAATCTTTCTTGTAAGATAATTCATACGGTCTGTATTGCCTCAAGTGTTCCAACATTTATACGGAATCCATACTGATCTTCCCCGAGGACGGCTTGTACCAATTTTTCCATCCGTCTGTAAAGAATTCGCGTTAGTATTTTGCAGCTGTGACTTATTAAATTGATAGTTCGGTAATTTTCACATCTGTCAACACCTGCTTTCTTTGGGATTGCAATTGTTATATTATTCTTGAAGTCTGAGGGAATTTCACCTCTCTCATACATCTTGCTCACCAGATGGTTGAGTTTGGTCAGGACTGGCTCTGCCAAGGCCGTCAGTAGTTCTAATGGAATGTTGTCTATTCCCTGGGCCTTGTTTCGACTCAGGTCTTTCAGTGCTCTGTCCAACTCTCCACGCAGTATCATATCTCCCATTTCATCTTCATCTACATCCTCTTCCATTACTATAATATTGTCCTGCAATACATCGTCCATGTGTAGACCTTCTATATACTCCTTCCACCTTTGTGCTTTCCCTTCTTTGCTCAGAACTGGGTTTCCATCTGAGCTCTTGATATTCATATAAGTGGTTCTCCTTTCTCCAAAGGTCTCTTTAATTTTCCTGTAGGCAGTATTTATCTTGCCCCTAGTGCGATAAGCCTCTACATCCTTACATTTGTCCTTCCTTCCTGTCGATCTCATTTTTGAGACGTTTGTATACTTTTTTGCCTGCTTCATTTACTGCATTTTTCTATTTTCTTCTTAATTCAGTAAGAAGAAAATTTTCTCCTTAATTCATTAAATTCATTATCTCTTATGCTACCCAAGGATTTCTACTGGCCCTCGTCTTTTTACCTACCTGATCCTCTGCTGCCTTCACTATTTCATACCTCAAAGCTACCCATATTTCTTCTACTCTTCTTCTCTGGTTCTTTCAGTTTATCCAGGTCCCACCTCCTTAGATTCCCACCTTTTTGCAGTTTCCTCCAAATATGTCATTATATTCATTTCTTGCGATTATGTAAATATATGTAGCTCAATATTCTTTTGTATTAGTAAACATCCCTATGCAATGTTGCATGCAAAATACTATGTGTTGAGAAATTAATATAGTGACTTAAAATCAGTGGAAGAGAGCGATCTTGGAAATAGGAGAGGCGAAGTGGTTTGCCGCGAGATCTCTAGAGCCCTTTCAGACACAACAATGCTGACACGCAGTATCTCCAAATAACAACGAGCAGCACTAAGAAATTTGTGGGAGGACGAGGAAACTGTAGTTCTGCTAGCCGAAAAGAGCAACGCTACGGCCTTCACGTAGCTTGTCAACTACAATAAGAAGGTTCTCGGTCATTCGACTGACGTTGCTTACAGACGGATTGATGTTGACTCTACGAACAAAATCAATACACAAGATATGCCTTTTCTCAGTAAGTCGGGCTTGCCAGGTATTAAATCAGCAGTGCCGCAACGACTATATGGCCCTCTTAAGGTACACAAGGAAGGAATTCATCTAAGACGCTCACTAAGATTGGTGCACATACATATTATCTGGCAAAACATCCGAAACATTCGCAGCCAATATGTGGAGAAGTGCGACCACCTCATTCACAACTCTGATGACTTTTTACACCGCCTCAGTCAATTGCGACTCAGGATACGGATATTATGATCACTTTCGATGTAGTCTCACTTTTTACGAAAGTTCCACTTTGTGATTCCTTGGAACTAATCGCGTAAAAGTTTGACAACTATTCCGCGGAACGTTTAAGGTATTTCTGACATCAATTTAATCTCTTTTCCATGGGAAAGACTATCAACAAACTTATGGCGTGATGACGCGTTTTCACCTGTCGAGGGAACCTATACGTGGAAATTTCGTAATCTTTCCTAGGGTAGTAATTTGTGATATTCATGTTGGCTATCCAGCTGGAACATATCGTCATCATCTGGACACAATATTTCGGCGGTCCAGTTGGCCGCCAACTCACCGGAACTGAAATCAAAAACTTTTTTTTGTCTTTATGGAATTTCGATTCCCCCCAGAGGGGGGAGGTGGGATGGCAGCAGCGTAATATTCCGCTCTGCAGCATACATAAGAGTTCAAAAACATAATGAGTAGAGAATAAACAATTAAAAGAGGCGATAAAATGATGACTGATTAAAACTGTAGCTAGGCGAAAACTTTCGGAAGTTAAAATATAAAAAAAGGGTTGGTGATGCTGATTAAAACACATAGTAATTAGACAGGCTCAATTAAAAAGAACATGGCAACAGTCTGGCTTCTGTTCGCAAGATTTAAAAAAACACAGGATAGAGTCTGTTGACAATACGTAAAACAAACGAGAAACAAAACACTGACACATCACTTTAACACTGCACTATAAACTAGACCCAAAGGCAGATGGGGGAGGGGGGAGGGTGAGGACCCAGACAGGACAGGGGTGGGGGAAAAAGGAGGGAGGAGAGGAAAAGAAAAAAAATTAGGGAGCCGACAGAGGGAGAGGACACAGAAAAGGGGTGGCAGGGCAGACAAGAGAAGAAGTGGCGAAGGCAGTGGAGGGGAAAGCAAAATGACCCAGGTAAGAGAAAGGAGTAAAAGAGAGGGCAGGCAAGGGAAAAAGGATGGAAGGGGGTAGAAAGGGACCCCAGGAAAAGGACAGAAAGAGGGAGACGAAGGTGAGGATCAGAGCTGACAGGAGGGATAAATGTAGGGAGAGAGGGCATCATCCAAGAGGGTGAGCTGATGGAAGCCACCTTGGGAAAGGAGATGAAAGGTGTAGAGGTGGAGGGTAGGGTAGACACAACAGTGAAGCCATGACAGTGGGCAGGGCTTGGAAAGTAGAGCAGCAATCAGCGAATTGGGGGGATCAAGTCGTCGCGAGGTGTAGAGGACATGTATATGTTTGAGGAAAAGGAGCAGATGGGGGAAATGAATCAAGTCATAGAGATCCATGTGGGGGTTCAAATGATTCAAATGGTTCTGAGCACTATGTGACTTAACTTCTGAGGTCATCAGTCGCCTAGAAGTTAGAACTAATTAAACCTAACTAACCTAAGGACATCACACACATCCATGCCCGAGGCAGAATTCGAACCTGGGACTGTAGCGCGTAGAACTGAGTGGGGGCAGGAGGCATATATGGAAGGCGAGGCAGAGTGCATAGTGCTTGGGGATGGGAGGAACTTATACAATTTGGGGGACGGGGTGGATACCCATGGGGGACTGTCATAACTGGATGGGAAAGATTAAGGATTCGTAGGTATGGATGATGGTAGAGGGGTTCAATGTCCATCTCCAGCCAGAGAGGAGTTTAAGGAAGTGGAGGCAGTTGTAACATTTGGATTGGATAGAGATGAGGGATCCAAGTGATGTGACAGTCAATGGTGAGTCCAATGTAGGTGAGGGTTGGGGAGAGGTACACAGGACAGGTGCATATGGTAGGAAAAATCAAGGAGCTGGAAGGAGCGAGTGGTACGACATATGATGATTGCCTGGGTCTTGGAAGGATTGATTTGAGGAGCGACTGGTTACACCACATGGCAAAAAGGTCAAGGTGATTCTGGAGAATGCATTGGGACCATTGAAGGGTAGCAGCAAAGGCAAGGAAGGCAGTGTCATCAGCACACAGCAGGAGTTGGACTGGAGGTGGGGTTGGCGCATATCTGCTATGTACAGGAGGTAGAGGAGGGGGGAGAGGACACAGCCCTGGGGCACACTGGAGAGGGGTAGAAGGTCCAGGAATCAGCATTATATGGATGGTAAAGTAGGAGGGAAAGCGGGAGAGGATAGCGGCAATCAAACGCATAGTTGATAGGAGGGGCATAATTCTGGAGTTTAAACAGGAGACCAGGATGCCACAAATGGTTGTAGGCCTTTTCGCGGTCTAGGGAGACAAAAATGATGGAGTGACAAGAGTTAAGCTGGAGGGAGAAGACATGAGTGAGGCATATGAATTGGTCGTTGGCTGAGAAGGAAGGTCGACAGCTGCGTTGGGTGTTGGGGAGGAAATGGTGTCAGTGGAGTTGGTCATGGATGTGCTGGATAAGGATTCGTTCCAAGAGCTTGCTGAACACTGAGGTGAGACATATAGGGCTACAGGAAGAGCCATCAGATGGAGGCTTGTTGAGTTTTGAGAACATCAGGATATGGGAGGTTTTCCATAGGTCAAGGCAGAAGCTTGTGGCAGAGATTACATTGTAGAGCGCAGCAAGGACTGCTAGGAAGGAGTGGGGGGGGGCAGTGTTTGAGATAGTGGTAGGTAAAGTGGTTGTGGCTTGGGGTTGTGTTTAGTGTGGAGTGTGAGGTTGATGTCCTGTGTAGTGATGGAAATGTTCTGATGGTGGTGTGTGGCCCAAGTACTGGAAGCCAGGAGCAAGGGGAGGAGTGGAGGTATCTGTACATTCGCTGACATCAGTGAAGAGAGAATAATCAAATTGGGAATCATCTGGAAAGGAAGAGACATCAGATAGGTGGGAGGCAAAGTGGTAGGCCTTATTGAGACTGGCAGGAAAGGGATGGTCCTCAAGGAGGAGAGGGTACTGTGGGATAGGGCAGTTCCCAGTAAGGTGGTGGAATAGAAGACCAAAGCTTGAAAGAGGTTATTAGGAGCATGGCATTGAGTTGCGTGCATGTTTGTCGCCAGGCACGACATTTCTTCACATTAAACACGTTGCGGATGTGTCGTTGTAACTGCTGGTGGCAGGTGAGTGTGTGCCAGTCAAGATTGGAAAGGAAGGATCGGTGTAGGCGAGGTGATTCACGAAGGAGGACGGCCTGTGGGGGCAGGGCTGGGTGGTGAGTGTAGATGGCTTTGGTAGGGATATGGGTGGCAACAGCATCAGACAAGGTCTGGTGGAGGAAGGCAGTGGTACAGGAGATGGAGATGTCATCGGGAGATTGGAGGGTAGGGTTGTGGCGTTCGACCTGGGTGTGTATTGAGCCCCAGTAGGCATCCCAACTGGAGTTGGAGTAATTGTGGACATGTTTAGGAGGAACTTCAGGGCAAGGAACAGGGCGGGAATGGCGACCATCAGAGGTAGTGAGGAGGATGGGGAGTGTGGCTGCTGCCATTTAGGTCAAGGGCTTCCACGATGATGTGTGCAAGAAGGTTGCGAAGGGCTAGGATCACATCAGGAGTGATGTTGGATTTGGGTTGGATGTGTTGGGGCAGGGAACTAGGTCTCCCTGGAAGATGGTGGTACACTAGTGCCATTTCTGGAGTTCGGCAGAAGCACGGCAGTGAATATTGAGGTCTGTGGCAATCACAAAGGTGAAGAAGGTGAGGTCAATGTGGGCCAGGAAATCGTACAGAAGGTGGTAGGAGGGCAGATGTAGATGGTGGCACATGTGAAAGTAAGGGTGGGGAAGAAGAGGCTGAGAATGAGATGCTCAGCAGCATTGTTGAGGAGAGGTTGGGGCTGAACAGGGAGGTGCCTGAGGTGGCTGATAGCAGCCCTGCCACCCACCAGGGGGTACAGGTTATCATGCAGTAGAGGGTGTAAGTGGGCTGTGCAGATGGTGATATGGGGTTGGAGGAAGGTTTAATTGAAGGCATCCACATGGTGTGGATTGAGGGTGTGGAGGAAGAGGAGTTTGTGGGCGGGCAGGGAGCGGATATTATGGTAAATTATACAGTAATGTTGTCATGCCATGGTAGTGGATATTTAGATGGGGTGATGATGGGGGTGAAGGTGAAGTGGGCCTGGTTGTGGGAGTAGGTTGCATAGGTGGTGAGGGTGGAAGACAGAACGGGCAGTGAAGGAGATTTGTAAAAGTGTGTGGGGGCGTTGGATGGGGTGGATGTTTTGAAGGACAATGGTGACAAAGAGGATGATGTTCTTTGCAGTAGGAGGCGGCCAGAGCGAGTTGTTGGGGTGGGTGGGGTCATCAACAGGGCAGATAAGGATGGTGAGCTCTGGGATGATGGGAGGAAGTTTTGATGTGCATTGCAAGGAGTATGTAGGATGGGGTTTATTACAGGTATTGTGGGAGGGTGGAGAGGCAAGGTTGGCGCAGTTCTTCAGGAAGTGGGACTCTTTGCAGGGGGAACAGGTAGGGGAGCTCTTGCAGGTGGTAGTGGCATGGTCATTATACTTAAGCCAGTGTTGGCAGTAGAAGGGAGGGGGGACAGGAGGGGTGAACTTTGTGACGTCTATTGTAGATGAGAGCTCCCTCTGTAAGGAGCCGGTTGATGGAGGAGGATTCTGTGAATAGGTAAGTTGGCCTGGCATCATTAAAGATGCAATGGGCCAAGCGGATTTAAATGTGGGGATGGAAATTTAGTTCTGCCAAAACTTCAGCCTCTGTGATCATGGGTCTAAGCTTTGTAATCACAGTGATAAAGGTAAGCAGACATCAGGGACACATCATGTTGTTGGGGAGAAGACAGAATGTGGTAGGGCGTAAGGGTGGCTCATGGACCAACTTTGATATGTGAGATTTTGGAAAGAAGATCGGTGTGGAAAAAAACATTGAGGCATTTAATGAGGACCGAGTCCTTTCGAGGAATGAGAAGGGAGATGAGGGCATTAGGGAAGCATTTACGGATGGCCAAGGTGAGGGTGCAGGCATTGAGGAATTGAGTGTCAGGATTTGAGAGGACGAGGGTGTTGGTGGAAGGGGTTGAATGGGTGGGGGACGAGGTCACGTCCATGGAGGGTGGGTGGATCATGGGATCAGGGGTTTTCTTTGTGGAGAGGGTGGAGGCATGGTCAACATTAGGGCATTTAGTAGGTTTCTTGGAAAGGACAGGTTGGGAAGGGGGCTGGGGGGTGGGCTGCAGGGGGGATGGCGGGGGCAGGTCCTCCCTGAGGGGCGGGTGATGTGGTGATGCAGGGGGTGGTGGCGTGCATGTGGCAGAGACTGTGGCGCGGCGGGCGGCGGCGGCGGCGGCGGCAGGCACTCAAACGGCGGCAGCAGCAGGGGAAGGGAGGAGGGGGGCTTCCAAATGAGTGTAGCCCAAGCAGTGTAATCATTTCACTTGGAATAGATGAGATCCAACCCTCGAGCATGACGGAAATCGAACACGGCGCGGCGGCTCCTTTATACACCGATTCCAGATTCGCCACGCGTGTGCTAACGTAGCTGCCCTCTAGCGCAAGGCATAACAGCGCTCCGGTTGTGGAAGCTCGCGGAAACGATAACACTATAAACACCTTTGACAGCTTTTGATGACGTAGACCGTTGTTCCTTAATGTCAAACAAAATAGGCTTCCAACTCTTACTGAAAGGATACCTCTTATCTCTGTTTATAATATAGCCTATTAGCGGGATTTCAATAACGTCTTTCACTGCTCAGTCCCAATACCGCACGCAGGGGCAACCACTTGTGTCTCGTACTATGATACACACATTCTATGTGCTTCACTAACACATTGTTTCTACATTGCAGATTTTCCTGGCTGAAATAAACGTGTGTGGCGATAAAGGTCCACGCATTGAGCCTGGACTGTACGAATTGTTTGTCCAATATAGGCTTTCCCACAGTGGCAGGTAATCTTTTAGTCCCTTGCTTCCTCAAACTCAAATCATCCATCATAGAGCCTAGCAGAGCTCTGGTTTTAGCTGGCGGACGGAATACTCTTTTAATATCAAATTTCTTTAAAATTCTTCCTATTTTTGAAGATATGCTTCTGCCAAAGGTATGCCACCTATTTGCTTGTATCTTCTGTTGGTTCCCGTGAAGGTCCTAACAGTCGAGCACGACAGATCTGATTGTCACTACAACCATTCTGCTTGAACACAACTTTCAGATGATTCTGTTCTTGTTGTAACGTCCCCTTAGAAAAATTATACACGACTGTGCTTAAACTGACACACAATATTTTTAGCGCAACGCAATCTGACTTCCAAAAATCCCTACGAAAGAATGGCCCTGGCTAACATTAACCTATACGTTTCACAAATCACTTACCTCACAAAAATCTTCGTTACTCAAGCTACTGCAATACAGCGAGCGCCACTACTGCCAGCTAAATAAAAGATTCAGACTACTGAAGGCACTAACTACTGATAGGCATAGTTAGCAAATGAAAGATTTTAATACAAAACAAACAATGTATTTACCTTAATAGTCATAATATATATAGCAATTCATGACATCCAGTCTCACAAATTTCAAAACTCCGCCATCTCTCTCCCCACATCCACCACTGCTGGCGGCTCACCTCCAACTGCGCAACGCTACGCGCTGTTAACATCCAGCTGCCCAACACTACAATGGCGAGTATTACAACAATGCCAACCAGCCACAGACTGCACACAGCACAGCCAGTGATTTTTCATACACAGCGTTATGTGGCGTTACCAATAAAAATACCTAAACAGCCTACTTACATTGTGTCAAACTGTCTGCATATGAGATAGCGTAAGTTCTTTTTACCAATGTACGTAATGCCTCATTGCGTTGGTACGAGGGATGACAACTTGATGCATAAAGATATTGGTCCGTGTGTGTGCGCTTACGGTAAACACCAGGCATCAAGTTGTCATCCCTCGTACCAACGCAATGAGGTGTTACGTACATCGGTAAAAAGAGCTTATGCCATCTCAGATACAGATAGTTTACTACAAAAACTGGATCATCTGAAAGCTGTGTTTGCAGCCCCCGCAGTTTTAGTGGTGAAGTGGCCAAAAAGGCACACAGATCAAGCATGAAAACAGGAAGAAGGTGTACTAAATTATGAAAGAAAAGCAAAACAGAAACAGTGAACGGTTCAAACACAAGAAGTGCAACGCTGTGAAGAGCAGCAGAACCGTGACGTCGTCGATCAATGGTCACGGTGTTGGACCGTGAAGCAGAAAGCCGGGTTCCATACCTTCTCGTGCAATTTATTTTTAGTTTTTTTCTTTTTGTAAGATCTATATGAACTATCCGTCCGATAATTAAAATGTTTGTTCTCTTTCTGTAGTCTTGGCATTTGTCATACTATACATTGGTTAAAGAATGTAAGTAATGTGGCAAGAATACATTACCGTCGCAAGTAAATGTGATGAATAGAGAGAGCAGGCGAGATACCACATAGACGTCTCACAGAAATGAAATCGACAAATAAACAGATGTGAACTATGTTACAACAAAGGACTTCAAGAGTCAAGACCTCCAAAACTGAACGTAACTTCAATAACGTTATAAACATGTGTTTTCACAGAGCACAGTGAAACTGTGTGATTGTGAAACTGTTGCGTTCATTTGTTGCAGCACATGTGACAGACTGTATGTTTTCGTCAGTTCCTTTGGAGCGATCACATTCACTTTCATGTGAATACCTGTATCGGGTAAGGAAGCTTATCTCACTCACTTACCAGTCATTTCATTCTTTTCATATGTATATATAGGGTAGTCCATTAATCGTGACCGGGCCAAATATCTTACGAAATAAGCGTGAAACGAAAAAACTACAAAGAACGAAACTTATCTGGCTTCAAGGGGAAATGAGATAGCGCTATGGTTGGTCCGCTAGATGGCGCTGCCATACGTCAAACGGATATCAACTGCGTTTTGTTTTGTTTTTTTGTTTTTTTTTTCAAACAGGAACCCCATTTTTTATTAAATATTTGTGTAGTACGTAAAGAAATATGAAAGTTTTAGTTGGATCACTATCTTCGCTTTGTGACAGATGGTGCTGTAATAGTCACAAACGTATAAGTACGTAGTATCGAGTAACATTCAGCCAGTGCGGACGGTATTTGCTACGTGACACATTGCCCGTGCTAAAATGGACCGTTTACCAATTGCGGAAAAGGTCGATATCGTATTGATGTGTGGCTATTATGATCAAAATGCACAACGGGCGTGTGCTATGTATGCTGCTCGGTATCCTGGACGACATCATCCAAGTGTCCGGACCGTTCGCCTGGTAGTTTCGTTACTTAACGAAACAGGAAGTGTTCAGCCACATGTGAAACATCAACCACGACCTGCAACAAATGATGATGCCCCAGTAGGTGGTTTAGCTGCTGTCGCTGCTAATCCGCGCGTCACTAGCAGACAAATTGCGTGAGAATTGGGAATCTCGAAAACTTCGGTGTTGAGAATGCTACAACAACATCGGTTGCACGCATACGATACTTATACTCACCAGGAATTGCATGGCGACGACTTTGAACGTCGTGTACAGTTCTGCCACTGGGCACAAGAGAAATTACGGGACGATGGCAGATTTTTTTGTACGCGTTCTATTTAGCGACGAAGCGTCATCCACCAGCAGTGGTAACGTAAACCGGCATAATATGCACTATTGGGCAACGTAAAATCGACTATGGCTGCGACAAGTGGAACATCAGCGACCTTGGTGGGTTAATGTATAGTGCGGCGTTATTGGAGGAAGGATAATTGGCCCCCATTTCATCGATGGCAATCTAAATGCTGATTTCCTACGTAATGTTCTACCGATGTTACTACAAGATGTTTCACTGCACGACAGACTGGCGATGTACCTCCAACATGATGGATGTCCGGCACATAGCTCGCGTGCGGTTGAAGCGGTATTGAATAGCATATTTCATGACAGGTGGATTGGTCGCCGAAGCACCATACCATGGATCTGACGTACCCGGATTTCTTTCTGTGGGGAAAGTTGAAGGACATTTGCTGTCGTGATCCACCGACAACGCCTGACAACATGCGTCAGCGCGTTGTCAATGCATGTGCGAATATTACGAAAGGCGAACTACTCGCTGTGGAGTGGAATGTTGTTACACGTATTGCCAAACGCATTGAGGTTGACGGACATCATTCTGAGCATTTATTGCATTAATGTGGTATTTACAGATAATCACGCTGCAAACAGGATGCGTTCTCAGAAATGATAAGTTCTCAAAGGTACATGTATGACATTGGAACAACCGAAAAAAAGTTCAAACGTACCTAAGTTCTGTATTTCAATTTAAAAAACCTACCTATTACCAACTGTTCGTGTAAAATTGCGAGCCATATATTTGTGACTATTACAGCGGCATCTGTCACAAAGCGAAAAAAGTGGTCCAATTAAATCATTCATATTTCTTTACGTACTACACGAATATGTAACAAAAAATGCTGGTTCCTATTTAAAAAAAAAACGCAGTTGATATCCGTTTGCCCTATGGCCATCTAGCAGGCCAATTACAGCGCCATCTTGTTTCCCCCTTCAAGCTAGCCAAGTTTCGTTCTTTGTAGTTTTTTCGTGAGATATTTGGCTGGGTGACGATCAATGGACCACCGTGTATAAGGCACGAGGGGACTTTGAACACGTCTTGCCCGCTTTGCAGTCCAACAATTTGACCAGTAAACCTCGGCGCCGTCACCGCTGTTCTTCGCTAATGTTGTACTTCAATACACCTTCTTCCTGGTTTCATGCTTGATCTGTGTTCAGTTTTTAACGGGCTGTGGGCTCGGCCCTCTTATCACTGTATCTGATTGGGTACTATAGAGAGTTTCCCTCGTAAGTCTCCGATGCCTCGGTGTTATCGCATTCCATGCGAGTGTGTCATGTCTTGTTTGGGGTAGACTATCAGCACAGTCGAGAAACTATGGAACGATCATCAGCGACACGCCCGATTAAAACAACAAAGCAAATCAGCTGACACGGAGCGCTGCCTCGAATGTAATCATGAAACGAATTACGACGTGGTACAATCGCCAAGTTTCTGGGACAGCATAATTACAGCATCTAGCGAAATAAAGTTGTCAGTATACGAAATGAAGTGTCAGTTACACAATGTTTGTCGTCCTATGTTAAATCTCGGCCGCCGTCACATCCGTCACAACAGAAAACGCTGAGAGAATTTGCGTTTCACCGAATGTCAGTGCCATCTGTGAAAAAGGAAAGAGCATCAAATGTCGTAGGGGCAATCGAACTAAGCTATGAACAGTCCTGCGAGACAAAAAATAGTTCTGAGTGGTAAGAGTCAAGGCAGCGAGCACACTAACAGCATATTTCGCAGCACCTGCCTCGGTCGTCGAAAGATTGTATAAAAAATGGAAATAGTACCTTGGAAGAATACCCAGAAGCCTTGCATTAATATCAATGACATTTGAGTGCGTCGCCCGTGGTTTGTTACGGTTTGACGATAAACGGTACTTAACCAAAATTTAATCAGAAGTCATTTGCTAGGTACCTTTAATACCCATTAACAACCATCTCGCTACATACGTTCATATAAGAGAGCGACTGATTTACAGTTGATTTTGGATGTTATTTGTAGCTGTAGCAGTGTATTACCTGATTTACTTATGGGTATATTCGTTGTGTCTGTCTATGTTGAATGATATTTTTTCATTCTAACGCTGACAGATAGTGCCCTAACTGCACCAATACATTGAAAAACGGCAAAAAAACTAAGACAACATTTGAACAAAACATGTTAAGGATGTATCATTTTAATGGATAGAGAAAACTTGAAAAAATTTCTTTAACTCTCTTCTAAATCTGCTACGAAATTACGGAGTAAAATGACATTGAATATGGGGGTTTTCGTACTGTTACTGCGGTCGTCGAGTATCAAATCTTCGCTTGGAAGGGGCGGTGCTGTTTCCCATCTTCTCCGACACTGCGACATACAAATGGCTGTGAAAACGGCGCAAAAATTGCTGTGTTCAATGTACTTTTACATATCACACCTACCAAACGGTTCATTTGTCACACATATATGTTACATCACCGCAAAAGCAGAGCACTTTTTTATACAACAACGTTAATACCTCTATCTGAATGATTGATGAAGATACGAGAACGCACTGGCGTTAGTTTCAGGAGCCCTTTCTTATAACTTGCCTATACGATAAGAGAATATAAATGGCTTCAGCGAGTCACAAGATATCGATAGAAAAACTATTGGATGCCTCACACTATATAAATTCGTATGATATTGCCATATACCGTAAGTATTATGTGTGAAATAGTGGTCTCTTGCTTGTAAAAGTAACATGCTCTAGGAAAGGGATGTGTAGTAAGCGTCCCCCAAGGTCACTTCAGTGTTACAGTGAAGATTTCTCCATGATCCACTTTTCACTATTCACAGTTTTTACGTGTGGTTGTAAAGCGCTGAATACGGACTACAGTGCTGAGGAATGTGTAATCTTATACCATATGTAGAGTGCACTGCCGCCAGCAACAGCCACTCGGGAGAGTACGTGATGACGTAGACTCTTAGGATAAACGTGATACACTCACTGTCTTCGAATTGCAGGTCTGCACGAGATGAAGGGTCGTCATCCATCTTGACAACGCGGCAGTTGACGCCCGCTGTAGAGCGCAGGCAGACCAAGAGCCCAGGTCTCAGCCACGGCCACGTGCACGAGCAGGGGCCGTCGACGTCACAATCGCCCCCGCCGCAGTCGCACGAGACGTGATCGTCAGCTGCGGCATAACGTTAGCACATCTCTGAGAAGGCAGGTCATTGGTTGCGGTATTCGTGACTGCAAGAAGTAAGGAGTGCAGAGGTCAAACGTATGAGTGTATGAATGTGGAATGTACACTACTGGCCATTAAAAATGCTACACCAAGAAGAAATGCAGATGATAAACGGGTATTCATTGGACAAATATATTATACTAGAACTGACATGTGATTACATTTTCACGCAATTTGGGTGCAGATATCCAGAGAAATCAGTACCCAGAACAACCACCTCTGGCCGTAAAAACGGCCTTGATACGCATAGGCATTGAGTCAAACAGAGCTTGGATGGTGTGTACAGGTACAGCTGCCAATGCAGCTTCAACACGATACCAAGTTCATCAAGAGTAGTGACTGGCGTAATGTGACGATCCAGTTGCTCGGCCACCATTCACCAGACGTTTTCAATTGGTTAGAAATCTGGAGAATGTCTTGACCAGGACAGCAGTCGAACATTTTCTGTATCTAAAAAGTCCCGTACAGGACCTGCAACATGCAGTCGTGCGTTATCGTGCTGAAATGTAAGGTTTTCCTGGGATCGAATGAAGGGTACAGCCACGGGTCGTAACACATCTGAAATGTAAGGTCCACTGTTCAAAGTGCCGTCATTGGGGACAAGAGGTGACCGAGACATGTAACCAATGGCACCCCATACCATCACGCCCGGTGATACAAGCTTCCAACGTGCGTTCACAGCGATGTCGCCAAACATGGATGCGCCCATCGTGATGCTGTAAACAGAACCTGAATTCATCCGAAAAAATGACGTTTTGACATTCTTGCACCCAGGTTCGTCGTTGAGTACACCATCGCAGGCGCTCCTGTCTGTGATGCAGCGTCAAGGGTAACCACAGCTATGTTGCTGCAAACTTTATCAAACTGTTCGTGCAGATGGTTGTTGTCTTGCAAACGTCCCCATCTGTTGACTCACGGATCGAGACGTAGCTGCACGATCCGTTACAGCCATGCGAATAAGATGCCTGTCATCTCGACTGCTAGTGGTACGAGGCCTTTGGGATCCAGCATGGCGTTTCGTATTACCCTCCTGAACCCACCGATTCCATAATCTGCTAACAGTCATTGGATCTCGACCAACGCGAGCAGCAATGTCGCGGTACGATAAACCACAATCGCGATACGCTACAATCCGATCTTTATCATAGTCGGAAACGTGATGGTACGCATTTCTGCTCCTTACACGAAGCATCACAACAGCGTTTCACCAGGCAACGCCGGTCAACTGCTGTTTGTGTATGAATAATCGCTTGGAAACGTTCCTCATGTCAGCACGTTGTAGGTATTGCCACCGGCGCCAGCCTTGTGTGAATGCTCTGAAAAGCTAATCATTTCCATATCACAGCATCTTCTTCCCATCGCTTAAATTTCGAGTCTGTAGCACGTCATCTTCGTGGTGTAGCAATTTTAATGGCCAGTAGTGTATTTATATCAGAAACAAACAAAAGTACATGGAGGTTATGTTCGACATTCAGAAAAAAATATACATGTATAAAAAGTATAAAGTAGAAAAACATGATAGACTACTTATAATTTATCTACAAGCTGAGTGCTGTAAGTTACTAAGTTTGGGTAACACGATCAGTATCAACATAATCAATTGTTAGAGATAATAATAAACTTTACCAGTAATGTTTACTTTAACTTGTGAGTTTGTAAGAGACCATGACTCGGTTTATCTATCCAGAACATCAAGATGTGTTATTTTATATAAATCATAACATGTCAGTAACCACAATTTGCTAGCTTTAAAAATATGAAACAAAACAAAAAGTTTTGTTGCAGAAAGAACTTTCGCAAAGCGTAGTTAATAAATGCGGTTGATGAAGGTTTGACGAAGACGATACAACGATCGTCATCATACACCTCATGCAGCTAATATTATACTTGTGTGAGAACTGAATGTCATAGAAGCAATTCATGTGATGCAAATGTGATTTTTGCTCCCTGTACTCTGAAACATCTATTAAATTGAAAAGACCTGAGCGAGTGGAATATCAGAAATTATTTCTGTGTGTCCGTCCGTCTTCGCTTCCTCGTGACTATATGTCAAACACCGTCACAAACATCGGTAATGTAAGCTTTGTTTAATAAAACTCACATCTCAGCTTACTGCTGCTCATCATTGTCATTTTAAATGAATGAAAAATGAATATAGACCACTAGATAACATAGTTCATATGCGGGGACATGTGAAGATATGGAATCCGTGGTAGAAGAATTTGAACACAGACCAGGGAAAATCAAAACAAACGCAAAAGAGTCCCAAAATATGTCCAAACTTAATATAATCATCAATAACTCAATACAGGATCTCATATTTGAAACAAACACCCAAACAAACGGATCTATTGCCTTTACGTCACTGTTTATAGACAACAGAAGAAATTCACTGCATATTAGTAGTAATACTATTTGTTAAGGGAAAGAGCAATGACTTAGGGCAGTGGTTCCTAACAGGTGCCAGGGGTCCGTGAGTTATGCCAGAAGGGTCCGCAAGATGCTGTTAGAATAAAAAATATATAAAGTATATTTCGTATGTTAACAGCTTTTGGTTTTGGCCGCTTCTTATGGAGTACTCTGTTGTAACTGTATTTTTTCAAATAAATAATACCCTGTATGAAATTAGTGTTTTCTTATTTTTCACACATGTCTGCTCAATGCAATCTCAAGTGTAGTACGCTTGAAAGACCAATACAATAAGTTTTAATTTTTTTGCTTTCATTTTCAGTTCACACTCAATTTTTATTTTTTTAAGAATTTGTTATACTAAACACCCAGATATGAAGACAAATATTTTGAGCAATAATCAAAAATTTAACCTAACAATTGTGTCTAAATTGAAAAAGTTTTAAGATCAATATTTTTTTCAATGAGGAATATGTCTGTGTTTTTTTAAGTACCAAAAATAGAAAATGTACAAAAAGACTCTTAATTTGGTTTTTTTAGATACTTGATACTGTGATAAGACAAGGTATAAATCATGCTCGATGAGGGGGTCCTCGAGAAAATTTTGTTGGGAACCCCTGACTTAGGGTAACAAATCAGGATATCGAACCAGTTATGTCTTCTGAAAAGTTCAGTGGACGAACAAAGACCTTATATTTCCTCGACTGCAATAGTATATGCCGGAATAAATCTATTGCTCTAGAATTAGAACACCACGGACCGTGCAATTGAGTAAATGCAGTCCAATCGTGTGAATCAACAACTACCTCATGATAATCTAGAACGAGGTCGGTTGAAGACGCCCAGTTCACTACCACAAAGAAGCTGCTGTACTACGAGGTAGAATTGGGAGGTCGACATCACAGCAGCAAGCCGAAAGCAAGAGCCGACGTAGAAGACTGACTTTTGTCTGCCGATCATATGGTCTCGCGAGCAAAATCTAACGGCAATCTTCCATGTTGACTCTGTTCCCCAACGACAAGACAGCTTGCTGAAACAACTCAGAGTTTCCACCCAGAAGTGTGCTACCCCAAGAGACGGATAAGTGACTCAAGACCTTGAAGGTAGGTAAGAGCCTGCGGATGTTAGTTAAGACAATAGAAAAACACTTACTTGAAACTAAAGTAGATAGTTCGTGCGAAATAGTATGGATAGTGGCTATACTTGACAATCGGGTTAAGCTATTAATTGGATTGTTTTACCGACCCCCTACTCAGAGGATATGTAATTGCGGAACAGCTCAAAGAAAACTTGAGTCTAATTTCAGATAGGTACCCCAGTCATACAATTATAGTCAATGGTGACTTCAATGTACATTTAATACGCTCGAATAATTATACGTTTAAAGGCTGCAGGCAAAGAAACATCATCCGAAATTGTACTGAATGCTTTCTCAGAAAATTATTTTGAACAATTAGTTCACGAAACCACTCGAAACGTAAATGTTTGCGAAACCATACTTAAGCTCTTAGTAACAAATAATCCTGGACAAATAAGAAGTATCGTAGCGAATACAGGGATTAGCGACCACAAGGCAGTTGTTGCAAAGGTGAATATCGTAACACGTACAAACATCAAAATGAAACGCAAGGTATATCTATTCAAAAAAGCTGATAAAAATGCTCTTAACTCCTTTTTAAGAGACAGTCTTGACTCCTTCGGATCCGATCATGTTGGCATAGAAAAGATGTGGAATGATTTCAGAGAGATAGTATCGACAGCAATTGAGAGATGGTACTGAACTCCCAACGTACACAAAACGGGTCAGAAGCAACGAAGAAAGCATACCAAATTTAAAAGAACGCAAAATCCCCAAGATTGGCAAAGTTTTACAGAAGTTTGAAATATAGCTCGTACTTCATTGCGAGATGCTTTTAATAATTTCCACAAAGAAATTCTGTTTTGGAATTTGGCAGAAAACAGAAAGAGATTATGGTCATACGTAAAGCACACCAGTGCCAAGACGCAATAACTGTGAAGTCGCTCATGACAGTGCCACTAATGCAGAGTTATTATTAAACACGTTTTTCCGAAACTCCTTCACCAAAGAAGACGAAGTAAATATTCCTGAATTCCAATCAAGAACAACTTTCAAGATGAGAAATATTGAAGTAGATATCTTCGGTGTAGCAAAGCAGCTTAAATCACTTAATAAAGGTTAGGCCGCCCGTCCGGACTGTATACCAGTCACGTTCCTTTCAGAGTACGCTGATACGACGGCTCTATATTTAGCAATTATATACAACCGCTCGCTCATAGAAAAATCCGTCCCTAAAGGCTGGAAAATTGCTCAAGTCACACTAATACCCAAAAAGGGAAGTAGGAGTATTCCGCTGAGTTACATGCCCATATCACTAACGCCGATTTGCGGTAGGGTTTTTGGAACATGTACCGTTTTCGAAATTTATCAGTTACCCCGAAGAAAACTATTTATTGACACATTATCAGCACGGATTCAAAAAATATTGTTCCTGTGAAACACAGCTAGCTCATTATACTCATGAAGTAATTAGTGCTACCGACAGGGGATCTCAAATTGATTCCATATTTTTAGATTTCCAGAAGGCTTTCGGCACCGTTCCTCGCAAGCGTCTTCTAGCCAAACTGCGTGCCTATGGAATATTGCCTGAGTTGTGCGACTGGATTCGTGAATACCTGTCAGAAAGGTCACAGGTCGTAGTATAATAGACGGAAAGTCATCCAGTTAAACAGAAGTAATATCCGGCATTCCGCAAGGAACTGGTATAGGACGTCTGTTGTTCCTGACCTACATTAACGACATAGGAGACAACCTGAGTAGTCGTCTTACATAGTTTGCAGAAGATGGTGTTATTTACCGTATTTTAAAGTCATCTGATGACCAGAACGAATTACAAAATGATTTAGGTAAGATATCTGTGGGGAGCGAAAAGTGACAATTGACCTTAAATAAAGAAAAGTGTTAAGTCATTTATATGAGTACTAGAACGATTTCGCTAAATTTAGATTACGCGGTAAGTCACACAGATCTGAAGGCTGTAAATTCGACTATATACTTAGGGATTACTATTACAAATACCCTAAATTGGAACTATCACATAGATAGTGTAGTAGAGCAAACCAAAGACTGTGATTCATTGTCAGAACACTTAGAAGGTGCAACAAGTCTACTAAAGAGACTGTATACACCACGCTTGTCCGCCCTATTTCGGAGTATTGCTGTCCTGTGTGGTATATGCATCAGGTGGGACTAACCGATGACATTGGAAAAGTTTAAAGAAGAGCATCTCGTTTTGTATCATTGCGAAATAGGGGAGATAGTGCCACAGGCATGATACGTGAATTGGAGTGGGTTTCATTAAAACAGAGGTGTTTTACGTTGTGTCGGGGTCTTCTTATGAAATTTCAATCTCCAGTTTTCTCCTCCGATTGTGAAAACATTCTGTGGGCACCCACTTACACAGGGAGAAATGATCATTGCGGTAAAATAAGAGAAATTAGGGCTCGCACAAAAAAAAATTAAATGCTCGTTTTTCCCACGCGCTGTTCGAGAGTGGAAAGGTAGAGAGACACCTTGAAGGTGGTTTATTGAACCCTCTGCCAGGCACTATATTGTGGGTAGCAGAGTAATCACGTAGATGTAGATGTAGATAGAGGACGATCGGTTGAACGGCTACTGATATCTCGACGATAGTCTACTATTTCATTTTTGTAGTTTTACTACACATACGGTACAGTAACCGGTATGGGGTCGACATTAAAGCCTACACTACAGGGTACAAACACTTTTCACTGTCTTACACCTTTGACGAATCTCTAAAAATAATTTTACTTTCCTGAATGTAAATGTTCATAAATAACGCCAAGAAACCAAGTTTACTAAATTTTGTGGACGGTTTAAAGAAAGACGGAGGGTTTTTTCACGGGATGACGTAGGGCACCATCAAGGCAAAATCACAAACTTGCTAATACGAGCTTCATAAATGGCCAAGAATTTTTATGCTGTGATTTTGATATTTTCTTCTTACACACACTTTATGAATTTACTGTATATATTATGAGAATAACATGTTTGAAAATTATGTTTTCGTAATTAGTAATTTGATAAACATTACAACGTACCAAAGACTATTTAGTTTTCCCTTCCTAATAATTGTATCTTCAAATGGACATGTGTGCCATTCAGCTATGGGAAACTTCTGATACATTCAAATAACATAGGAAGTAAAACTGTAATATGCAAAAAAAGAAAACTGTTATAACGCTGCCTGCTGCTGTATTTCCGTACGCTGTCAATGCCACCGTAAAATATCGTTAAATTATTTTTAGTTTATTATATACTTACAACTGTATACCCTGTTCATGCTGATGCTTCCAGATATTCCAAGAGTGATGCTGGCGTTTCATATTTAAAATTTTGTTTAGTAATAACAAAAAAAATACTGAACTTACTTTGACTACTCGAGAAGATTTCTGTCGTCTGGAGTGTACTACAGATTGTGTTGTTGGAAGAATGCAAACACATCTGGTCGTGCCTTCTCGGTTTCAGTCCAATGCAAGCACAGAATTCCACATGGCACAAGCAGTCCGGATGAAAATCTGCGAGCAATAAATGATAACAGCATGAATTATGATCCAATTACTGTGCTTGATACTTCTTAGAACTAATAATTATTGGGCTGTTTCATGGCAGGTGAGTGAAGAAAACTTTGACTCATACGTTTGAATCAACAAGTAATTATTGGAGTTTTAACGTGGTTTAAGCCTTGTACAATTTCTAGTTTATTCGCAGTTTCACTGTATTTTTATGAACTTTTATTTATGAACTGAAGTTGATATGCATCGCTGCAAATTCAAATTGTGATACCATGAAGACTGCATGCAGCGTATATCAGATTTGCGTGGTGAGTTCTATATACTTGGATAAAGCTGTATAAAGCTGTTATGACCGTGTTTGCCATTCATTAATGGGAGTAGTGGTGGTCCGCACGATGAGGTCAGGATGTCCACAGAAGACATGGACGAGCAGTGATGTTGTGAGTAGGTGCCTGTTAGCTGCCCAGTGAGGCGCCAGTGACACGTTATTGACAGACTTTACATTTATTATTAAGTACAGATCAGTGGTTGTGTCATTTCTCCAGACAACTAGCACTTGCAGGGCCTTTGGCTGTACCCGCCCACTCAGATAATTGCTGACTAGCACGTGGTAGTACCCACAGGAAGGTGGCAGCTAGAGACGCAATGGCACCAGCACCAGCGAAACCACAAGGCTGCTGACCCCGCAGAGCTGGCATGCTGCCAAGAGGCCACTAGCAGCCTCGGGAGTAGGTCGCCAGGGCGTCCATGACCACGATGTAGACTGCAGTGGGGTTTCTCTACATGAACAATGCAGGCAGCATGTAGATTGCCAGCAAAAGTGGCAGATGGGCAGCTGAATGTCCCAAGTCACAAATTGGAGGCCACCAAGAGGCCCTTCAGTATCAGAGCACCAAGTCCCCAGCATTGAACTCTGCGAGAGCGCAGGACTGCCCTACTAGTGTCTAAGTCCACAGAGGAAGTTGCATACACCTATGGAACACACATATCAGCAGACATGAAGACTCGACCATCATAGATACCTCCTAATAGTTGTATAAGGAGGGAGTGATATACCACTAACTAAAAATGATAAACATTTACACAGGCCAGGGCAGGGCTTATTTCTATACACTACTGGTTTCCGCTGCTCAAGTTAGAACTGATGTTTGCCAGCATGTCTCTGGCAATCGACATCAAAGAGTTTTGCCCTTAGAACACTGTGATGCTGATGAGCTGTGGCAGATGTGGAAGTCAGGCAGAAATGGTTAGTGTGCAGACTTAGTTACGAGTCTTGCTACGAGCAACTAAGGAAACGCATGGTCCACTGGAGTGTCTTGTGGAACGGCTGGCCTGTGTATTCTAGTTGTGGCCGCAATTGGTGAACATGGGAGCAGTCCTGAGTATTGTCATGCATGGTGGACAGGTGTCACATGGACGCTGTAGAGGAACAGACACCTCGAACAGGCTGTCACATCTGGAACAGACTGTCGACCTGTCGTTACCTCGATGGCATGTACTGAATTTGGAACCCAGACAGACGTCTTCCATTCACAAGCAATGGGTGTAAACTGTCAGCTTTCCATTTTCTCACTGCTGTGTGTGTCTGGAGTACAGCACCAACGGGCACTAGCCTAGTGTTTAGCTGAGTCTGCTGTAGGCTGGGCATTTGTCTGATCGATGTTGTTCCATCATTCATTATGGTTCACTGGGGTTTTAACTGTCTTCCAAGTCATGGTCGAGTGTTAATTGTGCTGGTGTTGACTACCGCACGTCAGATAGTGTCTTGTTAATGTGTATGTCAGTTCTTTGGTTCCCAGTACTAGTGAGGGACTCTGTCATGTCATGCCAAGTTCCCTGCCTGTTCACTCAAATTTTTTAAATTAATGGTAAGCGTGGGTTCTCATTTATTTATATCTATAATAATGTGGTTAAATGTTACAAAGGACTACCATGATTTGTCCCCCCCCCCCCCCCCCGTGTATACACGTGTAGAGTTATCTGTGAATATGTAAAGTTTATAGTGCTAGCTGCGCCAAGTGTACAAGGATTTAAATGTGTCATGAGTGGACAGATGTACAAGCCATGTAAGTTCTTGCGTAAATTTTTGCATGAAAATGTAACTACAAATTAACAGTGAATATCTTTTGTTTCTTTCGTTCCTTTTTAACTTATCGAGAAGTGATCAGTCTGTTTAGCACCTTTCTTGTCAATAACAATATTTCTATTTACGTAATACACTCCTGGAAATTGAAATAAGAACACCGTGAATTCATTGTCCCAGGAAGGGGAAACTTTATTGACACATTCCTGGTGTCAGATACATCACATGATCGCACTGACAGAACCACAGGCACATAGACACAGGCAACAGAGCATGCACAATGTCGGCACTAGTACAGTGTATATCCACCTTTCGCAGCAATGCAGGCTGCTATTCTCCCATGGAGACGATCGTAGAGATGCTGGATGTAGTCCTGTGGAACGGCTTGCCATGCCATTTCCACCTGGCGCCTCAGTTGGACCAGCGTTCGTGCTGGACGTGCAGACCGCGTGAGACGACACTTCATCCAGTCCCAAACATGCTCAATGGGGGACAGATCCGGAGATCTTGCTGGCCAGGGTAGTTGACTTACACCTTCTAGAGCACGTTGGGTGGCACGGGATATATGCGGACGTGCATTGTCCTGTTGGAACAGCAAGTTCCCTTGCCGGTCTAGGAATGGTAGAACGATGGGTTCGATGACGGTTTGGATGTAAAGTGCACTATTCAGTGTCCCCTCGACGATCACCAGAGGTGTACGGCCAGTGTAGGAGATCGCTCCCCACACCATGATGCCGGGTGTTGGCCCTGTGTGCCTCGGTCGTATGCATTCCTGATTGTGGCGCTCACTTGCACGGTGCCAAAAACGCATACGACCATCATTGGCACCAAGGCAGAAGCGACTCTCATCGCTGAAGACGACACGTCTCCATTCGTCCCTCCATTCACGCCTGTCGCGACACCACTGGAGGCGGGCTGCACGATGTTGGGGCGTGAGCGGAAGACGGCCTAACGGTGTGCGGGACCGTAGCCCAGCTTCATGGAGACGGTTGCGAATGGTCCTCGCCGATACCCCAGGAGCAACAGTGTCCCTAATTTGCTGGGAAGTGGCGGTGCGGTCCCCTACGGCACTGCGTAGGATCCTACGGTCTTGGCGTGCATCCGTGCGTCGCCGCGGTCCGGTCCCAGGTCGACGGGCACGTGCACCTTCCGCCGACCACTGGCGACAACATCGATGTACTGTGGAGACTTCACGCCCCACTTGTTGAGCAATTCGGCGGTACGTCCACCCGGCCTCCCGCATGCCCACTATACGCCCTCGCTCAAAGTCCGTCAACTGCACCTACGGTTCACGACCACGCTGTCGCGGCATGCTACCAGTGTTAAAGACTGCGATGGAGCTCCGTATGCCACGGCAAACTGGCTGACACTGACGGCGGCGGTGCACAAATGCTGCGCAGCTAGCGCCATTCGACGGCCAACACCGCGGTCCCTGGTGTGTCCGCTGTGCCGTGCGTGTGATCATTGCTTGTACAGCCCTCTCGCAGTGTCCGGAGCAAGTATGGTGGGTCTGACACACCGGTTTCAATGTGTTCTTTTTCCATTTCCAGGAGTGTATCTTTTACTTAATATGTTCTCATAATCCATTGAAACAGTAGCCACGAGGGACGTACCACGCTTAACACTGCATAACAATATGCAGATTTGAGGCATCCAAGGCATTTAATCCACTGGCAGCGCTATGCTATGTCTGTCTGTAATACTGTGCAGAGTTTTAGGTTGTTTTAAATATTGTCAACGAAATCAGTTAGAATATATTCTAACCTGGATTACAACGTGAAAATATTTGTTATTTGTGCTGTCTTCACCAGTGGTGTGCAAAGAACAAATCAGAAGTTTATTGTGTATGTCCTGTACTTGACATATGTATGGGATGAGAGGGCAGATTCGGAGTGACCAGTGTGCTCCTATAGAAAGGGAGATAAATCATGGTCTAATCTTATATTCTGCAAAAGAAAACATTTATGTGTGCATCGTTTTATCTAGAGAGTTAACAAATATGTGTTGTAGTGTGCACAAACTATTATAATAATACTGTTTTCCTTAGATGTGCCAGAGCATACACATACTGTGTCTCCATGTGTTGTACAAATAATAAAGGACTGTACTGAATATATGCAGTGCTCTTAGTCTATGTATGCACTTCCCTGATAACAGTTCAATTTTAATGGAATTAGCTGATGTATTTGTTGCTATATTTTGAGTTTTATTATTAGCCATTAGCACTCATTTTATTGCTGTTTCTATGTCGCTGTAGTTTGATAATATATCTATTTTAGTTTGTTATTTGTTGTTTTAATGTAATGTGCATGACAGAAATAGGTGATTACAGAAATAGGTTTTGATATCAGTTGTAACATTAAATTATTTTGGGTTACAGCCAAATGTAACTAATACATTTCGAGAGCTAAATTCTGCGATCATCCAGCGTGGATTCGCTCTTGGAATGAGTGAAGTTCAGTTCTGGCTTCTGTTGACAAACTATGAAATTAAATTTGTCCAGTAAAACCATCAGATCTTCCACTTCCCCACTGCGATGCTTCCTGCCGTTTTGAAAACCTCAGCCTGGACGTGAGACAATCTGGCCCGCACACTGTGGCCACTCTATCTCTCTGATGTGTAGGAACTGGTTGGTCTGCTTGTCGGCAGCGTGATGCAACCACCTGGGTGTCAGAGCAGAAGTTCCTACTCTGTCTTTATGCTATACTGCATAAATTACTCGGCTGGCTTGACTTGCTCCTCTGGCTTCATGCAGCACCTTAGAGTGGTATCTTAAATTTGTTCAGCGGCACCAGGTGCATTATTCTGCGGTATAACAGTATGTAGCAATGTCGACATATACATTCTGTGTACGAGAAAGTTTATGAAGCAGGTTTTTCATTTAGGTACGCATTACACCACATGTAAAAAGAAAGAACATAATTAGACAGTGTCACGATTGCGGCGTATGGAGACCAAAATTTGTTGTTCTGCAGATCCATGAACTGTCATTACGCTGTCTATTGTTGCTGTTGTATCGGTCAAAGATTGTGATGCTGCACCAAAGTCGTCAATGCACATCAGTACCACAGACATTAGGGAGGTCTCGCTGCAGTCTCCACTGACGAATGAGGGATGCGCTCCTGGAGAGCACACCTCGTTCTCAGCACAGCAGCACACTCACACAGACGTCAATGTAGAGCTGAGTTTGGAAGTGTTCTTCCAAGTTCGTAATCCTAGCTTAAGCGGTTAACATCGTTAAATTGGACTAAAGACTTATTAAAGTGTCAGATGGAAGTGTTGAACATTGTACTTCAAGAGAACAGTTTGTTAATTAGTGCATCAGGAGATGCTTTTATTTTCAATGGCAGTGGAAAATTATCAAGCACTCATGTGGGACAGTGGTGTATTCAGCACCAACATTGGAAAGGGGAGTTGCACCATGTCATATTTTCACACATGTCCGAGTTTTACATACAGCATCACGATGGACATATTCATGTGGAGAGACTCAAAGGAAAGGAAAGATTGCCACACTCGATTTTCCATTGGCATACAGGCACAGGACCTTCTGTGATTGTATGGTTTATTACTGACTACACAGTTTGTTCCCTTCTGGTTCATATGGCCGGTGGTTCAGAAAGCACACCTTTCACTTCTATATGTTAAACCCCCTATAGCTACGCCTCATCTTCGATATTGAGTGAATGCAGGCGCATCTCAATCGGATTTTGTGGAACACTGCGAAGGGAAGAACATGCAATCGACATTTGTTATCTGAATGTCGAACCCACAGCGACTTGTGCATGCAATTTAGACTGGACGTGTTTGTGTGATTTTTTTTTTTTTCCACCACTGTAGGTTACCGTGAACATGAATGACAGTCTTTGTTTCAATATCTTCGATGACCACGTACTGACCTTTGTTCTACATCTACGTGATGCATAGGCCTTAGAAACTCCCACATCCGCCCGCATCTCGTGGTCGTGCGGTAGCGTTCTCGCTTCCCACGCCCGGGTTCGATTCCCGGCGGGGATTTTCTCTGCCTCGTGATGGCTGGGTGTTGTGTGATGTCCTTAGGTTAGTTAGGTTTAAGTAGTTCTACGTTCTAGGGGACTGATGACCATAGATGTTAAGACCCATAGTGCTCAGAGCCATGTGAACCATTTTTTTAACCTCGCCATGCAAGGTCATTCTGTTAGTCAATGTGCTTATGTGTAACACGGAGGGCACTAGTAGCACCTTACACGTAGTGGGAAAAGTTAAAAACATTTTCGCGTGTATCCAGATGTCATGCTAAGGATGAGGCCACTGTTAAAAAGCACAACCACATAAACTACAAAATACTTCCGCGTAAAAATAGTTAAAACCATATACATCAGATATAACAGCGTATAATAACAAAATCAAAATCAATAACCAAGTAGTCGAACAGCTATGATATTATGTCATTGAGAGGCAATTAATTATTTAATCATACAATGTAAGCTTTCACTGCCGCTTTACCTCCGAGGATGTCTCACGCAGTCGGAGACGAAACGTCAGGAGAGAGTTTTATACTTCGACCACGGCCTATCAGCACGGAAGTTTTAAGTGAAAAAAAATTAATTATTTAGTTTTAACAATTTTTACACTGAAGTATTTTATAGTTTACGTGGTTGTGCTATGTAACGGGGACCTAAATCGTTCCCTTGATATTTGGGTAAGTGCGAAAATGTTGTAATTTAGACCGCTGTGTGACGGTGGCGCTAGTGCCCTCTATGACACACTTCAGCATATTGCCTATCAGTGCGACGCTACTTCGCAACGTTGTTGGAAGATTGCTGTCCGTAACTTCCTGGTATGACGCAAATGCACTTTTAACGTATCAGTTTTTGGTTGGTTCAAATGGCTCTGAGCACTATTGCACTTAACTTCTAAAGTCCCCTAGAACTTAGAAGTACTTAAACCTAACTAACCTAAGGACATCACAAAAATCCATGCCTAAGGCAGGATTCGAACCTGCGACCGTAGCGGTCGCGTGGTTCCAGACTATAGCGCCTAGAACCGCTCGGCCACCCCGGCGAGCCTCAGTTTTTCAATTGCTCAATTTGAACTATGACGCCTCGATTGTTGCAAGTAACAGTACGTTATTTTGAGAAAGATGACACCCCCCCCCCCCCCCCCCGCTTTCCCGTACTAGATCTCAAATGTTGTACTGACGTATGTACACCTTAAGATGTGATCTGACATCACGAAACCGGTCGTGTTTCCCTAAGAGTTCATTTACAGCTGAATGCAGTTTATTTCCGAAACATGAATAACCAATTTCAGTTTGAAATATTTAATAAAGTAGGTACCTACAATTAATCGTTAATGTGTTATAGGAAAAATATATAAGATTTGCAAGTTAAGAATTCGATAAAATGTCCGATAAAACACATATTCCACCGTGGGGTACAGGTTTTGTTGGTAACTACGATAAACTGGGGAAAGTTCGCTCAAGTTTTAATATTAAATTCAATATGAATTTTAAATACAAGCGGAAGTGTTTCAGTGTTACTTCAACGGTTCCAAGAAGACGTAAGATTTGACGGTCTACGTGACCCTCCACAAAGTAAACATGAAATTACCATCCATTAATGTAACAATATTACATACAACGTTCCAAGATGTTCTGCCAATCAAGTTTCCACATTCTGGTGTGTGATAATTGGGTACTTGACTTACCGCTGCTTTTGGTAAGGTGGATGACGTCGTCGCCTTCGACTGCCAGACGGACTTGGCTGCAACGCGACCCCTCTGGAGAGTGGCTGCAGATGTTGTCCCCGCTGCTGGCACCGACCACAAGGCACCCACACCGATTTGCAGTGCAGTTGCATTCCACGTGACCTCCTGTGCCCAACAGCCGAAGTTAAATGGTAGCGCGACACAGCTGAGGACAATAGCATCTTAATTTGGTGTTTGAGGAGAGCAGTACATATGAGCGGTGAAGGAGAAAATTTGAAAATTGCAGACCACCGCTGCTGTTCAATATGTACATTTTAATGTAAGAAAGTTGCGTCAATGATGGGATTTTTAGGACAAACAACGACCTGAAATAATATCTAATTTTACTTTGCAACACGAAGGGGAGGAGGGTTGGAGTAATTTACGCACACATTTGGAAAATATTGTTACCTAGTCATGTACAATATATTTTAAAATTTTGAAAAAAAAAATGTGATTAAACTTACTGGTACATTAAAACTGTGTGCCGGACCGAGACTGTTAATCGCGACCTTTGCCTGCAGGAGAGCTTATGCGAAGCTTGGAAGTAGCAGACGAGGTACTGACGGAATTAAGGCTGACAGTCTTAAATTCCTGGGATTACAACATGATAATAAATTCAGTTGGGAGGACCACACCACAGAACTACAGAAACGCCTGAACAAATCTGTATTTGCAATTCGAGTGTTAGCAGACATAGGCGACATAAAAATGAAAAAGCTTGCATACTTTGCCTACTTTCATTCCATAATGTCATATGGTATAATATTTTGGGGTAACTCTTCCAGTCAAACAAAATTTTTCAGAGTACAAAAGCGTATAATACTTATTATTTGTGGAGTAAATTCACGGACGTCGTGTAGAAACCTCTTCAAAGAACTAGGTATACTAACTACTGCCTCTCAGTATATTTACTGCTTAATGAAGTTTTTCCTAAATAATATATCTCTTTTCCCAACAAGCAGCTCAGTTCATACATACAATACCAGGAACAAAAATGATCTGCACAAGGACTTGAAAGCACTTACTTTAGTTCAAAAAGGGGTCCACTGCTCAGGAACACTCATCTTCCATAATTTGCCACAAAACATAAAAAATTTGGTTACAAATGAAGATCAGTTTAAAAAGAGCCTGAAAGACTTGCTAGTGGCCAAATACTTCTACTCCATCGACTAATTTTTTAATAGAAACAAATGATGTGTTGTATATTTGCATACTATTAATATTGTTATTTCAGCTTTAAAAAAATGACATATTCCACATCCACGAGGATCTCCTCAGCACGGATCTATGGAACGAAAAACTAATCTAACCTAATCTAAAGGCTGTGAGGAGTGGTAGTGAGTCGTGCTTGAGTAGCTCAGATGGTAGAGCACTTGCCCGCGAAAGGCAAAGGTCCCGAGTCCGAGTCTCGTTCCGGTACTCAGTTTTAATCTGCCAGGAAGTTTCATATCCGTTTCACTCCGCTGCACAGTAAAATTCATTCTGCAACAATTGTTATTGTTTCTAATGGTATCTTCTATCGGATTCCATAATTGTTTTTTATTTTTCAGTAAAACTGAACTAAAAATATAGGTCTTAGCAGTGGGTGTGATTTTTAAATCAATATATTTGTAAGAAGTATCCTGTCAATAACAATAAACGACAATAACGAATTTTGTACCTTTTTGCATTGCTCACAAAGTGTCGACCATTGGCTGTGAAAAATGCATTGATATTTCTAAGAATTCTGAAAATATATTTGCAGGTTCTGAACCCTAATTATATATTAGAACCTATTTTAAAAGTGTATTTCTATTAAAAGATAACAACAATTGACCAAATCTGTTTTTTTATATTTTTGTGGTGGACATAAGGCACCCCTGTCTCCTGATAGTACCTGTAATGCAAAATATGTTGGTATTGCTGGAGTTAACTAGTAACTGACATGTAATGAAGTTCGATGATTCCAAGTGACTTTGGAACGAGCTATGACGTTTTAATATCTCTCTGTTTTTCGTCTTACAGTGTTTTCTTCCGCTCAGTCTGTTAGAGAAAACACCAACTATTTGTTTAAGAGGCGCCTTTTACGCCGATAAATTATTTTTATCAAAACTAGACATAATTGCCTTAGTGGGAATTCCGCGATCGTATATTAAATAATAATATGGTGTTTGAGTCTTTGATCACTATTCTTTATTTTCAGCGACCGGTTTCGGGTTAGCTGCCCATCTTCAGATCATATACTGCAGTTACAGAGTAACTTGTCAATACAGAACATTCGGTTCCTGTCATAAGCTGCGCTCTATACTTCATAAAAAGCAATGAAAGGTGAGTAATCTTATAATTTCCCGTTCATTCTTCTCGAGTAAGACGATAGGACTGCTTGTACACATTCATGAAATGTTTCATAGCCTCACTGCAATAGCGGAATTAAAAAATAAGTGCCAACAAGAAAAGGACAGGCGCTGTTTAGCTATCAACTGGCATCTCGTAATCTAAGTCGAGATGGATCTTCATCAAAACCAATATGGAATTCGTATCACCACCATAGCAATCGAGATTGTGCGCTAGAAGAAACCATCTGGGTGCTGGGAGGAGAACTTCATCATTGCCACACAGAAGTGCAGACAACCTGGAAATCCTTCACTGACGCCATTCGTGTATCACGAGGAAGCGGGCTGATTGCCATATGAGGGGTCTCCATGTGGAGCCAGTGTTCTATGAATGTAGGGCAGAGCCAACTTCAGCTCACCCGTTGCAGTGCCACCTATGCCCAGCCTCGTGTGCCAGGGAGGATTTAGCAATAATTATGACCAGTGCACATGATGCTGCAAAGTTAGGATCTTCATTGGACTAATATTTGCAACTGAACCGTGTGTGCATTCAAATCGACTCCAGAAACCGGTTCAGCCTCTATGATGTAGTTCCCTAGTGATTTCCTTCCTGGTGTTTCAGTAGGGGGTAGCCTTGCAGCTTCTTGTAGCGATTTTCAACGGGTTGCAACTGTTCTGTGTGAGACTTCTATTATTGACTGCTCCACTCGCTAAGAAGGCTTGCTTGCGGAGGACAGAAGAGACGATCACGCTGTGGTGAACGGCGGCTGTGTACTGTGGAGAGCGTGTTGACGCCATTTGCAGATTCATTACTTCCTACGTGAACGTGGCTTGCTTCTTCTGAGTCGGTCAGTTACCATTTCTGATGCCTTGGTGGATGGATATGGTCCTGCCAACATTCTCTGTGCCTCTAGGTATAGCGTAGAAATAAATGACGAAAAACTCTTTTGCATGTGGTTAGGTGTTCGATCTAATTTGCGGAAACTCTTCTTTAGCTAACATGTACTGACTGGGACTTGTTTTGGTTCCACAGCTATAGCGTTGTGCAGCTTTCGGTAGAGGCTGGCATTTGGCCTCGATTTTAAAACAGCATCCTTGGTGTTCAGAAATACTTGGTCACCAGATCACAGGGGTGGTAATAGGACATTGAACTATTGCTCTCATAGGGATCAAGCTACCCCCCCCCCCCCTCCCCGGCCCACATGCCCTTTTCATTAATCATCCCTGTTGTGTGAGCTCATTAATTCAAGGTCTGTACTCTGTGGTGAAAGGATCAGGTCCTTCCTTCCATAAATAATACCACGAATATCACAAAATTCTAGTTTTTTACCAGTATTTTTATTAACCTTTTTTTGCATGGTTTCTTTACAATATAACTGTTCTTTAATTTAACAGAAAACTTATACACAAATGGAGATACATAAGGCAGATACTAGTAAATTTGGCGTTAGTTATTTACATAAAGCTATTAAGTATGTACAATACATGGAACAAAGAGAACTGATACGACCAGCTGCAGAATTACAGACATATATTTAGCACTCAATGTACGAGGGTTGGAATTCAAATAGTGGCAACAATTTATTCACAACCGATTAAAAAGAGTTACATGTTTGAGCCTGCTACTGTCCTTCAAAGTAGTCACCCGTTGTAGAACCCGTGGAAGGCGTAGTATACCGTTAGCAGAGCCTGTTCTGTTGATGATGCGAATGCAGCGGTCTACTTCCTGTCAATCTCTGGAACAGTTCTGAAGTAAATGCCACGAAGTGGTTCCTTCATCTTCGGAATCGAATCAATGTCAGAAGGACTTACGTCCCGGGAGTATGGTGGATGGTACAGTACTTCCCAGTCCCATCGAACAGAGCAGCCACAGCTTGCGCTGTATGCGCCCGCGCATTGTCGTGCAAAATGATGGGTGGGTTGTGCAGAAAGTGTCGCCGCTTCTTTCGCAAATCTGGTCTCAGGTGATGCTCCAAAAACGAAGAGTAATACCGTGCATTGACGGTCTGCCGTGGAGAAACGTAATGCGTTAGGATAACACCATCACAGTCGTACACGAGAATCACCATAAATTTCACCATACTGGAACTCTGACGCACTTTCGACTTTCGCGGCGACCCATAATGACGCCATTCGTTGGATTCGTGTTTCAGTTTTGGCTCGTACGATGTGGCCCATGTCTCATCCAGTGTTACTATATGGCGTCAGAAAGCCTCTCCTTCGCGCTCATAGCGTTCCAAGTGCGTCTGAGCAGCGTCGTAACGCATCCATTTCTGCATTTCCGTCAAGTCATGCGGAGCCCATCGTGATGCGATTTTTCGCATGCCCAGGCGTTCCTTCAGAATGCGAAGCACAGTCGTATGAAATTAATCTGGTTTCGTGAGCGAGCTCACGAATCGTATGGCGTCGATCACTGTCCACTAACGTGGCAACAGCATACTTCTTCTTCAGAGACGCTAGGACTACCTGGCAGATGCATGTCTGCCACAGTTTGCAGACCTTCGTTCAAGGCTTTTACCCAACGTGGCACTGTTCTGTACGCCAATGCCGATTCCGTTGAAGACCTTAATGACACTGTCGTGCTGTACGACCTCTGGCACATTAAATCTTTATCCAACTCTTTAGTTCCTGTTTGGAAAACGTAGTGACACCGTTACGTTAGACTGCTCGCTCGCAAGTGACTGTGTTTCCCTCTATTGTGAGCGCACCTGTGACGTCAGACGGGCGGGTCTATTTTCTCGGAAGTAAGGAAGTGTTGCCACTATTTAAGTTCCAACCCTAGTATACACGTACTCATGTACCTGTAACAGATGGGCCAAACTGCTATTCCACACACATACATGAGTGCAGTATAAACACACCCACTCTCTCCCTCTCTCTGTCTCTTTGTCATTCAAGTGAATAGCGTGTGTACAAGAAGGTGCTGACCCCATCCCTGTATATGAAATCTTTGTCGTCATGACAAACATTCGGCTGCAGTGCAATACGGACCTCATGGCCTCCTGATGTAAAGACGACTTTGCGAACCAACTGCGGAGTGGTGCCAATGCCCTTAAGCAGACACCTCTTGTAATCTTTGACTGCAAAGGTCTTTGAGTCCACACGATGCGCACCATTAGGCTATCTTTGGTTGCGTCTGTATCTGTACGGAATATGTACATTTCCGATCAGTTCCCCACAAAATGCACAGTTTGTGAACCATTCGCCTCGTCCTTCATCAGGGTGATAACCTTTTTGTTTTGTGGTGTAATGCCGTAAGGATTACATGTCATTTACCTAGATGTGTTGAATGGTTCAGAAAGGTACGTTATAACCTGATACATATCGAAGTCTGTCACTCAATAGATTGGACTATCTGTAACCATTTAAAGTAATTTTCTATTGGCGAAATTCTGTCTCACAAAGTTGTAGTGGATGTGGTACACATGGGATTTGGAAAGGTCTGTATACACATACAAGCACAAGTAGGTTTCATGTTCTTCACGAAAATTTTAGCCATCTCCAGAGCAAATAATCCTTGGTCTAAGATAGTAGCCCGATTAAAATTTAGCATGTCGATGTTATCTCTAGCGTCATAACGTCCGTCCTAACAATAAACAAATTCAGTTTCACAACGCTTTCTCAAATTTTCCATAGTTTTCTCTAGAACTGAATTGCTCATTAATTAAAAAAAAAATCTTTTACAAAACGTACGTTGTTAGGGCTTTTTTTTTGGATACTGACATATATGTACTGCTTCGACCAGCATTATTGTTTCAAGGAGATGGCGTGGGTGACTTTAATAAGTTCAGCTTTCAAAATGAAGTAATGCTGAAGGTTTCTGCAGTACCTCATGTATCTCTGTTTGTTCCCCAGCATCATCATCAATAGATTAGGGATAGAACAGTTGTACATGATTAGTTGCTTTGTGTGTCATGCAAATGGACAGGGTATGCCAGTTCTGCCTGCTTGACATATCCCTCAACAGCATCCGCAGTCAATGTTTGAACTTTCCCAGTCTGTTGATTTCCTTGTTGGACAGCCAGTCAAAGATTCCAGTCTGAAGAGGTTATTGCATGACGTCCTTGTATAGCTTGCGTAAATCCAAGTATGGGATATGAGTCAAAACGTCAGAGGGCTTGTACTCATCCTAGCTCATTCTCAAGTTATTCACCTTGGCATACTTATCCAAACCCTGGAAAAGCTTTCATGAATTTTGAGGTCGAAAGAAAAAGCACGCCAACATCGATCATCAGATTTTTAACGCATACCACGAGAGCCCTGACGTGGTGTGATACATGGCAGGGTCCAAAGTGTATCTGTCCATACACACGCCCCACAATTTCTTGAAAATATCCACGAGCAGGTTCACATCTGTGTCCATGCACAGTAAGGCATGTTCCTCTACAGAAGGGGTGCCGATTTCTTGCAAAACATTTACAGCACGCTCATACTTAGCACCATTATGGTAGAACCAGTGGTGGATGCAGCTGTGCCAGGCAATGCAAGTTGTTGAGTCACCCCGACGAATCAAGTTGTCTGTAAAGAAAAACTTCCTACTTCATTACAAATATAAACCTAGCATTTCTGGGATGAGCATCTCTAATTATATGCATATGCTTCTCATATATTCTCTCAGCAAATTTCTGAAGAGGTGCTTGCATGACACTTAGGGAACTCTGGAACCAGAGCGTTATGTTCGGTGTGATTCGTTTAAATGAACTAGGTTCAAGCCCAAATACAAATGATTCGATGACTCTTGAAAAGGAAGAGGTGACATTCATATGATAGTGTAAGAGACATATGTGGATGTCAATAACAAAAATTGTAATAATAACATTAATAATAGTAATTCTTAATACATATATGGAAAATCTTCAGCTTCGGTATAGCCACATAGGAATTTCAGATATTCATCATCCTCAACGTCGATCAGAATACTGGCTTTTAATACTACTTTGAGCTCAGCATCAATATTGGTCTCATTGTTAGCAGGTGTGGTATCTTTTTGAGTAATGGCTTCCAGTATTTCATCTAGCTCAGCATCAGTATCTTTTTTATTTTGAGCTGGGGTGACATGATTTGGGTTAATGGATTATAATATTTTATCCAGCTCCTCTTAAACATCGATATCATAGTTATTGTGTCTTGTACCGCACGTTAGCAAGGGAGAGGATGTTGTTATGAGTGCCCAGTATCCTTTTTCTAGAACACAAATGCACACATGGATTAATACGGTTCCATATATTGTCAACAGGACCACTCACTTTTTCTTCATTTGAATAGAGTCCATGGGTTGTGGTACAAACTCATCAGTAATAGTCCCGCTTTAGTTGCTAGCCTGGTTGCTATATACTGTCGTAGCCTGTGACGAACTAAACCTGCTGTGCGAGTATACGGACAGACGCCAAACTGGATGACTGAGCGAGTCAGTGCGACTCTCCAGTCAGCGGAGGCGTGTTGGTGGCATGCTGGCCTCTCTCATGATAGGTGCACTTGATCCAGCACCTACTAATCGATCTTCGAGCTGCGTCTTTGTCGATCGGTGTGTTGCCAACAGCTTACGCCAGCAAAATTGTGAGTGGGTGAAGCATGAACCCATTCTGCAGGCAGAATTTTGTGTACTACTTCTCCCATCCCTGTACTGGCCATCTCTTTGAAGAATTCTGCAAGAAAGAGAAGTCTAATATTATATAAACATTGTATTATTATTATTGTTATTATTATTATTATTCTCACACGTACAGACAGAGACAGAGAGATGCACACTTTCGATTACAAAATCCGCCTTTTATGTATCTGGAGATACGCCATGTTGCCATATTACATTTTATAATGAGGGTGAGAGCACCCTTGTCTGAGGCACCATGGTCTTTTTCAGCGCTATATTTTATCTATTCAGATGTTATCTCTGTGCAGGCTATAAGCCGTGTGAAGTCTTCTGACAGAGTATCACTTATACATAGAACAAGCCGGGACGAGGCGGGACCTGCAGAGGAAAGTTATGAAGCTGCCTCCCACGGTGCCACATTGTCGAGGTTGTGGCAGTGATGAAAGAATAAACTGAGACTGCACTGTGCCTATGCCATTTCGACATCATCTCATCTTATTATTCCTCCCCCATAGATGGTGCCTCAGGTCTATTTCATTCTTCGCTGACAAAGTGGTACCAATAGGTGATCTTGAAGAAAGTACACTTTTCAGGTGTACGTATACCAGTTCATACGTTAAATAACTGACCACTTACGGGGCACAGAGAGAGCCAGTTGTGCCATGGGACGCAGGCTGCTATGCACAGGTGGTGCTTCCAAAGAAGGTTTCTCAAGCTGTAACGCCACTCCTTGGGCAATAGCACAGGTAGTGTATTACGAATACATACCTGAACCCTCTATGAGGAGAGTAAATGGAAAAAACCACAGTTTTTAAAAACGACAATATTATTTGTCGATAATCCCACTTCAAAGCATTTGTGCATTGTCTGAAGCACATATATAATCATTTATGTATGTAAAAAACTTTTTCCTCAGCATTTGAATGGTTGGGTGATTGTGTTCTTCAAAGTTCCTTACTGATGCGTTTTTGAAAATGTCATGAAGAAACAACACCTCTCATATCCTTTTACATCAACGATAGTATCTGTATGATCAAAGTTTTGTAGTGAAGTTATCATATCACTATACAGCATTCCAACATCGTACCTCAGTTTCCTGTGGTAGAAGCGGGTCAACATCAATATATTAATCACTGTGTGACTCCTGTGAGAGTTGAGTAACTAATAATATGGTCGTGCAGCAAAAATACCTATGCTGTGTTGTGATGGAGGAAATTGCCAGATGATTCAAATTCGATATGGATGCTTGTGGAGACTGAAGTGATACTCTCGTTTTGAACTGAGCAATCGATGACGACAACTAGCGTTAAATTATGAAACTGATGACCATCTATCCTAATTCACTGCACTCATAGTATGAAGAGAGAAACCTTTACTCTACAGCATACTGATACTATTACGTCTCTGTCAGGCTGTAGATTTTCATATGGGTAATATAAGGAATTCAGGAAATCCTTTCATTCGTTAGTCTGCAGTTGTTGTTTATATAAGAATTCTTCTTCACTTTTCCAGCACCACAATAATGAATCAAGGCATTTATAGTTGAATTCATGTCTCACTCACTCAGATTTGTCTTGATACTGCTACTAGAGATGGATACTCATGAAGTTCCTATGAATGAAAACTTAATGGCAGTTGAACACTTGCATTCACTACATGTCAAAGTTTTACATGCTCCTCATCTGTTACAAATGAAAGAGGCACGTTCTACAACAATTCATTTAACATAACTTTATTATTTTACGCCCTCTTGAATGTATATATTATTACCTATAGCACTTAAAAACAAAATCAGTCTTGTTTACCGTTTATAGTGATACGTTTACTAACTTCAAAGAATCTCAAAAACATTTTGAGCAGAATACACATGCTAAAGTGACCATTTAACGATCCGTCAATGAATCATCCAGCGTATTGTAGATGATTCATACGTTAAGTTGATGCAAAATCATATATATTGATAATCAATGTGATTCCTACATTTCTTGTTAAATCAATCTTGATGCCATTAACTTCATATCTCATTTCGTGAAACATGACTGCAACTGCATTATGTCTAAGTCACAATATTGTGACTGTAGAGCTTCCTAAGAAGCTTCCTAAGAACCCTGGTGTTGAATCAGAATTTGCATCTAACCATAACTATTAATCCTTTCTGACGCAAAACGTTTGTGCGAGAAGAAAAAATTCCTGGCAAGTGAACCGTGGCTATATCGAGTGACATCATTGCGCAATATCAAACTTACCGCTTTAAGAAACGAGTAATTATTACGTCTGTCCACTGTGAAGTGGTTTACTGATGGCCATGCGCACTGCTTTTATATTTTATAGGCAATCGCTTGAAATGTAGATGTACTGCAACTTCCTCTCCTCGAAAATCACCTAGATTCCCGTTATGGTCCATAATGTTCAACTCGAGATGGTTTAATGTCTGAACAGTCATTCAGAGGTGTATCGGGTTGCTCAATATCTCAACGAGTTTCAATGCTGGCCCCACTGTAAGGAAAAACCTGTAGATTGTATGAATGAATTGACAATTCAGAACTGAATTCGTTGCAATATTGCACTCCCCACAGATTGTGTTCGGAGTATATCCACAACTTAACCCGACGTATAAATTTTCTCTGTGTCGCTCTCCAAAACTTGGCTCCTCGAGAATCCCAGTGGTGCTGCAATTGAACCACCCTCGCTAAAGTGTGTTGTGTAATAAGTCGTTTTCAACTCTGATTTAAATGTTAGTACATTTGTACATAATTTATACATAAATAATACGTCTCTTCATAATTCGAACACTTTTGCAGACCTTTAATAAATGCACTTAGATCGTCAATATTGTATGAGCCAGGGGACATTTCCACAGTTTTACTGCCTCCAGGATGTAGTTTATTTTTCACCTCAATGCTATTAGGAATGCTGTTGCATGTCTCATTGCAGAATTACACTCCTCTGTACTTAGATCCAGTGGTGAAAAGTAATTTAATACTGACGATTTTCTTTCAGTGTTAGCGTATACAACATCACATCTAAACATCAACTGACCCATTCAAGTGCATGCTGCTTGCTTTTATGCACTCGCTTGGAAGAGCATTAGGCAGAAAGGCTCACAGAGGTATGAGTCGAAGTTCTGGTAACGTCGAAAATTATAACACATGGTTGTTGGCAAAGTTATGGCACAATTCATGTGGTAGCCACAAAGCCCCACACAGGTCAACACAGTAGTACATGTTCTACCAACGTTTTATAACATGCACCAACCAGTGCATTCCAGGTCGTCCTGCAACATCTAAATTTATTATACCACGTTCGTTAGACTTCGACATTGTCTCTGGCACTGTATTCTGGATAAACACCCCATGAAATCTTGGAATTTTGTGTTTTCTTGTGAATTTAATAATATCTCTATTTCTAAGTGGTCTGTCTTATGGTACAGCTAGGGAGTTTTTTTTAATGAACAGACTGAGTCCTTTCTTTTGTGGACTTAAATATAGCCCTTTGTGGGTGGCGACAGCTCCTTCACCCTGTTATCGCATTTACATTCCTGTTGTTGTTGCTTCGTGTTTTCTACACTCTTTGCTGTTTGGGTTATGACAGCAGTTTCTCTCACAAAAGAAGCAATTGCCGACAGTCTTGCAAGTGCTGGAATTAGAAAAATAGATAATTCCACCGGATGGCTTAGGCAGTCGTAGAACCATACGCACTTTACCACGTCTTCTTCTTCTCACTCTTTTCTGCTTCAAGGCACTTTTCACTGCTGCCATCGCTGATGGAATATAATCATGAGCATTCACTCAACTGTTCTGTGATAATGGAATTCTGAGCCATTTCACTAAAGCCTTGTCTCCTCGACATCTTACGGCATGCTCTTCACGAAACTTGTCTGGTTCAGAGCATTTCTGTAATTCTTCTGTGTAAAAACGCCCTGCAACTTCTTCACCTTCGCTCTCCTCTACGATGTAACTTCTTGGGTTTTTTCACTAAACATTGGATTGTGTAAATATCAGTGATTATCAGTGCCGCAAGTAAGATTTCTCAAATGCTGGTCTATATTTTGAAATATGCAACAAATCAGCTACACTGAATTTCTGCTTGCAGGGATCCACCACATTAAAGCAAATGTATACTGTGTTTAGAAGCTCACATACATTAATAGGCGTCACTTAAATCGAATGATGTCTGCTTCAGTTATACAAAGCAATTATTTATGGAAGACTTTGCATGAACCATGAAGGTTAAATCCCATCCAAATGTGGTTTTTTATTGTTCTGGTAAAACACTCCACAATACTTCCAGGTGGGATAATGTTGAATAATTATTTATCCCATACTGCTCCATTATTGCTTTGAAATACCTGTTGTAAAATTCGTCCCCACAGTAGGTTTGAAGGTTTCCAAGTCTCTTATTTGTCCATGTGTGCAGCAGTTGTTCAAACAAATGTGTAGCTTCCTTTTCGAACTTTGCCTTCACAGGTAGTGCCAAGACAAATGTGGAATACACTACTGTAACCAATAAAATACATTTGAAACCTTTATCGACCTATGAATATTGTCTCATATCCATGAGATAAGCGAGCTATAAATCATCCACCTCATATGTTATGACACGTTTACAAGGAAATATTTTGTGTGCTAGCCTTTGGGAATCCCTTACCACCTTCTCCCTAAATATTACTCGATAATGCATCTTTATCAAATCTCTGAAATGACTGATATTATTTCAGTACTGTCAGTTGTATTTCCTGCAGCAGTTCATCCTGTGAGCAGTTGAAGGCACTGCACCGTTTAGTTAGGGTCATCATTGTAAATGTACTTCGGAGGTAGATTACTTAGCATTTTATACTGAATGTCTATGTCTTCACCTGCGCTCAGTATATCATTTAAGGCAGGTCTAATGTTATTACCGTATTTCCTACTGTTTGTGCATTTCGTTTATCCATTTTGGATGTTGTTTCATCAGTGTAGATTTTTTTATGTGCAGTATTTTGGCGTACGCTTTTGGGAAGTACTTGCAAGGTTTGATGTTCGTAAGAATATTAGATCCACTAAAGCAGATGTTCACCCAAATTTCCTATCCCCAACGTGTATTTTATGCTTCCTTAAGCATATAGGGAGCTTTCCCAATTATATCGCCGAGCCTGTGTCACCCGTACATTGCATATATTTCTGTGATACTTCTTCTTCCTCCTATTTTTCTTGTTGTTTTCCTCTTCTAGTTGCATATCTTGTACATGTGAGTTATTTGACAGTTTCTCTTACTGATTGAGTCTTTTCAGGGAGTGAATGATCTTGCCCCAACAGTTCTAATTTTAGCAGCCCTAATTTCCAGCGAACAGCCATCTGCACCTCGATGAGTTTGTGTTTGGTCATCATACTGCTGCGTACTAAACTTACGTAGTCTGGGACTAGCTGTGGTGATGGGTTGTTCTTACATTAAACTCTTCTATCTCAGATCCAATTTGATGGTCTCCTTTATTCAAGGCCCTCATTAGGGATTTGTACAAGCAGACTCACATTACTATTCCCTTGATAAACCTGCCAAGTTCCATTAACTGTGCATTGTGACTTCTGTTTTTTCTCCCGCTCATGGCCCACAAGGCTGTTCCACTTTGGATTCATACATTTCGCCTTTCATAGGTGCTTCCACAGTGATGCTGTTCCATTCTATTAGTCTTGTATAGATTGCTTCAATTTGTCTATCAGCATAAACATATTTGTTCTGCCTGTGCACCACCCCCTCCGAATGAGTGCATTGCACCCTTGCTGATTTGTCCATAGTCTACATTATACTGACATAGCACATACTTTCTAAGCAGAATCTCCTCAAAGCTTCATCTGTATTGGCTGTCATTCCATTGTGTCATTTTCTCAATGACCACAAAGCCATACTGCATTGTATAAATCCTTGCAAATGGCAATAAATTCATTGAATGTCATCTTGGACTGATGCGTCCTTGGTAAATATGCTTTAAATTCACATTGTCCTATATAATGGCGACAATAATCTACACATTACCCCTCACCAATTGCTTCACAATCATGAAATATACGTTGCTCAAGTAGAAGATACTGACTTTCATTTGGTGGCGATAACGAAATTTCTTCCGTATCTGATGCTGGTTCTCCACTGCAATGTTACCATATATGAAAACACTGTTGGCCTTTACTTTCTTAGCAAGTGCAATATCACCGCTTTCATTGAATGTCTGGTAGGTTACTCCAACGATTTCATGGAAAATCTCCTGCAGTAGCTGGTGTTTGTGCTGAAAGTATGTTTGAGGATATATGAACATACTCAAGGTGCCCCCTCCTCCCCCAGGAGGTATTAACAATATTATAACGACAGTGATCTTCCCATAATTAGATGGCTCAATAATTATAGCATGCAGAAGCAGAAGTAGAAATCCATTTTTCTTCCTCTTGTTTTCAGTATCATTGCAGCACCAGTCAGTTACTATAATGCTCTCGTGGTGAGGTTGTTTTGTCCATTTGACCATGGCTATGACTGTGCTTTTACATTAGCAAACAGGGAATTTCGTCGTTTTTTATTTACAAACAGTTCAGTATACAGAGTATATGAGCACGTTTAAATATTAGCGTAGCTCTGCGCCTCAGTCTTGTGTGGTCAGTTCAAGCATAGTAACCTGTATTGACATACAATGTAAATAATAAAGCTCAGCATTAGTTTCTACAAGTGATTGAGGAGTTTTTACAGGTAGCTGCATATTCTCTCTTAGAATCGATGTACAGATGGTTGCCAACTTAGTCGACGTTCTGGAGCATGCTGGATAATGTAATTGGTGCACATTATATTTTTAAATGTATCCTCTTGTAGGTGGACATATTTTGTGTGGTAATACAACTCAGTTGTTTGTGGACGTCCCCTGCAGAAATTGTATGAACACCAAGTTTCACTGATGGAGAGCGTACACTTCTGTGGAACAGGTGGTAACTTGCAGTGATGTCTTGCTTACGTGAATCCACCCATCCATGGATAACACAACATTGCTATCACTATATCAGCGATTAACATTAATTTTATGTCAGAAAGCAACTCCTCAGGTGAGGGCTGCCATACTATGGGTTTCAAGATGCTTACCATCTGACAGTTCTGTATATTCATCGCAGAATAGGATTATCTTTCTTTCTATGAGTGGAGCATGTGATCTACATAGCTACAGTGAGCATGAGTACTGTGTTATTTCTTAACTCTCATTTAAATACTGACTGCTACAGCAGTGAAGGCATGCTGCTGGCTGTGGCAGCGGCAGCAGAGGCCTCGTGGTGCAGGAGTGTGTCGACCATCCTTACACAAAGCTCCTTGTGTGGGACAGAAAGTTATCAAGCTTTAGAGCAGTGGGATTAACACCCAGCAGACAGGAGGGATGGGACTGTCCTGGTATCCCATTCTGCAGACTGCAGGTGTTCACAGTTGTAGGAGTAGTGGAGCCAGTCATGCAACTGCTTGGCATATGTGTACCCATTGCTTAATGTGGTCCAGCAGAGGTGGTGGTGATGACACATGTTATGTAGCAATATGCTTTGCCTTTGAATATACTTGGCTAAAGACATGTTCTTAAATGACTGTGGAAGTAAAATCACTTTTTTTGGATTTTTGTTACATCTGTATATACATTCATTTCATTCCATTATGCAATAATTTGCAAATAATTGGTTCAGTGTCAATCGAATTCAATCCTATAGGAGCGACAATACACATGGGTAATCGGTATATGCCGCTTCTACAGATTCTCTGCTTATTGGATAAGTTGGGTCACCTGTTGTACAATTTGGCACTGGAGGAATCAGATACCTATGCATAGCTGTAATTGAATCATATTTACACTGTGGTTGTGTAGAAAGTCCTCAAAGTCATAGTATGCCGGTCTGATGTATGGGCACCAGCTACATCATTTGACAGTCCTCATTGCTTACACACAGTATAGTTCATAAAAAATTAACGACACGTGTGTTTGATGTACTGGATGATCAAAAGGTCAGTATAAATTTGAAAACTGAATAAATCACGGAATAATGTAGATAGAGAGGTACAAATTGACACACATGCTTGGAATGACATGGAGTTTTGTTAGAACCAAAAAAATACAAAAATTCGAAAAATATCTGACAGATGGCGCTTCATCCTATCAGAATAGTAATAATTAACATAACAAAGTAAGACAAAGCAAAGATTATGTTCTTTTCAGGAAATGCTCAATATGTCCACCATCATTCCTCAACAATAGCTGTAGTCGAGGAATAATGTTGTGAACAGCACTATGAAGCATGTCCGGAGTTATGGTGAGGCATTGGCGTTGCATGCTGTCTTACAGCATCCCTAGAGATGTCGGTCGATCACAATACACTTGCGACTTCAGGTAACCCCAAAGCCAATAGTCGCACGGACTGAGGTCTGGAGACCTGGGAGGCTAAGCATGACGAAAGTGCTGGCTGAGCACACGATCATCACCAGACAACGCACGCAAAAGATCTTTCACCCATCTAACAATATGGGGTGGAGCGGCATGCTGCATAAACATCGTACGTTCCAGCATGTGTTTATCAGCCAGGCTGGGGATGATGCGATTCTGTAACATATCGGCATACCTCTCACCCGTCACGGTAGCAGTTTTACTGTCCAGCGCCATCCGTCGGACATTTTGTAACCTTTGTTTTTTTGTTATAATAAAATCCTAAGTCATTCCAAGCATGTGTGTCAATTTTTACCTCTGTATCTACATTAGTCCGTGTTTTATTACGTTTTCAAATTTATACTGACTTTTTGATGACCCGATGTGTGTGAGTGTCTTTTGGAGTTACTTCCATCACTACTTGTCCAAACATATCGACTATATACATTTTCCTTCCAAGCATATGGAAGCACCCCATCGCACCCCGCTCATGTTTAGTGGTAAGAGGGTCCAGAGAAGACAGATGGCTTTGTAGTTAAGTGGTTACGGTGTTGGAATGCCAGGCGGGTGACCCGTCCCTTTTTTTTTTTTTTCTTCGCTGTTACCTTTCTTCAAATTTATGTCTTTGTCATGGTGTAACGACCGTTTCCAACAGCGGGATGTGTATTCGGGACCTATAATGACAGCAACTTCTGCACAAATATTCTATTAGCAACTGAAAGGAACTGGCTTTCGAATGGGAACAGCAAACGTTTGATGACAAGGCGACAAGTGAACCGAACCGTCCATCGGAAAGGACGTCTGGTTGGTCATACACAGCATTAGTGACACAGCCTGTGTCATATGATAGGAATCTCTGACCTACACACCTAATTAGTACGACTGGTTAGTGACTGAGATACGCCTTTTCACCCGATACGGGTATTCGTATCAATGTGAATGTGATTGCTCCCTAGGAAATAATAGATTGTCACATACACTGCAACAAATGAACGCAACAGTTTCACAATCACAGAGTTTCACTGTGCTCTGTCGAAACGTATGTTTTTAACGTTTTTGAAGTTGTATTTAGTTTTGGAAGTTTGACTCTTGAATTCCTTTACTGTAACATACTTCACCCCCATTTAGTTATTGATTTCATTTCTGTGAAACGTCTATATGGTATCTCGATTGCTCTCACTATTCATCACATTTAATCGTGACGGTAACGTATTCTTACCGCATGACTCACGTTCTGAATGCAATGTTTATTCTGACAACTGCCAATGCTGCAGAAACAGAAGAAACATTTTAATAGTCGGACAGGCAGCAGATAATGTTGTCAAAAAACTACATATATGGCACGAGAGAGTTTTAAACACGACACGCCCGCTTGGCAGTTCCACAGCATGACCACTTACCCACGACTCCTTTGTTATTGCAGCTTGCTCTCTATTGTACTTCTTGTTCTTAGGCCCTCCCTTGTTTCTATTTGGCCTTTTTTCATAGTTCAGTACACCTTCCTCCGGTTTTCATGCTTGAACAGTGTTCAGCTTCTGATGGGCTATGCAATGGGTCATCTTATCACCAAATCTGAGGGTTGTGGGATGGGGTGTGTCTCTTATCAGTTCTCAATTTTCTCTCGATGTACTCCATCATACTTCACAGGCAGTTTCGCTTGTACCACGTATACTGAGCCATTGGACGTTCTTCACTTCAATTAATTCGTCAAAGTCCCTATTAGGTAGCAGACCTATGTTCACACATTTAGATTTACTAGCAGTCCAGATATACGTATTTGTGAATTGCAATATTCTAGAACTACTTAACAAAGCTTGTTCCAATCGTTTCTGCTGCTGTGGCTGTGATCTGGAAGACCGCCTGTGGGTCGCCGAGGAGGCGCAGATAGTGATATGTCAAAGAGCTTCGTAACCTGGTCCAGTATTCCTGGTAGCGCAGCTGGAACAAGGAGAAAAAAGGTTAAAATGTAAGAAATTAATAATAATTATTCTTCATAATACTAATAAGGGATGCACCTTTACTTACTGTTCATGTTGCTCGATCTCTGGCGCTGTTTCATGGTGATCATTTTGCTACAGTGAACTTATTTTCAGAGACAATCATCATACAAGTGAATTTATATCAGGATGCAGGAGGGGGAGGTAGAACTCGATTACTATTGGCCCAGTGATCTCGGCATATGAGAACAACAGTCCTTTGTCCTAGTACTAGCACTGTGGTTTGGTGACCTTGCCATGTGTCATGAGGAGGTGAGGGGTGGGCGAGGGGGTTTATCCCATCGGTAACATTGCTATAAGAGAAAAAGTACTCAATTGTTTCCATATTCGTATTGATACAATATTTACCTGTTGTATTTAAAGCAATTGTGCAATGGATCTTTTGAATTACGTCACCAGATGTTCACATTGTTTTATAGTATTTTTTATGTTCAGTTGTTTGCCCTCAGAACAAAGGAACTGGATGGACCCAGTTCCCTTGTTCTGAGGGAAAACACCAGTCCAAAACCTATAATTTGTATTCTTTACACGATTGAATGGGTATCTTGCGTATGTTTTAGAGTTTGAGCTCTACCAAGCAAGCAATCAGGCTAATGATGCCTATTGATGAACTACCTGATTGAGAGATAGCGCTCAATTTCCTGGTAGGTGGACAGAGTAACTTTAGGTTCCACGTAGTACAATCTGCTTAGTACAATTTGTAAAAACAAACAGGTAAAACTCCGTAATATGCGTCACAAGAGATCGGGCGAAGGTTACAGAGAAGAACCAGACGCATCAGGAGACCTTATCTGCTTGAGGTATGTTTAATGTAAAAGTGTATGTTCGAGATTTCACCGTGTAGCAAAGTACTGAAGCCACAGAAGATAATATAGTCAGTCGTCTGGTAATCCCTCTACTTCTTCTTTATCCGAATTCGAGGAATCCATATCAGAGTTGGATCTGTTATACACTACAGTGATGGGAAGTCGATCAAAAGCAGCATCTACTTTCCAAGCATGCACATCATACCGCACAGTAATTTTCGCAAAATCGTCACGTTTTCCTCATATACAGCTACAAGTAGTTCACCAGCATTCTGTTTTTCTTTCGGCGGATATAACACACCCGTCACATAAATTACGGTAAATTCAGAGCCATTTCTGAAAGCAAACTTGTCGGCAACGACGAATGTTGTTCTAAAAACTTGTCAAAGGCATTAAGCACAATCTGTTTCTCGCTGTTTTTAACGGGTTTCCACTGCTATGTTTCTGTATGGAACACGAACCAAAGTAGCACATTTTCACAACACTTACGACCGACAAAACCACACGAGCACGACTGGCATAGCAAAAACGTCAAGTGCCTGATGAGATTTGAACCAAGAATCACCTGAGTCATACACGTAATGCAGTATCAGCTACAAACAGTGAATATGGTACGTAAATAGTTAAAATATGATAACGCACAGAACGAAGTTGACACGATTCACAAACAGATGGTTCACACCACTTCTCTCCCGTGGGTTATCTTTTCGACTGTGGCGCCAGGAAATAAATCTGGCTACACAGTAAAATAAAAACCTGCCAATTCCTGAGAAAGCGGACTCTATACTCGTTTGGGCAAACACTAGGGAAAAGTTGAAGATTAACTAAAAACAAGTTATCTGGTTCCTTAATGCGCGGATTTGTGTCATTCACTCTGGAATAACAACGAAATAACTGGCACATGAATAAAGTCTGTCTCTAGTGGAGTCACAACATCTGGTGTCGGTGAACCGCCCCACAACTTAAGAACAGAGAGGTACAGCGACAGCACGTGGAGTTCAGCCATCCAAGGGGCAACAGATAGCGAATGCGTCACCTAGGAGGCAGCTTCGCCAAGCTACAAAAAGGCGGTCGTTACATGGAACACATGTATAAGTACACAAAGGAACTGTGGAGCAACGGCAGCGATAGATACGGTATTTGAAGCGTCACTGGTGAAGTAAACAAGGCTGGACGTCAAGTAGTTGGGAATTGCAGATACACAAAAACTGGCCATTCAGTTTTACACAAACATTGTTCACAACTATACCAATCCGGACCGATTATTTGAAATGGAAATTTGGGCAACTAAATGTTCTTTACGTAATAAGCTTTCATATTCAAAAGAAATTTCCGGTGAAGAGAGAATATACAAATCGATCGACACGATTCTAGCGTTGAAGAAACTGTGAACTTCCCCACAGAATTTCTAAGCTCTTTGCAAGTAATGCGACTGTAATTACAATTCCTTGACTTAACGTTTGATTTCCTATCGTACTACTCAGAAATCACAGCTCATCAAAACTATGTTATGGAACAAGGGTGATCGTCAAACAGCTGATGAATAACATCATGGAAGCCGAACTTATGACTGGAAAGTACGAAGGACACACACTATTTATTCCCAGAATACCGCTGATCTCCACTGAACTGCCGTTCCAATTTTAAAGAATAAAACTTCTAATCAAATTACCTTACGGTTTTCCAATTAACAAATCGCAAGGAGAAACTTTAAAATATTGCACCATCAACCTCAAAGACTCCTGCTTCTCTCAGAGTCAATTATACTAGTTTGCTCTTGAGTATGAAATTCGAAATATTTGTACTTAAATATACGCTGGATAACAAAATGAAAAACGATGTTTACAAACAAGCATTGGAAATAATTAGATTATGTTTTCAATAACTTTTTTACCTTTCATACTTTAAAGTTAATGCTGTTATTCCAACTACCACACAATCTCATATCAGTTTCCGGTGCGAATCTGGCAACCTTACCAATAATAACAACAATAGTGTCTTGACAGAATGTGCACACGCACATGTGTGTGTGTGTGTGTGTGTGTGTGTGTGTGTGTGTGTGTGTGTGTGTGTGTGTGTACAGTGGTGTGAATGATCTGCTAAGCTGGCCCTATGAATTCTGTGCAGTTGGCTGAAACTGATATGTACAATGCATCAGAAGCAGAAATAGTGGTGCAGTTTGGAATGGAAGCAGGTGTAAGTATAAAACAGGAGGGTAATGTGGGCACCAACATATGTGTGATTAGTGAACGTGGAATTCACGTTCTCAATGAATAAGTAATGTTTAATTTTGGCCATACTCAAAATGTTTTTGCCAGTAATGTTATTGTCATAAAGCGTTCCAACAAACACCTGCACAGGTGGTTTAAATGGTTCAAATAGCTTTAAGCACTGTGGGACTTAACATCAGTCCCCCAGACTTAGAACAATTTAAACCTAACTAACCTAAGGACATCACACACATCCATGCACGAGGCAGGATTCGAACCTGCGACCGTAGCAGCAGCGCTGCTCCGGACTGAAGCGTCTAGAGCCGCTCGGCGACAACGGCCGGCCCTGCACAGGTCAAATGCATGCTAACAGTCATGTTGCTTATGACGAGCATGTGGATCCAGACTAAGCTGATGTTTTGTGGGCTAATGTAGCTGTTGTTACCAATGAACGCTGAAAAGACAAAAAAGCTGAGGTCATGTTTTTCTGAAAAGGAAACAAGGGAGATTAGAATTTAATGTTCGAACGACGACGAGGTCATTAGAGATGAAGTGCAAAGTGGAATGGGAAAGAATATCGGCCACGACATTTCAAAGGAACCATTATGGCATTAGTCTTGAGCGATATAGTGAATCATGGGAAACCTATATGTAGATGGCTAGACGATGATTTGAAATGTCATCTTCCGAATATGAATCAAGTGTCTCCCCGCTGCACCACCTTGATCGGTGTTTTCGTGGAAGATGGTGTCATAAGGTTCCACGAAACGACGCATACACTGCATGGATATAAAAGGATGAGGAATATTTCGAAGGTGATGATTGGGATTATCACTCTAAGAGAGATAAGTTGTTATTGTTCAAGGTGTGAGAGAATCAGAATTTGTTAAAAAGTTGAACTTTGTATGACCATCATGTTAGAGATGCTGATGCTGTTAAAATATTTTTAGAGGAGGTAAATCTATGGAGCCATTCAACAATGTGTAGATAGTGAGAATGGTGAATGGGCTAAGTAGATTACGAGATGGAGAAGCTGTTCGATCTTTATAACACACCTTTCAAGCTATCGATATGTCTTTAGAAAGCCAGTTAGGTTACATAAACCAGAGAGTTATATTTCTATATTCAGAAATAGCATCATGTGTGTACGTGTGAAATCTTATGGGACTTTACTGCTATCGCTATAATTCCCTAAAATAACATCATGCATGTGACTTAAAATATGCAGTGAGATGGTAAGGATTCCCATATTATGCGTCTTCCATGCAATACAGAGCTATAGCTGTACTTGATTTTCGGTGTTATCATGAATGCATTTCAGTCCCGGTCGAAATGCTGATTAGAGTACTGACATTTATATTATGTGGAAGAGTTTGATTACAGTTTTGTCAAATGTGGCGTTATTTCACATATTTTCTATGTGTATTTTTCAATAGTAGTTTATATGTGTATTTTCAGTTATTGCCAGTGTATAGTAGAAAGGTACTGACAAATGAGATGAGGGTAAAGGCACGGGTATCTGGTTTTAAATAACTGCTGTTGATACTTTCGTGTTATTTTGTGGACTGAGATTTTTTTTACTGTCGTTCTTTTACGTATGGGATGCGATTAATTTTGTACTTGATGTATCGGTATTTTTGGTTTATTTAGGACATCTACGCCCAAGTGGCTTTGTTGTTAATGGAAATAAGATGGGTTATCAGTCTGAATTTTAAGATAGTGAGAAGAATTTATCTCCTTGCTACGTACATGTTTGAGACATCTGTCTCGGGTTGGACCATTGTATCGGTTGCATTTATTCATGATTCTTGCTTGCTTCATTTCAGAGTGATGTGATGTTTCTCTCAAATACTAGACTTTTTATGTGCTTTGATCACTTTTCCAGAGAGGTCTGCAGATCTAAAACCTGCAGACCTTCAGCCGTCAGCGAGCACTGTTCCAGACGTCCACGGTTCTCTTCTTGATGGTTGGTTGGTTTGGGGAAGGAGACCAGACAGCATGGTCATCGGTCTCATCGAAGTAGGGAAGGATGAGGAAGGAAGTCGGCCGTGCCCTTTCAGTGGAACCATCCCGGCATTTGCCTGGAGTGATTTAGGGAAATCACGGAAAACCTAAATTAGGATGGCCGGATGCGGGATTGAACCGTCGTCCTCCCGAATGCGAGTCCAGTGTCTAACCACTGCGCCACCTCGCTCGGTTCTCTTCTTGAGGAATGGCTTCGACAGCTAATCTAGCTCCTGAATCGTCTAATGAAGATCACGTCACGTCACTACTCAGCATGTTGACGGCGAGGAGCAGTAGAGTTTGTTGAGGGTTGACCTGTTGTTGGGTAGATAATCCCGACTTGTTATTTTTCATGAGTATCATTAGATTCAAAACTATTTCGTTAAAGTACTTTCCGTATTTCTTAATTAAGCTTCATTTTCCACGTATTGTTGCCTTGATTGCAATCAGAGGAAAAGCTGAAGTTAGGACTATGGAGGGCGGGGGCATTGTTCTTTATTTAGAAGCGTATGTATGTGGTACGTATTAGCTCCACAGATATTATCCAGAGAGAGTGTCGCATGAAAATTCGAAGAAGAATGAGAGGCAATATGATACATAAAGTGTTAACTCTTACTGTAGAGAGAAGGGAACAGCTAGATGAACGATTCCTTCTTCTTTCTCTCTAAATTTTTCTCCTGGGACTTAAGTCTTCAGAAGCTCTACAACGTCCCTTCTGGTTATATTTTTGGAAATAGACACATTCAACCTACATTTACGAGAAAATGTGGTGAATGTTTTAATATTGGAAGACAAGATTTCCCGGTGTCTTCGAAAATTGGAGATTCATCAAAGCACAACTGAAGAGGAGGATATTTCGATGTTCCCCGAATCGCCAAGCCAACGGCCTTGACGCTGTCGGACTGTGCTACAACTTGGATGGTCCACCGTCTGAGTATTGCCGAGCAGTTTTGGTAAGCGGGTTACACACGGCCCTTGTGAGGTCAGTTGAGGAGCTACTTGACTGAGAAGTAGCGACTCTGGTCACGAAAACTGACAACGGCAGGGAGAGCGGTGTGCTGACCACATAACCCTCCACATCAACGTCCAGTGGCGTCTGTGGACTGAGCACGTCACGCCGATGTATCTTTGGGCTGTACAAGAGGCGCTCGGACGGACTGAGAGTGAGAGAAGGAATCCTCATAGTTTATGAATGTAAGCTGGGCACTCACAGAACACGAGTCAGCACTTTGTTGGTGCAACTGTTTTCCATGTATGGAAAATCAAAATGTTAACTTATTAAATCTAAGACTATTTCCTGTGAATAGAAGTATATTTCAAAATAATAACATTGGTACCGAAATGCAATTTTTAGGATATCACCAAGAAAACATACTCACGATTTCGGTACAACACAGGTGGAATTCTTTTTTTCGAATGGTTGATGTGGAGTATCTACTCAGGGAGGCGTTTGAACTGTTCATTGCTGTGTAGGTATAGTCCACACTTCCACTACTGTCCTTAACGGCTTCTCTTGAATACGATTAACTTTGTACATCACAATATAACCAACTGTTCTCTCAATGGATGCTTGTATTCTCTACTTCGAAAACTGAATTCAGTTTTTCCACTCGCTTCTGCTCTCTCTTCCATGATGTACTAGCTGATGGTGTGTATCTGTGATTTTATAGAGTGTTTCGAAGCCTTTGCATCTAACGTCTAGGGGGAATATATCATGTCGTGGGCGACAACTTTTGTTTGAACTTTCAGCATTGCAGCGCGTCTGCAATCGTAAGAATCGAAATAATTATGATGAACCTAGGTTTTGGCGTGGGAAACCACGCCTTCTTCAGAACAAATATAAAACAGCATGCCTAAACAAGCATAGTCAAAGGCTAAAATCAACACCTACAGCGGCAAGACCCCATAAATTTTTTTACCGATACACGGTACATATGTAGCAAGTCAATAATATTACTTATCTCAACCCTGTGTGTGTTGCCTCGCTCCAGCCAACGTACGATGGTCACAGGCTCTCCACCGAACTGAGGCACCGCAGGCTGCTCACGTGGGCCCCATCGAAATCACTGCACATGCGCGTGGCCAGGAAACGCTCTTGTTATGCATGGGAGCGGGATTACAAAGTTAACACCCATCGGGACCTAACTAATTGCCAAAAGTTGTAGCACAAAAAAGAAATTGAGCAAATGATAAAAGCGATGAAGCGGGAATTAAGACATATTTAATAGCAACGCATGACAAACTTTGTGCACGGATGGTAACTCCGCCTCAAGCTAATATGGAGGCCCTATAATTAGATAGAAATTACAACTAAGCTAAAATGATGGCTATGCTAAGGACGTTATTGTTAACGGATAAAACCGCACTAATAATATCTGCAGCAGAAATAACCATAGTCGCTACATCGCCATAATACTAAGTTGCCGACCAGGCCGTAATCAGAAGACGTTAAAGATTTGTAACATGCCTTGGCTCCATGATCTTGTAATTAGATGGAAGCCAACGAAGATACATAAAATACCTCCTAAAAGCCAGCAGCAATAAGAAAATACAAATGGTGTTTTTCTTGGCTAGCCAAACCCTCAACACAGTAGGAGGGAAAACGTACAAAATGGGAGGGGGGGTGGGGGCGTCGATACCATCTGTGAACAATCAACATCATGCTCGTGCATCAGCCAACTTCCACGTCATGCAACTTAATGTGAAGAATTATGTAAGGGACCGAAACCTTCAAAGAAATTTCTGTTTTTTAATTGGAGCTGATCGTTAAGGAAATCGTACTTGGCATACTGAAGGTGTTAAAAATATGCATTTCGTCTAAGATGTCCAATTTTGAATCCTTCAGCATGAAGCAACTCAATATTAGACGGAGGACTCGGCGCATGAGCCATTTGTATAAGGGGTTCTGCATAAGTGGAAGCCATCACCGCTGCTAGTGGGGATGTGCTCTTTATATCTAATCATGAGAGCGCGGCCTGTCTGACCTACTTAAAATTTCGGACAGTCACCCTCCAGACTGAGACAGTTTATCATCTTTTGTTAGAAACAAAACATTTGGTGAAGCTTCCCGCAGACGCTAGACCTCTTTTATTATACGAGGGTTACTCGGAAAGTAATGTTAACTCGGTCGTGAAGTGGAAACCGGAGCGAAAATGAAAATTGTTTTATTTGAAACAGTGTACCTCACCGTTGATGATGAATTCTTCTCGGGTTGACAGCCGAGTCAATGCGTTGTTCTCCAGCAACGTTTCAGCAAGTTTCTTACTTGCCATCTTCAGGCGAAGTGTCGGGTTCACGTCTCGTCCGGGTCTTTATAGCCGCTGGAACATGGGCATCTACATCTACATATACATCTACATGACTACTCTGCAATTCACATTTAAGTGCTTGGCAGAGAGTTCATCGAACCACAATCATACTATCTCTCTACTATTCCACTCCCGAACAGCGAGCGGGAAAAACGAACACCTAAACCTTTCTGTTCGAGCTCTGATTTCTCTTGTTTTATTTTGACGATCATTCCTACCTATGTAGGTTGGGCTCAACAAAATATTTTCGCATTCGGAAGAGAAAGTTGGTGACTGAAATTTCGTAAAAAGGTCTCGCCGCGACGAAAAACGTCTATGCTGTAATGACTTCCATCCCAACTCGTGTATCATATCTGCCACACTCTCTCCCCTATAACGAGATAATACAAAACGAGCTGCCCTTTTTTGCACCCTTTCGATGTCCTCCGTCAATCCCACCTGGTAAGGATCCCACACCGCGCAGCAATATTCTAACAGAGGACGAACGAGTGTAGTGTAAGCTGTCTCTTTAGTGGACTTGTTGCATCTTCTAAGTGTCCTGCCAATGAAACGCAACCTTTGGCTCGCCTTCCCGACAATATTATCTATGTGGTCCTTCCAACTGAAGTTGTTCGTAATTTTAACACCCAGGTACTTAGTTGAATTGACAGCCTTGAGAATTGTACTATTTATCGAGTAATCGAATTCCAACGGATTTCTTTTGGAACTCATGTGGATCATCTCACACTTTTCGTTATTTAGCGTCAACTGCCACCTGACACACCATACAGCAATCTTTTCTAAATCGCTTTGCAGCTGATACTGGTCTTCGGATGACCTTGCTAGACGGTAAATTACAGCATCATCTGCGAACAGTCTAAGAGAACTGCTCAGATTGTCACCCAGGTCATTTATATAGATCAGGAACAGTAGAGGTCCCAGGACGCTTCCCTGGGGAACACCTGATATCACTTCAGTTTTACTCGATGATTTGCCGTCTATTACTACGAACTGCGACCTTCCTGACAGGAAATCACGAATCCAGTCGCACAACTGAGACGATACCCCATAGCTCCGCAGCTTGATTAGAAGTCGCTTGTGAGGAACGGTGTCAAAAGCTTTCCGGAAATCTAGAAGTACGGAATCAACTTGAGATCCCCTGTCGATAGCGGCCATTACTTCGTGCGAATAAAGAGCTAGCTGCGTTGCACAAGAGCGATGTTTCCTGAAGCCATGCAGATTACGTGTCAATAGATCGTTCCCTTCGAGGTGATTCATAATGTTTGAATACAGTATATGCTCCAAAACCCTACTGCAAACCGACGTCAATGATATAGGTCTGTAGTTAAATGGATTACTCCTACTACCCTTCTTGAACACTGGTGCGACCTGCGCAATTTTCCAATCTGTAGGTACAGATCTATCGGTGAGCGAGCGGTTGTATATGAACGCTAAGTAGGGAGCTATAGTATCAGCGTAATCTGAAAGGAACCTAATCAGTACACAATCTGGACCTGAAGACTTGCCCGTATCAAGCGATTTGAGTTGCTTCGCAACCCCTAAGGTATCTACTTCTAAGAAACTCATGCTATCAGATGTTCGTGTTTCAAAATCTGGAATATTCCATTCGTCTTCCCTGGTGAAGGAATTTCGGAAAACTGCGTTCAATAACTCCGCTTTAGTGGCACAGTCGTCGATAACAGTACCATCGGCACTGCGCAGCGAAGGTATTGACTGCGTCTTGCCGCTTGTGTACTTTACATACGACCAGAATTTTTTCGGATTTTCTACCAAATTTCGAGACAATGTTTCGTTGTGGAATCTATTAAAGGCATCTCGCATCGAAGTACGTGCCAAATTTCGCGCTTCTGTAAATTTTAGCCCATCTTCGGGATTTCGCGTTCTTCTGAACTTCGCATGCTTTTTCCGTTGCCTCTGCAACAGCCTTCGGACCTTTTTTATGTACCACGGGGGATCCGTTCCATCTCTTACCAATTTATGAGGTATGAATATCTCAATTGCTGTTGCATCCTTGGCGCGGGTCGGGCCAATCAGGCGCGAGCGGAATCGGCGCGGCGGCGCGAGGTGGTGGGGAGGGGGGGGGGGGGGGGAGCCGCGGGCGGCTGATTGGCCCGACCCGCGCCAAGGGTGCAGAGATGCCCGTGGTCCAGCGGCTATAAAGACCCGGACGAGACGTGAACCCGACACTTCGCCTGAAGATGGCAAGTAAGAAACTTGCTGAAACGTTGCTGGAGAACAACACATTGACTAGGCTGTCAACCCGAGAAGAATTTATCATCAAGATTCGCCGAGAAAGCCTGCATTCTCAGTGTACCTCACCTTCCAGCTACTTTTCTACACAGTCGCCGCTCAGACATAGACATCTGAGGCAGCATTGTACCAACTTCCCAATACTCGCGTCATAGATGGCGGCCTCCTGTGCTTTGCGCCACTTCTCTACGACGGTCTGCAGTTCGCTGTACTAAAATTTTATGTTCGTAGCCAGAGGTTCATGCAAGCAGCGAGCCAAGTCGGGGTTGTATGGTGGTGATTAAACACTTCCCCTCGAGAACGCTGCACAGGTGTCCTCATTGTGCCTGCTGCGTGTGGCGGAGGGTTGTTGTGAAGAAGGAAATACATGATGGCTACGCTACTCGCACATGCGGTAACATGAAATCAGGGGAAACCTCTCAGCGAGCACCCCTAGTTGGCGGGAGATGCTGATGTTCTAGATTTCTTCACGTGCTCGCTGTGTGTTGAGATCTGAAAAGAGCGACCTGGCGGTATCGACGGGTATACTATAGATACCACCCAACATATCTGCGCAAAGCTTCATTGGATTTTCACTATTGCTTCCGTTTCGTGTTCTATGTGACCACACTTCCCGAATAGCTTTAGTGGGCTATATCCTGAGAGACAGCAGGGCGTAGGAATTCTGGCCCTTAGCTATAAGTTCCATATGAAATGATAACTTCCGACAGAGTAACAAATTATGGTATCTCAGTCTACTATGTTCAAAGAATTTCACCTAACCAATTATTATACTTAATAATGATGGAGATGAAACAATCCACCATCAACCCAGAGGTGGGTTTTTACCGGTGATGTGAGGCAATATGACTGGAGCCTTAAAACTGGCGGACAAAGACTTCATCGCAACCTTTGGAGATGGGAAAGGAAACGGATCTACGATAAATGGTGAGTGCACGGCATCCCATCACAGCAGCGCATCGCTTTGCTAGAAACAACGTCGGAAAGGACTGATAATTTCTGTACTATAAGCTTTGAGCAGGAGTGGCTTTTACAAACAACAGGCCATGTGCTGTCTTTAATAAGCAATGCTAACAGTGAAGCTGGCATCATGAGTGTAGATCAATACGGAGGTCAACTCAACCATAAATATTGATTCTGAAAACCATTCGGGATTTAAACAAAGCAGTACCTTAATGTGTGAGAGTCACGAACTTCATGATCCGGTATTCAGCAGAACAATAAAAGCTACCACACCAACGGTCAGCTTTAAACCAGAAACTGGCCGACCAAGTCAGTTATTTGGGATAATCAGGCATTAAGCAGCAAAATGATGATCTTAAACAGCAGAACAAAGGGTGTACTGATGGTCTTCAACACAAATTAAATTTAAAGAAGCGTTAGAAAAGTCCTGAAGAAAACTCGCAATACGTTCAAGGGAAAAAAGAATGAACTACTTAAAGAGGATGTAACGGAACAATCCAAGCTCAAATCAATATATGAAACATTCAAATCTTTGCAAGACGCTGATCGTGTGCACGACAGATTCGCACTCGATCTGTTGGAGCCGGCCGGGGTGGCCGAGAGGTTCTGGGCGCTACTGCCTGAAACCGCGCGACCGCTACGGTCGTAGGTTCGAATCTTGCCTTGGGCATGGCTGTGTGTGATGTCCTTAGGTTAGTTAGGTTTAAGTAGTTCTAACTTCTAGGGGACTGATGACCTCAGAAGTTAAGTCCCATAGTGCTCAGAGCCATTTGATCAGTTGGAAGATAAAATCATTGCGGAGATCAACGTAGAAAAGAGTGATAGTTTATAGCCTGACAGGAACAGTCGCTCGACCAGGCCACAAAATCTGAACATATGCAGCAAACTGCTGTGTGATAGAACGAAAAATCAATAAAACAGTAGAAGAAAAACATCGTGGTATGCTGAGTGCAACGCCATACATGATTGTTGGCATCAGGGTTGGTTCACAGAAGTTTTGCGAGTCCGAAACAAGGGATGTATCCCTTACTTCCATGTGCCAATTGAAACATGTCTTCTCAAAATTGCATTCAGAGAAACAAAAAGCAGACAACTGCGTCGACAGTTTGAAAGAAGTGTACGTACTTGGAGTATGAGAGCAGCTGACAGTCACAATAATTTGAATGAAATTCCGGCTGCCATTCTCAATGATTTTTGAGTCTGACAAATAGTTGAGGCCAGTCAAGAAAAAATTTTGACTCTGTAAAGTTACTTTCGCATTTATGGTAACATAAGTTAATTTTATTTTCAGATATACTGGCACCGGAACGTATATTTGAATTATCCTGTCAAAAACAACAAACAAAACCATCCTCATACAGTTTTTCCGTGATCTTCGTAAATTCATACAGGCAAATGCTTGGATGCCTTCTTTCAGAACGCACGCCGAGTTCCTCCTCCATCCTCGAAACAATATCAGCTTATGTTCCGACCTTAATGAAAGACATTGACGAGGAATATTTGTAGAGTGCAATGAAGCTATTGTCACAGAAACAATATTAATAAGAAACACAGAAAATGAAGCACCATGAAATGAATATCCTAATGAGCGGAACTTCGGGGCACCGAATTGATGGAATAATCATAACGAACAGAGAAGATACGACGACCGAAGGAAATGTACGAAGTACAGTGGAGATATCATTTTGAAGTACAAAGGAATGGCGATAGCGAGGATGCGATCAGTTGCCTCAATGTGTAAGAAATGATGATGAGTTAATTTCGTATGCGACACATTGATTTAATGGAAGTCTTATTAAGGGGAGATGAATAACGTACTAAGGACGCCGTTAACCCTATTTTGACAGCGGAAGTACGCGTAGTTGATGTTGATATCATACTGCATTTTGACTCAGAGGCAGATGCAATAACAGAAAAATCATTTCAAGTGCTCAACTATCGCGTAAAGATCCCTATTTTTACAGTAAATGGACTAAGAATTGTGGCCGCAGTTGGGAATCGTAGCTAGACAATCAAAGAACAGGTTGGTTTAAATCTTGAATTTTAGAAGAAGATCTGAATCACTCGTTTTTGTTATTTTGTTTTTGAGCGTTGGAGATAACGTGAATGACGCAACTGCAGCTACTCGAGTGAAACTAAATAAGTTACCGGAACTTGCCGACCGTCAAACGAAATGCGGTACCACCATGATATATTTTTATCTTACCCCTGACTAATGAAAGGATGGATTAACAAGTTAAAAGCTCTTGAAGCATATTGTATACTTCTCTGTCGTGAGCCAAGAAGCCTGCTGTTGACCAACAAATGCAGAGAACGCTACATATGGCAAATAATTATGCTACTAGAGAGTGCCCATAACAGCCCCATCCTTGAAGCAGACACTAAGAGTAAGGACTGAAGGACTGTATTAGATGCCACAGCAGTCAACATGATCATTTCTTCTGCAAACGGATCAACCTGAGAGTTTAGGGCAATTATTACAACGGCATAATGGCGTTAACTGTTTGAACAGTTTAAACCTCACTAGTAATTACTGGCATCTTTTATTGTACCCAGAAAATCGAAAACGCACTGTATTTCGACACATCGGTAGAACCATCAATTTAAGAGAACCTCGTTTGGTTTCAGTATGTATAATCTGTCACCTTTATGAGAGCGCTCGAGTTGGTATTAGGGCCAGAACTTCTTACGTTCTTCACTGCCTACGTTGATTATATCTGATTTGGTACAGTATCTTGGTAGGAACACCTCGACGTCTTACATTGTGTCTACAGTGCATTTACGACAGTTAGATTTACCATAAAATCGGCGAAGTCGGTGTTTGGAAATAAGAAAATGTGATTTTTCGGACATGTTATTACGTAAAAGAGCATGAAACCCTAGCCATAGAAGATAAGAGAGTTGAGAACTTCTCTGTATCGACGCGTCGAAAACAATTGAAAGTATATTTAGGATTCACTAGGATTTTCCGTCACTTCTTTGCCCAATGCAGTCTTCCATTGCATCACCCACTGAAATTACTAAAGGAAGATGCAGTATGTACCTGGTGAGAGGAGCAGCAGAATACTTTGGAAGACATTCGTTCCGACTTGTTATCAGCATATATTCTAAAGCATTCCTGTCTAACACAAGAATTTCCCATTGGACCATATGCCAACGAATCTTAGGTCAATTACCATCTCTTTCAAGTGTACGAGGTCGGCCGTCGAAGTGAGCAGCGCACAATTAATTGCATGGGAAAGAAAATACCCCGTTACTGAATGATTCAGTAAACTTAATGTCTATCTGGTTTGAAAACACGCCACGGCGCGCAGAGACTACAAAGCATTTCCATTTTTAATTAGATTTGAAGTGACGCACAACTGCCTGAAAATATGAACATTCGCACTTCAATAAGACTATTTAAACTGCATAAATATCGAGGAGAAATAATATTATTCTCACTGTGCTGTCACCATTATCAGCAAACCTAAAGAAATAAATACAGTGTATCAATGCTCAAAGAAATTTGTATGAAATACATTAAGTTATGGCAGGTGAGAAAGTCGTTAAGAAGTTACTGAGGAACATCGAGGCCTAACATGATGGAGATGAGTTCTTGCAGATATCCTAACATAGGTGTGATGATCCTTTAGGAGCGTAGGAACATTCACACGTATTATGGTAAGCAACAGGGTGTACACCGCCTGACCAAATTATAAAGAAGCTGACAGACATGATCGGATGTCAGTGAAACGTCATGCACATATGCGTTATTGTCAGGTACGTAAATGATTAGAGTTATAACTCTCTTTGGCAGGTGGAACTGCCACCAGATTGCATTAGAGTTTTTCATGTTGTTACCAGACCTAGCAGGGGATGTAAGGGACGTGAACGGTCTCTCATTTTGAGTGATCACTGTGAAGCAAACAGAGGTACTGTGTACTTATTTTTCACTGGTCTCAGCAGGTCAGAAATGTTAGATGTTGAGCGTAAAATCCCTTTCACCTTCAAATTACTAAGGACTCTCGCTATTTTGAAGTAAACATTTGCTTCATAATCACTTTCGCCTGCAAATTACTGAAGACTCTTGCTATTTTGAACAAAATGTTTGCTTCAAAATAGCAAGAGTTCTTAGTAATTTGAAGGTTAATGTGATATTCCGCCCACCATCTAACGTTTCTGACCTGCTGGGATCAGGGAAAATTAATTCGTTATTGCGAAAGGCGGGAATTCACAAGATAACTTGGAAGTGTGGTATGGCCTATATGCGACACACAGTGGAAGAACGGTGAACAGAACATGAGTGTTGCACTCGCCTTTTACAACCCAGCAAATCTGCAACTTCAGAACATTGTACCCCAGCGGTCATTCAATGGAGAATAGAAAACCACCAATTATGGCCACAGCAACATATTTATGGGACTCCATTACAAAAGAATTTGTTGAAATACGCGTCGTGGAAAGTTTAATGTACCGTGACTGCGGCTACCAGCTGCATAATGCATGAAATACCGTCATCTCTGAGATTTGCTCCGGACAAAGACGCCAGAACACTCCGATGGTTGCGGCGAGCGGCAACGCCGAAGACAGCTGATCTTCGCAGTTCTACCAGCGAGGGCGCTGCCGACAGGCAGTGTGATCCATCTGTCACCGTGAATGCGCGGCAATACTCTCAGTACATTTTTACGACGGAACGGAGAACGTCTTCGTCAGTCTTCGATAGGTCACTTGAAAATGACTGGCAGGTGTCCAGTGGAAATATCGTGGAGTGAATTTTACGCCGACAGGCTGCAATTCCGAAATCTCTTAAAATCCTTCACATCTTCATCTGCTATCCGAGGACGAGTAATATTTTCTCTGGAATATTTTGCGCCACCCAAAATCATTGATCGGAGACTACAGCAGCTGGATTATGGAATTATCATCCCATGCTTAGGCCGCCTTTAACATCACCATACAAACAACTGGGTTTGCAGTGGTGGCGTGACTGGGATGCACGGGCTACTGATGGATGATGCCACACTGCGCACAGCAATGAAGCACGGTTCTGCACTATTCCAGATGACCATCGTGAGTGTGTTTAGTGACGTCCTGAGGAGAGATTCCGATCTTCCTACGTTTTCGAGATAGGCTGCGATGTAAATCTTGGTAACATGGTGTTGGTGGCCAGCGGGTATAGCTTCAAGTCATGGCTGATAGTGACTGTGCCAATCAAATGGCATAATGATACATCACGGACATTTTGAGTTCTCCTGGGTCACTTCTCACATGACAGTATTGTGTGCCATTTTTAAACTCATACACAATTTTCTATGTCTCTACGAACTGTCTGTGTGATGCTGAGGTATTCCCGTAGCCAGCAACACCCTCAGATTAGTCCGCAGTAGAACACAAGTGGGAGCCAGCTTGGCCATCACCCAGACCCATTATCAATATCCTGGATCCCAAAGACCATTAACAACACTTGTGTCAGAGCTTGTCTCAGGACAGTATACAGCGTCTTAATGACATCCTCCCCAACGGGATCAGTCCATGTATCCAAGCCAGTGTCATACTGACAAGAGGGCTCAAATTTACAAGTTTGACATGATTATGTAATCACTGAAATAACATCATACACACTGTCAATCAGTGAAGTTTCGTTTCCTCCTATAATTGTGGGTTCTCAATGCAATGTGTTCTATCAGAGGACACGCCTGAATAGCGATCATTAGGAATTGCGTGTACCCACCACTGCAGTGGATGACTTGATCAAACATTAGCTGCGCTTATTTCAGAAAAAGAAGTGTACAAGAAAACTGTAAGAAGATTTGTGTCTGTAGGGTAACAGCAGTGCTAAAAATGGGCAGTCTGTGAGAAAATAGAACGTTCGACTACACAACAGAGACGTGAAATGTCAATGGCATTGGATATTGTCGAACCACTACCAGACGCTGCACGTAATATTCTGCGACTACACGTACTCTTTGAGATTGTCTCATATACACTCCTGGAAATTGAAATAAGAACACCGTGAATTCATTGTCCCAGGAAGGGGAAACTTTATTGACACATTCCTGGGGTCAGATACATCACATGATCACACTGACAGAACCACAGGCACATAGACACAGGCAACAGAGCATGCACAATGTCGGCACTAGTACAGTGTATATCCACCTTTTGCAGCAATGCACGCTGCTATTCTCCCATGGAGACGATCGTAGAGATGCTGGATGTAGTCCTGTGGAACGGCTTGCCATGCCATTTCCACCTGGCGCCTCAGTTGTACCAGCGTTCGTGCTGGACGTGCAGACCGCGTGAGACGACGCTTCATCCAGTCCCAAACATGCTCAATGGGGGACAGATCCGGAGATCTTGCTGGCCAGGGTAGTTGACTTACACCTTCTAGAGCACGTTGGGTGGCACGGTATACATGCGGACGTGCATTGTCCTGTTGGAACAGCAAGTTCCCTTGCCGGTCTAGGAATGGTAGAACGATGGGTTCGATGACGGTTTGGATGTACCGTGCACTATTCAGTGTCCCCTCGACGATCACCAGAGGTGTACGGCCAGTGTAGGAGATCGCTCCCCACACTATGATGCCGGGTATTGGCCCTGTGTGCCTCGGTCGTATGCAGTCCTGATTGTGGCGCTTACCTGCACGGCGCCAAACACGCATACGACCATCATTGGCACCAAGGCAGAAGCGACTCTCATCGCTGAAGACGACACGTCTCCATTCGTCCCTCCATTCACGCCTGTCGCTACACCACTGGAGGCGGGCTGCACGATGTTGGGGCGTGAGCGGAAGACGGCCTAACGGTGTGCGGGACCGTAGCCCAGCTTCATGGAGACGGTTGCGAATGGTCCTCGCCGATACCCCAAGAGCAACAGTGTCCCTAATTTGCTGGGAAGTGGCGGTGCGGTCCCCTACGGCACTGCGTAGGATCCTACGGTCTTGGCGTGCATCCGTGCGTCACTTCGGTCCGGTCCCAGGTCGACGGGCACGTGCACCTTCCGCCGACCACTGGCGACAACATCGATGTACTGTGGAGATCTCACGCCCCACGTGTTGAGCAATTTGGCGGTAGGTCCAACCGGCCTCCCGCATGCCCACTATACGCCCTCGCTCAAAGTCCGTCAACTGCACATACGGTTCACGTCCACGCTGTCGCGGCATGCTACCAGTGTTAAAGACTGCGATGGAGCTCCGTATGCCACGGCAAACTGGCTGACACTGACGGCGGCGGTGCACAAATGCTGCGCAGCTAGCGCCATTCGACGGCCAACACCGCGGTTCCTGGTGTGTCCGCTGTGCCGTGCGTGTGATCATTGCTTGTACAACCCTCTCGCAGTGTCCAGAGAAAGTATGGTGGGTCTGACACACCGGTGTCAATGTGTTCTTTTTTCCATTTCCAGGAGTGTAGAAATCTACCTGTTGCATAAAGCTTAAAAGAGGATAATCGTCAACAAGTTAATGGAGGTTTGTTTGATGCATACTATTAAGACAAAATTTCTTCCACAGCAGAATGGTTAGCGTCGCTGGTCTAGGTGTGAATGATGTGTATCTGATCCAATGTTCCTCCTCAGAATTTTTCATAGGTACAAAGGCAGGGAATGGGATCCTCTCAGCCTTGTGAGGCCAAATAAGGAGCTATTTGCATATAGTCGCTAGGAAATCGCCAGGATTCATCTGTTGGCAATAGTGGTTGGAGGACTGGCGGATCACATGCCCAATGATCATTTACAGCTCTTTGTACTGCCTTGTAGGAAGCAGCTGTCCAGTCAGAACAGGATATGAACTAACTCGTTTGCGGTGTTAAGCCAAACAGTATTTCGACAGGCAACAGCTCAATGCAGATATCGCATGAATGGAAAAAGGGTTTAGAAGAAAATAAGGGCAGACAAACTCTTATCTCATCTTATCATTCTAGACATATTCAATGCAGTGAGCAATTGGTAAACATGTATGACTTCTTGGGCTCATTGTGGAATATACCATAAAACTTAGGCTGAAAATTACCTGATTTCGAAAATGTAATTAATAGGCCTGCACTGCGTTGTTTGAAACAAAACCAAGAAGGACTTTACATATAATGTTCAGTGTCTACGTGCAATGGAACTTACACATGAAGAGTTCCGGAAAATGGCACTGGGTACTATGGTACTAAAAACTCAACGTAGACAAGCCCACGACAAATTATTGTGCTCTGTTACAGATGCAGTCGCTGTTTTCATCCTGGTAGTCACATACCAAGTCGCGTTAAGGAAATGAGGGAGCCTGATAAGTTCATCTTTATTACGTTAGTCCTTTTTTCATTAGAGAAAAAGTGCACACGAAATGTGAGAACTGAGTAAATTCAAACTGACAAAGAACAGGGGCTTCACCGAGTGGGGAACAATAATCCCTATCATCATCACAACAAAGTGCAAAGAAAAAGAAATCATATGTTCAAGAACAACAGGAGTATCGTCTGTTTTATGTCAATTTCCATATGCGTAAACTGGTTCTATTAGTTAACAGTGAGTTTAAATACAAAAAGTTGTTCTGACATGTGAAACATGTACTGAGTGTTATGACTAGCAACCGCCTCGCAGTGAGCACTCAGTAATATCTGGCTAGGTGGGGCATGTGAACGTTCCGCTATGTGTATCTAAAAACGTCAGAATTTCTATGTTTGGGATGCTACACTGGCGTGCAGTGGTGTTGGCTCATCGCTGCCTTGTGCAGTGAACTCGATATAATGGTCTCTCGCCGCTCACAATGTGTTGGAGCTGCTATGTACCATATGGAGGGAGATCAACCTCACTGCTTGCCCTACAAGTGTATACCTGCCTCGCCTGAAATTGTTTTCACCAATTACATCACGATATTGTCGAACTGCTGTTCAACGACGCTGCACCGCTTGTTAACTTCAAGCATGGACACATTTTGTAACACTACCATATCGCCCTGTAACTTCGACTCCCTTACCCTCAAGCCTCCACGAGTTTCGTTAGTGATCTGTATGTGACACCTCAGTGCAAAACATCGAATATAACTGTGGTTCATTAAAAGGGAGCTCAGAGTGATCAGTGCTTTCTCAGTGTTTCGAGTGATGCTCCTTTCAAGAAGTAATCTGTAAAATTTTTCGTGACGTTTTTATACCTTTTTACTTTTCTTTATTTATCCCGTGTGGAGATTTTCATCGAACATGTGATAAATTTATGATGTAGATAGTGATTTTTTTCAAACGATACATTACATTAACAGTTTCAGGAAAGTATCAAAATATTACCGGATTCTTTTTCAGTTTTGATACATTTCGTCTGATAATCAAACTTCTCGTACTTTATGTGATTAATGTTATTTACATCAAACCTATGATTACGTTTTATATCCGACCATTGGGAAATTTATACGGCCTTTCATGTGGGTATGATTATGGTATGTCTATTTCAAAGAGCTAAAGACAGCTTCTTTTTGGTAGGATGTAGTCAAGTTCGCAGTAAAATTTTCTTCATCATTCATAAAAAGTATGATGCCACTGGCGGGGGTCACTTTTTCAAACATCAGCAGCCCAGGACGAGGAGAGAGGCAGGCCCCAAGTGGCGAGCGCTCCAGGCGTGGACATTAGCTGCTTTTAATTGCTTTAGAAACATGGAACGTCTCGACAATTAGATCACCACATAGTTAGTGGGAGGAAGCGTACACGAAGAGCCAAGAATTCGTACAGGGAGACGTGTGAAACTAAAGAACTGCGAAAGAAATCAGCTCCCATAAAAAAGATTCTTTCTGGACAATTAGGACGTTCCTTATAAATAGAATCAGACGAAGCACAAACATGAGACTGACAAGGCCTCACGCAGAGATAGGAGTGTTGTGTGGCTGTTTTCACAGCAACTTAGGACGGCAGAAAAACATCTTAACATTGGGCGAGCAACGCTATGAATAATCTTCACATTGAAATCGTGAGAAAGACGTCAGTTCCTGAGTCACACAGCAGCCCACGCAAGACAGAATTTTCACCCTCCAATGGGGGGCGTGGTCATGAAACGGTGATCATTCATTGGTCGGCACTGGCAATTTAGTCCGACAATGACAATCTCCAGGGTAGAAAACTTCGATGAGTCGTTGAGCTTAGAGATAAATAAGGAGTGAAGAGAGGAGTCGGTTTGAGAGCGCGGAAGCAAGAAACAGGAGGGGGGGGGAGTCCTTTCCATCCATCAACATTCGCCTTCCGACGCCCCGATAACTGTGCTCAGCCTACGGCTTCGAGGCGACCCACCGTCTTGACACAGCGCCTGCCGCCGTCACCGCCAACGACAAACGTCTATGAAGAATGATGAGATGCTTCATTTCCCCATCTTCCCCTTTATAAATGGGTCGTGTCCATGCTCCGTCCAATCGGTCCTGAGATTTGTATTTTTCATGTAAAAGCTACTGAAATAAATGCAGTCATTTCATGTTCTATTCACGTAAACTATCAGTTTCATTTGTTTATCAATCTCTTAATCGCACAACATTTTGATTTTTAATTTCACTTGGTCATTGATGTGTCACTTAATTACTGGCTCCGAACATACTCAGTTTTACGGTCACTTGTCTGAAGAATATTGAAACAAGGGCGTCTATATACGATGGCTAAGGGGGAGGGGGGGAGGGCAGAAGCATGAACGATTTCACCCATACATAACTATAAAGACGGAGGATTCCTGTGGGAACATGGTTTCAACAGAATGGAGCTGCCGCACACGTTGTAATGCAATTGACCTAAACTGCTTACAATTCAAAAATTGCAATTTATTAGACATGTGGCTGACTCTAGACCATATGTCTGTGTAGCTGAGCACTTGCTTTGAGTTCTTAGCCTTGATTAAGATGGCATTTACTACAGTTCTGTGCATAATTTTGTGTAAAACATGGTTTAATTCATTAGAAATTACTTGAAGTTTATCTCTAAAAGAAAATTTCCATCAACGTTACTTAAATACTACAGAAAAACTCATACACCTGTAAAATATTAATAGACTTTCCCGGGGTTAACTTGTTTTTTCGAATTATTTGTGAATTAGCATTGTAGGACCAGACAGTATGTTATAACATAAGTTTTATTTGATTATAGAAAAGACAGTTTCTGTCAATAATATAATTCATTTATGTATTTGTGAAAAAATTTTAATTTTTCAGTAACACCTAATTTGTGTTTTGATATACTTTATTAACATTGCATAAAATTTTCTTCTCATGATGATAGTCATAATCAAAATATGTTTTAAATAGTTTCGTGATGTGTTAAATCCCTAGCTTTTCGAACCTGTTATTAAACTCGGTGCAAATATTACACCTTGTATTGTCTTTATGCACCATACTATATAATCTTCAGCTGTGAGAAAGGAAATGATTGTCATAAAATATCTGAATGGATCGTATTGCACCAGAAGTCCAAATGAAGACTTTGTTCAAAGTCATCAAGTGAGCGAATAGTATTCACCAGTTGTGAGTGAGCTACAGTTCACATTAGTTATGATGTGTACTGTATGAATTGTTTTGATGAAATTATTGGTAGTAATGATACCAGCTGTGGCAAACTGTAAAGTAGTTTCAAGTCAATAAAAACAGTCTAGTATTCAGTATAATGCGTATTTCACCAAAGCCAGTGTTTAAGTACTAGCCTTATGACAGGCAATACGAATTTTTACAGCTGTTCTATTATCCATTTTCCAGTACGAAGCAATAGCTAGACAGGAGAATGCCGAAATATACAACAGTCATTAACTATATAATAAGAGTTTTTGATTTGGACAATTCACTGATATATGATACATTTTTTAAATATCATCTCAAAGTAACGCCGGTTTTCCTGAAGGATGTATCAAGTGGAATCAAGTCATTATAATAATGATCGAATTCACTCAAGTACCAATTAATATAGAACCATCTTATATCGTTGTTTTGAGCGAATCAGCCAATATTGATGATTGTGGCGAATATTCCATTGTACATTGGATGTTGTATCTATTTCGTGACCTTAGGTGCCTTGTGTGAAGTTCCATTCGTCTTTCTGAGATTTCTTGTTAAGCCGGTTTTAGCAAGTGATTCATATGCAGTAGTATGTATACACAGTATATGAAATTGTGGCTGCGTCGACACTTATGTCAGGCTGGCCCGCATTTACAGTGAAGGAGCACTGATTGAACAGTTAGTGTGGTGATGAGAACAGTGCATGTCATGGGGAACTTCCGTTGATAATGTATGTGTATGGTTCAAATGGCTCTGAGCACTATGGGACTCGACTTCTGACGTCATCAGTCCCCTAGAACTTAGAACTACTTAAACCTAACTAACCTAAGGACAACACACACATCCATGCCCGAGGCAGGATTCGAACCTGCGACCGTAGCGGTCTCGTGGTTCCAGACTGTAGCGCCTAGAACCGCATGGCCACTCCGGCCGGCGCATGTGTATGGTTGTAGTAGTGTGGGAATCAAAGCTGTGCAGGACAGAGCAGACCAGATCAGTGCTGAAAGAACGCAAATGCTCTCCTCACATGCCAGCGATCAGAGTATTCGGGCTGCTTGGCAGTATTCAGGTATAGTCGAGTTAGGTATGGGAACGTCAGCACCATCTCTCAACACGGCAGACCACTGTGCAGAGTGGCTAGTCATACATGCCGACCAGTCTCGGTGGACTTATGGTACACGTTCCATTCAGTGTTGCGAAATTCCTTTGTGTCATTTTTGTTACAGATGGATGGCCCTGAGGTGGCTGTCTGACTGTCGTATTTCCCTCGTGCTGTACACAATGCTCTAGTGGGTCCTTGTGACTCCATGATTCAGACTGGATGTGCAGAATGACAGACGACATCTCTTAGAAACTATGTTCTGTAAATAAGTGTTGGAGTTTAGTGTTTTTATCTTTAACTACTTACACATGGAGGAAAATCCTAATAGTTGAACAGAAATTGAAGGAGCTGATAGAGGAATCAAAATACAACAACTTTGTGAAAAGAACTAATGGTCCTGAGCCAGTGAAACTTTGGTAATGTCAGTAACAATAAAGAGGATGTTTTCACACCCTTGTTAAGCTCACTGGAGATAGTGTAATGTTTACTTAACAGTCAGGGAAGATGTTCAAAATGGCTACGACAACATGAAATACAAGCACAACATCTTCGTGACATATGCTGACCGATTCCACCAATTACATCAGTCATTGCCCAGACCTCATTAGGTGCAGCAGTTGTTCTTGCAAGATGTGTGTTCCTTCGTCAAGAACTGGTTTCACGTTCACGAGATTGTAATGTGCCCTAACAAAAATATAAAGATGCTTCCGATGTTCCAATGAGGAGAAGAAAATGCCCATGAAATTGGACTTCCCCTTCCGATCCATCTCCTGTGCTACTTGTCCCTGAGTACGTCATGTATCTGTACTGCACAAAAAAGTTTGCAGTTGCTTTGTCTTGTTGCATCCACATCTGCTGACGCATGTTAAGTGATACATCGTCTAACACTTGCTGACCCTTTGGCTAGTATGTGTGAATTTTTCTTGTTCTTCCTGATATTCCAAAACATACATTGAATCAGGATTACCTCCAAGACCAACAGTTCCTAATCCGAAGTTATATTTAGACTCCACTATCAGTTATTTCAATTTGTTTGCAACGTTTTGAATCACCCTGTAAATCAATTTACACTTACACATGTCTAGGGTGTCTCTCACAAGGGTCGTCAGGCGTTTATTCGTTCGTGTTTCGGCAGATTTTTCATATTTCGGTCTTTGCAAAATGTAGCTGGAATCATCAGAAAAAGCACTGCGCATCATATCTTTCTTGCAACGACCAGCATTGACGGATAGGATCGATTCTGCTTCTCGTTGTATAGAAAATCATTTTAAGTGATCATTTGATAGAGCGGAGCCAAATTAGTCGATTGCTATATTCGTTTTATCGGCATGTATTAACAGGGAGTGTAAAACACGAAGAACACCCAATAATCCAGCAACGACACGATCACCATTTCCCATACTGGCTGCTACCGCCGTGCTGTAGTGCTGCTCAGTCACTGCTAGAGTACTGGCTATTCTTGATCTTTCACGGTCCTTGTTATCATATGCCGATAAAAGACGTGATGAGGAGTCATGGTTTGTGATGACTTCAGCCACACATTGTGAAAGCGCAACTGATAATACCTATCGAAACACTAGAGAAAATGCGTTTGGCGAATACCAGGAGAAACATGTCTCATTTTGATAATAAATAAAAATATGTACATTTCCTTTTCTCGACGTATTGTGTCCATTTACATACGAAACTTATCATGTAAGAGTGATCGTACAAAGATGGGAGCAGTGTTTCGATGTCTGCCATGCCTCTTCTACGAGCAAATTTGCGGACTCTCTGATAGGTGTACATGGATAGCGTATGTTGTGGATCTCCACGAAATTAGTATGTGCGGGGTCGTGAAAGTACACTGTAAGTCAGTTGTTCGTGTAGAACATATAAAACGGTCCTTGCATTAGAGAAAATATACAATTTTTTAATTCACTGCAGTATTTTCGATTAGAGAAGGTGGTAAACTGCTGAATATGAAGTTTTTATTTCTGATACTCGTTACCTGTATATTTAACGCACGTAAATATTTCAAATATCGCCGATTACAATTATATGAATTGCTTATAAAAATTAATTGTTAACGTTCTAGCCTGGTAATTATTTGGGTTTTTCCATAATTCATGTTTTTAAATTTTCGATAATAAGTAAGCTCGTTAACAAAAGCCGTTTTTATTTGGTTATGTGAAAGTTTCGACATTCATATAATGAGGCAAAACACATTGAATCTCACGACCCTCCATTCTGTAATGCAGTTGTTTAAATATGTTGTTAAAACAAAGAAATAAATCTGGTGGAATATAACCGAATATTCAGTCTTTTAAAATCACATTTAGTGTTACTTTTTCTATTTTATTCCTCAGAAAGTCATCCAGTGTATTTTTAATGCTACAGTCAATGTCTCTGGCTAGTAACATACAATTTCTGGGTAAGATGTTTCAGTTATGCATTAATATTCTAAAGCTACAACCATATTTAATTTATATTTTGTAGTGTGTAGTGTGTAGAAACAAGCTGAAAGTGTAGTTTGATTTGCAGTCTGAACATTTTAAGAGTGTTGTAAACCCATAGAATTGCCAGTGATAATGGAAATACTCAATTCGTTACCCTTAAGAAATTAATGTGTTTTTACTTTTCCATTTGATATTCTGAATGCGCCGATTTCCAGACGACTTTCATTTAGGAAATAAAATGGCAAGTACACCACTAAGCACAGGCGATATAGTGGCAGTGTGTCTCTAGGTAGAGATAGAAAATGGAGCAGAACAATCTACGTCATGTACCGAGAGACAGTAAGGTATTATGTATTCTTAAAATTTTATATATTCTTCATAAAAAAGTTTTGTATTCTTAACAAAAAACTTGATGTATTCTTAAAATTTTCAGATTCTCATGTCATCGCAGTTTCTGCTATACTTTCTGTCATCTTCTTTCTTCAAATACTGACCACGTGTTAAAGGACATAGTTAAAGAATAGTTTATTTCTAAATTTATTTCGTTATCTTATCAGTGTTTAAGTCTGTACACAGTGTTCATACCTTTATTCGACACAGCTATGAACGGCGGATTACATATGCGAGGAAGTCTCTGCTGTCTTCTGTGCTGAATATGAAGCATTTAAGTCTGTATACAACTCTACCTGGAATGACTGAGACACACATAAAGCAGTATGGTAGCAGAATAGAACGTGCCAGTTCTTCTCTTGTCTATGATAAATAGTGGGAGATTCACAGAACGCTCTCTTAAACTGGAAAAATCGTATAACAACAAAACTCCTTAATGTTTTCTCATAGAAGAACCAGCGTAATCATAAAATTGTCGATGTGTCTGTCAGTAATTACGTAAAAACACTGCATCCGTCACATTCATGCTCTATCTGAATATATTTGTGACAGATATGAAGAGTTCTTGAAAATAAAGAATATTCAGCATTGTATACTCACATTCGCACATATATATAAATTTTCGATAAGCTTTCTTTTTACATTGTCGATTCCTTGTGTGAATCTGTATTTGTTTTGCGTATTGCTCTGTCCAGCATCAAAAGAACTGCTCCTGGGTGCCCTAGAAATTCTTCCACAAACGTATCCCTTTCTATGAAGGACAGAAGTGCTTGAAAATGAATGTCATCTTAGAACCTAGTGCTCTATCAGAAAATTTATTGCTTTACCTTATGAGAAATTTGTTCATTTTATAAAATAATTCGGCAACAGCTTCATTTGTTTTATGTGAGTAAAGTTCAAATGTTATGTCTTTACTGAATTTTAACCTTGATCAATTTGCTAAGTTTTTATTGGAGTATAAATATTTAATTCTGTGGGTGAAAATTTTTATTTCATAACATTACAAGAGATTTGAAATGCGAGCAATATAATCAAAATCTTAAAGGTAATAATAATATAATAATACAGCAAACTGTTAATGAGGATTTTATAACTTTTTGTGATTTTCATTACAATGAGTGTTTCAAGAGACCATCTCAAAGATAACAGCATATATGAAGGTTTTACCCATTCTGTGTGAACTTTGGCATTGACAGACAAAAATTTATTTCACCTATTTTTTTGTTTTAACTGACTTTGATGAAATGTAACATGTTTCATCAAGAGGTTTTTTGATGTAATGAAAGTTTTATTTCAGTATCGAAATATTTATAAAAATGACAATAAGCATTAAATATTTATAGTCAATAATCAACAAAACTGAGAGTGTTAGCAACAGTAACATGTCCCTTTCGATTTTAGTATAAATGCAGTTTATTTCTAATATTGTTTAAAACTGTATGGCACTGTTAATTATGTTGTTGGATGACAATGCATTTGAGAAAATGATTTTTATCTCCTTTTGCCTGTAGATATCGACCACAATCAGCGAGGCTACTTCACGGTATTTGCTGATGCGTTATATCATCACACATCTGTAGCAATACGTAAGATTATTTTTCACAACAAATCCAATTATTTTGCTTCATACAGGTTAACTCTATTAACATGTCCTGCTCAACAAAACCTCATGCTGTTCATCAGCCTGAGGCAGGATCTAACCCTTCAACACAACCTCAAGGCACATCACACCAGCACCGTGATAACACATCCGGTTACCTTTCTTGACTTTGGGCCATCTGCAGACACACTGTGAGCTGGAGCAGCTACAACCTGGAACACGCACAGCAAGCATACGTTAACTGCCAGCCTGGGAGGCGTTTAGTAATTCTGCAGTGATTTTTTCTCTCATCAAAAGGCTACAAGCTCTCCAATCCCTCCATGTTTCTATTTACGAAGCTTTAGCAATAAGCTGATGTTATTTTCTTTATAACCGAGTAGTCAAATACCAATTGCCGGTGATGTAGGTTTTTGAAAATGATATATTAAGATTTTAGTATCGATTCCCCCCAAAAAAACTTTCGCCAACTATTTCACCCCCTTAGGGATTAAATTTTCAAAAATGGGAAGCAAGTATTTTTTCATTGCTGACCTAGAAACAAATATTAAGTTTCATAGCTCTAGCTGCAAAATTGCATTAATAGTGACATACTTCCAAAAAAACCTTTCCCTGTTGCACTGTCTTAGTGGTGGGATTTCAAAATATCATTCTTACACGATACCTTCAGTACATCAACACTCTCTCCAAATTTCAAGTGTCTGCCCTTAACGGATTGGGTGGGTGCTGATGTGTCATTGACATTACGTTTTATATAAAGAGGTAGTAATATGATTTTAAATTGTCTTTTAACACCATAATTGATTTTTAAAAACATTCATGCATTATTACTTCAACTGAGTCTCTCAAACTCATTTCACATTTCTTTAATTTTTGCTTCATTTATACTTCATTGTTGACTTTACAGTTCTACCATGTAATGCACCGTTGTTGAATGACTGATACAAAACATATTAACAGCCGCACAGGATTAGCCGAGCGGTCAGGGGCGCTGCCATCATGGGCTGTGCGGCTGGTTCCGGCGGAGGTTCCAGTCCTCCCTTGGGCATGATTGTGTGTGTTTGTCCTTAGGACATTTTAGGTTAAGTAGTGTGTAAGCTTAGGGACTGATGACCTTAGCAGTTAAGTCCCATAAGATTTCACACACATTTGAACATATTAGCTTTTTGTCTTATCACATGTCTAAGACAAAAGCGATAGATGAAGATATTCTAATTAGTTATTTTCTCATAAGCTACTTATTCGTATTGCCTTTCTGAAAATATTTTGCGTAGATTGCAGCGTAACATAACTTTGACTCTTCATTGGTGTGTGAGTTGCAGTGTGTAGGTTACAACTGAGTGAGAACAATCCATTCATAACAAAAATCCTAGGGATCATTAAAAAAATTCGTTACCAAAATAACGTACTTCATGGTGTTCGCCACGGCTAATTTTTTCCTCAATATGTCTTATATTAGCAAAGGAGCTTAACTTATTAGAATGAACCAGAAAACAGGCAACATTTTAGATTGATGTTTATTAGTAAATTATTTGGGCAACATGTCTTTGGTATATTACATCACTTGTGTGTATTTCTTCAGGTACGATAAGCAGGGTTATATGGCAGATATACACACAAAATCACTTACTGTTAGGAGCCAACTGCTGGGACGGCTGTTTATCAGTGGTATCGACCCTGTCGCATTCACCTCCAGGTGTCAAGCAGATGTACAAGGGGGTCTTGATTGCAAAGCCCCATTCGCAGGTGCAGATCTGGTTGGTACAGTAACAGCCCCTTTTCGGCACTGTAGCGACAGAGTAACGACAGTCTAAGAAATTATCATAATTCTAGGGCGTTTAAGAAACCAATGAATAGAAATGAGGTAAGCAAAAAGCATATGTGTTTCACGCTAAGGTATTATTACAGCCAACAGACTAGGGAGATAGGCACCGAGTCTACATCTCATCCTGAAGATTTTCTGCTCTTCAAAAGATAAACTGCACACACTATTGCAATAATTACCAAACCTTCGTTAATGTAACAATTACAATAGGCAATAGTGAACTATGTTCATACGCTGATAACGAAATTGACACAGAAAATTTAGCTCTTGTTTCCAAGTTGAAGGGGGATACATTTAATTATAATTACAATGCATTAGCATTCATTATCAATGCCTTCTCACACAGACTTCAAAACCCCGCAGATGGTAGACAAGTGCTGTAGTCTGAGGCAACAATAGGTGTGTGTATTTTGCCGCTATCCTTAGCCCGGGCTCATAGGGAGAAGAGGATTGGGAAGAGAAAAGGCGGCGCGGAGCATATTTCATTTATGCGTAGTTTCAGTCTGTTGCAGATACAAAATAAAACCTTATTTAATATTTTCAGGTGAATGTTATGCTGTACTGTTTCATCTGTTTTTTTTTGCTACCACTGTAGTTTGCAATGTCACTGCATCCATTTTCTTCAGTTATGAAACAGGTAGAAAATCCTATTCCGCTACACAGAGAGTTTTATATGGTTTTATGTCGCTATCCTCATAAAACCTACATGAGCAGCTTCTCATAAGTCCCGATGTTCCATATTTACTACTGCCCCCCTCCCCCCACATACACAAAAGTTTCCTTGCTAAAGAAAACTTCTATTTTTCCTAGCTATAAATAACTAAAAGCTGCTACAATTTAGTATTAGCCACTCAAGAAGTAGCCTCATAATAACTTTTATCTCTCACATTCAGATAGTCATCAAGTCATTACCCAGAATCCTATGTTCTTCATTACCAAGAAATTATCTACATATACTTCATCAAGACTACCTTTAGTACCATTAATATGATTATTAGACTCTGTTGAGACAATTGATGTATCCACATCATCTACTGCATCTTCATTATGCTTCACATAAACATAATTGACACATACTCTTTTCTATGTATGAATATTGACCAAATTTTATGTTATATCTTTCTCTGACTGAACACTCTTCATTACTGGAGAATGCATTTCATTGTACATATGCATCAACAAAAACCTTTGACAGATGCCTTAGCAGCTGCACATAACTTGCATTACTTGTAATATTTCAAGATCAGTGCCCAAACATGAAATTTCTAAGGCAGTACGACGCAATTTTGAAAAAATAAAAATTAAAAATGAAAATAAAAAATCACTTTTTCTAATTACAAATGCTGTTAACTACAAAATTATTAGAAGTCATTAACCCATATGTTGGTACCTGAGTGTTTAGCATATTTTCCCAGAAATTGTAAAGTCTCTGGCTTTCAATTTTTAATGATAAACATTATCAGTTTGTATTTGCTATTTGTTTATGAATGTTAATATTTACAGCAATATAAAATCTGACGCAGAATCCAGATACTAAAAACAAAATAAGTTATTTTTTTCCCTTTCTAGCGACTTAATAGTATTTGAATTGAACAATAAGCATTCGGTATGTGTGTATCGAATTTTCATTTATTTTCATGTGACTAGTAATTGGAAGCAGAGAAGTATTACCTTTCTTAAAAGGTTTACGCATAAATACTTGCAGCTAAAATTTTTAATTATTAAACAAACATACAATTTAAATAAAAATAAGAAAGTTAATGATATTCAAAAACAGTACTGTACAATTACCACACCATTACTGCACATTCATATTTTTTCAGGCCTCCACCCCTGCAATCAGCTGCTGGCGAATATGTCACTAAAGCTCAAATACACATTTAGGGAACAGTTGGAACTCAAAGAAGGCGTTGTGCGATATAAGTAAAAGTTGGTGGGCTTTTTTCTCCATCCGAAAGATGATGTCTGTTCAAGTTTTGCACCAGTCACATAAGAGTGGTGCTAGAAGCGCCACTATGAGGATGCAAATCAGGCTTGATTTAAATACACACTTAATGGTAGCGAGCTTAGTTACCGTTGAGATAAGACATGGTGAGTTGATGTTAGTCAAGAATGTCTTTAAGGGGACAAAGACATCATTATCAACACCTTACCGAGTGTGAAGGGGGTCGCATAATAGGGCTATGAGAAGCTGAATGTTCCATCTCTGATACCGCGGGAAGACTTGGCAGGAAGATAGCCACTGTACATGACTTCTGGCAACGGTGGTCACGAGGATGTACAGTTGCATTAAGAGTGGGCTCCGGACGACCACGTGGGAGTAGCGAGAAGGACGGCCATCATGGTTCTGGCGCATGGTGCAACATCTGCAGCAGCAGACTGAGCAGCAATTGGCACCAAAGTGACACAAGGAGCTGTTACATATCAGTTACATCAAGAACAGCTCCTAGCCGGATGCCCTGACACCAAACCATATGCAATTACAAAATGGTTAAAATGGCTCTGAACACTATGGGACTTAACATCTGAGACCATCAGTCGCCTAGAACTTAGAACTACTTAAACCTAAGTAACCTAAGGACATCATACACATACATGCCCAATGCAGGATTCGAACCTGCGACCTTATCGGCCATGAAGTTCCACACTGTAGCACCTAGAACCGCTCGGCCACTCGGTCCGGCTGGCAATTACGAACTCAGTGGTGTTAAGCGTCCTGTTTGAGCGCAGAATGGAGGTCTGTTGTGTTTTCTGATGAAATCTGGTTCTACCTGTATGCCAGTCGTTTATTTGTTAGGCCAGCTGAGGGTCTGAACACAACGTGTCTGCATGCTGGACACACTGGACCTACACTTGGAGGTATGATTTCATGTGTGATTTTGTATGACAGCAAGAGCATCCCGTGGTTATACCATGCACCATGAATGCAAATTTTTACACCAATCTGTTGACTCGACCTCTTGTGCTGCCATTCATGAACTGTATTCCAAGCGATGTTTTCCAACAGGATAATGCTCACTCACATACTGCTCTTCTAACCCAATATGCTCTACAGAGTGTTGATATGTTGCCTTGGCCTGCTTGGTCACCACATCTGTCTCCAATCGAGCACATATGTGACGTTATCGGAACAAAACTGCAGAGTTAACAACAAACACATTGACCTTGTACGGATCGACCAAGGGACTCATGCATGGAAATACATTACAAAAACTGATATTCGGCACCTGTAGAACACAATGCATGCACGTTGTCAGGCTTGCATTCAATATTCTAGCGGATGTACCGATTGTAATAGTACCAGCATTTCACGTTTGTTATGGCTTATCTCGTATTTACATGAACCTGTGATCTTGCAATGTTAATCACTTAAGCATAGTACCTAGACAAATGTATTCCCGAAACGTTATTACTCTCCATTACTTATATTTTTGCGCAGCGATTTTTTCCATCGGTATCGTTAGTCACATTAGCTGCACTCAGAAGTGTTTTAATCTTCAAAGGCTATTTTCGATTTTGTCCAGTCATTTTTTGAGAATTGGCATGCACTATATAAGCATCATTGCATGCCAGGACGCTGTTACTGTTTCAGTTGGCATCTTTGTACCCTCAAGTTCTTATTCCAGCACACACAGTTTACTTTTAACGTTACAGCCACGTTAATATTCACGATGCAGTCACTGCTATCAGCATTACTGTCTGAAAATTGCAAACCCTTAAATGCAGTCGTTATATAAGCGAAAAATAATGCCTGATATTGGGTGAAGGAAGATATAAATTTAACGACAATGCACTTGCACTGCCAAGTTCATCGTTCGCTTCTCCTTTCATAACACTGCACTCCAAGAAAGCTGAATTGTTTGGTAGGTAAACAGTGTACTGTGAAGGGTATTGGTGGATGGTAAACTATTAAATAATGTAACGCTAATCTGATAGAACTTCAGTATATTACCATTTGGGCGATAAGTAGCAAGTGGAGCTCGTCAGCATAAATCCCTATTTTATAACATTTTTTTCCAGAAAGCGATGAACACTGTATAGAGTACCAAAGAGGACCTCACAGTAACACATTACTGGAACCAATAAAAGGCGATATGCAATGCTGTCCATAATAAAATAAATTCAGGATCTTTGTAGCATATTTAATTTGCACCTGAATAAGGAAGATAATAAGACATATGGCTTGCATTCCCAATTTATGGGAAGAGACCAGCTATATTTGACCACTGAAGCAATAATTATCATTCTTCTTTGTCAGTATATGTCGTTGCTCGTATGTATGGAAAAGTTTTAACTAATTTTGTGTGTATTCCTTGATAAAGTCTTTATTTATATTCACATTAGAGCAAAGTTTGATAATTTCCTTTAACATGCAAGAGGAATTGCGAAGTAGAAATTTTTTTTTTAAAAAAAAAAAGAACATCTGTAACAGTAAATTTCATTGACTCATGTCATCAGAAGCAACAGAAATTCGTTCTCGCATTTTGTATATATTTTACTAAACTTATCCTACTTGGGAAGAAGGAATTGACAGAAAATGTACCATTTATCTTAAGCATCTGATTGAACTCACATACTTCAGATGGTGAAAACTGGAATACATGTGTCAAGAAAGTATTTCTAATCCTTAATCCCATCATGATTGGCTATTATGTTAGTTCACAATTGACTTTTACAAGCATAATCTGAGTAACTTTATCCATGAGCATTATTAATTATTTTAAACAACCCATTATCTGTAATTAAATAATATTACATAAACTACTGGTCTATCTTTAGTAGTTCCTCCTCATCACCAACAGCTTGCACATGGAGATGCTACTATAGCAGAATTCTGTGGCAATATTTTGTAGCTGCAAGTAGATAAAGGTTCTCTTAAGCTACATGACTAATCTGGAAAAGAACATTAAAGACCTAATACTATGTTTTATGCATTATTAAGGTATTTCATGTTATTTTGATACTATATTCAAATACTTTGTAATCCATTTTGATTCTTAGAAGAGTTCCTATATACCTTTCTCAATACTTCTCGTTCTTTTACGAAACTTCTCATATAATTTTTAATATCATCTACATTTATCGATGTTTCTGAACCTTTTAGGTAATTTTCTATATTTTTCTATAGTTTTCGATACTTTTCAAAATGGTCCATAGGAAATACAATTGGTTTAATAGAAATAGTAGTTGTCTTTACAGGAATATACTCCAGTTTTATAGAAATTCAGAAGCAATATCTGACGGATTTCGTGGTATGCCATACGAAAAAGTGGAAGTTTTCTGTGACTTCTGTATAACAAAATTAACAGCAGCATTGTTGTCTTAGGACTAGCTATGCTGGAGCACAATCTAATGCTGACCTAGCATGCCCTCCACTTTTGTAGGTAACATCTAATACTAAGTGAGTAGGGTATTCACAGTTGTAGATCAATGCAGCTGTCTTGTAACATCAATAAATGGTATTCAACCAATATTATAGACTGACATAAAAACACTGGGATATCTTTCAAGTTCTGATTCCATTTAGGCGATAAGTGAAATTATGATATTTGGCAGTTATATACATATATAACAATATATATATATATATATATATATATATATATATATATATATATATATATATATATAAGGGCTTTTCCACATGAAGTTACAGAAATCGACCAAGAATGATTGAAAAGAAACAAGCAGTTATAAATGTTGTTTCAAAGAATGATTATTATTGTTTTAAATGGTCAATTATAACCAGTTTGAATCCAGAAAATGAGAAAATTAGCCACATGAGTCATTATCTTTCTTATTCAGATGCATGAAGCTTTGCAAACATATCCTTTCCTTGCATATGGAGAATGCGAAAATATATGAGAGAAACAACTAAACGAATCACTTTAAGCATTGAGCACAATTCTACAGTTATAGCAGAAAAAAAGAAAGAACATGAAGGTAAAGCAATTAAAATTATACCGTTTTATGTCTCAGAACATTATAATTGAGAGGAATATATGAACCAGTTAATGCTGCTGGTGAAAGAGACAGAAATTTATCAATTCTAATACAATAAAGAAAGCTTTTGAGGTCAGCATGTAGTAACATTACTACTTACAATGATTAATTGAAGTATGTGAGCACTATTTATGGTATTTTCATTCTACATATAGGTTAGGTGCACATTTAGTTGATTGTTCACAATTCAAGCCAGTCAGGAGTTTCATACATAATGCAGGAAAACTATACATAAAATTCTGCAACTGTAACATGCAATTAAAGCCAATTTTTGTCATCTATGGAGATATCAACGGCTTACTAAGACCATATGTTTGTGACTCAAAACATATAATACTGCTTTCTACATGCACTGATGAATGTTCAGAGATTTAGTTGCGTCAAGGTGCTGACATTATGGAATTTTTTGACAGAAAGCTGTATCTGTCCGCGAAGTGCATAAAAATTACTTGATATTTAAAAAAACAAATGAATATCAGCTTGAAAGAGAAGTGTTTCGAATAGCAGATTTTCCCACATATGCAAGGAATGCTTTGGGAAGACTAATGTTAAACACAGAGATTATTACCATTTTACTGGCAGGTTAAGAGGACCTGAACGAGCTAACAGTAATTTAAATTATAGACCTTATTTTACATTGCCCACAGCATTTCATAATCAGACGAGTTATGGCACTTATTTTATAATTATGAATTAATGTGTACTATTAGAGGAGACAGAGCATAATAAAACTGTGAAAATAAATCCTGGTCATGGATCTGTGATGGCTTTGAACCTGGAGAAAGATAAAACATTTATTAAATCTGTAACAGTGGAATATTTCGGTAGTATATTCCTTTAATTTTTTGGTATTCTCTCTAGAAAATCGTGAATCATATTTAATCCCTGATGAGGTGAAAATAGCAGGACATGATCTTGCAAACAGTGGACAGTTTAATATGATTAATAAGACTGCCATCACCCCATGTAAGTTTGTAGTCAAGGAATCCATTTCATTGTATGAACAGCTGCCATTAATTGAAGCCCTCAAAAGCTTGCTGGCTGATGAAACAACTATGAAAGAATATAAATATCGAAGAGTGTGCATAAAGTGGTGTTTATCTGAAGTCAATACATTGGGAGATTACCTCGACTCTTATATCATGAAAACTGGTGCCGTGTTATTGGCTCATGACTTTGAGAATTTCTCCACGTTCTGTCTCAAAAATTATGAACTGAATCCAAGCCATTAGGCGACATCACGTGATATACCGTGACTCTTTGCTAAAGTCTACAAATGTAAAACTGCAATGTATTACAGAACAATGATAGTTGTTAAGTTTAGCGCCAGAGTTGGTAGTATACTGTTCACACAGACATGCTATTCGGGATAGTCATTTTGTGGCTGATTATATCAAAAGTAACGTCAGTCTCATATTATATAATTCATTGTTACTATTTTTTACCGGTGGCCAATGATATAACTCCTACCACTTCGTAATTCTGCATGACTGATGTAATGAGCATACCTCATGATACAGACGTAGGTTACATTTTAGAAGGAAATGTGAATATCCAGAAAATATTCGTGGACTACACATTTATCTACTAATATGACTAGAGAAAATGGTCCCAACTCCCAGTGTTAAAAAGCCTGGATCTACAAGAAATCTCATATTCATATTATACAATAAATATTTATGTGCTCCACTACATAACTTGAAAGCAGTGTTTGAAAAATAATCTTATTCTACGCAGAACTCATTGGGCGCTATCATTATGTCGAGAAAACTGAATAAACCACATATCGATATTAATGCTGAGACGTTTATGAGGGCAGGAAACGAATTCAAAGAGGATATTTTCAGACTTATAAAAACACATTGGAAAGTAGAATAGAGCTGTTGCCATAACTGCAACACAGGATATCAAGCGCAGTCACCCATTTATGAAAAATTTGTTACCTTTTGGTTTCCTTAGCTGTAGGAATGACTGTATTAGATATTCCTTGTTGATTCGAATTTTGGAGTACTTAGTTAAGAAATTTGGAAAATGCTAAAATGTATCCCAGTAACACAGGTAGCCTAATATGACTATAGCACGTAACTATGTCAAATTATACGGTATTGTTAAAAGTGATGAGAGTAAGAGGTTCGACACTTCGTGTTACTCTGATAACAATATTTTTAAAATCCGGTGTGTTAATAGAGAGAAAGCAGGTCTGATGAAAGATGAATTCTCAGGGGACATTATGACAGAATTCATAGGACTGAGAGAAAATATGTACTCCACCGATACTGAAACAAAATGAGTAATTCGGAGAGCGAAAGCTGCAAAACACCCGTCAAATAAAGTACTTAATCTTAGATGATTATGTGTATTACCTGATGACAAATCGTCTGTTTAGAATATAATTCGATCCAAATAACAAACAGTTTCCACTATAGAACAATGAAGATCGACGCTGTCAGTAGAAGATGATGAATGTCTCATACTGGATAGTAAAGTGTAGGCTGTAGTGTGGTGTCATTTAGAGCTCAGTTGGACCTACTAAACGAACAAAGTCTATATAGTTCCTCAAGGAAGAAATCGCTGAAATCTTCTACGCCACGATAGACTCATGGAATAATCAAAATCCCCACGATTCCATAACCGTAGAAATCTTCTAAATTGCGATGACCCGCGGACTTATCTGTCTGGAAATTTTGCATTGTGACGCTCAAAACAAGTCAGTAAGTCTGCTTCTCATGACCTGGAAACAGAGCTCCTTCCTCTTTGTCGCTTAATCCAAGGTCTTGACTCTTTCTAGTCTCATAAGTATGTCCCCTTCATGTCTCGCCTAATTTCCCCGCTCAACTCTGTCATTGCCTCAGTACGTACTTAGCCATATTTGATATTTGCTTCCCATCCTGTGTCACTCGGTTGTAGTGCTGTGCAACATATTACAGATTTATGTAACTCTTAGAAAATTGGCCAGCATTAATAAAACAACTCAACCAAAGTTGTAACCTAAAGCGCACTTTGAAACGATGACTTTAAATGATACTGGACATCATGTAGAGGGTGAACAGAGATAGTCTGGAAAGCTTGTTATGACGTTTCAGCGTAGGTTATGCTGAAAATGAACTCTTAAGAAACTAAACTTTGCCCCGCGTCTGTGTTACTTTGCACTGAGGGTAACCAATCAGGCCCTTACGAGCGGAAATTCTTCGTTTGGTTTCCTAAAACCGAACAAGAGAGTGATACAAAAACATGGTATTGGGCAGTAGTAAGAATCAAATCTGAGCCAAAGGCTGAGCAATCTCCTGGGGCATTATCTACACTATGAGAATAAGTAACACTAATTGTACCTGGTGGACCGCTTGAAGCTACGCATGCAATGGCCTGGTTGGCTAAATTCAACGGTAATTGACTGGGAAACGGCGCAACACATCGAATCTTTTTCTTAAGAATTGTTTCTCAGTACACCCTATACTGCAACACCCTTACAAGCTTTCCAGACTGTTTCTTGCCACTCTGTATTTAATACAGCTAACACTCATACAGGGTGACAATTATTAAACTACATGAACGAAAACTTAAATTAGTTACAAACTACGGCGTGCGCACACTTTATTCAAAATGTAAACGTTCTAAACATTCATGGTGGTGTCTGTTTGTACTATATCGTGTCTCCCTACCACTTTCGCGCAACGACGCTCTGAGCGTGTTTTTTTAGGGAATTAACTAGTTTGAACCTGGGACCTGTTGCTGGTAAGGAGACGCCAGACCACACATGACATGTAGAATTCAGAAGAGTTCAGTGAGACTATCGATGATATAACCAAATACTAAATGATCTCAGCGTCAGCTCTACTGCACTCCCTGTAAAAGAATCTTAATACTAACTAAATTTAGTGGAAAGGGTTCAAGGCTTTCCTATTTTTAGTTAGCTGGTAAAATAACGTCGAAAAAGCAGTTAAGTTTACCATTGGAAATTTTATTCTACTCACAAAACATCATTTATAAATTGCACTATTGATAAAAGGAAATGTTTTAATACAGGATGGTAAAAAACAACTGCATTCAACAAAAATGTGAACGAATATTCCCTGAATGGGTTTCCAAGTTCTACAATCGATCGAAGGATGACCTATGCCATATCACATCTATATTATAGGTTTAAATTAAGTTTCACAAAAGAGAAAACTATCAAAATGGTCTACAGTGACCCTCAATTATCTTTAATTACTTATCTAACTTGTCGTAAATTACAGTGGCTGATGTGGCTTCTCAATAACTAAAAATAGAAAAATCATCGCGTTTCAGATCTTTACTTCAAGTGGCAAATGTGAACACCATGAGTTTTAATTAACGATCGACACTAGTATTACGCAAAAAGGGGTGTAACAGATGAGACTTCTGCAGTTCTGAGTGAAGCCTTATGCGCTCAAAAATGCGGCATCGCGTGCGTTCATTACCTTGTCGGTGTTTAAGCGGCGTCAGGGCGGCAGCGGCCGGCGCAGCAGCCATCCAGCTCGCCGTCTCGGAACCAACTCTCTCTTAACTTCTCCTTACTACAATTAACCGAAGTTAGTTTAAAAAAACTATCTGGCTATGTTTTCATCTGACCAATCAGGGTCTCAATGTTAACCTTAAGCTCCGCCTACAAAAATTCTGCCTGTCCAATGAGAAACGTTATACTTTTCGTGGTGGGGCAATGTTTTTTAAAGTTTGCAACGTAACAGAGACGCTAAAAAGTCTCACGCTAAAACCTGCAGCTGGTGTGGTCCTTTTAGAGTTATCGTGAGATCTATACTGTTCTTCTGGAGGGCTCTATCTTTTAACATGGGCTGGAGGATTGTCCTAATGTAACAGACACGAGAAAAAGTCTCACGCTAAAACTTGCGGGTGGTAGTGGCCCTTTTTGTGTTATCGTAAGATCTATACTGCTTTTCTGGAGGGCTCTAGCTTTTAACATGGGCTGGGGGTTGTCCTTGACGTACCTGAGACGCGAAAAAGCCTCACACTAAAGCGTGCGGGTTGTGTAGTCGTACAGGTAGGCAGGGGGCGTGGGTGTCCACTCCGTCCGTTATCGTAGGGCCTTCTAGATTAACACGGTTCTGCTCTCGGCTTCTGTCCTCGTTTCTCCCCTCAGAACTGCGTCTGCCTCACGGTGGGAAGGTACGACATGCATTTAGGCATTCTTGTGTTAGTCTGTGGTATTCCATTTGCTCACTCGTTACTCATATTACTTTGGTTAATTTAATGTCACGATTTATTCCGAGCTATGTGACATACTACTGGATTTGCTTATCATGTCAGGGATTTCATGGAAGGTGTTGGATTTGCCTGACACCTTACAACGTCACTACAGATCCATTAAGAGTCGGGTGTGCAGCCGCAAGAAATCTCCTTCTTCTTCTAATATTTCGGCTGTATAACGTTCAGCCATCTTCAGAGTGAGCCACAAGACTGCCGCTCCAGTGTTCTCTTCGTCCCTTTATACTGTTGTACTGCGCGACTGCGCATGCGGCCACAGATACAGCCTGTATTTAACTTATGTTATCATGAATTATTACATTTGATTATATTATTTAACTAAAGACACTGATGTCACCTATCCTGCAATGCAACAAGACAGTTGAGTATGAAACTGACAGCCAGTTAAACGCTGTGTGCTCTGACACTATTCGAACCTGACTGGGTGCCGTGCCTGGAGCGTGGGTGATAATAAGGGACGATACGTCTTTGTGAAGCATCGCAAGATATGGGATTTGCTGGATGCTGTGCATCCTGCAACGTTTAGGAACACTGGGACTTTGATCACGATGCCACAAAACAGATGACTGACACAGACCACTAGTTTTTAGCCAGTACAATCCACAACTGTGGGGCGACTTCGAAATAGCTGTGTTTCGGAGCTATCCATGACTACCCTCTCAGCTTAACAAATACTGCCAAAGCACCAAAAGGGAACGCAGCGAAAGGCCAAAGTTGGTCACACGGCGTAAGTGGCCCTCAGTAATTACCCATTAGTGTTCATTCAGTAACTTTTTTATGCTGTACATGTAGAAAAGATCTGCCTGATATGTTTTGTAAGGAAATACAGCCACAATATATCATCAACTACGCATGATCTATATGTGATCTAATGTGATCTATATGTACCATGATGTTTTGAATTATATGGCCGACAGGAAATTGACAAATAGGTCTGTCCCAAACTATAAGTCGGACAATTATCCAATTTCATCGCCACTGGTTGAGAAATACGTCATATTGTGATACAATTCGTTTATTTTCTAACTGGTCTTTCCCATCCCTGTCGATAGAATCTCTCTGACTTTTATGGTGCAAAAATACGGAGCTGTTACTGGGCTAAATAAACTGAAGTCACAAAAGTCATGGTATATCGCCTAGTACCTTACGGGACCTCTTTTTCCCAGTATAGTGCAGCAGCTCGACGTGGCATGACTCAACAAGACGTTGGAAGTCTCCTGCAGTAATATTGAGCCATACTGCCTCGACAGCCGTCCCTAATTGCGGAAGTTTTGAGGACACACGGGCTTTTGCGTTAACTGACTCTCAATTATATCCCATAAATATTCTAAAGGAGGCCAAATAATTTACTTAATATGTGTAGATGCTCTTCAAACCAATCGCAAACAATTGTGGACCGGTGACACGGAGCATTGTCATCCATAAAAACTCCATCGTTGTTTGGGAACATGAATTGAACGAATGATTGCAGAAAGTCTCCATGTAGCCAAAATAACCATTTCCAGTCAGTGATCGGTTCAGTCGCAGGAGAGCATCCAGTCCATTACAAGTAAACACGGCTCACCAAGTTATGGCAGCACCACCAGCTTACACAGTGCCTTTTTGACAACTGGGGTCAATGATTTCGTGCCGTCTACGCCACACTCAAACCCTACCATCAACTGAAATCGGGTCTCGTCTGCCCAGACCACAGTTTTCCAGTCGTCTTGAGTCCAACAGATGTGTTCACGAGCCCAGGACAGGCGCTGCAGTTGAGCAAAGACAGTCGCGTCTGTCGCCTGCTGTCATATCCCGTTATCGGTACATTTCGCAGCACAGTCCTAATGGGTAAGTTCTTCTAACACCCAACACTGATTTCTGCGATTCCTTTAGGCAGTGTTGCTTGTCCGTTAGCTCTAATAACTCTATGCAAACACTGTTGCTCTCACTCATTAACTGAAAGCTACAGGTTACTGGGCTATCAGTAGAGAGAGGTAACTCCTGAAATTCGGTATTCTCAGCGCACTCTTGATACTGCAGGCCTCGGGATATGGAATTTCCTTAAGATTTCCGAATTGGAATGCCCCGTGAGTGTAGCTCAAACAAGCATTATGTGTTCAAACTGTTAATTCCCGTCGTGTGGCCATAATCACGTCGAAAATCTTATCACATGGATCACCTAGAGTACAAATGACAGCTACGCCATTGCACTTCCCTTTTATAACCTCATGTACGCGATACTGGCGCCATTTGTATATGTGTCTATCACTATCTGAAGACTTTTGTCACGTCAGTTTGTATGCAATATACACGTCACTGAGTAGGTTATTCATTAAATGAAACAGAAGAGAGTAGGCGGGTTGCGGTATCGGCCGCTTCCGGTCGGCTGCTCTTTCAAATACGCACGCCGCCAGTTACTCAGCCACGTTTCACACAGCCGCCACCGCGGCACAGGTGCACTGTCACGAACGATTGAGCAACTGCCAGTGAAATGCAAGCATCCCCTCCCCGGAGCTCCAGCGGCGAGTGTACTTAAGTTCGAACATTCACGTACTCGCGGCATTTTGAGCGTTCGCTCTTTGAATGACATATACAGACTTTCGTAGTTGCCAGAGCTCGATGTCCTCTGAATAGATATTGTCTTGAAGAGTGACAGACTTATAAATCTTTGGATCTGTACATATTTTTACACTGAGATCTGCTGGTAGCAGCGGACGCTGCAAATAGAGTGACAAAGATATGTTTTATTTTTACTCTTCTATATTAAATGTAGAAAGAATGAATATTTTAATTCTCTGTTCCTGAGCAGCATCTGTTCCTCGTTGCTGTATCCACTAAAGAACCAAACAGCGTGCAAAGAAATACACAGTATGGGTGGGGAGGGAGTGGGATGAAGAAGGGAAGGGGGAGGAGCAGGCGGAGATTTGGCAGGTGGCGTGGCTTTAGACGGGGGGGCGGGGGAACGACATGATAACGTCATGTGTTTGTCCCTACACGTAGGCAACCTGATGACTGAAGATAAATGTAATGCAGAATGTCTTTTACTTCCTTATGAATGATCGAAAATACCTTTAGAACGCCTTAAGTCAAAATAGAGTTTTATACCCTTTATTGATGCTGTCAATGACAGAAAGGAGCTCAATATGCAACAACTTAAATTTCTTGTCATTTGCTCACCACCATACGTCCGAAAATTTGAAAAACATATTTCAAATCTTATTTATAATCAGCTCTCCTAAATAACTTCTTGAATTCCATGGGCTATTTTTTCATTAACAAACTGGCAGATTAAAAAAAAAACTACTTCCTATTACCGTTGCATAAACAGTACCAAAGATTAGTATTTACATTACTATCTCTAGTGTCCACCCGCTGAAACGGCGGTCCTAGAATCTTGTCCTAAGTCTGCTTAGGACCTACCTATCCTTGACATGACATTGGCTTCGCATCGCCTTCAGTTAACTTTTGGAGTATGTGTGGAGGGGCTAGAAAGCCTTTCCCTATAAAGCCATCGAATTCGTCCGAAGCCTTCCATTGGCTTCTGATGGCGTATTGTAGCCCCCAGAAGGAAAATGCTTTCGTAATTCGCTCGCTTAAATTATCCTAGTCTTATTAAGGACTGAAGCTACTCTTCCGTGTTTGAGATTAAAAAATTTGGTTGTTTTGAGGCTCAGCCTGAAGCAAACACAATTGATTCATTTTATTTTTATATTTATCTAGACATGTTTAGAAACCTATGTATCATCTTTTGTGAGTCAAATTTTTATTTCCGTAAACCACAATTTCAATAAATATTTACGGATTATAGTATGTGCATTTTCCTTTGTTTTGTTTAAACATTCACCTTAAAATTAAATCGCTAAATGAACTGCATTATTATACACCGGTTTTTGTGCCGTTTTTAGTATTTTTTCTTTTTTTGACAGCATGTCCTCTGCAAACTAGCCATGAAGAAAGTTATTGTGTGTTTGTGGAGAACTATTTCGCGGGAAGAGCGTATGTGCTTTTCTGTACTCACATTTTTCGTCCTGAGGCGTTTCTCTGGTTGATATTTCCATCAGATGCTACTCAGTGGACTGTTTCCACAAAGTTTTTCATACATTTTTCGCTCACCAGTTCACCTCGCATATACTTTCACAAAATGTGGCGAAACGTGATCTGAGCAGACACTTCTTACTCCATACTCAGTGAGAGGTGTTATACCATTGTCTATGCTCACTTGTTCATCGTTGGTCTTGTGTGGCGCTGATTTTGAATGTTTCATCTGAACTAGTGTGCCCTGGGTGCTGGGAGAGGACAGAATGTATTTAATGTGTACATGTGTGTGCATGTGTGGCTGCTTGGGGAGGACAGAATGTACACTCCTGGAAATGGAAAAAAGAAAACATTGACACCGGTGTGTCAGACCCACCATACTTGCTCCGGACACTGCGAGAGGGCTGTACAAGCAATGATCACACGTACGGCACAGCGGACACACCAGGAACCGCGGTGTTGGCCGTCGAATGGCGCTAGCTGCGCAGCATTTGTGCACCGCCGCCGTCAGTGTCAGCCAGTTTGCCGTGGCATACGGAGCTCCATCGCAGTCTTTAACACTGGTAGCATGCCGCGACAGCGTGGACGTGAACCGTATGTGCAGTTGACGGACTTTGAGCGAGGGCGTACAGTAGGCATGCGGGAGGCCGGGTGGACGTACCGCCGAATTGCTCAACACGTGGGGCGTGAGGTTTCCACAGTACATCGATGTTGTCGCCAGTGGTCGGCGGAAGGTGCACGTGCCCGTCGACCTGGGACCGGACCGCAGCGACGCACGGATGCACGCCAAGACCGTAGGATCCTACGCAGTGCCGTAGGGGACCGCACCGCCACTTCCCAGCAAATTAGGGACACTGTTGCTCCTGGGGTATCGGCGAGGACCATTCTCAACCGTCTCCATGAAGCTGGGCTACGGTCCCGCACACCGTTAGGCCGTCTTCCGCTCACGCCCCAACATCGTGTAGCCCGCCTCCAGTGGTGTCGCGACAGGCGTGAATTGAGGGACGAATGGAGAAGTGTCGTCTTCAGCGATGAGAGTCGCTTCTGCCTTGGTGCCAATGATGGTCGTATGCGTGTTTGGCGCCGTGCATGTAAGCGCCACAATCAGGACTGCATACGACCGAGGCACACAGGGCCAACACCCGGCATCATGGTGTGGGGAGCGATGTCCTACACTGGCCGTACACCTCTGGTGATCGTCGAGGGGACACTGAATAGTGCACGGTACATCCAAACCGTCATCGAACCCATCGTTCTACCATTCCTAGACCGGCAAGGGAACTTGCTGTTCCAACAGGACAATACACGTCCACATGTATCCCGTGCCACCCAACGTGCTCTAGAAGGTGTAAGTCAACTACCCTGGCCAGCAAGATCTCCGGATCTGTCCCCCATTGAGCATGTTTGGGACTGGATGAAGCGTCGTCTCACGCGGTCTGCACGTCCAGCACGAACGCTGGTCCAACTGAGGCGCCAGGTGGAAATGGCATGGCAAGCCGTTCCACAGGACTACATCCAGCATCTCTACGATCGTCTCCATGGGAGAATATCAGCCTGCATTGCTGCGAAAGGTGGATATACACTGTACTAGTGCCGACATTGTGCATGCTCTGTTGCCTGTGTCTATGTGCCTGTGGTTCTGTCAGTGTGATCATGTGATGTATCTGACCCCAGGAATGTGTCAATAAAGTTTCCCCTTCCTGGGACAATGAATTCACGGTGTTCTTATTTCAATTTCCAGGAGTGTATCTTGGCCACAATAATGCGTTCACTATGCTGTTTGTAGTAGCTTACCCGCATTCCTATTTTCCTATTCATTATTAAACCTACTCCTGCATTACCCCTATTTGATTTTGTGTTTATAACCCTGTAGTCACCTGACCAGAAGTCTTGTTCCTCCTGCTACCGATCTTCAGTAATTCCCACTATATCTATCTTTCACCTATCCATTTCCCTTTTTTAATTTTCTAATTTATCTGCCCGATTTAGGGATCTGACATTCCAGGCTCCGATCCGTAGAACGCCAGTTTTCTTTCTCCTGATAATTACATCGTCTTGAGTAGTCCCCGCCCGGAGATCCGAATGGGGGACTATTTTACCTCCGGAATATTTTACCCAAGAGGACGACATCATCATTTAATCATACAGTAACGCTGCATGGCCTCGGGAAAAATTACGGCCGTAGTTAGCCAGTCGTTCGCAGTACCAGCACAGCAAGGCCGTTTTGGTTATTGTTACAAGGCTAGACTGTTGCCCCTGCAACTACTGAAAAGGCTGGCGTCTCAACAGATACCCCTCCGTTGTCGTTGCACCTACGATACGGCTATCTGTATCGTTGACTGACATAAGAAACCAATATGGCTCATTGGGCATTAAAAGCCGCTTTCTGGTGCTATGCAACGTTATGTGAAGAAAGCTTAGTAAGAAATAAAAGCGTCTTCTTTCAGACATGTACTTGTTAAATTAACATAAGATGATAAATGAACTTCGTATGTGCTGAAATGCATTCGGGGAATTTGGAACCAATTATTGTGCCTCCTTAGAATGAATTCAGCGAACTCGCAATACACGTGCTGGAAAAAGAAATTAAAATTGGTATAGCTGGGGTCATCTCAGGCTGAATCACACTAAAGTTACAGATAGTAGACTTCGAAAACTTCACTTCAGTTGGCGTTGCAATATAATACAAATTTTTAAGTTATTAGATGCACAGGCTCTCGACTTTCAGGGACGGTTCTGCTTACTGCAGAAAACATGTTTCAGACGTGACCTGATAATGATTGACGTCCACATACCAGAGACGTTAATAGGGCATCTAAAGGCAACCTTCAGTAGCAGGCAAAATAGGGCGAACGTGCACAGTAAATGTTGAGAGGGGACAAGTTACCATCTCACCTATTTTTCGCATATGTAACGTTATTAAAGATTTTGTTACAACCTGACGCACCTTGAGTGAGACTCTAGAAAGTTAACGGCCTGAGCAGACGTTGAACGGATTCTTGGGATTTTAAGGGAATTAGCGGCGAGCTCACCCCTTAGTAAATCCCATCAGACAGGTCCACAGCCATACAGGTGAGCCCCTCGTCGAGACAGCAGGTAAGTGCCACGCTACCTGCCGCGGCACCAGCGGAAGCCTTGGCTGGGGTGACGGTCTGAAGGAACGCATCTACACAGTGGAGTCGTAAACTGGGCATTGTGTGCAGAGCCATGCGTATCAAAAATTCACATGCTTTCGTGTTTGTCGATAGTGCAAATAGGTGTGTAAACCACTCCCATCAGCAGCCTCGGTTCTATAAGAAAAATCTGGCGTCTGAGAAACGTTTGGAGAATCTTTATTACACATTATAGCTATGACTAACAAGTTCCAAGGTACAGGCGATTAGATAAAGATCTTTGGGACTGTAACTGTTCACTTTTTGCTGCGGGAAGAGACACGATTTTGAAAAAAAAATCTTACCCCTCTGCGAAAACTTAAAAACAGCCAGTAATTGGCAGTTTCTTCTTTTTCCCCAGATGCAGGAGTCTATACTCTTGTCCTGGTTGGACATGAGTGTGGGAGGGGAGATTTAGCGTCTTTAGAGCCCTGTGATTGGCTCAATATGGCGTGAAGGAGCTTTCGTTTGTGCTATTCGTGGGAAAACGAAATTTTTTCTAGAGAGGTGTGAAGCTCTTGGGTGCAGACTTTGGCCTGGTAAGGACTTATGGTCGAAGCTCTGGCAAGTGTTGTTGGTAATTGGGACCTATCCTGAGACTGACTTCACTTGCGAGCAGTTTAGACTGGGGAGCCTGTGGTGAAGTTCTTACTGTATCGACATTGTGACTTCACACATGTCGGACTACCCGTTTGCTGAGAGCACACTTATTCGTTTTTGGTTTACCAGTCTTGACGTTTGGTTTCCTTGTTTTTTAAGTGAGCCAAATTGGTCTTTGGTACGACCAGCGAACTGGTGTGTCACACACTGAAACCTACCATGGTTTCAGGGCTCTGGTAGTAAATTGCGATCCGTCTGCCTGAGGGCTAGACCATGAGATTTTTGTATTTCTTTTGGGGCCGCGATCGATTCACATGTGCCACCCCCGCGTCTCACCTCTGCCACACACATCTCGCCAGCAGCAAGTCACGTCGCCGCACGGCGCAAACAGGATAACGTACTGCCGCTCCGGCATTGTCAGGCTATACAGATCTCAATTGTCACTTGCTCTCAACTGCACCTATGTATACAAACTTCTGTAGATTTGATAAATCAAACTTCAGTAGATCTGATCAATATCAGTGTGCTCAGTGTCAGATTAATTCAGATTGCGTTATCCACATTTTTAGGGCCAGAGTACTTGACTCATACTGCCATCCAGGATCCTTGTCCAGTGTACCCTTAAATCACCTGTTAGTTGTTTACAGTATTCAATCAATAATTTGTTTAGCATAATTTATGTCTATTTTGGAAAAATAAATGTTGTTATCACACTAGTTTTTTTCGTAGATTCTCAATCATTTATATAGTCCCTCTAGAGTTACCATTCAACGGTCATATCCAGACAAATAAAAAAGGCGTAAAATACGCCGAAGTGGAAGAAAAGAAGAAATGAAACACACAATTTTCTAGCACAAAATGAATATATATTTCATTTAGCCTCGTCTTGTGGTACGTTGGTAAAATTCATTTAGCCCTCTTGGCTTTGGCATAGTCTGGCTTGTATTGAGGGCAAGCAGCCTGCCCGTTCTGCTAATCACATGTGGCAGCTTACACGGCTACAAACCGAGCAAGTGAAGGTTACAAGAGGACTGCGTATGCTTCTGGGCTATACCCGTCGTTGCTGCCAGAAGTGCCAGGCCTGATGCTGACGTAGATTTAGCACCCTAAGTATTACCAGTCCATTTACAAATTGGATCATTTATGCTCCCTGCTTAATGTATACGAACAGTAAGTAAAATTTCTGTACTTTCTGGCATTGTAGTTTTAGTGGCTGGCACTGTATGTCATTACCAATATCAACATACTGGGACAGTATCTTCGAAAATTCGAGCAGCGTTTTTGAGCCATAAGGAGCAGTTAAGAGGAGTTACACTATGTGATCAAAAGTATCTGGACACCCCCAAAAACATACGTTTTTCATATTATGTGCACTGTGCTGCCACCTACTGCCGGTTCTCCACATCGGCGACCGCAGTAGGCATTAGACATCGTGAGAGAGCAGAATGGGGCGCTCCACAGAACTCATGGACTTCCAACTTGATAAAGTGATTGGGTGAACTTGTGCCATACGTCTGTACACGAGATTTCAAAACTCCTGAACATCCCTAGGTCCACCGTTTCCAGCATGATAGTGAAGTGGATACGTGAAGGGACACATACAGCACAAAAACGTACAGGCCGACATCGTCTGTTGACTGACAGAGACCGCCGACAGTTGAAGAGGATCGTAATGTGTAATAGGCAAACATCTATCCAGGCTGACACACAGGAATTGCAAACTGCATCAGGATGCACTGCAAGTACTGTGATGACAATTAGGCAGGAAGTGAGAAAACTTATGCTTCATGGTCGAGCAGCTGCTCATAAGCCACAAATCACGCCAGGAAATGCCAAACGACGCCTCGCTTCGTGTAAGGAGTGTAAACATTGGACGATTTAACAATGGAAAAATGTTATGTGGAATAACGAATCACGGCACACTTGTGGCGATCCGATGGCAGGGTGTGGCTATGGCGAGTGCTCAGTGAACATCATCTGCCAGCGTGTGTAGTGACAACAGTAAAATTTGGAGGCGGTGGTGTTATGGTGTGGTCGCGGTTTTCATGGAGAGGGCTTGCACCCTTTGTTGTTTTGCGTGGCACTATCACGGCAGAGACCTTCATTGATGTTTTAAGCACCTTCTTGCCTTCCACTGTTGAAGAGCAATTTGGGGAAGGTGATTGCATCTTCCAACACGATGGAGCACCTTTTCATAATACACAGCCTGTGGCGGAGTGGTTACACGACAGTAACATCCCTGTAATGGACTGGCCTCCACAGACTCCTGACCTGAATCCTATAGAATACTTTTGGGATGTTTTGGAACGCTGACTTCGTGGAAGGCCTCACTGACTGACGTCGATGCCGCTCCTCAGTGCAGCACTCTGTGAAGAATGGGCTGCCATTCCCCAAGAAAAGTTCCAGCACATGATTGCACGTATACCTGTGAGAGTGGAAGATGTCACGTGAGCTAACACCGTACTGAATTCCAGCATTACTGATGGAGGGCGCCACTAACTTGTAAGTCATTTTGAGCCAGGTGTCCGGATACTTTCCGTCACATGGTGTACATGCAGACAGAGGACCACGTGCTAGGCTGTACTGACCGGTGTTCCTGAGGGTGCGCTGCAGCGGCTGCATGTCAGCGGGCGGCAGCGCTGCGTCGCGCGTCGGGTGGGCGTGGCAGCGCGTGTCCTTGGCAGAGTAGAAGCACACCTCGGCGGCGCTGCCTGCTGCCACCCACTTGCAAGTGCAGCGCGCGTTGGAGCAGTAACAAGCTGCGTTGCCTACGACATGCGATGTGTCTCTCATGTACAGCCAGTTTCCAGAAACAGTAAAATTGCAGTGAAATATATTTAAAGAAAGAGAAGAAGGTGTAACATAACATTTGTAGTACAATATCCTAGCTATCACTGTTTCTGATTTAGTTTAGGAAGGACAGATGTGAAAGAGGAGTAACGTATCTCAGCAGATTTCTTTTCTTGTCAACAGATCACATTCAGTAAGAAATACCATGCTGTCTGTTTTGGTTAGTGCCCGTGTGGTTCTAAGCGCTACAGTCTGGAACCGCGCGACCGCTACGGTCGCAGGTTCGAATCCCGCCTCGGGCATGGATGTGTGCGATGTCCTTAGGTTAGGTAGGTTTAAGTCGTTCTAAGTTCTAGGGGACTGATGGCCACAGAAGTTAAGTCCCATTGTGCTCAGAGCCATTTGAACCATTTTGTTTTGGTTAGTGTTTTGAAATGTAGAAATGAAATAAAATTTTAATGACATGAATGCCTTATGGTACAATCACCTAAATTTATGATACCTCCATTTTTGCATAAGAAACAGGATACACCCAGTAATATGTCCAGGGTTCTCAGCAAATCAGTGTCAAATTACATAGTATTACCCTGGTACACTTGATCAGACTTCCTCCATACATATGAGTCAATAGAACCAACTACATGAAATTGCCTATTTGCATACAGAAAAACTTTGATATCTGCCTACACTCCAGGTACCATGAAACCTGTGTTCTTAGAGAGTATTTTCTCATGTGTGTAATGCATTTTAGTCTCACTAATGCTTAGGTTGAATCTATCTTAAAGACGATGACATGGTGGTCACTGGCCCCGCCAGACTCTGTGTACGAGGTTTACATTTATGTTATATAATATGGAAAATGGAAGCGAGTGTATGGCATTGTTGGCCGGGAGGCCCCTATTCGGAGAAGTTCGGCTGCCAAGTGCAAGTCTTATTTCAGTCGACGCCATATTGGAGGACCTGCGAGCCGGTGATGAGGATGAAATTATGATGAGGACAACACAACAACCAGTTCACGAGCGGATAAAATCTCCAACCCGGCGGAGAAGCGAACCCTGGTCCTCGGGATGGGAGGAAAGCACTTTGTTTGTTTCCAAAATCTCATATTGTTCGTCATTGGTCGCTTTATTTATTCGAGGCGGATGTCCCATGAAGTTTTCTCTAGATAATCGTAGAGCCATTCACTCAGTTTTTTATTACAGAGGGCAACTAACGATCTGACCAAACACGTTGAGCTACCGTGCCAGCATACCACTCAGCTAAGCCTGCGGACGTTATGTAATATATACTATAGCGTTACATTATACTAAAGAGAAGTAAAACTTCAACAGTTATCTCACATACATGTAAAAATCTATTGGCCAACTTGAGTTACAAATTAGATAAATGGACTATGTCTCTGAGATGTACCTGCTCGTTCAACAGGCTGTGATAGTTTATTATTGAATGACTGTCAATTTCAATATCTTCTAATACATTCATTCACCCACTTGTGTCCAATGTATGCTACGTGTACAGTGAATCGATTGACGTCCACATACCAGAGATGTCAGTGAGACATCCAGTGGCCAACCTATCATACAGTATTATTGACTTCTTTTGTGGTACATAAAAGAATAAAAATGTAGTAACAGAAACCTTATTCGACTCATCTGCATATTAAAGTTTGCAACCATGTTACATGTAGGTGGACAGCAATTAAGCATTATATGCTGGAATTCGTGGTTGAAGGTCAAGTAGTAAAACAAAAATGTAGTGGTCTAATTGTATTGTAGCATGAAACACGTATAAGTTCACAAGTATCCATGTGTTAGGTAGGTGTATCTAGTCACCAATTGAGAATTATTTGTAATACAACAACAACGTCTCGTCACGATATGCTAATACAACGTGCTTATGCTTAAAACCGTTTGCACGTATAGTCCGTGAAACTGGATAATGAATAGAGGCATACTGAATACATGCAAATTGACACAAGACGATCATGATAAAAAAAACTGGTAGTGAGAAAAAAATTAGAGTATAAACGAAAATCGAAAATACTTTAAATTTTCTAGTCTGTCCACTTATCAGTGTACTTGCACCTCGTAACGAATTCACATGCTGAATGTGCACTATACATTTCAAGTATACATTCCATCTTACATTGAATTCCATAGGTAAATTTACATAAAAAACAACATTTTAAAGTGATACATTTTGTCCATGATTATGAGCAATCTCTTCAAGGATTAAAGAAAAGAATTGCTGTTCGTTTTAAAAACTACAATTTTATTCTTTAACCTTGTCACTGGTGAACATTCTCATAATTTTGACCTCTGTATATGTAGCCCATGGGATATAAAACATAATTTACCTCAGTACTGGTTCAAAAAAAATTTCATTTGGTTTTCAGTGACATAAATTTATGATTATAGTGATCACTTTAAATACCTCCATGATGAGGCCTCTGCTAGCTAGGGCATAGCCACCTATAGTAAACTAACGTATGCAAACAAGCGACAAACGTCGGCAAACCCCTGCATATCAGCAACACTGACTGGCAACTACCAGCTGCTATTAGAGCCGACCAACAGGCCACAGCAGGGACACCGAAGAGCTCGCCCACAGACGCACAAGCAATCTGCCAACATTCCCTCACACTGTGCTTCCGGTATATGACCTATCGGACACAAGATCTATAACAAACCTTACTGTTGCAGGTTGGTGACGCTGAACGAGGACTCTGCACCAGCACCCAGTGCCAGCCGCCGAGCAGCACAACCGAACAACGTCAAGGTATCTACATGCATGATACCCACTACTAACAAAGCCTATCCTTGCACGACCTATCGCAGACAGCAAGACAACCGCTACTTCTCTTACCACCCGACCTAACTTACACAGAGGTCATTTTTCCCTTGACTCCTGCCTCGGCACATTTTTTCCTCTGCCCTTCAAACCGCTAACCTTCGTTCGATTTCGATCAATCTATCTGCAGATTAGAGCGTATTAATGGTTAACCATAACCAGACGTACGCAAACATCGCATTACCCACATCCTGCGACACCTCACTTTAGTGAATACTAACCCTTAAGCAGAGATGGCAGTAGACCTATTGTGTTGGCCATCATGCCGGTGTGGGCGTGGAGGGGCTCCACCTCTTGTAAAAAATTCCTCGGTAGTAAATGCAAAACCACCTACAGTAGATCAGACTGAATACATGGCAAAAGAAGCTAACTGTACCTGTCTTAAAACAAATTGGTTCCCAGCGATTCTAGAAATAGTATTCTCTATCCTACCACGTTCTGAGAAAATTATTAGTATTTTATTCTGTTAGTTCCAACCTAATTTTTAATACATGACCGCGAAAGCCATAGGAAACGGAATAATATTTTTTTATGTCCCAGTGCTCTTCCAAACTAAGGTTCACTCGGTTTAATCATAAATGTTTTAAATTCAAATACAGTTTATATTCATGAAGAGAGTTATGCATGTTCTCATTGGAAGTGCTCCTACATTGAAATGAAATTTGTTTACCAACATTAGATGACGACGTTTAACATACCCAAGGTAATTTTTATTGTATTAATATTCTGTCTGTGATTATGAATAACTACACCACGGAATAAATTAAATAATCTGTATTGACTTTAGCAGCTACTATTTTATTGTGTTACGTTCTCGCAGGTGAATATTTAATTAAATTTAACCACTGACTAAGTAGTACATAGTGTATAAAATAGTGTTTTACTATTTCAGTGTCACCAGGGAGGTTTGTTTTTAGCGCCATAAACCGTTGATTCTTGTAGAAAGTGGTATACACACTCACTGTAAAATGGTCTTTATTCAAATGTAAAATGGCTACCAACAGTATGGAATGGCACTGGTCTCTTAAGATAGGAAATGTTAATGGCTTAATATTTGGTCTGTGACTACGAGCCAAAATCCATGTGTAATCATATTTATGCAAAAGAGTTTTAATCTGGTCTTATAATCAGTAGGTTTGGCATCTTGTATCATAAATTACACGAGTAATGCTGTTTATGTTGTATTTGCACTGACTTCATTTTTTGAAAATTTTTCTATGTAAACAGGTGCATCTGAAGATGAGACTGGCGGTTCCTAAATCTATTAGGTATTAAAGAAATTAAAAATCTCTCCACACAGCCAGATGCTAATTTATTTACATTTGCAAACTTCACCAGTGATTCATTATATACATAGCAAACAGGATACAAAAACTTGTTCATGATTATAATCGAAAGGTGAACTGTTGACAGATTGGGTACTTTAAAATTGTGAGCGTGTGTGTGTGTGTGTGTGTGTGTGTGTGTGAACAAGTCGAGGGATAGCAAGTTCGTTGCTACAGAATGCTTTTTTTCATACACATCCTTTCTTATATTGACATAGCCGGCCGCGGTGGTCTCGCGGTTCTAGGCGCGCAGTCCGGAACCGTGCGACTGCTACGCTCGCAGGTTCGAATCCTGCCTCGGGCATGGATGTGTGTGATGTCCTTAGGTTAGTTAGGTTTAAGTAGTTCTAAGTTCTAGGGGACTGATGACCACAGCAGTTGAGTCCCATAGTGCTCAGAGCCAGTTGAACCAGTTATATTGACATATATCAACAATTTGCTACCAATTACGATAAGATTCCAAATTCTTTTTCTTTTCGCAGACGACAACACATGTGTAAATGGTTTGGCAAACTGTGTAGCGGCTAACGTCAATTCTTGGTTGACAGGGAATGTATAATCGCTTAACTGCAACAGAACGCAACGAATCAGTTTTTGATTCAGAACTGAGGCAAAAGTAAAACGTTGGTTTGACAACGTTAAAATAGGAAGTGATGTCAGAAAATTTAAATTCCTGGGACTAAAGATAGACAAAATGCTTTCTTTCACGTATCAGTTTCAACATACTTGTGCAGAAACAGGCTACGGCTATCTGTACCGTAGTAACAGGCTCCACTGCAACTGCATTCAAACGCCAGTATCTATTGTGCATGTTGTTATTCCACTATCTCCTGTGGCGTCATGTGCTGATGTTTGTGTCTTTACAACATATCTAGCGCAGGAAATAACTGTCATAACTACTTGTGTTGTTACTTTTTCAAACTTCCAGAGGTCTGGGAACTACTAGGAGACGGTGGTGTTAATAAGGGCCCTGAAAAAGAACTGCAGCATTCATTTCCTAAATACTCGACAGAAACCGGTTTCTATTTGGATAACTCTCTCTTAACAACTCAGCACCAAGTTGAGCGATATTTTGAGAACCCCGTTATCAAAAAGCTTCTTGCACAACTCAAACGTTTGAGGGGTAAACTAGAGATTTCCAAATCTCAGTTGCGGCAAACTCATTCTATATAGGAGTTAGTTATCTACATGCTTTCGTTGCAGGGCGTTACTGATTTTTATGCCGGCCGCGGTGGTCTCGCGGTTCTAGGCGCGCAGTCCGGAACCGTGCGACTGCTACGGTCGCAGGTTCGAATCCTGCCTCGGGCATGGATGTGTGTGATGTCCTTAGGTTAGTTAGGTTTAAGTAGTTCTAAGTTCTAGGGGACTGATAACCACAGCAGTTGAGTTCCATAGTGCTCAGAGCCATTTGAACCATTTTTTTGATTTTTATGCACTTCCACAAACACTTACTGTACTTCATTTATTGCTTCATTTTTTTTAAATTTTTACTAGCAGACTTTGAAATACGTATTGACTTGAAACGTCCTCGTATATTTAAACTGTGTGCTGGACTGGGGCTCCAAACTGAGACCTTTCCTTTTCACAGGAGGTCGTTCATGTGAGTAACGTGGTGACTACTTTCGTGACCGAGTAGCTTTGGCTCACGTTGTCCAATGGAGAAGTAAATCAAGAAGAGGAGACAAGGCTAATTTTATATACGTCCTCATTGCTGACATATTGTTTTAAAGTATTTTTAGTGATTTACTTCTTGTCATCTCCATTGACGGATAATCACAAATACAGTATACCTTCATAAACTACGAGAAAATTTAAATTGGCACCATTTGTGTCTACATAGTAACATACTAGAAGGAAAACATTTTCTAATTTTTTCCTCCGTTGTTTTCACTGTACGCCACAGTTAGCGTGCTAGAGCCCGTGAACGAAGAATCAAAAGCGCACATTTTTAAAACTCGGTAGTTGACTGCATGTATCTCTTGAGTCACTATCAAAGGTAAAATTCATCCTGTTTACGTGTTCATCGTTGATTTCTCGTTTTTTTCAAGTCATAGCCATCGCGATGCGCCACAAGTACCTGTTTAATGATCGGCAGTAACATGAGGATTAAATTCCTTTGACTTCCTGTTATGATCGCAAAATTGTTTTCGCCAGCAATGATCATCTACAGATCTCTTTTAAAACAGATCTGAAGATGGTCATCGATGGCCGAAACCAGTACGGACGAAATAGTTTTGTTATCACAGCTGGAAAGAAATTTACTCCACAGTTACTGGATCACTGTACTATTCACGTCTATGGCACAGTTCGTAAAACTAGAATGATGACTAAAACAATCTGTAGTTCACTAGAGTGTATCTGTTCTAGTTAACACATCCACTGCATTTACTGTTCTCCTACGTTATTTTGTTTTAGCCAGGTATTTATTTAGTCGAAAATGCTAATCAATGGTTATCCATACCATCAAAAAGTTTCTCCACCTTGTAACGTAAGTGACATAACGCAGACGATACAAGTAATGATAATGACGTCATGCTTGTTTTTAAAAATCAACAGACATTGGTCCCTTAGCTGCTCTACTGTTTCAGTACTGTAAGAATTCCCATGCACACGTATCCATAGTGTCTATCGCTCCTTCCTTCCACTACTTTCTTACTAGGTGTGTGAGTACCTGGAATTGTACAGGTACGTCTTGATCCCAATCTTCCATTAGCCCATCACCTCCATCCACCATCTCTCTGTCTGTCTTCTCATTCCACTCTCTCTCTGTCCATCTCCCCCTTTCCTCTCTCTGTCCTCCACCTCCAATTCCAAAAAATGTTTCAAATAGCTCTGAGCACTATGGGACTTAACTTCTGAGGTCATCAGTCCTCTAGAACTTAGAACTTCCCAAACCAAACCAACCTAAGGACATCACACACATCCATGCCCGAGGCAGGATTCGATCATGCGACCGTAGCGGTCACGCGGTTCCAAACTGAAGCGCTTAGAACCGCACGGCCACACCGGCCGGCCCTCCAATTCCCCTCCCCCCCCCCCCCCCCCCTCATTCTCTGTCAGAATTCTCCTGCTCCTGTCTCTGTCCATTCTCTTATCACTCTCTCTACATATCTGCTCCCTGGCCTCTATCCATCTCCTCCTTCCGTTTCTAGTTCTGTTTCTTCCTCTCTCTTTGTACATATTCTCCTCCTGCTCTTTCTGTCCATCTCCTCCTCTCCCCTCTCCTTGTCCATCTCCTGCTCGCCCATCTCTGTCCATTTCCTCTTCTCTCTCAGCCTATGTCTTCTTCTTTCAGGAGGACCAGGGTTAAAAGAGGTGTCCAGCTGTCCTGGTTTAGGTTTTCTGTGATTTCCCTGAGCCACTTCAGGTAAACGCTGAGATTGTTCCTGTGAAAGTGCACAGCCGTTTCCTTTCCCCATCCTTCCATATTCTGGTGGGACCAATGACTCGCTGTTTTCCCCTCCGCTGAATCAACAATCAACCAATCCTCCTCTTTCCTTCCTCAGTCCATCCTCCTCTCCCATATCTTTCATCATCTCCTCCTCTTCCCTTCCTATGTCCATTTCCTACTCTCCCACCTTGTTTTACATCTCCTGCTCTTCCATTACTCTGTCCATTTTCTCCTCCTATTGTCTCTGTCCATGTGTCCCTACTTCTTCTCTGACGATCTCATACTCACCGCCTTCTTCCAGTTTCCATCTTCTCCTTCACACTCTATGTCTGTAAATCTCCTTCTCGCGCCTTCTCTCTCCACGTTATCACCTCCAATATAAGGCTGCTGGTTCTTACAATCACAGCGGTTTTTTTCCAGGTCATAACTAATATGTGTACCATAGTAAGCTGAAATCGTTCCAGAAGTACAGGATGAAATTTTTACCCAGGGCTTTCCTTAATTTCACATACATTTAACATAATTCACACGTATTTGTGCATATATTTCCCATGTATCTCTAGCGACTTTCTCCCTGCACTTTCATTTTCAAGCAGCTCTAAGTCTTTGAGGTCGTACCTCCTCAACGATGTGTCGTAGAGTAACCTTATTTTGCTGGTTCATCCTGTGGTCTCCCAAATATATTTTATGTAGAAGTAACTGCAAAGAAAAAATAAATTAAAAATATAATGCTTCATGAGGCAGATTTACTGCACAGGTGGCAATTATCAAATTTTTTCCTTCCATTACTGTTGGGAGTTGCCAGCAAAAAAAGGTTTCTTAAAAGGTTTGAAATGACGTGTAAAGTTTATTGAAACTCATTTACTGCTCTTCTCCTAAAATAATGGATAAATAGATCATTAATGAACTATTAATCTGCAGAGATCTAAATGCTATAATAAAAAATAATCCAGTGTCTCTATCAGTGGGAACAACACAAAAATGTTAATGCACAATCTCTTATACGTCTTGTCCCAAGAAAAGGGCTGAAAATTACTAATTTTTTTAAGGAAGAGAGATGCACGCAAGTACACCTGAAGCGCAAGGGGGAAGAGATCAGTAATATATTATGTAATGGCCAACAGTAAATAAAGTAAGCTAGTTCAGGATGTTCGTGATATCAGAGGTAGCACGTTTACTCTCACGACTACTTAGTGGTAGAAAAAATAGCTATGCTAACTAGATCAAAGTAAACAAAAAGATTTTAAACAAGAAGGAAAGAAGGTCTGAACGTCTGCCCTATTACAAGATGACAGTATAAAACAACTATATCAAAACTGATTGAATCTCTCCATAAACCAGACACATACTAGTCACAGTTTAGAAACAGAGTGGCAAAACATAAAGCTATGTGTTAACAGGCCGCAAATGAATCGTTGGGAAAAAAAGAATAAGAGAAGTAATAATTAGGGACTTAGATTTTGTAACTAAGATATCGCAAGAACAGCTGAGGGAAAGAAACGGGTCTATAAGGTATATTCAGAGACGAAAATAGAATTTGCGAAATATAAAAATGAAAAGAATAAAGTAAAAACTGTTGTCAGAAAAACAAATGAAGAATGTGAAACAATTTTGTCAGCAAAATTGAACACGATATCAGTGGAAGGCAGGCTATAGCTTACAAAATGATAAAGCATTTAAATAAAACATAAAAATAGACAATAAGTCTAAAAGTAATACCAGACTATAAATGGACTGCACATTATAAACAGCTCTGGCGTAACAAAAACCAAGCATTAAAGGAGGACCCACCGAAAGGAATAAATAATATGACGAGGATCTTATAATGATCCAAGATGTAAACAGAGCCCTGGATAAAACAAAAAAAGACCGGACAGCTACGGGGCCTGATGACATGAACTCAGAGTTGCTTCAATATGGATGCTTATGTTTAAAGCTTATTCTTCTTTATTTATACAGTACGTGTCGGATAAGACGTCAAATCCTGAAACCATAGACAGTTGCAGACGTCATACAAATTTTTCAAACAGTTAAACGAAATGAGTACAATTATTACTGTGATGTAACATTAGCAGACACAGTGTACAAAAATAGCGCCAAGGTAACAAATCAGCGTCACAAGTCATTGCCGAAAATCTGTTGTCTGTACAGCAAAATAGTTTCAGAAAAGCGAGATCCTGTGCTGATAATGTTCTCATATTTAAACAAATTGTAGAAGAACAAAGAGAGTTCTATAGGCAAACACATTTCGCATTTATAGACTTAGAGAAAGCCGTCGATCATGTAGATAGGAAAATTTTATGGAATATCATTCACAAGAATGGATATTCCTATCAAATAATAATACTGACAAAGTCTATCTAGGGGTACAAAAATAAGACGAATGACCAACAACTCTGTATCAGGAGATACATCCATAAACCAAATCGTCCGACAACGATGTAACTTATCACCCACACTTTTTAATATATGAATTGACGATATAACGGAAACAAAGTAACACCAAATTGATCCGGTCTTAAAGATTGTCACATAAAATATTTTTCAATCCAAAGTTTTTTACAGACTATTTTCCAATCGTACACAATAGCGAAACATCGCTACAGAAGATCCATCTATAAAATGAACGAAATTTCTAAAGAATATAATATATCCATTCCTAAAAGAAAAGTGATTACTTTCAAAGGGACAAAACTAGCGAGTACTAAGATCATAACAGGAAACAAAACCATCGGTCAAGTTAAACATGTCAGTCGCCTGTGAAATGTTACCCGGCCGGGGTAGCCGTACGGTTCTAAGCACTGCAGTCCGGAACCGTGGGACTGCTACGGTCGCACGTTCGAATCCTGTCTCGGGCATGGATGTTTGGGATGTCCTTCGGTTAGTTAGGTTTAAGTAGTTCTAAGTTCTAGGGGACTGATGACCTATGATGTTAAGTCCCATAGTGCTGAGAGCCATTTGAACCATTAGTGAAATGTTATTAGCTACCAGAATGAACTGAACATTCACAACAAAATGCAGAAATATCAAAGGACATGCAGATCAATTAATCGAATGTTGAGGAATAAAGTGTGAAAAGACTTAAAAATAAAGTTTTATAATGGTCGCCCCCACATTGCTATCTGGAAGTGAAACATGGATAACTAATATAAGGTAGACAGTAGAATACAAATAGCATTAATGAAATTAGATACACTAATAAAGGAAGAAATATGAGCAGAACTTGAGTTATGTGCTATAAATGAGAAAATCAAGTGTAACAGGTAAAGTTGGCTAGAACAACTACAAAGAGTGGCAGATTTTAAACTACCAAAACAAGCCCTAAATTTCGGACCTTTACGTACAAAAAAGATGGCTGGATACTTAGGAGACAGAACAGGCCTAATTTTATGTAAGGGATATTGAGTCTCATTCTTACTGTTAGTAGTTAGAAGTAAGTATTTTTTATTATACTTCATGCTACAATTTTTTGTATCCCTTTTCAGAGTTTAGAAATCGGATCCTTAGTTTGCTGTTTTGTACGTAATAATTTTAACTGCCCAAGTTTGAAAACTAATTAAAATAGAATTAAAGTTATAAAGCTCTTTAATTCTTACAGTCAACATTGTTAAACAAGATAATTAACATTTTACACGTTTTTCTTTTTCGAGGAAACGATTTTGTCTAGGCTTGGTACAATATTCTGTGAGACTGCTAACCTCAAAGAATTGGTCAAATTTTTATCGCCATGGAATGAACGGTTCTTAGTTTTAGCATGCTTTAAAAGAGAGGAAAAGCGCTCACAAATATACGTGGAACCAAACATTGAAAGACCTTTGGCCGCGTGCCTGTGCAAAAGAGGATATTTCTCTCGTGAGAGACAGCTGTAAAAGTCATCAAAAGTTTTACACATAAGAAAGCGGTCCTTCAGGCGGATATGGCACTGTAGGTCAGTCAGCTCTAGTTGAAGTACTTGTGAGACGCCCTCTGCCCGAACGGAAAATCGGCCGAACAAACATATCTGCCGGCTGGCGTTCGGGCGGTCCGCACGGCCAGCTAAGCGGCACGGCTCGCCCACTGCAGCCACATACGAATTCGGCCGGGTCGCTGGCCGCAGGCGATCGCGGGCGCTGGCGCCCCAGGGGCACCGTTTGGACGAGCCTGGTCTAACATGTCAGTTGGACAGAACTTGGCACAGTATCCTCAGCAGTATATCCAACAACTGTGTCAACCAGTGCAAAGCCGAATAACTGCCTGCGTGAGGGCAATAGGTAGATCAGCGTGTTACAGACTTGCTCAATACGTTAAGCTCTTTCTCTTGACAAAATCATCCGATTCTTCAGAAATTGTAATCATTTGTTTGTATATATGTGTTTATTAAATTCACTCATTTCCGTCCCATTCAGATAATTTCTTCGTAGTGCGTCGTTTTATTTGTCTTAGAGGGACAGCAATACAGCGCGGTTTGTAGTGAAGTGACCTGCTGACACAACTCAAGATTCGTGTGCTGATGTGGAGACAGGGAGGTCAAACGAGGTGAATTGTACATCATACTTTATGGGTGTTATTTTTAAGAGGTTTTTTCCGCCTATTTGGACAAATTTGGGGTTGGATTCTCTGTCTGGCGGAGACACACAATAACACAATACGTAACATGTAACCTCTCAGGGAAAATAAAGTCAGTGGCAACATATCCAAAAAGTACGGTTGCTGGGCCACAGTAAAAAAAAAAAACAAAAAAAAAAAAACTTGCCATATCATGGGTGGGCAACTGAACACTACTGGCGGACATAGCGACTCGAGGGACCGAAGAAAAAGAAGGAAAAGAAGAAGAATGCTAAGTGAAGTAGTAACTATAGTTTAGTTTCCATCACTGGATGTATCAAAGCAATATTGCACAAGACAGAAGACAAAACACCCAGAGGAAGAGTACCACAGGTGTAGTCGAAAAGTTGCTTTTATTCGCTGATGGCGAACTGTATCGTGGTAGCACACACACAAAAAAATTGTTAACTTCCACACATTCGTCCATCAACAACAAAAAATCCCTCTACTCAAGGATATTGCTGGAAAGACAGGGCACAACCGTTGAAAAATGAAACTTTGTACATTACGTGCGAACGCTGTCGAGTGGTCATGGGCACCCAATGATTTGAACCAGTTTGGAGCCCACGTCTTCCTGTCAGCATTGTAATGTTTAACACGAGAGGTCGGAAACTCCGTTTGAATTATCACACACACATACATCACCATTTCTCTGTCAAGTACTGATAAAGCAAAGATGTAGTGCCAGGTTGAATATTTCAATCAGTTCGTGAGTCATCCGTAATGTAGAAAAAGTAAATGAAATTGTATTGCATGGTTTGTAGGAGACTGTGATTTGTAATTTTGACCACCTAACAGAGAACATTTTCTTTGTTCACAAACTTTGGTTATGCTGGTGTAAATGTAGCACGTATACCAGGGACCAAGTTCTCTGGGAAATGGACATTCGTTCGACACTGTAGTGTTGACGATGCTAAGTTTTGGATTAGAGCAGAAGTGTGTTCTGCAGTAACTGCGGCGCGGAGTCCATAGCAGAGCTGGCGAAATAAGATTCCGGCAGCGACGTTGCGCGAGCAACATGATGCGAGCGCAATGTGTAGCTGGATCGCTCGAACATTTGAGCGAAACAACGGCAGGCGCTGCGGTGCTGCTACTCTGTCGTTATGTATCCAGCGGAGCCGCTTCGGGGAGCCGCTTGCGACGACGCGCTGGCCGCTATGAAATACTTATCACCTTACTGAGAAAAGAATTCGGTGAAAAATTTGATTCTCTCCAAATTTACAGCCTGATAAGTTCGCTCGATAAAGGATTGAATTTTTTTTTCGTCTTTACTGAGCTGCATCAAATTTAGTAAACCATGCCACGAATGCTTAAGAGTATGCACACGCAGAAGTACACTACAGGCCATTAAAATTGCTACACCAAGAAGAAATGCAGATGACAAACGGTTATTCATTGGACAAATTTATTATACTAGAACTGACATGAGATTACATTTTCACGCATTTTAGGTGCATAGATCCTCAGAAATCAGTACCCATAACAACCAGCTCTGGCCGTAATAACGGCCTTGATACGCCAGGGCATTGAATCAAACAGAACTTGGATGGCGTGTACAGGTACAGATGCCCATGCAGCTGCTCGGCCATCATTGACCCGACGTTTTCAATTAGTGAGAGATCTGGAGAATGTGCTGGCCAGGGCAGCAGTCGAACATTTTCTGTATCCAGAAATGCCCGATCAGGACCTGCAACATGTGGTCCTGCATTATGCTGCTGAAATGTAAGGTTTCGCAGGTATCGAATGAAGGATAGAGCCACGGGTCATAACACACCTGAAATGTAACGTCCACTGTCGAAATTTCCGTCAATGCGAACAAGAGGTGACCGAAACGTGTAACCAATGGCACCCCATACTATCACGCCGTGTGATACTCCGGTATGGCGATGACGAATACACGCTTCCAATGTGCGTTAACCGCGATGTCGCCAAATACGGATGCGACCATCATGATGCTGTAAACAGCACCGGTATTAGTTCGAAAATCTGACGTTTTGCCATTCGTGCACCCAGGTTCGTCGTTGAGTGCACCATCACAGGCGCTCCTGTCTGTGATGCAGCGTCAAGAGTAACCGAAGCTATGGTCTCCGAGCTGATAGTCCATGCTGCTGCAAACGTCGTCGAACTATTCGTGCAGATGGTTGTTGTCTTGCAAACGTCCCCATCTGTTGACTCGGGGATAGAGACGTGGTTGCACGATACGTTGCGGCCATGCGGATAAGATGCCTGTCACCTCGACTGCTAGTGATACGAGGCCGTTGGGATCCAGCACGGAGTTCCGTATTACCCTCCTGAACCCACCGACTCCATATTCTGCTAATAGTCATTGGACCTCGACCAACACGAACAGCAATGTCACGATACGATAAACTGCAATCGCGATAGGCTACAATCCGACCTTCATCGAAGTCGGAAACGTAATTGTACGCATTTCTCCTCCTTACACGAGGCACACTGGACTCGCATTCGGGAGGACGACGGTTCAATCCCGTCTCCGGCCGTCCTGATTTAGGTTTTCCGTGATTTCCCTAAATCGCTTCAGGCAAATGTCGGGATGGTTCCTTTGAAGGGCACGGCCGATTTCCTTCTCCATCCTTCCCTCACCCGAGCTGGCGCTCCGTCTCTAATGACCTCGTTGTCGACGGGACGTTAAACACTAATGTCCTCCTCCTCCTCCTCCTCCTTACACGAGGCATCACAACAACGTTTCATCAGGCAACGCCGGTCAACAGTTGTTTGTGTATGAGAAATTGGTTGGAAACTTTCCTCATGCCAGCACGTTGTAGGTGTCGTCACGGGCGCCAACCTTGTGGGAATGCTCTGAAAAGCTAATCATTTGCATATCACAGCACCGTCTTTCCGTCGGTTAAATTTCGCGTCCGTAGCACGTCACCTTCGTGGTGTAGCAATTTTAATGGCCACAAGTGTACATAGCGTATACTTCGCGTTTGGATCATTTTAAGTCATGCATTCCTGCACGTGAAACGTAGCTAACATATCTAAATCCTATTTACGGTCTAGAGCAGGACGATGTCTGTTTCACTTCTCGAGATATTGACTTCAATGTCTGCATGAGGGTTACACGCAATCCTGTCCATGAACAATATAACTCATGTGGTCATCTCAGCCGTCGTATCTCATATACAGTTCAGCATATCGAAACGAGGTCTTTCACAAATGATAACACACAAAAATGTGCGTATTTTTCCGTATGGTTAATATTCCATACATTTTTACCTACCGAGAGGTGGATATAACTATAGTTTCTTTGGTGCAACAACGTACTTTCTTTAACCGCATTTAATGCCTCGTCTATGAAGAATACTGTGTCACAGCACATGTTAATGTTTATTAGTGTCTATATGGGCTACTTGGATTTAATGGAAACCTGATTGTTTTTAATGTCACAAGATCTAATCGGTAACTAACTTATTTTTGGTTATTTCTGTTCATATTCAGACAGTACGTATACTTACAGCTTTTGTAATTTCTTACAGCTACATTTAATGACATCAGTTTGCACCTAGTCTTTCTAGCACACAAATTGGATTTTAGACAAAGACGTCTTATACTAATACTTCAGTTTCTTTCATAGTGTAAAGCGAAGTACAGGATGCCTGTCAGCATCTTCAGAATTCACACGTCCTGTAGAGGAATCCAGCACATACTGCATGAGCGTCCCCACTGATCAAAGACTGTTTAGTACTAATGTAGGGATACAATTAGTCTTGTCCGCCTCCGTAGCGTAGCGGTAGCGCTTCCGCCTACCAGGCAGCGGGCACGGGATCGATTCCCGGCAGGGGACTGGGTATTGTGTGTCCTTCATCATCATTGACTCGCAAGTTGTCGCAGTGGTGTCAACTAAAAAGGACTTACTGTACGGAGGCCAAACTCCCACGAATGGGGCCTCCTGGCCAGCAATGCCAGACGATCATTTCATTTTTTCATAATTAGGTTTAACGTGCCCATGCTAACTGTAACGATACAACACTTGATTGCCAAAATAACGAGTCTGTCTTTGATTAAATTGTACACCCAAGATAAATCATTATAAATAATTTGATATGATATTAGTGCCCCCTTTGATCGACCTGCATATAATTGCATGACATTTGGAGTCAATATAAAAGGCTTCCCAGCACAAATATGTGACTAGAATGGAAATAAACGGTAACACCTGCCACACCAGGACGTACCCCCTGCTACGCACTTCATTAGTTTGTGGGCTATAGCTGTAAACGTACATGTACACAACAACGTTCTTGAACAGGACTAATCAAAATTTCAGACATTGTAACTTAAAACAACAAACCGCAATTGGCGTCCACTTTGCTCGAAAGCATGAAAGCAATTGGTCGCGTCCAGTTCACCTCACCGTGCCCAACACGCTCACGGGGTAGGACGATTTGACCTGTGGTGACTGTTCGATAATTTTGCACGGTCGCTGAGTTACGTCGTCGTCGCAACAGTTACCTCACGTAGGACAACGCCTGAGGTGTTTCCATGGAAACGTATCCATAATCGAGTTGGTCGACATAGAATGTGCAAAACAGACGTGCCAAGGCCTGTGCTCTGTCAGGGACTTTCTTTCGCCGACTACTGTGATAGAGGTAAGGAGAATTTCCAGGAACAGATTTACATGAATAAAGTAGTGAATATTAAGTGTTAAATTAATGTTGGGGTTAGAAAGCGGGGAAAATGTAATGAGAGACGGACTGTTATTTATTGCTACAAATGGATAAGTTGACCAGTAATGATTAAGCTATTAACTTGGAGGGATAAATACGTACACGATGTTTCATCTAAATTTCATGGATTTTGTGTTAATGTTCCAGAATGTAGTAACCAGAGTGAAAATAATTGTTAAAATGTTTTTGTTTGAAGGTTAACAGTGAACGGTCCAAATTTAAAATTTGTCCAGTATCGAACAACGTTAGCGCCCCTCGTTTCGTGCTTGGGTAGTCCTGCTGTTAGCTTACTACGCGACAGATTCAGGTTCAAATTTCCATCGGGCCCAAAAAAAACATTTTTCATAAAATTACGAACCTTACGTCCGGGCATTAAATTTGTGTGTGTGTCTTAGCGTGATGCCAGTTTTCAGCAACAACGTGTAACGAGGGACATCTAGACATACGTACTCGTATTCGTTCTACCCATCGGTGGCCGCGCGGGGTAACCGCGCGGTCTAGCGGTCTGGCATGGGTGTGTGTTTCTTGACCGTAGTGTAAGTTAGATTAAGTAGAGCGTAAGCTTAGAGACCGATGACCTCAGCAGTTTGGTCCCATAAGACTTTACCACAAATTTCCGATTTCCATTTTTACGACATCTGTTGCATTCCGTTTCGGAAGTTTCGACTCTTGAATTCCTTCGTTGTAACATAGTTCACAACTGTTTATTTGTTATTTTCGTTTCTGTAAGAGGTCTATGTGGCATCTCGATAGCTCTCAATATTTATCACAGAATATGAGTCGCAAGTATGTTTGATGAATAGCAACAGCTGGATAGAGGCATAGACCTATCACAGAAATCAACACAAATAAACGAGTGTGAACTATGTTAGAACGAAGAAATTCAAGAGTCAAAACTTCCGAAATGGAACACAAGAAGGATAACATGTGGCATATGTGTAGAACAAATAGGAGGTACATACGTCTGGAGGTCCGTTCTTTACACGTCGCTGCTGACATTACGCCATGGCTCATACACAAATGTGAAGACCGCAAACAGACACGTCTATGACTAGACGGAAAGTTCGTAATTTTGTGAATAAATTTTTTTGGGATTGAGTGAGATTTGAAATCAGATCCCCTGATGCAGTCCAACAGAATGACTACACACCCATGACACGACGGTCAGTAACTTTGCTCGACATTGCACACATTAAATTTGGACACTTCGCTGTTTCTATTTTTCTTCTTTTTTTCACAGTTCAGTACACATTCTTCCCGTTTTAATTCATGATCAGCGTCCAGTTTTTGACGGGCTATCCTATGGGCAACTTACCACTAAACCTGAGTAGGGTGCGATGGGGTATTTCCTTAGTTATTACGGATTCATGAATATGTATATACTATTATCTATTAAATTATGATGAGTAATTATCAAACTGTACGCAAATATGTTACTGGTACAACGCACATTGTCCCAGTTTGCAACCTTCCCGTGTTTATACCTGTATGCATTTCTCTCCTCCAACCCCACCCCTTCGACCAACTAAATAACATCCAACTGGCTTTAATTAAATTTGTGGCCACTAATGTGCACTGAGATGTAGGACATAGATTGAGTGGGGACCTCACAATCGTTCACAATCTGTCAACGAATGTAGGTGTCTGTGTATGGTGTTTCCAGAACATAATGTTATTAACTACATCGAGAGAGAGAAGGAACGGTAAAACCCCGTATCAATTCGTGGCCTGTTTCTTTAATGGCCTTAACGATCAGTCGAGCATTGTTTCAGCCGATGAGATCTTTTTGACATAACGCAGAACATCGTCAATGATAAGGACAGACTCAACAGACGAAATAGTGGCGGTGAAATCCTCTCCCAGCATCAGTCCTCTAATTGGCCACTCATCTCCTACGGTACGAAGTGTGGTGTCTTTGCGAGATCAAACACTCCTCGGCCTTCCATCGCATTCTACCTCCATTCATTTCTAGGGCCCGGTCGAGCTCTCTGCAGTTTAGACTTCTTAGCCTGACTTCTCCTGCCATTATTACATTACCCTCTCGCAAGAAGTAACTTTTCTGTGCCCTTAAATAAGAACATGGTCATTTCTTATGGCATGGAAACATTACTCGTAGTTACAAAAAAAACGTAACTCTGGACAAAAAACTTTGCTCTTTGAATTGAAAATGTATGTTCATTGATGGTACAAATGGTTCAAATGGCTCTAAGCTCTATGCAACGACATCTGAGGTCATCAGTCGCCTAGAGTTAGAACTACTTAAACCTAACTAGCCTAAGGACATCACACACATCCATGCCCGAGGCAGGATTTGAACCTGCGGCAGCACAAGCAGCACGGTTCTGGACTGAAGCGCCTAGAACCGCTCTGGCACAGCGACCGGCTGTATGTACATTGAAATTAAAAGCATTAAATGTTTTGCTCTTATAGGAACTGATGTTCAATATTGTAATAAATTAAAAACCAACCTTTTTGAAACTGAAAATGAAAATTCTTTGTTGTTTTTCATTTTTGAGAGTAAAACTAAAGTTACTCATTCATGACTGGCGAAATTAAAATTCACCCTGACTGTAAACTCAATCAAATTTCGTCACTCCTAATTTCCTGTGTCACGCTAGAATTCTCTTGTACAACCCGAAAGGCTAGCAGAAATAAACAAATAGATGTAGCTCTGCCAGTGATGGCCGGCCGGGGTGGCCGAGTGGTTCTAGGCACTACAGTCCGGAACCGCGCGACCATTGCGGTCGCAGGTTCGAATCCTGCCTCGGGCATGGATGTGTGTGATGTCCTTAGGTTTGTTAGGTTTAAGTAGTTCTAAGTTCTAAGGGACTGATGACGTTAGATGTTAAGTCCCATAGTGCTCAGAGCCATTTGAACCATTTGTGCCAGTGACGGATACGTACAACTACTGAGGCGACAGGTTCCATCACTTTGGAAGTTACCAATTTGTGTTACGTTCCTGGCAGTCAGTATTTTACCCACACATGAAACTGAAATGTTTTGAAGTTACATTAATATTAAGCATGTGAATATTACAGGTCCGAAGATTAAGGTGATTTCCTTACAAGTCTCCTGAACATTAAAAGCATGCAAAATTATTAAACCCTATCAGTGCTACATCTGTCTGACCAATTCAGTATCGAAAACATATATGCATTTGACAATATTTAAGTCTGTAAAAATGAGAGAACCCAACTGGATACAACCACGAAAAAGTGCAAGTTAGTGAGTCCCACGAAAGTTAATGCAAATTATGACGAACACAGCACATTTAGGAAACGAAACCTGCTACTCAAATGCCATCCGTACCTGTTTTAATACGCTCTCGCTGCTCGTATCACCTGATACCATTGTAAATGCAACAGTTGCACCAGCGGCCGAATAGTGGAGTGCTTGCGTGTTTATACTGGGACTTGTAATGAACATTTCAGTACAGTCCTTCAGTAACACTGCCCGCAGTGACTCAAAATGAAGTCAACTTCAGATGTTAACGATGAGAAGAAAAGCGATTAAAATGTTTCCAATAGCGTAAGCTTTTTGTTTGAATGATAAACAGAATTGTTCAAAATTTTCAAATGCGTGTGAAATCCTATGGGACTTAACTGCTAAGGTCATCAGTCCCTAAGCTTACGCACTACTTAACCTGAATTATCCTGAGGACAAACACACACACCCATGTCCGAGGGAGGACTCGAACCTCCGCCGGGACCAACCGCACAGTCCGTGACTGTAGCGCCTTGGACTCAACAGAATTGTCATGGAGGAGTAATGTAATGGTCGCCGACAGAATTCCGTAACATCAGTATATTCAATAGTCCAGTAACAACTATTAGAAACAGTGTGTGTCACAAAATGATTTTTCATTAATTGAGAACAGATACGAACGGTACGACAGACGTTTACAACAAGGTCTTAAAACCACCTGGACATGTGGAGGGACTAGAGATCGATAAATCCAATACAAAAGACTATGCTTGCTTGAAAGAAGCATACTTTCAACCTGAGAATAATTTCTCACAGATTTCAAATAATCAAGCGCACTTGACAAAGGTTCAAATATAACGCGGCCTGCAAATCATAGGACACGTGAAACGCGCGTTTCAACTTACCTCCGCTCCAAAATAATTAGAGCAGATACTGGAAAGTAATGCAAATATATCACTAGCACGTATACGTAATGCAGTTCTCACGCGTTCAAGAGAAAAACCACCTGAATCCACGCAAGGAAAATCGGTAAGCACGCTAGTGTTAAGGATGTGGCACACTTTTATACAGCATTAAAGAACTTAAGGTAATGTAAGCAGATACTGTGCTATGTTCACCATTAATCAAGCGTTGAAATAACAGAAAGTTTATTCATTCAGCTGAAAGCCATTTAGAATTTTCAACATCATTTAGTTTGATAATTAAAAGCAATAAATCATGGCACTAGAAACAGGTGGAAATCACGCTTCAAACTCGGACAGATGAACTGAGGCTCTGCATCTGTTGCTATGTCGTTAACTACCCTGCGTCCCAAGAATGAATACTGTGAAACGACTTAACGTCCGCCCAGGTGGAAGATGTTCCCTTTTCTACTTTATCCAAAGTGCCAACGGTCAGTAGACCACTGGCCTAATAAAATCGAGCAGACTTGACCCAACACATAAGCAGCTCTCACACGGGGCGTAAGAGCGATTGAGCACATGGAGCTGGTCGAGCTTTGTGATGCTACAACTTCAAATTTCACAAAATTCCGGAGCGCGAAACACGTAAGACAGCTTTTGTGAAGATTAATGTGGCAAATGCAATACCAAAAAGCGTTGTACAAGACAAGGAGAACTTGGGAGAGACCATATTGGATTACATCATTTGCAGCTGACGCCCGTATTGTGTGTGTTTTGTAGTTTACGTTGCACGAATATGTGTGGTTTTTTGCACCGGCACACTCAGAATCTCTCAGTAACACCTCGTTCCTTATATGATTTGTTGTAATAGAATGACTGGGAACGTCTTATCTGTGGTTAAAGAATTTTCGTATTTAGTTGTTTTCGTCTTATAACTTGTTCGTTTTAAAGGTACACAGTTTCAAGACAACGACGCATTTAAGATTTGTGATACATTTTTCGTTGTTAGTTGTTGTTGTCGTATTCAGTAAAAAGAGTGATTTGATGCTGCTCTCCATGCTAGTCTATCCTGTGGAAATCTCTTCACCTCTGAATAACTATAACAACCGAAATCTATTTTCACTTGCTTCTTTTATTCAGTCTTTGGGCGCCGTCTACAATTTGTATGCCCCCCTCCCACCAACCACATGACCTAACTGACAATTCCTTTTTGCTTCAGGATGTGTCCCATAAGCCCACCCTTTCTTTTAGTGCTAGGCGCTTCTAATTTATCCCATTCGATTCAGCACCTTCTGATCTGTTATTCGATCTACTCATCTAATCTTCAGCATTCTTCTGTAGTATCACATTTCAAAAGCTTCTATTCTCTTCTAGTCTGAGGTGCTTATGGAACGCGTTCCATTTCCATATGGGGATACAGTGCAGACAAACGCCTTCTTAAAAGCCTTCCTAACACAAACATTTACATTTCATGTTAACAAATTACTTCTTTAGAAATACTTTTTTTGCAGTTGCCACCCTGTATTGTAGGTATTCCTTACGTTGGCCGTTGTCAGTTATTTTGCTATCCAAATAAAAAAACACATGTACTACTTTTAGCTTTTACGTTCCTAATGTAGTTCCTTCAGCATCGCCTGATTTAAAAACTTGTTTCACATTTATTGATGCTCTTTTTTTGTTTTATTTGCCAAAATTAAATATCGCCTAAAGCTCTCACAATACGATAACATCCAAGTTATATTTCTACGCAATACAAGTTCAGTGTAATGTAGTATACCTAGAGGTGCAGAGGTGGGAAGTGAGATGCACTATTCAGAGTACTTTTTTACGTGCACTAACGTTTTTTTAAAGGTTATGGATCTTTATTAGCAGTATGTTCAGTAATATCTGATGTTATATGCAATATGGCTGCTCTCACTCAGGAGTGCGTTTGTTCGATTTTGTGAACATGGCAGGGAACATGGACCAAGATGTTGCAAGTCTGATTTCTTTATCAGTGCCTGGTTCGATTGCAGTTCGGTATTTATTTATGCATCCATTCCAAAAAGGTTTCCAGACTGGAGGATACATAATTTCTTTGTGTATATTGCTTGGGACCGTGTGCTTAAACACACATGCATGTACACATTCATACACATGCGCATACACGCACACGCACACGTGACCGCTGACACACACCCACCCACACACACACACACACACACACACACACACACACACACACACACACGAACTTACAAGAAGCACACAAAATTTAACAGTAATATTACAGTAAATGAATGATTTTTTCAGCTTTCTCTGTTAGAGAGTATGCTCTACTTGCAGTAGAAGATCTTATACGTATGTTACTGAATATAAATGGATATTTAATAAGGGTCAACAAGAGCACATGTCCTTTTTAAATAGCAATTTCGTAAAAAAGGTGTATTATTTGCCAGTCAGATAAAAGCAGCCGCTGGATAGCATATTACGATGAGTAGAACTTTTCTAAGTGAGCACCAATCGCCATAGAAACCACGTCGCGGCGCTTTACGATGACAAACACAACTCTTATGAAGACGGCTTAGTGATATGTTTAACGGATGTTCGTTACGGAGCCTATGCAAAATTAATGCTCGGAAGCTTTTAATCGTTTCCTGCTGTAACGTGACCCTGTTTCTTTATCATACGTCAATATAACATACAGAAACTTGACGATATTAATGTCAACCGTTTGTCTCTTATGTGTAGGACCCTTTCAACCTGCAGATATGGTGTAATATATGCAATAACAGTGATTTGTACTCTGATTTATGCTTTCATCACTTCCAGTAAATCACTCCCAACCAAGATATATAAGTTCTACATCTGAGTTTCTTTTAATCTGTCTGAACATTGATGTAAGCCTCCTTCTCTCAGAAAATAGATTGTTACAAAATATAAAGTGGAAATAAAAAAGAAAAATTAGTATTCTTAAATCGCCAGTGCATCACTACATTGTCCGCTTCAGGTACTGGAGGAACAAAATTCGAAAAATACTGAGGAAATAGAGGCTGTTGCACTCTCGGTTCAAAAGAGAACACGCAAATGACAACAAGGAAAGCTTATCAGAGATTAGTGAGTCTGTAAAAAGATTATACAACTACCAAGAGATCTGGCCGAGAATCCGAGAAGATTCTGGTTCTATGTAAAATCGCTAAGCGGAGCTAAGGCTTCTAATCAGCAACTCGTTGACCAGTCTGATGTTGCAGCTGAAGACAGCAACAGGAAAGCCGTAGTTTGAAATTTGACGTTTAAGAAATCGTACACGTAGGAGAATCATACAGATATACGGTAATTTGACCATCGCATAGACTCCCGTATGGAGGACTTAGTAATAACCCTTCCTTGTGTAGAGAAACAAATGGAAAAGTTGGAAACAAGTCGCCATGTCCGGATGGAATCTCAGTTCCCTTTAAATGTTTGCGCGATAGAGTAATTAGAGTAATTATGGTGGAAATGCTCTAGGGTATTGCACCTAACTTAGCTTGCATTTCTGGCGAATCTCTCGCCAGCGCAAAGTCACAAGTGACTGGACAAAAGGCGCACGTGACTTCTGCAGATAAGAAGAATAAAAAACGCAACGGCAAAATTACGGAGCATTAGCCTTAATTTCGGTTTGCCGCGGAATTCCTGATCACATTCTCAGTTAGAATATAGTAAATATCCTAGAAATTGTACGTTTCTGTCCACTGAATACCACGGTTTTTAAAAGCATCCCTCGTACAAAACTCAGTTACCTCTTTTCTCACATGATATCCTGCGAACTATGGATGAAGAGCAACACGCTGATTCCATTTTCCTAGGTTTGCTTAAAGCATTTGACACTGTGGCACACTCCACATTGCCACAGAAAGTACGAACATATGGCATAGTTTCCCAGGTATATGAGTTCTCGAAGACTTCTTAAATAATAGGACCCAGTACGTTGTCCTCGACGGCGACTGTTCATCAGAGGAAAGGGTATGGTCAGATATGCCCCAGGGAAAAGTTACAGGACCGGTATTATTTTCTATACACATACATGATTTGACAGACAGGATGGGCAGCATTCTGTGGCTGTTTGCTGGTCATTCTGTAAGAGGATACAAAGTGAGTTGATCAAAATTACAAGTTGGTATGATGAATGGGAACCTGTTCTAAACGTGGAAAAACGTGACACAGTAACGTCGTTTGATTATCTGAGCATAACTCTAAAAAACGATACGAAATGGGATGATTACGTAAGGATTGTAGTAGAGAAGGTGAATGGTTGACTTCGGTTTATTGCGAGAAATTTAGGAAAGTGTTATTCATCTTTAAAGTAGATCACATATAAGACACTAGAGCAAGCTATTCTTGGGAACTGCTCGAGTGTTCCCGATCCACACCAGATCGGATTAAAGGAAGACATCGAAGAATCTGACAGACAGACTTCTAGATTTGTTACTGGTAGGTTAGAATAACAGGCAAACATTACGATGATGCTTTGGGAATCCATGAAGGGAAGGCGACGTTCTTTTCGAGAAGTACTACTGAGAAAATTTAGAGAACCGACTTTTGAAGTGAACGGCAGAACGATTCTACTGTCGCCAACGTATAATCCCCGTAAGGGCGGCGAAGAAAAGATACGAGAAATTAGGACTCATACAAAGTCATATAGATAGTCATTTTTCTCTCGCTCTGTTGCGAGTGAAACAGGAAAGGAAACGAGTAGTAGAGGTACAGAGTACTCTCCACCATGCGCCGTTCATTAGCTTTCGGAGTATGTTTGTAGATGTAGAATCAATGTACATATGGTTAGTTTTGTAGACTTTTTCGTAACTACATCTTCCAAATGTATATTTAAATGCTGAATAAGTACACGAGACTAAAAATTTTTTATTACAAAAACATTTGAACTTATTAACGTCTAACAACGCCCCTAGCTCTGATAATTGCGTCATTTCGGGAAAGAAGAGGATCCACAAATTTCTTCAGTTACGCCCACTGCAGCTAAAGTCGCTCATTAATGATCATATCCTGTAAAGGTACCATATTGCTCGGATCATGGGCGGTACGTTCCATCCTCTGCCTACGAATAGTCCGACAATGTAGCTGGCCAGTCAAAGTGCGACAGAGTGCCTCGATGATGGTCAAACCAGGAACGCATGCGTATGGCCCTATGCACACGGTTGGTGTCACTCTGGAGGACGGAAATGTGCAGTGTAGAAGAAAGGATAATACCTAGTCGTTCAGACGGTTGAATTAAACGTCCTGTTTCGTGTTCTTGGTAACCTCAATGAGTGGAACCAAGTCAGGGTACGAAAACCAGCCTCAAAGCAAGACTATCTCCGGCTTGAACCATTACTTACACACCCTGTGGGTTAAACGCCTCGTTGGCCTGCCAGTGCATTCGACGCCTTGCATAATTTGTAGGATGCAAAATCGCTACTGGGATACGACATGATACGATACTGCAATGCCTGTGTTGTTCACGAAAATTGCGCCTTACTTCAGAACAACATGGAGACTACAAAATCGTATTTATCCTCCGACACCGGTGAAAGGACTTTCAATTAAAAAGTCTGCCCTTTACAGGAATATACACTGAAGACCCAAAGAAAATGGTACACCAGTCTAATATCATGTAGGTCGCCCACGAGCACGCAGAAGTGTCACATGACGACGTGGCATGGACTCGAATAATGTCCGAAGTAGTGCTGGAGGGAACTGACACCATGAATCCACCAGGTCTATCCATAAATCCGAAGGTGACGGTGGGGGGGGGGGGGGGGGGGGGGTTCGGGATCTCTTCCGAAAAGAACGTTGCAAGACATCACAGATATGCTCAATAATGTTCATGTCTAGGGAGTTTGGTAGCCAGTGGAAGTGTTTTAACTCAAAAGAGTGTTCCTCGAGCCGCTCTGTCGCAATTCTGGACGTGTGGGGTGTCGCATTGTCCTGCTTCAATTGTCCAAATCTGTCGGAATGCACAACGAACATGAATGGATGCATGTGATCAGACAGGATGCTTACGTACGTGTCACCTGTCAGAGTGGTATCTAGATGCATCAGGGACCCCATATCACTCCAACTGCACTCGCCCCACACCATTACGCAGCCACCACCATCTTGAACAGTCCCCTACTGTCATTCAGGGTACATTGGCTCATGAGGATGTCTCCACACCCGTAAACGTCCATTCACTCGATACAGTTTGAAACGAGATTCGTCCGGCCGGGTAACATGTTTCCAGTCATCAGCAGTCCAATATTGGTTTTGACGGGCCCAGGCGAGACGTAAAACTTGGCGCCGTGCAGTCATGGATGGTCTTCGGCTCCAAAAGGTCATATCGATGATGTTTCGCAAGCTGACACTTGTTAATGGCTCAGCATTGAAATCTGCAGCAATTTGCGGAAGGGTTGCACTTCTGTCACGTTGAACCATTCTTTTCAGTCGTCGTTGGTCTCGTTCTTGAAGGATCTTTTTTCCAGCCGCAGTTATATCGGGGATTTGATGTTTTGCCAGCTTCCTGATACACACGGCACACTGGTGCCATGGTCGTGCGGGAGAATCCTCACGTCATATCTACCACGGAGATGCTGTGTCAAAAGGCTTGTGCTCCGACTATAACACCACGTTCAGACTCTCTTAAATCTTGATAACTTACCATTGTAGCAGCAGTAACGGATCTAACAACTGCACCAGACACTTATTGTCTTATATGGGCGTTGGTGACTGATGCGCCATATTCTGCCAGTTTACATATCTTTTTATTTGAATACGCATGCCTATACCCGTTTCTTTAGATCTTTAGTATACATAATGAATGTAAGAACGCAGGTCGTACACACATTGATGATAAGATATGGAAGTTTGGGCCTGATTGTGACACATGCACGGATAGCGTACTGGTAAGGCGACTGCTCGCGGAAAGGCGGAAATTCCGGTTCGGCACTTATTTACATTCCATTAAAGAGCTGTTGGGTGTCAACATTCAGACCTACGAATACATGTCATGTAAAAATCACTGCTTGTTGACCACACTAAATGAATCCAGACAGCTAGCGTCAAGTTTCCGTATTGTTTGGCCCAGTGACGACGTGCAACTCTGTGTACCGCCAGCCGCTGTTGGCAATGGCCTTTTTACGATATACCCGACTCCAAATGTCCATTCCATGCAGTTCCCTTGGTTGTGTTAGCTCGGAAACTATCTGAGGTGGAACTGAATTCATTAACAGCAGCAATTCCTGTCATGTTCTAAACCGACTGTCGTCGAATGGACATGACAATCCCTGTCTATTAGGGTATATTCACGACGGCAGTTCTTGCGCCTTGTTACAAGGCTGCCAGTTGTACACCATCTCGTGTAGACACTTTGGAGTCCACGCTAGTACACCAGTAAGCCGGGCAACTTCATTCACGATGTTGGTATGGGAACGTCCAAACACGACATCTCCTTTCGGCCATTCCCTCATGTTTTCTCGGCGATCCATCTTATTGCGCTGGTAAGGCACAGTCACCTATGCGCTGACTGGTACTAATTCTACACTCCTGGAAACTGAGACGATCGTAGAGATGCTGGATGTAGTCCTGTGGAACGGCTTGCCATGCCATTTTCACCTGGCGCCTCAGTTGGACCAGCGTTCGTGGTGGACGTGCAGACCGCGTGAGACGACGCTTCATCCAGTCCCAAACATGCTCAATGGGGGACAGATCCGGAGATCTTGCTGGCCAGGGTAGTTGACTTACACCTTCTAGAGCACGTTGGGTGGCACGGTATACATGCGGACGTGCATTGTCCTGTTGGAACAGCAAGTTCCCTTGCCGGTCTAGGAATGGTAGAACGATGGGTTCGATGACGGTTTGGATGTACCGTGCACTATTCAGTGTGCCCTCGACGATCACCAGAGGTGTACGGCCAGTGTAGGAGATCGCTCCCCACACCATAATGCCGGGTGTTGGCCCTGTGTGCCTCGGTCGTATGCAGTCCTGATTGTGGCGCTCACCTGCACGGCGCTAAACACGCATACGACCATCAATGGCACCAAGGCAGAAGCGACTCTCATCGCTGAAGACGACACGTCTCCATCCGTCCCTCCATTCACGCCTGTTGCGACACCACTGGAGGCGGGCTGCACGATGTTGGGGCGTGAGCGGAAGACGGCCTAACGGTGTGCGGGACCGTAGCCCAGCTTCATGAAGACGGTTGCGAATGGTCCTCGCCGATACCCCAGGAGCAACAGTGTCCCTAATTTGCTGGGAAGTGGCGGTACGGTCCCCTACGGCACTGCATAGGATCCTACGGTCTTGGCGTGCATCCGTGCGTCGCTGCGGTCCTGTCCCAGGTCGACGGGCACGTGCACGTTCCGCCGACCACTGGCGACAATATCGATGTACTGTGGAGACCTCACGACCCACGTGTTGAGCAATACGCCCTCGCTCAAAGTCCGTCAACTGCACATACGGTTCACGTCCACGCTGTCGCGGCATGCTACCAGTGTTAAAGACTGCGATGGAGCTCCGTATGCCACGGCAAACTGGCTGACACTGACGGCGGCGGTGCACAAATGCTGCGCAGCTAGCGCCATTCGACGGCCAACACCGCGGTTCCTGGTGTGTCCGCTGTGCCGTGCGTGTGATCATTGCTTGTACAGCCGTCTGGCAGTGTCCGGAGCAAGTAAGGTGGGTCTGACACACCGGTGTCAATGTGTTCTTTTTTCCATTTCCAGGAGTGTATAATCATCTAAAACGCTCCAAAGCGACCAGTAGGCCCCTTTAAGTGCATAAGAAATATTTTGACTGGTGAGCGTATAAAAGTTATTGTAACACAGGTTAGGCAACATGTGTCATAATTAATATAGAGATGAAATTGTTAATACATACGAGAGAGTACCAGATAGAAGTTCTTTTGTCTTTAGTTAACTCCATTAAAAAATTAATTAAATACTAGATTGCACAGTTATGGTTACTTTATGTTGACCATTTTCGTTCTGTATGCCATAGGCCTGTAGTGATACTCTGTGCACATAAATCATGCTCAGTAGGGAATGTAGTTTCATAAGAGGTAGAAATAGAAGCAGCCCTCTGCGACCGTTACTCACTGTCGTCGGATGTCAGTCGTGCCTCTCCCTTGTCGCCTGTGGTGACCTGGCTGCATGACAGACGATCGGAGGAGTGCAGGCAAACGACGCTGTCTGGCCGCAGCTTGAACAAGTTGCAGATGCACGCGTCGCCAGAACATTTGCAGGAGTCGTGACTCTCTGCAGCTGAAACATACATTTTGCACGATTTACCGTTCGTCTTACAGCAAACATCAGCGTAATGTTGCTGCTTGACTAAGGTATCTACTGAGCAGAGTCTAAGCCTTCACTTCATGTATGAAAACAAATGTATTCTATATAATACCCTATAATATGTACTTGTTGATTAATTTTTTCTCATGTAGTACTTTGTTATGGTTGCTGATTACGGTACTGGACATACTGTAACATGTCATATCCCATACAGAAGCGAAGAGTGTGCAGATAACCTATATTTTCGATTGACAGTTTAATGAGGCACGGATCTTACTTTTTTTTAGCTCCAATTGCTAATTCCGCCAGCGAAACGAGGAGAGAGGACATAGTTTTGCTCATTGTTCGTGTACCGCTAGTTAACATAATTGCTCATGCTACTTCAGCTGCGGAGAAAGCAATATTATGTCACTGCTGTTGTCACTGCGAGAAAGCAAACATCGTTCCTCACTCAACAACAAACAGTAATTTATAGGAAAAGCGAAAAGAAGAAGGTGAACCAACTAGGATATTCAAATCTGAGTCGAAATCGAACTATTCTGTTCAAGAGATATAACTGACTGGACGGTCGGAAACTTTAAGGATTTTCGACAGCCCCCAAAATCAAGGAATCGAAAAGCAGCCCTCTGGGTGTAGAAGGAAATTTGTGAATTCTCTGGGAATGAGGTGATCTTCAAAACAATTTAGCATTTCAAATCTTAGTGATCAACAAAGATTTTTTTTAATAGAGAAATTCTACAAGAATTCGCAATTACTTTCTCGTGGAGAGGCGTTGAATTCAGAAAGTCATTTTCAGGTTTTTTTGATTAGTTTTACTGGTTTTTAAGTGTGCCCGTGCGTAGTAGGTAAAATCTCATATATGACTTTGAATTCATTAGCTTTCTGCAGGTGGTGTTTAATAAAATTGGAGCTGTCGCCGTCTAATTGCATCTAAATAAACTATGTTTGTTTCTATAAAAACTTCAAGTGTTTGTCTTTGTTACCTACTTGTATTTGGTCGTTACCCTATCTGCCATTGTAGAGATTTTGCCGGAAGTTGCAAAGAATCAACAGAAGCTGTTGTACTGACTTTTAGCAGTCAACGTTGTCCAGGCTAGTCGCCGATATTTCTAAATGCAGCTCGTGGTCTTGTGAGTAGCACTGATGTTGCCGATCTCAGGGTTCGATTCCCACTCGGGTGGGAGACTTTCTCAGCTCGGGAACGAGTGTGTACGTTGTCCTCGTCATCATTGACGTGCAAGTTGCCGAAGTGGCGTCAAATAAAAATATTAGCACCAGGCAATCAAACCCCAAAAATGAACACCTGGCCAAATATACCATTCACACATTTTATTTCAGAATGCAGTTACATTGCTACAGACATTTATCGTTCGTGTTGGAGTACAGATGATACCAAAGTCAGCGTGAGACTGACAACTTTCACTTAGACTTATTTTATAGGGATATCAGTGACTACAGTACATGCACGTTCCTCAATAAACTCTCCAGTACATGTATCACATAATTAGACTCTCGCGCCACATTCCAGTAGCGGTTGGGAAAAAGGCACTGCTTGACATGACGGCATTGCAGAGATTGCGATGAAGGAACATTTTTGTAAGGATAAACTACCAATGTTGAACGGTGGCATGCACTCACAAATTACCTGCTAAAGTAATGAAAACATTGTTTAAAGAATGGTCAGCCAAGAAAGGTTCGCAGATGTTGTAGATAAAGGAAAATGGCCGGTGGCCAATGATCGTTAGGTCACGCTGACGTGTAATTACTACTGTGATGACTCAATTCACGAACGCGTAGTTACTAATATGCACCGTACAATAACCATTTCAATGTCCGTGTTATTGGGCAAGGTGATTGTTGTAACTTTTTGGTTGTTTTATATTACTTTTTTAAAATATTTTATTGTGATCTACGTTCGTTTGTTGCATATAATAGCCCATTTTACCAATGTCATCTTCACATTAAAAATTAAACTCGGGCTTTTTCAATTACTTTGGATGCCATATGCTCATTGTATTCATATGCTGACAATTTATACAATTATAACTGTGTGTAATATACAATGAAAGTAGTGTGGCAGTGGTGATATGAATGCAGTGCAAAGCGTCACATGCGTGCACCAATCCGTGATTCGGTTTTCCCTGATGCCATGGTGGTACGAGGCCACTCATTCTCAGTGTAAAATGGGACTGAACAGTTTCGTTAAACCTCTGACGTCGTAGCTTACATGATTATTAGCCGGAGCTTGGATCTCAACATCTGAGTTGCATTAACTTTAAAATTATACACTGTTTAAGCATTTTTGGTAGTAATAGCATAAAAACAAAATGCCATTCTACTCAGCCACAAAAATATGGGAGGATCCCATCCGCAATATGGTCACAAGATCTCTGGACGCGCCGGTCTAAAAATTTGAAACCAGTACTGCCCCGCGTGGCAATGCACCACTAGTGCAGTCGGCCAGTAAGAGCTCACTGAACAGAAACGGTGCAGGACACTGAACACCTGCTTCCAACTAGACAACACGATGCGAAGTGTACAACACGACTGGCAGTCTCCCGGTCTCCCAAGCCATTAAAGACCCTACCTGCTGTTGGTTAAAAATTGCAGGAAATTCAAAATCCAAGACAGTAGTTCTGGTTTCTCTCACTAATTTGTCAGTTATGGTGGCACTACCGCCACCGCAACTATCATTCTGGTGTCAGTCTATGTGACCTAAGTTAAAATGGGGGGCGGGGGGGGGGGGGGAGATTTGAAGGAAGTACACTTACGTTTTAACTCATTTGAAAACTGGCGGGATATTCGAATTGTCCTAAGTTTAAGATGTCCCGTAGCCCAACACATCCATCCTACAGCAAGATTAAAAAAAAAAATCGTACAGGAACATTCGTTCTTTAGTGAGAACGTATGCAGTGGCTCAGGAGACAAATGCTTCGGTAAGATGTTTTAAAAATTTAGCACCAAAACATTTATGCATGTGGCCAGCCGGAGTGGCCGAGCGGGTCTAGGCTCTTCAGTCTGGAACCGCGTGACCGCTATGGTCGCAGGTTCGAATCCTGCCTCGGGCATGGATGTGTGTGATGTTCTTAGGGTAGTTAGGTTTAAGTACTTCTAAGTTCTAGGGGACTGATGACCTCATATGTTAAGTCCCTTAGTGCTCAGAGCCATTTGCACCATTTATTTATGCATGTGAGTTCTCATCTATCAAACAAGTGGCTGTCGTTAACAGCTAACTCCCAGTTCCGTCAATAACACAGATGATGTTATATGCGCCAGGTATGTATCACTACGGTTGAAAGCCGAAAACGTTTATACAAAGTGAGATGGTGAATCATAGTCGAAAAAAGAGCTGCAAATACATACGACGAAAACAAAAGAATTTTACTGGAATAACTGTCAACAGCCTACATGTTCATGGGTTTTTCGTGGCGATAAAACTCTATTACCTTAGACGACAGAAGGCAAATCTGTTGATCAGTACTCAGTTCGAAGTGGGACTCATTACTGAAGACAATTATGTTCCGGTCAGTGGGATGCCAGGACGAAGACGTGTCTAGAGACACCCCGGACAGCGTTGGGATACGAACTTGGCTACCGCTCGTGGTACGACCCGACAACCAGGAATGGACATTCTGGGGTGCCAGTTGTATTCAATAGCGGGACCCCTTTGGCTATCATCCGCGGCACCATTACAGCACAGCGCTAATTGAACGATATTTTTTTTTTTTTTGCTCTTCATTTCAAGCCATCTTGGTCTTTCAATTCAGAAAGATAACTCCTGCCAACATACGGCGGGAGTTTCTACTCTGTCTTCGTGCTTTCCAGACCTTACCTTGACTAGCAAGGTCGCCGAATCTCTTCCAAACTGACAACGTTTGGAGTTTTACAGTCAGGACACTCCAACCATCTCAGGATTTTGACGATCTAACATGGCAGTTGGTCAGAATTTGACACGAAATCCATCAGGAGGACATTCAACAACTCTTATCAATCATTGCCCAGCTGAATAACTGATGTGATAATGATTAGAAGTGGACCAACGCGTTATTGACTTGCTCAATTTGTGAAAATGGTTCTCTTAAATAAATCATCCAGTTTTTCTGAAATTGTAATCATTCATTTGTCTGTACATGTACACCACATCTACTCATTCCCGTCCCATTCGCATAATTCCTTCCTAGTGCGTCTTTATATAGATATAGTATTTGGTACCTTTGAAGGACATACACAATACAGTGCATAAATACAGCAAATCGATCGATTTTGGCATGAAAGTTAACAGTTCTGCATTATAACCAACAAGTTTTATTGGACCCCAGAACTTTGTATCTATCAGTGACTTTTACATCAATGCTGCATTCCTACCATTTACCATGTGCATCGGAGAATAAAATTTAGTATTCACTGAGTTTTCATATCGGCAAACGACACCTGACAGCAACCTCTTCACAGAAAACTTACTTCCCATGGTTGATAAGGACATAACCTGTCTGTAAAGACGAAACTCCGTAGTAGCAGCTGTTACCATATGCTCTCATTACAGGTATGACTGCGCTTTTCATATAGGCCCGATGGAAGATATGTTGAGCAGTTAAACGTTACGTATGGCTGAAGAACCTGCGCCGCGATCAGAAACAATCGAAATGCTAATGACACTTTGTGTTCAGAATACGAATAACAATGGGTGTTTTTAGCAAGTTTACGTTTCACCACTGGATTTTTCAAACTTTTTGGCAAGTATTGCGAACTAGAGATGTCAAAGAGCGTCCCAGATGTGTCCATGTTAGAATTTGATGACTATGTCGATGTGGCTCCATCTTCGAGGCTGCTGCAGATTTGTTCTCTCATTAGTGTGAGCCAGCGTTTTGTCTCTAATGATACAGATGCTCATGATACATTAAAATCGTATCATAGAATGAGGTCTAGTGTTTGGGTTCGCATTGTATTTTTAAGTGATTTTTATGTGATTGCTAACATAAATTTTAAAGGTTTTACGTTGTACTTAGGACGTGTCACCTTTCAAGTCGATGTATACATGGAGACAGTTCGGGAATCTAAACGTGTGACCAATACCTTTTTTATCTTACTTATATACACAGGATTTCAAAATCATTCATGGCAAATTTTGAAAGCCGCTTGTGCAGGATGTGAGCGGGCGTGGGATAAATTCTACAATGTTTGGGGAACTGAAATGTGTGAGACCGTAGTTACACTTTGAAATACTTCCAACAATCATGGAACAAAATTATTCGACGTTGCAGGAACTCCGATTTTGCGAAGGTTACTCTGAAATATTTCGAAGATCAGTCTTTGAATCTGTTATGTGAAATTGGAATAAGATGGAAAATTGACCAATTCATGTGTTTAGTTTATTTAGGTCACAGTTGATTCAAACTACACAAAACTCGCTTAGCTGATTTTATTAAGCATGTGATAATTGCAGTGAGTTGATACTGCAAACTTACGCTATTGCACCATGGGGACTACATGACACTACATCCACATGCGGTAAACCGCAACAAATTACCTCATGTTACAAGTAAATTTGAAAAAATGTCCTACATTGCAGGAATGTGATCCTATGAAAAGGCTCCACTATCAAAAATCTCCACATTAGAATGAAATTGAAATGAACTTTTACATTTTACAGCAAAAACTGTATCAAAATTACTCTGTTAAACTAAAATTGTGACAAAATACTCTGTGTTACAGCCCAGTTGTAACAAATTGTCCATGTTACACTAAAACTGTAACCAAATTTCTCTGTTGTCCTGAAACTGTAACATATCACTCCGTCTTACATCAAGAATTGTTAATTGTAATAAAATGCTCAATGTCAAACCAAACTTTTACAGTAAAAACGTAAATAAATTGCCAATTAGACGATGATGTTACAGAAAAACCGCTGTACGCATGTAGTCTGGAGCTTTCGGGTAGACCACAGACCTAACACGACAACTCAGGGCAAGTTCTACATCGTTCACACGCTAGTAATGCTAATATGCTACTATTAATAGAAGCAACATGATAGTTTTCGAAAATTTTCGTATCTGTTACCATAGACCTCTTAGCTCCAACACACTCTCCTCTTTCTCGGATTTTCCCTGGCGTTATGCAGTGCAATAGTTGTGGGATTTAGTTACGGTTCAGAAACTCTCCATAACTGGAGAACACTGACTGTCTTTTAGATTTAACTGACCCTATCAGGTTTCTCCAGGCCGCCGGTGTGAAAGTAAGTTACTTTTGCTAAGTACAGGATCCAAGACGACGCTTACAAAAATCCAAAACAACAGCCACATGAAATCACAATCCAAAATGGCCATCCAGGACATCATTGATGATACAAGATTCCAAGATAGCAATCAAAAATTATATGGTCAGAAACTGCAAAATTGTCAGTCCAAAATAATCGCGTACGTCCTGAGCCGTGCAAAGTCGAAACCTCGTGCTCGACTTGCGAGTTTGTTTGCAGTGCTACGACGTGAGGTTCTCTTTGGTTTGCTTGGACAGAGCAGGCTGGAGCAGCGTGCACAAAGAGATTTCTCGTGGTTGCCGTTGAAATAGGTCGCTGGCGGTCTGTTTTGCTTACGAGGCTCTCGGTCTGAAAGTACTGTGTTCGGAACTCGTTGGGCGAGTAAGGAAAAATAGCGTACACAAGGCAAGGGGGACGTTTCTGCACCGGGGACGCGACACAACCAAAAGACGTTTCGCTGTTGGTGTTAGGTTCATCCGGAGGACAAAGCCTTACTGGTCCTGTTAAGACTGAGTGAGCACCGTAACTATCCTCGTGCGTTGTTTTCCTCAGATCCAGGCAGCGGAGTCCGTAGCACAGTTCTTAGAGTATCATTTGGCTACCTACCCGTTTGACCTGTTGTGGTGCATCACTTTCTTCTTTCGACACATAACCATATTGCTTATTTAGTGCACCTTTAGCGGTTCATCTCGATCTACTACCGCTATGCTCAGCTTCCCTTTTGGACGTAATTTGTTTTCGCTTTTGGCTTCTCTTGCCAGTGTTTCTATTGGCTGGGCGTTTTATGCTGTCATCTTCGGGCTAAGTGTATCCGCTACAAATTTTTTTGAAGCATGTTTGGCTATTTGAGCCACCTTTTGGTACTTTATTTTTGAATATGTTAAAAGTTGCGAGCTCTCTCGAGGCAACCCCCACTCTTTTTTAAATTACATTAAAAAGGGGTGTGGTAATATGCGTTTCCTCACTTCTTAAAGAGTTTTGGTGTGTTACAAGCGTCCGTTATAGTCTGGCACCTCACGCCAGCCTTGAAGTGTGTACGCCGCTTCGGTAGACCTTGTGCGAGCCTGTTTTGGTTGATCTGGTGGTGATCACACCTTACAGCACCACGTGTCTCTGTTCTGCCAGTTGTGTCTGGGATTTGTCTCTTCTTACCAATTGTAAAGTTTGCTATTGTTTGTGGGTTTTCCTTAACTGAAGAACCTAAAAACAGTTTATTAGCACATTTTAGTAAAACCTAAACGAATCTTGAAAGAGCACTCAAATCTGTTACCTATAGTGTATGTTTTATTGTTTCTGTTCATGTTCTTTCTAATGAAATAGTATTCCCCTTGGTTTCTATTTTTTTTTTTAAACATTGTGGTAAGGACTATGGGACCGAAGTGCTGAGGTCATTGGTCCCTAGGCATACACACTGCTTAATCTAACCTAAAGTAACGTACGCTATGGACAACACACACACACCCATATCCGAGTGAGGTCTCGAACCTCCGACGGGGGGAGACTACGCCTCAGACTGCACGGCTACGCCGCGTAGCGATCCCCTTGTTAAAATCATTTTAAGTCATAAATATTTGGTGCTCAACTTGTATTTGGAACCACAATAATTTTGTGGCCCAATAAATTTAAAAATGTTTTCAAGAGACAGTTAAATTTCAACCCCATCGACGGCCTCACCATTCCCAATGTGTTATCAAGCACACACAGTGGTACAGCAGCGCCGCGCACCATTCTGCTAGCAGAGCATGGTTTTGTTGTTTATTTTCTGTGATTTCCCGTCAACTGAGCATTGTTCATTTCTATATTTGTTATTTTTAGGTATTGTTTAATTCTGTCCTCGGTTCAGGGACTACCAGTTGTTTGCAGGTTTTCTGTGACCGACATGGAATCGTGCCTGGTGATCAGGTAGGGTGTACTGCGCAAGGAGAAACTCTGGCAGGAGCTCAAGAGTCGTAGCCAATGTGAAGACGATGACGTACCTGATTTGTGTTTGCAGCCCCCACAGCGTACCCGCGCTCCCAGTGCAAATTACTCAGAGCGTTCTGGGCAAGTACGTGCTACGCTTGAACACTGCTACCTCTCTCAGCGACGTGGGCAAGAACACAAAATTTTTTAAAATGCTGTTTTCCTTTTCTGTCCCAAATCTACAGGGTTCAGGCACAGAATATCAATTAGGTAATGGCACTTAGGATCGCTTCCGTAATAACTGATTCTTCTTTAAAAGGCAGCGTTAGCGAATTACTCGTTGGGATAATCGCTTGCACAGAAGGTTAAGTGCCTTAGAGAGGGGACATGGGTATCGCGGAAACACCTAGGGCAATTGCCGATGGAAAACTTTGATCAGGGCCAATGTCCAATGCCCAGCAGGAGCCCGATCAGTTATGATTCTGGTTATCGCAAGCTTCTGAACCCCATTTGCACCTTAATACAAGGAATGGAACTTTTAACAATCAATGCTGTTCCTTATTTAGTAAAGCTTTCGTTGCTTTCGGTCGACCAGTAATGGCATATCAGTGTTTTTAATATTCCTTGGGAGGTAGCTTTTCCCTTTGTGTAAAGATTCATTAAGCAACTTGATTTGCATGGTACGAGAGCTGCATACCCATGTTTTAAGAGAACAGCTCTATGAAAGATTTCAGGATGATGTGATTAGTCAACATGTATTTCGTGTTCAGCGCACTGGCGCACTTCTGACTAAGTACATATGTGAAGTACGCGATGCTGCAGTCGCTATTGATGCGAATTTATCAGAGGCACAGGTAGTCAGTGTCATCGTACAAGTAATTAATCCTGAGGATCGTTCCCGCATTTCATTTATAAAAGAACCAGTTACCTAGCAGGACGTTGACCTTTTACCAATATCATTGAGGAGTCTAATGTGGACGCAAGGGGCAGCTCTGAATAGCAGGCAACATGTGAAGTTCACGCTAAATCCAACACCTCGGGGAAGGGCCAGAGGATTCAAGGACTTTCATATCGTTACGGTGTACAAAGGCATTTTGCTTGGAATTATTATGTTCCCAGGGGGAGCCTTCGAACAGCTGACGCTAGGCTAAAAGGTAAGCGCTCCACTTCGTATGCATTTCTGCGAGCTTGTAACAAGGTGGGGGGTGTTAATGCCCTTCTTCGTCTTTCGCTTGTATTTACCTCAACCACGAGCCAGTATGCGCGTTGCTCGACTTTGATAGTACTGTCGTTAGACTACATGTGGTGTTACAGTTATCAGCGAATTTTTAAACTATCCAAAGTATGACCTACCGTAGAAAACTGTAGGGCTGGTAACGGGCAGCAAGTGGATTCGGCAGGCACATCAAATGTGTAAGAGACTGTCATATTGAGCAATTTCGCTGGTCTTTTCAGGTCACTGTGGTGAAGGGGTTATGTAGCAACGCCCTGTTAAGGTGTGATTTTATAGGGAAAACGGGGTTAGCGCTGGACTATGCTCAGGGAGTCTTTTATTTTTGATTTCGTATCTCTTTAAAGATTTTCTTCCGCAAGCGTACTCATCGCCTGGGTGTTTATGTATAGTTTCTGAACCTAGTTAGGCTGAGTTGAGTCATTTATCTAATGAAAAGGCACAATAGGTGTTGCAAATACTTGGTGATTTCCCTCACGTGATAACCGATGGGTTAAGTATTACTAATAAAATACAGTAACGAAATCAGTTATTGGATCGAGAGCACGTTAGGCAGTCTTGCTATAGACTTTCACCACTTAAGATGAGAGTGTTAATACAGGAAGATGACTAAATGTTAGCGGAAGAAGTGATTCGTCCTTCGACTTCGCCCGATGCATAGCCCATATTTTTGATCAAAAAAGCAAATGGGGACGCTTTCCGTTCTGTGGTGGATTATCGCGCCTGTCCATCTTCCTGACTTTCACTGTTGCTTCACCTGGTCCGCTGGCACCCAGTGATTTACGGCACTTGATCCAAATAAAGTGTATTACCAGAAAACATAGGTGTAAGAATCCAAGGCTGCCACTTTGTTTGCCACGCACTGGAACTTGTATGAATTTAACATGTACTCTTTCGTCTATCTACCTATGCATCCGTGCTATCTACGTTACTGGATTTTGTTTTGGGTGATCTAAAATTCCTGTTCGTCTATAATTATTTGGATGACGTTGTGGTGTATAGTAAAACCTTTATCGAGGACTTGGAACAGCTCCGTCAGGTACTGGTTAGGCTGGGCGAGGCGGGTTTAAGGCTGAAGTCATCGTAGGTCAACCTCGTTCGCCCCGAAATTTCTGTCTTGGGGCATCTGGATTCTGATGGACGGCTCCATGTGGACCTCTCACGAAATATAGGTTGCAACCTCCGAAAGCCAAGAAAGGGATAGCGTAGTTCGTATGATTCATAGTTTTTTTTCGAAAGTGTATTCCACATTTTGCCTGGTAGATCCTGCCTTCCACATCTGCTTCATAGCTTCTCGAGGTATATATAATTGATCCCAAGTGTTTAAATTACTTTCTACGCCTACATCTATATACACATACGTAAGGTGCAAGCCACCATGTGGTGTCTGGCGGAGGGTGCCTTGTACCACTATTACCTATTTTCTTACCTTTTTCACTAGCCAACAGAGCAAGAGATAAACCACTGTCTATAGATCTCTTTACACCACATTATTCGGACGGCCGGTATATTCGCGTTGTACGCTTCTACTGTCCGCCCCCAGTAGCTGAGTGGTCAGCGCGTCAAAATGTCAGTCCTAAGGCCCCTGGTTCGATCGCCGGCTGGGTCGGAGATTTTCTCCGCTCAGGGACTGGGTGTTGTGTTGTCCTAATCATCATCATTTCATCCCCATCGACGCGTAAGTCGCCGAAATGGTGTCAAATCGAAACACTTGCACCCGGTGAACGGTCTACCTGACGGGAGGCCCTAGTCACACGACGGCTCTACTGATAGATGTCGGAGCCAACGTCGTACTGCATCAATAAGCTTCCTGTCATCCACAGACGGCTTTCCTCTGGGTTCATCCTTCAATGAGCCAAACAGACAGAAATCGGGAGATGCTCTTTATGGCCTTTTGTTAGGCAGCCAGGGACTCAGAGGGCACGAACTTTGCGTAACCGAACTGGTGGACGAGTGGGTCAGCATTACCGACGGAGAGGCCGAGTTGAGCAGTGAGATGTTTGTCATTCACTGATCACCTCGAATGTGAGTGTCCGCACGTTCCAGAACTTCCGGAGTCATATCTGACTCCAGCCGGCCAGCACGCGGGAGATCAGACAGTAAGTTAGGACGACCTTGTTGCGAGGATAACAGAGGCCTCTCCCAACGATTAACCGTGCTTTTGCCCACTGCCAGGTATCCATAGATATTCTGCGAGCGTCTATGAATGTCTACTATGCTCGGAACGCACCTCCGTTACGGACGCCATTTTGAAGGCTACGTATAGCGCCAGCACCTAACGGATCTTCATGAATCTACAGGAGCTGAAGCAGGTACATTCCACGATGTCCCACAAGAACTCTGCATTTTTTCTACCGAAATCGGCCGAAAAAAAAGAAGTATTGCATTGCTTACTGAAGGCCATTCGTATACAGAGAAAGAGAGCTCCTATCACGCTCTCTTGGGGCACTCCATACGATACCTTATCTAGATTCGCCGTCCAGAAAAACGTACTGGGTTCTATTACTTAAGAAGCCTTCGTGAGTTTGATATATCTAGAAACTTACTGCATATCCTCGGACCTTCGTTAACAGTCTGCAGTGTGCACTGTGTCATACACTTTCTGGACCTCTAGGGATGTGGAACCTGCCTGTTACTCCTCATGGATGATTCGTAGTGTATCATGTGAGGAACTGGTAAGCTGAGTTGCGCACGAGAAATGGCTTTTAAATCCGTGCTGATCTAAGATCTAGAGACAGAAGGTTTTCTGTTTAAAGGAAATTTATTACATTCGAATTCAGAATGTCTTCAAAAATTCTGTAGAACATTGGTCTGTAATTTTGAATGTCTGTCCTCCTACCGTTCTTATATACTGGAATCACCTGCGCGTTTTGCCGGTCGCTTGGGACTTCGAGTTGGGCGAGAGATTCTCGATAAATGTAAGCTAAGAAAGGGGCCAATACCGTCAATAAATCTGTGAAGCGCAACTGGTACTCCATCCAAATGTGGCTACTGATTTGTTTCTCTCCACCAGGAATGCATATTTCTATGTCCTCCACAAGGGAGTCTGTGAGACAGTCAAACGATGGTATGTGTGTACGATACTCCTGCGTGAATGGTTTCAAAAGCGAAATTTAAAACCTAAATTTTCCTTATGTTGTCTCATACTGCAACATCACGCTGATCAACGAGTGACTGGATAGAAGCCTTCGTCGAGATAAGCGATTTTACGTCGGACCGGAATTTTGTTGAGTTCTCGGCAAGATCTTTGGCTAAGCTCTGACGCTGGAAATTGTGTGCTTTGCGCATAAATCCTTTTACAGAGCTTCGCCTGTCGACATTTTCGCGTTCGTTTTTGAACAGATAGTGCAACAATCTGTGCTTCCTCGGCTATATTCCGAATTTTGTTATTAAACGGCCTTAATCCACTTACTTGACACACACTTCTCCAGAGCGCTATCTACAATCTGTTTAAATTTTGCCCATAATCCCTCAGCGTCTATCATACATCTACATCTACGTGATTACTCTGCTATTCACAATAAAGTGCCTGAAGAGGGTTCAGTGAACCACCTTTATGCTGTATCTCTTCCGTTCCACTCTCGAACGGCACGTTGGAAAAACGAGCGCTCAAATTTTTCTGTGCGAGCCCTGATTTCTCTTAGTTTGTCGTGATGATCATTTCTCCCTATGTAGGTGCGTGCCGACAGAATGTTTTCGCAATCACGGGAGAAAACTGGTGATTAAAATTTCATGAGAAGATCCCGTCGTAACGAAAATAGCTTTTTTTTAATGATTGCCACTCCAATTCACGTATCATGTCTGTGACACTATATCCTCTATTTCGCGATAATACAAAACGACCTGCCATTCTCTGTACTCTTTCGATGTCATTCGTCAGCCCCCCTGATGCGGATCCCATACCACACAGCAATACTCCTGAATATGGTGGACAAGCGTAGTGTAAGCAGTCTGGTAGACCTGTTGCACTTTCTAAGTGTTCTGCCAATGAATCGCAGTCTTTGGGTTGCTCTACCCACAATATTATCTACGTGATCGTTCCAATTAAGGTTATTTGTAATTGTATTCCCTATGTATTTAGTTTAATTTACGGCCCTCATATTTGTGTGACTTATCGCGTAATCAAAATTTATCTGGTTTCTTTTAGTACTCATGTGAATAACTTCACACTTTCCTTTATTCAGGGTCAATTGCCAATTTTCTCATCATACAGATATCTTATCTAAATCAGTTTACAAGTCGTTTTGATTACCGATGACTTTACAAGACAATGAATGACAGCTTCATCTGCAAACAATCTAAGACGGCTACTCAGATTGGCTCATATGTCATTAATATAGATCAGGAACAACAGAGGGCCTATAACATTTCCTTGGGGAACGCCAGATATTACTCATGTTTTACTGGATGACTTTCCGTCTATCGCTACGAACTGTGACCTTTCTGACAGGAAATCACGAATCCAGTCGCACAACTGAGGCGACACTCCGTAGGCACGCAGTTTGGTTAGAAGACGCTTGTGAGGAACGGTGTCGAAAGCCTCCTGGAAATCTAAAAATATGGAATCAATTTGACATACCCTGTCGATAGCACTTATTACTTCATGAGCATAAAGAGCTAGTTGTGTTTCACAAGAACGATATTTTCTAAATCCGTGCTATGTGTCAATAAATCGTTTTCTTCGAGGTATTTCATAATTTTCGAAAACAGTATACGTTCTAAAACACTACTGCAAATCAGCGTTAGTGGTTTTTTTGGGTGTTGGGGTGACTTGAGCAATTTTCCAGTCTTTAGGTACGGATCTTTCTGTGGGCAAGTGGTTGTATATAAGTGCTAAGTATGGAGCCATTTTATCAGCATACTCTGAGAGGAACCTGACTGGTATACAATCTGGACCGGAGGCCTTCCCTTTATTAAGTGATTTATCCTGATTTGTACACCGAGGATATCTACTTCTATGTTTCTCATCTTGGCAGTTATTCTTGACTGAAATTCAGGAATATTTACTTCGTCTTCTTTGGTGAAGGAGTTTCGGAAAACCGTGTTTAACAACTCTGTTTTAGTGGTACTGTCATCAGTGACTTAACTGTTGTTATCGCGCAGTGAAGATATTGATTGCCACTGGTGTGCGTTATGTATGACCAGAATCTTTTTGAGTTTGCTGCGACATTTCGAGACAGAATTTCGTTGTCTCGCATTGAAGTACGCGCTATATTTCGAAATTCTGTAAAAATTTGCCACTCTTAGGGCTTTTCCGTTCTTCTAAATTTGGCATGCTTTTTTCGTTGCTTCTGCAACAACGATATGACCAGTTTTGTATAGCGTGGGTGATCAGTACCATCACTAATTAATTTATGCGGATACATCTCTCAACTGCTGTTGATACTATCTCTTTGAAAACATTCCACAACTTTTCTACACTTCTAGGATCAGATCGGAAGGACTGAAGACTGTCTCTTAAAAAGGCGTTAAGAGTACTTTTATCTGATTTTTTTTAAATACATGTACTTTGCGTTTCTTTTTTATGGTTGTCGGTTTTACGATATTCAGCCTAGCAGCAACTGCCTTGTGGTCGCTAATCCCTGTATTCGTCACAACACTCACTATTTGTCCAGGATTATCTGTTGCTAAAAGGTCAAGTATGCTTTCGCAACCATTTACGCATCGAGTGGGCTCAAAACTAATAGTTTTAAAAAAAATCTGAGAAAGCATTCAGTACAATTTCGGATGATGTTTTATGTTGGCCGCCGACTTTAAACGTATAATTTTTCCAGCATATCGAGGGTAGATTGAAGTCACCAGCGACTATAATTGTATGAGCGGGATACTTACTTGAAATGAGGCTCAAGTTTTCTTTGAACTGTTCAGCAATTATGTCTTCTGAACCTGGGGGTCGGTAAAACGATCCCATTAACACACTACTGGCCATCAAAATATCTACACCATGAAGATGACGTGCTACAGACGCGAAATGTAACTGACGGGAAGAAGATGCTGTGATATGCCAATGATTAGCTTTTCAGAGCATTCACACAAGTTTGGCGCCGGTGGTGACACCTACGACTTGCTGATATGAGGAAACTTTCCAACCGATTTCTCATACACAAACAGCAGTTGACCGGCCTTGCCTAGTGAAATGTTGTTGTGATGCCTCGTCTAGAGCGGAGAAATGCGTACCATCACGTTTCCAACTTTGATAAAGGTCGGATTGTTGCCTATCGCGATTGCGGTTTATCGTATCGCGACATTGCTCTCGCGTTGGCCGAGATCCAAAGACTGTTAGCAGAATATGGAGTCGGTGGGTTCAGGAGGGTAATACGGAACGCCGTGCTGGATCCCAACGGCCTCGTATCACTAGCAGTCGATATGATAGGCATCTTACCGGCATGGCTGTAACGGATCGTGCAGCAACGTCTCGATCCCTGAGTCACCAGATGAGCACGTTTGCAAGACGACAACCATCCGCATGAACAGTTCGACGACGTTTGCAGCAGCATGGACTATCAGCTCGGAGACCATGGCTGCGGTTACCCCTGACGCTGCATCACAGACAGGAGCACCTGCGTAGGTGTACTGAACGACACACCAGGGTGCACGAATGGCAAAACGTCATTTTTTTCGGATTAATCCAGGTTCTGTTAACAGCATCATGATGGTCGCATCCGTATATGCGAACATAGCGGTGAACGCACATTGGAAGCGTGTATTCGTCATCGCCATACTGGCATATCACCCGGGGTGATGGTATGGGGTGCCATTGGTTATACGTCTAGGTCACGTCTTATTCTCGTTGACGGCACTTTGAACACTGGACGTTACATTTCAGATGTGTTACGACCCGTGACTCATTTTATCCCTGCGAAACCCTACATTTCAGCAGGATAATGCATGACCGCATGTTGCAGGTCCTGTACGGGCCTTTCTGGATACAGAAAATGTTCGACTGCTGCCATGGCCAGCACATTCTCCAGATCTATCACCAACTGAAAACGTCTGGTCAATGGTGGCCGAGCAACTGGCTCGTCACAATACGCCAGTCACTACTCTTGATGAACTATGGTATCGTGTTGAAGCTGCATGGGCAGCTGTACCTGTACACGCCATCCAAGCTCTGTTTGACTCAATTCGCAGGCGTATCAAGGCTGTTACTACGGCCAGAAGTGGTTGTTCTGCGTACTGATTTCTCAACCGGCCGTTGTAGCCGTGCGGTTCTAGGCGCTTCAGTCCAGAACCGCGTGACTGCTACATTCGCAGGTTCGAATCCTGCCTCGGGCATGGTTGTGTGTGATGTCCTTAGGTTAGTTAGGTTTAAGTAGTTCTAAGTTCTAGGGGGCTGATGACCTCAGATGTTAAGTCCGATAGTGATCAGAGCCATTTAAACCATTTTTTGAACTGATTTCTCAGGATCTATGCACCCAAATTGCGTGAAAATCTAATCACATGGCAGTTCTAGTGTAATATATTTGTCCAATGAATATTAGTTTATCATCTGCATACTCCACCACCAACTGTATTTAATCTATCCTTTGTGAACACTGTTAGATCGTTTGAAAAAATTTCGGCTGAACTTATTTCCAGCTTTAGCCAGTTCTCTGTACCTACAACTATTTGAGATTCAGTGCTTTGTATTAGTGCTTGGAGCTTTGGTTCTTTCCGAACACAGCTACGATAATTTACAACTACAATACCAATCGTTTCTACAACTAATTTACTGTGTTTTACCTGCCCACTTTTAGACGGACGCCCCTTCTGTGGTTCCCTGAGACTTTGTAATGTAAAAAACCTCTCAGTCCCATCCACACAGCCCCGGCTACCCGTGTAGGCACCTCCTGTGTGTAGTGGACTCTTGACGTATTAAGCGGAAACCGGAAACCCACCACCCGATGACGCAAGTCGAGGAATCTGCAGCCTACCCCGTCACAGAACCGCCTGAGCCTATGAATCAGACCCTCCACTCGGCTCAGCACGAAAGGACCACAGTCGCTTGTATCGACGATGCTGCAGATGATGAGCTCTGTCTTAATCTCGGAAGCAAGACTAGCAGCCTTTACCATTTCCGCTAGCTGCCTGAAACCAGACAGAATCTGCTCCGATCCAAAGCGACACGCGTCATTGGTACCGACATGAGCCACCATCTGCAGTTGGCTTCTCCCTGTACTCTTCTTGACATCCGGAAGCACCCTTTCCACATCCGGAATCACTCCCCCGGAATGCACACGGAGTGCACACTGGCTTCCTTCTCCTCCTTGGCAGCCATGATCATAACGGGCCCCATTACGCGCCTAACGTTGGAGCTACCAGCTACCTCTGTGAATGCCCAGACCTTGCGGGCCGAGGAGCTTCCTCTGGAACAGTATGGACGACTGCATCCGGCTTAGAGACATCGTCAGCCACACATCACACCCGAAACCTGTTCGTCAAACGAACCGGGATGGCCCTACAATCGGCCCCTCGGAAAGTTTTTCGCTGCCGATCAGACTTTGGAAAGGTCTTGCACTCGACCACGGGTGAAGGGTCAACCTCAGTGCAGGCAGTACCAGGGGAGGTCACAGCAGTGGACCGATCGGAGGACACGTGGGACGTGCTCGACGTCCCTCGCATCCCCGAGTCCGATCCCCCACAGCGACGCCCCTTGGCAGCAGCCTCAAGCTGTGTGACGGAAGCCTGAAGCTGTGAGAGAAGGGTCACCAGCTCAGCTCGCATCTGTACTCAACAATCACAGCTCCTATCCATAACCTCAGTCGCTCCTGTTTGAAGCTCGTAAAAATATATAACAAGCGATCGGAGTACTCGAAATATTAGCAACAGGAACTAGCGGTGTGCTCTCGCTGATGGTCTAACTGACTCTGAGATGTTCTGACCAAAGAAACAAAAGCCTGCACGATACATAAAATAAATGATGTCCATTCATTGTCTAAGTCAGACGCTCACAAATGCTTATGTACTCTTTCTAGCCATCCTGACGGGTTTATTAACTTTAGTAACCATGGTCCCTGTGATGACATCTTGATCACTAATATTTGCCTCTATATTGACATAGGCGATATGATCAGACCTTTTTATAGCTACTAGGTCTAAGATGTTTCCATTGCGTGTGGGCTGTCGAACTAGTTGCTGAAAACAGTTCTTGGGAAACGAGTCCAAAACTACTTCACACCTCACTGCGAGGCGTTGCAAGTTTTTGTTCTTTTTGTTTTCATGTTGTTCCACGATGTTTTCCAAAGTAATCATGTGCTATATTCTGGGACCCGCTGCGAGACAGTTTTTCAAAGTGCTATAGTTTGGACCTCACTAAGAGGCTTTTTTAGTTTTGGTTCATTTGTAGCTGTTCTCGCGCTGTTCCTCGATTTGAACTCAAAGTAATCATGTGCTTTATCTTTTGCCTCTAAATTGTTGCAGTCTAGTGTTTTATTTCACCATTTTTACTTTTGTACATTTCTTATGGCCTATATTTTTGTTGTTATTTATTGCCACATTTGTCGACTTCCCACCTGTACAGCGCACTGATTGCGTGAATGGCTAGAGGCAGAGTGTAGCAATATAGCTAACCCTCATCTCTGCGCCTAATATTACATTTCGTTTTTTCGTAGTTTTTTTCCATTAAATGTATCTGGTATTGGCCACCTCAACACATTTTCGATGGGACGAACGCTGGAGGAACTTTCATATGTTCGGGGAGAATGCAGGGTCTCACGCTAGTGGGCCACATGGACAGTCGGTGGAGCCTTTGCAGAGTTTATTCTCATGGCTCACCTCCGAAAGACAATGAGCTGTGGAACGGGAGACTAGTGGTCTCATCAGCAGAACAGGAAACCATTTGTGTGGGGAGGGGGGGGGGGGGGGGAGGGAAGAGGAGGAGGTGAGAATTCTGCTGCGTTAGTAAACTTCAGCTGGAGTCCTCAGCTGTCCACTTCCCGTTATGCTGCTGCGTGTGGTCTCCAGATACGTCTCCTCAAGGAAAATGTGTACCCACTCCTGTGTCTGGAAATTTCCAAACTTTGACCTTCCTCTGTGAATGGTGTAAAGCGCAAAAGCATCTTCAGAATTTCCGACAAACAAGTCTAGAAGTGAGATAGGGTGACACTCATCTCCCGTTTCCATATAAACGGATCTCATTGGCAATACTTAGTAACTTTTTATTGGGAACTAGTGAGCATATTTCGGGACCCTTGATTGGAAGAGAAGTTAGGCCCTTTCTGGGACTGGCTAGAAAGATTGTGCGGGGGTGCCCTTTCGAAGTGTGAAGGAGGGCTACCAAAATTCAGAGAGGCATCCGTATGGGGATTCATTTTTGTGTTGGTAATCTCAGTGTAACTTCTACTTGGTGTTTTTCTTGACTTCCGCCTCCTGCCAAGATTTGAAGCTTCACTTTGAACTTACGCGCGTCCGCGACACGTAATGAGGGGGATGACAGGATGCGCGATTCGCAGTCACATCACATCGGTTCGCCCAGCAGCGGTTACCAGCGGCCGCAGTTCGGCGCCGAATGACTTGCCCACACTTCCTCCATGGCAATCACGGCAAAACCACATTTGCAATGCGCACTCCCAACATGATATGGGGGAAAGAGAAGTTCATTCTTCTGCTGCTGCTGCTTATCCATTAATGGATGTTGACGACCACGTGTTACATCTTTCTTCTGTGAACCGCAATATGTAGTAGCTGGTCTACGTTTCGTAGTCCTGTCCACTGCTTTATAGTGCCCAACCAGGATGTTATTCTTCGCACTTCAGAAGCATATATTTGGTGTTCCGTACTATATGTCGTAGGTCGGCAGTTTTTCTTCTTTTAAGCGCTGTCAATATTTCTCTCTGCTTGTTCATTCGTTTCAGTACTTCGGTGTTGGTTATTCTTGCAGTCCACGGTAGTTTAGGCATTCTGCGATAAATCCACATTTCGAAGGCCTCTATCTTCGTCGTTGTTGTCATATTTAGTGTCCATCCTTCAGAGCCGTTTAGAAGCACGGACCAAATGTAGCATTTTACAAATCGGACTCTAAGGTTTAGGTCTAGGTCTGTGCTTGTAAAAATATTCTTAAATTTTGTGAAGGCGTTTCGGGAGTGCTCTATGCGACGTTTTATTTCCAAGTCTGTTCCACAGTCTTCACAAATTCAATTTCCGAGGTATGTAATCTTGTTGACTCTTTTCATAACAGACCTTTGAGTTCATTGTTGGTTTCTGTTTCTTAGTCCTCCTAATTTGTTCCACTCGCTCTACGCGCTGATAAGGAAGATTTTCTGAAATATAATTCTTGCATCAAATTTAATTTTCTTTGTAGCTACTCGTGTTTTGTTTCATTGTCGGTTTAATTTATTAGAGATCACCAGCATAGTGCTTTTTCTTCGTGATTTTTCCATTATTCGTTAATCTGTTGTGCGTTCTGTTCGAACTCATACATTTTTTGTCCAATTTTAAAGTTTTGCAGCTATGGTAAAGTGTAATTTGTGTCTGCATACGTCTGGGCACTTTCCCAACCGTAACTGCCCTGTATCATGCCGGTGGCGGCTCCAACACCTATTCATTTTCTTATCATTGTTCTATTGTAATTACGTAATTTCATTCTCAAACTGTTTTATAACCTCGACGTTTTGCGTCCTGAGTAATTTTTACTCAGTGCCTGAATAAATGTTATTTTACCAGATCTAACTCTATCATTTAGCAACCATTGAATTATATTATTCTAATGAAATGCCCGGGACCTCCAACCATAAGGAAAAGGCGAGGCCCGTGACAAGTTCAGGAAATTACCAAATAACGTTTCCCGATGTGCGCAGCCGTTGCATTTTCAAGTAGCCTTTCGCTTCAAGGGCATAATCTATTATCTTACATGATCTGGATTAATAGATCGAGCGTCTGTCTAGTCTGCGTAGCCACGGAGCAGCTGACGAGTAAGTGCTCGTGTTCACAGGACACCCGGCTCCTGTACTTTTGTGTAAGGTGAGAAGGGAAGAGGAGGGAACTCTTGTGTAAGGTGAGAGGGGAAGAGGAGGGACACCTGTGATATCCTGCAGTTGCGCTGTGTGGATCTCTAAGACATTTTTCAGTTGAAGATTCTAGGCAGAGAAAGTTTCAGTCAAACTACATATTTCAGCACTAATCACAAGACGAACGTGAGATTCCACTGCATTTCCCCAGACTAATGCGCTGTATTGCAGGACACGACAGACCAGTGACTTGTATACGTTGAAACTGATGTGTTCCGGCAGCGTTTATTTAGGATCAGAAGCGTCTATAGGTGACGTACACGGCGTGCTGGTGCCACATTAGATGAATCTGCTATGTCAAGCAAAGGTAGCATAGTACTGTAATTCAGAACAGATTTTTTGCGACGTGGATGGGTGGTGGCGATGTAAGGTTGCTGGCTGATGATAATAGACTGCTGATCATTAAACCTTAGAGTAACGACAACTGTAGGAAATTACGAAACTTTACCTGTTGCGTGCATGCAGTATAGTAGCTGACTTAAATGACATTTGCAGGTCCATGTGAAATTATCTATTATTTTGTCAATATACCGCTACGGTCGTTCACTTCGTGAAACACCACGTACGAAACAGGCATTGCCGTCACTACAGGTATACTCAAAGGCACTGTTTTCACGAGCCAATACCTTCCAACCTGCTCTACAGCATTTCTAAGCACGTGTAGTTACTTTTAGCTTTTGAACGTCACGTGTCCAGTTCCTTTGTCTGGTGAATTTCAAAAATGGCTCTTAGCACTATGGGACTCAACTGCTGTGGTCATCAGTCCCCTAGAACTTAGAACTACTTAAACCTAACTAACCTAAGGACATCACACACATCCATGCCTGAGGCAGGATTCAACCTGCATTCGCACGGTTCCGGAATGCGCGCCTACAACCGCGAGACCACCGCGGCCGGCGGTGAATTTCATTTAATAGAAAACAAATAGTCTCCAGTAGCAGCTGTCGGGCTTCACAAAGGTCTTAGTTCTTATTTTAGATTTCCTCAAATATAAAATTTGGGCTGCAGTTGAAATCGCCCCGAAGATACCAAAAGTGCATATGTGAAACCTTATACTATTTATAAGAGAGTGAGTTTATCTCTAGTACAAAAAACCAGTCTCGACACAGACATCCCTAATGGAAAAGAAGCACAGAATCCCTGAAGAGTAATAAATGCCACACGTGTATGACAAAAAGAAAGAATAAATCGCCCTCTCGATTTCGTTGGGTCGGTCATGGTATTCGAAACGCCCGGTGCGTCACAGTAAATGTCCTACTAAATTATGTTTCTACAGACACAAAACATTTAATATCCAGAACTTTTTTCACAAGCGGACGTTCATGTTTATCAGTCCCATTACCGTAGCTGAGGTCGCTAACGCACACCTCTACTGTGGCACTCGATTAGGAGCGATCTGCTTCTAATCCTTTTGGTTGAATAAATTCTGTCTCCTGTGTTTGGTTCGCAGGGAAAGGACAATTGTTCACGTGAAGTTATAATCACCAGAGTTTGTGTGTGTAATAGTTTAAAATACTAATCCCAACGCAGTGTCTCACGAATTCCGGACATGATACTGTTATTGGTGATCTCTTCGTCAGATGGGTACGTAGGGATGGCGACCTCCTTGATATTAAAGAACAATAGTCCATGTAGAAGCAGCGAGTTTCACTCTCTTCCTTCTTTCATCATCACACAACATAAACGTGACACTAAACTACAAACACATCCATTTGAGTCACTTACTCAACAAATACAATTACAACACTGCTCTTATTCACCGAGTGGAAAAGACACGCGGAGGTGGAAAACTTTTCGGCGTACAAAATAGCGTAACATGGATGATTGAGGTGGGTGGGAGAAGCAGCCGCGCCAAGACCAACTGAGTTGTCAGCTCATTTCTTTATCTGTACTAACTACAGCTAGTCATTAGTCACTAGTCTCTAGCCACTGTATTACTGTTCTTATTGTTAATTTTTTCGTTGATGTACATGGATACACTTCTATGTTTAAAGAGAATTTAAAATTTTCTATATTACTTTGTGCAATTTAGTTGCTAGTGTTAGGGTCTGAAATGAAGTTACGTCGTGTGAAAATAGAGGAAACTGATTTACGATAGCTTACCTTTAGTTATAAGACGAGATAGAAGGTCGTAGCGCTTCGTTGCCTTCTGCACTGGGCTGCACAGCGACCCCTCCGAGGAACGCAAACAAATCCGGTCTTCTGTGGATGATATCAATACAATGCAGGCGCAAAACTTTCCTGCACATTTACAGTCCGGGTTGGCGACGGTACCTGCGGAAGAGCATTCGTCTAACATTCAGAAGTAGGACCAATGGTTTCAAGACAATAATTCTTTTACATCAGAAACTTATTTTCAGCCCTAAAATACACAATTCTAAGCTGTGTGTTGGTTATGCTCTCCATACTCGCCCCAGTAGCTACATTCTTAATGAGCTGTCGCATCGGAGCACACATATTGTATCAGGTTCAGTACACCTGGGGTACTCCTTTCCATTATACGAGGGTTTGAACTTTAATAGTGGCAGCTATTTAGTTACAGCTCGTACATAATAATAAATCTTTCAAAGTTTTACTGACCTTCAAAGTAGTTACCAGCATTGTGTATAACCCGTTGCCAGCGATGTGGAAGTCGTAGGATACTCTTAGCAATGCCATTTGTGTTGACAGATCGAGTGGCGCGGTCTATTGCCGGACGAATATATAGCAGTTCTGAAGCGAATACCGTGAAGTGCAGTTTAGAAATCGAGCTGAATTTACGAGGGCTTAAGTCAGGAGAGTGCAGTTGGTGGTATAGCACTTAGCAGGCCCATTAGTCAAACAAATCAGTAACAGCTTGCATTGTACGTGCTTCAGCATTGTCCTGCGGAAAGTCTCATTACTTCTGTCTCTATGCCGCTCATTTTTGGAGCTCAACCACCTACCAGCCTATAGACAGAAGTAATGCCACCAATTTCACTTCTCCCCAATTCTATTCAATACCTCCTCATTAGTTATGTGGTCCACCCATCTAATCTTCAGCATTATTCTGTAGCAGCACATTTCGAAAGCTTCTCTTCTCATCTTGTGTAAACTACTTCTCGTCTTGTTTCACTTCCATTCACTCCACACAGATGCTATCAGAAACGACTTACTGACATTTAAATCTACACCCGATGTTAAACAATTTCTCGTCTTCAGAAATACTTTCCATACAATTGCCAGGCTACAATTTATATCTTCTCTTATTCGACCATCATCAGATATTTTGCTCCCCAAATAGCTCATTTCCTAATCTAATCCCCTGAGCATCAACCGATTTATTTCGACTACATTACATTATCCTCGTTCTGCTTTTGTTGATTTCGTCTTTCATCCTCCTTTCACGACACTGTCCATTCCGTTCAACTGCTCTTCCAGGTCCTTTGGGTGTCTGACAGAAATAAAATGTCATCGGCAAACATCGAAGTTTTTATTTTTCTCCATGGATTTTAATTCCTGCTCCGAGTTTTTCTTTTTTTTTCCTTTATTGCTTGTTCAATATACAGATTGAATAACATCGGGGATAGGCTACAACACTGTCTCACTCCCTTCCCAACCACTGCCTCCCTTTCATCCCCAACGACTCTTATGACTGCCACGTGGTTTCTGTAGTAATTATAAATAGCCTTTCGCTCCCTGTATCTTACCCCTCTCACCTTCTGAATTTGAAAGAGAGTATTCCAGCCAACATTGTCAAAAGCTTTCTCTAAGTCTGCTAGAAACGTAGGTTTACCTTTACTTAATCTATCTTCTAACGTAAGTCGTAGGGTCAGTATTGCCTCACGTGTTTCAGCATTTCTACGGTATCCAAACTGATCTTCCCCGAGGTCGGCTCAGCTTCCACCAGTTTTTCCATTCTTATGTAAAAGATTCGTGTTAGTATTTTACAGTCGTGGCTTATTAAACTGATTGTTCGGTAATTTTCACATCTGTCAACACCTGCTTTCTTTGGGATTGGAATTATTATATTCTTCTTGAAGTCTGAGGGTATTTCGCCTGTCTCATATATCTTGGTCACCAGATGGTAGAGTTTTGTCAGGGCTGTCTCTCCCAAGGCTATCAGCAGTTCTAGTGGAATATTGTCTACCCGACGGGCCTTGTTTCGACTCAGGTCTTTCAGTGCTCTGTCAAACTCTTCTCACAGTATCATGTCTCCCATTTCATCCCAATTTCAATAATATGGTCCTGAAGTACATCGCGCTTATATAGACCCTCTGTATACTCCTTTCACCTTTCTGCTTACCCTACTTTGTTTAGAAACGGGTTTCCATCTGAGCTCTTCCATCTGGTTCTTTTTTCTCCAAAGGTCTCTTTAATTTCCCTGTAGGTAGTATCTATCTTACCCATTGTGATACATGCCTCTACATCCTTACATTCGTCCTCTAGCTATCCCTGCATAGCCATTTTGCACTTCCTGTCGATTTCATTTTTGTACTCCTTTTTGCCTGCTTCGGTTACTGCATTTTTATGTTTTCTCCTTTCATCAATTAAATTCAGTATCTCTTCTGTTACCCAAAGATTTCTACTAGCCCTCGCCTTTTTACCCACTTGAACCTGTGCTGCCTTCACTATTTCATCTCTCAAAGCTACCCATTTTTCATCTATTATATTTCTTTCCCCCATACGTGTCAATCGTTCCCTAATGCTGTCCCTGAAACTCTCTACAACCTCTGATTCTGTCAGTTTATGCAGGTTCCAGCGTCCATTGTGCCTTTATGGTGCCGGACATGATGCACTGATGGCAGGACGTCAGATATGATTGACATCATTGCACTGCACTTGTCGAGAATTTTAAGCAGCTAAGTTTGGTAACTAAAGTGTAGAATTGGCAGTGTCAGAAGCTTTGCTGAACTTTAAGAAGCACACGACTGTCTCCTCTTAAGCATCCATTGCAAGCTTCAGATTTTGTACTGCTATGTTCGCGGTAAGTTGAATGATTTTTGTCCATTAGGTTGTTTGAGGTTAGGTAGTCTGTTAGCTAGTCGCGGACTTGCCTTTAATAGTGCAGGAAGAATGCAAATAGGTCGGTAATCAGAGGGTGCTGTGGCAACGTCCTTTTTAGTTAGTGGGTTGACTAGTCCTAATTTCGAGGCTTGAGGAAAACCAGTTGTGTTTAAGGAGTTGTTAAAGTTATCTGTTACAGTGTAGGGTACTGGGTCAATAATAAGCTTCATCATTTGGAATTTGAACTATTACGTCCTAGTAGCCAGTAAATGCTGATCTGATACGCAGTTTTTTTTGTTTATAGTATTGCACGTAACATGTTTTACATACCACCTTTCGTTGCTGCAGTCGATTATCCACGTGAAGTAATCAACCAAGAACACGCAGGTTTCTTTCTAGGAGAGCTGACCTATTTACGATGTCGATTAGCGATTAGTACACGGGCAGGCCTGAGATTTGCATTTCTCGCAGCTTGACTGACTGTGGTCTGCTTCTTCTTGTAAGTAACGTGTTTTTCAGGTGTGCGGCGCGATTTGTATTCCTTATATGCAACGTCTCCGAGAGTCATGAGTTGTTTTAGTTCTTTAGCTAGTTAAGGTGCAAGTGTGCTTCTTACTTTCCCGCTCTTTATGGAAGAATATTTGTCGTACAATTGAGTAAGTTTGTTAATAAATCCATGAAGTATTTCCATAATGTCCCAGAAGAAGAATAGAAGACATCCCCCAACATATTTCATGCACCCCAGTTGCAAGTTTAGGTAAATTAATACGTTTCAAGTCTTAGTATGTTGTGAATTGGGCTTTCTTTCTGGAAAATTCTAACAGGCACATCAGGAAAATTGTCATGTGCGGACATACAAGGTGCAGATGTTTTGAGAGGAACGAATGACTCTTTTTGGGAATTTCGTTGCAAATATATCTATGAGAGTGTGGGTACTGTTCGTACGATTGGTAAGAACAATTTAAAGAAGCGAAACGTTTGAAGAACAAAGCATCAGCTTAAATTCCACTTCGGAAGGATTATTGTATAGAAAATTTGTGTTAGAATCAACAGTTATGATTACGTGCTCGTATGTCTATTCGAGACTTGAAAGAGCAGTTCAGAACCAGGAAAACCAGCCAAGTTTAGGCGGTTTGTAGAGGAAACGATCAGACACTTTCTGTTAAGGGATTTGATATTTACGAATGTATATTCCACTTGCTTATCTTCATTATTGTTGGATATGTGTAGTACAGTAGATGATAAAAATCGGAGCCTATGAATGTCTCAATTCCACCCGATCATCTGTTGTGACTTTGAAAGCTGTGGCCGTTTATATGTACCGAGCTCTTGGGAACATTTGGTTTGAGCCACGTCCCCGACAGAAGTACTACATGGACGTCGATGTCTTGTAATATATGATGGAACTCATTGAGATGATCTGACAAAAATTGGAAATTAGCAGGCGCAGTGTGAAGCTGGTATGTGTACGTGCAAAGTTCACTAGGATGCCGCTGCTGGAGCTTAGCGTCCCTGGGTCAGTGCTGGCGAAGGAACAGAGCACAGCGAAGGACGCAGAGGTAAAAACACGCAAGTGAAAGCAGCAGGTATCTTCAGGGAGGAAGGAGATTTACTCGCCAAAGCCAGCAGGGTCTGCTGCGGTTGTTAAATAGCTGCCTATTGCAGGAAACGAAACCCGCTGAACGGAGCTGTGAAGGATGGTTAAGGAAATCATGCCATTTCATGAAGCTGTATTCTTCTATGTGAATGAAGATAAAAAGTTGGGTAAATTTTAATTTACACATCTATTTTGAAACTTTATGTTTTCACCAGTTGAATGCCGTTGATTCATGTGGTTGCCAGTAGTGGATCTACCTGGTGCAGGTAGCTTGCTCATTCATTGTCCAATGTCCATCGAGTCGAAATGGCGATAACTCTGCATCATAATATGACTTATCTTCTTCTTTTAACAGATGCAACTCAGTTAAAACTGAGAGGTATGATTATATTTCAGAATTCAGCATCGTCTCTCCAGCAGTTCAAATTATCTGGCACAAGCAGTTCGAACACACTGGTTGCTTATGAAAGGCGAAATCCACAAATTCTCCTCGTATGCTCCCGTGAAGACGTAGAGTGCTTCTGCAGACTATTGGACCTAGTCCATGGGAGCCCACTTATCTTGCCAGCCAAGAGTTAGCCGCACATGATGTGTCCGTCTGGCTTGTTTTGCAACGATTGCATTTCAATAAATAAAAGATACACGAGAGATAGGCTCCAAAACTTCATTCGTGTTTCGTCATATCCAGTGAAAAAAAATTGCGTCCTCATCTTTTTTCCGGATAAGACGGCCACAAGCTTCACGTGTATGTATATTTTCATGACCAAGATTTTTCCTTAATTGCGAGAACATGTCGAAAATTTCATTATTCAACACGAAGGAGCACCACGTCTCTGGCCTCTGTTTGTAAGATTACCTCTAAAGAATGGTCCTCTCCATGATCAGTCGCAAGATGCGCAAGTGTCTCGTATTGCACCATAGGCTTCTTAAGTTGCCTGATCTCATGACATGTGATTTGGTTTTTTGGGATTTGGTGAAAGACTCCTGCGACGCAGCACAGCAACAGCAGTAAATGCAGGAACTCGAGACAGGCTCGCAGAAGTATGGGGCGAGTTTGAAATTAGTCTGGACATTTGTCGTGCTTCTGATGGTGGGCACACAGAAAAATCTGGGAAAATAAATGGAAACTTTGATCCTAAGCGTTATTGCTAAAGGTACCCAGAGGTCATTTGTGCACACATGTAAAAGATATACTCTCGCAAACTGGGACAGCTCTGCTCAAAATGAAACCCTTATTCTCCTATGTGTTAGTAAAAATCTATCTCAATACCTTTGTTCACCAATGTGTAAGCAAAAACCTATCTCAATACACGTAGAAGATAGTCTTGTGTCATCTGACGATTGTTTTTAAATCGGCTGTAGTTTTCAATGATTTTTCTCCAACAACAACAGCACTATGAAGTGTTTGTCTCTTCAACACTGCCTGCTGCAGTGATAGTGATGAATGACATCCGTCATCACGACACTCAACAGGTTATTGGACTGCTTACCTTCTCCTGTGACGAGATGCTCTAGCCTGGAGTCTACACCTGCAGGCCCCACAGCGGAACACTGCGTCCCCTGCAAAGTGTAGGCGCACAGCTGGTCCTCGGGGCTCGGTTGCAGGATGAGGCACGAGCAGACAGTTTCTCCACATCTGCAGTCCAGGCGGCTTTCTGCAATGGGAGCCGTACATTCTCGTTATCTGTACACGTGGCTGGAGGCCATTTCTAATATCTAGGACCGTGTTTACAAGGGACTTTAACTCAAATATTAACGACAGTAGGAGCCTACCGGCCACGATTTGCTGCCTCACGTACGGAAACACCGTTCTGGAAGAGAAGTGTTTACGTGTGCCCAATACTGCTGTGAAATGGATGAAAGCGAAACAGAGGATGTGAGTGCGGCTTTGCCGCTTTTACTCTCCACAAGGAAGAAAAATTAGTTTCAGAAAGAGAGCCCTGCCATTGATAATTTGTTCTTTTAAGTAAGTGAACCACTCCCGAATCTTAGAATAGTGAACTGGCTGTGATCATATCGCAAAAGTAACTGATCCGAAAATTGGTGATACCAACACCAAAAGGCGGCCGCTGTTGCCGAGTGGTTCTAGGCGCTTCTGTCTGGAACCGCGCTGCTGCTACGGTCGCAGGTTTGAATCCCGCCTCGGGAATGGATGTGTGTGATGTCCTTAGGTTGGTTAGGTGTAAGTAGTTCTAAGTTCTAGGGGACTGATGACCTCAGATGTTAAGTCCCATAGTGCTTAGCGCCATTTGAACCAACATCAGAAGTGAGCGACTGTATACCAGCTACAACCAAATTACCGATCACTCTGTGCTTGTTCATTACCAGTTATTTAAGCATGGATTTGACCGACCTATTCGATAAGTCTCTTACTACAAGAAGTTCGCAGTGATTTGGAAGAAGCACTCAAAGATTCCATTGTAGCACGTTAGGAAAATTAATTAAATATTTATGCTAACATTTTATTATGGTTCATCAGTACAGTGAGAGTACTATGACTTTCATAAATTTGATAGATCTACGGTAAGAATTATGGCACGTGAATGAATTCAAAGACCGCAATAAAATAAAATAAGAATGATAACCAAATTGTGCCGTTGTGCACTGAAACACGAGTGATGGACCTTATAAAAATTTTAGAGCTCTTAGACACTTCGTAGAATGCAGTTATCGTTCAATGATTCTGATCTTCTTATAGTACGGTAGTAGTGAACATGTCATTTTTTAAATTGCGGTATTTCTATACTCTGCATTCTACTTGAATATTCTCATTTTGAAAGAAGTGGAGGACGATGTATTTCATTGTTAAAACCCATTCAACAGTCGAGATCGATTTTTTTAAAGTTTATGACAAACATGTTCATTTTACGCTGACCTCATCCTCAAGATGTCAAGTGGACAAAAACAGAGCATTATAAATTATGACAAACCTTTTATAATGTGCTATTTTTGTCCATTTGACATCTCGAGGATGAGGTCAGCGTGAAATGAACATGTTTTTCAACACAATATTTTAAGATGTGAAGATGAGAGCACAGTCTGTTGAAACCAATTGTCGTCAATAAAAAAAATATTTTATACGATCTTGGCTATTGAATGGTTCTTAACAATCTGCCTTCTACATCCCATAGCTCTGATAGGTGTATCACATTTGTGAAATTCACGGTTTCAGGTTTGCCCACTTCTCCATTACAGCACACAATAAAAAAGTTGTTAGCCACTAGATCCGCCCATGAACCTACGAACTGGAGCCGAATCATATTACGTCACCGATCAGCTCGCGATGCGCAACACCGTGGCGATGTCTGTCTGAGAAAGAAAAAACAAGGATGAGAGTGAAACGTAAACATAACAAATAAACACAGAGGCAGGCTCGCCCTCTCCATCTAAAATATCAATATATCGTGTCTAAGAATCGTGGTTTGTTATGTCAGTGATCTTTGCTTGCGGTACGTAAGAATCCAGAGATACTGTGCATGTGCAGTTTCAAAAAATAAATAAATAAATTTGTCGCACTTCAGCTTCGCTCACTGCATTGCGATAATCAGTTGTTTAAAGTGAACGCTCGTCTTGCATTTCTCATTGTGCTGCTCAACGTTGATTAGTTCGCTGCTCCAGGTACATCTTACGATAAGTAAATTTTTAACTTGATACGTGAATAGTTTCTATTCACTCAGACGCTGTCTAAATCAATTATCAAAAATATACTCAAAACTATTACTTATGCAAGCACATAAAGCATGAAACAAGAAGGACCTTACAGAGTCTTCAGCTCTCTACAAATTCTACATATTTTTCACTTTTAGACCTGCAGATTAAAAGCACCAAAATGAAAACGCATCCGTACACTGTTTTCACGTAATCAAAGGCACTCAAGTAATAGTGTGGGGGAAACTTTCGAAGTACACTTGCGAATCTGCCTGGTGCTGAACACAAAACAAAACCGTATGTCAGAAGTTCCAACTACAGCAAACGCTTCTGCATCTGAGGTGAAAATACTATCAGAAGTGAAAAAACTAAAAAGCATTGTGAGTTAACATCACTCGACTCCCTGAGAGAAAAAGCTGGAAACTACATGGAGGCACAGATGAAACGCCATGAAATCACAATCAGTAAAGGCAGACCACAACAACTGCAATGATGGCTGGGGACTGTCAATCATGTCAAGGTTGTGATATGCTTAATTCCCTGCCCAGATCTCCAAGCACTCCACGTGAAAACTCTTCGTCTCTTAAAGTTTCGAGTTTTAACCCTTTCGAGAGGGCCTCTGAGCCCCACTCGGCTATGCCCTTGCACGAGTGGAACTTGGGCACCGTCTCGAACATGTTAAAAGCTTGTTCTGGTGTTTTATGAAATACATTTCCATCTATAACATAAGACTGCTTCAGATTCTCCATCTTTTTTCATACCATTATTTTATGTACATTCATTTATCAGCTGTCTATCATGTGATTAAAGTTTTCGTGTTTCGTTTCCTTCTCAGAGAGCGTGCATAAATTTATTGAATATCAGAACTACCTTTTAATCACAGAGGTAGCCTAGCAATACTGATATGAAAGCACTGCCTTACATGTTTTTTATACTGCAAGAAAAAAAAGCCTTCCGTAGCAACTGAGACCAAAATACTTCGCTTCAAGTTGCTAATTTCCCTTACAAGCGTAATTTAAATCAATACGAATTACATAAAACATAAATACAGATACATCGATTACTTTCTAGCTCTACTGACTTTCACAAAATCTGATTCCGGATTTGTACAACCCAAAATGAATGCTCTGTTTAACATACAAAACAATTACACAGTTTCTCTTGTGATTCTATAATAGTTTTGTTTTTTATGGTTTTAGTACTTCTGTAATCATTCCAACACTTTCCAGTTACAATATATGATTATTCTCAAAGACAGAGCAGCCTGCAAAAATATACCTCTCACAAAATCACAGAGGATGGGAACAACGTTCCTTGACGCACAACAGTTGAATTTTTGGACAGTTACTGACATCGTTCATTTCAGAATCGCAGTCGCGTCGATGCTCGCTGCAGAAGATAGCGCCAAAACAGGAATGATCGTTTTGTGTGATGCAGTTAACAAACTTAAGGGTCCACACTTAACGTGCAATGCGGGTTTCATCAGCAGTCTGATAAAGTGCGGCCTCGTCCTAGTGCAATTTGTGAGTGGGATCGAAGATTTATAGAAGCGTCTGCAAACGGAAAATTGCGAATCGTCTATGCACATCGAATTAAAATGTCGACGGCGTCCCCGGAGCACCCGAAAGGAGCCTTAGGGAAATACAACACGAGCAAGAAACTGTACGGCGACTTCTGAATCACCGTATGCGTTAAAAGCCGTAAAAACCGCAAGTGTTGTGAGCAGTTCATGCTGACAGCTACAGCAAAAGACACAAATTTTGGTCTGCAGTTCTAGAGGACATGGAAGAATATAATTTTTTTTAAAGATCCAGTTTCCTTATAACACTACTTTCCATCTTTCTGCAACTATTAATCCCTGTTGTATTACATCTTAGACGAGCGAAAATACTGTGATAATGACAAACGCGAAAGAGACTCATCGAAGGTTAATACCTTCTGTGCCATTTCTGTAAACAAAGTTTATGGACCATTCTTTTTTACTAAGATCACTACCACAGAATTCTGCCATCGAGACTTCCTAGAAAACTGGTTACACAAACACTGACATAACTCCCTTGGAGTTCTTCTCAGGCACTTGTTAAACTAGTTTTTATTGTCCGTATTCACTGCATATTTTTAAATGAACTGTTTCATTTCAACATGAATCATATACAGGTCTGCGTCCAGTAGTAAATTTATTAGTGAATCAACTCTGTAAGAAATACATAGCGTTATCATACTATGGTATCGTCAAATATCAAATTTACCACAACGTCCAATTATCAGCAGAATTTACCATCTTATGTTTCTCCATCTGTTTTATGCATTTCAGAAGAGTCTGCACTTGATGTTGTCCAACTATCAGTAAAAATTTATATGTTACGTCAAAGAGTAAACTACGGGGTTGAAAAAGTCCACCTTATCAATATACCCCACAAAGCTACTGCTTATGGGCGGCATCCGGTATATTTGTCACATGTGAATAAAACATATATAGCCACACGGAATTAATAATAACTTTCATTTTTTTGATGGTAACACTGCTCCTGGAGATTCTTCATTAAAATTTTTGGTTTGTCAGGGTTAACCCTTACCTCATAAGGCGTGGTCTCTCAAACTGCGTGAAAATTTTCGCGCTCGCTCTCCAAGGCCAGTTGTCGTGGAATGCTTCTATACTCCCCTTACCCTCCTTAAATTTCCAAGCCTACGATGTTTTGCTGTCGATTGCCTTATCGCCTTCTGTGTTTATTTGTTGATACGTGTTACTGATGGTCGTTGGAGTCTCCTAGACTACGACTCGTGAACTACGTACCTGTTTTCTGAAGTACGGTGCCGTATAGCTCAAAATGTGTTGTCACGGATGTGTTATTTTTAACTTTCCCGAGTTTGATGAAATTGTTAGTTGGTCTATGCAGGAAGGCGTCAGTGATATGGATCAAAAAATAAACCAAAAAATTCACGATTTTACATTAGCCAGTGATCACAGTTCTTTATCGAACTGGAGTATCATTCAGAGAAAGAACTTCAGGAAAGTTGTGATGGGGATCTGTCTGTTTCTTCAATGATATACAAAGTGCATGTTAAAATCGATTGTGTTCTGAGTGGTGATACGAAAAATGTTGTTCCCAACAATGAATGTCAATTTTATAGACTTTCTTTTTGTACCTATCGTGTGGAACTTTTATGCGCAAATTTAAACACTGGAATTTAGTTTAATTTGGAAATTTATTTTTGCTACAGAAATTGTATAACTTTTCAGAATGTAAAATTCAATACCCTAACAGTCTATTTATGTGTACTGTTTAAAAAAACCATACAAAATTTGTGCTTTTGTGTGATAAACAGTAAAACAAAATGAATGTTACATAGCACAAATTAAATATTTCCAATGATTTTTGCCTTAAATCTCTGTTTAAACATAGGGATGCCAGAGACCGAACATCGTGGTGTACGTTACAGAAAAGTGACCTTGGGAGTTAAGGGTCCAAGGAAATCACAAAAAATAAAAAATAAAATGTAAAATTAGAGAACAGACGGCGCCCATATCCACTACGTTGCTACAGGCTTCTCTTTGTGGCGGGTTGCTTCCACAAGTGATCGCTGTTTTGGTGTCTTTGCTGTGTTCTCTACACCAGGTCGATCGTCGTCTCCCGAAACGACGCCATCCAGGGGCGCGGCTGATCGAAACGTGCACCGTGCCACGAAAGCAGCCTGCGGGAGCTGTGTTATGCTATGACAGACATTCCCCTGCGCTTTTATGGGACCTGTGGTAGTAATCTAAGGCACCAGGTAGCTGCGGATCACATGCATCCATTCATACTTGATGTTTTCCCTGACGACGATGCCGTCTTTCAACAGTGTAAATGTCCCTGTCTCGGATACAGAATCGTTGGTACAACGTTATGTCAGACCTTGTTGTAAGATACGTTTTAACAGTTTGAAAAAATATTGTTTCGTTTGAATTTTACTTAAAAGAAAACATTCTTTTTCGGTTAGGTTTTTGAAGTACGCCATTTCTTTACTTTAAACTGTGCGAATAGATTCAAACTTTGCGTAAAATGGTAAAAGGATGAAGTCATAACGAAATTTCTTTCATCCAATAAACGTTATCCTTTGTCGAGATACGATCTACATCTACATCATACTCCGCAAGCCACCTAATGGTGTGTGGCGGAGGGTACTTTCGGTTCCACTCTATTCCACTCTAGAGTATTGCGTAGGAAAACTGATTGTGGATAAGCCTCTGCATTGGATCTGATTTCTCGAATTTTATCCCCGTGGTCGATACGAGAGATGTATGTGGGGGGAAGTAATATGTTGTTTGACTCCTCCTGAAGAGTGCTGTTCCGAAATTTCACTAGTAAATTTCTCCGTAATGCACAACGCCTCTCTTGTAACGTCTGCCAGTGGAGTTTGCTTAGCATCTCCGTAACGGTCTCTAGCCAGCTAAATGATTCCGTGACGAAACGCGCCGCCCTTCGTTAGATCTTCTCTGCCTCCTCTATCAGTCCTACCTTATAGGGATCCCAGGCAGATTAACAATACTCAAGAATGGGGCGAACAGGAACAGAGCGAGCTGAGTTTGGCAGGATCTATGTTTGCGGAATCCATGTTGATTTTTATAGAGGATCTGTTCATTTTGCGAGAACGACATAATTCTTCAGCATAAAACAGTGCCATAACTCTACAACAGATTGACGTCAACGATATAGGTCTTTAATTGTGTGGACATGTCTTACGGCCTTTCTTGAAAACGGGAATGACGTGCGCTTTTTTTCCAGTCGTTAGGTAACCTTCGTTGCTCAAGCCATCTACGATAAATTACTGCTAGAAGGGGAGCACGTTCTTTCGCATAATCTATATAGAATCTTATACGTATCTCATCCATTTCTGAAGCCTTTCCGCTATTAAGTGATTGTAGCTGTTTTTCAATTCCGCGATCGCTTATCTCAATATCTTCCCTTTCGAAGTTCGCACGACGATTGAAAGGAGGGGCAGTGTTACTAACTTCCACAGTGAAACAACTTCGGAAGGCCGAATTGCCGGCCAGCGTGGCCGAGCGGTTCTAGGCGTTTCAGTCTGGAACCGTGCGATCGCTACGGTCGCAGGTTCGAATCCTGCAGCGGGCATGGATGTGTGTGATGTCCTTAGATTAGTTAGAATTACGTAGCTCTATGTTCTAGGGGACTGATGACCTCAGATGGTAAGTCCAATAGTGCTCAGAGTCATTTGAACCATTTGAAGACCGAATACAGTATTTCGGCCATCTCTCTGTTACCTTTAGTTTCGGTGCCGGTGTGGTCGCTGAAAGAATGAATAGATGATTTTGACCCACTTACTGATTTTACTCACGACCAGAATCTCTTAGGGTTTTTACTCAGGTCGGTTGACAACGTCTTAATTTCGAAATCATTGAACGCTTCTCACATAGCTCTCCTTACGCTCATTTTCGTTTCTTTCAGCTTTCGTTTGTCAGCTAGGTTTTTACTTCTCTTAAATCTGAGATGAAATGTTCTTTGTTTATGTTGCGCTTTTCTAACACGGCTATTAAATCATGGTGGATATTTACCGTCCCTTAAAACCTTACTCGAAAATACTTGTCTAGGCATATTGAACTATGCATTTGACTTTTTTTTTTTTTTTTTTTTTTTTTGCATTTGGTCTCCACATCTTCGTCCTCATCATCGAATATTTCATGTTCACTGCTGAGATATTCAGAAATTTGTATCCTGTCACCCTTGCTGAGCAAATATATCTTCCTACCTTTCTTAACATTCATTATAGGACCCGTCGTCATAGCATAGATGCTGTCACAGCCTTATGGTCACTAATACCTTCCTCTACATTAACTTATTCGATAAATTCAGGTATGTTTGTTGCCAGGAGGTCTAAGACGTTACCCTTACGAGTTAGTTCTCTAACTATCTGCTCAAGGTAATTTTTGGACAATGCCACATCATTCCCTGTTTCTGGCACCAGTTTTAGTGGCATAACACATCCAATCTTTAACTGGCATGATCAGGCATTTTATTACAACGGCATGATCAGGAAAAATACTAATGGTATTCTGCAAGCTCTGCCTCAAGCGATCTACAACTACAGATCCTGACCCAGGTGGTCTATAAAAGCATCCGACCACCTTTTTTGACCGTTCTTTAGTACTCAAGTTCACCCAGTCTCATTCACATTCGGAATCCGTGATAACCTCACTAGATTTTATCGATTTTTTTACTGCAATAATCACGCCACCACCATTGGCGACTAATATAAACATTCCAATCTGAACTTAGGATTTCGTTGTCATTGACGTCTGGCGTCAATCAGCTTTCAGTTCCCAAAATTATCTGTGCATTATAACCTTCAATAAGCGATACTAATTCTGGGACCTTTCCTTGGATACTCCTGAAGTTTTCTAAAATCATATAAATCTTTTCTATCTCTGATCTGCGAGGACCAAGATTGTCTGAGGTGGCTGTGGCTGATTTAACAGGCAAATCGTGTATGCTTCGAAGGGAGCGGTCGTTTAACCTAAAAAGAAACCATGTGCACGCCACACAGTACCGCTACCCTAGTAGACGCTTCCTGCGTGTAGTGCACGCCCTATCTGCCTCAGGGGCTCCATCACACGCCTAACATTGGATCTCGCAATGTCTAGTCCACCCACCCTCTGTACTTGTCCGGACTGGGCAGGAAAATCGACCGCTGGCCCAACAGGAGAGGCATCCCGTGCTGGATCAGAGTTATTTAAAGTCGCGCTAAATGTAACACGTAACATTCGCTCTTACGTGAACTGAATGGCGGATAAGGTTTAAAGTGAATCAGATAAATGAAGAATGTATTCTTACCATAGAATTGAAAACTCACTGTCAAAAATCTAACTTCGTTTGGATTTTAAATCAAAATGCAGGCTCTTTTGAGCTTTTTTATGGGCGCGTTCTTCTATGTTTCAGACTTCAGCAAATCTGTTCAAATTTTATAAGGAGGTAGACAAATACACGTAATTAATGGTTGACCTGTTGTTTTGTCACAGGTTTTTCCGTTGGATTAATACAGTGTCTAAAACTGAACTTAAAGCCCGTTTTACGCGAATCGCGAGTGCTGAGACAATTTAAAGTGACCCAGGGGATAATAACAATATATTGTTACTGTAAATATAAGAAGCGTTTGCAGTAATCTTTGATCATTCGTGTATTAGAGGAGAAGAAGCATGCGTTTGTAGATGAAACCTCGTTTCGTAGAAATGCATTACGTTTTAAGCGTTGCATTTGGATACAGTTAAAAAAAACTGGTTGTTCTACTTTATTAGCGTTTCGTTGTTTATACATTAAAGATTTTATTTACCAGTGGGTTAAAATGATTGAAAAATCTTCAGAGGTGTCAAAGAAATGCATGTACCAAACCAAAGTGATTTTGTTTGATCTACCATTCAAGAGCTATAAAATAATTTTCAGAAGAATGTTCACTTTATTTCTTGCCAATATAAAATGTTTTGCATCGTTTTCTTCGAAAACTACTCTGCTATCTTGTAGAAAATTATTTTCGGACAAAAAAGCCTTAAATTCAGTTTTCGTACAGGACTAAAAAGTTGATAGTGTCGTGTCGTCCTTACATTGTTTCACAGTTCTTCTGATTACTGTAGCCAATCGTACTTATAATTAATTTGGACAGCTTGTTCCAACATTTCGCTGGAAAATTATTCACCTGATTTTTTTTCTAGAGGTGGTTTCTTAGTTTTAGCTTCTGTAGGTGCTTACTTTGAATAAACGATGACAAGAATGTTAAGAAAAGAGTTAATAAGTTCTATGCTCTTCAGTAGTTTATTATTTGTTGTGAGTATCTTTCGGTTTGCGATATAACTTTAAAGTAATTTTATATATGTAATATGGTCGTTTCGTAAGTTTATCTACGAAATATAAAATATTTACATCGATTGCTGTGCACAAAATAACAGTAAACGAATTAAGTATTTATGGCTATTTTTGATATGTTTGTGTATACAGTATCATGTATATATGAATAAAAGATGTATAGCTATAAAACAAAAGGGTTAAAAGAACAAAAGACAAACTAAATTAAAAAATATAAAACAAAATAACAAATTCATAAAAATACAAGAGATTGCTCCCACAGACTGATACCTTCACCTGGTGGCGAGCCTTGTGGGGTCTGAGGACATCGGCAAGCTATACTGGACAGGTTGCACCATACTAGGCAGGTAAAGTGGAGGAGGAGGACTAACCGTGCTCATTTCAAGCAACATGGTTCGAAAAGTGATTATAAAAGAAAGAGAACTATGCCGGGTTAATCGTCACCTGAGTCAACAAAAACCGATATCGTTTCCCAAGCTACGGCAGTCTAACGTAAAAATTATAGGAGAGTGAAAGTTGGGAAGCCGACTGGAAAATGCTCCTATCACAGCCCACAAAAGGGGAATAAATCCTGGACAGGATTAGGGATGTAAAAGAAGGGTACGAATTTTTCGGCTTATGTGACAGTTTCAAAAACACTTACATCAAAAGTTGACATACTCGTAGTTTTCTACGCTTGGGTCTTACTTCCCTCGCGCAATGAGCTCTCTTAACTACTAGGTGTTGGACCCCTGGAACTTGAAATTTACACTCCTGGAAATGGAAAAAAGAACACATTGACACCGGTGTGTCAGGCCCACCATACTTGCTCCGGACACTGCGAGAGGGCTGTACAAGCAATGATCACACGCACGGCACAGCGGACACACCAGGAACCGCGGTGTTGGCCGTCGAATGGCGCTAGCTGCGCAGCATTTGTGCACCGCCGCCGTCAGTGTCAGCCAGTTTGCCGTGGCATATGGAGCTCCATCGCAGTCTTTAACACTGGTAGCATGCCGCGACAGCGTGGACGTGAACCGTATGTGCAGTTGACGGACTTTGAGCGAGGGCGTATAGTGGGCATGCGGGAGGCCGGGTGGACGTACCGCCCAATTGCTCAACACGTGGGGCGTGAGGTCTCCACAGTACATCGATGTTGTCGCCAGTGGTCGGCGGAAGGTGCACGTGCCCGTCGACCTGGTACCGGACCGCACCGACGCACGGATGCACGCCAAGACAGTAGGATCCTACGCACTGCCGTAGGGGACCGCACCGCCACTTCCCAGCACATTAGGGACACTGTTGCTCCTGGGGTATCGGCGAGGACCATTCGCAACCGTCTCCATGAAGCTGGGCTACGGTCCCGCACACCGTTAGGCCGTCTTCCGCTCACGCCCCAACATCGTGCAGCCCGCCTCCAGTGGTGTCGCGACAGGCGTGAATGGAGGGACGAATGGAGACGTGTCGTCTGCAGCGATGAGAGTCGCTTGTGCCTTGGTGCCAATGATGGTCATATGCGTGTTTGGCGCCGTGCAGGTGAGCGCCACAATCAGGGCTGCATACGACCGAGGCACACAGGGCCAACACCTGGCATCATGGTGTGGGGAGCGATCTCCTACACTGGCCGTACACCTCTGGTGATCGTCGAGGGGACACTGAATAGTGCACGGTACATCCAAGCCGTCATCGAACCCATCGTCTACCATTCCTAGACCGGCAAGGGAAATTGCTGTTTCAACAGGACAATGCACGTCCGCATGTATCCCGTGCCACCCAACGTGCTCTAGAAGGTGTAAGTCAACTACCCTGGCCAGGAAGATCTCCGGATCTGTCACCCATTGAGCATGTTTGGGACTGGATGAAGCGTCGTCTCACGCGGTCTGCACGTCCAGCACGAACGCTGGTCCAACTGAGGCGCCAGGTGGAAATGGCATGGCAAGCCGTTCCACAGGACTACATCCAGCATCTCTACGATCGTCTCCATGGGAGAATAGCAACCTGCATTGCTGCGAAAGGTGGATATACACTGTACTAGTGCCGACATTGTGCATGCTCTGTTGCCTGTGTCTATGTGCCTGTGGTTCTGTCAGTGTGATCATGCGATGTATCTGACCCCAGGAATGTGTCAAAGTTTCCCCTACCTGGGACAATGAAGTCACGGTGTTCTTATTTCAATTTCCAGGAGTGGATAAGCCAATTCCCTGAAGAACCGCCAGCTACGGTAAACATATGCAATATCGTATGCCTCAAGAGGATGCTCGTAATAACTAAAAAGATTTTTCTGAGATGATAACTTCCGTGGTGGTGCGTTTTTTACCGGGGGAACGCTAAATTTTGCTATCTCTGGGTGGGTTGGGAGTATTGAGTTTTTCCTTCTCCATACCCACCCCTGTTACTTTTTTGGTGATGGATGCAAGAACAAATGGAGACAAATTAATATGCTTCTAGAGATTGGAATGATTCTATAATAGGAAGTTTCCGAGAGTGCGGGTGTATCTATAATAAGAAGCGTCCCAGAGTGGGGATGCACGCATACTAAACTTTAACGACACGTTGTGTCATACTGCGTGACACGACAAATTCCATGTTGGATAATATAATGCCATGTGTAATTGTATAAGACATGTTGCTTTACTTGACACAATGCATTATGTTACACGACGTACGTACTAATACTAAGAAGTAAAAAACTACGAATGTGTCAAGATTTTTTTTTTAATGCCTTAGAAGCTAGTTTCCTTCTTTCACATAACTAACTCCACCCAGGACATATTCGCCATTTTTGTGCTATGATAAAAGGAAATGTGACATAATTCACTCTTATTACTAAGAATTGGAAACGCATCGTGAATTTTGTGAGTGTAAATACTATGTGTCACTCTTATTACTAAGAATTGGAAACGCATCGTGAATTTTGTGAGTGTAAATACTATGTGTGTGTGTGTGTGTGTGTGTGTGTGTGTGTGTGTGTGTGTGTGTGTGTTAGAGACGCTCGAGGACGACTTATGAGTGCCCACGTGAAGAGTAAAAGATACGGTTGTGGTTAAAACAAAGAAAATGCGATAAGAAAATTGAAAGCAATATGAGATAAAATCGTACTCACTCTCTCGCAGCCTTACCCAAGATAATCCGCACAATCTCAGCTTACATAACGTAAGAGGGCGTTAAAATGGTCTGATGTCCGAAAATGGTTACTTAAAACACGAGTAAGACAAGAGTAAAATGAAGTAGATTAAGGGAATATGTGGCTTGATCATCACTTACAAAAACAAAAATTATGGGTCAACCAGCCCCCCTAATAACAAATTAATACGTAACTAGTCGGACTTTACACAAAACTTACAAAGACGTATCAAACTCGAGTTATTGTCATTTGAAATAGAGAACAAAATGAGCTGCTGCCCTCTTGTCGGAATACAAATACAGTATACTAAAAACGTGGTGTACCGCGATCTGCACACCACAAGCACCACGAGTTTTGAGGTTCCTCTCGCCAGCGCTAGAAGCCTTGCTTCGTGGTGGTGTCTCCTACGCGAAGACCAGTAAGAATGACCTCATTCCGCCTGCGTGACTGGAAGGGGGTACTCCATGGCTGCGTTGAGGAATTTTAAAGCTTTTCCAAGACGTTACGCAATCGTTCCTTTCGAGCTAAAATAAGATGTTCAAATTTTGGTCAGTGTTTGTGACTGAGTGTTATGAAGTTGCCATATCTGCCCCAGCTGCCCTGTTCTAAGAGTATATGTGCTCCTTGAATCTAGTTTCGTAGGTCTTTCTCGTTTGCCCTATATACTGTTTACGGTAGTCATTGCATTATATCATGTTACTTACTAGTAACACTACTGACTTTACGGCGGAGCCTGAATTTTAACATGTTACTTGCCCAAGAACGTATTACAATATTTGCTTTACTATAACATCTCTCGATTTTGTGAGAAATCTTTCAATGTAAGTGTGTATTTTTTATTGAAATAACACAAATTTACCAGACGTGACCTAATAGCAGTGGCCTTGTCGGCTATCAAACCAGTATTTTACCCTGTGACATAGTAGGTAAAGTTTTGCTAATAGTTAGATGCTGTAACCCAGAGATACATCTGTAATGTATAAAACGTGTGAAGAAACCTCATTAGCTGTGCAGGTAGTTCGCTTACAAAGAAAGAAGTTTTGAATTAAAATCACTTTTCCAATTACGCAACTACATTGATTATGTAATCACAAGTTCAATGGTTGTAGTCACAGAACTGTAAATCAATAATTTAACGAAGCTGATGAAATTAATTAGTTAATTTTTGCATTAAAAGCAATTTTACCATGCCAGCTGTAATCACCGATGGCCCATCTGAGTATAGGACCATCTAATGGTGAGCAATGTTCATCTTCACCAAACAGTTAATTCATATACGTTACAAGGTTAGAACAATCTACAAAAGCTCGAGGTCTTTACTTTCAAACTGAATCTACAAACACGCTGACATGTAGTGACACCAGTTCGACCCACGTTTAGAGAATTAGCCCCAATACGGGTCCCCGAGCCTGAGGCCCTGAAGGCTGAACTGCCCCATTTGCCTACTCTCCCAGTCAAGGTGGCTAGAGGAACATTTTTCTATAGGAGAACGCAAATTGCTTTGCTGTGTCAGAGGCTACAAAAGCACGGAGAGATGGTCTTCACACGCCATTTCGCTGCAGGTCTTCACTGGATGCACTTCGATCATGATAGTACCGGTAGTACGGCAATTGTCGCTTTTTAATCGTACGTCTATTGCCTTCCATCACTTTCGAAGGAGCCATGTGTAGACCCTGTCAGTTACAATATGACGTTTCATGGTAAAACACTAATCGCAACTTCGATTGCGGTTTTTATGCAATTATGTTGTTTGCACAGCGAGTAACTCGGCATATAATTCAGAATTATCAGCTGGTTAACGCAAGTTACAATATACAAGACTACCTAGCTTCTATCGTATTTCCATTGGGAATGTTTCCGGGTTATTTTCAGTTCAATGTCTGTCACTGCCATATTTTTTCCCATGTGCACTTCATCAATAATGTTATTAATCCAGGCAACAGAAACACCTGCTGTAGGTGAAGAGGACTGATGCCTCCAAGAACCAGGCCGGCAAGTGAGAGACCTTTTATCTGTTGACAGGGAAACAGTGACAGGCAGTATGTCACAGCTCCAATCAAAGAGTCAGTAATAAAATACCCCAACAGCTACAATGGGCTACTCTTGTAACCGACACAGTCAGAAACGTACAGTTTATGTTTGATGATCGTGTAGTGTGATAACAGTATGTAATTCGTAGACTATTTTTTGATTAGGTAATTTATTGCTATCTAAATATCTGAAGATGTTTCGTGTTGAACCGAAATATGTCATTTCAAAATATTAATGGCCAGTAATAATTGTTTTACAAAACTATTTCTCCAACTTGAAAGGCATTGGCATAACTTCATTTTCATGATAGATGAGACGCCACCTCCCCAAAACGTACAACATTACTTGAATAAACACATTCCATCACACTGTAATGCAAAAGGAGGGGCACAAAATTAATTTCGTCGTCAGTGTTTTCCCAGGTTACCATATCTTTTCCTCTTCGTTTATTATCTGTTTGGTTGGATATACAAAAGACCTAGGTTTGTCCAAGGTCCGGTTCGAGAGCATTTTCCACAAAGCTACTTACCGTTTGGCGCTCACTACGAAAATTCGTTTCTAATACTGATACGAGTCATTAAAACATTGTAGCCACAACCAGATTAAATATTTTCCACATTTATGGGGCTTATCAAGTGTCACGCCGCACTTTTCACATCTAGAGTGTTTTAAAAAGTAAGTCAGTAACGCAAATAGTTCAACATTTGCGTCAGTCGTTTTGAATGTGTCTACACAATCGTAACACAGACAAGTAACAATTGTACCCCCCCCCCCCCCCCCCATGAACCATGGACCTTGCCGTTGACGGGGATGCTTGCGTGCCTCAACGATACAGATAGCCGTACCGTAGGTGCAACCACAACGGAGGGGTATCTGTTGAGAGGCCAGACAAATGCGTGGTACCCGAAGGGGGGCAGCACCCAATTCAGTAGTTGCAGGGGCAACAGTCTGGATGATTGACTGATCTGGCCTTGTAACAATAACCAAAGCAGCCTTGCTGTGCTGGTACTGCGAACGGCTGAAAGCAAGGGGAAACTACAGCCGTAATTTTTCCCGAGGCCATGCAGCTTTACTGTATGATTAAATGATGATGGCGTCCTATTGGGTAAAATATTCCGGAGATAAAATAGTCCCCCATTCGGATCTCCGGGCGGGGACTACTCAGGAGGACGTCGTTATCAGGAGAAAGAAAACTGGCGTTCTACGGATCGGAGCGTGGAATGTCAGAACCCTTAATCGGGCAGGTAGGTTAGAAAATTTAAAAAGTGAAATGGATAAGTTAACGTTAGATATAGTGGGAATTAGTGAAGTTCGGTGGCAGGAGGAACAAGACTTTTGGTCAGGTCAATACAGGGTTATAAATACAAAATCAAATAGGGGTAATGCAGGAGTAGGTTTAATAATGAATGAAAAAAATAGGAGTACAGGTAAGCTACTACAAACAGCATAGTGAACGCATTATTGTGTTCAAGATAGACACGAAGCCCACGTCTACAGTAGTACAAGTTTATATGCCAACTAGCTCTGCAGATGACGAAAAAATTGATGAAATGTATGAGAAGATAAAAGAAATTATTCAGGTAGCGAAGGGAGACGAAAATTTAATAGTCATGGATGACTGGAATTCGAGAGTAGGAAAAGAAAGAGAAGGAAACATAGTAGGTGAATATGGATTGGGGCTAAGAAATGAAAGAGGAAGCCGCGTGGTAGAATTCTGCGCAGAGCATAACTTAATCCATGGGCAGATGTGGGTCTGACCACAATCTATTGGTTATGAACTGTAGATTAAAACTGAATAAACTGCAAAAAAGTTAGGAATTTAAGGAGATATGACCTGGATAAACTGAAAGAACCAGAGTTTGTACAGCGTTTCAGGGGGAGCATAAGGGAACAATTCACAGGAATGGGGGAAAGAAATACAGTAGAAGAAGAAAGGGTGGCTCTGAGGGATGAAATAGTGAAGGCAGCAGAGGATCAAATAGATAAAAAGACGAAGGCTAGTAGACATCCTTGAGTAACAGAAGAAATACTGAATATAAACGATGAAAGGAGAAAATATAAAAATGCAGTAAATGAAGCAAGCAAAAAGGAATACAAACGTCTCAAAGATGATATCGACAGGAAGTGCAAAATGGTTAAGCAGGGATGACTAGAGGACAAATGTAAGGATGTAGAGGCTTATCACACTAGGGGTAAGGTAGATACTGCCTACAGGAAATTAAAGAGACCTTTGGAGAAAGGAGAACCACTTGCACGAATCTCAAGAGCTTTGATGGAAACCAAGTTCTAAGCAAAGAAGGGAAAGCAGAAAGGTGGAAGGAGTATATACAGGATCTATACAAGGATGATGTACTTGAGGACAATATTATAGAAAGGGAAGAGGATGTAGATGAAGATGAAATGGGAGATATGATACTGCGTGAAGAGTTTGACAGAGCACTGGAAGACCTGAGTCGAAACAAGGCGCCGGAGTAGACAATATTCCATTATAGCTCCTGACAGCCTTGGGAGAGCCAATCTTGACAAAACTCTACCATCTGGTTAGCTAGATGTATGAGACAGGCAAAATACCCTCAGACTTCAAGAAGAATATAATAATACCAATCCCAAAGAAAACACGTGTTGACAGATGTGAAATTACCGAACTATCAGTTTAATAGGTCACAGCTGCAAAATACTAACGCGAATTCTTTACAGACAAATGGAAAAACTGATAGAAACCAACCTCGGGGATCAGTTTGGATTCCATAGAAATGTTGGAACACGTGAGGCAATACTGACCCAACGACTTATCTTAGAAGGAAGATTAAGGAATGGCAAACCTACGTTTCTAGTGTTTGTAGACTTAGAGAATGCTTTTGACAATGTTGATTGGAATTCTCTCTTTAAAATTCTGAAGGTGGCAGGGGTAAAATACAGGGAGCGAAAGGCTATTTACAATTTGTACAGAAAGCAGATGGCAGTTATAAGAGTCGAGGGGTACGAAAGGGAAGCAGTGGTTGGGTAGGGAGTGAGACAGGATTGTAGCCTCTCCCCGACGTTATTCAATCTGTATATTGAGCAAGCAATAAAGGAAACGAAAGAAAAGTTCGGAGTAGGTATTAAAATCCATGGAGAAGAGTACCTCGTCTCCTACCTTCCAAACTTAACAGAAGCTCTCCTGCGAACCTTGCAGAACTAGCACTCCTGAAAGAAAGGATATTGCAGAGACATGGCTTAGCCACAGCCTGGGGGATGTTTCCAGAATGAGATTTTCACTCTGCAGTGGAGTGTGCACTGATATGAAACTTCCTGGCAGATAAAAACTGTGTGCCGCACCGAGACTCGAACCTGCAAGGTTCGCAGGAGAGTTTCTTTAAGTTTGGAAGGTAGGAGACGAGATACTGGCAGAAGTACAGCTATGAGGACGGGGCGTGAGTCATGCTTGTGTAGCTCAGTTGTTAGAGCACTTGACGGCGAAAGGCAAAGGTACCGAGTTCGAGTCTCGGTCCGGCACACAGTTTTAATCTGCCAGGAAGTTTCATCACAGAACAATTTAGATGTGGGAAAGAAGTAAACTGAGGCTTCGTTGTGTCCTACACCTTAACTTGCAATCTTCTACACGTCATTTTACACAATTTGTGGACACATGTTATTAAATATGGTGCAAAAATTCAGAAAATTTCCATACTTTTGAGCATGCTGTAAAGTAGTCCTGTAGAGTAATATAAAAAACTGCAATTTACACTCTCTATATATTGTTTGGATAAGTACAAGTTTGTGTGTGTGTGTTTGTGTGTGTGTGTGTGTGCGTGCGTGTGCTTGTGTTTGTATGTTGATGATGGCAATTTACGCAGTTCAGCTGAACTTGCATAGAAAACTTCAGAGTGTTCAGATACTTTGAGCATGGTCAAGATATTTATATTGAGTGTGGCTGTATCATTGCTATATCCACTAAAATCCTAAGCAGTGATTTGCTGTCTTACCTTAATATTAGACTGTGTTTGTGTGATGAATGGAAGGGTGAGGGGATAAGGGGGAGGATATGGGTTTGGGGAAGGGAGAAAATGTGTACAGAAGGGGTGGCAGGTAGGTCAGAGGGGCATTGGGGTGGCGGGGAAGGGGGGGGGGAGGACGCAGAACTTGTCACAGAATGATGCAGGGGGCGTGGCTTCAGCACAAACGTAAACGAAGTGGGCCAAAATGTCCAATGCAATCGAAATGTTCCAGAAAGTAGGTCTGGTATGTACTATTGTGACTAAAAGGTAGGATGCATGTATACAAGGGTCGATGTTGTGGCCGTGAGCCTGAAAACTGGTTTGACGCCACTCCCCATGCTAGTCTGTCTTGTGCAAACCTCCTCATCTTCAAATAGTTACTGCAATTTTCAACCTTCTGTATCTGCTAACTACATTCATCTATTGGCCTCCCTCTACGATTTTTATGCGCCGCAGTTCCCTCCAGAAGTAAACTGGTCATAGCTTGATGTCTCAGAATGTCTCCTGTCAATTGATCTCATCTTTTAGTCAGGTTGCTCCACAAATTTCTTTTCTCCCGAATTCTATTCAGTATATACTCGTTACTTATATGAACTACCCATTTAATCCTGAGTAGTCTTCTGTAGCACCGCATTTAAAAAGCTTCTGTTCTCTTCTTGTCTAATCTGTTTATCGTAAATACATGTATTTCACACACGCAAATACTTTTAGAAAAGTCTTCGAGACACATCAATCTATATTCGATGTTAACAAATTTCTCTCCTTCAGAAAAGCTTTTCTTGCCATTGACAGTCTACATTTTATATCCTCTATATTGCGGCCATCGTCAGTTATTTTTCTGCCCAAATAACGAAAATCATTCACTACTTTAAGTGTCTCATTTCATTATTCAATTATCTCTGCATCACCTAATTTAATTAATCTACATTCTGCTTATTCTTGTTTTGCTCATGTTGGTGTTCGCCTAATACCCTGCTTTCAAGATACTGTCCATTTTATTTAGCTGCTCTTGCAAGTCCTTTGTTGTCTCTGACAGAATTACGATGTAATCGGGAAACATGAAAGTTTTTATTCCTACTTAAGGTTTTACTTTTGTTTGCTTTAGTACTTCCTCAATGTATAGATTGAATAACATTGGGGTTAGTCTCCGAGCCTGTCTCATTCCGTTCTCTATCACGGTTAGCTTTAGCGCCCCTAAACTCTTATAACTGTCGTCTCGTATCTGTAAAAACTGTAAATAGCCCTTCACTCACTGTAGTTTACCCCTAGTACCCGAAGTCAGCCTCAACCAATTTTTTTACTCTTCTGTCAAGTATTCATGTTAGTATTTTGCAACCATGACTTAATAGACTGATAGTTCGGTACTACCCACACCTGGCAGCACATTCTTTCTTTGGAACTCTGATAACTATAGTCTTCTTGAAGTCTGAGGTATTTCACTAGTCTCATACATCTTGCACAACAGATGGAAAAGTTTTGTTACTGCTGGCTCTTCCAAGGATATCAGCAGTTTTACGGAAAGTAGTCTACTCCCATGGCCTTGTTTCAACCTAGGTGATTCAGTGCTCTCCCACCTCACATTCATCTACATTCTCTTCCATTTATATAATACTGTCCTCAAATACAAATTGATATTCTGTATACTCCTTCCATTTATAAGCTGTCTTTTCATTGCTTGGTATTGGTTTCCCATCTAAGCTCTTTATATTAACATAGCTGCTTCTCTTCTATCAAAAGGCCTTTTTAATTTTCCCTGGGTATTATTTTCATTCCCTTAGTGACATATGTTTCAAAATCCTTAGACAAATCCTCTAATCATTCCTCTTTAGCCATTTTGCACTTCCTATCAATCTCATTTATTAGATTTACTCTTCTTCTCCCACTTAGTTTTCTGCTTTTCTATATTTTCTCCTTTCATCAACTAAATTTTAATATCTCCTGTGTTAGGAAAGGATTTTTAATACGCCTTTTCTTTTGAACCGTTTGATCCTCTGCTCCATTAGGTACTTCATCTTTCAAAGCTACCCACGCTTCTTTTATTGTATACTTTTTCCCTTTTCTTGTCAATCGTTACCTTATATTCCCTCTCAAAGTCTCTACTACCTCTTGTTCTTTCAACACATCCAGCTCCCATCTCATTAATTTCCTTCATTTTGGCAACTTCTTCACTTATAATCTACAGTTCAATAAATTGTCGTCAGAATCCACATGTTTCCCTGGAAATCTATTAAAATTTAATATCTAGTTCCAAAATCTCTATCTTATCATTACATAATCAATCTGAAACATTCTGGTGTTCTCAGGTCTCGTGCCCATGTATAACTTGATTTCATGATACTCAAACCAAGTGTTATCAGTGATTAAATTATGGCCTGTGCAAAATGCTACCAGGCAGCTTCCCCTTCCATTCTTTTCCCCCCAGTCCATATTCACCTATTATTTTTCGTTCTCTTCCTTTTCCAACTATCTAATTTCAGTCCCCCATCACAGTTGAATTTTCGTTTCCCTTAACTATCTGAATAATTTTTCGTATCTCATCGTAAATTTCTTAAATCTGTTCATTACCTGTTGAGCTAGTTTTGCGCATAGACTTGGTAGTGGATGTGGACTTCGTGTCCGTCTTGGGTACAATAGTGTGGTCACTACGTTATTCGCAGTAGCTTACCCGAATTCCTATTTTGTTATTCATTATTAAACCTACTCCTGCCATATCCTATTTGATTTTGTATTCACTACCCTGTATTCACCTTACCAGAACTTATGTTTTTCTTGATACTCAACTTTGCTAATTCCCACTATATCTAACTTTAATCTATCAATTTCCCTTTTCTAATCACCCTCTCCAATTAAGGGCTCTAATATTACCTAATGATATCCTCCTGAGTAGCCCCAACCTGGAGGTCAAAATGGGGGACTATTTTACCTCTAGAATATTTTACCCAAAAAGACACCTTCATCATTGAACCATGCAGTAGAGATTTATGATCTCGAGAAAAATCATGGCTGTAGTTTGTCCATGTTTCCAGTCGTTCGCAGTACCAGCACAGAAAGGACATTTTGGTTTGTGTTAAAAGTGCAGCTCAGTCAGTCATCCAGACTGTCGACCCTGTAGCTAGTGAAAAATCTGCTGCCCTTTTTCAGCATCCAAACATTTGTCTCGCCTGTCAATAGATCCACTCCGTTGTGATTCACCTATGGCATGACTATCACCGTATATTGCTGAGACACACAATACAGCTCACCAATGGCAAGGTCCATTGTGTGGGGAGAGCGCTGAAGGTCGAAGAAAGACCATTGAAGTAGACAACACTCCCTCTGAATAATAACCTTCTCAGTGTGAACCATGACAAATAACTTCGCTTTTATGCAAGAAATGCGAGACAAATGAAATTCCAACCTACTTCAGGAAGAATCTGATTATAACCAGTTACAAAGAACGAAAGTAGAGGGTTGCTGATAACATTACAATACTGTAAGACATGGCAAATGACCTGAAATGGAAGAGAGTTAATGAGAAGAACACCAGCAAAAGGTGGATAATGATAATGACATGCTGTTGTTAATTTAGGCGATCCTGAGTTAATCAGATTAGAAAATGACACAATAGTTGACAGTTTTTGTTATTTACGCTGAAAAATATGTGAAAATGGCCACTTTACAGTGGATATAAAATACACACTTACAATAACGTGCAAAAGAAATTCTGAAAAAGAGAAATTTCTTTACATTGAATAAAAACTCACAAGTGAGGTAATTTTTTCTGAAGATACGTATCTGGATTGTAGCCTTGTATGGAAATAAGACTGAGGGACTAAACAGTACAGGACGGAAAGTAAAAGATGATTTTGAAATATGGCATTACGTGGGTACGCAGATATAGGACAGATTAGCGTTGGAAGCTGAATACCACAACAACAATACACACTTTGAATTAAGAGACATGTCCTGGATATTGTCGTATCCTAATACGGGGCAAAGGGAAGACGGGGGGGTTAGAGGTCAGTCTGCAGTTTCTGAGTGGTGAAGAGCTAGTCCAAAACGATAAATTCCCAGTGAAGGCAGTTTGAAAATTGGATCAGCCCCAAACACTGTCATGGGGTCTTTACGAGAAGCGTGGATTTTGGGACTCGGCAGGATACCTGCAGCGGGAGACTCGTGGAATTCAGGTGTCTGATTCACACTATTTATTGTCAATCAGGCTAACTACTACACCAAAGGCTATTTCTAAACGCTAGAAAAAGCAAATGAGGCAATTTGTTGCACAACAGAAGTCAGTATCTGAATCGATAGTGGCAGGAGCTAACAGAAGTAGCGAATACTAGCAACATGTTAAGTACAAATTCCGGAACAGCACTCCAAGTGAGAACAGCCATGTCGGGTCTTAACCGAGACTGGCCACAAGCAACAAGGAGTCGGCGCAAGAACGATCTGACTGACAACTCCCTCTGTGTAGAAAGACATGAGTTTTCGACGAATTGTGGGCACTGTTTCTCTCTTGCTATAGTCGACCCCCCCCCCCCCCCCCCCAATTCACCGGCACTTAACAAGCTTCGGCCACACTGAAGAGTCACTCGGCACCTCAAGGACGCCTCTGGCCAATCAGATTTATATTCATTCCTCTCTCCTACTTGGCAGGTAGGGATGCTTCTGGGCTTCACATTAACAAACTGCAAGTCTGATAGAAACAATTTTCAGCTGAAAGCTAAACGTCACTGCCATTCCTTTTATGGCAAGGAACAATAGTCTCTTATGTCATTTGGCCCCGCCCTCAATCCTTCCGTGAGTGGAGACTCCTTTAGCACTCCAAACGGCGTAAACCCACTGACCTTGCAGTTTTCTGCAGCAAGTGTCACGTTCGCTGCCTCTGCTAAGAAGGTCCTTTTTTTGGCCATCTTCTCCTGTGACGCCTTGCAGCAGCGACTAGGTGGTGGACGGAGTTACCAGTCAAATCTCTGAAGCGAAACTTCTCCCCAGGGACAGCTGTCTAGAGCGCCTGCAGTTTACATCGTTCTAGTGTTACTGTTTAGCTCCGGTAACCCAAATTCTACTACTTCTACCTGCTCTCTGCGCTGTGTCTCTGATTTCCTATCCTCGAGCGCCCTGAATAGCTCCCAACAGCCTTAAGCGTAACAACATAAATTCATTACGCCGTCAATGTATGATAATTATTGATAATTATATGGCAAAAAATTTGTAAAGTGGCCTCTGTTGCAGTTAAAATATATTAGCCCTAAAGATGACATTCTAGACATTCTAGGTTAATGACTCTAGTTCTCTTTATGTTCTCCACTTTGTAAAGTTCGCATTTCACTTAACGTTTGCACACATTAAACACTGTTTCATTTTTCAGAAATGGCTCTGAGCACTATGGGACTTAACTTCTGAGGTCATCAGTCCCCTAGAACTTAGAACTACTTAAACCTAACTAACCTAAGGACAATACACACATCCATGCCCGAGGCAGGATTCGAACCTGCGACCGTGGCGGTCGCGCGGTTCCGGACTGTAGCGCCTAGAACCGCTCGGCCACCCTGGCCGGCCTTCATTTTTCACTACGGTTGTATACACGTAGATACATATGCGGAGAAGTATCATTGTAAAACAATAGTTCAATTTTCGTGAAGGTATACATCACACAGAACATAAACTGAAATTATTGGCTAATTAACTTTTCCCTTTTTTACATTACATACTACAAATACACAACAAAAATAAGATACTTCTGTCATTTCGAATACCTTCTTAGACATGTCCATAAATACTGTTTCTTTTTCTTCACATCAGCTATACGTAAAAGTATGACTATAGCACATTACGTATCATCATTACAATAATAAACCTGAAAGATGACACAAAAAACTTGTAAAGTTCTTGTTTAAATTTTACTTATGTGATTTACAACAGTAACTTCTTACGTTCCAAGGAAGTTTTGTAGTGCCTTGCACTATATTTGATCTTTGAATGGAAGTAGTATAGGTGACGCAGCTCTTTCCTCATTGCATCAAACGTAACGGAGCTTTCACCACACTCTTCACTATTTACTCTGTTTGATAGAAGAGGCCGTCTACTACAAATACGTGTCATTTCCGACCCTTCACATGTCCTTAAACACTCTCGGCCACAACAATCGTCGCCCGTGCCTTCCCACATGTACCTAAAACAATCTCTGAAGCATTTTCAATATCTACACAAACTACATATGAACATAATGTAAGTATTACGACTCCTAGGTACCCAGGTATTTAGGAGAAACTCTGCTACTCTTGGAAAGCTGTTTCCTCTTCTATTTCTGTTTTTTTTATGACCTGCCACTTTAAGGTCATCTAAATGTTGTATTACATGTTCCGACGGGGTGTCTGACAAAACTACTTTCCTTATTTATAATATAGCAGCCAAATTCCACGTTTAAATCTGGCACTGTGTCTTCACTGGTCATATTAATTCTTTCTTACTGTATGAACACCAGTGTTCCACATCCTTTATGTTTTCTGTACAATGTTAGTTTCAGTACCTGGGACCAATACAACTGTTCGCTTGTTGTCATTACATGAATCTGTCAAGCCTTCCTCTTTTGGATCAATGAATAACCACTGGTACTGACTCAGGTAGTCCATATTCTATCATTTAGTTTCGCAACCTTCTTGATACAATCTTTGGGAATTTCCCTTATGTGTTGCAAGATCCTTGCCTCATATGTCTTGTGCTCATATGTGGATATTAAAACAAACTTTTACTTACAAGTTTTGCAAACGCGATCTATCTCTTCACACAGCAGTTTTAGATCTGTCAGTTTTGCATAGTGCCCCTTGGATTCATCAAATAACAAATAATATTTTTCTGGCTGTATGAATATAAATTAACCTTGACTTCCATCAACTTCTGAGGGCAGAGGTAATATTTTCTACAGTTTAAACGGTTCGTTTTCTGCTAATGGAACATTCAGTACATAACTCAGTGTCTGGCCCAACCTTTGGACTCATCATTATTAATTATATATACCAACTGGCACCCGATTTGTTCTGTGAGAGCAGCTGCCAACTTCTTGCCTTTAATGTCATCCCAAATTAAATACTGTAAGGTGGCGTGGTCTCCTGACCTTCATTTCTCACATATTCCGACCCAACCATCGTATTTGAGTCCAAACTCGATAGGGTAGAGTCAAATTTACATATTTCCATTTAATCGATATGAAAATATAGTAAACAAATCGCAAGTGCGCACTGAGATTAAAAAGTCGAGGCTGGCGTACGCAATCATTCAAGACACGATGTCCACCGGAGTTTTTGTCTGGAGGAGGCCACCAGAATTCTGGAAAGTCCCTAGCAGGGTGAGTCAGCACGCAGATGCGGCAGCTGTCCGACCGCCCAGGGACCAAAACAGGTTTTTGCCAGAGAAAAGGGATAATGGCCTGTGTTTTCACCTTAAAAGCAAAACCCGCTGTATTGTTTGGGAGAACCCCAGCATATTCATTTTTACTGACCTAGTGCACAGTTTCAAAATTCTCACAGGTGGACAGTAAACGTCTAACGCAGATACTATGTATTTCCGGATTGGCCGGCTTAAAAGGAGCGCCATTCTCCCGTTTGTAAGAGTAACGCTGATTGGCGGACTATTTCTGATTCAATGAGCTGGAGGAGTGAGGGAAAGACAGCGGATGGTACACCCTTTCGCTTTTTGCATGTGGAGGGGTGACGCTCTTGAAGCAGGAACACATAGCGGGAGCGAGTGCGCTCGTGCGTGTATGCAGAGAGCAAGGAACAAAGTCTCTAGTCAGTACTGCAGTGAGAGAGCACCTCTGTCACTAGCGAATCGGAATGATACTCTATTTTGAGTTGCTCATGATTAAGCGTTTGTTGCCTGTGTTGGCCGCAACACTTAATGTGCGGTATGAGCACAGACAGAGTATTAGTTGGTGTCTGCGAGCGAACATTGAGCGGCATCGCGGTGGACTGGTTATCTGACAAGTGTACCACGCCAGTAGTTAGGCTAGGGGCAGATAGGAGTCCTTGACTTCATCAAGGCATAGTGAGAGTTCGATTGACGAAGGTCAATCCAGATAGAAAGAGATAGTTTTGTTATTTTTCAGCGGCGAACAACGCAGGCAGCAGTTGTCGCAGCTCACAGTATTGTGCGCTACAGTGTAGGCAAGCCCCATCTTTCCTCCATTAGAAATAACATACTTCATTCATGTCACTCCATTACATTTCTCACACGGTAGCCTCGACTGTACTTAGAAAATTGTAATCAGATAGTTATTCAAGTTGAGTAGGCGTGGCTCTCAGCCATTCTGCCGAGTAAATAACATTCTTAATTAAAGTGGATAAAAGAGCTTTCCCACACTTTTTATATAAATTTCACTAACAGGATTCCTATCCATAAGAGGTAGCCTCCTATTCTGTAAGGAACCCAGAAATTTGTGTATCAGTTTATAAATAAAAGTTAAACTTTATTTTCTCAGATCTTACAATAAATAATATTTTCTGTTCGTTTGATGTTTTTCTTACACTAACTAGCATCACACTAGTAGCCAAGTATCTCACTAGTTACGTAAGAAAATAGAATATTTTTGTGTCTTTTCCTTATAGCAGATGACTCGAGAAAATATTTATTGCTGAAATTTTTCAGGCATTTCTTTTTGGTATGTTGGAGCATCTGTCTGACTTCTGTGACTCCTGTAGTAGTGTGGGGTGGAAATTGCTTCTTGCAGGAGCCAAGGGTACTTGTCAGCTCAATCTGTTACGCAACTCGTCAACATAACATCCACATAGTGACAATACAAATGCCTATCTATTTGCATTGGATTAATTATTTGAAGTTCCAATATTGCTGTCTGAGTACTTACTATGGGAGAAATCTATGGCATCTCATATTCCCCTTTGTAGCTCAGTGTAAATCGAGCTACTGCTCATTAACAGTAGTGTTCACAGCTAAATACTGCATCTTTTGATCAGTACTATTAGCGCATTCATTCATGTATCTATGGAACTTTTCCATGTTTTTAACAATAATTTCCTCATTACTTGGTAGGCTGGCTCATGTATAACTGAAGCTCGTCAAAGTTGCTTTTACTACGATTACCTACTCTTTGGACAACTTAAGCAATTGCCTCTGTTCGTTTTCAGTTGAATCAGTCTTTGATCTGAAATAGGGGGTATCCAGTTCACGTAATATTCCAAACAATATTTCGCTAACTTCACTCACAAAATTTAATAACCTAGCTTCCTAGGTGCCTTATGTCTGGTCAGTTGTCCAATTAGTCCTTGATAATTCTGGATCTTTTTGACATACCATTCTACTACTTTCTCTGCAAAGATTCATACTTGATAACATAGTCCTAAACTTTTTAACTTCTCTTTACAATATCCTACTGATAAATGTGCCAGTTTCTCTGTCTCATCAGCTTTTCCCCGAAGTTCTTTCAGATGAATATAACTGACGACTTTCCATGTCACCATTCAGAATTTACCTTTCCAGAGCTTTCATAACATCAGCCTGGCGATGAAGGAAACTTCTCTCCTGCGACAGCTGCGCAGAACTCCTGCATTTGGAGGGCTCTAGTGCTACTATTTAGTTCTGGTAACTTAAAAACAACCTATTTTGCCTCTAATTTTGTCTCTAATTTCCTTTCTTGGAGTGCCTGTGACGACTCCCAACAACCTTAAGCATAACAATGTACAAGTCATCATGTAGTAAATATATGGCAATATGACATACTTCTTGACTGACTTCATCACAATGGAATTCTACCCACTATGTCATTTTAGGATGTCCAGTGTGTTGTAGTAGACATCAAGGGGAGGATTCCACATCATGTGCATCACACGTGCTGTATTGTATTGTATTGTACTGTATGGAACTGGTGACCTACAAACGACGGAGAAGCTTCCCGTAGCCTGAAGTGGTTCACAACCCCACAACAGGCCACAGCAGTCCAGTCACCCCACCGACGCCGCCCCACACCAAACCCAGGGATTTGTGCAGTTCGGCCTCCAGTGCACCCCCCAGGATCGTCTCACACCAGACATTGTAGCCCCGATGTTTGCTTAGTAGAGTAATTATGGTGTACAAGTACGTGGAGAAAGTGTTGGCGCAGCAATCGCCGATATAGTGTAACTGAGGCCGAATAAGGGGAACCAGCCCGCATTCGCCGAGGGAGATGGAAAACCGCGTTAAAAACCATCCACAGACTGACCGACACACCAGACCTCGACACTAATCCGCCAAGGGGATTCGTGCCGGGGAGCAGCAAACCTTTCCACCTGCAAAGCAGTGTGTTAGATCGCACGGCTAAATGGGTTGGCTATCACATGTGTTACTTCAATATAGTTCCCTGACAATTTTTTCCCGGCGAACACTAACTTAAGGTATTTTAAAGTTTCGACAAGTGTCTGCGTTATGGTACTTTTTTTAGACCTGCAAGTGGAACATAAAAATCTTTTCGCAAAGATGTTCTTCTTAAGTTCATCGTTACTAATTTAAACTATAAATAACACATGAACGTCTGAGAAGAATATGTGCCTCTAAATAAAACAACCACCAGATCTACATCTACATCTACATGACTACTCTGCAATTCACATTTAAGTGCTTGGCAGAGGATTCATCGAACCACAATCATACTATCTCTCTACTATTCCACTCCCGAACAGCGAGCGGGAAAAACGAACACCTAAACCTTTCTGTTCGAGCTCTGATTTCTCTTATTTTATTTTGATGATCATTCCTACCTATGTAGGTTGGACTCAACAAAATATTTTCGCATTCGGAAGAGAAAGTTGGTGACTGAAATTTCGTAAAAAGGTCTCGCCGCGACGAAAAACGTCTATGCTGTAATGACTTCCATCCCAACTCGTGTATCATATCTGCCACACTCTCTCCCATATAACGTGATAATACAAAACGAGCTGCCCTTTTTTGCACCCTTTCGATGTCCTCCATCAATCCCACCTGGTAAGGGTCCCACACCGCGCAGCAATATTCTAACAGAGGACGAACGAGTGTAGTGTAAGCTGTCTCTTTAGTGGACTTGTTGCATCTTCTAAGTGTCCTGCCAATGAAACGCAACCTTTGGCTCGCCTTCCCGACAATATAATCTATGTGGTCCTTCCAACTGAAGTTGTTCGTAATTTTAACACCCAGGTACTTAGTTGAATTGACAGCCTTGAGAATTGTACTATTTATCGAGTAATCGAATTCCAACGGATTTCTTTTGGAACTGATGTGGATCATCTCACACTTTTCGTTATTTAGAGTCAACTGCCACCTGACACACCATACAGCAATCTTTTCTAAATCGCTTTGCAACTGATACTGGTCTTCGGATGACCTTACTAGACGGTAAATTACAGCATCATCTGCGAACAGTCGAAGAGAACTGCTCAGATTGTCACCCAGGTCATTTATATAGATCAGGAACAGTAGAGGTCCCAGGACGCTTCCCTGGGGAACACCTGATATCACTCTTCAGTTTTACTCGATGATTTGCCGTCTATTACTACGAACTGCGACCTTACTGACAGGAAATCACGAATCCAGTTGCACAAATGAGACGATACCCCATAGCTCCGCAGCTTGATTAGAAGTCGCTTGTGAGGAATGGTGTCAAAAGCTTTCCGGAAATCTAGAAATACGGAATCAACTTGAGATCCCCTGTCGATAGTGGCCATTACTTCGTGCGAATAAAGAGCTAGCTGCGTTGCACAAGAGCGATGTTTTCTGAAGCCATGCTGATTACGTGTCAATAGATCGTTCCCTTCGAGGTGATTCATAATGTTTGAATACAGTATATGCTCCAAAACCCTACAGCAAACCGACGTCAATGATATAGGTCTGTAGTTAAATGGATTACTCCTACTACCCTTCTTGAACACTGGTGCGACCTGCGCAATTTTCCAATCTGTAGGTACAGATCTATCGGTGAGCGAGCGGTTGTATATGAGTGCTAAGTAGGGAGCTATAGTATCAGCGTAATCTGAAAGGAACCTAATCGGTATACAATCTGGACCTGAAGACTTGCCCGTATCAAGCGATTTGAGTTGCTTCGCAACCCCTAAGGTACCTACTTCTAAGAGACTCATGCTAGCAGCTGTTCGTGTTTCAAATTCTGGAATATTCCATTCGTCTTCCCTGGTGAAGGAATTTCGGAAAACTGCGTTCAATAACTCCGCTTTAGCGGCACAGTCGTCGATAACAGTACCATCGGCACTGCGCAGCGAAGGTATTGACTGCGTCTTGCCGCTTGTGTACTTTACATACGACCAGAATTTCTTCGGATTTTCTACCAAATTTCGAGACAATGTTTCGTTGTGGAACCTATTAAAGGCATCTCGCATCGAAGTACGTGCCAAATTTCGCGCGTCTGTAAATTTTAGCCCATCTTCGGGATTTCGCGTTCTTCTGAACTTCGCATGCTTTTTCCGTTGCCTCTGCAACAGCGTTCGGACCTTTTTTGTGTACCACGGGGGATCCGTTCCATCTCTTACCAATTTATGAGGTATGAATATCTCAATTGCTGTTGCTACTATATTTTTGAATTTGAGCCACATCTCGTCTACATTCGCATAGTCAGTTCGGAAGGAATGGAAATTGTCTTTTAGGAAGGCTTCTAGTGGCACTTTATCCGCTTTTTTAAATAAAATTATTTTGCGTTTGTTTCTGATGGATTTGGAAGAAATGGTATTGAGCCTAGCTACAATGACCTTGTGATCACTAATCCCTGTATCAGTCATGATGCTCTCTATCAGCTCTGGATTGTTTGTGGCTAAGAGGTCAAGTGTGTTTTCGCAACCATTTACAATTCGCGTGGGTTCGTGGACTAACTGCTCGAAATAATTTTCGGAGAAAGCATTTAGGACAATCTCGGAAGACGTTTTCTGCCTACCACCGGTTTTGAACAAGTATTTTTGCCAACATACCGAGGGTAGGTTGAAGTCCCCACCAACTATAACCGTATGAGTGGGGTATTTATTTGTTACGAGACTCAAACTTTCTCTGAACTGTTCCGCAACTGTATCATCGGAGTCTGGGGGTCGGTAGAAGGAGCCAATTATTAACTTAATTCGGCTGTTAAGTATAACCTCCACCCACACCAATTCGCACGGAGTATCTACTTCAACATCACTACAAGATAAACCACTACTGACAGACACAAACACTCCACCACCAATTCTGCCTAATCTATCTTTCCTGAACACCGTCTGAGACTTCGTAAAAATTTCTGCAGAACTTATTTCAGGCTTTAGCTAGCTTTCTGTACCTATAACGATATCAGCTTCTGTGCTTTCTATTAGCGCTTGAAGCTCAGGGACTTTTCCAGCGCAACTACAACAATTTACAACTATAATTCCGATTGTTCCTTGATCCAAGCACGTCCTGTAATTGCCAAGCATCCTTTGACATTGCAGCCCATCCCGCACCTTCCCGAGGCCTTCTAACCTAAAAAACCGCCCAGTCCACGCCACACAGCCTCCGCTATCCGTGTAGCCGCCAGCTGCGTGTAGTGAACTGATCTATTCAGCGGAACCCGAAACCCCACCACCCTATGGCGCAAGTCAAGGAATCTGCAGCCAATACGTTCGCAAAACCGTCTGAGCCTCTGATTCAGACCCTCCACCCGGCTCTGCACCAAAGGTCCGCAGTCGGTTCTGTCAACGATGCTGCAGATGGTGAGCTCTGCCTTCATCTCGTAAGCAAGACCGGCAGCCTTCACCAAATCAGATAGCCGCTGGAATCCAGAGAGAATTTCCTCAGATCCAAAGCGACACACGTCATTAGTGCCGACATGTGCCACCACCTGCAGCTGGCTGCACCCTGTGCTCCTCATGGCATCCGGAAGGACCCTTTCCACATCAGGAATGACTCCTCCCGGAATGCACACGGAGTGCACACTGGATTTCTTCCCCTCCTTAGCCGCCGTATCCCTAAGGGGCCCCATTACGCGCCTAATATTGGAGCTCCCAACTACCAGTAAGCCCACCCTCTGCGATTGCCCGGACCTTGAAGGCTGAGAATGATCCTCTGAAACAGGGCAGGCAGCTGCATCTGGCTCAGCCAGAGACAGTGCCTGAAACCGGTTTGTCAGACGCACCGGGGAGGCTTTCTGATCAGCCTCCGGGCACACCTTTCGCTGCCTGCCACGCCTTTGAACGACCTCCCAATCAACCACAGGCGAGGGCTCAGCCCCACTGCGGGCAGCAACCGGGGCAACCACAGCGGCAGACCGATCTGGGGACAGACGGGACGAGGTTGACATCCCAGTGATACCCAAGTCCGGCTCCCCACAGTGGTGCCCATTGGCAACAGCCTCAAGCTGCGCGACCGAAGTCAGCGCCGATTGCAGCTGTGAGCGAAAGTATACAAAAGATGTGGAACTGTGGCTCTACATTTGTTAAGTCATGGAGCCTTGTATACATGACATATAATCGTTCTTTGGTGAATGCAGGTTAAGCTGTCAGCACTGGGTTTCCTCTGCGATTAGGGACTGTGTTGTGGAACTGCGACGGTAAGTTTAAGACCATCTGCCCAGAACCTAGCGGTGTTAAGTCTCACGAAGAGACCAAGAAGAGGTTACGCTTTGTAGACTACAAGAGCTGTTCACGTAGATGTATAAAATACTACGGGGTCATCAGGAGGATATCTGTCAAACATGGCAGGTCAGCAGTAACATTATTCCCGTACATAGGTCGTCTATTCAATTTTTTGTCTACGAACGATTTTTCAGTTATGTTCTTGCAGCTCTGCAACTGTAACTGACAAGAAGATGATTAAATTAGTGGCAAATCGGTACAGGTAGTTGATTCTCGCCAAAAAAATTGCAAGTGACAGTTTTAATCGTTCCCTCTGTACTGTGTCGGTGTGGACTAACGCATCTCACGATCGAGGATTGTCAGAAATAGTCATAATAACAATGGAAGTCTTACAGCCTATATACTGTAATGCGAAATCTAAAAGTATCATATAACTCAACTGAGTGGAAATTTAACCGCTATGTGAATAGCAAAATACAGTTAGAAGCCCTGCCGAAACTACCTGCAAACACTGAGTTTACAGAATGCCATGTCTTTTCGGTATGTGTAAAGGCGGTTTTGGTGAAGTAACCAGATTGTAGCCGATTCTTTCTTGCTACAGAAGGTGCCCTGTGAGAGGTAGCTACAGTACGATGTTGAACTGATGTCGACTGATACATAATGTATATGCGAGATCAAATAGTAGTTTTAAGTGGAACTCTAAAAAGACATCTGCTGTCCATTTTCTTAAGTGGAAAGCATCAGTTCAGCCTCCCTATTTAAAGCAAATAGCGACGGTTACAGAGAAATTTAGCACGGCACGTGAGACCTGATATAACCTAAGCGCCGTGAAAACTGGGTCAGTTACTTAGAAACTGAGTATCCTAGGAGACCGTCCGGTGGGAAACAAACGACGGCAAAATCCTCGACAGAGTCTGTGGTGTTGTGACGAGTAAAACAAGTTAACGGCTGGGATACAGTGAGGGGCCTAGTAAAAATTATACTAGTGGCAGTAAAGTACGGCAAGCAAGAAATTTCCAATGGACGTTTCTATGTGGGTGAGACTGATGTCCAGCATACTCGTAGACGTGTGTCCAGCAAGTGGATCACGTTATTCACAAACACGCGAGGAAAATAATTTTCGAGCTGTCTGGCATATTCCTTGAAATCTGAAGATTGGCTGCACGATTGTGTCACGGAAGCTGAAGATCACGACCTGTGTACGTAAAGTAGTACCAACCTAGTTCTGTGACCATCACAAAACCCAGTGAATGAGAGCGGCCATTGTGTTTCTCTCTAGTTTCCTGAACAAAATTATCAGAGAGAATATACATCGACGTTCTTTGGCAAACAAGAATCAAAACAAGGGCCAAAACAAAATATGCATTCTCATTCTCAAAAGACAAAAAAATGTCTTACGTGCATCTTCTTCAACTGAAAGTGTGTCGCTACAGTCTTCTGGGACCCAGACTTTGATAATTAAATTTGTAGACCCTAAGTAGACCATCATAACACTTAACTGCCTTAGCCTTTTCAGCGTCATCGGAGGTTAATCCAAATAAGTACAGAGACAACTCTAGCACAGCATAGTCCTTCTCGGAGACGATTCTCGTATTCTTAAGGCAGCAAACATAGAGTTCCACATGAGAGCAATTGAAACATCCGCCTTACATCTCGTACGTAACTCCATGTTATTACCCAATTTTTATTAAATCCCTTTTTTGTCTACCTGTTTGTTTGGTACAAATTTCGCAATTTATTTTAAATTACTTTATAATAAATGAAACTTACCATTTATTATAATGTTGTTCTACCAAGATCCGACGGAAGATTCTGTTAATATGTTAAATGACATTCCTGACGAGCTAGTGATCTCAAAATATAAATATACGAGGTGCATTCAAGTAATAAGGCGTCCGATTTTTTTTCTAATTAACTACTCACCCGAAATCGATGAAACTGGCGTTACCTCTCGGCGTAATCGCCCTGCAGACGTACACAATTTTCACAACGCTGACGCCATGATTCCATGGCAGCGGCGAAGGCTTCTTTAGGAGTTTTTTTGACCAGTGGAAAATCGCTGAGGCAATAACAGCACGGCTGGTGAATGTGCGGTCACAGAGAGTGTCTTTCATTGTTGGAAAAAGCCAAAAGTCACTAGGAGCCAGGTCAGGAAAGTAGGGAGCATGAGGAATCACTTCATAGTTGTTATCACGAAGAAACTGTTACGTAACGTTAGCTCAATGTGTTGGTGCGTTGTTTTGATGAAACAGCACACGCGCAGCCCTTCCCGGACGTTTTTGTTGCAGTGCAGGAAGGAATTTGTTCTTCAAAACATTTTCGTAGGATGCACCTGTTACCGTAGTGCCCTTTCGAACGCAATGGGTAAGGATTACGCCCTTGCTGTCCTAGAACATGGACACCATCATTTTTTCAGCACTGGCGGTTACCCGAAATTTTTTTGGTGGTGGTGAATCTGTGTGCTTCCATTGAGCTGACTGGCGTTTTGTGTCTGGATTGAAAAATGGCATCCAGGTCTCATCCATTGTCACAACCGACGAAAAGAAAGTCCCATTCATGCTGTCGTTGCGCGTCAACATTGCTTAGCAACATGCCACACGGGCAGCCATGTGGTCGTCCGTCAGCATTCGTGGCACCCACCTGGATGACACTTTTCGCATTTTCAGGTCGTCATGCAGGATTGTGTGCACAGAACCCACAGAAATGCCAACTCTGGAGGCGATCTGTTCAACAGTCATTCGGCGATCCCCCAAAACAATTCTCTCCACTCTCTCGGTCATGTCGTCAGACCGGCTTGTGCGAGCCCGAGGTTGTTTCGGTTTGTTGTCACACGATGTTCTGCCTCTCATTAAACTGTCGCACCCACGAACGCACTTTCGACACATCCATAACTCCATCACCACATGTCTCCTTCAACTGTCGATGAATTTCAGTTGGTTTCACACCACGCAAATTCAGAAAACGAATGATTGCACGCTGTTCAAGTAAGGAAAACGTCGCCATTTTAAGTATTTAAAACAATTCTCATTCTCGCCGCTGGCGGTAAAATTCCATCTACCGTATGGTGCTTCCATCTCTGGGACGTATTGACAGTGAACGCGGCCTCATTTTAAAACAATGCGCATGTTTCTACCTCTTTCCAGTCCGGAGAAAAAAAATCGGAGGCCTTAGAGCTTGAATGCACCTCGTATTAACTCGCTTTCTTGTAAATCTGTTCTGTAGGGGTTGGGATGAAAAATATCAGTAATGCCTGACATTTATGCTGCTATGCATATCTGTCATGTTGCGCAGGTAGTATTGGAGACTATACGGGCAGACAAACATGGCTGAGCAGGAAAAGGTGGAGGAGGAAAGTGGTAGTGAGAGAGAGAATATGACATGGGCAAAGGAAGTGGGGAGGAGGACATGGAGGGAAAGAGGTGGAGGAGGTGTCACATGCATAGAAGGGTGAAGCCGCTGGTACATAGGAAATATTGAAATAAAACTGTTGTAAGAATTATATAATAACTATTTTGTTTGCTATTTTTACCTTATGTTTTATAATAATAACAATTATACAGATTGATCTATTATTAATTGGTAGATACAAAATTTATCTATTTCAGATATTATCAGATGAATAAATCACTGAAATATACTCAAAATTTAATGTTTCTCCTTTACTGTCTCATTAAAAAGTTTAAAATCCACTGAAAAAATTCAACTTATAACTCTAAATAGCAGAAAATAATTATTTCAATAAACATGAAATTTTTATATGCTGTGTTTTTAAATTGTACTAAAAAGTATAAAGTAATTTCTCCTAACCAACAGCTATGAAAACACGTATCACTGGGTTAGGGTACACTGCTCCAGGGGGAAGGTCACAAAAATAATATCAAACGTATAGAATAAAATGGATCGGCTGTTGTGAATAGTTCTAGTTCAAAGGGCTAGACGTCTTTCCAGAAAGACTATATTATCCACACAGACAGCACGATGAAGTGTGGTGCAACATGTACTACCAACGCTACAATCATTACAGTACCTAGCCGCGGCAGCATAGACAGGCGCGCCAACTGCAGAATGCCGAATGACAGCAAAGGTCACACGTTGACACTCCAGGAGACCCTTGGTTCTGCATACATCATCATGATAAATGTGTCCGTTTGTAGAGGGTCTGAAGACTACCATTGTAGCCAGCCTGAATTGATAATCGAATATAGTCCAGCATTCACGTACTTCGTACTGGGAATATATTTCGAAATTAATGCTCTTTTAGCTTGTTGTTTCTGGATGATCTATGGACCAGAACGTGCGTTATCGATATTGGGAAACCAGTGCTAACTTGGGGAGAGTGGATGGAGGGGAGAGGGCGTGCTAAAAGCTTCAAATATTTGACCTTTTTTCTTTATTCCGGTTACATCTCCCAATCATGCGTCTTTAGAGAAACACATCTATTTACAAAGTGTTTTTTTTTACGCAACAATTAACGAGGTACAGTCGTTCAAAACTATAACTTTCATTTGTCACTATTTCGATGTAAAATCTGTTATGTGCCCATAAATTTCGACACGTAGAAACAATCCATCGAGATATCACACTGTCACTGACACCGCTACCTCGTTAACCCGCCACAGCTGTTCATGGTTCACATCCGAACCTGTTCTATGGTCGTCTGTAATCAGATACCTGACTAGAATAGTGAAGTGGCCCTTAGTGATGAACATTTTATATTCTTAAGAATCCTTTTTGTCTTTTAGCGTGATCATGTCATGGGAATACAAGTGTCTGCCATTGGTATAGGACCATTTCTCTGTACATTTAGTTCTGACGAAATTTTTCATTAGAGTAGACTGGCGAAAGTATTGCAGCTACAGCGCACCAGTTGGCCCTCTATCATCAATTTCCCTCAGCACTTTCGTGGATTTAACTTTCATAGCATTTAATACTCTATCCTCAGTTGTCTGGCAAGAATAATTGATAATTGTGTCAAGTAGGAACAACTCATCTTTTTTTAACGCAAAAAGTCCGTCCAAAGCATCTTAGGCGAGGCTATGTGCACTTACAGCCTTGGCCAAATCATGCCCAGACAATATCTTATCAACACTTTTGGTTGAAGAAATCTCGTACGACAGCTCATTCAAACCAATACCAACCATAACTGTCCTATGGGTCCTATGAATGACATTAATAGGTGTACACTCTGGGCTCATAACGACATTACTCAACTCTGGAATGGAAGCAACCAAAGCACGAGACAAATTAGCTTTTCGAGAGTGACAACACATGTTACTTGGTTAATTCGCTTAAATTCTTCAATTGCAGTGGCCATAAATAGTCACTTACAAGTGCGTTGATAGATGGGAGGAACACAGTCTTGGAGTATCTGTATTTTTCCCTTTATGCCCTCAGTTCCATGAATCTATTCCAACTAGACACTGATGATGAACACATGTTCTTCCCATACAGACACGCTATTTCAGATGGTACGATGTCTTGCGCAGCGGTGATATTTGTATCCCTGATTGGGTGGTCGAAAGAAGTAGTACCAATTTTTCCAGTTATGTATGATGACGAACGGACTTCGATGCGCACTACAAGTGTCCCACTAGTCACAGCATCTCGTCATACGACGATCGTTATTATCCTTCCCATGGAATGGAATGAGCCACTTCCATCCAGCTTGTTCGAAATGAAGTCAGAGTTGATTAGGATGAATTGGCTGGATAGATCACCTATGACTTCGTTTGCTTGCATCGCATTTGATCCATCAAGCCTAGAAGGCTCATCATAGGAAGATGATAATGCTGACGTCGCTAGAAGGTTTAGAAGAAGTTAGGATACAAACCTGTCATGAATATATGTTTCAACCCGAATTAAGATGAGAGGCAAGAATGATTTTGGTCCCATGGCTACCACAATGGCCTATGACAGAGTTAGACATTTCTTCTTTCACGATTCCAGTGAACTCAGTTTATTTGTCAGAATGATTACATACAGGAGGAGACGCAGTGTAACAGGGACAACGTGATGGAAACAACAGAAAAAATTATCAATGGGAGGGTACGCAGCACTGCAGAACACTTTAGTGCGGATATGTTGTAAAATAATTCTGTCTGTACGTTTTACAATTAGAGTTCTTTCTTCTTGAGAGTGTCTTTTTTCAAAAGTCAGACAAAACTGTGTGGCCAGTGTCCTTGAATCATATGATACTCCCTCTGTTATGTGAGCTATAGATGATTATGTCATCTTTAAACCTCTTCTCAAGACGCTTTTCCGCTGTTTCAACATGTGGACGACAATTTTTAGGTATGTCATCAAGCAATTCTCCAAGGGAAAACGTACCCGTCACAGTTCTCCTCGAGAAAGATAAATATAATTTCCATGGCTTGATCTGTGTTGTGAGTATACTGTACTGGCTTTTTGTGGGCACATGCAGGTTTGTGAACACACTTTAGGCTCAAAATGATTCAAATGGCTCTGAGCACTATGGGACTTAACATCTACGGTCATCAGTCCCCTATAACTTAGAACTACTTAAACCTAACTAACCTAAGGACGTCACACAACACCCAGCCATCACGAGGCAGAGAAAATCCCTGACTCCGCCGGGAATCGAACCCGGGAACCCGGGCGTGAGAAGCGAGAACGCTACCGCACGACCACGAGATGCGGGCACACTTTAGACGATATTCCTCATTAATTGCAATGAAATCTGTGTCCATATTATCCACTATGCTCATATGGCCTTCCATTTTTTGTCCGCATTCATCTCCTGACAATCTTGCATAAGACAAAATCGTACTTGCTACATCTGGGAGCGTTACTTTTACCGTAGGGGAGTGTCTTCCTTTGCGTAATGTGACACGTGTTGAAATCAGGTGTTAATGATAACATACCCGAGCGGGCTGGGTTGAGAGCACTGCAACGTTGTCACTTTCACGACGTAATGAGGCCAAAATCAATTTCTCCATGTTCTAATTCTTTTGAGAAGCCGTGTGAACTCTAATTTTCTCCACTCCTGCCAGTATCTGTCGATGTTCAGGGTTTTTGCGTTTGATACTGGAGACAAGAAGCGTAGCAACGCCTCAAATTTTAAATACAGCCACTTCACGTTCTGCCAAACTTTGTTTGCGTTTGTACCTCCGTTTTAACACTGCTGAAGATGTCATTTTAGCTCAACACCGTAACGAAAATAATTCGAATTACAGCAAGTCCAAGAAAAATGCATTTATTGTCACACAAATAAAAAGTCACCAACGAACATTCACGTGGAACTGCTATAACGAAATTGACCTAAAGAAAAAGAAACTTTACTTTAAGAACTTACATTGCACCTAACATAGTTTACCCAGAACTATTGACAAATGAAAGTTATAAGGTGAAAACCGGCATTTTATTGCTATTTTTTATAATTTTAGAAATTTATTGTATTTTTGAACCACTATATCCCGGTAACTATTGGAAGAAAAATTACTTTTGACGAATGAAATGTGCAGGAAATTTAATGCCTTTAAGCTGCGTATATAGGTGTGTTCCCCTAGAAACGCATGCTTTATAAGTTGAAAGCGAAATAATGAAGAAAGGCCAAAAATTTCGAGCTATTTTGCCCAGCCCCCAAACTCATCACTGGGGCCCTGGGGTCGAAAACTCAGATTCTAGTCCAGAGACTAGCCACAAACAACACACTAAAGTATAATTAGCATCGGAAAACGCTGCCAGGTTCACCACTCCATTAATTACCTGCCGCCCAGGCTAATGGTCCCAGCAGCTGATGTCCATTCCGTAAGATGCAATTTGTGTACACGACAATGTCGCCTGTGGTTTACATATTCTACACATTACTGACACGTTATTAAGAGTAGCTTTTCCCCATATTAGAAGCCTCTGTTACGTTACCTTTCAAAAAGGTAATTCAGGATCGCATGTTGTCCTCGCTGATCTGATCTTCCTCGATAGAGAGGGTGTTCGGAACTTGCCCTGGCTAAACACATCCTCCAGAACTGTCACTCCCTACCCACAAGGATTGATGAAATCTGGCATAGTCTTGAAACATCATGAAATGAAGCTCACCATAACCCGGTTAGAGCCGTTGCTGCCGCTTTAACCTAACATTCCACGCACTATACTCCTAAATATCATATAAACTTAATTGAGTTTACTTCCTACTTTAACTTACACAGGTGACAACAGTCGTGGGAGACCTCGTAATACCGTGTCGGACCTCCTTTTGCCCTGTGTAGCGCAGCAACTCGACGTAGCATGGTCTCAACAAATCGTTGTAAGTGCTCTGCAAGAAATATTGAGCCAAGCGGTCTCTATAGCCGTCCATAATGCTGATGCAGGACTTTCTGCACGAACTGACCTCTCAATTATGTCCCATAAATGTTCGATGGGATTCATTTGGGTGATCTAGGTGACCAAATCATTTCGCGAACTGTCCACAATGTTATCCAAATTAATCGTGAACATCCTCGTGACACGGCGCATTGTCATCCATAAAAATTCCATCGTTGTTTGAAGACATGAAATCCACTAATGGCTGCAAATGGTCTCCAAGTAGCAGAATAATTATTTCCAATCAATGGTCGGTTCATCTGGATCAGAGGAAAACAGTCTGTTCCATGTAGGCACAGCCCACACCATTATGGAGCCACCAACAACTTTCACAGTGTCTTGTTGGCAAATTGGTTCCTGGACTTCGTAGAGGTTTGCGCCACACTCGAACCCTGTTATCAGCTCTTACAACTGAAATCAGACCACGGTTGTCCAGTCACCTACGGTCCAACCGATATGGTCACGAGCCAGGAGAAGCGGTGCAGGCGACGTCGTACTATTACCAAGGCACTCGTGTCGGTCATTTGCTGCCATAACCCCTTAGTGCCAAATTTCACGGCACTGTCCTACAGAAGAGGTTCGTCATATGTCGTTACGTGAAAGCTATCGACCACTGGTTGTCAGATGCCCGAATTTCGCTCGCCACACTCTTGACACTGTGGATCTCGAAATACTGATTTTCCTACCGATTTCTGTAACGATATGTTCCATGCGTCTAACTTAAACTACTGTTCACCGTTCTAAGTTTGTTCAACCCCGTCGTGCAGCCGTAATCACGTCGGAAATATTTTCATGTGTATCACCTGAGTTCACACTACAGCTCCACCAATGCACTGCCATTTTATACCCTGTGTAAGCGACACTACCGTCATCTCTATATGCGCACATCGCTATCGCATGACTTCTGTCAGCTCAGTGTAGAAGCACAGGAAATAAAAGTTTGCTATTTTCCATCCTTCCTGGTGTTCAGTTTCAAAGGTCGGCAATATAAACATCAAGTTTATCGAATGTGACACATTATACAAAAACCCACGACAACAAGGCTAGCTGCTCTGGCCAGTCATCAGGGCGCCTCCGTACTAACTGCATTCGTACTATGTTCCATTACGAGTGACAAAAGTGAGTGCCAACGCAACAGCGGGAGAGCTGTTCGTGTCATTTTCGACATCACCACAAACCCACAATTGAAGGCAAGTAACGTTCGTTGCGTGGAACTCACCTGCCGCCAGGACTTGTATACAGAGCAATGCAGCGAGCAGCAGCATCTTGAGCTGCTGCTTTCAATGTACTGGAAGAGCCGCTGCCTTTCAAAACACTTTTCTACTGCCGGCTACTTTCATCCCGTGCGTTTAATGTGCTTCAGTTTATTGCTGCTAACATAATGGCGATTGTGAATACCAATAACTGAAAGCTTCCCTCCGTTGTTCTAACGAACTCCTCCATGTGTTTCAGTTACGGCAGTTTGCTATGAAACATTTGACGTTTCATATGCCATCAATGTTCGAACGTATTCATTAATATTTTACGACTGGCCTTTTCATCTCTTGGCTCTTTTCGTTCCTCTACTGAAGCAGCCTTCAACGACAAAAGTGTTAACATTTCATTTAAACGTAGGCCTAAAACGTTTCTTCTTTTACTGTGACTGAGGAGATAATATGTTCGATGTGGTTCGTTTCTATGGGGACTTGAAGCAGTCCTGTTAATAATCTACTTGATATAATTTTTACTTGACAACTCCTTCTACTCCATGTAGAAGTTTTACTTCGTCTTGTTATTAATGACTTAAATTTTTATTAATTTATTTTTTAATTATGTACAAATAACACACACGGGGGTTGGAACGTTAATAGTGGCAACTATTTATTTACAGCTTGTACAAAATAGACATGTCTTTTAAAGTTTTACTGATCTTCAAAATAGTCACCAGCATTGTGTATAACCCGTTGCCAGCGACGTGGAAGTCGTAGGATACTCTTAATAGATCCAGTTGTGTTGACAGTTCGAGTGGCGCGGTCTATTGCCCGACGAATTTGTAGCAGATCTGAAGCAAATGCCTTGAAGTGTTTTCTTCAGTTTAGAAATCGAGTTGAACTTGCGACGGCTTAAGTCAGGAGAGTGCAGTAGGTAGTATAGCACTTAGCAGCTCTATCAGTCCCTTCAAAATACTCTCCATCACAACTAATACATCTGTCCCACCACTGCTTCCACTGTTCTAAACAATTTTTTGTAGTCATCTTTAGAAATGGCTGACAACTCGTCTCTCGTTTCCTTTTTGAGTTCTTCAATGTTGTCAAATCAGTGACCTTTCATGACCCTTTTCATTTGTGGAAATAACAAAAAGTTCCACGGAGTCATATCAGGCGAGTAAGGTGCTTGGGGCAGCGGAACCATTCCATTTTGAGACGGCTCTGAGCACTATGGGACTTAACACCTGAGGTCATCAATCCCCTAGAACTTAGAAGTACTTAAACCTAACTAACCTAAGGACATCACAGACAAGCACGCCCAAGGCAGGATTCGAACCTGCGACCGTAGCGGTTCCTCGGTTCCAGACTGAAGTGCCTAGAACCGCTCGGCCACAACGGCCGCCATTCCATTTTCTGCCAAGACCTATGTAACAGAGATGGCTGCATGTGCAGGTGTGTTGTTGTCGTGGAAAAACCAATCTACTGTCTGCAAAAAATGGTTTCTTTCGTGATGAACCCAGTTAGACTATCTTCTTGAAACTTCCAAACAAACTGTTTGATTGACATTCTGAGCTGTTCGAACAAACTCTGAATGAACTACGCCTTTGACATAAAAAAGAAGCAAATCAGCATTGTTTCGATATTTGATTTGACTTGACATTTTTTGTACGGGTTGACGATGAGGTCTTCCATTCTCTTGCATGTTGCTTTGTTCCTAGGTTGTAACCATAGCACCATGACTCATCACCAGTAATGACCTTTGACAGAAAATCTGGATCAGTTTCAAAGTATTATTTCAAAGCATGACATGTTTCAACCCGACGTTCCTTTTGATTGTCAGTCAGAACCAGAGGAACGAACTTGGCAGTATCCCCATTCTGTCCCAGATCTCCCGTTAAAATTCCCTGAACGGAGCTCCAAGATGACACACTAAACTGTCACAGTTGTTCAGTTGTCTGTCGACGGTCTGTGAGCACAAGCCGGGCAGTTGACGGACGTCCAGAACCAGGTTTGTCATCAGTCGACAGGTCGCCGCGTACACTTAAGTTTTTCCCGTTTTACCCGTAGCGTCATCTTCATAAGCTGTTTCCAACGTTAAAACAGTCCCCACAGCATTTTTACTGAATAGAATACCAGATTTCACAGATGCATGTTGTTCACTTAAACTTGCCATTGAAAAAGACGAAACAAGAACAAAACAGCGCTAGCGAAAACAGTCACTGCAGATGAACTGAACAAACCATTTCGACAACACAGGCTTTTTTTTTCTTTTTGCAGATCCCTCGTAAAATTCCACAACACGATGATTAGACTGTGGCTAATCGTCCTGCGGCACCATGCTTTTGCGTAAGGGATGTAGGAGTAATTGCGCTGCAAGCAGCAGTGCTAGTAGTCATCCTTGAATCACTATTACAATAATATCTCACTTGGTATAACAATTTAAGAAAAAAAGCATAATTATTGTACAGTAAGGTGACACGTCTTGGACTAGCGATATGAACAATGATTGCGGTAGCGTCGCGTACACGAGGTGTGGAAGAACAGCGCATTGGCGGAGCCGTCGTCTGTACTCAGGTGAGTCGTGTCAAAAGGTGTTCGATGTGGCTGTGGCAACACGACAGGAATTAACAGACGTTGAACGTGGAATGTTAGTTGGAGACAGACGCTTAGCACATTCCATTTCAGAAATCGTTAGAGAATTAAATATTCTGAGATTCACAGTGTCAAGAGCGTGCCGAGAATTCCAAATTTCAGGAGTTACATCTCACGACGGACAAAGCCATTCACTGAGCTACAGGCAGCAGCGGCGTTCGGACATTTACGGGAAATAATCAAGAGGTCAGTTAGTGCACAAAATGCTTCACCGACAACACTTTCGCAATGACGGAAGTTTAGAGGCAGCGTGGCTCAATATTTCTGCAGCGGACTTCCAACGACTTGCTGAGTCGATACCAGTTCCAGATGCTGCATTACAACACTCTGAGCACTATGGAACTTAACAGCTGAGGTCATCAGTCCCTTAGAACTTAGAACTACTGAAACCTAACTAACCTAAAGACATCACACACATCCATGCCCGGGGGAGGATTCGAACCTGTGACCGTAGCAGTCGCGCGGTTCCAGACTGAAGCGCCTAGAACCGTTCGGCCACTCCGGCCGGCTGGCGGAACATAGACAATGGAATCTCTCACAGTGTAGATTACGTAGAGCGGTGGATACAGATATCAAGCCGTTGGGATCAGTGGATGTAGATATTTTCGCTGGGTACAGTTCAGTTCAAACAATGTGTAGAGGATGTGTCACACGTGAGTGAGTGCTATGACATGATTCTGGGGTTGGATATCTCGTATCAGAATTATGCCTAAATAGATCTTCGGCAGCACAAGGTGTATCTTGTCGGGAAAAAATTTCGATACGAAATTTGGGTGAAACCCCAACTCGTACACGATTTGAGTCTATCGCCAATGAAAGACGATTTGAACCATTAACATTCACACTAAGAGTAAATTCACAGAACTGTGTAGCTAAGGGTACAAGAAATCAGTTTTGCTTCATGCCGAATCTAGCTTATCGGTAGGAAATTTGTGTGTGATTCAACCGTTGGAAATAAATGAAATATTGAATCATGCAGGATGCATAGTGAAGAGAAGTGTACGAGAGATAAATGGTGAGGAAATGGTACCTGTATTTGTGGATAATTTGAGCTCCGAGGATTTAGGGTTAACGAAGAGGTTGTTCACTACCAATGTGGATGTCCTGTAGCATGAAGAATGGGTTCCGAGGAGTGTCGGCCATGGAAAGTCGCCAAAAGCCATTGAAACTGCATTACAAGGAAAGGTAAACCACCTGAAAGGAACTACTAGGGAAGAAATGGAAGAGTTAGTTTTAGAATTTAGGGCCGTTACGAGCTTTCATATTACGTAGCACCAGAGACCAGCAGGAGACGAATCACCGGGTCACCATAATGAATACAGAGTTCTGAGTTAGTTGCAGCCGGTTCTGGAAAAATTAGTCGATGAGCAGCTAAAGGATGGATTTACTGAGGAGAGCTGTGGACCATAGAGGGCCGCAATCCGTTGCGGTTATCGACATCTGAATGCTAAGCCTATTACAGTTACCTATCCTTTGCCAAAAATTACGAAAACCATAGGCTATCGTAGGCAGTGTAAGTATTTTTCTACTATATATTTAAGGGGTGGCTACCATCAGCTAGACGTCACTCCAGAACATCGACCAAAAATTGCATTTTCTTCACCGTGATATCATTATCTGTAGAATAGAGCACCTTTCGGATTAAAGAACGTACATGCGATGTTTCAGAGATTGTTAGACGTATTTCTCAGAGAGCTGAAACCATGTCAGTGCTTGCTACTTCTGATGATATAATCATCTATGCAAGTGGCATGGAACAGCCTATACAAAATTTGAGGATAATATTCCTGAGACTGAAGGCAGTGAATTTAACGTTGATAACAGAAAAGTGTAGATTTGTTTTGGAAGAGGTAGCATGCCTTGGTAGGAGAGGGTTAAGACATACCACGAGATTGATTATAGACATACGTGAATTTTCTGTGGCTGAGTCGCTGATGGAACTACAACCATTCCTTGGAGTCTCAAATTATTACTGAAAATTCGTAAAGGGATTTGCGGATATTGCCGGAACGTTGACGCAATAACTGAAGAAAAATTCAAAATTTGTTTGGTCGGAGGACTTTCAACGTGGTTCTGAAAAACTGAAAGAATCTTTGAAATCAAGTCCGATCTTGTTGTTTCCAGATTTCACTGAGGGACCCATTCTGCTATGCGATTCACCCAGCCGTGCACTTGGTTGTGCGTTGTTACAGGAAATAGAGGACATATAGCAGGACTCAGCAGAGAGGTATTACTCCACCATGGAATAAGAGATGTTGAGCCTCACAGAGGGAATCATCTACTTGAAATGTTATCTCTATAGGAAAAAGTAATAACGAGTCATGCCGCTCTGATCCGTCTTGTAGGTTGACATGATGGGTGGTGCAATTGAAGAAAGGAAACATGGGAATACTTACGGGTTAAATAGGAACGTTGCAGTGCTGTAAGGAGATGGTAATGAGCTTAAATAGTGGCAAATAGTGCAGAAGACAGATGACTGGTGTAACCACAGTTTTGTATGCAAGATGGGTTGCTGTGCATAGTGACCAAGTTGACACCACAAGTAGTTGTATTAGCAAAACTGAGGAGCAGAATGCAACAGGAGACACATGATCACGTATTAGCAAGTCATGGAAGATGTAAGGTAACCAACAGCAAAGTAACAGAGAGATATTGAGGTAAGAACAGAAAGATGGACATGAACTAGTTTGTAAGGAATTCTGTACAGTGTACATAGAATTTGTGCCGATCAAGGATACCATTGCAGAGATTATCTAAAGCACTAGCACCATGTGAATATCTCGGGAATGATGTTTTAGGTCCCTTCAACAAAAAACCAACAGGGAATAAATTCGTACTCACCATTATAGATCATTTTCCAAGATAAGTGGAAATTGTCATCCGAAGACCAGTATCAGCTGCAAAGCGATTTAGAAAAGATAGCTGTATGGTGTGTCAGGTGGCAGTTGACGCTAAATAACGAAAAGTGTGAGATGATCCACATCAGTTCCAAAAGAAATCCGTTGGAATTCGATTACTCGATAAATAGTACAATTCTCAAGGCTGTCAATTCAACTAAGTACCTGGGTGTTAAAATTACGAACAACTTCAGTTGGAAGGACCACATAGATTATATTGTCGGGAAGGCGAGCCAAAGGTTGCGTTTCATTGGCAGGACACTTAGAAGATGCAACAAGTCCACTAAAGAGACAGCTTACACTACACTCGTTCGTCCTCTGTTAGAATATTGCTGCGCGGTGTGGGATCCTTACCAGGTGGGATTGACGGAGGACATCGAGAGGGTGCAAAGAAGGGCAGCTCGTTTTGTATTATCGCGTTATAGGGGAGAGAGTGTGGCAGATATGATACACGAGTTGGGATGGAAGTCATTACAGCATAGACGTTTTTCGTCGCGGCGAGACCTTTTTACGAAATTTCAGTCACCAACTTTCTCTTCCGAATGCGAAAATATTTTGTTGAGCCCAACCTACATAGGTAGGAATGATCATCAAAATAAAATAAGAGAAATCAGAGCTCGAACAGAAAGGTTTAGGTGTTCGTTTTTCCCGCTCGCTGTTCGGGAGTGGAATAGTAGAGAAATAGTATTATTGTGGTTCGATGAACCCTCTGCCAAGCACTTAAATGTGAATTGCAGAGTAGTCATGTAGATGTAGATCAAACCAACAGGCAGCAACAGCGGCACAAACGCCAATAAAATATTGGGTACTGAAGTTCGGGATACCTGAAACAATAACGGATCAGGGAACCAACTGTACGTCGGATTTGTTTAAGGAACTGTGTAAGCTGCTACGCGCGAAGAAACAAAGTACGAGTCATCAGGCTAATGGGAGAACGTAAAGGGTGCGTAGGAATACAGGGAAGATGTTACGACACTATGTCGACGTAACCCTAGCAGTTGAGATATCTATTTGAGGAATGTGGTCTCAGCGTACAGCTTGAAGCAGCGCACGCTTAGACGACTGTCACCATACGAAACAATATGTGGCCGTAAAATGCCATCTCATATGTTGAAAATTAAAAAGGTGAAGACAGGAGAATTGGTTAAAGAATTTGCAGAGGTGAAAATGGGCACTGAGAAAGTAAGAGGAACTCGTGAGCTGTGCAGCAAAAACGCCACAATACAAGGTTGGACAATGGATAATGCTATCAACTTCTTACACTGTAAAGCGGAAGACGAAAAACATTTTACGATGTATGAAGGACCACGTCAAATTGTGGAAACTATATCATCAATGAACGTCAAGATTCAGTAGACGAGAACGACAATTATGCATGTGGGCTATTTGAAACGTTTTCGAGTGTGTCCAGTGGTTATCCCAGGAATTGGATGCGAGACCTGAAAGGGAAAGTGTAAAAGAAGGTCAGGGGAATCATCGAGAAACTGTGGGCGAAGTATCGACAGTAAATCTGTACGGATTAAGACCGAGGACGGCTGGTCCCAGCGGTGGTTCGAGTCCTCCCTCGGGCATGGATGTGTGTGTTTGTCCTTAGGATAATTTAGGTTAAGTAGTGTGTAAGCTTAGGGTCTGATGACCTTAGCAGTAAGTCCAATAAGACTTCACACACATTTGAACAAGACTTCGGATGTATGCATATATTTATGTTTCCTGTATGTTAGATGTAGGGGTAGCATAATATTTAGTATAGGCAAAATGAACTGCAGCGGTGCAGTGAGGAATTTAAAGGGAAGGGAAGCTTAATATGCATCTCTGTCCTCAGATGCGATACGCCGGGAGACAAGGTGCTGTGGGTCATAACCGGGCTACTAGTCTTCATCGCAGTGGAAGCATTACAAAGCCAGTACATGGGAGGGAGAGTGCTGCTCGCAAAGCAAGAAGATGTGGTGATCACAGCTCATTGCTGGGTGATACAGGTGGTATTAAAACGCGTGGCGGATAGGAATTGACGTGCGACGGCTAGAGGGAGCCTTTGATAATTTTCGAAAGGAGGCAGAGAATCACGGAGTTATTAAAGTAGTTACCTAGATATGAAGGAGAATACATGTGAGTTACGAGAAGCTGAGGGATGAATTGACGCAGTTGGGGATCATACCGCATACAATGGGCGAAAGGAAACAAGACATCAAGGGAGTAGCACACCACACAGATTGTTAGTTTTGGAAAAGATGTCTCGAACAATAGTCGGTAATGTATCCTAACGATTTATTATAAAATTCTATTCCTTTTGCGCATGCTTCCATATCCTGCTCTAGGTAAAATTGGTGAATGTCTATGTTCCTAAATTTATGACCATACCTGATGAATGTGGCAACTCCTCCTTTCACAATTTCTGCTCTACAAAAGTGAGATGCTCACCTAAATCCTGAAACACTCAAAATATCTATATGACGTGTAAGACGATGTTCAGATAGGAAGATCAAGTCAACTTGGTTTGATGACTCAGACTCATAATTGCAAATAAGTAGTTACTTACTTTCACTTCATATACTTCTAATATTTTGATGCAATAATGATAGCAGGCATTTCACATTGACAGAGTTAAGAATGAACATCACCAATTATGTACATGCTGTTGTTATGAGGTGTCATTAGACTGACTCAACAATGGCTGTCTTGGTTGCTGCCCGGCTACACTCTCCTCTATCACATACTTCTGTGTAAAAACGGTAATTTACGGTATAATACATCTCTGAAATTACCTTTCCAAATTAAAGAAAAAACTAGTAACAAAATAGATATCAAAATTTAAGGCATGTGGTTACGTTATTAAACAATACAAACTGTCATACGTACTTTGTAGTATGTATTGAAATGAGAAATATTATATATCTAATCAGAGATTCTGCACACAAATCTTACCTAAATACCTTCATACATTTATATATTTGAAGTCAAACTGAAAATCAGTAATTTATAATTACGTTTGTAGTTCATTTTAAACCAGTGTGTAACGCATCATTGTTCTGTATGTAGATTTCTTTTTCACATGATTTAGCTTGTTGTGTATTAATCCTTACTAGTTTTTAACTTTTTTTAACATTATTGTTCGTTTGGATCAGTTGTCTGGCATCGAGAGTTATGTTTCAGACAATTATTTCAGTAACAACGTTACTTACGCAACTATAGAGGCATGACCACAACCAAACTATAATGCTGGACACTTGCTGTCGAATGTTGCTGTGTTTATTTTGAACCTTCTCCTCTCATATCCTTGCCCTATTGCCTCATTAATGTTGATATCTTTTCTTCCATCTTTTGTTGATGATATATAGTTTCGGTTAACTTCTCCAAAAGTGAAATTTTCTAGTATTTATTTACATCCAAATATTAAAAGCATGATTCATTTGTTTATGCTTACAAATGTGCTCCAGTGGGAGAAATCTGTCTGCCTTTTTTTAAAGTTTGTGAATTTGTGTTAAATTTCACTAGTTAACAAAGAAAAAACTTCTTTCTTGTCAAACAAAAGACTTATCATTCAGCCAAATTATGTAACGCTTTAAATATTATACATATAATGTGGAACCTCAGAAAATGCCGAAAAGGCTAAAGACAATTTCTATATGAATGTGCCAGCCCTCCATGGTAATGTAATTGTAACATTTTTTCGGTTGTTAATTTAATATGCCTCCCCCCATGAACCATGGACCTTGGCGTTGGTGGGGAGGCTTGCGTGCCTCAGCGATATAGATGGCCGTACCGTAGGTGCAACCACAACGGAGGGGTATCTGTTGAGAGGCCAGACAAACGTGTGGTTCCTGAAGAGGGGCAGCAGCCTTTTCAGTAGTTGCAGGGGCAACAGTCTGGATGATTGACTGATCTGCGTTGCAACATTAACCAAAACGGCCTTGCTGTGCTGGTACTGCGAACGGCTGAAAGCAAGGGGAAACTACAGCCGTAATTTTTCCCGAGGACATGCAGCTTTACTGTATGATTAAATGATGATGGCATCCTCTTGGGTAAAATATTCCGGAGGTAAAATAGTCCCCCATTCGGATCTCCGGGCGGGGACTACTCAGGAGGATGTCGTTATCAGGAGAAAGAAAACTGGCGTTCTACGGATCGGAGCGTGGAATGTCAGATCCCTTAATCGGGCAGGTAGGTTAGAAAATTTAAAAAGGGAAATGGATATGTTAAAGTTAGATATAGTGGGAATTAGTGAAGTTCGGTGGCAGGAGGAACAAGACTTCTGGTCAGGTGACTACAGGGTTATAAACACAAAATCAAATAGGGGTAATGCAGGAGTAGGTTTAATAATGAATAGGAAAATAGGAATGCGGGTAAGCTACTACAAACAGCATAGTGAACGCATTATTGTGGCCAAGATAGATACGAAGCCCACACCTACTACAGTAGTACAAGTTTATATGCCAACTAGCTCTGCAGATGATGAAGAAATTGAAGAAATGTACGATGAAATAAAAGAAATTATTCAGATAGTGAAGGGAGACGAAAATTTAATAGTAATGGGTGACTGGAATTCGAGTGTAGGAAAAGGGAGAGAAGGAAACATAGTAGGTGAATATGGATTGGGGCTAAGAAATGAAAGAGGAAGCAGCCTAGTAGAATTTTGCACAGAGCACAACTTAATCATAGCTAACACTTGGTTTAAGAATCATGAAAGAAGGTTGTATACGTGGAAGAACCCTGGAGATACTAAAAGGTATCAGATAGATTATATAATGGTAAGACAGAGATTTAGGAACCAGGTTTTAAGCTGTAAGACATTTCCAGGGGCAGATGTGGACTCTGACCACAATCTATTGGTTATGACCTGTAGATTAAAACTGAAGAAACTGCAAAAATGTGGGAAATTAAGGAGATGGGACCTGGATAAACTGAAAGAACCAGAGGTTGTACAGAGTTTCAGAGAGAGCATAAGGGAACAATTGACAGGAATAGGGGAAAAAATACAGTAGAAGAAGAATGGGTAGCTCTGAGGGATGTAGTAGTGAAGGCAGCAGAGGATAAAGTAGGTACAAAAACGACGGCTGCTAGAAATCCTTGGGTAACAGAAGAAATATTGAATTTAATTGATGAAAGGAGAAAATATAAAAATGCAGTAAATGAAGCAGGCAAAAAGGAATACAAACGTCTCAAAAATGAGATCGACAGGAAGTGCAAAATGGCTAAACAGGGATGGCTAGAGGACAAATGTAAGGATGTAGAAGCTTATCTCACTAGGGGTAAGATAGATACTGCCTACAGGAAAATTAAAGAAACCTTTGGAGAGAAGAGAACCACGTGTATGAATATCAAGAGCTCAGATGGCAGCCCAGTTCTAAGCAAAGAAGGGAAGGTAGAAAGGTGGAAGAGTATATAGAAGGTTTATACAAGGGCGATGTACTTGAGGACAATATTATGGAAATAGAAGAGGATGTAGATGAAGACGAAATGGGAGATACGATACTACGTGAAGAGTTTGACAGAGCACTGAAAGACCTGAGTCGAAACAAGGCCCCCGGAGTACACAACATTCCATTAGAACTACTGACGGCCTTGGGAGAGCCAGTCATGACAAAACTCTACCAGCTGGTGAGCAAGATGTATGAGACAGGCGAAATACCCTCAGACTTCAAGAAGAATATAATAATTCCAATCCCAAAGAAAGCAGGTGCTGACAGATGTGGAAATTACCGAACTATCAGTTTAATAAGCCACGGCTGCAAAATACTAACGCGAATTCTTTACAGATGAATGGAAAAACTGGTAGATGCAGACCTCGGGGAGGATCAGTTTGGATTCCGTCGAAATGTTGGAACACGTGAGGCAATACTGACCTTACGACTTATTTTAGAAGAAAGATTAAGAAAAGGCAAACCTACGTTTCTAGCATTTGTAGACTTAGAGAAAGCTTTTGACAATGTTGACTGGAATACTCTTTTTCAAATTCTAAAGGTGGCAGCGGTAAAATACAGGGAGCGAAAGGCTATTTATAATTTGTACAGAAACCAGATGGCAGTAATAAGAGTCGAGGGGCATGAAAGGGAAGCAGTGGTTGGGAAAGGAGTGAGACAAGGTTGTAGCCTCTCCCCGATGTTATTCAATCTGTATATTGAGCAAGCAGTAAAGGAAACAAAAGAAAAATTTGGAGTAGGTATTAAAATTCATGGAGACGAAGTAAAAACTTTGAGGTTCGCCGATGACATTGTAATTCTGTCAGAGACGGCAAAGGACTTGGAAGAGCAGTTGAACGGAATGGACAGTGTCTTGAAAGGAGGATATAAAATGAACATTAACAAAAGCAAAACGAGGATAATGGAATGTAGTCAAATTAAATCGGGTGATGCTGAGGGAATTAGATTAGGAAATGAGACACTTAAAGTAGTAAAGGAGTTTTGCTATTTAGGAAGTAAAATAACTGATGATGGTCGAAGTAGAGAGGATATAAAATGTAGACTGGCAATGGCAAGGAAAGCGTTTCTGAAGAAGAGAAAGTTGTTAACATCGAATATAGATCTATGTATCCGGAAGTCGTTTCTGAAAGTATTTGTTTGGAGTTTAGCCATGTATGGAAGTGAAACATGGACGATAACTAGTTTGGACAAGAAGAGAATAGAAGCTTTCGAAATGTGGTGCTACAGAAGAATACTGAAGATAAGGTGGATAGATCACGTAACTAATGAGGAGGTATTGAATAGGATTGGGGAGAAGAGAAGTTTGTGGCACAACTTGACTAGAAGAAGGGATCGGTTGGTAGGACATGTTTTGAGGCATCAAGGGATCACAAATTTAGCATTGGAGGGCAGCGTGGAGGGTAAAAATCGTAGAGGGAGACCGAGAGATGAGTACACTAAGCAGATTCAGAAGGATGTAGGTCGCAGTAGGTACTGGGAGATGAAGCAGCTTGCACAGGATAGAGTAGCATGGAGAGCTGCATCAAACCAGTCTCAGGACTGAAGACAACAACAACAACAATTTAATATGACCAAGAACAGACTTACAGGAAAACAAAATGGTAAAATCTAACCAAAAATATGAAATGGATACAACATTGAGAAGAAGGAGATTGTGACTACACTTTAAGAACAACTTAAACGGCAGGGAAAGGTAAAATCTCTTCTATTTAACACACATTGTAATTACAGGATATACATGAACTGTTACTGTTATTTGTGTTAGTTTAGATGGACATAGATGCTGGACTCATTGTTTTGAAATTGGTAGTAAGACACATTTAAATTTCGAAATTTTCTATTTTATTTGTACATTGATTCCTAAAACACAAGTGTTTAATGACAGAAATTTGCTTTCTGCCATAAAAAGTACACTCTTTATGGCATAAAACTTTTTCCCATATTTTATAAACATTCCATGTTTGTCAGGTAAATCAAATGTTTGGAGCTCGGTATCAGGTTTCTGTAAATAAAATTTACGCGAATTTTTTTTTAAACATACGCCAAAAGATAGCATAGTGGCATAGCTGCCAGAGCGTCATCTGTGTCTACCCTTTAATAGCGAATGCTTGCAGCCAAATGCTCAGTGTGGTGCAAACGTGTTAAGCAAGCAGGCAACCACACGAAGGAGACGCACTCGTGCTTCCTATAGTCAATTGAGAGAATTTTAAAGAGGTCGAATTGTGGCCTTCCGTGTGCTGGGATGGTCCTACGCCACACAGGTTGAACGTGCTGGGTCAGTTGCGCAACGATTGTGGTGTCAGTGGTCATGTGAACATTCTCATATGCATAGACGACGTTCTGGATGTCCGCACATCATATGCGCCCGTCAGGATCGTCGTATTTTAAAGGCATCAGAGGCAGATCCCACACCTACCACAGCACAGATAAGAGGGCTTACGAATCCAGACGTGTCAACACGAACTGTTGCGAACCGGTTATCAGCAGTGGGACTACGGCCACACACACCCTTAGCCCGTCATCCACTCACGCCACAGCACCGACGCGCACAGCTAGACTGGTGCCGTCAGGGGATCACTTGGAAGATGAAATGGCGCGCCATTGTCTTCAGTGATGAAAGCAGATGCTGCTTGTATGCAAGGGATGGTCATTTGTGTGTATGATGTAGTCGTAGTGAGCGCTGTCTCATAGAGTGCATTCGTCCAAGGCACTCTGGACTCATCTCAAGGCCTCATAGTCTAGCGTGCGATAAGTTACAGTTCTCGTACACCTTTGGTGCCTAGGGTATGCTAACCAACATTCGGCTTGTTTTAGGGAAAGAGACCAGACAGCGAGGTCATCGGTCTCATCGGATTAGGGAAGGACGGGGAAGGAAGTCGGCCGTGCCCTTTCAAAGGAACAATCCCGGCATTTGCCAGGAGCGATTTAGGGAAATCACGGAAAACCTAAATCAGGATGGCCGGACGCGGGATTGAACCGTCGTCCTCCCGAATGCGAGTCCAGTGTGCTAGCCACTGCGCCACCTCGCTCGGTACCAACATTCGGTACTTGCAGATTGTTGGTTAGACCACTTCCATTGCCGATCTTGAAAGAAGGAAGGTGATGTGTTGTTCCATCAGGAACCGGATAATGGTCACCCACACACTGTCTGTGAAACTCAATGTGCTCCATAAGACGTGCAGCAACTTCCCTGGCAAGTACGATCTTCTGATCTGCTTCCAATCGAGCACGTGTTGGATATGATGGGACGGGAAGTCAGTCGTGTGAATCGTCAGCCAACAACTCACTGAATTACATGACCACGTCGAGAACAGAAAGAACGGACCCCACGCATTCACATAACTGATTCGCGCCGCTGGACACTGAATCCACCACCTTCAGTGCAGATGCACAGAGTCCTTTGATCTGCGATGGAAGTGTAAAATTAGCGAGCATGGAGGGCACGGATGGGGACTGCTTATAAGTGGCGCCAGGTGTGACTAGGGGTCGGCCAGGGAGCGTGCCGAGATGGTCCGTGCAGTTGAAATAAACATTTAGTCTGGATGGCGCAGTGGTTAATGCACCTTCGCAGTGAACAGCAGATCCCATGTTCGAGTCATGATCTGGCATACATTTTCACTCGTCGCCGCCGGTTCCACATAAAGCAGCGATGCAGCTGATACCATCAGTTCCGGCCCTTTCCTTTCCCTCCGCCCCACTTCTAATGTACACAAAATGCTATATGAATCGAATATTTTACAAACGTAATTCATGCAGTATTTTATGTAAATTTAGTGCTCATTAAGTGGAATAACGTTATTATGTCCTAAAAACATGCTGAAATTTCTAATAAATAATTATATACTTTGTAAAACCTAAACAGACATTGTCCTTTACTTGTGATGTATTTGAAAATATTAAAGTTTATTTAAATTTGTGTCTATTCTTAAAAGTGGAAATTCCTCTCTTTATGAATCTGACTATTAGAAACTTCTAGATGCTTCTGGATACCTGAAATTGTTGCATGATCACAAACTTCACTTCCTTACTTCAGCACAAACACTGCCTGTGAGCTCTTTTTACTCCTTACATACTGCGCGTGTAGCCTTTGTGCTGCTTTTATGAAATGTGCACATGTTAAGTCTCCTCTTTCGTGCAAAATCTGTTTATGACGTGAAATGTTATAAGATGCTTACGAACACTCTTATGGTGAGTGAAAATAAGAACGTCTAACACCGAAAACGCAGGATAATGGCACCTACTACCGATATACAGGGTGTTTCAAAAATGACCGGTATATTTGAAACGGCAATAAAAACTAAACGAGCAGCGATAGAAATACACCGTTTGTTGCAATATGCTTGGGACAACAGTACATTTTCAGGCAGACAAACTTTCGAAATTACAGTAGTTACAATTGTCAACAACAGATGGCGCTGCAGTCTGGGAAACTCTCTAGTACGATATTTTCCACATATCCACCATGCGTAGCAATAATATGGCGTAGTCTCTGAATGAAATTACCCGAAACTTTTGACAACGTGTCTGGCGGAATGGCTTCACATGCAGATGAGATGTACTGCTTCAGCTGTTCAATTGTTTCTGGATTCTGGCGGTACACCTGGTCTTTCAAGTGTCCCCACAGAAAGAAGTCACAGGGGTTCATGTCTGGCGAATAGGGAGGCCAATCCACGCCGCCTCCTGTATGTTTCGGATAGCCCAAAGCAATCACACGATCATCGAAATATTCATTCAGGAAATTGAAGACGTCGGCCGTGCGATGTGGCCGGGCACCATCTTGCATAAACCACGAGGTGTTCGCAGTGTCGTCTAAGGCAGTTTGTACCGCCACAAATTCACGAAGAATGTCCAGATAGCGTGATGCAGTAATCGTTTCGGATCTGAAAAATGGGCCAATGATTCCTTTGGAAGAAATGGCGGCCCAGACCAGTACTTTTTGAGAATGCAGGGACGATGGGACTGCAACATAGGGCTTTTCGGTTCCCCATATGCGCCAGTTCTGTTTACTGACGAAGCCGTTTAGGTAAAAATAAGCTTTGTCAGTAAACCAAATGCTGCCCACATGCATATCGCCGTCATCACTCCTGTGCACTATATCGTTAGCAAATGTCTCTCGTGCAGCAATGGTAGCGGCACTGAGGGGTTGCCGCGTTTGAATTTTGTATGGATAGAGGTGTAAACTCTGGCGCATGAGACGCTACATGGACGTTGGCGTCATTTGGACCGCAGCTGCAACACGGCGAACGGAAACCCGAGGCCGCTGTTCGATCACCTGCAGCACTAGCTGCGCGTTGCCCTCTGTGGTTGCCGTACGCGGTCGCCCTACCTTTCCAGCACGTTCATCCGTCACATTCCCAGTCCGTTGAAATTTTTCAAACAGATCTCTTATTGTATCGCTTTTCGGTCCTTTGGTTACATTAAACCTCCGTTGAAAACTTCTTCTTGTTGCAACAACACTGTGTTCTAGGCGGTGGAATTCCAACACCAGAAAAATCCTCTGTTCTAAGGAATAAACCATGTTGTCCACAGCACACTTGCACGTTGTGAACAGCACACGCTTACAGCAGAAAGACGACGTACAGAATGGCGCACCCACAGACTGCGTTGTCTTCTATATCTTTCACATCACTTGCAGCGCCATCTGTTGTTGAAAATTGTAACTACTGTAATTTCGAAAGTTTGTCCGCCTGAAAATGTACTGTTGTCCCAAGCATATTGCAACAAACGGTGTATTTCTATCGCTGGTCGTTTAGTTTTTATTGCCGTTTCAAATATACCGGTCATTTTTGAAACACCCTGTATGAATTCTTTTTCTGAATTGTATATAAATATTTGTAATTTAAATGCTTTCTTTTAATAAGTAAGGACATTGCTTCACCGTATGTGTAAATTTAAGTACAAGTTTGTTGCTGTTTCATTATAATGATCTGTGTCTTATTGTGAAACTTATGAGCTCTGGGAAAAGCTAAAGGAATTGTTATTTGCATCAACTACCAACGATAATAGCACTGCTAGTTCGGTGTAAAATCCTTGGGTAGGGAGTTGTTGTGCGGAGCGCGCGCGGAGAGAGAGAGAGAGAGAGAGAGAGAGAGAGAGAGAGAGAGAGACGGATTTCAGCACTTGCATTGTGCGCAAGTGTGGCGTTAACGATCTCGCAGTAGAGTACTATTTTCGGCGGCATCATGTACGCGCGCCGGTCAGATGTCTAGTAGCAGGAGGAAGGACAGTGGACGGACGGAAGAGGCTGTATTAATTACGATAGCCCGTTCCTGTAATTAGCCGTGTCTGCAGAAGATGATACCGTCTCCAACAACAGCAGCAGTTCCAGTAACACAGTTTCGTCGTCGGCTCCGAGTTTCGTCGTATGCACAGCACTGAAGTAAGACTGTTCATTGGTAGAAAGTATTGACGGTTAACCCAGCAGCACAATTGAATGTGATTTCACTGATAAAATGTATTTAAATAATAATCAGTTAAATTCAGAGCAATTGTGTCCGCATTGTTACCAAGCAGGATCCTTGTTCCTTTTTTCCTTATATGCTGAGTGTCATAAGAAACAAATTGAATAGTTACAGCCAGTTTATTAATGAATAATTTCACTTATAAGAATTTTAGCCGCAGTCTACTTTCAATTAACTGTTGTACAACAGAGGATTCAGTATATGACTAAAGTAAAGCAATTTCATTTATCAAGTTTGAGAATCAATCACTGGAAAAACTCCAAATCTAAAGAAATGCACAAATTAAGAGTGCAGAAGTTTCATTTATTTTACATATAGCTTTGAGCACATGGCTGATTGTTTTGGTACCTATTCTAGTGTTTAATTCTGTTCAACTCAGTAAAAAAGGCTTAGTTGTTCAGACAATAATATGAAATCCAATTTGCAGAATAAGTAACGGAAAAGAAAAAGTGCTTTTTTTTTTTTTTTTTTTAATTGGCAACGGCCTTGCCGCAGTGGATACACCGGTTCCCGTGAGATCACCGAAGTTAAGCGCTGTCAGGTGTGGCCGGCACTTGGATGGGTGACCATCCAAGCCACCATGCGCTGTTGCCATTTTTCGGGGTGCACTCAGCCTCGTGATGCCAATTAAGGAGCTACTCGACCGAATAGTAGCGGCTCCGGTCAAAGAAAACCATCATAACGACCGGGAGAGCGGTGTTCTGACCACACGCCCCTCCTATCCGCATCCTCAACTGAGGATGACACGGCGGTCGGATGGTCCCGATGGGCCACTTGTGGCCTGAAGACGGAGTGCTTTTTTTCTAAATTCCTTTGATGACGTTATGTTGAGGTCATTGAAAGTCATTGTTCACGTAACTAAGTTCAGTACTAAAATACAGTTTAATTACTTATTTTCAAATCATTACTCTATAGCTCTTTTCAAAATTTAACGCTAAACATGAAGTAAAAGTGACTTCTCAGCTTTCTTTATCATTGTAAACTCACCTAAAATTATTGAAAAAAAAGTGACAACCTTCAGTTGACATGTCAGTGTTTAATAATACATGTATTTTTCCCGTTATCTTGTACAGGATTTTGAATGTAAATTGCCCTAGTGGGCTGGCGAACGTTAATTATTTCCTTTTCGTTCATTAGTGTAACTTTTGGATTCATGATCAGTGGTACCTCTTTCGGTCCAGTGTTGTTCGTGAGTGAAAACACAAAATAGCTTTCATTTTTCAATTTATAGCCCTGTTTGGTTTAATTACTTTTTATTTTTAGTAGACTTTTCATCACAAAGGTCGGTTGTACAGTTTCCTCTTACTTACGGGTATCACTTTGTCTGTAAAGATAGCCTTATCCAATTTGAAAAAAATCCATTAGGCATACACGCGATCCACGGTCATATTTTATATCCCAAGCAGGATAGCCCGATTAGTAAGAGGGAGTTAACAAACACACAAAGTCAAAACGATAACTGAACGTTGGGCTTCAGTCGAGATATACTAAACAACCCATATGACATATTTCAATCAAGATTTTCGGTGGACGCCAACCCCTAGACACTGATGCCATACTCAAGTTAAGTAATTGTGTAATTTCTTCTCTTGGTCCATTAAATTACATATTGCACAAATAGTGATTTACTCTAAACGGTCATGGCTGCAATAATAATAATAACAAATCCAGGAGGAGATATTTTTCAAAGTTCAATTACAATGCTGTGTTTCAGATGTACAGTTACTGGAACTTCTTCCTCAGGTCTAAAAGCGTGATGCAGGGCTTGTTTTCCTTTTTTCTGACGACAGTATATTTTCGCCACCTTCAGTATGGTCCCCATATGTTCCTCTATTTGAATGGTTTTTCTGAAGTTTTGTTCCAAATAACAATACTTCTTGGCTTCCAGTCTGCGACTAACATTTATCGAGTATCGCAATTTTACTTTCTCTTCTCCCACTCTTCATTCGTTAACTATCGGTAAATGGGTAATAAGGCATCAGTTCAAATGGCTCTGAGCACTATGGGACTCACCTGCCGAGATCATTAGTCCCCTAGAACTTAGAACTAGTTAAACCTAACTAACCTAAGGACATCACACACATCCATGCCCGAGGCAGGATTCGAACCTGTGACCGTAGTGGTCTCGCGGTTCCAGACTGTAGCGCCTAGAACCACACGACCACTTCGGCCGGCATAAGGCATCAGTATCTTGTAAATCTATATTTGGAAGCATTTTCTTTACTATCTCATTTTTCGACACTGCTCATGCAGAAATTGTGCTCCACAGCGACGGCAGTAAGTTCGAATCTTATTATCTTATTATCGTTTCAATAAATAGTAGTGCACTCAGGAGATTCTACGACGAACTGAGTCGTAAGGTATTAATATCATGCAGATGACGGTACATTATTCTCTCTGGTATATTTCATAAAAATCTGCCACGGCAGATAGCGGCTGGTTTACTGGAGATATCTACCCACGGACCCTTTTTATATAGCCATAAATTTCGCAAAATCGATGACATAAAACATTATGACTTGAGAAAGAGTGTTGGGGGCAGATAGCAAGAGGAAGTGGTTTGAAATGGACGGCTTATTCTGTATCACAGCAATGCTGCGAATTTTGCTTATCCTTCTATGCTGTTCGGTGTACTGTGAAGGTGAGTCAATCAAAAGCTAGCTATGTCTGCCCAGCACGTAATTCCCCGAACTTTAGCAGTGTTACCGGCGCCTCTGATACAACTATGGCTGCACAGCAAAACTAGTTAGTTAATGGAAATCTAGTATTAGTTAACAGACGACGTGACTTTCACTAGAGAACTTCTTATTGGACCTTATTTACACTGCCGAGTCAACTAGCATAGAGACTTTTACAAAAGGAAGGAAAGAACGATAAGGGCTTAACGTCCCGAAGTCATCACGTTCTTTAGATACGGAGGATGGGAAAGGAAATCTTTCAAAGGAATTATCCCTGCACTTTCCAGCAGCGATTTGCCTGGCCGGAGTGGCCGAGAGGTTCTAGGCACTACAGTCTGGAGCCGCGCGACCGCTACGGTCGCAGGTTGGAATCCTGCCTCGGGCATGGATGTGTGTGATGTCCTTAGGTTAGTTAGGTTTAAGTAGTTCTAAGTTCAAGGGGACTGATGACCTCAGAAGTTTAAGTCCCATAGTGCTCAGAGCCATTTGAACCATATGAATCAGCAGCGATTTAGGAAAATCACCAAAAATCTAGATCTGGATGCCAGGGCAGGAATTTGAACCGTCATCGTCCCGAATGCGAGTCCAGCGCGCTAACCACTGAGGCACTTCGCTAGGTGTTGCTACAAACTAGTCATGTAATTCTGTCCTTATTGACTTCTTTCAGGTAAACGGCGTGTCCTCTATAGCCCGTTTAGAACATTTGAACGATATTCCGTAAGCGCTTTGAGCACTGATCTCACTAGATTGCATAGGTGAACGTGTTTTTCTCTAGGCTTGAGATGTCGCATTAGTTATTGCTACGAGTTACCATTTGAAATGCAAAATGAAGAGAAATGTAATGGAGGTTTCTATTGAATTGATGCCTTGCCTATGTTTTACAGTTATATATAGCCAATTACCTTGAATTTCAGTGGCTTCACCACGAGTTAATACTCAGTCTAATCCGCAAGACTTGAGACAATAAATACAGAAATACAACAGAATGAATGCTCTTTATCATTTAGATTGCTGAAGCACCAGTGACAGACGATGATGAATTTCAGGCGAGAATTATGGATGTTGCATTCAGTATGCCACTCTTAATCTAATAATTGCTCAAATTCGAAAGCTTGTCACCTGCGGATTAATGACCTCACGACTGGACAACAGCGGTTCCATGAGAAGTCGTAGCAGAAGATACCTATTGCACGACAACTATTTCAGCGTCGTGAGATGAACCTCGGCACCCATTTTGTCGATGTTATGAACTGTTCAAAAACTTTGACCCGTCTGCATGTCTATGAACTTGTGTGGGCTTAGTTTTAAGAAAAGCTGGAAAATGTAAGGTTATGCATTGTGGAACTAAAAGAATAATTATACAGTAACTTAAAAACGATAATAAGAAACATAAAGGTGATCTGTTTGGAAGTGCACATTTGTGAAATCTAAATCAGTTGTTAGACCCACTCTCTGAACTGTAACATACCTGCTCATCTTTCTAACACTGTCCACAAGATAGTCGAGGAACTGCTGATCAAAGCAGCCCCACACCTCGATGGCGGCCGTCCTGAGGTCATTCATTGTACAAGGAGGGTCCCTTGGTTCCGAAAAAGAGACACTGCTCGTTTCAGTTGGTCCCAAGCATTCACAGTCTGATAGATGTCGGCTGAGGTGCAGCTGGCCATTACATTCAGCTGATTCATACATACAGTGGGCTGCTGTCTGCAAGATGAATGGGATGTGAACGGCCACTACTGGGTTCAACGACGAACCCATCGCTGAAATGGTGATTGTAGGACAGTCCAATAAGTTCCAGTATCCTGTCCCTACGTTGCATGGCCCTCAGTGAGAGCCGTCCAGCGACTCTACAATATTCCGGCCCTGAACTCCAATGAACCACTTCCCTAGAGAATTAGTAGCACTAAATACATGAGAGGTTCATTTGTACAAGGCTGCCTCTACAGTCTTCTATGACGATCGTCAGGCGTCATGTAAATCTGCACTCCTAGACAAAGACATACCAACACCGTAGATCCTTTTTCATTCTCAAGTATTCTCTTGCCCAGCTTCTTCACGTATCTTCGCACTAGGTGTTTCTCTTGCTTACGGTAATTGTTATTTGTGCTCGAAAGGATTGTATGGAGACGGCTACATATCGCCCGGTGTTGACTCACTCCTCAAACTTGCCCCAAAAAGGCGGCGAGCCGTTCAGTTGCATTCTTTGTGGTATACAAGCCTAAATTTGTAGGAGGTTGTCATCAGTTGGTGCTGTTCACTGCAGATAAGCAATTTTGGGCATATCTTCAATATTTTGTGTCTCACGATATCTACTGAATGTTGGAATGAGGTTTCTGTAATGTATACTGGTTCGCTTGGCAACTGTCGATAGTGACTAACCTTCTTGCCATAAACTGACAATGTGTGCACGCTCTAAGGCTGATATAACACTTCAAGACATGTTGAGAAAGGTGTGAATCTGAGGAAAGGTGGGGGGGGGGGGGGCGAGGGAAAGGTTATGGCGGCCATGAATCCATTCCCTCAGCACAAAAAAAAAAAAAAAAAAAATTCTTAATAATTTTATATTTAAATTTCCAACTCTATAGATTAACTTTGTCACATTACTGTCACATATCGCTAAGTGACATTGTTTCACCTCTCTACCACTGCTTCGTGATTATTATACTGCGGGTACTGGACATATTTGCTTGAAAGGAAAGATTTACATTTTTGTTGCTGGAAAGCCGACCTCCCTATGTTGTCCTGGTTCCTGTTTTGTGGCAGAAGCCTGTCATTGAATCTCATTAAGAGAGGCGAACCTCCCCAATGAGACAGGCAGTTTCCTTGGAACTATGTCTGTGGCCAGCTCCATTCTTTTATGGGCAGAGCCAGAAACTGTACTCGAGAAGAGTACACACTACGCCACTACTGCTGTCCCCACAAAATAACTGAGCAGGACTTTTTGCCTTTACTTTAATGACATAAAAGTAGGAGACCCCACTGCGCCACCCAATCAGTATGGAAAAGTCGGTTGCTTTTACTCCGAACATTTTCGTATATCCAATCGGATGTTTCACCCCTGTCACAATGCTTGACGCGAAGAAGCCGGACAATCAAATGGACACTGCTCCAAGCTGCTAACCTAGTGTTTGTTATTGTGCATTTGCTACACCAAGGGTAGAAAGTTTCTTCTGCTGAATTTCCCAGTGATGTTCTCATCCATTAAATTGGCAAAGGTGTTGAGTCTTCCGCTGCACCTAGAGTTCTTTGAAAGCTAGATAGCTGTGTACAGAGTTATAAAATTCATGGCTATTCTTCTCCCGATCGCCATATGGTGCTGATAGGTGCACGCTTTATTGATTTCCGGGAAATTTAAGTGTCACAAGTTGCGGTAGTGCAATCCGTATTCTGAGTTGCTCGTTACTTACTCGTTCTGACAAGCAACTTGAGTCGCTGATTTAATTTTTAACTCTAAATTCGCAAGGTTACCGGGTTAGAATTTCTTGTTGCGCAGTCTCCACACAGACGTCCACATAATATGGTACCTCTTCACATGGTTAGCGTCATTTTCTGCAAATTCAACAGAGATTTTAAAATTTTTTTTTCTGTAAACTTCGTGAACTTGGCTCTGAGCACTATGGGACTTAACATCTATGGTCATCGGTCCCCTGGAACTTAGATCTACTTAAACATAACTAACCTAAGGACATCACACAACACCCCACCCAGTCATCACGAGGCAGAGAAAAACCCCTGACCCCGCCGGGAATCGAACCCGGGAACCCGGGCGCGGGAAGCGAGAACGCTACCGCACGCTCACGAGCTGCCGACAACTTCGTAAACTGCGTCAAACAAATAGAGCAAATAAAAATTTGTTATAACCTCACTTGACTAGAATTTGAAGTTCCTCTAACTTTCGTGCAACTTGTCTGTAGTTCAAAAATGGTTCAAATGGCTCTGAGCACTATGGGTCTCAACAAATGGTTCAAATGGCTCTGAGCACTATGGGACTCAACTGCTGTGGTCATTAGTCCCCTAGAACGTAGAACTACTTAAACCTAACTAACCTAAGGACATCACACACATCCATGCCCGAGGCAGGATTCGAACCTGCGACCGTAACAGTCCCGCGGTTCCGGACTGCAGCGCCTAGAACCGCACGGCCACCGCGGCCGGCTGTCTGTAGTTAGATGACCTCCTAATGACAAATATAGTCTGTTGTATACCTAAGTTTCTTGTATTGCTATGAGAGGGCAATCGTTGTACACACTGGTCAGCCTCAACGATCAGTTACTTATTGTTCAGTGAAGGTAACGAGCACTGCACTTGCTGGTTTTGTATGATTATAGATCTGTTTATTGACTTGTGAGATTTACGTCGATTTCCCGTAGAATTACAACGTTGATATGTGTTGTTTCGTGGTACTTCGGACTCGCATCATTTAGGCTTAATAAGCAACAACATCTTTACAGCAACGAAGTACCATAATTCAGATCTTGGGCACATTTCCTTCCTATTCAGAGACGGAAAACACAAATTTCTGCTTTGAGGGAGTAAAGTAGAAAGAAAGTCCCTAAGCAAGTATGAACATTATAACCTACTTTTTAGTTGCTCTGCTTGCGTTAGGGCTTCCAACTTGAATCTAGAAAATCACAAGAATTTGCGTAAGATATGACAGAAAGGGAAAGATGCATCAGTAACAGAAATAATAACAGAAACAATGACTGCCTGAACTTACTCGGAAAAGACAGAAATAAATAGTGATTCCCTCATTTACTGTATATGCTCGCACTGCCGTAGCCTGCAGACCAACGTTCACAATCGTACACCTCGATATCCTATTGTATGAATCATGATGTTGTTACAGTAATGAGAATCTTTGCTGTTACAGTTCTTATATCACATTCATTACATATGTACTTTTCAAATTTTAGGATGAAACATTTTCAAATGCTGTATTTCTCTTAACTGCAACATCTTAGAAGCTATGTTACAGCCAAATGGACAACTAAATCCTGATGACAACAAAATGTTATTAACTTAAAACATTTCTCGTAATTATTATTATTATTAATGTCGTAGGCATCTGTGCCACGCTAGAAGTGATGGCGAGGGCTACTTCTACACTGTTCCTCACAAAAAGTGCTGCACTCGGAACGAGCCGAATGATTCACTGCAAACTGTGTAGGTATGTTGCATAAAATCTACGACGCCAATGATTAAGTTTTCAGATGTAACATACCTTCAAGTGCTAGAACCATTGCCAAGCTGATGCATGACGCAGGGCTCGCCACGTGCCGACTGTTACGATTTCTGCCACTCGCTTTGTGTTGACACAGTGGGACTTGGGGCCCGTAGACTTGCAGTGGGTCATATTTAGTGAAGAGTCCCACCTCAGCGTTAGAGACGACGGCCACCGGGTCTGTGTCTCGGGGCACAGTGGAGAGCATCAGCGGTAGTTCCAGTCACACGTTCTGCAAGCCTTTTGCTAAAAGGTTCTATGACAACCGTATGGTATATTGAGAAGGTCCTGCAACCAGTGGCACTGCCGTTCATGGACGGCAGCACCCATGCCCTACTTCAACAGGACAACGATCGTCCTCTTACCGCTGCCATCTTCCGAACGTGCCTTGGAGCTGTGGGTGGCCGCATTACCTGATCTCTCCCCACTCGAGAATGTATGAGTTGCTGTGGAGTATGCCACCAGTGCTCCACCTCCACCCACCAATTGGCTGTAACTACACTTTCAGCTGCAAGCAGGATGGGATGGAATATCACAGCAATATATCCGGTACCTTTACCGCTCCATGCCGCGATGTCTGGTCGCCTGTATCCACAACCATGGGGGCCCAAAGCCATGTATCAAGTACGTTTTGTAGCCGTGTACTGCTATAAATACAAGTCCTTAAAATCCGTCTTGTTCTTGTGGGTGCAGATCTTTTTATGACGACCAGTGTGTTTGAGTCGAGGTTGAGGAGGGAGGGAGAGGGCAGAGGTGGATAGTCACTAACAAGTTAACGAACTGTGACCCATAATACTTTGGCTCTGTGCTTGTATTGACAGTCTGAAGAGCGTTCACAAGACCGGTTGTCCCGTTCAAGATGAGAGAGACAGTGTGCTCTGACGCTAAGCAGGCGGCTGTATATTGCGAATTTCTGTCGTCGAAAGAGTATTGAGACGTAGGGTTGCATTAAGAAACCTACACCCTAACAGTCATCAAGTTGGTACAAAACATTTTTGGGCAGCTCGATTGTAACAAGTGACATGAAAGACGGAGTACCAATATACGGCGGAACAAATATTGAATACTCCTCTACTATATTCCACAGCTGGCATAAGACAGACTGTTGTCAGTGGCATGTATGACACCATCTTTTTCTCCTCTTACTCCTCCTCCTTTTCCTCGTCAAGCCATTCAACTGCTTCATCACTACTTTGGGAATTACGGGACGCGGCCGCACATTTTCTACCTACTACTCTGCTCAGTGCTTTAAGAAACGTTGCCCAAAACTCTAGAATTTAAAGTAGAACCATCCTCAGTATCGCTTGGTCGCTATTTTTGCCGCATTCGATCTATTTATTCTCCAACCTCTGTCTCTCTCTCTGTCTATCTACCTATCTATGTATCTAGCTATCTATCTGTCTATCTGTCTGTTCGATCTTCCCAACCCAAAAACACATAATAATTTTTTCCTGTTTTCTGGTGTCATACTGCTTTTAATAAGTAATGAAGAATTTTGTGTTCTAACATTAAAAAACCTAAAATTTTTCGCATTCTTAAGCATAAGCTAATTTTCATTTTATTCGCTCTGTTGACTCTTCATTGTTTAATTTCGCACCAATATTTATTTGACCTGCAGAAAGAACAGGTTTGACTAATTTTTCTCAGAAATAACTGCTCAGACGTTGGTACGGTTCGTTATTACCTTTCAGGGCATGATACAAGAGCAGCCTTCTTCATTCGTTCTTAGAACATAGAAACAAAGTGAAGCGACTGCATAATAAGGCAAATCGAATACAACGAGGTGAATACCGCACCTTTCTTTGTCTTTGGTCTATTTTCGAGTTATAGTTTGCTCCGTCATCAAAGTAATATTAGTGAAGAATAGTGTTAGCTCTGAGTCATTTCAAAGTAACTTAGTCAAGAAAGAAAATTTCATTATTCCGCTTTATTTGGAGGTCATACTAAACAAGGAATACGTAGTAGTTTTGGTCTGATATGTTATTCCGATTCCTGTTTATCGAACCTCTACCAATGTCGTGGCTTAAATTACAGTCCTGTCCCTCACCTGTATCATCAAAACATACACCGTTGAGTGTACCATGCAACCATTACATTTGGCGTCTGCGAACAGTAGCACATAGCACACATGTCGCGAAGCAAAGATGCCGATTTGTGCACCTGAAACAAAATCTATTTCATTCTGTAGCTCAATTATCATACGTGGAAGAACCCTGGAGATACTAAAAGGTATCAGATAGATTATATAATGGTAAGACAGAGATTTAGGAACCAGGTTTTAAGTTGTAAGACATTTCCAGGGGCAGATGTGGACTCTGACCACAATCTATTGGTTATGACCTGTAGATTAAAACTGAAGAAACTGCAAAAATGTGAGAAATTAAGGAGATGGGACCTGGATAAACTGAAAGAACCAGAGGTTGTACAGAGTTTCAGAGAGAGCATAAGGGAACAATTGACAGGAATGGGGGAAAGAAATACAGTAGAAGAAGAGTGGGTAGCTCTGAGGGATGTAGTAGTGAAGGCAGCAGAGGATAAAGTAGGTACAAAGACGAGGGCTGCTAGAAATCCTTGGGTAACAGAAGAAATATTGAATTTAATTGATGAAAGGAGAAAATATAAAAATGCAGTAAATGAAGCAGGCAAAAAGGAATACAAACGTCTCAAAAATGAGATCGACAGGAAGTGCAAAATGGCTAAACAGGGATGGCTAGAGGACAAATGTAAGGATGTAGAAGCTTATCTCACTAGGGGTAAGATAGATACTGCCTACAGGAAAATTAAAGAGACCTTTGGAGAGAAGAGAACCACGTGTATGAATATCAAGAGCTCAGATGGCAGCCCAGTTCTAAGCAAAGAAGGGAAGGCAGAAAGGTGGAAGGAGTATATAGAAGGCTTACACAAAGGCGATGTACTTGTGGACAATATTATGGAAATAGAAGAGGATGTAGATGAAGACGAAATGGGAGATACGATACTGCGTGAAGAGTTTGACACAGCACTGAAAGACCTGAGTCGAAACAAGGCCCCCGGAGTAGACATTCCATTAGAACTACTGACGGCCTTGGGAGAGCCAGTCACGACAAAACTCTACCAGCTGGTGAGCAAGATGTATGAGACAGGCGAAATACCCTCAGACTTCAAGAAGAATATAATAATTCCAATCCCAAAGAAAGCAGGTGCTGACAGATGTGAAAATTACCGAACTATCAGTTTAATAAGCCACGGCTGCAAAATACTAACGCGAATTCTTTACAGACGAATGGAAAAACTGGTAGATGCAGACCTCGGGGAGGATCAGTTTGGATTCCGTCGAAATGTTGGAACACGTGAGGCAATACTGACCTTACGACTTATCTTAGAAGAAAGATTAAGAAAAGGCAAACCTACGTTTCTAGCATTTGTAGACTTAGAGAAAGCTTTTGACAATGTTGACTGGAATACTCTTTTTCAAATTCTAAAGGTGGCAGGGGTAAAATACAGGGAGCGAAAGGCTATTTATAATTTGTACAGAAACCAGATGGCAGTAATAAGAGTCGAGGGGCACGAAAGGGAAGCAGTGGTTGGGAAAGGAGTGAGACAGGGTTGTAGCCTCTCCCCGATGTTATTCAATCTGTATATTGAGCAAGCAGTAAAGGAAACAAAAGAAAAATTTGGAGTAGGTATTAAAATTCATGGAGACGAAGTAAAAACTTTGAGGTTCGCTGATGACATTGTAATTCTGTCAGAGACGGCAAAGGACTTGGAAGAGCAGTTGAACGGAATGGACAGTGTCTTGAAAGGAGGATATAAGATGAACATTAACAAAAGCAAAACGAGGATAATGGAATGTAGTCAAATTAAATCGGGTGATGCTGAGGGAATTAGATTAGAAAATGAGACACTTAAAGTAGTAAAGGAGTTTTGCTATTTAGGAAGTAAAATAACTGATGATGGTCGAAGTAGAGAGGATATAAAATGTAGACTGGCAATGGCAAGGAAAGCGTTTCTGAAGAAGAGAAATTTGTTAACATCGAATATAGATTTATGTATCAGGAAGTCGTTTCTGAAAGTATTTGTTTGGAGTGTAGCCATGTATGGAAGTGAAACATGGACGATAACTAGTTTGGACAAGAAGAGAATAGAAGCTTTCGAAATGTGGTGCTACAGAAGAATACTGAAGATAAGGTGGATAGATCACGTAACTAATGAGGAGGTATTGAATAGGATTGGGGAGAAGAGAAGTTTGTGGCACAACTTGACTAGAAGAAGGGATCGGTTGGTAGGACATGTTTTGAGGCATCAAGGGATCACAAATTTAGCATTGGAGGGCAGCGTGGAGGGTAAAAATCGTAGAGGGAGACCGAGAGATGAGTACACTAAGCAGATTCAGAAGGATGTAGGTTGCAGTAGGTACTGGGAGATGAAGCAGCTTGCACAGGATAGAGTAGCATGGAGAGCTGCATCAAACCAGTCTCAGGACTGAAGACAACAACAACAACAGCTCAATTATCGCCGCAGCGTGCTCAAGCCATGTTACTGCACTTTCGTGTCTTTCACTCAAACCCGGACATGATGACCAGTTTTTAAGCGTGGAAGTAATAACATGAAGCGCCTCTTCTTTCCACAGCATTTTGTGCTAAGTATGTACTCGCATATGAACGGTGTAATTGTCTGTGACGAGTTTTTGTGTGCTGTAGTTTCGTGTTTGAGTTTTTATGAGTCACTGATCGATATCAAATGTTGGAAGTTGAATTCCACTACCCATACATAGCCAACTACTACAGAACTACTGTAAAGGGGACGCCGACGTTATTGTTTTCGTTCACCTGCAGAACCACACGTTCTCTGTGCTTGGGTCACTATAGAGAGGTTTCTAATTCAACTCGGAGCCTTGTCGTACAGTCTGCTGACCAGCAACAGTGAGCTACCATCTCTCACCTAATTATGGATGGCGTGCTAATATAATAACGCGAGGCAATGATCGTAGCTGCAGCAATTGGTAGACAAAACTGCCACAGCTAATGGAAATTTTAGTCGCATGAATTAAGCGCATACTTCAAATATTCAACAATGTTTTATTAAAATGTATCTAAGTCCTCTACTTTGTTTACCACCCATTGGAACCAAACGTGCCCTGCCACTGTACCTATAATACTCAAAATTGTGGTCTTATTACTCAAAAATTTACCGCGTCAACGAGTCCGCCAAGTTTTGTATATTCTAAAGGAGGGGTAAGTACATTGGCATTTAGTTATCGGAAAATATGTAAGTGCCTGAGACGGACATTATTTCATTTAAATAAGTGTGGAGGATGATATGTGCCGTGGTCACCTTGAAGGCCACACATTAAACGCACACGTCACAAAAAGGTTATGCCTAACCTCGGTTTCAAGAGTTCTGGAACCTGTACAGATACTGGGAACAGAGATCAACATAAACATAATTTCCATCGTTTTTATTGCTCATGAAAACCACACGTTGTATGTTGGACCACCACACAACGAGACCTACAGATATGGTGGTCGAGACTGCTGTAACCACCGGTAGTGCTAATACCCAATAGCACGTCCTCTTGCATTGATGCATGCCTGTATTTGTCGTGGCATACTATCCACAAGTTCATCAAGGCATTGTTGGTCCAGATGGTCCCACTCCTCAATGGCGATTCAGCGTGCGTTCCTCAGAGTGTTTGGTGTGTCACGCTGTCCATAAACAGCCCTTTTCGATCTATTCCAGGCATGTTCGATAGTGTTCATGACTGGAGAACATGCTGGCCACTCTGCTCGAACGATGTCGTTATCCTGGAGGAAGTCATTCACAAGATGTGCACGATGGCAGCGCGAATTGTCGTCTATGATGACGAAGGCGTCGCCAATATGCTGCCGATATGGTTGCACTATTGGTCGGTGGATGGTATTCACATATCGTACAGCCGTTATGGCGCCTTACATGACCGCCAGCGGCGTACGTCGGTCCCACATAATGCCACCCCAAAACAGCAGGGAAACTCCACCTTGCTGCACTCGCTGTCCAGTGTGTCTAAGGTGTTCAGCCTGTTCGAGATGCCTCCAAACACGTCTCCGACATTCATTGGTGAAAAGAACGTGATGCCAATACTTAGCGCTCCATTCAGCATGTTGTTGGGCCCATTTGTACCGCGTTGAATGGTGTCGTGGTATGCAAAGATGGACCTCGCTATGGACGTCGAGAGTGAAGTTGCGCATCATGCAGCCTATTTCTCACAGTTTGCGTCGTAACGCGACGTCCTGTGGCTGTACGAAAAGCATTATTCAACATGCTGACGTTACTGTCAGGGTTCCTCCGAGCCATAATCCGTAGGTAGCGGTCATCCACTGCAGTAGTAGTTCTTGGGTGACGTGAGTGAGGCACGTCATAGACAGTTCCTGTCTCTCTGTATCTCCCCCATGTTCGAACAACATCGCCTTGGTTCACTCCGAGACGCCTGGACACTTTCCTTGTTGAGAGACCTTCCTTGAACAAAGTAAGAATGCGAATGCGATGGAACCGCGGTATTGACCGTCTAGGCATGGCTGAACTACAGACAGCACTAGCCGTGTCCCTCCTTCCTGGTGGAATGACTGAAACTGATCGGCTATCTGACCACCTCCATCTAATAGTCGCTGCTTACGCATGGTTGTTTACATCTTTGGGTGGGTTTAGTGACATCTCTGAACAGTCAAAGGGACTATGTCTGTGATACAATATCCACAGTCAACGTCTATGTTTAGGAGTTCTTGGAAATGGGATGATGCAATACTCTTTTGATATATGTATTTTACACTATGTTGTATGTAATATTGCGGCTAGTGAGGTACTTCTTCTCTTGTTCCATGACAAAACGTGTCCTCACGCTTTATGTTATAGCATTTGGGACACCATACTCGAGTCGCAAGGAAGCACAATAGCATAATGAATACGTTTGAATGACATTATAATAAACCAGATTTGGCTGATTATTAGTTGACTACAGTCAGTTTCGTCGTGGAACGAAAGTTGAATGCCTCCCAAAGGATCACGTCCCGGATGAGCAGAAAATTGTTTGGACATTCAATAGCTGTATGGAACTGTCAATCGTGTGCAACCTTGCAGCGCTAGTATCGTAAAAGCGTCTTGATTATCTCGCACTGTCAGCTAAGTACCGCACACACTGAGATATTGTAACTGATCATTACTGCTACCTCAGCCTAAACGTCCAAGGAAGCTAAAAACTTGTTCACTGCTGCAGTTCATTAAAATGGGTGGCAAGTTGTACACTAGTATTACTAATTAAATACTTGCTTGACATGGAAACACTAGAATAGAAATGTGGAAACGTAATCAGAAATATCCAGTGGCGTTTATTAAGAGTTATGATTCAATATGGAACTTAACTTTGGCAACAGTTTGTTTTTTAGCAATTGATTTCTTCTACTTAATGCAGTGGAATACAAATAACTTTGCAGCCTCTTGGTAGTCTAAGATATTGTCACTATGATGCAAGGTTAGGTTAGGTTAGGTTGGGTTAGGTTAGGTTAGGTTTATGCAGAAACTAGTTTGAGTCTTACACCTCTCCGTAAATAGCGGCTGTTAAGTTGGGACTTCCGTTTTCTCAGTGGAACACGTCGAGCCCTAGTCCTAATAATCGCCTGAAGTGCGCTGAGCAGGCTGCAGACAGTGAACTGTACTGTCTGACTGAAGCGTCGGAACTGGCACTGTCTGCCGCGCGTCATCTTTTCCTCCTGTCGGCGAAGGGATCTCCTTCTCCGCCAGTACAAAGCGGCAGCAACGTAGTCACCGGTTGACAGCGCTCTCTTTAGTGGCTGCCAACATTACTGGCGGACAAATACGATGCACTGATGAGTGCGGCACGGAAGCAGGAAATGATCCACAATTGTCATTGCCACCTGGCAGCTGCTGTTTGGAACTGAGGGCACCAGGTGAGTGTTTGTGCTGCTCTGGTAGCGGCCTCTAGTGGTAGGCAATAGGACGGAAGTCCCATGACGCCGTTACTCATTGTGGACAGGCGGAAAGGCAGACCCATGACGCCGTTACTCATTGAGGACAGGTGGAAGGGGAAGACACTGGGAAAGCTACTACCACAAAGCTGCTGTGATAGGCAAAACTGCTCTTCTAACACTTCACTTGAACACAACACTGTCCAAGGCGTTCTTTATCATTTGCTCGTATTGGTCCCATGATTTACTTGCGTTGGTTCATCAGTTGTACACTGAACTGGAAAAAATCATGGAATACCTCTGAATCACCTTTCGGTCCTCATTTTGCTCGGCATAGTGCAGCAGTTCGACGGAGTGTGGAGTCAACAAGTCGACAGAATTACTGAGATGCTCCTTCTATGGCCATCCATAATTACGAAAGCATTGCTGGTGCAAGGTTTTGTGCACGAATTGACCTCTTGATTACGCTCCGTAAATGTACGACAGGATTCGTGTCGGGAGATCAATTCGCGCGAATTGTCCAGAGTGTACTTCAAACCAAGTCGCGAACCGTTGAAGCCTGGTGATATTGCGCATTGCCATCCATAAAAATTTCATCTTTGTTTGAAAACGTGAAGTTAGTGAATAGCTGCAAATGGTCTCCAAATAGCAGAATAAACATTTCCAGTCAATGGTCGGTTTAATTGGATCAGAGGACCCAGTCCATTCCATGTAGACACAGCCCACCCCATTTCTTTGCGGAGCCACCATCAGATTGCACAGTGCCCTGTTGACAACTTAGGTCTATGGCTTTTTGGGATCTGCACGACAATCGGACTGTACCATTAACCGGTGCCAAATCAAAGTGGGACTCATTTGACAACGCCTTTAGTTGCGACTATATTCCCAGACTGCCATATTTGTTTCAAATGGCTCTGAGCACTATAGGACTTAACATCTGAGGTCATCAGTCCCCTAGACTTAGAACTACTTAAACCTAACTAACCTAACGACAGCACACACATCCTTGCCCGTGGCAGGATTCGAACCTGCGACCTTAGCAGCAGCGCGTTTCCGAACTGAAGCGCCTAGAAACGTTCGGCCACAGCGGCTGGCCCCAGAGTGCCTCATGGACTGTTATCCACCACATGCATTCCTCTCAGATTAATATACCTCATCGCTAGGCGAATTTGGCGCCGTTTCACACTTGCCCACTTGAGTCGCCCAAGAATTGAGGGGCAGTATCTTTCATGGTTACGCTGTAGTTCAACTTCTGTGTTGATTCATGCCATCTCTTCATTTGGGCGCTCCACAGTTCTAAAAAAATTCTAGAAAGCAGCCAGCAGTATGGTGACGCCAATATTTACATTTGGTTCCACGTGTTCTGAGAAGCAACGTGACACCTAGTAATTTATTTAGGGTATTGCCAGATATTTGTAAGTCATGTTCATCGTTTAGCTTCAGAAGAGTTGTCAGATCGAGAATATTACTCGTTTTTGAGTGGGTGACTCGATTTTTCCCGGCACTAACATCGATGGTACACATCAGGAAGGAGTCATGCTGATAAGCGGCAGGGCACGAGCAAATACGTTTGTCTTTAACGATAACGAGCACAACAGGTTTGCATCTCACTGCAGCAAGCATGTGAGTCCCTTACATATAACTTGTGTCAATGCAAATGTATTTCCACTGTATGCTCATGGTCTCCATACTCTGCAGCCAAAATGGAACTGCACCTCTGAGTATTTAAACTACACAGTGTTCACTCGAAATGACTCGAAATGATAGTCACGTATTCTGGTAAAACTTTCCGCATCTTATAATATCAGCAGCACTCTGTTCTGATTGTACTTCGTGCTCTAAACGATCAGTTCCACTTGTTTAACTCCATTCAACACGCAACTAGGTACCACATGTTTACCGATGTTTGCCACATCATCTACATATTTCACAAGTGAATAGATATTTTCGAAGGGGCATGCTATCGCCTAGTCTCTATCAGGTTTCACAGTAACGGTGGTAACATTTTAAACACACATAACTTATTGTAGTCAGTGTCTAATACCTTCGTATAACTCTCAATTTCATGTTTAATTGATGAGACCTCGAACATTCGTGACTCGTATGACGTTATCATCTCAGTGATTCACTAGAGGGAACTCTTCTATCTTTTTCATCAAGCTCCTATCAAATATTTTGTGCCAGTACTCAACATTATAACTTTCTAACATTTTTTTGTCTACGCGTCGACTTCATGTCGCACATACAGCCCCACCGACTCGCTACTCGAAAGAGACTTCCGGGACCGGCGCGCTCTCGACGGCAGTGTCTGTACTATCGATATCACCTATGCAGCACTCTTGCAGCACGCCCAAAATGAGTTGGCAGAATGCCAGAAATTCCGACATGGCGCCGTAATGCGCTACGTCCGAGAGAAACTGATAGTCGTTTCGTACTGCACGTTACGGACGGAAGTCAGAACAATGGCATCTAACACTGGCGGCATTTACACAGTCCAATAACACAACAGAACAGAAGGGAAAGGAACATCACTGACAACGTTTCACGAGAAGGAGAGATTTGACGCTGGTGTAGACTGCGAACGGTAGTGTCGTCTGTTGTAATAGGAAATTATCCTGTTCTCACAGTGCTCCCTCATGTCACAGCAAAGTATTTTGTCCTTTTACGTATATTTAAACTTTATTGCGTTGCCTGCCTTGTTTTCGTGCCATCCGCAAATGTTGCACATTCTTCCTGCGGATGTTCTTTCACAAAAGAGACCAAATGTTTGAAAGTGAAAAATCTGTATCAATTAAAAGTCTGTTTTGTAGTTGAACAGCCGGCCGCGGTGGCCGTGCGGCTCTAGGCGCGTCAGTCCGGAACCCCGCGACTGCTACGGTCGCAGGTTCGAATCCTGCCTCGGGCATGGATGTGCGTGACGTCCTTAGGTTAGTTAGGTTTAAGTAGTTGTAAGTTCTAGGGGACTGATGACCTTAGATGTTAAGTCCCATAGTGCTCTGAGGCATTTCAACCTTTTTTTTTGTACTTGAACAAGAACTTAAATGTTGAGTAAGTTATTTCAACCAAAGGAGGAAAACAGTTTTCTTCCCCATTATTTGCCTCTCAAAATGAAAACCAGATCCAAATGATGAAGCAAAGTCGCGCTGTGCACTCCCTTCCAAGTGCTGTCATTTGTTTTGCAAGAAACTGTTTTCTCGAAAAAATGAGTATTGGTATCTATATGTTTGGACTGCTCTATAACTATTTCTATCAATTCCGAGCAGTGAGCCGGCCGCTGTGGCCGAGAGGTTCTAGGTGCTTCAGTCTCGAACCGCGCTGCTGCTACGGTCGCAGGTTCGAAATCCTGCCACGGGCATGGATGTGTATGATGTCCTTAGGTTAGTTAGGTTTAGGTAGTTCTAGGGCAGGCGATCGCCCGCGTGGCTGCAGTGGGCGAGCCGTGCCGCTTAGCTGGCCGTGCTGACCGCCCTAACGCCAGCCGGCAGATATGTTTGTTCGGCCGTTTTCCGTTCGGGCAGAGGGCGTCTCACAAGTACTTCAACTAGACCTGATTGACCTACAGTGCCATATCCGCCTGAAGGACCGCTTTCTTATGTGTAAAACTTTTGATGACTTTTACAGCTGTCTTCCACGAGAGAATTAGCATCTTTTGCACAAGCACGCGGCCAAAGTTCTCTCAATGTTTGGTTCCACGTATATTTGTGAGCGCTGTTTCTCTCTTTTAAAGCTTGCTAAAACTAAGAACCGCTCATTTCTTGACGATAAAAATTTGACCAATTCCTTGAGGTTAGCAGTCTCACGGATTATTGTACGAAGCCTAGACAAAATCGTTTCCTCGAGATGAAAAACGTGTAAAATTTTAGTTGTCTTGTTTAACAATGTTGACTAAGAATTAAAGAGCTTTATAACCTTAATTCTATTTTAATAAGTTTTCAAACATGTTCATTTAAAATTATTACGTACAAAACAGCAAACTAAGGATCCGATTTCTAAACTCTGAAAAGGGATACAAAAAATTGTAGCACCAAGTATAGCAAAAAATACTTACTTGTAACTATTAACAATAAGAATGAGACTCTATATCCCTTACATAAAATGAATTCTAAAATGGAAAATTTTGTTTACGTTAGACCGCGGGACAGTCCAGCGCAGAGCAAGCTACGCGGTCTCACTCGCTCTGCAGCTCTCTCTCTCTCTCTCTCTCCCTCTCTCTCTCTCTCTCTCTCTCTCTCTCTCTCTCCCTCTCTCTCTCGCTCCTATGGCGACACTAGCGACACACGGTCGCGGCCGGGGTGCTGAACTATATTGTCTTGCACCCGCAAGACGCGGGTGCGCCCGCTGGGCGCAATTCTTGGATGAGCCTGGTCTGGGGGACTGATAACCTCAGATGTTAAGTCCCATAGTGCTTAGAGCCATTTGAACCATTTGAACCGAGCAGTGAATATCTAAACGATGCGATCTTTACCAATAACATCCGTCATGGTTTGTTCTGGGCATTAATAAACTCTACTGTCTTTGTGGTTCTGAGTTCACATTAAACTGTAGGTGCCCCTATAACTGGAAGACTATGTAAGTCCGAACGTCGATGAATGGCGAATTAATACCACCTCTAGCACGATGCCTAGTGGAGCAAATTGCTGCTCAAGCTAACCGTCGGATTAATGACAGCTGTACAATTTCTCTCTCCTAGTCACTCAGTGTTGGTACCATGGTAGTATGCCGACGTTTCGTGAGTCGATGTGTGCCTGACAGCCTCATCGTCACTGTTCAGTATTTGAGTAGGAAACATGATGACATGTAGACATTCCGTACAATGTAGACGCACGATCGTTTGACGATGCCGTTACGTTCCGCAAAAGTCTTTCGATGTTCAGTGTCTGTGGTCCTTCAGACGTTGAAGCACTAACTGCTGTGAGAAATAAGGCGTCACAGAACTGACATATCCGCAACTTTGGTAACAGGGGGCAGCGCCGCAGCGCCAGACTTGATGGCAGGTTGTTCTTATAGTATTCAAAAATTAGACTACTTTTTTTGGTAAAAATCAACAACTACGATCGCTAAAAGACCGTAAGGCAGCACCAGTAATCTATAACGTTTCAAGGTACAGTTCATTGCACTTAAACTTCACATAATAAGGCAGACAATAATTCCTAGTGAGCGTAAAATCAAGACTGTAGCATACATCGCAAGGGTTCCAAAACGTAGTCAAAGGCCATTCTCCGAGAAGTAAACTGGAAATTTGTAGTATGTATAAATATACAATCGAAAACATTATGACCACTGACAGAATAAAATTCCACTTCAGTTGCCGATATTTCCTTTTTGCTGCACGGAAGGGTTCGAAGGCTAAAGCTTCATCTTCAGGTGCCATCAAATAATGGAAAAATAAATGTGTGGCAGTCGGGCCATTGAGAAGGGTCACGCATACGCCAAAGGCGTGAGAGCGTAGGACCAGCATCCGAGGCGTTCTCCTAGGCAGCCAACAAGGCTGTCTCTTTGGTGTTGCTTACAGTGTTAGCAGATCGTACTTCAGTCGATTAGTGGTATGGTTCAGTGACATACAAAGAACAGACAACAAAGAATTAGCAATTCGTTTTCTTTAACATTCGCCAATTCCTATTTTGAACTAATCTCTTCTGTTTTGCTTGTATTATTTGCTTTATCTTGTTTTAGTATTGTGCACACGACAATTAACGTTACTTAAAAACAATAAAACAAGAAAAAGTACAACGTCAGGACGAAAGTGTTTTTGCACAATGACGAAGAGAAATCTGCATTAAGATACTACATCATCGTAATATTTATCGATCTTTGACGCTCTTATTGCCTTAACATCTGATTTGTTGTGCCTTTGAAGTAAAACCGAATTCTTATCCTAACAAGTCAAAAAAATGTGTGTTCAAAAAATGTTTCAAATGGCTCTGAGCACTATGGGACTCAACTGCTGTGGTCATCAGTCCCCTAGAACTTAGAACTACTTAAACGTAACTAACCTAAGGACATCACACACATCCATGCCCGAGGCAGGATTCGAACCTGCGACCGTAGCAGTCACGCGGTTCCAGACTGTAGTGCCTAGAACCGCTAGACCACCGCGGCCGGCTGTGTTCAAATGTGTATGAAATCTTATGGGACTTAGCTGATAAGGTCATCAGTCCCTAAGCTTACACACTACTTAACCTAAATTATCCGAAGGACAATCACACACACCCATGCCCGAGGGAGGACTCGAACCTCCGCCGGGACCAGCCGCACAGCCTAACAAGTCGATACAGAGACCATTAGTTTTCCAAATGTTATCATAAAACTTGTTGGATTATATCTTCTAATGTTTTAATGTGGGTTGTAGGTTATATAATGGGAGGGAGCGGTCGGAAGGAAGTATCCAGCACTGTTAATGCGTTTTTATCGGAGAGTGTCAAAGAAGACGACGCTGAGTTGCTCCGCCATCCAGTACAATACAATAACTTTGACATCTCTTATCTTACTCGAAAAATACATCATTTTCACGTTACTAGCAAGTAGTCGGTGAAACTGAAATTTTTATGACCTTTTGAACTGTTCTACATTTTTCGGGATGGTTCGAAACGGGAAAGTTAAATTTCGAAATTAACATTTAAGTACACCAAACGAGCACTTTTTCAGAACGTCTCCAAAACTAAGTAAAGCCCTCTGAAGTTTGCACAGTCCTCTAAATACTGGTCTTCACACGTCTGAAAATTATACATTACAAAATTACTTTGAAGAGTTACATCCTGAGTGGTTTCCAATGATGTAAGGATGTATAAAATGAAAAAAAAGAAAATATTGGAATGAATCTGTAGTTATAAGATATTCTGAATACTATGCGTACAGTTATATATTTTTTCGGGATGGGGATGTATGTGTGTAACATTAAAAGGAGTTTTGACTGTTCATTGTTCTTCTTTTATAGATAGCCGAGAATACTGCCAAGACCGAGTTGAGAAGTGTGAATGCGATGTAACTGGTAACATACCGCCAACCAAGAGTAAGTAACGCAAAGTATCTCACATGTTGTCAACTGATGAGTAGATGCTTTGAATGAAAGAACTATTTATGTTCACAAAATTCTTGTATAAAAATCATTGTGTTTATCCTTTACTTATTTGTTCGTGGTTATACAGGGTGTTACAAAAAGGTACGGCCAAACTTTGAGGAATCATTCCTCACACACAAAGAAAAAAAATGTTAAGTGGACATGTGTCGGGAAACGCTTACTTTCCACGTTGGATCTCATTTTATTACTTATCTTCAATTCACATTAACAATGGAATGGAAACACACAGTGACAGAACGTACCAGCGTGACTTCAATCACTTTGTTACAGGAATTGTTCAAAATGTCATCTGTTAGCGAAGATACATGCATCAACCCTCCGTCGCATGGAATCCCTGATGCGCTGATGCAGCCCTGGAGAATGGCGTATTGTATCACAGCCGTCCACAATACGAGCACGAAGAGTCTCTACATTTGGTACCGGGGTTGCGTAGACAAGAGCTTCCAAATGCCCCCATAAATGAAAGTCAAAAGGGTTGAGGTCATGAGAGCGTGGAGGCCAAGGAATTGGTCCGCCTTTACCAATCCATCGGTCACCGAATCTGTTGTTGAGAAGCGTACGAACACTTCGACTGAAATGTACAGGAGCTCCATCATGCATTAACCACATGTTGTGTCGTACTTGTAAAGGCACATGTTCTAGCAGCACAGGTAGAGTATCCTTTATGAAATCATGATAACGTGCTCCATTGAGCGTAGGTGGAAGAACATGGGGCCCAATCAAGACATCACCAACAATGCCTGCCCAAACGTTCACAGAAAATCTGTGTTGATGACGTGATTGCACAATTACGTGCAGATTCTCGTCAGCCCACACATGTTGATTGTGGAAATTTACCATTTGATCATGCTGGAATGCAGCCGCATCCGTAAAGAGAACATGTGCACTGAAATGAGGATGACACATTGTTGAATGAGCCATTCGCAGAAGTGTACCCGTGGAGGCAAATCAGCTGCTGATAGTGCCTACACACGCTGTACATGGTACGGAAACAACTGGTTCTCCCGTAGCACCCTCCATACAGTGACGTGGTCAACGTTACCTTGTACAGCAGCAACTTCTCTGACGCTGACATTAGGGTTATTGTCAACTGCACGAAGAATTGCCTCGTCCATTGCAGGTGTCCTCGTAGTTCTAGGTCTTCCCCAGTCGCGAGTCATAGACTGGAATGTTCCGTGCTCCCTAAGACGCCGATCAATTGCTTCGACCGTCTTCCTGTAGGGACACCTTCGTTCTGGAAATCTGTCTCGATACAAACGTGCCGCGCCACGGCTATTGCCCCGTTGTAATCCACACATCAAATGGGCATCTGCCAACTCCGTAATTGTAAACATTGCACTGACTACAAAACCACGTTCGAGATGAGCACTAACCTTCTAAACATTCATGGTGGTGTCTGATTGTACTATATCGTGTCTCCCAACCACTTTCGCGCAACGACACTCTGAGCGTGTTTTTTAGGGAACTAGTTTGAACCTGGGACCTGTTGGTGGTAAGGAGACGCCAGACCACACATGACATGTAGAATTCAGAAGAGTTCAGTGAGACTAGCGATGATATAACCAAATACTAAATGATCTCAGCGTCAGCTCCACTGCACTCCCTGTAAAAGAATCTTAACTCTAACTAAATATAGTGGAAAGGGTTCAAGGCTTTCCTATTTTTAGTTAGCTGGTAAAATAACGTCGAAAAAGCAGTTAAGTTTACCATTGGAAATTTATTCTAATCACAAAACATCGTTTATAAATTGCACTATTGATAAAAGGAAATGTTTTAATACAGGATGGTAAAAACCAACAGCGTTCAACAAAAATGTGAACGAATATTCCCTAAATGGGTTTCCAAGTTCTACAAGCGATCGAAGGATGACCTATGCCATATCACATCTATAATCTAGGTTTAATTTAAGTTTCACAAAAGAGAAAACTATCAAAATGGTCTACAGTGACCCTCAATTATCTTTAATAACTTATCTAACTTGTCGTAAATTACAGTGGCTGATGTGGCTTCTCAATAACTATATAAAAGAAAAATCATCGCGTTTCAGATCTGTTCTTCAAGTGGCAAATGTGAACACCATGAGTTTTAATTAACGATCACCATTAGTTTTACGGAAAAAAGGGGTGTAACAGATGAGACTTCTGCAGTTCTGAGTGAAGCCTTATGCGCTCAAAAATGCGTCATCGCGTGCGTTCATTACCTTGTCGGTGTTTAAGCAGCGTCAGGGCGGCAGCCATCCAGCCCGCCGTCTCGGAACTAACTCTCGAACTTCTCCTTACTACAGTTTACCGAAGTTAGTTTAAAAAAGCTATCTGGCTGTGTTTTCATCTGACCAATCAGGGTCTCAATGTTAACCTTACGCTCCACCTACAAAAATTCTGTCTATCCAATGGGAAACGTTATACTTTTCGTGGTGGGGCAATGTTTTTAAAGTTTGCAACGTAACAGAGACGCTAAAAAGTCTCACGCTAAAACATGCGGGTGGTAGTGACCCTTTTTGTGTTATCGTAAGATCTATACTGCTTTTCTGGAGGGCTCTAGCTTTTAACATGGGCTGGGGGTTGTCCTTGACATACCTGAGACGCGAAAAAGCCTGACGCTAAAACGTGCGGGTTGTATAGTTGTACAGGTAGGCTCGCGGCGTGGGTGCCCAGCCCCTCTCTTTCCTAGTTTAACACGGTTCTGCTCTCGGCTTCTGTCCTCGTTTCTCCCCTCGGAACTGCGTCTGCCTCACGGTGGGGAGGTACGACATGCATTTAGGGATTCTTGTGTTAGTCTGTGGTATTCCATTTGCTCACTCGTTACTCGTATTACTTTGGTTAATTTAATGTCACGATTTATTCGGAGCTATGTGACATACTACTGGATTTGCTTATCATGTCAGGGTTTTCATGTAAGGTGTTGGATTTGCCTGACACCTTACAACCTGTTGATGCTACGTACTGATGTGCTTGATGCTAGTACTGTAGAGCAATGAGTCGCATGTCAACACAACCACCGAAGTCAACATTATCTTCCTTCAATTGGGCCAACTGTCGGTGAATCGAGGAAGTACAGTACATACTGACGAAACTAAAATGAGCTCTAACATGGAAATTAAGCGTTTCCGGACACATGTCCACATAACATCTTTTCTTTATTTGTGTGTGAGGAATGTTTCCTGAAAGTTTGGCCGTACCTTTTTGTTACACCCTGTATTTATGCGGATATTTCTATTCTCCCACCTAATTTTCTTAAAAGCGTGCCACATAAAATTGAAAACAGGTGTTCGTAAATAAAATTCCAGTTTCAAAGCGCTGTAGAAAGAGAATCACTGCTGAGTATAACGGCAAGTTTGAACCACATAGCCGCACGGTTAGAGGCGTCGTGTCACTTATTGTGCGGACACTGACGCCGGAGGTTCGAGTCCTCCCCCGGGCGTGGGTGTGAGTGTAGTTCTTAGTATAAGTTTAAGTAGTGTATAAGTCTAGGGACCGATGACCTCAGCAGTTTGGTTTCATAGGAATTCAAACACATTTCAACATTTTTTGAACTGCATATTAGTGACGCGGGGGAAACGTAATGGGAGAAAAAACCAAAATTTTACCAATAGACTGCGCTCCAAGCGTCTTAAGATAAATGAGGTGACTACAAATAACAAATTAATAGGAATACGACGGCTATGGTTTGAGTTGCACGTTGCACCATCCGTACTGTTCAATGTGCATGACTGCACAAGTTCGGCGTCAATAACTGTGGAAATATTAGGCGAAACAATCCACCACGACAAGGTCATACCACATCTGATGGCAAAAATCGCTCTTTAATTCTCCCAGGGCCAAAAATCACATAAAAAGCAAAACGCCATAGGTTTTTAATTGTCGTGAGACTGATGCAAGACACGTTCAAAACGCTGTCGGCCTTTTTCTGCCAAAAGTTGAAGTCAAGAAATAGCGTGTTCCACAACAGATCCCAGTGTCTTGGGGATCACGTCCAGAATAGTTTCCGCAATGCGTGCCTTCAGTTCAGCTACGTTTATAATTCGAGTACTGTACACAACATCTTTCAGGTAAGACCACAATCAGAAGTCGCTCGGAAAGGTTATCTGGATGGCCAGTCGAGTACCTTCCGCCGCGGAAGTCGAACACGTGGCAGAACAAATGGACGTAGTCAGCCCATAGAAGGTTCCGCCTCCGCAGCGGCTATTCCGCGCAGCGGCTCTCGCGCAGCGAGGGCATCACCGCTAAGCCACGTGCAGACAGCGGCCAATAGCCGCTCCCTCCGGTTTCGTATATAGGGACCCGCTCTGCCCTAGTCCAGCATCCCCCTCACCCCCTGGTTTATCCCATTCTCTCAACCCCCAAACAGTTGCCGCGCCTTTACCGTTGTGTCCCACCCTCTCTCCATCTCGACACCCTCCATTTCTTTTCCCAACACAACATCCACCGTCTACCCCTCCCGGGAGATGAGCTTCGCCCTGACGTCTACCCTTCCTACCAACTCTAACCCCTTCTTCCTGCCTCCTTCTCTGGGCTCCCTCTCCTTCCCCTCCCTCCTCCTGAGCGGCTACCCCCTCCTACTGCCCCTCCATCTCTTGTGCCTCCTTCCAGTGTCTCTGCGCTTCCTCCTGCCTTGTCTTCCCTCTTCCTCTCCCGCCCCACATGTCTCCTGCCTCTTTGTGAACCCACTGATGCCCATCCTCTCTTCATCCCGCTGCTTCCCCAGCTGCCCCTTGATCTCCCCTCCTTTTCCATACTCTCTGACCTTTTCCCTCGGCAGGTCCCACCTGGCAGTTTTATTGTTCGTCGTGTGTGCTCCAAGTGGGTCTTAAGTGTGTTGTTCTGGAGTGTTTTTACAACTGTGGCCGACTTTGAACCTGTGCCTGCGCATTCAGTGTCTTCTCTGTGTTTTAAGAATCGCCAATTGTGGTTTTTAACTTTCTGGTGACTTTTTTTAACTGTCCCCCATGTACGTCTCCATGTCAGTGTATATTTTACCTCCATTTTCTCCCCTTGCTCTGTTTTATGTTCCCCTTTTTCATCTCCTTATGTATGTATCATTTTATTCTTGTTTTAGTTGTAGTATCACTCGGCTGAAGAGCTAGTCCAGCCAGTCTGGTACTCGCTCTGGATTTCGTTTCTATCTCGGCGGTATTGCGTTCTGGTCGTTGCTCGTTGTTGACATTTGCCTGACTCTGGTTCTGAGTGTATTTACGTTTGGTGTTTGGTGTTGTGGTTTCCACAAGCCTCCGTTGTTTATCTCTTCCTTGTTGTGTCACTCATAGTCGGTCATGGTCGGTTGTTGTCAGTTGTCATTGGTCTGTCGTCCGACTCGTCCGGTGTTTACCCGGTAGTACGTGCTCCACCGCCAGCGGCTTCCCTGCCTCGCGGCTGCGATCCGCAGCCCAAGGCGTTCCCGCTGTTGGTTGTGGTTACAACAGCCAGGCTGTAGGGAAATGACGGCTGATAATTCTAGCACTTCCAAAATGCCTCTACGGCAGTCGCTTCACTGGCTGTGCAACGTGAGGTGGAGAGGCACCTTGCGTAAAAATAATCCTGCACGCACATCCACGCTGTTGAAGGGTTGGAATGACGTTGGTGCGCAAGACTGTAATAGCGTTTACCTGTGACACTACAGGTAACAGGGATGGCAGGACTCATCTACTCAAAATGATACGGCCATACAATAAACGATGCGATCACCCGCAACCGCACCCGCACCTTTGCAGAATGAAGAGGTATTGGATGATGTACGTGTGGATTTCCCACTGGCGGTATCCTGCAATTCTGCACATTGATATATCCTTGGAGATGGAAATGGGTTTCGTCTTTCCACAGAATGTGGCTATTCATTGCCCACTTCCACGCGAGCAAGAAATTCCAGAGCATTGATTTGTCTTGCCAGCAGGTCTGTAGGAATCAGCTACTCAGTATGTATTTTTTTTGTAAATATAGTAATGCAGGATATATTGTAGGATTTTATGCATATGTGGCTGCATCTTCGACAGATATCGCATCAACTGATTTCCTTCCTCTGCCACATTCCACTTAAACGAGGCTGTCTTTCTGAATTTTGTAATCATCTCCAAACCCTAGGCAGGCATCAGGCCAGTGCCTTTTTTCACACCACTGAGTTTCCGGTGCTACTGCAGGGCTACTGTAACACAGTCACTCTTCATATAAAGGACGTTTCCTTCATGGAGACAGACATGTTGTGCATCCAGACGCAAACTGAGCAACAGGCGTGTGCTGCGTGTCTCACAGTGTGCGTATTGTTTGCTTACAGCACAATCTGCTGGACAAATTTTCGTAGATTTTCTTGTGTACCATGACATTTCACACTACGTCACTATTATGCAGCTCAATTTTGACGTTATTCTGAGTATCTGAGCAGTGGTTTTCTTTTTTCACATTTTGAAACTGGAACTTTAATTATAAACACCCTATATTTGCTTAAGAATCCTATATTATACAAAATAATTTGTAATATCAACTAATAGTACAATTGGATCCCAAATACACTACTGCCCATTAAAACTGCTACACCACGAAAATGACGTGCTACAGAAGTGATATTTAACCGACCGGAAGAAGATGCTGTGATATGCAAATAATTAGCTTTTCAGAGCATTCACACAAGGTTGGCGCAGGTGGCGACACCTACAACATGCTGACACGAGGAAAGTTTCCAACCAATTTCTCATACACAAACAGCAGTTGACCGGGGTCGCCTGGTGAAACGTTGTTGTGATGCCTCGTCTAAGGAGGAGAAATGAGTACCATCACGTTTACGACTTTGCCAAAGGTCGGATTGTAGCCTATTGCCATTGCTGTTTATCGTATCGCGACATTGCTGCTCGCGTTGGTCGAGATCCAATAACTGTTAGCAGAATATGGAATCGGTGGGTTCAGGAGGGTAATACGGAACGCCGTGCTGGATCCCAACGGCCTAGTATCACTAGCAGTCGAGATGACAGGCATCTTATCCGCATGGCTGTAACGGATCGTGCAGCCACTTCTCGATCTCTGAGTCAACAGATAGGGACGTTTGCAAGACAACAACCATCTGCACGAACTGTTCGACGACGTTTGCAGCAGCATGGACTATCAGCTCGGAGACCAAGGCTGCGGTTACCCTTGACGCTGCATCACAGACAGGAGCGCCTGCGATGGTGTACTCAACGACGAAGCTGGGTGCACGAATGGCAAAATTTATTTGATGAATCCAGGTTCTGCTTACGGCATCATAATGGTCGCATCCGTGTTTGGCGACATCGCGGTGAACGCACATTGGAAGCGTGTATTCGTAGTTCCCATACTGGCGTTTCGCCCGGCTTGATGGTATGGGGTGCCATTGGTTACACGTCTCGGTCACCTCTTGTTCGCATTGGCGGCACTTTGAACAGTGGACATTACGTTTCAGATATGATACGAACCGTTGCTCTACCCTTCATTCGATCCCTGCGAAACCCTACATTTCAGCAGAATAATGCACGACCGCATGTTGTAGGTCCTGTACGGGCCTTTCTGAATACAGAAAATGTTCGACTGCTGTCTTAGCCAGAACATTCTCCAGATATCTCACCAATTGAAAACGTCTGATAAATGGTGGTCGAGCAACTGGCTCGTTACAATACACCAGTCACTACTCTTGATGAACTGTGGTATCGTGTTGAAGTTGCATTGGCAGCTGTACCTGTACACGCCTTCCAAACTCTGTTCGACTCAATGGCCAAGCCTATGGGGGCCGTTATTACGGCGAGAGATGGTTGTTCTGGGTACTGATTTCTCAGGATCTATGCACCCAAATTGCTCGAAAATGTAATCATAAGTCAGTTCTAGTATAATATATCTGTCCAATGACTACCGGTTTATCATTTGCATTTCTTCTTGGTGTAGCACTTTTAATGGCGAGTAGTGTAAATACATGACTGGTTTTGGACAAGAAAAATACTCTGCAATGAATTTCGTAAGTTGTCAATGCTTGGGACAGATAAGATCTACTATTTCGTTTCCTGGAAGGCTTTTAGAGCTACAGCGGCTCATGAATTACTCAATGGGGTATTTGTCTTGCACTAATGATGAATACTTAGCATTCAAATAGCTACGCTACATTCTCAAACGGTCATAATAGAAGAGGTCTTTGTCCACTTTCTTCTGTTCAACGTAAGCAAAGAAATTGTCATGGCTTTAAGTATGGTTTTCTGAATACACAGTATGAACCTACTTTAACATTCAAAGACGTTCGAGATAATCGTCAAAGTAGAATTTGGTCATTATAAAAGCTGCACTCCGTTCTAAGAGCCCTCGGAAGGCACAATGGTGGCGAATGATAGTGGTGTCATCCTCAGCAGACAGGCATCACTGGATGAGGATAAGGAGGGGCGTGTGGTCAGCACACCAATCTGCCGACCGTTGGCAGCTTTCGTGGCCGGTGTTGCTACTCTGTTAAATAGCTCCTCAGCTGGTCTGACAAGGGCTGAGCGCGCCCCGCTTGCCAACAGCATTCAGCAGACCCACATGGTCATCCATCCCGAGTCCTGCCCAAGTCCGCTTAACTTCGCTGATCTGTGTGTGAATTCCTAACGGACCAAACTGCTGAGGTCATCGGTCACACACTAATTAAACTAACTTATGCTGAGAGCAACACACACATCCAAGCCGGAGGGAGAACTCAAACCTCCGGAGGGAATGGCAGCGCAACCCGTGACATGGTGCCTCCAACCACGCGGCAACTCCGCGCTTCTTGGTGATCTGACGGGAACCGGTATTACCACAACGTCAAGCCTGTTGGAATTTTGTCGTTGTACATTAGGGTAAAAGCTATTCAGGATTAAAAATTAAGGATGCAAGGCTGGACGACTCATTATTCTTCTACAGAATATCTGCCAAATTTTGTACCCACATGCAAATGACAGTAGCAGTACCTCTAGATGATCTGTCTTCAGTCTGGAATGACTTCGAGCATAGTTTCTTAGTCAGTACGTCATTATCCGTCTAAACTGATATCCAAGTGGAATGAGTTGCTTATGTGCTTTCAAAAGAACTTATAAATACAACCAACGCCGACAGTTGCGCATTACTCCACTCATGGAAAGAAATATTTTAATGCCACGCTGTATTACATAAGTTAAACTCTAAGCTCCTTCTCCTCTTCCTCCTCTGTATTATTTCGGAATATCGGCAGTCCCACACCCGTGGTCGTTACACATAGTATATTATGGAGAGAATATGTTTCTTCAAGCATATCGAAATATGGGCACAACGTCTTTCTAGAGTAGACTTCTCCTGGAGGTTGTTGAGAACGTCTGTAACGCACTTACAGTAAATAATGACCACTCTTTGAATGTTTTCCTCGTCTCTCACTAATCAAATTTGATAACTGTTCCAGATGGCTGCACTGTACTCAAGACTCAGTCACACTAGGATTATGTAAGCAATTTCCTTCGTGAGTGGACTGAAGTTCCTTAGAATTATTCCGAAAAACCAAAATTCTGTCTTGTCACATGAACACAGCGTAATTTGTGTCCTTCCATGTTCAAATCGAGCCATTGACCAGGACCATAACGAAGAAGATGGACTTTGATAGCCTGCGATTCAAATGCTGGTTCTGCTCTCTTGGTTTAGGTTTTGTACAACTTCCCTTAGTTGAGAGTTGTTCAGCCAGTTCTTTGATAAGGGCAGCCCTCATTGGCGTCCAGTGTGAGTTTGTGTCCATATGTAATCAGACCATCCTTGAAGGGAAATTAAACCTATGTCTTTTGTCACTAAGTTAATTACACATAACAGATTGTGTGGAGAAATGTGAGGGTCCTCTCACACCTCTTAGACATACGCCAGAAGCTAGCCGCTGATTTGACTGTCACCCATTTAAGCCCATTTGACACAATACTAGTTATAAGATTGTATAAGCTAGTATTTCGCTCACTAAGTGATGACTCGGAACCACATTGAAAGATTTTCAGAAGTTCAGGAACATACCATCAACCTAGTTTCCGCTACATGCAGCCTTCCAGATAGAGCGGCGAACAGCTCCGGGTGATATATGTTGCATAAATGCTCTATAACATGACACAGTCATTTATTTGCACTATATTAACAATATTTGCCTTGGCCACGATGTTTTATTGACGTTATCACAACTCAGACCTTTCGGCGTAACGACATTTTTTAACAATCCAAAAGTACGCACACCAGAACAAGTTATGCATCATCCCAGTTCCCAGAACTCTTGGAGATAGAAGCTGACTGTCGATATTGTATCACAGACACAGTGCCTTTGACTGGTTAGAGATGTCAATAAGCCGGCCGCTGTGGACGAGCGGTTCTAGGCGCTTCAGTCCAGATCCTAGCTGCTGCTACGGTCGCAGGTTCGAATCTTGCCTCGGGCATGGATGTGTGCGATATCCTTATGTTACTTTGGTTTCAGTAGTTCTGATGACCTCAGATGTTAAGTGCCAGTGCTTAGAGCCATTTCAACCATTTAGATCTCACTAAACCCACCCAGAGAAGTGAACAACCAGGAATGAGCAGCGCCTATTAGATGGAGGGGTCCGACAGCCGATCACTTCCAGACATTCCACCAGGAAGAAGGTACACGGCTGGTGTTGTCTGTAGTTCAACCATACCTAGACGGTTAATACCGCGGTTCGATTGCGTCCGCATTGTTACTTTGTGCCAGGAAGTACACTTAACAAGGGAAATGGCCAGGCGTCTCAAAGTGAAACAAAAGCGATGTTATTAGGACATGGAGGAGATACAGAGAGACAGGAACTGTCTATGACATGCCTCGCTTAGGCAGCCCAAGGGCTACTACTGCAGTGGATGACCGCTATCTACGTATTATGGCTCGGAGGAGCACTGACAGGAACGCCACCATAATAAATAAAGCTTTTCGTGCAGCCACTGGACGCCGTGTTACGACTCAAACTGTGAGCAATAGGCTGCGTGACGCGCAACTTCTCTCCCGACGTCCATGGCGAGGTCCATCTTTGCAACCACCACACCATGCAGCACAGTACAGATAGGCCCAACAGGATGCTGAATGGACCGTTCAGGATTGGCATCACGTTCCCTTCACCGACAAGTGTCACATATTTCTTCAACCAGACAATGTTCGGAGACGTGTTTGGAGGCAACCCGGTCAGGCTGAACGCCTTAGACACACTGCCCAGCGAGTGCAGCAAGGTGGAGGTTGAAACTTCTTGGCAGATTAAAACTGTGTGCCGGACCTAGACTCGAACTCGGGACCTTTGCCTTTCGCGGGCAAGCGCTCTACCGACTGATCTACCCAAGCACGACACACGCCCCGTCCTCACATCTTTACTTCTGCCAGTACCTCGTCTCCTACCTTCCAAACTTTACAGAAGCTCTCCTGTAGGAGACGGTAGAAGGTAGGAGACGAGGTACTGGCAGAAGTAAAACTGTGAGGACGGGGCGTGAGTCGTGCTTGGGTAGCTCAGTCGGTAGAGCGCTGGCCCGCGAAAGGCAAAGGTCCCCCGTTCGAGTCTCGGTCAGGCACACAGTTTTAATCTGCCAGGAAGTTTCATATCAGCGCACACTCCGCTGTAGAGTAAAAATTTCATTCAAGTCGGAGGTTCCCTGCTGTTTTGGGGTGGCATTATGTGGGGCCGACGTACGCCGCTGGCAGACATGGAAGGCGCCGTAATGCCTGTACGATACGTGATTGCCATCCGCCGACCGACGGTGCAACCATATCGGCAGCATATTAGCGAGGCAATCGTCTTCATGGACGACAATTCGCGTCACCAACGTGCACATCTTATGATTGCCTTCCTTCGACATCGTTCGACTAGAATGGCCAACATGTTCTCCAGACATGATCGCTATTGAACATGTCTGGTATAGACTGAAAAGAGCTGTTTATGGACAATGTGACCTATCAACCAATCTGAGGGACCTACGCCGAATTGCCGTTGAGGAGTGGGACAGTCTGGACAACAGTGCCTTGATGAACTTGTGAATAGCATGCCACGAGAAATACAGGCATGCATCGGTGCAAGAGGACGTGGTACTGCGTATTAGAGACACCGGTGTATACAGAAATCTGGACCACCACCTCTGACGGTCTCGTTGAATGGTGGTACAACATGCAATGTGTGGTTTTCATCATCTCTATTCCAATTTTCTATACAGGTTCCGGAACTCTAAGAACCGAGGTGACGCAAAACCTTTTGATGTGTGTATAACGCAATGTCTTATGGACAACAAAAGCGAAACATAGATCTTCTGAAAATAGTGTAACGCCACAACGTTTAAAAGATAATATATTCAGTGAACTACTGTGATCAAGGAATATAGTGTTATTTGGCTAAAGAGGAAAGCCATTCATGCATCTTTCCATCCTACATGTTTATACTATATACCTCTTTACTTCTGTATGCATCCTCTTTGGTTTGAAGCTGGCACAGTACTTACAGTAGAATATCTTTGGATTCCCTCTGACAACCATGCCTCCATCCTTGTTACCCTCCCTGTTTTCCTTCCCCTGTTGCTTCATAACCGGGTTGTGAGTAACTAAATCCACTTTCCCTTCTTCCCTTTATTTCCCCTCTCTCCTCCCTGATGAAGGAACATTTATTCCGAAAGCTAGGAACGTACATTTTCGGTCGTTTTTTATGCATCTATCGGCTGTACTGAGCTGAGGTAAGTACTGGCCAGCCCCTCTATCTCTTTGTTAGAGTTGTTCAGTCTTCACGACATAAGAAAGCGGAGAGAACTTTCGACAGCAAATGGACGGCAGGTAAATACGTAGTTTTGTACCTCTGCAGCTGTAGTATTACAGGAAGAAGATTAGGAATTGACGTTCCGAAGAGAACAAAGTCATTAGAAACTGAGCACAATCCGGATTTCTTTTGAGAAAGGGAAAGAAAATCGGCCGTGCCCTTTCAAAAGAAGCATTCTGACATCTGCCTGGAGCGATTTAGGGAAGTCATGGGAAACCTGAATGTTGATAGTCGGATGCGGACTCGAACCGCCGTCCTCCATAGTGCGAACCCAGTGTGCTAACCACGGCACCACGTCGCTCAATGTAGAATTACGGATACCTTGCGACAAGAAGTCGCCAAGCCTTCTTGCAAACATAATCAATCGTTGACATGTACCAACTCAATGAATTAGTCAGTATTTTCAGTAACAATGATCGTTGGTTAGGGTTTTGACAGAAAGGATTGTTCCAACCAAAAAGTCTGATAACGTGAGCCCTAAGATGCACACCTGAGGAGCTATGAGCACTCCTTTATCTTCGATATTGTGAAAAGAATCTCTTCTTCTGGAGTTCTTTGCTTTCCTTGTTTTGAGAGTTGTTGTTATGGAATAAAACAAGAAAAAATGTCCAGAAAATGGGCTCAAAAGTGCGTATCTTAAGAGCTATGGGCACTTGTACAGCTTCTCTGCTGTGAAACATTCCTCTTCTACGGCACAAGTGCTCGTATCTCATAAGCCCATGTTTGCTAGGATTTTTTTTTTTTTACTTTCGCCCATACCACCTCCTCCCAAAATACGGAAAGCAAAGAAATTTCTTTCGCAACATCGAAGATGAGAACGTGCACATAGATCTTATAGTATCCATCTTAGAGACCTTTTTCATTTGACTTCATTGCTTCGAATAACGTTTTTGTTACGTACCTGAATATTGAGCATTCCTCCTGGAACACTGTTTCTACATTAAGCTGTGATAGGATAGTTAGTCAGCCTCGCTCTGTGAATGTGCAGTCATATAGCGGGTGCCGCAAGGACAAAGTGGGACAAGGAGTTTTTGGCGATTATAAGAGATATATGTATTGTACCTAACTAACGTTTTAATAGGTACATCTTTGGATTTTTGTAGGAGTATTACATCAGTTATAATGTTCGTCGGTTGACTTGCGGAAGGTGACCAAATAAAGAGGCCAGCGATCCCATCCGATTGTGGAAGGATGGGGAAGCAAGTGCCCTTTCAAAGGAACCCTCTCGGAATTTGCCTGAAATGATCCAGGGTTTGAAACGTCGTCCTCCCGAATGCGAGTCCAATGTGCTACCCACTGCGCCACCTCGCTCGGTAGCTATAATACCGAATAACCGATCATATTTCCCAGTTTTGAGTCTTAAAACAGTGACAGAACGTTATATCTTCAAGTCCTCAGCATTCGCAAATAGAAATAGGAATAGGGAGCTGTGGCATTCGTCCATCACTCCTTTGCTCCATTCTATTATTGCGTGTATTCTATCCACGAGAAGTGATGTGAGCGGAGTATTGGTTCAAATGGCTCTGAGCACTATGGGACTTAACTTCTGAGGTCATCAGTCCCCTATAACTTAGAACTACTCAAACCTAACTAATCTAAGGACATCACACACATCCATGCCCGAGGCAGGATCCGAACCTGTGACCGTAGCGGTTGCGCGGTTCCGGACTGTAGCGCCTAGAACTTCCCGCTACACCGGCCGGCTGAACGGAGTATTATATAATGCGGAGGCTGTTCTTAATCAGTTAAAGCCAATACCGAGCTGGTTAGTTTGAGAAGATCACAACTGATCACTCTTACCCTCCTTGCCCTGTTCGAGGATTTTCTCTGTGTCTAATCATTAGAGGGAATGTTTGTATAGATGAGGATATATTTTACGTATAAACGCTTAAAATTATTTAGAGAATGCGCCAGAGAAATCGTTGAAGAAAAGGAAGTGTCTACTCAAACCACTTGATGTGAATACATACTTACGTATGTATGTATACAATGATTAGTCAGAACATTATAACCACTGACTTGGCTATCGACATAAACCCGTCCAAGAAATATCAGCTACACCTGGTGAGGAATGACCGCCACTCAGACACATGCACGGTTATGGAGTACCAGTGTGCGTGCTTTCCGTGTGTAGAACGCGGGAAGACGCCCCATCTATCTTAGCTGACAGAGGGCAGGTTGTGATGGCTCGGAGGCTCGGCATTTCGGAAACCACACGACTAATCGGGTGTTCGAGGAGTGCTGTGTTGAGGGTCTTCAACAGGTGGTGGAACCAAGGTGTCATGGGGATGTGTGGCCACCCCTCGTTACAGATATCAGACGTCGTATTCTGGGTAGACTAGTAAAACAGGACAGACGGTGAAGTGTGGCGGAACTATCATACTTTAATGCCGGGCAGAGTGCAAGTGTGACTGAACACACGGTGCACCGAACACTCCTAACGATAGGCCTCTGCAGCCGTCGACCCATGTACGTGTCTGTGTTAACATCATGACATCGGCAGTTACGACTGAAACGGGACTTCGGCCATCGGCAGTGTACATTGGTGCAATGAAAGAGCGTTGCACTGTCTCGTGAATCCCGACACACTCTTCATTATGCCAACGGTTGGGCGCGAATCCGTCGTCTTCTACGGGAGACTTGTACTGTGGGATGGAGACAAGCTGGCGGTGGCTCCATTATGCTCTGGGGAACATTCACGTGGGCAATCATTGGGCCAGTGGAGCTCGTGCAGGGCACCATGACGGTCAAGGAGCAGCGTGCACTGATCCAGACCACGTACACCGCTTGATGATGATCATCTTTCCAGATGGCAATGGCATTTTTCAACAAAATATTACGCCATGTCACAACGCCAGGAATGTGATGAAGTTGTCCGAGGAACACGTGGGGAGTTCCAGTAGAAGAACTGGTACCCCAACTCGCCAAATCTTAACCCGATCGGACACAGCCGGGTTGTGATTGAACGTGGCATCAGAGCTCATCGCCCCCTTTCCCGTAATTTACGGAAACTAGTTCACTTCTGTGTTCAGATGCAATGGCAGCTGCCACCAAGTACCTACCAATGCTTCATTGCTTCCATGCCACGACGCGTGGCCGCTGTTATCCGTGCCAAAGATTGACATACCGCTATTAGATTGGTGGTCATAATGTCCTCGGTGATCAGTGTAAACACTAATGAGTAGAAACATTACTGACCGCTACGAGATTTAGTATCGACTTGTGGTGCTGCGAGGACGTTACGAAAGAAGGAAAGTATCTAAGCTGAACACAGGCAAATAGGGTATCATTATAGAGACGATACAGGGGTCTCAAATGGAGAAATCCATTGGCAGTAGCGACATTTACATTGTATAGATACTCGTAGTTACGGATTGCCGCCTGGGAATTGGAATCTTGGCTAGGACAAAGCTGACCGACTATTCACGTACTACCTTTGTAAGCGTCTGTGAAGAGTGGTTGAAGGCCAGTGAAACAATGAGTGGGCGACGAAGTGCTGGGCGCCCTGCCTCTTACAGAGCGTGGAGGCCGGAGGCTTTCGCACCTAGTAAGGTGGGACAGACGACAATCTCAACAAAGCTGACCAAAGGGTATAGTACTAAGTAGACACAAGTGGTTCGAAGCATACGGTTGAGCACAAATCATCGAATGAGGTCTCTGCAACAGAGACCTGAATGTGACCCATGTTCACCCAATGACGTCATCATTTACACTTTCAGTGAGCACATGACGTTGACACTGGACTGCGGATCGATGGTAACATGTCATCTGGTCGGATGAATGACGCTTCTGGTTGCACTGGGTCGATGGTCTTGTCCATATAAGTAACCATCCAGGGGAACGGCTTTTCGAAACATGCATCGCACCATGGATGCAGGTCAGTGGCAGCAGTATGTATTATGCCAGGGGACATTCTTTTGGGCTTCCGTGGGAGCTGTGGTGGTAACTGAAGACCCTATGACAGCAGTGGAGTAGGCGAACGTTATTTTCGACCACCTGCATCTCTTCATGCTTAATGACTTCCCCGCCAGCATCTGATTCATCCAGCAGGATTACTGTTCTGCTCTCAAGGCTAGAACCATGCCATAGTTGTTCCAGCAGCTTGACGATCATATTCGCCAGATATGAACCCGATGGAACACGTAGTAGAAGTTATCGGATGATAGCCCCATGCCCGCAAGCCGCCGATGTTTAATGTACAAGAATTGCGTGACCAGTATGTAAACATCTGGTGCTACACACGCTTGGAGACCTACAAAGGAATTGTCGACTACATTTTTTATTCACCGGTGAATATGTGTGATTGGAGGGGTGCGGGGGAGAGGGGGGGGGGGGGGAAGGGAGGGAGCAGGTTATGTGCGCGAGTCTCTCTCTCTCTCCTCTCTCTCTCTCTCTCTCTCTCCCTCTCTCTCTCTCAGTGTGTGTGTGTGTGTGTGTGTGTGTGTGTGTGTGTGTGTGTGTGTGTGTGTGTGCGCGCACTTATGTGCGCTACATAGACCTAACTACCTGGAGCAACTTCAGCCAAATGTGGTACATTATCACTAGTGATCTGGTTAAATGTAATCTTGGGAGTAAGAGGCTGTTAGTCCATTGGAGGTGAAAGGTGCTTGCGAAGGAAATTATGTGAAAAACTAATCGAAAACGAACTATACTATTGTGAATTCACATTTTTCAAGGGTTATGGTATTATTGGTGACAATCCTCTACGGTTTGGATGTTCCTAATGAAGATATGGCATGTGAAGTATGATAGTCCAAGAAAATTCAGTTTAATTTTGTACACGTGTGGGTTCATTAATGAAATAGAAAAATAACATTTTTATTACTTGCAAATCCCCTTTAGAAATTTTTGTAACTGTGAAAATATGGAAACATGGTTCATAGTTTCGAACTACTAAAGTAACGCCAAGCTGCCACTAATTTCAAATCCTCTAATATCGAAGGAAGTGGGAGAAACACAAAAGTCCAAATCATGTACTTAAAAAAAAAGTATGAGATAAGTCATAGGTGTTGTGAAATAGTAAGGAAACTCTAAACATGTTCTGTGTCAAGATCGAAATAATAGGAGGACCGTAAATAGCAAACTATGTATGAAGTTAAACAATAAGTTCATAAATTATTTCAACGCACTCACAGGGCATGTTGACGGCTACAGTTAAATTGCACATTAGGCCACACACTTCACACGTTAGTTGTAATCGAAGTGGCTGCGACAGCCCCGGAATAAATAATGGGATCGGCGCATTCTGACGTCTATGTTGGCCAGCGAGATATTTCGTCGTCACTGCTACTTGCTACTGGCACAGAAGTGGTCCATCCCATCTAATGTACTGGACATTTCTTATGGACACCAGATCTGCTGAAGACCCTGGTAGGACTTCTCTGAAATTAAGTCAACAGAGCGGATTCTGTTCACCGAAGCCATCCTTGGAATCCTATAATGTCAAATAACGCAGCACAATGCTCCAAATATAGCATCCAGTCAGTATTTCAAATACAGTAGTTACGAGCTCAGTGTTTTCTATATGTAAAGTTAAGCCTACATTCGTACACTGCAAACCAGTGTCAAATGTGTGGTATACGTTACTTCCCATTACATCCCATACCGCTGTTTCTCACCGTTTCAGTCGCCTACAGCGCGCAAGAAGAGTAACTGCATGAATGCCTTTATGTGCACAACAGTTAGTCTATTTTTTTTCCCACAATACCTGTGGTGGCGATAAGAAGGGGTATTAATATCGATTGTTTAAAGTTTTTGAGCAGGATTTAGCGGGACAGTTGGCATTAATCCTCAAGCTTCTGTCAATTTAGAGCTCTACTCGTAGGTATTCCTGCGATGCTCTGTCATGGGTCAAACAGACCAGTGACAATTCGTGTTGCCCTTGAATGTACATGTTCAATACTTCTCCTCAGTGCTATTTGTTTTGTGGCCTACACTTGAGCAATATTCTACGTTTTGTTACAAGAGAGGTGTTTTATTATATCTTCTTTATAGACTGACTGTTAATGAACCGAAGTTTGCCACCAATTTTACTTTCCCCAGTTCAGTACAGATTTTCCTCTCCACTGACGTTGCAGTTTTAAACATTCCTTTGACCAGTCTCAGCCATCAACTGTTATGTGCGTAATAATACGTTATACAATGATAACACATGAGGGTGTCACCACTGAAGCATTTCCCACGCCATGTGCCTCTCAATTTCGATTTGTCGACAATTAGGTTGCCCTCATAAACTGGAACCAACGGTATCTTCAGATAGTCCACTCGATGTGCCTGCACAGCGTCACCTGCTTCCTACAGTCGCTGATGACACTGCCAACTTAGCCACACAAAAAGCCCTCAAGTCTTCCAAACTCCCAGGAACTGCACTCCTGGACGAGTGTTGGCCAGTCCACCATCTGTGGATGGACCTCTCAGCGTTTCTATCTTCCAGATGTCTGCGTCTCCATCAACAGCCAACCCATCCCCCTGAGAAGCCCAGCGAAGTCTTAGTACCAGTCCTCGACAGAAAACTAACATGGAATGTAAACTTTCTTACCAACCAACGCAAAGCCCTGAACCAATTCAAACTATTGAAACTCCTAACAGATGCAATACTGGGCGCACATCTGCCCCATCCTCACTTCTCCAAATGCTGGCTGGATCTCTGCCCCTCCTAAATTCTATAAGTCCATTGAAATCCTGGAAAGATATGCAATCCTTCTCGCCCTCCCCATCCGCTGAACTCCCCGAACTCGCATTCCTTACCAACTCATCCACTTCTCACGCCTTATTTCCTTCCTAGAGCATGTCCAGGTGCAATAATTTAATCGCAAATCTCGATTACAGCATCCAGTACCACACCGACTAGGCACAAATCCAGATACCCCGCTGCGTTATTACATCCATATCCCACCTTTCATCCACCACATACGCCGCCTATCCTCTCCTGCGAGAACTTCAATCAACTCCCACTCTCCAACGAAGAAATCCCTCTAGAGATATACTCCTCCTTCCAGTTCTCGAAACAACGCTCCACTTCAGGTGGCGACTAAAGGTCAGCAACATAAAGGAAGGGGGAGAGTTTCCTTCAGCCTTCCCCTACGTTACTGACTTTTAGTCGGCACCTGCGTTCCTAAGGGGCCTTAGTCACAATAATTGTCCCATCATCATCATGACCGTTATCATGTATCACTAGCATCATGTCATCATTCACGCTATCGTCATTGTTTCACTATAATACAGACAGTTAAGTTTTAATAATTTTCAGTATTGTGCACCATTGTGCTTAAAAAATGGTTCAAATGGCTCTGAGCGCTATGGGACTTAACATCTGAGGTCATCAGCCCCCTAGAACATAGAACTACTTAAACCTAACTAACCTAAGGACATCACACACATCCATGCCCGAGGCAGGATTCGAACCTGCGACCGTAGCGGTCGCGCGGTTCCAGACTGAAGCGCCTAGAACCGCTCGGCCACACCGGGCGGCCATTGTGTTTCAAAAAACTTCATTCATTGTCATCTGTTTTTATTGAAAAATCGTAAATATTCCGAAAAATGTTTCTTTATAAACTCATCTGTTATTGTCATCTTTCTTAATATTTTTTCCGTCCTTTAAACATTTCTAATCATTGGCTGAAGATCGATTTTTTATCCTCTACATGCCTGCCCCATTTGTCGCTGAAATAACAATAAACGAAAAAATGCATGTAGCAATGTCAGCCACCACAGAGGGTAGTGATACCTGGAAATACTTTCCTCTTCCGCAGAACAAAGCAGATTTGATTGACATTGTGAGGGAAGATATACCGTTTAATGTGGTCATGGAGATAAGTTGGGAATTACCCCATGATGGCGCTTAGCGTGTTACAAGACCAATATACGCCATACGACATCGAACAAGGTGCACACACACTGTAGTTCGCCTTTGTCTGAGAGACATTGTGAGTGACGCTTCATTCGGAGACTCTAATGGCCATCTCATGCTAAATTCTCATCGTGAAGCAGCATATGAATGGCAGCATGGAATTAATCACGGATAACGAGGTATACAAGTTGTCGTACCCCTACATATAGCCGGCCGCAGTGGCCGAGCGGTTCTAGGTGTTTCAGTCTGGAACCGCGCGACCGCTACTGTCGCAGGTTCGAATCCTGTCTCGGGCATGAATGTGTGTGATGTCCTTAGGTTAGTTAGGTTTAAGTAGTTCTAAGTTAGAGGAGACTACTGACCTCCGATGTTAAGACCCATAGTGCTCAGAGCCATTTTTGAACCCTACATATAATGACTTTGCGGGTGATGCTGTGCAATTCATTAGGATGATGTAGGCAAGGTGACGATCTTCCAGCTCTCTTATTATATCGAAGACATGAGTGTATAGCACAAGAGGCATGGCGAATACCTCATCCTGAAACATACACGTGTGTTTCACCACTCCTGTACAGAGAAGTGTGAACATGGAGATACGATTATGGACATCCAATTCAGAGGTCACATCATTGGCCAGAAATCTGGGATACGAGTGACGGAGACCATTAATTGATGGAGACAAGTGTACATGCTTTGTACTGTGCAGCGCTTGGCTGAGAGTGTGAGATATGCCGTAAAGCCCTTTACTCCAATTGGATAAACAACTAACGGTAATCCTTAGCTGTATTTATACAGTGTGGCAGAAGTCCAGTAGACGAGGTGTGGCGTCGAGTAACTGGTGCAGGAAGATACTCACTCGTTATACACTCCTCTGTCTGGTTGAATTCCACTATGGGAATAAGTAGATAGTAGTCCTTTGCAGTGCTCACGGTGCATGTCAGCATAGAGAAGCGGCTTTGAATAACTCATGCACGAACACAAATACTGGTTGTCGTTCTCCTTCGTCTGACTGACATAGTGAGCGACGTTATACAGTACATTATGGAAATACAGGTAAACTGGGGATTATTCCGCCCTTTCATTAAAGTGCATGCCATGAGTCCACTTACAAGAGGCGATAGCAGATAAGGGACACAGACAATTTTAAGTTCATTGTAGTGCTCTTGGATGTATCGGTAATTTTGAGCAATATGGTTCTGTCCATTACACAGATGTGGATAAATTGATGGTCATCCTTTCATATGATCGCATCGCGTCGAATAATTGACTAGGAAAATTAAATAGTCACTACAGAGCTCATTTGTTGATTCTTGAGCGCTGTTGCACAGTCCATTATTGACCGTCAGATATGTTGACGGCTTGCCCGTACTTTTGTCACAAGGGGTATCATAAGTCCAGCGTATAGACCAGCCAAATGGAAATCGGAAGGTTCAACATCCCGGGTGCAGGATGTAGGAGTGAAGAACAGTCCAATGAAGTTTTGTGAGCTCCTCCTCTCGGGTGCACAGACTCATGTGAGGCAGTGTCTCGTTATCGAGAAGGAGAAGTTCATCTGCATTTTTGGAGCGACGAACACGCTGAAGCCGCTTCTCCAATTTCCTAAGGATAGCACAACACACTTCAGAGTAAATCACTGCATCATGACGGAGGAGCTTAAACAGAATAAGCCCTTCAGAGTCGCAGAAGACCGTTGCCATGACTTTATCGAGTGAGGATGCGTCTTTGAACTTTTTCTTCGGAGGAGAGGTGCTGGGGCGCCCAACCATCGATTGCCGTTTTGTTTCCGGTTCGAAATGATGAACCATGCTTTATCGCCTGAGACGATGTTCGACAATAAGTCTCAGAACAGCCTCCTAACGCCAAGCAATTTGGCATGGATGGTCCTTCGTTGCTCTTTAAGTGACGAGGAACCCAGTTGGCACACACATTGAAAAAATGGCTCCAAGCACTACGGGATTTAACTTCTGAGGTCATCAGTCCCCTAGACTTAGAATTACTTAAACCTAACTAAGCTAAGTACATCACACACATCCATGCCCGAGGCAGGATTCGAACCTGCGACCGTAGCAGCAGCTCGGTTCTGGAGTGAAGCGCCTAGAACGGTTCGGCCAGAGCGGCCGGCCACACGCTTTGAGTAACCCAACTGATAGACGAATATGTCAGCACTATTAACAGAGACGTCCAGTGGTGGGGCGAAATCTTCGATTGCGATCCGTCGATCTCTTCGAATGACAATGTGCGCACGTTCCAACATTGCAGGAGTCACTCCTGTGTGCGGTTGGCCAGCGCGAGGGGGATCACACAGGTTTGCACGACTCACAGTTCTTTCCTACACTGACAGATCTCCGTAGACATTCTGCAAGTGACTATGAATGTCTGCGATGCTCTGGTTTTCCACCACAAGAAAGTCAATGACAGCTCTCTGCTTGAAAAGCATCTACGTTACAGACGCCATTTTGAATGCTATTTATATCCCTGCCACCTATCGAAACTTCATGAAACTTTAGGGGCTATCCCACAAAAAGTTCCGAAATTTTTCACCTTTCCCAGACAAAAAAATGGTTGCATTACTTATTGAACGCCCGTCGTAAATCCCTGGCTTTTTAAACGTGTCTATACAATCATGTCACCACTGGAAATGTTATACAACAGTTTCTTTTCAGTTGTCAGCGTATACAGGGAGCTGCATATTGTATTTAATTTAATATGTAACACTATGTATAACACATTTCCCAGAAGCAGGTAACTCTATCCCATTCGAATTGTCTTGCATCCAGGTTTGTGCACTTTGACATCGAAAAGGTGTACTATCACATGTACTAACATGTCCAGTTCATTTGCCAGCTCTTGATTCAACTAGATTTAACAATGACATTTCAGTCACACAAGACAGATATCAATTGGGCGTATACGTGCACCATCCCTCAGAAGGTGAAACTTTAATCCTGTTACTGAAATGGCTATAATTTACCCTGCAAAACACCGGGCCATTCTTCCAGTAAGTTTGTGTCTGTTCCATCGCCAAAACATGTATGCAGGTGTGACTAATGGACAGATAATGGTCACTCTTTACTAGCACTCAAAATATATCCAGGCTTGCTACTGTTTCGTCAGAATAGATCAGTAGTAAGGAACCGTCTTCGCCAAACGTTGCATGGTTAAAACTCACTTCTGCCCTTCCAGACAACAGATGACCTAACTCCAAACACATACACATACCACAATTGCGCAAAACGAATAGAAAATTGATTCACAATAACTTACACTAAACAGATGCGAAAGTAAATTCACAATAATATTTATACAACTATTTAGCCAGCTAAGTTACATCTCGACACAGACAGAATTGCTGTGCATCAATGAAGTTAGAGTAAAATTTCTTGTGTAAAATTTATAATAGCTAGATTAGCTGCCTTGTCGGTACTGTTGGAACTGCTGTTCATCAGTGAAGTTAGAGCGAATTTATTTGTAGAAAATCTATAATATTTAAATTCTCAAAATTTCTTGACTCAACCGAAAAGTCTTAATGTAATTGGATTAACTATAACACCACATTTACTGCTGTCTATACTTAAATTCTACTGACTACATCCAACTGCGAATGAGAGTTAGTGTTCGAATGCAAAATAGAGTACGAGTGCATTTAGTTTTTGTTACAATTATTTTGAGTTATAGTCTCTAGTTCAATGTTTCTATGGTTGTGTATCTCTGTATGACTTCTGATGTGTATTGTTGAGTAAGGATATAAACACTGATTGATTTGTTCGAAAACGGCTGTTCAAAGAAGTGTGGTGACTTCCCTCACCTGCTACAGATGACAGTCGCTAGATTTGCATTGCAACAGATGTTCTCAGTGAAACAGTAAGACGCTAAGATGATGATGGATCCTCAATTCAGACGTTGGATATTACAAGAAAACTGCACGTCTTTCCATTTGCTCCATACATTAATATGATGACATAAAAGAATCGAACACTTACGCTGAGGTAAGAAGGTGGGATTTGTTCAGATTATATAGCTAACAAACTGTTCGCAAGCACAATGAACGACAACGTTAATATTTAGTTCATTAATATGACCTATCTTTATTAGTATGTGACTCTAGGGTTTAGCTTGTGCTTTGGCCCTCACAGTAATTGCTTGGTAGCAATAGTTGATCAAATGACTGTCCATCTTCTCAAACACGAATATCAATACACAATCCGTTTTAGTTATATGGGCTACAGCTCTGTTGTAGTTCGCAGCCTCACATTTTCTCTTAGATGAAATAACATCATTATCCTCTTTGCATATAGTCTTTGGATCAGGATATACAGGTTTCGCTATCAAAGCTGCGATGCAGTATAGCCACAAATAACAGGTAGGAATTTTAAAACACGTCACAAAGAACACTTTAGGTGGTGGAAGTAGAAAACAAACCATTTCATATTCGCAGGGCATTTAATGCTCCATAACCAGCTTAGAACAAGAAATGACAATGATCAAGATAAACAACCATAACAAATGCCTTATCCCACTGATGCAAAATTACCACATCCAGAAAAACATTTAAGAATAGAGGCAGGTGATAAACGACCAGACGTGTATCAGCACAAATGTTCTAATAAACGTAATGAAAGAAATGATGAGGTAAAAGAAAATAGTATCCATATGATCAACAAACCACTCTAAAACAAAGACCAGTTGACACACACACACACACACACACACACACACACACACACACACACACACGAATCGCTGATATCACACACATTCGATGGTTGACAACATACACAACATAACATGAACTAAATGTTGTGTTGTGGAAACGAAATCTTGAACGGCAGTAATCAGAAGACCAAAGAAGAAATAAGTATAAGTAAGCATGTATAGCAGCACCTACGAAATATGTAAGTAGAAATTTAAACTATTACTAAGTCATAGAAAATCAGAAAGTGACAACTGTTTAGAACCCCAACACCCAAAGTCCATAATGTACAACAAAATTTTATCAACAGAAATATGTATACAGATGGTAAGGAACAGTCTGAAAAGTTTGTAACGATGTTGCAGGGTGGATTGTGCCCAGAAACAACTGTTGAGAGAAAACTTCGATATGTTGGGCCGTTTTTGAGTTAATTAGTGTTGAAGTTAGTAAATCAGACTTTTTCATTCGCAAATTCAAGCGGCCAGCCAGAGACGGTGTCGCCAAACGTCTCTTCCGTTGGGTTTCCTAAAACCAGACAAGAGAGTGATACAAAATTTGGACATGGGAAGGTAGTAAGAATCGGAACCCGAGCCAAAGGTTGAGTAGTCTTGTGCGCTATCATCTTGGCTGTAAGAACAACTGACACTAATAGTAACTGGCGGGCCACTCGAATTTACGCTTCCAACAGCCTCATTGGCTAAGTTCAATGCTAATTAACAGTCAATTCTCTGCACAGTCTAGTCTCCAATACCTTTACAAGCTCTTCAGACTGTTTCTGATCATTCTGTATATTTCAGACCACTGGCGATGGATTTCAAAGAATAAAGGAGAAACGAATATGGTACGTCACAATTGTTTTGTTGCTAGACGGACCTAAAGTGGTAATTATCAACAAAATATTACAGACGGACCTCAAGCGATAATTACCAACGTAATACTACAAACAACTGAGGACGATAGCACAAAAAAGTTAAGCATGTTGAAAGATATATAATGATTATTGTAGATACGTCAACATTCTCTGCAACCCACCTAGATTGACAGAAATACAATGTACACAAAAGTTAGTGGATTTTTTCTTTGTTAAATATTTAGAACTACTTCAATTCTCTTCAGAATTAGCGATAGAAGGGCTTCCTTTGTATGCTTGCAGTGTATCATTTTACACCTGAAAGATCCCATCACTGCAACGATATGCGATATGGAAACCAATTCAGACGTTGACGACTATAGTATTTGTGTAGCAGATATAGAAATATGTAGGGTTGAAATATGATTAACGTTACGTAACTGACAGCAGTCTGAAACGCAACTGTTAGAAGGGAATGGACTGTGAACGTGTTTTATCCCGTCACTTATGCGCTTTGTCCTGTATTGAAATTTTCTGTCTGCGAGAATGTAAATTTACTTTAGCTGCGAGAGTGTAAGCTGTCAATAACTTTAAACCAAAGCCAAATTACATGAATTCACGTATCAAAAAAACCGAAACTGATGCAACACTATTGATTAGAAATTGGTCGTGGTAATAGAACTAAAATTAATCAATCTGAAAATAATGATTCCTGTGTTTAATGAATATTGTCCCCGAAATAATAAAATTTCTTACCTTTATCTGCGCAATGGTAACACTCTTCACACTGCTGGCTGTTAGTACTTTAAATTGTATAGTTAGCAAACAGCTATTATGCAAAGCTGTTGCTTAGCATAAATTTTAGTTACATCGAATATGACTGAGACAATACCTTCTTGGAAAAAACAGTTGAACATGACATGGATCTGGGAACTAGTATTGACTTGGGGTAAGTAACAATACGGCACGACTTTAAAACTCGTATTTTTTCTCTTTGAGAATTAATAATGCTCACAATTAACATACTCAATAAATTGATTATACATTAACAATTAGCTTTACAAAATCACTGGATGTGAGTGCTATACATTGTCTCAGTCATCACTTATGAATACGCGTATTGCATTAGTAACAAAACAACTTTGTTTACCTTATTTCCGACATTACAGTTAGCAAACATCATAAAACCTCGCAAATAAAATTCATTACTGCCCGTAGCGAGTAAGTATACATGCAGCAAACATCAGATACAACACGTCTTTGCACTTGTATGTACTTCATATATCTCTCAATTTAAAGTGACTCCAACGCATTACCCATAACACCTTAAATCAGCCATCGCTGTTGAGCGGCGATGTTACTACTCAATGGATACTGCATTTGACCGCCTCTGGTTCAATATAATATTTTCTTACAAAACTTGAATTAATTTACCCTGTGTGTGTATCTTTCAGTATGACTGCTTTGGCCGGCCACTGCTGAAAAGGACGTGGCAAACGCGTCATTTGCTATGGTCATTTGTTCGCTACGGGAAATAAATACTGGGCCCATTGGCTGAAACAGTAGTTCGTGTATCCCCACTGAAGCCTACATTAGTTGTTTAAAGCGATTTTTACTTTGAGTCTGACTAAGACCTCATTTTACCTACAGTGGTAACTTCCACTGGCGGTTGCATTTCTGGTCAGCTACTTAGCGTCTATTTTGTTTTCCAGTTGACACGAGGTCTGAAACTCTGGTTTAACTAGATTGTATCAGACTCTGACATGCAAGTATCCTATATTCGTCGCCACTCATGACGAGAATGCTATAGATACTGTCCTCTGATATAATTGCTCGATGGCATTGCTGAACCGATCTGATATGCCTCTAATACATTAACGGCAGTGTACATTGTAATTTTATAGCTGTCTCGAAATTGTGTGGTTGGAGTACTTCAGTTGGAATCTGTAGTTAAATATCTTTAACTAATCTTGTGTATCTGACATAAGTAAATAATCACCCATCAAAATAACGATAAAAGAATTCAAGTGAATACGAAATGAGAGGAGGCTCCCGATTAACTCAGCATATGACACATGTACACACCTTAAATTCACAATACACAAATATAATAAACATAAAAATGAATAGACTAATGCCTTGGCATCTTAGATAGGAGATCTGTAAAGTCATTCAAGTTAACGTTGAAAGGAGTATACTGGGGCGCACCTGTATGTGTCACCAGAATAACATAAGAACGTTAATAAATTAAAATGAAATTAGTATACTATAAACAATGAATGTCTCTGATAGGCTCGATAATGCGGACCGCTGACAGTGCACGACGGCAGAGCTGAAGGTCTCTGGTCTGAGAGTATTTTAGTGTCGAAGTAAGAAAGCGCTGGGCGCAGAGTCGTAAGTAGTTGTCTGGGAGGGAATGACGATGGATTCGATAGTATTTGGGGTGTGCTGTGTGAATCCTCCAAGTCTTAGAGTAATGTAGGTATGCCAACATTGTTGAACATAAAGGCAGAAGTCCTCATGCAACCAAGGTAAAGATGTTAAATAATTATGATTTCTGTTTTTTGCAGTGCGTTAGTGTAGATTAGTTGGCTGATAATTTGTAATTGTTTTGTAGTCCCAGAATGTACATAAACAGTTATGATAAAAATGCTAGTTAAATATTTCACTTTGTAATGTACCTGAGATTTGTTTACAGAGCTGTATGGAATTTGATGATTTGCATTTATGTTGGATTGATGAAGTCAGATAATACTTGCCGTGAAATTTCATTGTGTGTAAATTAATTGCGAGTAATGCAAATTCAATTTTCACATGTTTTTGAAAAGCCAAACTTTACTTGTAATATAATTTTGCTAAAAAAAAGCTAGTGTACGTAATTCACCATAATCAATCCGCCTCTCTCTCCAGGTCATATATTTTTTAAAGGAGTTGGTTTTTCATAAATGTTTCATTTATCGACCAAAACAATTTCATGTGCATTTCAAAGTATTACAGCCAGCATTGCATGTCACTGAGCCTGTACCTAGCACATCTGTACTTTTTGTGACAGACCTGAATATATGGCGTTCCGCCGTTGCTACTCTAGAGCTAAGACAATTTTTGCTATGTGCACAGGGAGCAAAGTTAATAGTTTTGAACAGGGCCTGAGGATTCAGTGCCTAAGGTGATGAATGTACTTTGCAGTGACTGTATTTCCTTATTAGTATAGGGAGTTGCATTGTCCAATAAATTCGTGTAAAGTTTTGCTAACAATAACACAAAGTAATCACACAGCTTGCACTGAAAATGCGCAACACGACAATTCGAGTTCAGTACTCATTCCACAGATCAGACATCCATTCAACATAATCGTAAAGTTTATTATTTCTTTTTTTAAAAGAACTTTAGAACGCATATTTGGACAAAATAATTACATTCGTGGAAGTCATAATGTGTTTACTGAGACTTAGCGTACATAGAAAGAAAGTACTACAGAAACATATGCACGTGCATCTATTGCCGGAGTTTAAAGCATGTTGAACCTCTAACTGCAAACAACTCCTCAGAATGATGCCTGAAATTACTGAATGTCGCTACAAATGATTCGTTGTTCCCTACAGTCCACTTCACTTCTGCGGCTGGGTCTCATCATACGCATAATCTGCAAGCGGCGGCTGACATTACAGCAAAATCAGTCATAGGCTCAGTACCAAAAACTCCTCTCTTTCTGCGCCTTAGTACAACTCAGCCGAATGAGAGCCTCTGCCCCAAATGAGACTGGAAAAGTCGTCTCGAAGTGAAGTCCGTTCGTGGAGAAGCCTGCACGCCAAGTAACTTTCAGAAGAGTGCTTCTGTGCTCTGCCTTTTACGGCGTCGCGTAATTTGTGATAGTCCGCATAATAATATCTGAGAAGGCTGACCAGTAATAAATGATCTTCACAAGAAACTGCTGGTCTCCCTCCTTTAGCCGCATTTCAGATGGTTATTTTGACTGTGCGCTGCTTCCCATCGCAACGGTAGTTTTTCCGGGACTCAGCCGTAAGATGGTCTCGTTTGTTTGTGCTGCAAATCCTGGAAATATAATATGTATTGCTGGACTTGGTCAGTGGTTAAGTATTAGCAATGGCCGGTACTGATTCACATTTCATCATCTGAAGGGGGTTGATTTATTCTGACTACATCTGGCTCTTTTTTCTGGTTTACGTACGTTATGGAGAGTTTGGAAACAACGGTCATCTACGAAGTTGAACTCATATAGAAAAGGAGACACTGGATATTATTTCCGGTACCAAAAATTTCCAAGTTCTGCTGTACTGAAGAAAATTCCATCTGCTCGTAGCCCACAAGCCGCTAATTTCGCTTTTTGGCCGCTGAGCAAACCTACGAGATGAAGCCAGTGCAAGGGGGTAATGCTTCCTAAATTCGATAAGCCACATGAACATGAGTCTCCTGTGTCCCGCTACATGGAGAGCACTTCAAGGTGCCCAGTCTTCGTCAGATGGGGACGAGTTTGGCAACCCTGGGTTTCCTGATCTGGGGACGGTTGAGTACCACCAGCCTCCGTAACAGTAAGGAATTGACGCGCATCAGCGACCATTTTGGGCAGCGGCGTTGGAACGTCATTTCACAGAGGTCAGGTGTCTTGGCTTGAATACCTGATTCATGAAGATGGTATATACTTCTACGAACTAAACTCATCTTGAACGTGCGCTATTCATTGGTGTTGGAGACAGGGGGACAAAATAGCCTTTATTGTGCAACCGCAAGAGTAATTGCTTCTTTCCAATTCTATTAGGCTTACAAGGCTAGCGAGTCTCAGTCAAGGTGGAGTCTCAGTTGCATAGCTACTCGTGTGCCGTAATGGAACCACAGAACTTTACTCAGTCAACTTCAAAAGGAATGGGTGTTCCACTGGCGGGTGTCAGCATGCAGTCCATCAATGGAGCTACAGTACTAAGCTTTCATAATGAATAGGAAAGAGGGCGACTATCAGAATGCTACACCTTTCTACATGCAAAAAGACCTAGACAGCTTTGCTGGCAACTTCAAATCGGCAAAGCGGCTGAAAAATGGAATATTTATGGTTGGACCATTTAGTTCCCAACAAACAACAAAACTCAAAGAAACTAAATACTGAGTGGAATATCCAATAGATACAGAGTTGCACTACACTTTAAACTAAAGCCGTGCAGAGTTATTACAGGTTTTCGAGAAGAATAACTAGTGAGGTTAAGAAGGATCGATTGACGTGCAAAAGACGATGAAGTGAGTAGATGCCGAACTATAAAAACGGATACATTTAATAGCACAGTTCTCTCAGAGCACACCCCTACAGGAGGATACATTTCAAAGTGAGGTCATTAACATTCAATCCTACGCGCTGTTTTAAGTGCCAGGAGTGTGGGAACACGATTCTAGAGTATAATGGAGAAGCCACGTTCTGTGAATGTGTCAAGGTTGACCACAATCGAGTCGCTTGTTATCTCCTCCGAGGTGCGGTGGTGTAGTTCTTGGCACAACTCTGCCTACGGCAGACGCAGCGCTATATACTCAATAAAAAGAACATACAGGAGCTATATACAATGAAATAGATTACTTACGATGAAGTATAAAATAGCTATTAAGAAGCGAATTTCTCTAGCTGCTTCGTTTTTTAGGAAGAGGAGGGAGGATCGATGTGACAGTTGTAATGAGAAATGGAAGTCTCAGAACAACCCGAAGAACATAACGTAGATAATGGCGAGGGATTTCGCCAAAGTAGCCTCCATCGCCTGTCAGGATCCAGCTTTCCGCCGCCGTGTAAGTGACACTGAGGGAGTGCAGAATTCTTTTCCACCATTGTCGAAGCATATAACCATCGCTTCTACAATGGTGGACTTGGATGCGGCATTGTCACATTGTCTCTGTTGGGTTCATGACAAAACGCTACGGCACGAATTCCTTTCCACCACTGACGAAGCATATAACCACGGCTTCTCCAATGGCGGACTTGGATGCGGCATTGTCACATTGTCTCTGTTGGGTTCATGACAGAACGTTACGGCACGAATACCTTTCCAACATTGACGAAGCATATGATCTCAGCTTTTCCAATGGTGGACTTGTATGCGGCATTATCACATTGTCTCTATAGGGTTCATGACAGAAAGTTATGGCACCCCACAGGCAGCAGTGAGGAATCCTCTTCGCCCTTTTTCGATCCGAACGCCTGGAAAGTTTCTGGGCTCTCGCAAAAACATCATTTTAATTCACCTGTTCAGCCTTCAGAACGACGGTAATGCCTGAGTTACAACTGTACTGCTGCCCTCACCAGCGATTTCGGAATGAGCTTGGAATGTATTATCAACTTATGCTTAAATCCTAAGATCTAGACACGTTCTTAGTCGCTTTCAGTGTGAGTTCAGGCGATATCGATCGATAATTTGACCCTCCTGGAGGTGGCTACACTTGTCCAGTGTTTCCTATTCATGAACGAGTACTCTCTTTTAGGTGGTCTTTCGGCATAGCAGACCGAATAAACCAGCTAAAACAGACAGTTAGGGCGCTGGAGACAAAAGCAGAAAAACTGGTTTAAGATTTTCGACAGAGAATTCGTGTGTGCATTGTTTATCCGTTAAATCTGTGTTTTTTTAATTTTCCTGAATGGAGAATATGGGATCCCGTCGTTATTTTTAACGAATAATCAAGGCACCGGAGCTCTATATATGTGCGCTTCCGTGCTTGAAATATTTGAACCTCTGATGTTTCGCAGCATTAAATATTTAATAATATGTTAGTCACATGCTTTGCGAAGTAGACAGAACGTACGTTAGGGTATGTGGGAGGTTACCGCGATTTGGCTGTCGTAGCTTTTTGAGTTTAGGGAAACGTTGAATGCGGAAGGGTATGAAAACATTTTACAGAATTGTGTACCGCATATGGTAGGGAACAGTTGGAAGAGGACTGGTACATGTAAAGAACCGACTTTAAGCGATGATCCTATGAATATACTATAATCCCCTGCGTATTGCTCGCCTAGGTATCGTGAGGTTAAGATTCGAATAACTTCTACACGCACAGAGACATTCAAACAATCATTCTTCCCAGCCTCCATACGGGAATGGAACGAAAGGAAACTGTAGTAATTGGTACAGTGGGAGGTACCCTCTGCCATGCACCTCTTGGTGGATTCCAGAGTTTAGACGTAGATGTAAATGCAGAAACGGTGGAAGGTAGATACACTCCGTAATAGTGGCTAGCACACTGGACTCGCATTCGGAAGGACGACGGTTCCATCCCGTGTCCTGCCATCCTGATTTAGGTTTTCCGTGATTTGCCTAAATCGCTCCAGGCAAATGCCGGGATTGTTCCTTTGAAAGGGCACGGCCGACTTCCTTCCCTAATCCGATGAGACCGATGACCTCGCTGTCTGGTCTCCTGCCCAAAACAACCCCCCCCCCCCCCCCCCCAACACTCCGTATTAATGTCCGCTGATAGATTTCCAAATAGTTTTGGTCAGAGAGTGTACAAGGGAAGCTTATGCAGTGGGTTTCTCATTCAGGAACGACGTTTGTGTGATGGGTGTTTGTGAGAAGGCCATATTATGATTGTGGTACGTTCTAACTTCAGTTTATCGGTCTGCCGTATTGCTGCTCACGATGGTCTGGATCCCAAGACTGCAATGCGGTCATGGAATCGATGAGTTCAGTGAGAGGTGGGGGAGAGGGAGGGGTGGTGCATACTCAAAGTCATGCAGGAACTCAACGGCCCATGTGTCTAGCGCTCAAAAGACAAACATGCAGTTCACTCGGCCATGCTAGATCGTACCGCAGTGTCACCTGCCGAATGAGGAAATGGCCTTGTTTGCAGCAAAGCAAGTATCTGTACAGACAGTGCAGTGGTGTTTGAAACACCACGGGCAGTCAGCATGGCGGTCACTGTTCCGCCTTCCCTGGACTCAGCAGCAGGAAGAGATGCCCCAGCACTGGTGCAACCAAAGGCAAGCCGTGCTGGTTCTGCGTACAGCAACACGATGGACGTATCTGTTTGAGGAGGCTCTGAAGTGGAAGGCTCACTGATTAGATAAATAACTGATAAGATAACTACTTCTGGAGTCGTGTTACGCACTTGAACTGGTTATGTTTAAAGTCATTTCCTTCTCCGCTCGCGTGTGGAACCACCGACTAGTCCGCAGACCCCGTCCCTTTCCATCCCCCAAGTCCAATAAGATTACCCCTCCCCCTCCTCATCCTTTACAAATAGAGTAATTCCGTACGTCTCTACATTGGGAGCCATAGCGAGCGGACCAGATTTGTTTGGAGTCAGGATTTAGCTACTTGTTATATACAATAATGATAATAAATTAATTTTATTGTTAATCCCGTTGTATAACTTTCGTCAGTTTTGTTACGTGAGCCATAGGAAGGACACCAGAACTTGAGTCTTTGTTTTAAATGTTGAAGTAAATATATTATTACTTGAGTTACACGAATTTCGTCATTGGAGACTGTACGTTTTAGCGAGACGACACTTGTTATAGATAATGAATTAACTATAATATTATTCCAGTTACGCAAGTATTGTACCGCTGCTCTGTCCGTCATTTGCGTGACGTCAGTACCACCACACGATGCTTTCAGTCAGTTACAGTGCTACATCTGCCTAAAAATAAACGAACTGCTGATCAATCATGCACTGCTGTTCGCTATTAGGAGTATGTGCCATACTGTCAGAGGCTAAGGGTGTGGGTATTTGTTATAGCTAACATTTTAATTTTATTATTATTCCACTCATACCAATTTTGTATATTGATGCGCCAACAGAGACAATTTTTTTTCCAAATACCAACATCTCCACACTAAATACTGAGTTAAACAATTAACACAGTGATTAAGAACAAATACGCTCTTGCAAAGACGTCATGGCGTATTATGCGGAATCACTGTAAGTATAAAAGTACGTTATGGTGTAAGGTACTATGATACGAGGAGAATGCAGTGCAAAGGGAATTAATGACATTACGATATATTACAGAAAACTGTGAAAAATTTGTCCTGTTATGATGGAAGGATCAAACACAGGCAGTAAAAACTATGACATTGTTTGTGAATTGGATTCGTGCAAAAACAGTGGGAAATGTTATTCTATCCACTCCTCTAAGTGAGCTGCGGCGTCCATCACCCCAGTAAGGTTAGCCTGCATGGAACACAAGGAGAAATAACAGACTGAGATATCTCGAGTCTTGCTAAGTCATCCCTACATTACTAGGGTGGACGACGTCATACTGTATGTTCTCAAACGAGCTCTTTCTCCTGTTGTTAGAAACAAAGACGACACGGTATATTTGGAAAAATCTCGCTAATTATTCGTGAATGTACGAGTATGACACTGGGCTGTGACGTCGTAGCAAATTTCGGTAGGCTGTGCAGTTACCGACTTCCAAGTCACGCATAATTACGACACGTATAGAAAACAGCACACCGCTACAAAACACACACTTTAAGAGGTGACCAGCGACATGCCATATCCCTGTAGGGTAGTCTGCACTTAGCTCTGCCACAGCCACCACTGATGCGACCCTACTAGCACCGCATCCTCCATCCCCCCAGCAACTTTAAAGACCTACATTTCATTTAAATAAACATACGAAAATGAAATATGTGGGTTATGCTCTTTGTGTCAAGTGCGCCCGACCTGATTGATGTCAAAACAGGCATTACTACAGAATCTAACATTCATATCCACATTAATAACGGTAAGCCAGTTCTAAATCACTGACGCGTATGTGTTCATCAGCGGAAATGTGTGGACGGCTTTGTTGATAAGCGTTGCTAACAGTTAATCGCCAAGCATTCCCCTGAACTCTTCCCTTTCTTTCTGAACGAGTGAGAAACAAGCATCCCCCCCCCCTTCCCAACCACCCCACGTTTCATACCGGAGCCAATCACTTCACGCAGATTTCTGTATCCATGGCGTGAACACGTGTTCTAATCTTTTTAATAGCTGTGATAGGAAGAGTCACGATTACAAGATCTACTTATAAGATTGTATTACTTCTCGACAGATAAATTGTTAACAAGATACACAATGATTTAAGAAGTAATGACTTAAATGTGCTCAACAGAATGGTTCCTTTAGATGTCAAGAAGATCATACTTGTTCTGTATCTTTGCCAGCAGAACAATCAGGCCTTTCCTTTGTTACAGAGATGTGTAACTGTTCATTGGGACGATGACTATAGCTTAGTTCTTTCACAGTCTTAACCCTATCAAAAACCTATGGGAAGATCGTGCTTTCGCCAGCCATAGTTGTCGATGTTTGACTGTAAATAATACACATGTTTCCTAATATCATTTTACACAGTCTTGGTTCTGTAGCAAGTGTCTGACCCCAGCAACTTAGCTGACGAACCGATTTTCACATAGGTGAATGGACAGTCATTCACTTCCTCGTGCCATTAACTAACGTTCCATTAAAACATATTGTTTCAGTGCATATGCAGTCCTTACTGACTCTGAAATGTGATTTGCTTATGATGAATGAACACTCATCAAAATGCACGACTTAGAATTCCATCAAGATATAGTCTACAACAGAACGGTGAGCATAGCTGTTTGGTAGTTTGTGTAATCGATTACCGTCACATAATTAAAGTTGTAGGTGGTCATATAATACTTTCCATTAGATCTCCACCTAACCAACACGGCTTTGTCATATGCAGTAATAACTTTACAATACATGGTGTGTTTTAGACGTAGGCTAAAATATGGTTCAACAGCTTTGCTTTTAATAGTACCGCGATTACGGATAATATGTGTATCGTCTTTTTAACGTCGATCAGTCTCCGTGGCAGGAATGTATTTGTTTATTTAAAATAAGAGTAATAGATGACAGTACAAATGTTAAACATTAATAGCATAGGATGACGACAAATACAGGTCTCCTGATAATGTTGTTAGTTGGGCCTGACGAGTCAGCAGTGACTGGTCTAACCTTTCACACAGTAGCTGTGTGCTATGAATGGCATTCGCACTGACCACATCTCCGGCCGTTTCTCTCCAATGCACGTTAACTCTCTTCGAAATCGGAAATTATATGTGTGTCGAGAGCAGTAAATTTTTCGCCACTGACACTACCAGAAAGAACAGCCGATGAAAATTGATACAATTGTGAAAAATGACTTAAAAATATGCTCCAATGGTGGAATGATGGTGCATCTTAATGACGTTTACAAGAGGAAACTGTGTGTGAAGAAGCGGTCCTTTTATTCTCAACACACTTTATATCTATAAAACACGAAGAGATCGTTAAAACTTGTGCTACGAGAATTATACATAAGGTGTTCTATGTGTTGTTTCAGTTAACTAGCAGTATTTATAATACGTTACAGTATGACATCATTAAGACGGACAATATATAAGCTGTGATATATATTCCAGAACGAGACTTTCACTTTGCAGCGGAGTGTGCGCTGATATGAAACTTCCTGGCACATTAAGACTGTGTGCCGCACCGAGACTCGAATTCGGGACCTTTGCCTTTCGCGGATATGTGCTCTACCGTCTGAGCTACCCAAGCACGAGTCATGACCTGTCCTCACAGCTTTACTTCTGCCAGTACCTCGTCTCCTGCCTTCCAAACTTCACAGAGGCTCTCCTGCAAACGTTGCAGGGCTAGCACCCCTGAAAGGTATATATTATTCAAATTACCAAGCAATATTTACAAAATGTTCCGAGTTATAAGATTCTACTGTGGTGTAGTCTGGGAGGCCCTCATTCGGCTACTAAATCACTAGTTCTACACATAGGAATATAGGGTGAAAAATATGGTTATAGTCCTCTTTCCTCGATGCATTTTGTTTTCGCGGAGTATGTCTTGCAAGATACTCTTCATTTAGATTCTGAATGCTGCGTTTTTCTCTCTCAAGATATACGAGCTGCAAAAGTCATGTATCGGGAATCTTAAAGTCTTTGGATACAGCATGAAACTGAATGATTCTATAAACTCAAAGCAATATACATGCATCACATATTGATGCTACTACAGATGGAATCACGAGAAGTTCCCTGATAGTGGATAAAATGAGTCTGTGCCTAACTCAGGTAGCATACATTACTTAGATTAACAACTAATATTATGGTTCGGCGTTTGTCTAATTTTTAAGCCATTTATCATAATTTAAACTATTTTTTAAGTTTTTCTCTCTGGCAGTGTGACTGGTTGGCAATTTACTGCTTTAAACTCATGTGCAGTTCACTGTTCAGGTGGAGACTTGTAGGCAGACAGCCGTAGATATCGCTGCTGTGTGAGAGGGTACACCCGTCACTGCTGATTCGCCAGCGCCGCCTGGCAACCTTATCTGACAGCCTATCAGCACTGTCCGGTCGTTGTGGTTTTAATGTTTAACACTTTTACCGCCATGCATTATCAGTTTTTCAAGCAAACATATACGCTCTCGGTACGAAGTGGATCTAATAATTTGGGTGTTCTAACAGAATACAACAGCTTTTTGTAGAAAATGCACATAGTGTCTACAAGCGGAATATTGTCAAAAAAAGTTCTAGAAGCACATTTTAGACTCCACCTGCAATACACCAACGTTAGTAAAGCAATTACCACATGCGACTGTGCTTGACAGTTGCGATCTCATGGAAACTATTATCTGGATTTCTAAAATTTTAACTATTTAACGTGGAAATCAATTAAAAATCGTGCTGCTGGTGCGTTAACATAAAATAATGTATTGTGAGAGATTTACGACTAGAGAGGATGCATAAGCTAAAATTAGATAAACATTGAGGACCAGAGTCTAAATTGTCGGTGTTATTTTGTCAAAACAAGCATCTTATTTCAACTTAAAACTATATCAGAGTCATTATGACGACCTTCCATGACAGGGTAACTTCCAAAGTTAACATTACAGTATTCCTCCATACAACTAGCGAAATTGGGCTGTACTGTCGGCTTGATAGTGGCTGCCCGGATTTTTGATAGATTTGAGGCTGCTACTTTTTTAAAAATGCACCGCAAACTTTTCTACTGTACTATTCGTTTCGGTGTGCAGTGTTACGCTTTCCATTTAAAAAATACATTCATGTAGCTTGTTGTTGCTGAATTCACTCCCGCATATTATCTCATGGCCCTCGGGTATCCACGTCACAGCACACACAAAATAGTGTAACTTTCCCAGTAATTTACAGGTGGATCGCAAGTCCAGCCACATTTAGATGGTATGAAAGGAAGGACATGTGACTGGACGTGTTGTCCTAAATGGTCTAATTCTTCGAGAATTAGAGTTATATGTAATTAATAATATTAGAGTGTGTTTAGCACTCCTCCGCTGAGGAGCGCTTTAACAGGTGTCGCTGTATCAAGTCCCTGCTTTCAACTATGGCATGTGCCAAGAGATGTAGACACAGGGAATATTCACCAAAGATGCATTGTTTTAGTGGTAACTGAGCGTCTCTGCGCGCTGCCTCTTGCTACCAGATTGTTACAAAGGTTGTTAGCATCCCGCGGTCATCCATGCAGTGCCTCATTTCTTCGTCATCCACGTAGGAATGCAGGTCGTGCGTGTATAGATCCTTGCGTGACGAATTCTTGGCTGTTAAAAAGGGAGATAGATTCCCCATTTATCAGTTGTTACATTGGACGTTTCCAAGAGGTCAAAGGTAACCAATGTGTGCATGTTGCGGCCATAGTGGTTCTTCACCCCCTCCCCTTCCTCCCTACCCTCCCTCACTTCCATGTAGATAGTTGACATACATGTGAGGTAGGCTACTCTCTCAAACAGGAGTGAGTGTTTGAAGAAAATAAATACCAACAGCAGTCATTTTATTCAATAAAAATACGTTTAGATGACTTATGTAGTTCCATATATAGGAGCCTGAAGATGGTGCTAATGAGGCAACTAAACTGATAGCTAAATAAAATCATTGACTCAAATTATAGATGTTGGCATCTATTTTCTTCATGTCTGACCAGCCGCACTCTCATTCCATTTACACAAGATCGAATTTCTGAAAAGATTGAGTGTAAAGGCAGGCACATGTATATCAGACACCTGCTGTGGCGGAGTGCAGCAGCATCTCAAGCAAGCATCAGCACTTGGTAAGCAGTCTTAGTTTTACTTACTGCAGTATGTGTTACATTTTCTGCTAAATATTTACGAGCATTCTCGTGACCAACTGTGAGATAGTCTGGCAGTATAATGGAAGTAGCGATAGCTGCTTCTACAATGTGTTGTTTATACCATTGCTTTTTTTTAACACTATTACTTTGCATATTAATAGTACAGGGATAATGTAGGCTTGAAACGTAGCAAGTGGGTATTTATTGTCAAAAAACACATTACGTAATTTATTAAACATTCAAGTGTCTCATATGTGTTTTGGAGTAATTGTTGGGTCATGCTTTGTAGTGTGTGTGCAAAAAACGTTGTGACATCCTTAAATTATAGTAATTTTTTATTTTTATTTTTTAACACATTCTACAAGGACACACATGAAGATAATGTAGGCTGCATGTAATAGGGGTGTATTTTTTAAAATTTCGTGTTGTTTCCAGAAATAAATTTTCATTCTCCAGCGGAGTGTGTTCTGATATGAAAATTCCGGTCAGAATAAAAGTATGTGCCGTACCGAGACTCGAACGCAGAACCTTTGCCTTACAGAGTGCTATTCTTTCAGGTTTCGTAGGAGAGCTTCCGTGAAGTTTGGAAGGTAGGAGACGAGGTATTGACGGACGTAAAGCTGTAGCGGGTGGTCGTGGGTCTTGCTTGGGTAGCTCAGTCAGTAGAGTGCTTGCCTGGAAGGTAAAGGTCCAGAGTTCGATTCTCCGTTCGGCGTACACTTTCAATCTACTAGGAAGTTTCATTGTGTTGTAGCTGGTTTATTGTAATCATATGTCTGTTAATACTGACTGAAACCAAGTGTTCTAGGTCTTCCGCGGTTATCCACTCCCTGCTGTGAACAGAACATGAAAGATTTCAGTCATGTGTAGCCTCTACTATGAAACGTGAGATGGTTGTGGGGGGGGGGGGGGGGGGGGGAGAGCTGGTTCCTTACTGGCACAGAGAGAATCAGGAGAGTTTAGAGGAGTGCTTGGCACTTAATAGTTAGCAACACTTATCAGCAAAGCCATCCACAGGTTTCCAGTGGTGAATATATGGGCATCAGTGAGGTTTGACAGACTTTCAGTTACTAATGTAGGTGGAAATGCTACATTCCATAGCACTGTCTCTTCTGACATCAGCCAGGTCAGTCACGACTTGTACGAAGAAGATTACTCAAATGCATCTTTTTATTATCTTTTAAACGAAAAGGATTTTTTTTTTTACCATCGCTGCGGAATGGGACGGGTCAGCGTTGGTCTCGTCACATCAATGGTGGCAGTGTCTAGTGTTAGGTGTAGCCTACCCTACAAGGATCTCACACGTCGTTGGTCGCCTCTTAAGGTGTGTATTTTGAAACACTGTGCTATTTCCTACACATGCTGTATTTACACGCTACTTTAGCTGTTTGAAAATCGATAAAACTGCAGTACTTAAAGAATCTTGTTGTGACGACGTTAACCAGTATCATACAGTATGTTAACATTTACCGAGTATTTTCGGAATATGCCGTGCTGTCATTGTTGCTACCAACAGGAACTTGAGCACGTTTTAACACATACACGTATAGTGTAGAAATGACTTAGTAAGGATTATTATATTAGGCTCTGTTATTTCTTCTAGGCATCGCCCGCAGACTAGCTTTACCAAAGTAATGGACATTCTCAATTCAAAAAAATGGTTCAAATGGCTCTGAGCACTATGTGAACGTGTTTGAGTCTTCTGTCTAAATGGGGAAAGTTTTTCGCTATTTTCTACAATATGTTGAGAGCCAAATTTAGCCACACACTGCACTTTCTTAGTATCTTAAACCACAAAATACATTGATATTTACAGCTATTAAATCTTCACGGGTTATCAGCTGAGTGGCGTTGTCTTCTCGTCGCAACGTTGCAATATGCAATCCATTGAATCGTTGCGACTAGAAGACGGTGCCACTCGGCTGATAACCCTTTAAGATTTCATAGCTGAAAAACGCTGAGAAAGCCTGCAATCGCATATAACATTGATATTTACACATAGTTTGCATAATATGATATTAAATCTTTCCAAGAGTCTATTTGTTTTCAAATTATACAATGTGGTAATTTTCTAACATCATATTTAGGACAGAAATGTTGGTATTTCGACAAAAATGAAATTGCAAGCAAATATGTCTAAATTATGAGATTACATGCATATCTTCTTATTGCGCCACGGAGTGGTGGCTTGTCTTCGCTGACACACCGACTGACGAAGTTCTTGTTATTCGAACAACAGTAAACTTATTTATTATAAAAATACTCACACCCTGATCCTCTCACAAATGAGCACATGCTTCTCATGGTGAGCAGTAGCACATAATTGATAAATAGTTCTGACACTTTTAAGCAAATGCTCTATTGTCATTGGCTGAAAGCATCATGACACAACGTTGACATGACATTGATAGCAGCGGAATGAATAATTAATTTGTTGTTTATTACAAATACCTAGAGTGTAATCCTTTCACTACAGCATACAGACCTCCAGTGATGAAATTCGCGTAATTCGAATAATAAACTAGTTAATTTATTATTTATGAGAAATACTGACACCTCAGTCCTCTCCCTATAGCCCACACAACAAAACTTAGGAATCTTCCATTAATTGAATGACAATAACATTAATTATTGTTCATAATAAACACCTACACCCTGAGCTGAAATAAACCTGATTATCTTCCTACTGTGCACAGAGCTCGAAATATGAGGCCTAGGAAACATCTCTAGTTATAAAGAATGAGAGTGAGGAAGTGAGGAGAGGGGGAAGATGGCTCATAGGCTGGATGGTGATTCCCCAGAGGAAGGGGGCGAGGAGGTGACCTTGAATCCACCTAGCCCACATGTGTAGCCTGCCACGGTAGACGTTGCCTTATCAATTCCTTACCTTATCCGCGGCCTTGAGACTAAATAGTTATCGCGACCATCAACTTATTTTTCAATACTCGCGAGATTGACTATCTTTCCCGGGTACTTGTGATGGCCACAGACGAGTCTCTCAGCCGACTACCAGACCGAAATACATTTCTGGCCTCACACACTCAAAATATCACACCAGGCATACTTCTTTATGTCGGGGATTGAAGACGTTCGCATTGTGTCATGTATATTAACCAGTCATTAGCGTTGGTATCCAATAGTTGCTCCAGACTACAAAATATCTGGACGAAACAACTGGATAGGGCGTTATGTTTCCTTCCTTGGGCTACTCTCAATGAACTGTGACATCCCTTGCATATGTACTTTCACACACTTGCAAAGGGCTAATTGATTACTGGTAGTGGATACTATCTTTGGCTTCTCATATATTGCCCAGATATCATGAGTGACGTTAGCGGCTACAGTTAGGGTCCTAGTGCCACTCTTCACCATGGAATCACAAACACGCATCATCTTAATCGACACGGTCCCACTGTTTACATCAACCAAATTCCGTTTCTTTTGACAAAGGACATGTGACTACTTTTCCTTCCCATTCTGGTCTACTCCTGAATTAGTTTAGACATTCTCAAAAATTTTAATAAACCCAAATACCCTGGCCAGCTGTCACAATGCCGCTTATATCACCTGATAATAAGCTGAATATAACAAGCAGCTGATTAAATACTTCGCACATTAGTACCTTATAACGTTAGTATCGAACATCCCGAACTGGAGCTACTTCCAAATGACGTGTCCCTTTGAGTTGATACAATATAATCAAAAATGATTCGATACTGAATGGATTTCCCAACTGAATCTGCTCATTTCTAGCCTGCCTCGTACTTCGATGTAGAACCGGGAATGTAGACCAACCACATCTGGACCTGTGGCCTAGTGACCCCGGCACGGTAGCTCAGCGTGTTCGGTCAGAGGGGTCGATTGTCCCCTGTAATAAAAATACTGAGTAAAGGAATCAATGATCAACTTGAACGGACGCCATGTGACATCCGCACAGAACAAACGTAACGAACTATATTGAACGAAATGAAAAAAAAGAATGGGTACCATCTTTGACTATTAATTACAGCATCGTGGGTCCCGGGTTCGAACCAGCTCACTTCTTCAATTTTGAATAAAAATCACAGCAATGCGGCTGAGGATTTCCGGCATAAAAAGCCACTCTTGTCCTGCCACCGGCCTTGCCAAAGAGGATGGAGGAGCGGGCCGAGATTCAGGACACTCTCTTGCCGTTGGGGAGTGAAACTGACCCTAAAACGGCATGAGGCTGCAGAACTGCGGAAGTGACGTAAACTACCACAGAGAGCATCCCGTCTATCCTACATCGTATAAAACAGCAGAGCAGATCTTATTTCTCGGGGCGTCGCCCATATGGTCGGCAAATATGTTTAAAGTACCCTTCTGGACTGTAGTACCAACAACAATCGGAGGAGGCGGTTTACGAAATCGATGGATTGGAAATGGAAATGCCGTGTGGCTAGGGCCTCCCGTCGGGTAGATCGTTCGCCCGGTGCAAATCTTTCGAGTTGACGCCACTTCTGGCGACTTGTGTGTCGATGGGGATGAAATGATGATGATGATAAGGACAACGCAACACCCAGTCCCTGAGTGGAGAAAAATCTCCGACCCAGCCGGGAATCGAACCCGGGCCGTTAGGTATGACATTCCGTCGCGCTGACCACTCAGCTACCATAGGCGGACATCCATAGCTTCATTTTCCTAAAGAACGTATATCGCATCCTTCAAGCGAGAGAAAATACTGTCACAGAAACATTGATGCTCCACTATAGACCCGCAATTTTGTCATCCTGAATGTGTATCTATCGTCCAGAGACCCCTCTCCTTATGTCAGGAATTCCTATATTGATTCCTGTTGTACTGGTGACGACAACTTTCGCCTATTAGCAGTATTATACAGACGAGTCTTCGAATGATCTGATACGAATTGACTATGTTAAGTTTAAGGCTGATAGCAGCCAGCTAGGGCATTCCAAAATGGTAAATCAGAGGCACAATGCAAAGGGCGGGTGAAGTGTTACCATCTAGATTACCAGAGATAAACAGTAATGAAAGAGCCCTGCGGATTTCAGACGTTCTGGGAAACTGTCGCGGGGCGAGAACTTTCACATCGGAGGATTAACTGATAACTTCATCCACCGCCTAGACGCCGTTGTAAGGCGTCATAGCAGAAGATGGTGACAGAAAGCCTCGTACTTGCCCCAGAAAACTGCACCGCCAAGCTTAGAGTGAGACGGGAAATGGGTAAAACAGCTGCTTCAGCAGCTCTCATTTACTAGAGGCCTCAATGCGAGGCCAAGTGATATGTAGAACAATGTTTTAGTTACTCATAATAGCGAAAGCAGTGACGTTTAGCTTTCAGTTGAACGCTGGTGCTACCAAAGATGGTGGTTGTTAATGCAATAGGCAGAAAAATCCCTACCCGCAGAGTAGGAGGAGGGGCAGGACCTGCTCGTGGTTGAACAGGGGTGCCAGGAAAGCACAGGGCCCCACGTCAGATAGGCCGGTGCCTGTAAAGAGCCAGTGGATTGGCGGGCCCACTATACAAGGTGGTCCACCGATCGTGACCAGGCCAAATATCTCACGAAATAAGCGTCAAACGAAAAAAATTCAAAGAACGAAACTTCTCTAGCTTGAAGGGGGAAACCAAATGGCGATATGGTTGGCCCGCTAGATGGTGCTGCCATAGGTCAAACGGATATCAACTGCGTTTTTAAAAAATAGAAACCCCCTTTTTTATTACATTTCGTGTAGTACGTAAAGAAATATGAATGTTTTAGTTGGACCACTTTTTTCGCTTTGTGACAGATGGCGCTGTAATAGTCACAAACATATAGCTCACAACTTTAGACGAACAGTTGGTAACACATAAGTTTTTTAAATTAAAATACAGAACGTAGGCACATTTGAACATTTTATTTCGGTTGTTCCAATGTGATACATGTACCTTTGTGAACTTCTCATTTCTGAGAACGCATGTTGTTACAGCATGATTACCTGTAAATACCACATTAATGCAATAAATGCTCGAAATTATGTATGTCAACCTCAAAGCATTTCGCAATCCGTGTAACGATATTCCTCTCAGCAGCGAGTAGTTCGCCTTCCGTAATGTTTGCACATGCATTGACAATGCGCTGACGCATGTTGTTAGGCGCTGTCGGTGGATCACGATAGCAAATATCCTTCAACTTTCCCCACAGAAAGAAATCCGGAGACCTCAGATCCGGTGAACGTGCGGGCCATGATATGGTGCTTCGACGACCAATCCACCTGTCATGAAATATGCTTTTCAATACCGCTTCAACCGCATGCGAGCTATGTGCCGGACATCCATGATGTTGGAAGTACATCGCCATTCTGCCATGCAGTGAAACATCTTTTAATAACATAGATAGAACATCACGTAAGAAATCAGCACACATTGGACCATTGAGATTGCCATCAATAAAATGGGGGCCAATTATCCATCCTCCCATAATGCCGAACCATACATTAACCCGCCAAGGTCGCTGATGTTCCACTCGTCGCAGTCATCGTGGACTTTCCGTTGCCCAATAGTGCAAATTATGCCAGTTTACGTTGGTGAATGACGCTTCGTCGCCAAATAGAATGCGTGCAAAAAATCTGTCATCGTCCCATAGTTTCTCTTGTGCCCAGTGGCAGAACTGTACACGACGTTCAAAGTCATCGCCATGCAATTCCTGGTGCATTGAAATATGGTACTGGTGCAATCGATGTTGATGTAGCATTCTCAACACCGACGTTTTTGAGATTCACGATTCTCGCGCAATTTGTCTGCTACTGTTGTCTGGATTAGCCGCGACAGCAGATAAAACACCTGCTTGGGCATCGTCATTTGTTGCTGGTCGTGGTTGACGTTTAACATGTGGCCGAACACTTCCTGTTTCCTTAAATAACGGAACTATCCGGCGAACGGATAGTTACGGTCGGGACACTTGGATGATGTCGTCCAGGATACCGAGCAGCTTACAATGCACACGCCCGTAGGGCATTTTGATCACATTAGTCATACATCAACACGATATCGAATTCGGGAGGACGACGGTTCAATCCCGTCTCCAGCCACCCTGATTTAGGTTTTCCGTGATTTCCCTAAATCGTTTCAGGCAAATGCCGGAATGGTTCCTTTGAAAGGGCACGGCCGATTTCCTTCCCATTCCTTCCCTCACCCGAGCTTGCGCTCCGTCTCTAATGACCTCGTTGTCGACGGGACGTTAAACACTAACAACCACCACCACACGATATCGACCTTTTCCGCAATTGGTATATGATCCATTTTAACACGGGTAATGTATCACGAAGCAAATACCGTCCGCTCTGATGGAATATTACGTGATACCACGTACTTATAAGTTTGTGACTATTACAGCGCCATCTATCACAAAACGAAAAAAGTGGTCCAACTAAAACATTCGTATTTCTTTACATACTACAAGAATATGTAATGTTCCTTTATAAAAAAACGCAGTTGATATCCGTTTGACCTATGGCAGTGCCATCTAGCGGGCCAGCCATAGTACTATCAGGTTTCCCCCTTCAAGCTAGACGAGTTTCGTTCTTTGTAGTTTTTTCGTTTGATGCTTATTTCGTGAGATATTTGGCCCGTCGCTATCAATGGACCACCCTTTAGAAGGGGAGAAATAATCACGGCTACAATCCTTTAAAAACTCATGGTTTTTTTTATATATTCAGAGAAGTCCTCAGTCAGACCGTTGAGGCTCCAACTCCTTATCGCTCGTCGCCAGCCTCGGGTAAGTTCCAGCAATTCCGTTTTCCTCGCTTCCTCAAGATTCGTACTTTGCAATGCTGCTAGTGATTGCTACCTCTATTAGCTCTCACCCCACGAACTAAGACAATAACTTTTGTTGTCCAGCTAGTGGAAACCTTTGCTTTTTGTAATGCTTAAAAATAGCCTTCAGCATAATGATTAGTCTGAATGCAAATAAATAATGTTATTCAGTTCCCTGAGTCTCTTAAGTGTCCTGTTGTGAGCATTCTATCGAGTCCCAGAATCCGCACCTGCGTTCGCTGCATGTATGTCTTTCAGCAGTTGCTCCTAACCTGTCGGGCAGGCAGACTGAGCTGTAATCTCCTGTGTACCCTCCATCCAAGACAAATCGTCCATGCTAGAATGAGTTGGGCCCATGTATGGACTAATATACATCAATCTTTTCTGCCCATCAAGGTCAGGTCGCAATGTTATGACGTTGTCATCGACAAAATGGAGACTCGAGAGAAAGTATTTCGATTCGGAATAGCACCAGATCCGTATTGGACTAAGTGAATCTACAAGAAACTCTCGTTTCGTGTGTGCCGAGCAAACGAAAACGTGATCGTGGTTTCGTAAGAAACTGGCGCACATTACTCACACGGTGCCTTCAGCAGTGCTACTACAAAATATAATACGACCGGACTAGCATTTCTGTGAGGCTGCAAAACACGTTAAAACAGAAGAATTTGTAAGCACGTTTTGGAAAATCTCGCTCCTTAACATACACTCAAGTTTCGGTTTTTTCCTTACTGTTTAAGAAGAGTCCTATTACTTTTTTTGAGGAAAAGTCCCAACATTTCTCATACAGAGTCTTTGCCCTGTGGTTTCTTTTCCAAGATGTTTTAAACCTTGCTTCACATGGAGTGACTATTATAAATTTGTAAAAGACATTTTCTTTGCTGTTGTCTTCCAGAGTAAATTTACATAGCGTATTGTATATCTCTTAAATTTTTAATGAAGGCTTTTTCAAAAAGTAAGGCCACCGAAGTATTTTTGTGAACACTCTTAAACCTTTAAAAATACTTACTTTACTTTACTTCATTCATTTATATGAAAATGTTATTTCTAGGTATTTCATGATGAAGTTCATATTCTACCACGACGAGTTACTTCCGGAATCTGGAAGAAACCGTAAGACAATTTCTGCAAGCAGGATATAATTAAGAGTTGCAAGTATTGAAAAAAAGAAAACAAAGAAATAATGCAAAAATTAGAGAAAGAAAAGCGGTCTATGGGTAGCGTCTCCGAATAGTAAATAAAATATCCTACGTCTCAGTGCCGAACCTAGCCATTGCTTATGTTTTGAATAAAGGTTATTAGTAACGACTGTCGAGGACTTCCAGCAAAAGACGTGATGGTTCGAAATGGTTCAAAATGGCTCTGAGCACTATGGGCCTTAACATCTTAGGTCATCAGTCCCCTAGAACTGAGAACTACTTAAACCTAACTAACCTAAGGACATCACACACATCCATGCCCGAGGCAGGATTCGAACCTGCGACCGTAGCGGTAGCTCAATTCCAAAAGACGTGATCCTGCCAACGGCCCTGTCAGAGAGGATGGAGCAGTGAACAGAGATTAGGGGCATTCTCTTGCCCTTTGGGTGTGAATCTGCCCTAAAAGTCGGAAGAATCAGTAATGATCAACGACATGAGGATGCAGAATGCAATGGAAACCACTGCATTCAAGACAAGTAATACGTATTCATACAGCATGTGCCCTGCAATTGAAAAAGTGTCATGTTGCTCTATCCTTCGGCAAAAGACACCGGATTATTGCCTCATTAAGATCTCCCTGAAGGGACTATCAATAGGGAGGCGACCGTGAGAAAAAGGTGGAATAAACAATTACGAATAAAACTCTGCTAGTCGAGGAGTCGATTATCAGAATGTTTGACATGGTAGGGAAGCTAGAAAACATGAAAAGGGAAATGTTAAGGCTCGAGCTAGATGTTGTGGTGGTCTGTGAAGTGAACTGGTAAGGAAATAACAATTTCTAGTCAGACGCATGTAGGGTAATATCTACGTCAGCAAAGAAAGCTATACCAGGATTAGAATTTGTTGGGGATAGTAACATAAGGCAGAGGGAAAGTTACTGTGAATAGTTCAGTGATGGAGCTGTCCTCATTAGATTCCACTGTAAACCAACGTCGCCAACAATTCTTCAGGCATACGTGCCATCGTCTGAAGCAGAAGACGAACAGAAAGCGGAAATATTGGAGGGTGTAGATCAGGTAATTAAGTATGTAAAGGGAGACGACAGCCTAATAATCATGGGGTATTGACAAACGGTTGAAGGCGAAGGACTATAAGAAAGAGTTATGGGAGAATATGGGCTTCGTTGCAGTTCTGAGAGAGGAGAAATTTTAGCTCGTAATAGCAAATACACAGTTCAAAAATCAGAAGGGGAGGAGAACTATTCGGAAAACGCCTGGAGATGCTGGAAGATTCAGACAGATATTTCGAAATGAGATACCTGACTGTAATGTGTGCCAAGTAGCATATGTAGACTCAAATCACAATTTAATAATGAGGAAGAGTAGGTCGAACTTTAAGAGAATCGTACGGAGAATCAGTGTGCAAAGTAGAGGGATACTAAAGTACTGAGGAAAGACGAGACACGTTTGAAGTTCTATAAAGATGTGGATACTGCGATAAGGAACAGCACAGTAGGCAGTTCAGTTGAAGAGGAGTGGACGTCTCTAAAAAGGGCAATCATAGATTTTGGAAAGAAAAACAAAGGTACTATGAAGCCATATGCGAAGAAATCTTGGGTAGCAGAAGAAATTCGTTGATCTACGAAAGGAGGAATAAAAAAAATTCAAGGAAAGGCAGGAATACAGCAATATAAATCATTCAGGCATGAAATAAATAGAAAGAACAGGGAATCCTAGACTGCAGGAAAAATGTGAAGAAATGTAAAATGAAATGATCGTCTGATGGACATACTCAGCATACAGATAAGTTAGAACAACCTTCGGTTAAATTAAAAGCAAGGATAGACACATTAAGAGCTCAATGGGAATCCCACTTTTAAAGGCAGAGGAGAGAGCGGATACGAGAGAAGAGTACACTGAATGCTTCTGTGGTGGGAGGTATTGTCTGGTACGTGGTAGAAGAAGAAATTATAGTCGACAAGGAAGAGACGTAAAATTTGTTTTAGAGTCAAAAAGAGCTTTGGAAGACTTGAGATTAAATAAGACAGAAGGAATAGATAATATTCCATCAGAATTTCTAAAATCATTGGGGGAAACTGGCAACCAGACGATTATTCAAGTTCTTTCGTAGAATCTACGAGGGTTTCTCAAGGATATCATCTACTCATTTCCGAAGACAGCCAGAGAAGATAAGTGTGAGAAATATCGCACGATCGGTGGTTTAAACGGCTCTAAGGAATATGGGACTTAACATCTGAGGTCATCAGTCCCCTAGACTTAGAAACTACTTAAACCTAACTAACCTAAGGACATCACAAACGTCCATGCCCGAGGCAGGACTCCAACCTGCGACCGTAGCAGGCACGCAGTTCCTGACTGAGGTGCCTAGAACCGCTCGGCCAAAGGGGAGCTCTCACGATCGGCTTAACAGCTCTTGCATCTAAGTTCCTGACAAAAGTAAAATACATAAGGATGGAAAATAAACTTGAGGAACTGGTAGATAACGATCAATTTGCCTTTAGTAAAGGTGAAGGCAGCAGAGAGGCACTCCTATGGGTGCGCTTGATGATACTAGCGAAAGGAAAGGAAAATCGAGAGAAATTCAAAGGATTTATTGACGTGGACAAACCATTCGACAAACTAAACTGATGCATGCTGTTCAATATTCTGCAAAAAATAGCAGCAAGCTATAAGTGAAGACGAGTGACATACAATATCTACAAGAACCAAGAGAGAAAAGAAGCAAAAGATCCAGAACGAAGTGCTCGTATTAGAAAGGGTCTAAGACAAGAATGCAGTCTTTCGCACCTACTGTTCAATCTTCATATCATGGATTGAATGGTATTCCTTGTCAGTTCGACACTTATCGGAGCACACGCTCTGACATTTCTCTGTCGTATATCGCGCAAATAGTAAATACTCGCTGAATGCGGCTTATCCGTGCCATTAACATGTAAACACCATTCGACGGTTTTGCAATACAACACTAATAGGAACGGTAAGACTTACATCGTCGAATCAAGCGAATGTGAGTTATGTATTAGTTCGAAGAACTAGTCTATATGCTTCAGATTTACGGAGAATGCCAAAATAATTCAGTGAGAGCTAGAAACACATACGTTGAAAAGTATCCTTAACGTACCCACCCTACACGTCGTACATTTACATCCACATCTACATCTACGTCTACGTGATTACTCTGCTATTCACAATAAAGTGCCTGGCAGAGGGTTCAATGAACCACCTTCAAGCTGTCTCTCTACCGTTCCACTCTCGAACTGTGCGCAGAAAAATGAGCACTTAAATTTTTCTGTGCGATCCTTGATTTCTCTTATTTTGTCGTGATGATCATGTCTCGCTATGTAGGTGGGTGCCAACAGAATGTTTTGGCAGTCGGAGGAGAAAACTGGTGAAATTTCATGAGAAGATCCCATCGCAACGAAAAACGCCTTTTTTTTAATGATTGCCACTCCATTTCACGTATCATGTCTGTGGCACTATCTCTCCGACTTCGCAATAATACAAAGCGAACTGAACTTCTTTGTACTTTTTCGACGTCATCCGTCAGTCCCATCTGATTCGGGTTCCACACCGCACAGCAATACTCCAGAATAGAGCGGACAAGCGTGGTGTAAGCAATCTCTTTAGCAGACCTGTTGCACCTTGTAAGTGTTCTGACAATGAATCGCAGTCTTTGGTTGGCTCTCCCACAACATTATCCATGTGTTCGCTCCAATTTAGGCTATATGTAATCGTAATTCCTAACTATTTAGTTGGATTTATAGCCTTCAGATTTGTGTGACTTAACGCGTAATCGAAATTTAACCGTTTTCTTTTAGTACTCATGTGAATAACTTTACACTTTTCTTTATTCAGGGTCAATTGCCACTTTTCGCACCACATAGATATCTTACCTAAATCATTTTGCAATTCGTTTTGGTCATCTGATGACTCTACAAGACGGTAAATGACAGCATCATCTGCAAACAAACTAAGACGGCTACTGAGATTGTCTCCTATGTCGTTAATATAGACCAGGAAATATAGGGGGACTATAACACCTCCTTTGGGAACGCTGGATATTATTTCTCTTTTTACTCGATGATTTCTCGTCTATTACTACGAACTGTGACCTTTCTGACAGGAAATCACGAATCCAGTCACACAACCGAGGCGATATTCCATAGGCATGCCGTTTGGTTATAAGGCGCTTGCGAGGAACGGTGTCGAAAGCCGTCCGGAAATCTAAAAATATGGAATCAATTTGACATCACCTGTCGATAGCACTCATTACTTCCTGAGTGTTTCGCAAGAACGATATTTTCTGAATCCGTGCTGACTACTTGTCAATAAATCATTTTGTACCTCGTAATGTTCGATTACACTATGTGTTCCAAAACCCTACTGCAAATTGACGTTAGTGATATGAGCCTGTAATTCAACGGGTTACTCCTACTTCTCTTTTTGGGTATTTGTGTGACTTGAGCAATTATCCAGTCTTTAGGTACGGATCTTTCTGTGAGCTAGCGGTTGTATATTATTGCTAAATATGGAGCTATCGTATCAGCTTCTCTGAGAGGAACCTGACTGGTACACAATCTGGACCGGAAGCCTTGCTTTAATTAAGTGATTTAAACTGCTTTGCGACCCCGAGGATATCTATTTCTATGTTTCTCATCTTGGCTGGTGTTCTTCATTGGACTTCAGGAATATTTACTTCGTCTTCTTTGGTGAAGGGCCTTCGGAATATCGTGTTTAATAACTCTGCTTTAGTGGCACTGTCATCAGTGCCATCACTGTTGTTATCGCGCAGTGTAGGTACTGATTGCGTCTTGCCACTGCTGTGGTTTATGTATGACCAGAATCTCTTTGGGTTTTCTGCCAGATTTCGAGACAGAGTTTCGTTGTGGAAATTATTGAAAGAATCTCGCATTGAAGTACGCGCTATATTTCGAACTTCCGCACAACTTTGCCAGTCTTGGGTATTTTGATTCTTTTAAATTTCGCTTGCATTTTTCGCTGCTTCTGCAGCAGCGATCTGATCCGTTTTGTGTACCATGGGGGATCAGTGCTATCACATATTAATTTATGTGGCATAAATCTCTCAATTGCTGTCGATGCTATCTCTTTGAAATCAATCCACAACTTTTCTACGCTTACATGATCAGATCGGAAGGAGTGCAGACTTTCCCTTAAAAAGGCGTTAAGATCATTTTTATCAGCTTTATTAAATATATATACTCCGAGTTTCTTTTTGATGGTTGTAGGAGTTACGGTATACAGCCTAACAGCTACTGCCTTTTGGTCGCTAACCCCTATATTCGTCACGATACTATTTTTCCAGGATTATTTGTTGCTGAGAGGTGAAGTATGCTTTCGTAGCCATTTACGCTTCGACTGGGCTCTTGAACTCGGTACAATTTCAGATGATGTTTTATGCCTACCGCCGGCTTTAAACGTATAATTATTCCAACATATCGAGGGTAGATTAAAGTCACCACCGACTATAATGGTATGAGTGGGGTACCTATTTGAAATATGTGTAAATATGTGTACGATAAATTGAGAACAACTGGATCTCCAACGCATCGGAAACATATCCGGCAAAGGAAAGTTACTAAAGAGGAAACTGAAATTGGTACTCTTGCCACAATGGTTCGAGATCCTTGTGTTCGCGTCAAATCGCAAGGGTATTTAGCATGAGCCAGAGTAGTGTTGTTCGTGTTCTGCATCGCCATAAATATCGTCCTTACTGTACCAGTCTCCACCAAGAATTAACTGGTATAGATAGTGCGCGTCGCATTGAATTCTGCCGAAGGGCTCAACTGCAGATTCAGAGGGATGACACATTTATTAATTTGATTTGATTTACTGACGAGGTTACATTCACAGTCAATGGAAATGTTAAGTTGCATAACATGTATTACTGGGCAACAAAAAATCCATCTTCGTTGCGGCAAGTTGCACACCAAAAACCGTGATTGGTGAATGTATGGTGTGAAATTCTGGAGGACAAAATTATAGATCCCCGTTTCATCGAAGGAAATCGTAATGATAGGAAGTACATTACATTCATGGGAGAAACATTAGGTCTGTTATTCTAACAACGAAAATACTGTGGTATCAACACGATGGGTGTCCGGCACATTTTTCTCTGATGGCTACAAATGAGTTTCAGAGACGATTCCCAAATCGATTGGATTGTAGACGGAGGAGATTTGTCGTGGCCGGCTCGTTCACCTGACTTGACGCGTCTTGATTTTTACTTGTGGGGATTCGTAAGAGACATTGTTTATAAAGGCGTTCCAACTACACCTGAAGATATGCGAGAGAGAATTGTCAGAGCGTGTGCTTCAATAAGTGCCGGTGTGATAAGGAATACCACTCAATCCATGATAAGAAGATTGCAGCACTGCATTGATTCCAATGGTTATCAGTTGGAACACTTTCTGTAAATGGACGTTCGTGCCACCTTTGTGACCTTCGTTGACCCTCAAAGACCTTACTGTCACGCATCATTGGGTTCGTTTCGATAGCCGCTATCAGGAAATTCAGGAAATAAGTACCAAACTATAGAATCCTAGTTAAAAAAAAGTTGACCTTCGTATCTCTGATGCGACCGCACCTAGCAACAAAAAACTAACGTCTTATTATGGCCCCCGTTGGCCCATGCAACTTTTGTCCCAGAAACATTCCCGCTCCTATAGTACTTTCGGAGTTATTCTTGGTGGCAATAGTTAGTGACTCACCCTGTATACATCAGAATCACATGAGTGTTTATTCCCTTTAACATATACTGACTGAGATTAGTAATAAACATGATTTGTTAAAGTATTGATATATGTGAAACAGTCAAGCTTCAAAACAACTTTACTATCGTACTATATAAAGTGACTCCCAAACATTTTTAGTGAACCTAAAACCGCTTAAATAATTCAATATTATTAGGTGAAGTAACTGAAAGGAACATATGGTGTTTAATACATAAGTAGTAACGTTTCCCCACACCGTTTAAGCAGTATGTTTGCAGCTTTAGTTAAGTAATTTGATTTTCCTGTTTTTTTCTCATTTACGTTCCTACGTGACAGCCTGTTATGATTCTGTCTTCATGTATTCCTGAGACGAAGCTCATTTCTGTGTAAATCGCTGGAATATTCACTTATCTCACACGGTGTCGTCGTTGCTGAGTTGGATGTTGTGTTGGTGTGCCAAACTGTTTTTGCCGATCGCTGAGCCAAGAAAAGATGGTGGGTGCTATCTCGACAATGAAAAAAATTGTTCTCAAAAATACAAAATAAATTTCCGTTACATCTCAGACGCGTAATCATTTTGTAGAACACATACTGTAAATGTTTTTTATACTGATAAAGAGAAAATGTAGGATTTGAAAAAATGAGGATTGTAAATATAGCAGAGAGCGTTTTGCACTCTCAACAACGAACGACTGCGTGGTTATACATTTAAATGGCAAGTCAGTCTCTGCTCATCACATAGACGATACAACGGGCGAAATTCACTATATCTTCTCTTATTTAAAATAAGACAGAAGAAATTGTTCGGAATGAAAGAGAAGCTATGATGTACTTGAGTCTTCTTGGCGAGATTGTTACTGGTTCTATGATTCTCGATGCATCGTAAACTTTAGTAGCACGTCTTTTCCTCCATGCTGCCTCTTGAAAAATTTCTGTGTCGCAGTTCTCTATTCATCTACCATTAATCGATTTTTCACTAATTAACTCGGCGCCTGTGCCCATTCTCTAGAACATTTCCGAAGCCCGACCAAGAATCCTTCACTTCAATGCTTCGAATTCTTCTCATCGCATCTCACCTCGCACTGGTTGCTATTCGGAAAACTTCTTCTTCTAACAGGATAAAATATATATTTCTATAAACTGTCAGAAATTTCCTTTAGCGCAGCTTAACATTCCTGAGTGGTTTAATTCACTTTCTACTTCTTCATTAAATGCACTGATCATGCCGTAATTTTCCTCTGCTGCACCAAAGTGAGAGAATTCACAGACGTTACACACAATTCCATTTACACAGTTATATAACAAATTCATGCAACATACTGTATTACATAGCCTTTTCATTTACATTAAGACATTAGATAAATTTAAAAAAATTAGTCACTGAATAGTTAAAAATTTACTCTACATTTTGGTTAACCCTTAAACTGGTGTAGTATTGTTTGGTGCTAAAAGAAGCTCTAAAAATATGCCCATCACAAGTCCAGCCCAGATCAAGGAGCAAGCAGCCAATTAATACCACCATAGTTGCTGTCTGTGCCTCCCAGCCAACAATCCCAACCACCGTCAAAATTCCTGGCCTCCACCTTCGGCGAGCTCTCGATAAAACCTCCAACACATCAGCAGACTCACTATTCCGTAACCACCGCTGCAAACGGAGGATGGGGGGGGGGGGGGGGGCGGGCTTTGCGGATTGATCTGGAGCTTCCAGAAGTCGAAGTCCCTTTGCCACCAAGCAAACAAGCACTTAAAGTACCTTCTCACAAATCTTACTAGGCTTCTCGCAGAAACACCATCTTACATTACTAGAACCGGTTTCACTCTTTGATGAAGTACCTAACCACCCCAATAGTGCAGAATGCATCACAGGGAGATGACTTTCACAACATAAGCACAGCACAACAAGTGGCATTTAAATCATGAATTTTTTCTGTTTGTTCACAGACAGCTTCCCATATGTGGTATCCCTGCAATGGAAAACCAGTGAATCGAACAATCACCTTTGTAGCGGCACACTTATCACTGCACAAAAAGTTCTGACTGCAGGCCGTTGTGCTATAAAGTCGGATGAGGGCATGTATTGGGTGAGTGGGAAGACATCAGTTTTCTGGCGGGGAAATGGTATGTATAGTCTTTGACAAAAAATGTGGCTGCTGGTAGGCCACTGCGGCGACTAAGGCCGAACTCGCCACTGAAGATGACAAAAAACGCCAAAAACTGGCAACAGTTTAGAATATATTTTTATCTATTTGAGAGAGTTTATTATTATTATTATTATTATTATTATTCTTTGTTCTGAAAGTCTATAATTTGATGTCTAAAATAGTGGTCAAATCTTGGTTATACCGGCACTATACGTTTTGTAATTTATTTTTTGAATCTTGCACAAGAACATTTTTTTAGACGCCAATATCGCCACAACCTTATCTTTAAGCGGAGAAGTTTTGTGCTAGTGAGTCCCTTCAAATTTGCCGCTGTTCGTACGAAATATGAAGCTGACGTAGGATATTTTTTGTGTAAGCTTCATGAGATTCTACATTCATTTCTATCTTTTGTTCAGTATATTTGTCTTTACACACGTGGTTCGTGGTGATAACGTGTTATTATTACTGTGAGGAAGTGGTTGATTTTACTAATTATAAAATGAGTTGCGAAAATAATAGAGTACTTAAACACCGATTTCAATGAAGAAAAAAGTATAATAACAGTGATAAGCCAATTTACCATCTCTTTTTTCACCAGCGCCTCTTAAACTCACTATGCCTACTGTCACACCCAAAGGAAGTGCTTTCCAAAACAAACTAAACAATGAAATGAATCAACGTAACAATATAAATAAGGGCAGTAAAGAGTTTTAAAACGTTGGTATTTCTATTTTATCCAGTGTTTTGATGAACTCGGTGTTGTGCAAAGAAAGTTAAAGCGGAAGAATGAAACTAGAAATAAACAAACATACAGGGATAGCTAAAAAAATGGTTCAAATGGCTCTGAGCGCTATGGCACTTAACGTCTGAGGTCATCAGTCCCCTAGAACTTAGAAATACTTAAACCTAACTAACCTAAGTACATCACACACATCCATGCCCGAGGCAGGATTCGAACCTGCGACCGTAGCGGTCGCGCGGTTCCAAACTGAAGCTCCTAGAACCGCTCGGCCACACCGGCCAGTTGAATAGCCAAAGAGCTAAAATTAATTTGTAAATATTGAAAGTATAATTTATGTACTTTTTCCTTCACGTCATATTACAGCTGACACTTACAACAAATTTAATTTTTCAATATTAAACTATTGTGTGGCCTGTGCTCCTTTGAAAAGGGAAAGACATCCGGAGATAAATTGTGTGAGGTAATGAATCTGCCTCTTCTCCATCAAAATTTACCAATTATATTTATGTATTACGATCTGCAGTCTAAGATGTTGCCAATGAATGTGTGGAAGTTGCAGTGGACGCAGCATCTTGGAAAACATAGACTGTGACAATGAAAGAGAACTTCGTGCAGTATTTGATGGCATTTGGCACAAGCCAAGCAACATTTCAAAAACAGGTGTCGTCAAAGCTGCAAGTGTGCACGCACGCAAAGTGGTTGATGTAGCTACACCACTGGCCATTAAAATTGCTACACTAAGAAGAAATGCCGATGATAAACGGGTATTCATTGCACAAATATAATACACTAGAACTGACATGTGATTAATTTTTACGCAGTTTGGATTCATAGATCCTGATAAATCATCACCCAGAACAACCACCTCTAGCCGTAATAACGTCCTCGATACGCCTGGGCATTGAGTCAAACAGAGCTTGGATGGCGTGTACAGGTACAGCTGTCCATGCAGCTTCAACACGATACCACAGTTCATCAAGAGTAGTGACTGGCGTATTGTGACGAGCCAGTTGCTCGACCACCATTTATCAGACGTTTTCAATTGGTGAGATATCTGGAGAATGTTCTGGACAGGGCAGCAGTCGAACATTTTCTGTATCCAGAAAGGCCCGTACAGGACCTGCAACATGCGGTCGTGCATTATTCTGCTGAAATGTAGGGTTTCGCAGGGATCGAATGAAGGATAGAGTCACAAGTTGTAACACATCTAAGATGTAACGTCCACTGTTCAAAGTGCCGTCAATGCTAACGAGAGATGACCGAGACGTGTAACCAATGGCACCCCATACCGTCACGCCGGGTGATACGCCAATATGGCGATGACGAATACACGCTTCCAATGTGCGTTCGCCGCGATGTCGCCAGACACGGGTGCGACCATCATAATGCTGTAAACAGAACCTGAATTCATCCGAAAAAATGACGTTTTGCCATTCGTGCACCCAAGTTCGTCATGGAGTACACCATTGCAGGCGCTCCTATCTGTGATGCAGCGTCAAGGTTAACCGCAGCCATGGTCTCGGAGAAGATGCCCATGGTGCTGCAAACGTCGTCGAACTCTTCGTGCGGGTGGTTGTTGTCTTGCAAACGTCCCCATCTGTTGACTCAGGGATCGAGACGTGGCTGCACGATCCGTTACAGCCATGCTGGTAAGATGTCTGTCATCTCGACTGCTAGTGATACGAGGCCGTTGGGATCCAGCACGGCGTCCCGTATTACACTCCTGAATTCACCGATTCCATATTCTGCTAACAGTCAGTGGATCTCTAACAACGCGAGCAGCAATATCGCGATACGATAAACCGTAATCGCGATAGGCTAGAATCCGTCCTTTATCGAAGTCGGAAACGAGATGGTACGCATTTCTCCTCCCTTCACGAGGCATCACAACAACGTTTCACCAGGCAACGCCGGTCAACTGCTGTTTGTGTATGAAAAATCGGCTGGAAACTTTCCTCATGTCAGCACGTTGTAGGTGTCGCCACCGGCGCCAACCTTGTCTGTATGCTCTGAAAAGCTAATCATTTGCATATCACAACATCTTCTTCCTGTCGGTTAAATTTCGCGTCTGTAGCACGTTATCTTCGTGGTGTAGCAATTTTAATGTCCAGTAGTGTATTACGTCCTAATTTTGTAGGTGTCAAGAAGCAAAAAAGGCGACTTCATTTAGACAATCGTACATCAAATTCCAGTGGCACACCTTGAGCCATTGGAGTGGCAGGTGCGAATTAACTTTCTCAAAGCTGTCAGCTTTGTTATTATGTACGATACAGCGATTTCTTAGATGATGCAGACTGCAAAGCTTTACATGAAGTTGTATCGTCCAAACTTTATGGAGCTGTCGTAGAAATAAAAAGCTATTCAGTGGATGGTGCGCATGCAGGCGAGAATGGGGGCCCGCCTTTAAGAACTGAAGTCGTCACTAGAGGAAACTTGAGTTAGTGACAGGAAACCAGTCGGTGGGAACATAGGCTTACAGTGGCAGCAGTAAAGAAACTGCCAATTTATTATGGTTTGTTAATCAGGCAAAATACTCATTGCGTAGAAGCAATGAAGAGAGCTGTATGGGCAACAATGAGAACCTCAACATGGACTGTTTTCGGGAGGTGTGGAAAGCTGGTGCAAATACTGTAAGACTTTAGTAACTGGTGTAAAATATAATCATACAAACAGTCTACCTTTTGCAGTTATGTGGGCAGTAAAGCCAGTATTCCAAGACTTGACAGACATTAATCTATCTCGAAAGTATTTAAATGGCATGACACACAGTATAAACCATTCTGTGAACAGTGACATTTAGACTCACTTATCCACAAATGTGTTTGTGTGCGTAGACACCTTCACGCTTAGGGTGTGTGATGCCGTTGCAATCAAAGCAAAATTAATATACGTGAAGTGCTGCAATCTCTTGTATTAGGTGTACACTGAGACACTATTGATACGGTAAGAAATTTAGAAACCGAGGGACTGAGAAATTCACAGAACAAGCTAAAATTGTATGATAGGGATGCAAGGCAAGCTAAGAAAAGGTGCAAAGGAAAAATTACAATCGGAAAATTAGGAGAACAATGGTGATCCAAGCAATGCAAGATGCATGTTTTGAAGTTTCAGCTGTAGACAGTACATTCTCTCACTTCCTGACCAACACACAAAGCTGAAATTGGCAGGACATACACAGACATATTTTGCATCAACGAAAGTTTATTTTTTTTTAGTATTGAAGAGTAATGTTTTTAACACTTTTTCAGGAAAACAGGACAAATTTAAAAGAAAAACTCAAGTGTGGAAAACAAAACTTATATCTTCCCTCATAAGTGACAGAGACAGAAAATAATTAACGTGGAGTAATCAGATTTCTTTTGCGTAGGTAACATATTTAAGTGATTAACATTGCGAGGTCGCAGTTTAATGTAAGCGAGAGGTGAACTGTTGCAAATGTGAAATGCTGATACGCTAATAACCGGAAAAGCACCAGAATAATTAATGCAATATGCTAACGTGCATTCATTTTTAAACAGATGCCGACTCTCAGTTTGTATATGGAGTTCCATGCCTGTTGCACTTGATCTGTCAACATAGAGACGGTTAACGCTGATTGCGAGTGACGCTGGAGTTGTTGTCCGACGACGTCCCATATGTGCTCTATTGGAGACAGATCTGGTGATCGAGTAGCACAATGCTACATGCCGACACTCTGTAGAGCATATGGGTTACAATAGTGGTAAGTGGGCGAGCGTTTTCTTGTTGGAAAACACCCTCTGGGTTATTGTTTATGAATGATAGCGCAACAGGTCTAATCACCAGACTGGCGTACAGGTTTGCAGTCAAGGTGCGTAGGATAAACAGTAAAGTGCTTCTGGTGACATACTAAACCGCACCCCACACCATAACTCCAAATATATGTCCAGTATATCTACACTTCTGGCCATTAAAATTGCTACACCACGAAGATGACGTGCTACAGACGCGAAATTTAACCGACAGGAAGAAGATGCTGTCATATGCAAATGATTAGCTTTTCAGAGCACTCACACAAGGTTGGCGCCGGTGGCGACACCTACAACGTGCTGATATGAGGAAAGTTTCCAAGCGATTTCTCATACACAAACATCAGTTGACCAGCGTTGCCTGCTGAAACGTTGTGGTGATGCCTCGTGTAAGGAGGAGAAATGCGTACCATCACGTATCCGACTTTGATAAAGGTCGGATTGTGGCCTATCGCGATTGTGGTTTATCGTATTGCGACATTGCTGCTCGCGTTTTTCGAGATCCAATGACTATTAGCAGAATCAGGAATCGCTGGGTTCAGGAGAGTAATACGGTACGCCGTGCTGGATCCCAACGGCCTCGTATCCCTAGCAGTCGATATGACAGACATCTTACCAGCATGGCTGTAACGGATCGTGCAGCCACGTCTCGATCTCTGAGTCAACAGATAGGGACGTTTCCAAGACAACAACCATCTGCACGAACAGCTCGACGACGTTTGCAGCAGCATCAACTATCAGCTCGGAGACCATGTCTGCGGTTACCCTTGACGCTGCATCACAGGCAGGAGCAGCTGCGATGGTGTACTCAACGACGAACCTGGGTGCACGAATGGCAAAACGTCATCTTTTCGGATGAATCCAGGTTCTGTTTACAGCATCATGATGGTCGCATCCGTGTTTGACGACTTTGCGGTGAACGCACTTTGGAAGCGTGTATTCGTCATCGCCATACTGGCGTACCACCCGGCGTAACGGTATGGGGTGCCATTGGTTACACGTCTCGGTCACCTCTTGTTCGCATTTACGGCTCTTTGAACAGTGGACGTTACATTTCAGATGTGTTACGACCTGTGACTCTACCCTTCATTCGATCCCTGCGAAACCCTACATTTCAGCAGAATAATGCACGACCGCATGTTGCAGGTCCTGTACTGGCCTTTCTGGATACAGAATATGTTCGACTGTTGCCCTGGCCAGAACATTCTCCAGATATCTCACCAATTGAAAACGTCTGATAAATGGTGGTCGAGCAACTGGCTCGTCACAATACGCCAGTCACTACTCTTGATGAACTGTGGTATCGTGTTGAAGCTGCATGGACAGCTGTACCTGTATATGCCCTCCAAGCTCTGTTTGACTCAATGCCCAGGCGTATCAAGGCCGTTATTACGGCCAGAGGTGGTTGTTCTGGATACTGATTTCTCATGATCTATGCACCCAAATTGATTGAAACTTTAATCACATGTCAGTTCTAGTATAATATCTTCGTCCAATGAATCCCCGTTTATCACCTGCATTTCTTCTTGGCGTAGCAATTTTAATGGCCAGTAGTGTAGAATGCAGACGGGTTAGTTGCAGGTCGTCAGCTGGTCTCCTCCTAATCAACATAACGGCCATAAAGGGCACCAAGGTAGAACCAGCTCTCATCAGAAAACGCTGCAGACCACCACCACCTTTCCCTCCAGTGAGTTATCGCTTCGCACCACTGAAGTCGCTAATGGTGGTGGCTTGCACGCTGCAGGACGTCTGAGTCAGTGCTGTCCTTGAAGTAACGGATCTGTAACAGCTCGTTGTGCCAACGAGAAACTAACTGCTGTGTGATGCACTTGAGCCATATGCCGAACAAGCTGATCTTCCCTCTTGCCAGTGCCAACAATGATGTACAGTGGCCAAGTCTTTCTGCAGTATCGCAGAAGAAGCATCCAGCTTTTATGAAGTCCTGCTACACGACTTCATTCAAATACAGGAAGGTGATGGTAGTGGTGTCTTTGTCGCCCTAGAGGCATTTTTGAGTAACATCAGCTCACCACGTCCAGTCTCAAAGGTTAATAACGCTCATAGCCGTTATCTCGTGTATTTAAAGTAAACCGGATTTACATCCTCATAGTGGCGCCACTCTTATGCGACTATCGCGATCTTTGAACCGACATAATCTTTCAGATGTAGAAACACGCATACAGATTTTCATTTGTGGCATAACTCCTTCCTGGCTTTGCAATATCTTTTTCCGTCAGTGTATAAAATTTCTACAACTTCAGCTGTTAGACAAGAAGGGTATTATGATCCCTAAAGTTTCAAAACTTTTTCTTGCATAGTTTCTGAGAAACTGTAGGTTATACACAACCTAACTGTACATTATCTGGATAGGGCAAACCTGTTTCCCATAAGTTGCTACTGTTCTAGTGGCAACGATGAAGAATCTGGCAGCATCTTTCCCTCAAAGTGCTCCTGTTTCAGAGGCAAGACTGTAGAATATGACAGTATCTGTGGAACAGTTGTCTTTCATTCAAGCCGCTCTTGTTCCAGTAGTAGACGGCCTATAGCGTGAACACACGTTCATGCATTTAAGACCACTGCTTCCGTAATTTCTTCAAAAACTCATATGAACTGTGAGCTCACAGCAAAACGCACAGAAACAGTTCTGGAAAGGATTCCGTAGCTTCCTGACCAATTAAGAACACTTTCCTCTCGAAACTTTGCCCTCTATGCACCGCAAGGAATGTACGCTGCTGACTGAGCCGTGGGGGCAGGCCATCAAACACATCACATGTTTATGGTCACAGACGGATTCACCTAACGCCTATGAACCACAGTGCATGTTGATGCTCCCCCTTTGGGAAGCATCAAATTGTCTGTTTCTGTAGTTTTAGTTGCTAGGCAAAATATCTATGATAAACACAGAGAAAAGTAATCGGTGACTAAGCCATTGTTATCATTTCTCATGCACCATACCTACTACGGCGTATTTAATGTGTAATCTTCCTTCACGATTAAAATTTACCGGGCCATATTAGGTAGGTGAATTACTCTGTTTCGATTTTGTTTCCGCTCTTGGAGCACATTTTGGTACGAATGTATTGTTCAATAATTTTTTTTTATTTAAAACGCTGTATAGTGATCTCTCCGAAGTTAAGCGCTGTAGGGCTGCGCTAGCACTTGGATAGTTGAATGCACTCAGCCCTTGTGAGACAGACTCAGATGGTTCAAATAGTTCTGAGCACTATGGAACTTAACTTCTATGGTCATCAGTCCCCTAGAACTTAGAACTACTTAAACCTAACTAACCTAAGGACATCACATACATCCATGCCCGAGGCAGGATTCGAACCTGCGACCGTAGCGGTCGCGCGGTTCCAGACTGTAGCGCCTAGAACTGCTTGGACACTCCGGTCGGCTGAACAGACTGAGGAGCTACTTGATTGACAAGTAGAGGATTCGGTCTCATAAACTGACATAGGAGCAGGAGAGCGGTGTGCTGTCCACATGCCCCTATATATCAGCATCCAGTGACACCTGTGGGCTGAGGATGACACGGCGGCCGGTCGTTACCGCTTGGCCTTCCAAGGCCTGTTCGGACAGGGATAGTGATCTCTAATGTTCGATCATTGCTTTTTATTGATAGTGTACTTTGGCTGTTTAGGCGATTTTACTGCTTGCTTTCTTCTGCACGATATTTCGAGGACCGACTCTGTCATCTTCTTCAAGTGCTGCGAGCTTTGTTACTATGTGCGCTCTCTCCCTGGATTCCAGCTGGTCGTGCTAGAATTCTGGCAGCAGCTACGCATAACAACACAACTCGCATCACGTAAAGAAGGCGGCTGGGTCAGTTGTCGAAATATCACTCAGCAGACTCAACTAAAATCCAGAAAGTACGTTATTAAGTGCTATATTATTTTTGGAATTACATATTGATTTTTGCTTGTTTGAAGATAATGAGTGTAGTAGATTTTATAAACTGAGTGTTATGTGCGAGAGGTCCAATATTTGCGACACTTTGTCCACATTGGGTTTAACAGGAGAATCAAGGCAACGACGAAACATCTGTAAAAAGTGTGATCATGCTGCTATCACTGAATTTTTTTCAGAAAAATGTTTTTCTCGTTACCCGATCAGTAGTTTTGATACAAATGAGTCTCGACATTTTGGAAGACCTGTGGGCTTTGAAGGTTAACATCGTTGTACCCGATAACAGTGAAACGTCTTTGAATAGTGACCAGTTAACCTTCGTGTGACATCCTCATTGAATGGGCAGGATACCAGATTCTGGTGCATGGGTACTAGGTGCCACTGGCGACTCGCAGTTGAAACTAGTGGCGGTGCTAATCAAGAAAATTTCCAGTGTTTCTTTTAAAATTTCGTCAAAAGAAACAAACGCGTTTAAATGAGAATTTATTCACAAACTTGATAAAATGCTAAAAAAAAGTATTGAAATACTCTTTACTTACTTTAAGATAGACTGTTACAGTTCAAGCTGGACCTATTCATTTAGAAGGGAAATCAGTTCTTCTTGTTTCAATTTACGCAAAAAGATCAGCAATTTTTTCTTGATATTGCGCTTGCTCTTTTCGGAATTGACGTCTAAAACGCACCCGCCAGTGAGAAGGATTTCGCCCACCCAACCGATGGTGTAATTGTTACCTTATTGTCCTCTCAACAAAAACTGACCAACAATCCTTCTCAAAATGGCCATATTTTCACCTGCAGCTCTCAAAGAATTCCGGACTAAGAACCTACGTCATCAACAAACTTCTTTATCCCACCAATGCAGTCTTTTCAAGAACAAAATTTCAGAAAACGTCTCCTGTCCTCCTTTTCTATCAGTTTTCTACCCAATTATGTCCACAGCGTAGGTAACGATCCTGCTGCTACACGAAAAGATCCGCATATTATAGTCACTGGTCAGGTCAGAAGAAGATGCGCACTTTGTAAAAATAAAACTGTCAAAATATTTTATCAGTATGATTTAAATATGCATAACAAATGGCCGGCCCCTGTGGCCGAGCGGTTCTAGGCGTTTCAGTCTGAAATCGCGCGACCGCTACGGTCGCAGGTTCGAATTCTGCCTCGGGCATGGATGTGTGTGATGTCCTTAGATTAGTTAGGTTTAAGTAGTCCTAAGTTCTAGGGGACTGATGACCTCATATGTCAAGTCCCATAGTGCTCAGAGCCATTTCTTGAACCAGAACACATGCTTTGCAGAATTAATGCATAATGATGTTACGTTTTGTGTTCCTTTACTACGTAATATAATTACCCACTAGTTTATAGCCTGTAATGATAAGGAATGTGCAAGGGATCGCTTGCTTTAATCATAAATATATGTCCAAGTGATGCTAAATGTTATTATCTTTGCACAAAGAGAAGCATTATCTTCTCAAAAATCTTCAAATCGTGAGCTACCCACTTAATTTTTGTATATGAAAGTAATGAATTTACTCATGGATCTTTTGCTGCCCATGCGTGCAGTCACTTCCAGAATTCAAATTAATGATCAAATTAACTAATTTAGTACGATTGCATTCTGAATTGCTGGTGTATCCGTGTAGCACCAAAATAAAATAAAAACAGTGAATGGTTGGTGAAGTATGAATGAGAAAAGTGGCGTATAAAAGATTACGAAAATAATGGCAAGTTTTTATTTATCCTTTTATAACTACAATCGAGCTGATAACTCTTAGGGAAAAAATGACAAACATAAATCAGGAAAGGGATGGTGCTTGTCTGGCAAAACATTCGTTGGCATGGAAACTACACAGATTCTCCCCTGAATTAATCCCTTTTATTACCCAGTCTGACTTTGTTTACTTAAATCCACTGTGAGGCCAAATTCTATTCAAATGGAATCAACTACAACCAGGTACATCACAGACTATTGTTTACAGAGAGCAGGGAGCTGTGAATATCATTTTTACAACCCTACGCCAGTGCAGCCATACTTTACCCTTTCACCCTTGATTAACGTCGCAGCACAAAAAGGAACGCTGTGGAGCACGGCGGCAGCTGTAACGTTCTGACATGTCCACAAAAACTTGCAAACTGCATGGACTGGCGTTCTGATTATTAGAACGCGGGCACCTTCCTCATCAGAATCCTGAAATACTGGCAAATTTCAGTGTGAGGTGCACTCATTCGCTGGTCTGACCAACCAATTCGACTCAGAGGCGTGATTGCGGGCGCTGAAATTGTGAAACGTCAGACGACCGTCTCAGGACGAATAAGTTCACCCTCACGACCCACAATATGTCTGAGATGATATGCAGGTCCACTCTGGGTAAACTGGAATCTGTTACAACTTGCAGACCTCAAGTCTCACCCACTAGGGAAAGACCTGAAGTTCTTCACCAGGGGAGGAGCAGAATTCGAAGATCACCATCACTTTGCACGAGGTGTCAGTACGAGAGCCGAATTAGTAGAAAAAACGCCTCCACGTCGTACAAACAATTCGAACTATCTCCACTCATTCAGTATCCCCTCTTGACTGTTCTGCTGGCCTGGTATCCTATCCAGACAAAGCATTGGGGTTCCCATGCTGGCGGAGAGCACGCCTCTGCTTTGCATATCCTGAGTGGAGCCACTCGGCGACTCAAAATCTCTTTTGTCTGAAAAAAGATGATTTTAGACAAGGGAGGTGTCATCCTCGTGGTACACATGGCCATGCATTGGCAAAAACATCTACCTGGACGGGAGCACAATCCATCATTTACGGAGAAATTTAATCTTTCCAGGCCGACCATTTCCAGTTTTTGATAGAAGGCTGTTAAGCTTACGAGACAGTCGTGCTCATGCAATATGTGTTTTTGCCACTCGTTTAAAGAACATGGCGAATCCTAGCGTCCATGGAGTTAAAATCTTGCCTCCACTAAATTCCTGCACCAATCACTCTGTTCGCATCGTCCCAGCTTCTAACACGAGAGTGTTTACAGTTTTATAACCATCCCACCATTTACACAAAAGCTCAGATTACAACATTCTCCCTTAAATGGCTTTCTCCGCTGAGTGTCCGTCATATGGCTGCCTTCGCAACGGTCTTTCGGCTAGTCCAGGTAAAATGTTTTGTGCCCAAGGGCCCTCCTGCTCTGACTACGTGGGAAGAGTGAGTGCCATGACTTGAAGTCCTTCTGCAGGTGCAATCCACAACGCACTCCTTCTCCAAATCACTTGCACGGCCACGTCGCTAGACACAACATTTACGGCCCACAATACATCTTTCTCCCTTCTCTCTATCGCCTCCACTGTGGATGTAGTTATATGAACATGCTGCCCACAGTTTCCTCATGTAAAAGAGTCATTAACCACTCATACCAAATGTAGTACTGTGGAACAGGGAGCGATTCTCCACTGATCACAGTCACAGCTCACAATTGTTTTCTTTTTTTTAGCTTTCTGCTGAGTTCTTGCACTGTATCATTGTTTTAAAGTTTGAGTAAAAATATTTGCTACAGGGACTGATGTGACACTGAGCCATATCAACATGAGGCGGAAATGTACAGTCGGGGGCAGAAATCGTGAGATCCCTCACCTCGTCTTTCTGCTGAACTGCACAGCTTTACTGTCTGTTACCACAGCATAACATGCAAGGAGACGAATTGCTGCCAACATGTTGTCTGCAGGCGTTAGTCGTAAAACTATCCGAACATTGTTAGACTGTTCTACATACATTAAATTCTTCATTTGTGTGGCCATTATGTCCGTAGTTGCTTTAAAATTCTTGAAAGTATTTTTGTTCTGTCGTTGCCACTACACGCGTTTCTGTAATTGCAACGACAAGACAAAAATGCTCTCAGGAACGCCTGTAAGCAGCTAAAGGTCTGGATTTCATTATAATTTCATTCTTCAAGAAGCTGCAAGGGCACCAGTGGTATCTATACAGATACCAGCTTCATATCTTCCACACACGGTAAGATACTGCATTGCCGCCGATATATATGTTTTATATTTATCTGCAGTGTTCCATAAATTCTACTAATACAAATGAATTTCATCTTATCATGATAACGTCACGAAATTGCCACTTTTAATATAACGAAGTATCCCCAATGGACACAAATTACGAGGACAATACGCACTTCGGTTTCGAAACGGTCTGCGTCTATATTCAGTCAATAGTTACACCAAAGTGGCGTTGCTGTACCATCACGAAAATGATCAAATGTAGCAGTAGGGGTCACTCAGTGCCAAAATTAAGTCAGTACTATTGACAGAAGCGGAAATAGCAGCCACAGCCACTAACAAGATTAGATCTTCACTGTACAGAATCAAGATTGCTATAAAACTCGTGAGAGAGAAGCTGTATCAGGATTTCTTCACTCATTGTCGATCTGTCTGTTAGTGGCTCTTTCTCAGAAGAGGTAAAAATCTAGTCTCCAGTAAGGCTAGAACAGAATAATAACGCACTCTTCTGCTTGAAGGGCGAACATTTTACCATTAACCTAGCGAACAGCTACAACTAATCGCGTTCCATTGTTGTTCCAAGGATGACAAAGACAAAGAACGCGCAACGTAAGAAACGAATAAAGCTGCGGTTTCTGTTGGAATGGAGCAATGACGGTAACGGACATTGGACACTGCCTATGTGGTCTGCGATGCATGGTAATATGACTCGGGTAGGAAGGGTTAATGCGACCGCCGTCGGTAAGTGTAAAACATGAGACTAGAGTCCTGGTCCGGCACAAAATTTCACTTGTCTTCATTAGAGATCTTTCTATGTCCGATTGCAGCTTTCGTTGTTGCAGCTCTGCATTCAGCTCTACCTGTGGAATCCTCTTCGTCTCCGAGCAACTGCTGCAATGTACATCCTTCTGAATCTACTTATTGTTTTCATCTCTTCGTCTTCCCTAACATTTTACCCCTCCCCCTCTCAGTTCCATCCAGTACTTAATTTATGATTCCTTGATGTGTCAGAAAGTATTCTATCAACTATTTACTTCTTTTATTAAGATGTACGACAAATTTATTGTTTCCCCATTTCTGCTCAGTACGTCATTAATTACGTGACCTACCCATCTAATCCTCAGCATTCTTCTGTAGCACCACGTTTGGAAAGTATCTTTTCCTTTCTTGTTTAAACTGTTTATCGTTCATGTTTCACTTCCCATACAAGTATCTTCAGAAAAAATCTTCGTAACACAACACTTAAATCTATATTTTATGTTAACAACTTTATCATCTTCAGAAACGCTTCTCTTGCCTTTGGCGGTGTACATTTTGTATCCTATCTGCTTCGGCCATGACCAGTTATTTTGCTGAGCAAGTAGAAAATCTTATCTATTACTTTTAGTGTCTCCTTTCCTAATCTAATTCATTCTGCATCACCTCATTTAATTCACGCTGCATCCATTATACCTGTTTGCTGTTGTTATTGTTCATGTTATATTGTCCTTTCAAGACGTTGTCCATTCCGTTCATTGTTCTCCCAAACCCTTTGCCGTTCCTGACAGAATTACAATGGCATCGGCAAATCTCAGAGTTTTTCTTTCTTCCCCATGAACTTTAACTCCTACTCCAAATTTTTATTTGATTTACTTTACTGCTTTTTCATCGGCCACATTGAATAACATTAGGAATAGGCTACAATCTTGTCTCACTCCTTTGTCAACCGTTGTTTCCCTTTCACGCTTCTGGACTCCTGTAATCGCCGTCGGGTGTCTGTACACGTAGTACTCTCGCTACCTTCAGGATTTCAAGAATTTCAAAGAGTGTGTTTCAGTCAACGTCGATAAAGCTTTCCCTCAGTCTGCAAATACTATAAAGGTAGATTTGTCTTTCCCTAACCGATCTTCTAAGATATGTCGTAGGGTCAGTATTGCCTCGCGTGTTCCTGCATTTCTCCGGAGTCAGAACTGAAATTCCCCGAGGACGGCTTCCAGCAGTTTTTCCATTCTTCTGTTAAGTATTTGCAGCCATGATTTATTTCCACACCTGTCAGGAACGCTTTATTTGGAATTACAATTATTACATTCATCGTGAAGTTTGAGGCTATTCTTGCATACCACATGGAAAAGTTTTGTCATGGCTGGCTCTCCCAAGGCTATCAGACAATCTGGCAGAATATCGTCTGCTCTCGGGGCCTTGTTTCGACATTCGTCTTCAAGAATTCTGTCAAATTCTTCTCCCAGTATCATATCTCCCATCTTCTCTTCATCTCTATCCACTTCCCTTTCTCTAATAGTGTCTTCAAGTTCATCTCCCGTGTGTATGCTCCCTATGTAGCCTCTCCACCTTTCAGCTTTTATTTCTTTGCTTACGAGTGGCTACCCATCTGAGCTCCTGGTATTAATATAGACATTCCTTTTTCCCCAAATGCTTCTTTAATTTTCCTGTTGGTGTTATCTATCTTTCCCTTAATGAAATATGCTTCTAAATCCAAACATTTGCTCTACAGCCATTCCTTCTTAGTCATTTTGCACTGCCTGTCAGTCTGATTTTTTAAACATTAGTGTTCCCTTTCGCCTGCTTCATTTGATTTTTTTTTTCCTTTCCTCAAAAATATTCAATATTTCTTGTGATAGTTAAGGATTTCTTCTACACCTTGCCCTTATACTTATATGATCTTCTGCTGTCTTCACCATTTGATCTCGTCTTCTACTGCATTCCTTTCTCCTGTTGCAGTCAAACATTGCCTAATACTCCCTCTGAATCTCTCAACAGCCTCTCGTTCTTTGAAGATCCACCTCCTTAATTTCCTATCTTTCTGTAATTTCTTCAGTTTTAATCTATAGTTAATACCCAATAAACTGTGGATCAGAGTCCACATCTACCCCTGGAAATGTCTTACAAAATTTCCATCTTAGCATTACACAATGAGACTGAAACCTTCCAGTAATTTCAGGTCCCTTCTACACAGATAACCTTGTTTCATCGTTCTGAAACCAAGTATTAGCGATGATTAAATTATGATCTGTGCAGAATTCTAACAGGCGGCTTCCTCCTTCATTCTTTTCCACCAGTCCATATTAACCTACGATTTTTCCCTTTCACCTATTTCCTGCTATGGAGTACCATTCCCCCAGGCACAATATTTTTTTCTTCCTTAACTATCTCAATAATATCTGTTATTGCATCTTTTTCTTTCAATCTCTTCATCATCTGCGGAGTCAGTTGGCATATAATCTTGTACTACTATGGTGGGTGTGTACTTTGTGCCTACGTTGACTACGATAATGCATTCACTATGATGTTCATAGTAGCTTTCCTGCATTCTTTTTTTCTAACACAATATTAAACCTCCTCCTGCATTAACGCTATCTAATTTTGTATTTCTAACGCTGTATTAATCTGACCAAAAGTCTTGTTCCTCCTCCCACAGCGGCCGCTGTGGCCAAGCTGGCGTAGGCGCTTCAGTCCGGAACCGTGCTGCTGCTACGGTCGCTGGTTCGAATCCTACCTCAGGCATGGATGTGTGTGATGTCCTTGGGCTAGTTAGGTTTAAGTAGTTCTAAATCTAGGCGACTGATGACCTCAAATGTTAATCTGTGTCTGCTTGTGGGTACTTCTGAGAATTCAGTATCTGATTTCGGAATCTCTGCCCGAGCATGATACAATGTAACTGAAATCTTCCCGTATATCACGGCCTCTTTCAAGTATACCCCCATCTCTTGTGATTCTTGAACAGAGTATTCGCTATCACTAACTGGAAGTTATTACAGAACTCAATTAGTCTTTCTCTTCCCTCATTCCTAGAACCAAGCCCGTATTTTCTCATAATCCGTTCTTCTACTCCTTCCCCTACAACCGTATTCTAGTGTCCCGTAACTATTAGATTTTTATCTATCTTGACGTACTGCATTACCCGTTCATTATCCTCATATACTTTCTCTATGTCTTCATCTTCAGCTTGCGACGTCGGCATATATATGTGAACCATCGTTTTCGGTTTTGGTTTGCTGTCGTTTCTGATGAGAACAACCCTATCACTGGACTGTTAAAGTAACACAGTCTCTGTCCTGCCTTACTAGTCATAACGAATCCTATTCCTTTTATACCATTTTCTGCTGCTGTTGATATTGCTCTACCATCATAAAAGGAGGTATTGCGTTGCATATCCTACGAGTCAAAATGTACAGAAGCGGTTTCTCTTTTATGGTCGGAAAAAACGAAAACCTTATAGGATGACTTTGCTGGCCGTCTATATGTCTGTTTCTCTGTCCGACTTTGGCCCCTTTTTTACAATGCTATATATTTATTTAAAGAACGCCGTTACTGGTTTCGAACCGACAGACAGCTAGTTCACGTTTTACATTAGTTTTCGCCCTGTGTTCCCCCAACTGACGAAATTTATTTAGGGCGGTGGTGCCCGGCTAGTTCACGTTTTACATTAGATTTCGCCTCGTGTTTCCCCAACTGACGAAATTTACTTAGGGTAGTGGTGCCCTTTAACCAAGATGATCCTGTAAGATGTGAGACAACGTCCTTTCAACCGTAATTGTGCCTCACAACGATTTTATGTTATGTAAACAAATTATTATTATTAAAGGGAAGATTTTTCCGTTACTTACAGTGAAGAGTCTTCGCCATAGCGTTTCAGTGCAGTCTGCTTATCATCTTTAAGCGGCAAAACTGAATAATGCACTTTTTTGTGTTTAAGTATACACATAATGGTTGCTGTAATCTTCTGTGTAAGAGTGAACCTATGTTTCACAGAAGCTCTGGTACGAACCTTGCAAGACTAGCACTCCTGTAAGAAAGGATATTGCGGAGATATATATTAGCCACAGCCTGGGATATTGTTACCAGAATGAAACTGAGAAGTTTGTAAGGTAGGAGATGAGGTACTGGCGGAAGTAAAGCTGCGAGAAGCAGTGCTGAGTCATGCTTGGGTAGCACAGTTAATAAAGCAATTGCTCATGAAACGTAAAAGTCCGATGCTCGAGCCTCAGTCAGGCACACAGTCTAAATTTGCCAGGAAGTTTGATGAAGTCTCATATCAACCCACACTCCGCTGCAGGGCCAAAGTTAATTCTATATCCACAAACAGTGTAATGTTGTCTTTCCATTTGTGTTGTTTAGGTAAGAGATATTGCCAATGAAACATTCATAAGGAAAACTGTTTTCAAATATGGAATATTAAAATAAATGTTTTCATGCATAATGTTAATAGCACATGATGGTTTTGTAAAGAGAATCGCTTCCAGTAAAAGAACTTTATTTCAGTTCATGAAAGCCAGAAAAAACAAAAATACTTACGAAAGCTGCAGAAGAAGAGAACAGCCGAAATACTTTTCCCTGCTCTTTACTTATAGAGTCTGAGATGGAATCAGTGCATCTGGACAATAATTGTAACTACACTTTGGAGCCAAATCATAGTTACAGCAATGTTAATAAAACTCTTGAGCTAAAGCAGGTATTTCTGATCCCAGTCAATCTACTGCCAGTAGGTGACACTGCATCTTCGAAGGGCGATCATTCCCGAACCCAGCCAGCTCAAGTTTCACATCGGTGGAGTAAACGTAGTCTGAGTGTCGCTAGTATAATGGAGACTTCACAACATTTTAGACTACGTTTGGCAACTATGTGACCGTCGATTTACGCCCTAGTTTGTTTCAGAATTATCCTGCTAAATTTAAACGATATTTTTTGTCATTTAGATTGACTCTCACTTGAGAGTTGCCATACTGGTAGAAAATTCATGGTTTTGAGCTCAAGTAGTTGGTTCCGACAGACACTGCAGCTTACTACCATCTTTACGTTGCGAGTTCTTTTTCTTAGACAAATTAATTATTGGGAGAAGAAGGGAGAGCTGCTTGACGCATTTGCATCCTAGCTTAATGGCATCGGACCTTGGCGTCCGTGGTGATAAGAAGTGCCTTGTTAACGTCTGTGCTGCTAGTGGCCGTGAGCTGTTTTGGTGAGTTTAACGCCTTAGAGCGTTCGTAACTAATTCGCAGCGTTCAAAAAACAGAATTCGTAATGGCAAAATCTGTAAGGAAACATACTTCCAAGTTCATGTTAGGCAATAACTATGCACGAACCAAATTGTTCGAGGGAGAGGAGTTGAAACTTTTATTTAAATATTTACTTACTTGCTCTGAAGTAAATGAGAAGACGAAACACCATTATTTCAATTTTCTGGTTACATAGCTGAGTGAAACTGAACGTACTGTCTCTTTCCTATTCTTTATCATCTCCACACTGACCTACAGAATTTCCCTTGACAAACAGAACTCAAACTTTTCCTATTCGTTAATTACTCACAATATTCAACGGTAACGTGATCTGACTGCTTTAAAATTAACTCAAAAGAATGATGCGTCACTCTCCTCACAAAAATCTTCATTACACGAACTACAGCAATGCCACAAATACCAATACCGCCAGATAAATAAAAGATTCAAACTGCTGCAGGCTCTAACTAATAATAGGCTTGTGTTTAGCAAAGGAAAGATTCTGTTGCAGAGCAAACAATTTATTTACGAAATTTTACCTTAATCGAGTGACGACTAGTTCAAAAACAATTATGTAATCATCAGTTATAAATCTCCGTGACGGATAAACATTCAGACCGTCAGCTCGTGCTAACACCCAACACTGCTAATTATTAACCCCTAGCCTCCATCGCTGTTGGCTACTCTCTCCCAACTTCCATCCCTGCTGGCCGTTCACCTCCCACTGCCATCACCGCTGTCTGTTAACTTCCAACTGCTAGTGCGACCAGCCACAGAGCCTCTTACAGAGTGCGCACAGCGCTGTCTGAGTTATTAATGCAGAGCGCTACATAGCGCTGCCAACATACAAACACATAAACAGCCTACTTACAGAGTTGATGAAACAAATACTTAAGTTCACATCTGAGGGTATAACTGGAATCAGAACTATCGAGTTTTTGAATTACCGTTTGAAATAACTTCAGAGCAAATAAACGCAGTGTGTAAACCTTATTGCACCATTATAAGCAACACTGCTGAGAAGTGGTCCACTCCACATACATTCCGGGTTTCAAAAGGTGTGAGGCAGGTTATGATTGACATGATAAAGCATATGATATCATATCATACATCAATATCCGTTGATAGAGGGATGTATTTATGAGGACCACCCAAGAACGTATTTGGAATGAGGTTCCACGGGACATGTAGGCTGACAGTATCTCCAGCACTCCAGCATCTAGTGACACAACTACCGGCGGTTGATTTGCTCTGACAGTCTGCACTGAGCCGATCAGCTCTTCTATAATATTACAAAAATATTTAAAATGGCATGGAGGGACACCATATCAGTGATTGTCTGTGAAAGCTCATTCATATTTATCGTAGTAACTTCAACTACGGCAGATCGGTGATTGACAAACATATGTACGTGGATAGTCATCTTCTGAAAGGCATTGAAGCAGGCTTGGAGGTGTTACATGTAGATAAGGAAGGAGAGAAACTCGGCCTACTTGAGGGAGTTGAATAGCAATCCACCGGATTAACACTGATAATCTACTACATATCATACAAACTGGCGAGAATTGTAAGGCCTTTTTCAATGATTTTTTGAATCGTTTTTAAGGATGGCGTTATTACGATAAAGACAAACTACCTTGCACAGACAATCATTGATATGGTGTCTCTCCATGTCCTTTGTAGCACTTTTGCAATGTTATGGAAGAGTTGATCGGCTCAGTGTAGTCTGTCAGAGTCGTACACTTGTGTCCGAATAACGGTGCATGAAGATACACATGTGTACGAACAAGCAATGCATGGAGACGCAGCTCATGTGATCAGCGTTTACCACTTTACGAAAGGAAGGCTTCGGTGGATGGGCGGCAACACGGATAAGGGGAATAGAGAATCTGATGTTGCCATTTTTAAAATAAGGCGAGGTCTTAATGCCCAAATGAATGTACTTGTTTTTATATTTTGACCAAGTTAGCATTTGGAGTACGTGTTTCTGCAGGATTAATTTAGACACTGAGATGACGGAAGGTTGACTCCCGAAACGTGTTTCTGAGAGGTTTCCTCCTGATGTTAGTTGTTGTATGCTTAAATATTTATAACAAACGTACAGTTTGTTACCTATAAGTTTTGATGCATACTTAAATCATTTGAATCACGCCTAACTCTTAAGACGCTGTGAACAATTTGTATTTACTGACTCTTAGCAATGTTATTTGCAGGCTGTCGCCGGGGAATACGATCTGACGGTCGTCGAAGGAACAGAACAGAGGCGACGAGTAGTAGAGCAGATTGTGCATCAGAACTACTATACAGTGCAGTAAGTTTCTTGTAATAAGGCTCTACGTGAGTTATATCTGCAACATTACTCTGAGAGAAGAGATGTTAAGGGAGGGTTGTATATTAATTTCTGTCTCAGACTTGTGTTCTTTCACACAGATTTCATTCAAATATGATTGCTAATGGCTTTATTGTTTCAGGTGTGCAACACGCTATTACTTGCAGGAAATAATAATAAAATTATTAGAAAAATTGTAGCAAGGCTGTCGTAGCAGGAATGACAACTACATATATGGAGACAGGTGAATTCACATAGGTGAACAGGAGGTCGTAGTACAACTTGTCACACCGATGGCGGCAGTTTCTGAAATGAAGAAGACAGCCAATGCTCTGATCGTGTCAAAGTCTATTAGGGAGAGCAGTTTTTAATGCTGTTTACTGCCTTCCTGTATCGTTTCCCAAAAAATCTATGCTTAAAGACCCCACGTTAAACAGGTATCGACTTCAAAGCCACAAGATTCCATTTTCAGGCACAAAATGCGATAATTAAAGTGCAGTTACTCATAGATGTCCAGTGCGGTGTGTAATTATCATATGGCAGCGAAACGTGCTATATATGCTAATGCGTTAACAAGAAACGAATTTACGACGGAAAAAAATTAGTTCTAATTGTAGCCACCAGGTGCAAATCTGCCGCTGTGCAGCATCTCGTCGCCGTCTCCGGGGCTCATGCTGAACAAACTGTGTTCGTGGCGGTTAATAATAAAATCAGTTTTATGCCTTTCTCACTTGTTTGACCTTTTCTGCCCATGATACATACCTAATGGTTTAAATACAGAAAGATTTCGGTACATCTTACTTGTGGTCAGAGCGCCAGATTTGCACCTGCTAGTCAAAATTGAAATTAACTTTTTCCGTAGCGTAAATAGGCTCCGCATTAACATATTACAATATCTACCAGGTTTCGCTACCACACGATAATTACAGCCTCCACTGGAGCCCTGCGAGTAGTTTCTCTGTACTCATAACTACCTGGTACATCATCCGAAAATCAGTTAGCTGCTCATCCATTCACAGCAGGTACGAAACACATCAACTGACAGGTCCAACTAGGTATATCTTTCATGCTGTGGCAGTTCGTCTTCAAATGACATAAAAGAGAACACATGTGTTCCTTATTGTAGAGATTTATTTTTCTGATTTATGGGTTGCAATTACTCTTCAATTATTCGAAAATAGCTTACATGCGTTAACTAATTTTTTTGGAAAAATAACCTTGGAGTTAATTGTCTCAGGACTAACGCTTCGCTTAAGACACTATGGTTGCATTTGAAAGAGGTTCATGTTGTTTTCACGAGATTGCCTTCTCATTGGCCAATACGACAACATTCACTTTCATAGACCCTTTATAATTTCACCATTATCAATTACTAAATGTTGAAGGTTGGTAATGTTCGTAATTTTTTTTCCTATTGAGGTTCTTTAAAACTTTTCCTGTCTATATCTGACTACAGATTGACTTGGTGTGCCATATTTTTTAGGACTGCAAAATGTAGAGTGCAGCCATCAGTAAACACCAGAAAATTCTCTTTAATGTCTTAGTTTTCTTCCTTTCTATGCTATTGGGAGATTGCATGTTCCGATAAATTTCATTCGGAATTGTTACCATTTGGTACTAGGCAAATAATTTTGCTACCATTCTCCTAGTCTATTTCCATAGTTCTGGATTAGAGGAATATTTGATCCCTTACCCCATTAAACAGCACAGGGGGGCATTGATGTGTGGGGAGAAACTGTGGTTGGTGACATGACTCGGCTGGAGAGATGGACATTCCTGCCTACGGCTATATGACAGTTTTTGGCGTAGCAGAGACTGGGAGAGTAATTTTTCTTCCACCGCTTCACCACAGTTTATCGTCACTGTGGTCTACATGTGCGGTGCCAACCCTAGGGCCGGAGACTGAGCGTGAGCATTGCAGGGGCAATGACATGAAACTTCGTCGAACTGTCTGAGAGGCGGCAGTCTGGACTTGGCCTGGCTGAGAATTGTTGCCATCACTGAATAGCGGTGACAGTCTCACGTGGCTGCTTTGGCCCAGGATAGAATGTGTTGGACGGATAACATCTTTCCATTGTCACGGCCAGAGCTAGTTGCCATGTTGCGCAAGGTGATGTTTTTCGATGGCCACTTGAAACAAACGATACCACCCATGGCCAATCAGAACACCCCTGTGTATGTCTCTTCGGGCGAAATCAGACTGGACAGCTCCCATTGTAGTATGGGCGTCGCTGCGAGAACTGGGCTCAGAGATCAAAATGGGCACAGTGATTTAGCTGGTGTGGCATTTTGGCTGGATTACGGCTGCATATGTTAGTACGTATACATAAATTTAAGAAATGTATCAGGGTTTCATCAGGGATCGACGTCGCCTTCATTTTCTTCATTTGGTCCTTTAAAGTTCCAACCAACCTGTTCTACTTTATAATCCAATGCAGATTGAAAAGAGGTGATGGTCAGACCTGTTGATACTTTCACATAAGAAGCGTAACTTTCCCGATGTGGTAGACTAATGCCAGCTATAATGGTTTGTGGTGTAATTTCTAAGACTTTCCCGGCGATTTGTTGACATCTCGTAAAATCGGGTGTACTGCCGGTGGTCCGCGTCTACCGGCAGTACACCCGATTTTACGAGATGTCATGGTTTGTGGTGTTCCCCGTATGGCAATGGTTGACCCGAAAACTCGGACTATAGCTGCTGATGTCGTTGAAGACGCCCAGAGAACATATAGGAAAGTAGAGAGAGTCCATCAACAAGTAACCACATAGCGCCGTTGTTAATGTACATGCAACCCATGGCTCGTGTGGAGTGGTCAATGGAGAGAAATGTCCTTAAGAACCCGTCTGATTTCACGCGAAAGTTTGGCAGACATGGGCCCTATGCCGATTCTGTCCTTCTGACGACCACTTCCTTACCTTATAATTTAATTTGAACCCACTAACTCTAAACCTATGAAACAGCCAGTTGAAATTGATGATTGCTGTTTCCGGATACGCTAAACGATTGTAATGTGATATAAATACCTAGCAACTCGTGATGTTCTGTGTATATTTCTGCTGTAAGTATTTCTGAAATGTTAGGGAACCACTAGCGACATAAGTAGCTAATAAATTACACTGCTAGAGCCCGGAAGGCGCATCGATTGTCATGAAACGCTGTTACCCTGCAACTAATCGTGCCTATATGTAAGAGGCGACTACATCCATGGTAGACTAGGACTGTTCCCCTTACGCCTTAGCTCTTTTGCGTTTGGAATAAGGTGAACCTCCATATTACATTGAACGTTGATAGAAGACTTAAAATCGACACAAATCTGAATAGGGTCATTATGTCTTTTAATTGCCACCAAGGGCATCACCGTGTAGCTAGTTCCATGCTGCTTTTCGCGGATGATGCTGAAGTATACAGAGAAGTTGCAGCATTAGAAAATTGCAGCGAAATCTGCCGCGGATAGGCACTTGGTGCAGGGAGTGGCAACTGACCCTTAACGTAGACAAATGTAATGTATTGCGAATACATAGAAAGAAGGATCCTTTATTGTATGATTATATGATAGCGGAACAATCACTGGTAGCAGATACTTCTGTAAAATATCTGGGAGTATGCGTACGGAACGATTTGAAGTGGAATGATCATAAAAAATTAATTGTTGGTAAGGCGGGTGCCAGGTTGAGATTAATTGGGAGAGTCCTTAGAAAATGTAGTCCATCAACAAGGGAGGTGGCTTACAAAACACTCGTTCGACCTATACTTGAGTATTGCTCATCAGTGTGGGATCCGTACCAGGTCGGGTTGACACAGGAGATAGAGAAGATCCAAAGAAGTGCGGCGCGTTTCGTCATAGGGTTATTTGGTAAGCGTGATAGCGTTACGGAGATGTTTAGCAAACTCGAGTGGCTGACTCTGTAAGAGAGGCGCTCTGCATCGCGGTGTAGCTTGCTGTCCAGGTTTCGAGAAGACGCGTTTCTGGATGAGATATCGAATATATTGCTTCCCCCTACTTACACCTCCCGAGGAGATCACAAATGTAAAATCAGAGAGATTCGAGGGCGCACGGTGGCTTTCCTGCAGTCGTTCTTCCCGCAAACCATACGCGACTGGAACAGGAAAGGGAGGTAATGACAGTGGTACGTAAAGTGCCCTCCGCCACACGCCGTTGCGTGGCTTGTGGAGTATAAATGTAGATGTACATGTAGATACACCACTAACAATTTATTTTCGATTTAACTACTTCCTTGGTAACAAAAGAATCGATTCAGCCAAGGAAAAAAAAATAGCGGAATTACGATTTAATGCTGCGTCTTCCGATATTTCATTCGTTTCCCAGATTAGGTCCCAAGAAATGGGAGAAGTCTTTGCATAAAGCGACACAATCACCAAAGGAACATTAATAAAGATGATTTTAACTGAACCCTGTACCTGAAACCGAAAGCGGCAAAGGCATCGAATCAACAAATGTGAGTTGCTGCTTGTGAAAAAAAAAATACAGAAAATGACATTTTAGAACGACAAACCGAATCCTTTTCGATGCCGACCGACTTCTATTTGCCTAAAAATGGGGTGCGACTATTCAAAAGTGTGATTTAATGTTATTAAGGATATAGAAGCTACAGCATCCACCTGGAAATCCAAGTACATGTTGTTGATGACTAGTTATACAGTCAGTTTGAGCGGAGCAGTATACCGGCTGATAGTATGGGGATGACAATGTTCAGTGTCGTGCTGTGCCATGGCGCATGCCGTGGATGGCTTAGCAGACGGTGCCGTCATGTGAACATTTGTTACAAACAAAACACGTAGCTTTGCAAAGTGCACAGTTTTGCCTCTCGTGATCGTTATCAGATTTTCTATCTAGGTGTCATTGCATATTTTCTACATTCAATGTTGCCACTCTTTTCCAACCAGAGGTTGTACAGAGTTTCAGGGAGAGCATAAGGGAACAATTGACAGGAATGGAGGAAAGAAACACAGTAGAAGAAGGATGGGTAGCTTTGAGGGATGAAGTAGTGAAGGCAGCAGAGGATCAAGTAGGTAAACAGATGAGGGCTAGTAGAAATCCTTGGGTAACAGAAGAAATATTGAATTTAATTGATGAAAGGAGAAAATATAAAAATGCAGTAAGTGAAGCAGGCAAAAAGGAATACAAACGTCTCAAAAATGAGATCGACAGGAAGTGCAAAATGGCTAAACAGGGATGGCTAGAGGACAAATGTAAGGATATAGAGGCTTATCCCACTAGGGGTAAAACAGATACTGCCTACAGGAAAATTAGAGACCTTTGGAGATAAGAGTACCACTTGTACGAACATCAAAAGCTCAGATGGAAACCCAGTTGTAAGCAAAGAAGGGAAAGCAGAAAGGTGGAAGGAGTATATACAGGGTCTATACAAGGGCGACGTACTTGAGGACCATATTATGGAAATGGAAGAGGATGAAGATGAAGATGAAATTGGAGATACGATACTGCGTGAAGAGTTTGACAAAGCACTGAAAGACTTGAGTCGAAACAAGGCCCCCGGAGTAGACAACATTCCATTGGAACTACTGACGGCGTTGGAAGAGCCAGTCCTGACAAAACTACTATCTGGTGAGCACGATGTACGAAACAGGTGAAATAACCTCAGACTTCAAGACGAATATAATAAATCCAATCCCAAAGAAAGCAGGTGTCGAAAGATGTGAAAATTACCAACGAATCAGTTTAATAAACCACAGCTGCAAAATACTAACACGAATTATTTACAGATGAATGGAAAACTTGTAGAAGCCGACCTCGGGGAAGATCAGTTTGAATTCCGTAGAAATACTGGAACACGTGAGGCTATACTAAACTCACGGCTTATCTTAGAAGAAAGATTAAGGAAAGGCAAACCTACGTTTCTAGCATTTTTAGACTTAGAGAAAGCTTTTGACAATGTTGACTGGAATACTCTCTTTCAAATTCTAAAGATGGCAGGGGTAAATTACAGGGAGCGAAAGGCTATTTACAATTTGTACAGAAACCAGATGGCAGTTACAAGAGTCGAGGGACATGAAAGGGACGCAGTTGTTGGGAAGGGAGTAAGACAGGGTTGTAGCCTCTCCCTGATGTTATTCAATCTGTATATTGAGCAAGCAGTAAAGGAAACAAAGGAAAAATTTGGAGTAGGTATTAAAATCCATGGAGAAGAAATAAAAACTTTGAGGTTCGCCGATGACATTGTAATTCTGTCAGAGACAGCAAAGGACTTGGAAGAGCAGTTGAATGGAATGGATACCGTCTTGAAAGGACGATATAAGATGAACATCAACAAAAGCAAAACGAGGATAGTGGAATGTAATCGAGGATATAAAATGTATACTGGCAATGGCAAGGAAAGCGTTTCTGAAGAAGAGAAATTTGTTAACATCGAGTATAGATTTAAGTGTCAGGAAGTCATTTGTGAAAGTATTTGTGTGGAGTGTAGCCATGTATGGAAGTGAAACATGGACGATAAATAGTTTGGACAAGAAGAGAATATAAGCTTTCAAAATGTGGTGCTACAGAAGAATGCTGGAGATTAGATGGGTACATCACATAACTAATGAGGAAGTATTGAATAGGATTGGGGAGAAGAGAAGTTTGTGGCACAACTTGACCAGAAGAAGGGTTCGGGTGATAGGACATGTTCTGAGGCATCAAGGGATGACCAATTTATTATTGGAGGGCAGCGTGGAGGGTAAAAATCGTAGAGGGAGACCAAGAGATGAATACACTACGCAGATTCAGAAGGATGTAGGCTGAAGTAGGTACTGGAAGATGAAGAAGCTTGCACAGGATAGAGTATCATGGAAAGCTGCATCAAACCAGTCTCAAGACTGAAGACCACAACAACAACAACAACTTATTTCTAACTTTGTATAACTGTTCATAGAATCTACAAATGACGGATTTTGTTTTTGTCGAGTACATGTTATGTCACTGATGCAACTTCAAATTAGCGAGTTATGTGAAGAACCATTCAGTAGGATTCGACTTTCTAGGAGCACTAACACATCCCAAATTTACGATTTCGCACAAGATGTGAAGTGTCTGTACCTGATACGACTACACCCGTGGTTGTCATGAGCGGAGTGTGAATGTGAGCCAGGTTGTCAATGTCCAAAGTAGGATTATTATTTCGGTGAACGAGATGTGTTATGTTGCGCTGTAGTCTGGGTCCGCTGACTGACTGTGATAAAGTGAAGGACACATAGGTTCATTGGCAAGCAGAGGGTTGAAGAAGGTATTTGGCGAACTGTAACCTTCCACTGTCCAGGGCAGCATGAAGACTGATTTCTAAAGAGATACAAATCTGCAAAGGGATGTCAAACATGACGCACTCATAACTACAAAAATGTATTGGATTCAAAGCAGGTCAGACGTAATGGATATTTAAATTTTGTAAGGGAGTCCAGGATTGGTTCACGGGAATTACTTTTGTAGTGGCGAGCAAAACTCATCTGTACATACGTGCAGCTCCTATCATGGGCTACAATTTGAAGCCACTCTCATAGTGGGAGAGAACTTCTGCTTTTCGTCCCACTTTAAGAGAGAAATGTGTACTAGTTGTTAATCACAGAAGATTCTTTAGGAGTCGGATGATTATTGCTGAAGTTATAAATTTTTCATTTGTTGGAACTAGGAAGGACTACCACAATTTATTAATGAGAACTTCGTACTGGCAGAAACAGCAATATTTTGAGAAGAAGAGCAGAGACACGCTTTGCCTTAAATCTCCGGAGAATGACGACCCCATTTTAGATATCCAGAGGGTAACCACTTCGTCTTAACGATGTCAAGACTGCACTTATAATTCTGTCAATGCAGCCATCCTCTGCACCTGAATTTTAGAATGATGGTAGGCACACCAGCATTCGCCTGCCTCATGATGAGGGGACCGCGAAGTCGTTTGCTCAAGTAATGGCTTTTCTAAATTAATCGACACAGACAGCTAGTTAAACTCAATATGTCCTTAGTTACGGGAACCGGTGTTTAAATGTTCTTTTATGGGTCTGTTCTTTATCTCATAATAATGCGGCAACCATAGGCAGTTTCCTTGCACCATTTCATTTTCTATCCACCTATGCCAAAGGATTATAACTTATCCTTTCTAGTTCATTTTAATCTTTTGCATTTTATAATTACTTGTTTTGCCTATTCAATGACTTTAATCAAGTTAATGAATCTTCGTAATTAACAAGATTTTATTGGGACCTGTGGTTTCATTTATTAGATCAATGAAACCTCTTTACCATTATATCTATGTGAGCTATGATTATATTTAATTTTTAATTGGACCACCACTCTTTAAATTAAGATGCTCAGTTGTTTCTGTTGTGAGACCTTTTCCTTCATACATCTCACATGATCATATAGGGAGCTATCTGCCCACTGTACAGGTCACTGGGTTCATATCTTGTTAGCTTTTCAGGGGTATGCTATTCACTTAACCATAGTCTGACATTGTTAATTACGGCTTTGGTGTGCCTGACCAAGTACATGTAGTGCCTCCGCTCTGCTATCACTAACGTCCGCTGATGGGGATGTTAAATCCTAACCCACTGAAATAGGCACGTAGGACTGAAATGTCCTGTCCAGTGCTAGTGGCGGCAGGGGCCGAAGGGTAGACAAATAACACGCGCATGGAGTGTGCAGCTGATTTAAGACCATTGGCTGAGGCCCTACTCCAGCAAGACACATGGTGGAGTTATTAGGGGTCGAAGACGCTAAAAGCGGTGGCTCGTTTTATTTTACAGGTTACTATCGCTCTGTGTAGGGGCTTTAATTTTTGATATTCCTTTTCTTTAAACCAGCAAGGTAAAACAGGGGACACTACTTCCACCACACCAAGTGGATTTAGTGCTCACGTACTCACACTGAGCCGTGAACACTCCCAGTTTTTCAATGGGGGTAATTGAAAATTATTATTACTATTATCGGTGCCATGCGTGCAACGGTCGTGCCAGGCGCGCGATATTGAATCTTGATCCTATCATTAATGGCGCGAGACCTGCACGACCTTGTAGCAACCGTTATAGTTCTTCATTATTCTACTGTGACACTAAGGATGGTTTCACGCACTGAAAGGTAGAATGTACAGATTAAGGGACACATTTATTTAACAGTTGAATACTGAACAATTATACAATCAAATGGGGGTGGGGGAAGAAAGAATTGAGTTCAGCAGCTTGCCCAACGCTAGTTCATAATAAGCCACGATAGCAGGAGACAAGGAATTTTACGGACGATCGCCTTATTATCAAATGGGGTCCAATTTACTAAAGGAAGGGGTTGCAGGCATGCAACGACCACCACCATGAATCAGCCATAGACTGAGAAAGATACTACTGTGGGTGAATCGCTAGGTAGCCTCCAGTACTAAAGGAATAGAACCAGCAAGACGCGAAACTATTCATATAACTTTGGCTCGCGGTCCGACTACGTTAACGAAACATGAAGGGGCGCCAGACACTCACCACGTGTCGTAAGACAAGGGGGCACAAGTTTTCAAGCTAGGAAGACATAAATTCTGAGTCGAATTTTACACAGGAGATCTGAAAGAGCTACTGTCGGACAAAGTGGAAAAGTGAGCATGACTGTATGCACTTTAGTGCCGTACTGCAAGTTGCTGTGACTAACCAACACGTCTCGCACATTATGCCCGACAGTATAAGGAAACCCCTACAGTCTTATAACACGGAAAACATTGCATAAATCGTAATTCAAGGAGCGCACAACAGTACAATGACCTAAATGGTTCCCTCTGTGCCGCAGGGCGCGAATCTACAGTGCACGTCGGCACTCATGCTTACCGAACTTCATCTCCTGAAAGCAGCACCTCCGGCCTCAGGCACGGTCACACTAGAACGGACTACTGCCTCTTTGCCGACTATCCATCTGCTGCGGGCGGTTGGCGTCCGCCCGCGAAAAACGGGCGCGCACCTGAACTGGCCAATAAGATGTCCGGAATCTCACAGGGAGGCGACCTCGCGACGTTAAAGTTGAGAAGAAACATCAGTTACAAGGTTGGTAAGGCAGGTTTGGAAACTGAGAGCAGGAGAAACTTTGGCCACTACTGAACTTTCAAACACCACCACGTGCTACCCTAGCGATCGGAAAAAGGATAGGAAACGGGGAGCCATCATGGCTACTAGGAAGACTGCTGCCCTCGCCCACAAATAAAGAAAATTCCTGGCGCCAAGCTCCTCTCACAGATCAGTGTGAGACAAGCTGTAAAAATCGTCAAATAAATCAGGCAACCCATATAAATTATTAATATTACCTGAATTATTAGTTTACCGAATACCAGAATGCGTGGATTAGAAATATGAAATGCGACCACTGAATGGTGGATGAAGTGCACGTCTTTCAACGCGTCCACGCCCACATCATGCGACCGTCCCTGTGTCAATGGTGTGGGGGACGGTTTACATGGAGGGAGTGATTCCTCATCTTTACATTCCCAAGCTGTTATTCCCTCACCCACCTACACGCAGGCAGGAGTGCTGGGACGGTGGTTGTACTGCAGCAAGGGAGGCATAGGAGGGGTATGAGGTGAGAGACTCAGCCAGATGTGACCCTAGTGTCTGTTGCAAAAGTGACAGGCAGAGGCAACGGCAAGGGGTCCACCTGCAACTGCTGTCACAGACAGAATTGTTAGGAGTGTCAGATGAGGCAATAGCGCTCAGCCTCAGTGCCAAATACACACGTCAAGAAAAGTTTTGTATCACTTGAGTTCGCAGAACCCCCCAAGATACAAGTTGACTGTGGATATTATATCACAGACACAGTCCCTTTGACTGTTCAGAGATGTCACTTAACCCCCCTAAAGATGTAAATAACCATGCATGCATGCATGAGATGCGCCTATTAGACGGAGGGGGTTCGAAAGTCGATCTGTTCGTCATTTCACCAGGAGGTAGGTACACAGCTCGTGTTGTCTGTAGTTGAACCATGCTTAGACGGTCGATACCGTGGTTTGATCGAAACCGCACTGTTACTTTGTGCCACGAAGGGCTCTCAACAAGGGTAGTGTCTAGGCGTCTCGGAGAGAACCACAGTAATGTTGTTCGGACATGATACGAGATACAGAGACACAGGAACTCTCGATGACATGTTCGCTCAGGCCACCCAAGGGCTACTACTGCAGTGGATGACCGTAACCTACGGATTATGGCTCGGAGGAACCCTGACAGTAACGCCACCATGTTGAATAATGCTTTTCGTGCATCCATAGGACGTAGTGTTACGACTCAAACTGTGCGAAATAGGCTGCATGATGCGCAACTTCACTCCCGACGTCCATGGCGAGGTCGATCTTTGCAATCACGACACCATGCAGGGCGGTACAGATGGGCCCAACAACACGCTGAATGGACTGCTCAGGATTGGCGTCACGTTCTCTTCACCGATGAATGTCGCAAATGCCTCAACCAGACAATCATCGGAGACGTGTTTGGAGGCAACCCGGTCAGGCTGAACGCCTTAGACACACTGTCCAGCGAGTGCAGCAAGGTGGAAGTTCCCTGCTGTTTTGGGGTGGCATTATGTGGGACGACGTACGCCGCTGGTGGTCATGGAAGGCGCCGTAACGGCTATTCGATATGTGAATGCCATCCTCCGACCGATACTGCAACCATATCGGCAACATATTAGTGAGGCGTCCTTCTTCATGGACCAATTCGCGCCCCCATCGTGATCGTCTTGAGAATAACTTCCTTCAGGAAAACGACATCTCTCGACTAGAGTGGCCAGCATGTTCTTTAGACTTGAACCCTGTTGAACATGCCTGTGATAGACTGAAAGTGGCTGTTTATGGACAACGTGACCCAACAACCACTCTGAGGGATCTGCGCCAAATCGCCGTTGAGAAGTGGGACTATATGGACCAACAGTGTCTTGATGAACTTTTGCACAGAGTTCCACGACGAATACAGGCATGCGTCAATGGAAGACGACGTGCTACTGGGTATTAGAGATACCCGTGTGTTCAGCAATGTGGACCACCACCTCTAAAGGTCTCGCTGTATCGTGGTACAACATGCAATGTGTAGCTTTCATGAGCAATAAAAAAGGCGGAAATGATGTTAATGGTGATCTCTATTCCAATTTTCTGTACAGGTTCGGGAGCTCTCTGAACCGAGGAGACCTAACACTTTTCTTGATGTTTGTAGCTGATATATCTTGTGACCCACAATGATCGCTTCTGCCCAACTCGGATGCTGGCTCTAGGCAGGCCTGTATGCAGGATGGTCATGATGCACAGGATGCACCAGATCTTATTGAGTGCAATGCCTGCATCTGTCCGGGATTTCAGCTGGATTGACTCCATTGGCAGAGTGGACCAAAAGATTGCGAGGAAACTGTGCAAGCCATTATTGGTTGATGATGTTTACAAGAACTTAAGTGGCTGAATTTTGAAGTTGGACCATCTGCTCTGTCTTTTCATTGGAAGCAGTTTGAAAGGGGTCGGTGGTCAAACGGCCAAGTGGTTGTGTTGATAGAAAGCCTTGAACTGAGTCGATGTCAGTAGAGGCCCATTTTTCGACACCAAAGGAATGTGCCTCCCCAGTAGCGAAAATCCCCTTAATGATGGATGAGGATGACATCTGCACTGCAGGCAAATTCTTGAGAGGGAATTCACCATCAGCCACCACATAGCTTCCTGAAGCAGCCCCACAAAAGCTATGTTCACCCTTACATCAGAGGGTTTGGATCGCGTCCACAGTGGAAAATGCTGCGTTCAATTTCGGCACTGACACCAGGTCCGCGCCACTTGGCCAATGCCTTCATGGATGTCATCCCCCAACGTGATATATGGAAGACCTGGAGTATATGGGGTCAGAGCTCTAGTGTAATGACGACTTGCAGTCAGTGTCCTCTGTGGCCAATGTTTCGACACCATGTGAGGCGTTGAGCTGGTAGTTCAGTGCAAAATGTTTGTGAAAAATCGGCTTGCCTTGGCAGAAAACATGTTTGGACGACTCTTCTGGGCCGTCAACATTATCGTGCGGAGGACTGGCTTGCAGGTTGACGCCGAGGCGATCATGAACGCCCTGAGTGGGAATTCGTCCAAGGTTGTTTCCAGCTGTTGGTTCAGCGCAAAACAAACAGTTTCCTGCTGATCGAATCCCGCGTTCGCCAAAAGAGAGACATGAGACAGGGCGTCCGCGTTAGCGTGTTCGGTGGTTGGCTAGAAAAGGATTTTGTAATGATACCGACTTACAAATGACGCCCAACACCTGTAGATGCAATACTGTCTTATCCAGTTGCATAGACTGATGCCTGAACAAATCAGATGTTTGTGGTCAGGCAACAGATGAATTTTGCTGCCATGCGAATGCGTATGAAACGTTTTGACTCCATAAAAAGTCGCAGTATCCTCCTCCTCAATTTGGGAGTAGATGAGCTGCGCAGCATTTAACATTTTGGAGGCGAAGGCAGTTGGGAATTCAGAACCATTTGATAACTTGCAAAACCACTGCAATGCCGTATTTTAATGCATCCAGTGCCAGTGTAAATGACAGGTCTGCCATGTGTGGCGTGAGATTCAGAGTCATAATGAGAAGATCCTTAAGGAGTTGAAAAGCCTGTTGACAGGCAGCCGATTGTACAAATTTGAAACCCTTCCTTTCCAGCTGATTTAGAGTGTGATTAACATGTTAATAATCACCTTTATGTGGTCGTGGATGAATTTGATGCCTTTCTCACATAGAATGTACCCCAGGTATTTGACGATGGGGCGTAAAGTGCTGTTCCAATCAAAGCATAAACCGCATAAATAACTAACACAGTACTGAATACCATAAATCAGTTACTCTAAATACTTTTGGAAATCTGGGGACGCAGTTGCAACTCCAAACGGTCAACGATTTTACCTTAGTAAGCAACTGACATGAAGCATCGTTAATAGGTGGTTGGAGATACACATCCTTTAAAACTATTTTCAAATAATACTGGTCCTCAACCCGATTACACAAGAAATCCTTTTGATGAGGCAAGTGATAAAGATCGTCGTTAAACTAGAAGTTAATTTTTTTTTTTCTTTTTGGAGTCATCAGTCTTCTGACTGGTTTGGTGCAGCCCACCACGATTGCATCTCCTGTGACTATCTCTTCATTTCAGAGTAGCACTTGCTGCCTCCATACTCAATTATCTGCTGAATGTATTCCAATATCTGTCTTCCTCTACAGCTTCTGCCCTCTACAGCTCCCTCTTATATCCTTGGAAGTCATACGCTGATGGTTTAGCAGATGTCCTGTAATCCTGTCCCTTCTCCTTGTCAGTGTTTTCCACATATTCCTTTCCTCTCCGATTCTAAGCAAAACTTCCTCATTCCTTATCTTATCAGTCTACCTAATTTTCAACATTCGTCTGTAGCATCACATTTCAAATGCTTACATTCTCTTCTGCTCCGGTTTTCCCACAGTCCATGTTTCACTACCATACAATGTTGTACAACAAACGTACATTTTCAGAAATTTCTTCCTCAAATCAAAGCCTATGTTAGATACTAGTACACTTCTTTTTGCCAGGAATGCCCTTTTTGGCATTGAGAGTCTCCTTTTGATGTCCTCCTTGCTCCTTCTGTCACTGCTTATTTTTCTTCCTAGGTAGCAGAATTCCTTAACTTCATCTACTTCGTAATCATCAACCCTGATGATAAATTTCTCGTTGTTCTCGTTTCTGCTACTTCTCATTACTTTCGTCTTTCTTCGACTTAGTCTCAATCCATATTCTATTCTCATTAGACTGTTCATTCTGTTCAGCACATGATGGAATTCATCTTCACTTTCACTTATAACAATGTCACCTGTGAATCCAATCATTTATTTCTTTTCACCTCGATTTTTAATTTCACTCCTGAACATTTTTTTTAAATTCCCATTATTGCTTCTTAGATGTACAGATTGAACAGCAGGGGTGAAAGACTACATCTCTGTCTTATTCCATTTTTATTCAGAGCAGTTTGTTCCTGGTCGTCCACTCTTATTATTCCCTCTTGGCTCTTGTACATATTGTATATTACCCGTCTCTCCCTACAAATTATCCCTATTTTTCTCAGAAATCCGAAAATTTTACATTGTCGACCTGGAAAGATCTACAAATACTGTGAACATGTCTTGATTTTTCTTTAGTTTTCCTTCATTATCAACCGCAATTTCAGAATAGCCTCTCTCGTGCCTTTACCTTTCCTAAAGCTAAAATGATCGTCATGTAACAGCTCCTCAATTTTCTTCTCCATTCTTCTGTATGTTATTCTTGTCAGTAACTTGGATGCATGAGCTGTTAGACTGATTGTGCAATATTTCTCACACTTGTCAGGTCTTGCAGTCTCCGGAATTGTGAGGATGATATTTTTCCGAAAATCAGATGGTATGTCGCCAGTCTCATATATCATACATCAACTTGAATAGTGTATTTTTCTTTTTGCCACTACCCCTATGATTTTAGAAATTTTGATGGAATGTTATCTATCTCTTCTGCCTTATTTGATCTTAAATCCTTCAAAGCTCTCTTAAATTATCATTCTAATACTGGATCCCCTATCTGTTTTAAATCCACTCCTGTTCATTCTTCTATCACACCAGACAAATATTACCCCTGTTACAGGCCTTCAATGTGCTCTTTCCATCTATCCACTCTCTCGTCTGCATTTAGCAGTGGAATTCCCATTACGCTCTTTAATGTCACCACCCTTGCTTTTAATTTCACTGAAGGTTGTTTTGACTTTCCTGTATGCTGAGACAGACCTTCTAACAATCATTTCTTTTTCAATTTCTTCACATTTTTCATGCAGCCATTTCGTCTTAGCTTCCCTGCACTTCCTAATTATTTTGTTCCTCAGCGACATATTTCTGTTTTCCTGAACTTCCCTGAGCATTTTTGAACGTCCTTTCACCTGTCAGCTGAAGTACTTTTTCTGTTACCCGTGTTTCCTCACAGTTACCTTCTTTGTACCTATGTTTTTCTTTCAAACTTCTTTAGTTGCCCTTTCTAGAGATATTCATTCCTCTTCAACTGTACTGACTACTGAGCTATTCCTTAGAGAACTTAAAGCGTATCTCGTCATTCCTCTGTACTTCCATATCCCATTTCTTTGCACTTTGATTCTTCCTGTTTAATCTCTTAAACATGAACCTTTTCTTTATCACTACTACATTGTGATCTGATTCTATATCTGCTCATGGGTACGCCATACAATATAGTATCTGATTTAGGAGTCTGTGTCTGACCATGATTTAATCTAACTGAAATCTTCTCGTGTCACCCAGTCTTTCCCAAGTAGACCTCCACCTCATGTGATTCTTGAACAGAGTATTCGCTGTTACTAGTAGAAATTTATTGCAGAACTCAATTAGTGTTTCTCCTCTCTCACTCCTTGTCCCAAGTCTTTCTCCTCTCTCATTCCTTGTCCCAAGTTCACATTCTCCAGTAGCCTTTTCTTCTACTCCTTCCCCTACAAGTGCATGCCAGTCCCCCATGACTATTAGCTTTTCATCTCCTTTCATGTACTGTATTACCCTTTCAGTATCGTCATATACTTTCTCTATCTCTTCAACTGCAGCTTGTGACATCGGCACATATCCCTGAACTATCGCTGTCGACCTTGATTTGCTGGCGATTCTGATAAGAACAACTTTATCATTGAACTGTTCACAGTAACACACTCTCTTCCCTACCATCCTATTCATAACGATTCCTTCTCTTATTATTCCATTTTCTGCTGCTGTTGATATTACCCTATACTCATCTGACCAGAAATCTTTCTTTCCATTTCACGTCACTGACAGCTAATGATTGAGCATTTGCATTTCACTTTTCAGATTTTCTAGCTTCCCTACCACGTTCAAGCATTTGACATTCCACGTCCCGTCTCGTAGAACGTTATCCCTTCGTTGACTATTCAGTCTTTTCCTCATGGCCACCTGCCCCTTGGAAGTCCCCTCCCAGAGATCCGAACGGTGGACTATTCGAGAATTTTTGCTAATGGAGAGATCATCGTGACACTTTTTCAAATACAGGCCACATGTCCTGTGTGTGTGAATTCCTAAGGGACCAAACTGTTGAGGTCATCTGTCCCTAGACTTACACATTACTTAAACTAACTTACGTAAAGAACAACAAGCACACCCATGCCCGTGGGAGGACTCGAAACTCCGGCGGGAGAGGCCGCACAATCCGTGACATGGCGCCCTACACCTTGCGGCCATTCCGCGCGGCCATGTCATGTGGATACACGTTATGTGTCGTTAATGGAATAGTTTTCACTGCCTTCCGCATCCTCATGCCGTTGATCATTGCTGATTTTTCCGCCTTTAGTGACAGTTTCCCACCGCAAGGATAGGAAAGTACCCTGAACCTCTGTCATCTCCCCCATCCTCTTCGGCCGCCGATGCTGATTATTAATCAAAATTTAAGCGGTGGCGGGTTTCGAACACGAGACCGATATCGTTTTGATTACTAGTCTAAGACTAACTTTTTTTCTTTTTTGCTGATGTCATTTTGTTCGTTAATGTTCATTGCATTTGTCAGAGGCGGACGTCCGATGACACGTGTTCAAGTTCATTGTCGATCCGTTCACTCAGGGTTTTATTACAGAGGGCAGCTAACCCTCTGCTTAGCTACCGTGCCGGCATCCCTGGGCCATGGGTACAGCCGAGTTAATAATAGACTGGAAATCACCAGAGATACGCAGTGGGCCTATCGCTTTTTAATGACCATCATAGGCATAGGTCAATGACTAGTGTAAACCGAGGAAATACCCTGCGCCCTCGATCGGTACTCATTCCGTCTGAGCAGCCTCACGAACTGCAAATGGAGTGGGCGAACTCGGCAAAATTTAGGCACCTCACAAGGCATCGCAGAAATGTGAGCCGAAAAGTTTACGTGCAAAACCAAGTGAAGGTTCAAAATCAATCCTATATTTCTTTTAGAGAGGGTCAATATCAGAAAAAGACCCTGTGGACGACACTAAAGTAACTTCGTCCTCTATTTTGAAACCAAAGTCGTAAAGTGGTGTAAGCCTATAATGATAGTTTCCGCATGGAACTACACCACTAGAAAGGTTACTACGCGGTCAACATTTTTGTACTTAGTCGCAAGTGACAGCTCTCCAAGGAGTGTTATGTCCCTGTAGCAGTAAGACAGGACCCAGCACGGGGCATGTTGAAGCGGAAGCGAACCGAGCTGGCTATATCAGTGTTCATTGATTAAAGGCACGGCAGCGCCTTTCTCCAGCTGGAATTTGATATACTGGCCGAGCAGCGCGAGCCCAATGTGAGCAGGGTGGGACCTGCGCCGTAGCAGTGATGAAATGGTTCTCCGTGATGTCCTCACTGTGCGGCCAGAGGTGTGCAAATTCTTCATCCAGCCTGCCTGCCCCTAGCTCCACCTCAACCATAAAGCAGCAGCTTCACCTGCCGCAACGGAGGCCCAAGAGTACATGTGTACTGAAGCACTATGGTTAAAGCAGCCAACTTGAGTTTCCATAAGCCTGGAAAGCTCCACGGGATCCGTTGAGCGTGCTGCGTCTACCAACAGGCTGTGCTATCAATTGAACGTTGACTGCAGAATAGCAAATATATGTTGTGTAGGTAGTTTCACTGCTGCGACAGCAGCAAAACGAACAAACCAAACTTAAAGGCTACTGAGGAGAAATTAAGAATTGGGGAACGTATACCAGTTACGAAAAAGAACACAATTTTTCGTGTGTTTATAAGGCAGCTTCAAAAAAACTGATAGGCGTCTAGCAATTCAAATTGTGTAAAATGTTATTAAGCACTTATTCGCGAACCACGTGTTTGTTATGACTTTGTGTAAATTTGACTAGCAGTATCTTTACTCCGTAGTATTTTGAAAGAGGACAAAGACTTAGTGGCTCCTGACTAAGTGGAAATATGTGCTAAGTACTTGTGGCCATTTAGCAACAAATAGGATTTCTAAACTTAGGGCAAACATTGAGTGAAATAGGAAAAGAGTGTGGGGCAGTGGATATTAAAACGTTTTCGAACTTCCACTGCAATGGATGTGAATCCTGAATCCTTCGTGGTGATGCTGACAAAGGTTTATTAATTTATTTGTAAAAGTATAGACAGTGGAAATTAAATTGTCCTGAGATGCCTCTCCTGCTCCAAGTCGGCCCGTTTGGCGTCCTACCCCCCTTAATTTCAGTAGATACCGCAGACCATTCCATTCGATTGGTTGCCGCCCGCTGATAGAAGGTATTCGTGTGTGGGCAGAGTATGCTCCTTAAAGGCGAATCCATCGACGCAATGTGAACTGTAGGAGTGCAAAAGAGTGAAGGATCTTACCCCGAAACTACACAGTCATAAAAGTACCATCAACAGCCACCACAGCCATCCGACATCCCTGCACGATACCAGCCGAGAACTTGACTCACCCACCTCCATGACGAACACACTGAACTAAGTGACTGAGACACACACTGGTAGGCCTATCTGGCCACCACTGCACTCCTCTTCGACGATTGACAAGTGTCAGACAAATATCGCAGTTCTTGATGAAGAAAATCTCTCGCCGTTGTTGTAGGTTCCATTTCGGATGGTCTCTTTGCCACATTCTTCGTACTGCTCGTTGCTTTTCAGTTTGTACTGTTTTGTTTCCAGTTGCCTCCAAAAATCAGTTCTCTTTTCTTTCTGGTCTGGGCACCTACAAACCGTAATTTATAGGTCCAAATCATCAGCTACCATTCGAATGACGTCGCTGTCGTGTTCGCTAGTCTCGCTGGACACTTACTATGCCGACAAACTTTGCTGGCGTAAAATGACCTTTCATACAGGGTCTAAGCTTGAAAAAAATCCTTCGATGCTCTTTGGCAAAGACAAGACGTTCATTTAAGATGTCCGTGCATACTGTGTGACATGCCCTGAAATGTGGCTGGGCGTTGCGCAGATGAAGCTGAATAACTTTGATCCCAATAGAGGCCATCAGGTTTTATGAAATATATCTTCTCCCTGTCGAGCTTTTCGACGTCGATGTGCCAGTAGTCGGTTGGCATACGCATATCAGAGAAATACCGAGTGATCAAAAAGTCAGTATAAATTTGAAAACTTAATAAACCACGGAATAATGTAGAAAAAGAGGTAAAAATCGACACACATTCTTGGAATGACATGGGCTGACTTCCAACTTATCGCCCCCCCCTCCCCCAAGTGCAATTTCATGTGCCACAGCTGTAAAGTTCATTACGAGGATTGATTCGAGATTTGATTGTGCACCTAGCTTCTGACGGGAAGATCCAGCTAAAGTTTCCGCCAAGTTCGATCCTAGTGCTGGCGAAGTCCTTGAAGCAGCGACCTCTTTCGGGGTTGCTTCTGCAGCTCAGCACGATTTTACAAACGAAATTCAAGTTTCCCGAGCTGTCTCTGACCATTACAAACAGTGATCACATGATGATACCGACTCATTATCCTCAATTCTGCCTCTCATCTTATTTGAGTACACGGTTGGACAGATCGCGGAAGCATCGTGAGAGACTTAAGTACGTCAATAATTCAGCTCCCCCTCAGTCTTTTCTGTAATGTTAACTGCCCGGCCCTCTCTCCTCACCGTCTCCTCGTTAGTGACTTCAGTCCTGTCCTGAGTACGGCAGAGGTCATAACAGAAGCTGACGCCGGAATCGTACAGCGGACTGCAGAGCCTGCGGCAAGCGTGCTCACCTGTCCGTCGCGAGTCTCTACGCGGCTCTCCTGCAACGTGGTCGGCCGCAGCCAGAGTTGTACACACTCCGCTATTAACCTGCCCATGCTTGTTAGCCAGGCAGGTAAGTTGCCGCTCGTTATCAGCGGAATGGGCAGGCTGCTTTACTCCCATCCAAGCCAGGCTATGCCCAATGCAACCGGGCTAAAGGAAGCTTGCTTGCCAGCCAGTCTTCCTGCTGTGCTATGTTAACTAGCAGTTTGCTCTGCATGATTTCATTATAAGGTTATGAGTAGAGTTCGGAAGTGGATGTAAAGTATATTGCAAGACGAGGCTCAATGAAACATAGGTCGTTTAGGCCAGAAGATGGAAGAATTATTTGTCCTTTTTTTTCTTTACAGCGTACTTTCCTGGCGTCCGCATCTCCACTCACTATCTCCAACTGAAGAAATTACAGTACGTAAACTCAAATAATAACTACAATAGGAAATTTCAATCGATAAGTAAAGTCATAGCAATCGGAATACTGACAAGCAAAACTAAAACGTTACGAATCTATGCACCAACTTAATATAAACACCAAGAACATAGGTCAGAAAGTTAACCTCTAAATAGAGTCGAAATCCGAATAGCAGCCACGAGAGATTTAACTGTGCTCAGTTGGCGTGCTATCTAGACTAAGTGGCGGCCACTCCCTTAGAATGAAGTAGGTGTCGCGCGAATCCACGTGACCTCTCGGTCGCGCTTCTGCTGGGGCCTGGCCGACTCAACCTGTAGTGCCGCTGCTCCGCTGTCATTCACGCCAGCTGGCTGCGATATCAAAAGATATATTACAATGCGAGCGCAGAAAATTATACCGTCTCCTAAGGCCTCATAATTGGACTGTTCGGGGTTCATGAGTCTGGGACGCATTCTTGTGACACTGCTTGAAGCTCTGCCTAGCACCTACTACATGCATTTGTCTCGCGCAGTCAATGGGCAACAAACTGTAAAATATGTCTTGATTTGTGTTTATTAGAAGACAACATCAAAGGAAGATGACCATGTCAGAAGTTTTACTGGCCTGGCAAAACAGCAGTAGCTGTTGAAGATATGTTTGCCAAGTACCCATCAAATTATCAATTGACCAAAGGATAGGTGCTGGCAGTACTGGGCTAAATGCTGGTGTTGTGACGGAGCACAGACCGCTCCGAACTTCTATTCGCTATGCCATTCCTTTAGAGTTTGGATTGCTACTGAACTTACTATTTTGTTCCTCTGGTTATTGCTGTCATTCGTACTACACGATCGGCTGCTGTTGACACTTGAATATATTTTTCTTTCGTGGTGCCCTAATTAAACAGAAGGGTTAGAGTTACTTGTTACCATCTCTGTTGAACAGAATCATTTACAATGTGGAAACCAAGATCTAAGTTAAAGCTGCAGCCAGAAATCTATTACAGAGCGAACATTACATGACCTGCAAATAACGTGCATTTCAGTCAGTAGTGATATACACAGGTAGAGTAGACTTAACTAACAATACAAGTAACCAGAATTCTAAAATTAATGTTCAGGTCCATAAAACCGAGGTAATATTCGTATGTGGATATGTATGCAATGAAGGCTTCGGTGGCGAGAGGTGGAATGCCGATCCACTTCCTGGGGCTGGTATTCACTTCCGGTGGCGGGTCAACTCTCTCTCGCTCAAATCAGATGGTCGCCGCTCTGCGAGTCTGGTCCCATATCGCTCGAATCGCAGGACAGAATCCCTCCATTCGTTAACTCCGATAAAGGACGTTCGACTCAATGACAGATAATTCGTAATGAGGTGGCAAAATGCTGCGAGTCGATATCATTTAGATAAGAAACAGTCAAAAAAAATGGTTCAAATGGCTCTGAGCACTATGGGACTTAACATCTGTGGTCATCAGTCCCCTAGAACTTAGAACTACTTAAACCTAACTAACCTACGGACATCACACACATCCATGCCCGAGGCAGGATTCGAACCTACGACCGTAGCGGTCACGCGGTTCCAGACTGAAGCGCCCAGTACCACACGGCCACACCGGCCGGCTAAGAAACAGTCCTCGGTTCTCTCACCTGGTCCTTGTGTAGAACTAAGATGCCATACAGCACTTCTGTCTCTATTACTGAAGGATGAATAAAATCAGCAAAAAGTAAGTGTACCCATGGACTGCCTGAAGCGAGCAAAGTACCGGTTGAGCAAAAAGTCAGTATAAATTTGAAAACTGAATAAATCACGGAATAATGTAGATAGAGTGGTACAAATTGACACACATGATTGGAATGACATGGGGTTTTTATTAGAACCAAAAAAAAAATACAAAAGTTCAAAAACTGTCCGACAGATGGCGCTACATCTGATCAGAATAGCAATAATTAGCGTAACAAAGTAAGACAAAGCAAATATGATGTTCTGTACAGGAAATGCTCAATATGTCCACCATCATTCCTCAACAATAGCTGTAGTCGAGGAATGTTGTTAATAGCACCGTAAAGCATGTCCGGAGTTATGGTGAGGCATTGGCGTCGGATTTTGTCTTTCAGCATGCTTAGAGATGTCGGTCGATCACGATACACTTGCGACCTCAGGTAACCCCAAAGCCAATAATCGCACGGACTGAGACCTGGGGACCTGGGAGGCCAAGCATGACGAAACTGGAAGTTGAGCACACGATCACCACGAAACGACGCGCGCAAGAGGTCTTTCACGCGTCTAGCAACATGGGGTGGTTCTAATAAAAGCCCATGTCATTCCAAGCATGTGTGTCGATTTTTACCCCTCTATCTACATTATTCCGTGGTTTATTAGGTTTTCAAATTTATACTGACTGTTTGATCACTCGGTATTTCTCTTATATGCGTATGCCAATCGACTACTGGCACATCGACGTCGAAAAGCTCGACAGGGAGAAGATATATTTCATAAAACCTGATGGCCTCTATTGGGATCAAAGTTATTCAGCTTCATCTGCGCAACGCCCAGCCACATTTCAGGGCATGTCACACAGTATGCACGGACATCTTAAATGAACGTCTTGTCTTTGCCAAAGAGCATCGAAGGATCTTTTTCAAGCTTGGACCCTGTATGAAAGGTCATTTTACGCCAGCAAAGTTTGTCGGTATAGTAAGTGTCCAGCGAGACTAGCGAACACGACAGCGACGTCATTCGAATGGTAGCTGATGATTTGGACCTATAAATTACGGTTTGTAGGTGCCCAGACGAGAAAGAAAAGAGAACTGATTTTTGGAGGCAACTGGAAAAAAAACAGTACAAACTGAAAAGCGACGAGCAGTACGAAGAATGTGGCAAAGAGAGCATCCGAAATGGAACCTACAACAACGGCGAGAGATTTTCTTCATCAAGAACTGCGATATTTGTCTGACACTTGTCAATCGTCGAAGAGGAGTGCAGTGGTGGCCAGATAGGCCTACCAGTGCATGTCTCAGTCACTTAGTTCAGTGTGTTCGTCATGGAGGTGGGTGAGTCAAGTTCTCGGCTGGTATCATGCAGGGATGTCGAATGGCTGTGGTGGCTGTTGATGGTACTTTTATGACTGTGCAGTTTCGGGGTAAGATCCTTCACTCTTTTGCATTCCTACAGTTCACATTGCGTCGATGGATTCGCCTTTAAGGAGCATACTCTGCCCACACACGAATACCTTCTATCAGCGGGCGGCAACCAATGGAATGGAATGGTCTGCGGTATCTACTGAAATTAAGGGGGGTAGGACGCCAAACGGGCCGACTTGGAGCAGGAGAGGCATCTCAGGACAATTTAATTTCTACTGTCTATACTTTTACAAATAAATTCATAAACCTTTGTCAGCATCACCACGAAGGATTCATTGCAGTGGATGTTCGAAGACGTAACAAAATACATTTTTTGTACATGTCAAATTTCATCTTATTTCAATTTCTACTGGCTGCATTTGTTGCTATAGGTACACTTTTCTTCATAAGTTAGAGAGATTCTTCAATGAATTTTGTACAGCGTACATACCATACTCATGGGTGTATGAAACTCTGGAATTTATTTAATTTATGAAAAAACGAATGAACTATTATATTTTAAACTTCATGTTCAGAAAAACACAAATTTTATAGATAATTACTTCAGTTTTTACGACAGTTTTTAATAGATTTGGAAAATTCTAGAGTTTCATACACCTTTCAGTATTTTTTGTATTCTGTGCAAAATTCTTCGCAGAATCTCTCTTACTTATGAAGAAAAGTGTACCTATAGCAACAAATGCTGCCAATAGTAAGTGAAAAAACTGATCAAATTTCACACGTAAAAAAATTACTTCGTTATGTTTTAGAACTTCCACTGCTATGAGTGCGAATTCTGAATCCTTCATGGTCATGCTGACAAAGTTTTATGAATTTATTTGTAAAAGTATAGACACTGGAAATTGAAATGTACTGTGGTGCCTCTCCTGCTCCAAGTCGGCCCGTCTGACGTCCTACCCCCCTTAATATGAGTGAGCATTCTTGGAATCATTTGAAACTTGTCGCACATCGTTACTGGAATCCTTGCACAACACGTAAAAATTGCCATTGAGTAGTGGGACTAATTTCAAGAGCACTGACTGGACCAGTTTGTGGAAAGCAGGCAAAGGAATCAGGGGAACACAGAGCAACTCGAAGCAACGCTGTACTGACTGTTCACCAGCAGCTGGTTTTAATTATAGAGATGTACGATGATGAAGTATTTGGAAGAGATTGCTTGCTCTGTTTTTGTTTCAAAGTTATTTTTTTAGGTTCGTAACGCTTACTCGTCCGTACCCTGATCCTAACTTTTCTTCATGTTTCCAGTGGCGTCCATCACAACGATGTGGCAGTATTCCTGGTGTACTCTCCTTTTTTGCTCACTGAATATGTGCAGACAGTCAGTGTTGCCCAGGAGCCTCTCCCAGGTATGTTTAATATCATATGCAGCGGTATGGAGAACTCGAAAAGCAGTGTGTCCTTAATCACTCTGCCCCACGCAGGTAAAGAGATGCTCACCGTGGCTGGATGGGGCTCCGTGAGGGACGATCCATCGCCGCACCTGCCAGTGCTACATTACGTCAATAGGAACACCCAGGCGTCGGACTTCTGCAGTGACGTCATCGGGGAGCCCATTGACAACTTAACAGTTTGTACCTTATCTGTTCTCGAAGGCCCTTGTTTGGTGAGTAGCCTTAAAACTCGAAGTTGGTTGCTAAGACAGTAATTTGTCCATTTTTTTTTATCTTGTAGTTGTGGTCTTCAGTCCTGAGACTGGTTTGATGCAGCTCTCCATGCTACCCTAACCTGTGCAAGCTTCTTCATCTCCCAGTATTTACTGCAACCTACATCCTTCTGAATCTGCTTAGAGTATTCATCTCTTGGTCTCCCTCTACGATTTTTAGCCTCCACACTGCCCTCCAATGCTAAATTTGTGATCCCTTGATGGCCAACCGGTCCCTTCTTCTTGTCAAGTTGTGCCACAAACTCCTCTTCTCCCCAATTCTGTTCAATACCTCCTCATTAGTTACGTGATCTACCCATCTAATATTCAGCATTCTTCTGTAGCACCACATTTCGAAAGCTTCTATTCTTCTTGTCCAAACTATTTATCGTCCATGTTTCACTTCTATACATGGCTACACTCCATACAAATACTTTCAGAAACGACTTCCTTACACTTAAATCTATACTCGATGTTAACAAATTTCTCTTCTTCAGAAACGCTTTCCTTGCCATTGCCAGTCTACATTTTATATCTTCACTAATTCGGCCATCATCAATTATTTTGCTTCCCAAATAGCAAAACTCCTTTACTACTTTAAGTGTCTCATTTGCTAATCTAATTTCCTCAGCATCACCCAAGTTAACTCGACTACATTCCATTATCCTCGTTTTGCTTTTGTTGATGTTCATCTTATATCCTCCTTTCAAGACACTGTCCATTCCGTTCAACTGCTCTTCCAAGTCCTTTGCTGTCTCCGACAGAATTACAATGTCATCGGCGAACGTCAAAGTTTTCATTTCTTCTCCATGGATTTTAATACCTACTCCGAATTCTTCTTTTGTTTCCTTTACTGCTTGGTCAATACACAGATTGAATAACATCTGGGATAGGCTACAGCCCTGTCGCACTCCCTTCCCAACCACTGCTTCCCTTTCATGCCCCTCGACTCTTAGAACTGCCTTCTGCTTTCTTAGTTGAATGTAATCCTAAGAACAGACTCTTGTGCTATTACAATTATTAAACTTAGCAGGAACTTCAGTGTTTTCTAACGAGATCCAATAACTGTGGAAATGTTAACATAATCTTGTATAAACAGTAACCCTGGTTTTTGTTCGATATTCTTGAGGATTCTAAATTGACCCATTTCAGCTTTGTCGATGTGATGTTAATACTGGAGGGTGTTAACAGAGGGATATCGTGAGCCACTGGTACATATTTGTTATTGTGCGTGCTTGGTAATGAAACGTTGTCCTCTTACTGCAACTCATAATGCTGTTATTTAGACTAAAAATCATAAATACAATGAAAGAGTCTTCACGATAACAGGTTTTAATGTTCAGTAAAAAATATAACATGAATTCCCCATCAAGCAGCGAATCATGCCTTAATAAACCCCATTACACCACGTACTGAGATGATTCCCGTTCTATTCGTTCTTTTACGTCAAGCGGGATCTGCGTCATAACTCACCGGACATATTATTGGTAGCAGCTTTTTCCCCGTTCTTGTACAAACTTGTCTCGTAAACATTTTCTCTGTTTCATATTCCGAGTATTAGGCTCTTTAGTGACCGCCTTCGCACACATACTTTGCTGGTAAGGGTCTTCCATCCTCTGCTCCTGCTCTAGGTTCCATCACAGGAGAGTTGAGGTACGAGTAGGATTCAACTACTGCGTGCCGAGGTCGATATCAGTACCGCTACGCTGTCCAACAGTCTATCTCAAAGGAGCTAAAAGTGTGTGAACTCCAATAAAAATGCACAATCAACATTAACGATATCGATTCGACGTCATACCTCGGCATTTCCATTGACGAACCAAACACGTGCTATTGCAAAAACTACTCGTATTTGTTGGCGAAGAAGCGGAAGAGTAACTTGTAGATTTTTCAAGAACGAAATCTCCTCGACCTATTTTTTATTCAATGAACAAACATTCCGGACAGACTGTCTGTTTCGCGGTGAGCAATCCCTTGTTACAGATTATTTCTAATATTTTATATAAAATTCCGAGGAGAGCGCGCTCCAGTCAGCTGAGTTAAAAACACATTCTTTGGCGACATACGGATGACACTTTCATAATCTCATCCCACAGCATTGCATCGTTTAATACATTTCGATAAAACCCCACTTCTCTTCATCTGAACATCAAGGTTGCTTTGGAGATAGAGGAAAACGGCGAACTATCGTTCCTGTAAGTGTCGGTGCGGAGGGAAGAGGCCAGCATCTTAGGACACGTTGTGTATCGTAAACTGACACCCACTGATTTATACAGTACTGGCCATTAAAATTGCTACACCAAGAACAAATGCAGAAGGTAAATGGGTATTCATTTGACAAATATATTATACTACAACTGACATGTGATTACATTTTCACGCAATTTGGATCCATAGATCCTGAGAAATAAGTACCCAAAACAACCACCTCTGGCCGTAATAACGGCCCTGATACGCCTGGGCATGGAGTCGAACAGAGTTTGGAAGGCGTGTACATGTACAGCTGCCAATACAGCTTCAACACGATACCACAGTTCATCAAGAGTAGTGACTGGCGAATTGTGACGAGCCAGTTGCTCGGCCACCATTGAACAGACATTTTCAATTGGTGAGAGATCTGGGGAATGTGCTGGCCAGGACAGCAGTCAAAAGTTTTCCGAATCCAGAAACGCCCGTACAGAACCTGCAACATGCGGACGTCCATTACTCTTCTGAAATGTAGGGTTTCGCAGGGATCGAATGAAGGGTAGAGCCAATGGACGTAACACATCTGAAATGTAACGTCCTACGATCAAAGTTCCGTCAGTGCGAACAAGACGTGACCGAGACGTGTAACCAATGGCACCCCATACCATCACGTCAGGTGATACGCCAGCATGGCGATGACGAATACACACTTCCAATGTGCGTTCACCGCGATGTCGCCAAACACGAATGCGACCATCATGATGCTGTAAACAAAACCTAGATTCATCAGAAAATATGACATTTTGCCACAGGTGCACCCAGGTTTGTCGTTGAGTACACCATCGCACTCGCTCCTGTCTGTGATGAAGCGTCAAGGGTAACCGCAACCATGCACTCCGAGCTGATAGTCCACGCTGCTGCAACGTCGTCGAACTATTCGTACATATGGTTATTGTCTTGCAAACGTCCCCATTTGTTGACTCAGGGATCGAGACGTGGCTGCACGACCCGTTTCAGCCATGCGGATAAGATGCCTGTCATCTCGACTGCTAGTGATACGAGGCCGTTGGGATCCAGCACGGCGTTCCGTATAACCTTCCTGAACCTACCGATTCTATATTGTGCTAACAGTCATTGGATCTCGACCAACGCGAGAAGCAATGTCGCGATACGATAAACCGCAATCGCGATAGGCTACAATCCGACCTTTATCAAAGTCTGAAACGTGATGGTACGCATTTTTCCTTCTTACACGAGGCATCACAACAACGCTTCACGCCGGTCAAGTGCTGTATCTGTTGAGAAATGGGTTGGAAACTTCCCTCATGTCAGCATGTTGTAGGTGTCGCCACTGGCGCGGACCTTGTGTGAATGTTCTGAAAAGCTAATCATTTGCATATCACAGCATCTTCTTCCTGACGGTTAAGTTTCGCGTCTGTAGCACGTCATCTTCGTGGTGTAGCAATTTTAATCGCCAGTAACGTACTAACAGGTCTCATTCGTAACGAAGAGGAAAACTTAGAATGTTCACCCACAAAACACGAGCCAAATCGTTTTACGACGCTATTGTTTTTCCAAAGGTGAGACTCGCTGTGCCTCACTCCCGGGGCGAGTCAAACAAAGTGACGAACTGGAACAAGCCGAAGAATGAAGAAGAATGCTCACCTTCCCACATGCCGGAGGCAAATCTCTAAAACAAGATTACTAAAAAAACGTAAGGTCAAGGGTGTCTTGCGTCCGCCCATGAAACTCATAAATGGTTTTTAAGCTCCATTATGAACAAACTTGGTTTCATAATGCCTGGTGTTTACAAGATTTTCTGTAGCCGCAAGGCGAGAAATAACGGATAAACTTTTGGCAACGTGGACGAAAAATGCGTTGGACATCGACGACAAGTAGGTTTTGTGCCAAATAAATCTGCCTTAGCCTAGCATTGACTGAGTTTAGAAAAAAACATGCAGTGCAAAGATACCAAAACTCTGAAGTCAACATGTTCTCACTGGAACAGCGTAATTAGTGAATCGGTCTAAATTCGCGTTTAAAAATAGCCTATCTCGTGAACAGAGACACAAATTTCCAGCTTAGCACGTCATGGGATCCAGCACAGGCAACACTAAAATCACAGTGACCACAAAGTGAAACTACTGATCACCCAAGGGAGGGTGGCGACAAATATTCGGACAACACATACGATGGTGGTCATTGTTCCAGCGTGTATGCGTATATCAGCATACCGCATCTGGTAGAGGCAGCTTGGGGACCTGGCATCTATGCACACAGCCTTTTCGAGCACGCCAAAATCCTTGGTTCGTTGTGCAGCATGTGGCGTGATTCTCCTCCCTTCTAAAGATCAGGAATACTTTGCTGTTTGCCACCGAATTTGGTGCATTAGAGCTTGCTCGTTGCCCAATTTGAATGATACAAGAATAAGGCACCAGTCATGGCTAATTAGTCAGCTAGTTCCAGTCGAATGCGTGGTATCAAGCGAGGCGGAGTTAAGCAATGCGGGCTCGATATTGGCCGAGGTACCATATCCACAGCGGCCAGATACCGATTCACACGTCAGAAAACGGGAGAGAGACGGTGATGACACAAGGCAGGAAGACCGCCTGCGGACGGTACTGAAACCCACGCAAGGTAAAGAAACCGGGCTAACGGTGCGGCGAACCCAGCACAAGAGTGAGGCAATTACAATTTAGGCCACAACGAAGTGCAACGGACTTTCGACACAACGCTGTCAACAGATCAAGTATGAGCCACAATGTAAATCGAAACTAAAGAGGAAATCATTGACAAAGCGAAGTCGTCAGAGAGAAGTCAGTACCACGATGGATATCGAAACGCTCGCTGTCAGACGTAGTACACTCTTTTCTTTTTTTCCCTCTTAATTGTAATTTCATTGCCCCGTCCCACATGGGCAGGGGAGAGCAGGCAGCGGAAAAATCCGCCTCTCTTCAGCCGAGTGGCAGAGAAATAATAAAGGAGCAAACTTAAACATAAAAGGGCAAAAGAAGGAGGATGTAACAGAGCAGTCGAGGCGCGGCAGTATTTTTGCCGGTCGCGAAGTACACTACTGGCCGGTGTATTCACGTGGCGAGATGGTACCGCACTCACTAGAGAAGAGCAGCGCTGTGAATACACTGCCTTCTATCGTCCATTTGCTCCGGCGAGCATTCAACTTCCGCGCTGCCCTATACCAGACGAGGGTAACCGGGGCTGCAGATAGGCAACCCTAAGGCTCTGATCCATTTGAAACTGCAACTGGCCGACCCATTACGATGTCCCAGACTACGGAAGAGGAAAAGGAGTGGATAATGAACCTGTCTACTGAACCGACTTCGAGCTCAAAGGCTATTTAGCGGAATCATCGCAGCAGGGCCTCTCCTCTCTGATAGTGCTAGTAAACGAGGGTACTACGTGTCATCAAGGAATGTAGTTGCTGCCTATGCGGTCACTTTCAGGTGAGTCACGTCACCAGTGCAGAAGTTTACAACCACTACTGGTACCAAAACTGATCCGCAAGGTTTCCCGATGCTCAGATGCACCATCAGATCTCATCACCTGCCAGAAGTAGAGACACTCAGGTACTGGAAATGTCAAATTCTATCTCAGCGGTGGCTGAAGAACAACATCGCCAACAGACTCCACGAAAGCACCCTAAACACCGAAGCCTCCTCCATTGGTGGCGCATTTTGAGTACCATTACTTCGAGCTATTTCACGAAATCGACAGTCGCGCCTTCAGGGTCAAACCGGCGGTCAAGGCACGTGCAACATCAACCTGCCAACAAAAGATCATCGTAGGATCACAGAGTTCTGCTACAAAAAAACCTGTTATTCCGCCCACATGTCACGATTCCTGAGAAGTTGCCGAAGATAGTCCGGCATGAGTTAACACACAAAGTTTCGCTGCAGAGCAACCAGAGCACCCTGGTTGCGATTTACAGCCGAGATCCTCACCAGCACGAAATCATTTAAGACGAATTCTAGCGAATTAATGTTCCTAGTGCAGGCCCCAAATACCTACTTTAACAAGAAGGTGGCAAACTTTATCTGCTCCGCTGCCTGCAGAATGATGATGGTAGACATATGAGGGAGCACAACCCGCCCCAATGCTTAAGGTTGCAAGGGATCAGTCATGTCTCCTGACGCTGTGGTCTGGCAGAAACATGTGTGACATGCACTAGCTCACACCACAGTGCAGCATGAACTTTCAAAAAGAATTCTGACGTCAACTGTGGCAGTGCCCAAGGACCTAGTTATAAAGGATGCACAGCATACAAGTGTGCAGTATCAAGGCTACGAAGCGTCACCAAGCAAACATACAAGAACAGAAACTTCCTGGCAGATTTAAAACTGTGTGCCCGACCGAGACTCGAATTCGGGACCTATGCCTTTCGCGTGCAAGTGCTCTACCATCTGAGCTACCGAAGCACGACACACGCCCCGTCCTCACAGCTTTACTTCTGCCAGTACCTCGTCTCCTACCTTCCAAACTTTACAGAAGCTCTTCCTGCGAACCTTGCACAACCAGCACTCCAGAAAGAAAGGATACTGCGGAGACATGGCTTAGCCACAGCCTGTGGGTGTTTCCAGAATGAGATTTTCAGTCTGCAGAGGAGTGTGCGTTGATATGAAACTTCCTGGCAGATTAAAACTGTGTGCCCGAAGGTATGGAAGGTAGGAGACGAGATACTGGCAGAAGTAAAGCTGTGAGAACCGGCCGTGAGTCGTGCTTCGGTAGCTCAGATGGTAGAGCACTTGCCCGCGAAAGGCAAAGGTCCCGAGTTCGAGTCTCGGTCGGGCACACAGTTTTAATCTGCCAGGAAGTTTCATATCAGCCCACACTCCGGTGCAGAGTGAAAATCTCATTCTGGATACAAGAACAGATCTCGTACACAGGTACAGCTGAAGCCCGATTAGCAGCAGAGGCATCCGGCAAGAAGACCTAGCCAATGACGTCACCAGCTGCAGCAGCTCAATAATTGTGTAGCCACAAGGAACCACGAGTGGACTCGCAGCCAAGTGCCACCCCACTGCAGCCTCAAGAATGTCAGCAGCCAGTGCTTGCCCGGCGTCGCAGTACAAGAGACAAACACCGGCCTCATCAGCCATGCAAGTAATGACGCTCGATACAGGAGTTCTGTTGCAGAGGCAGGCACATACTCGCCCATCAGTTTAACCTGCCCCTGGAAAATGAAAGAGATTATGTCAACACTCTCGACCTAGTCCAGGACATAAGGTAACTTCGGCAGCAAATCTCTGATGCTGTACAGCATGTCATCCATACCGTCAGCAGTAAGCAGCAACAGACTAATCATGACTGCAAGCTACAGAGGACTGGGCACCTGCATGTCTAATGCCAATGGCACTTACATGAAACATGAGGTGTTTTGCCACTTTCTTTAACACGAAGCCATTGATGTCTTCCTGGTGACAGAACACTCAACTTCAGCTCCTATCCTAAGGACAGACTGACAGCAGGAGGTGGCTCTGTCATGTCTGTTCGCACATCGTTGGACCAACATCAATTTCAGCTGCTGCGTCTCCAGAAGGTGGAACCTATGATGGCAATAGTTGGCATGTCCCATGGTCAGATCAACTTTATTGCTGCCTATCGACAATCAAGTGTGAACTTGGAACCAGGCAGGATCATCCTTAGGAAGATTTCAGCGCCAAGCAAATGTCTAAGCATTCAAGAGTTTGCAACTATTACATCTAGGGTCAGAGACCACCAAGGAGATACGGTCGTCTGAAAGCATTCTTGCTGCGCTCGAACGTGACACCAAAGCCACCATTACTTGATAGCACGGCTTAAATATGCGCGGTATTACCTGGGATGCATACCATCAGGAACTGATTGACTCTCTGCAAAAAATGATGTACATTCAGGTGCTGGGAGCAGGCGCAGCACTACATTACATTTCTAATGGATCCCTACTAATGATCATCAACACTATGGCAAGAGGTGGAGAAGAAGAGCCTCATAGGCACTGTCGTAAGCAATTGCTGAGAAGAACCCGGCCTTCCACACGCAACACTGCCTTCAACACATAATCAAATCACTTCCGTAGGGAAATCGAGGTGGCAGTTCAAGATCACTGTCCCTAGTAGTGCACATACCTAGTGCCCGCACTACACATTGAAGACAGTACTACCTGAATAAAGACGAGCCTTTTCCTTCAGAGGACCCACATGATACATTCACTGCAGGTGAAGAACGTGATAATCAGCTAACCAGACGGCAAAGCAGGCGCTCTGCCAGACGTTCTCGCCGATGGTCCACCCCTAAGATAGTGTACACAATGCACTGGACTATGTTGGTTTCCACTGTGCATGGGGATATAGGAATAGGATGATTATTGACCCCATCACAGCAGAAGATGTCCAACAACAGCTTCAAAGGCTCAGTGGATGTGGTTAGAAAACGCATGGTCAGACAACTTCTTCATATGGCTGCACAGAAGATTTCAACTATATTTATTGCAGTACTGCAGTCTGGGATATACCCAAAAGCCGGGAGTACGCAAAGGTCGTACCATTTTCAAAACTGTAATGAACTCAGTACCCACAAAAACTGTCGCTGTCTAGCTCTCTGGGCATAGGACGTTCTATGAAGGCTGGTTATGACAGTTAGGTCGGGATCAGGATGTGGATGACTAACTACCCAAGAGATGTGGATATGCCCATTCAAGGAGTAGGGTGTTGGCTGATGCCCAAAGACTTTATTAAATCTGTATCACAATATTAATCATTTATTGCCCACACTATGTGGGCGTCAGAGTTCAGGAAGTAGTACTTGCAGGAGCGCAAGCTGTAAGCGCCCACACAATACGTGCCGACCACGGCGCGGCCACAGTGGTGGTGGCAGTATTGGCAGCGTCAGCATTGCTGTCAACGAAAGGCCATTGCACTGCGGAGTCAGCACTCTTCACCATCCACACTGCACAAGGCGGCCAACAGCTTACTGGAGTAGGTCACCAGGGCACCCATCACCTTGTTGTATACTGCACACCGGGAAGAAATCTACGAGCCCTGCTGAAAGTGCTTGAAGCCATGCAGAGGAATGTCGTGGCTTTTCATCAAGAGAAAGAGAGTCTGGCACCATCGAAGTCTGCCATGGGAAAGGAGGTGAAGAGCCAGAGCGATGCGTCCACACAATGACGGAAGATTATTTGCTCGCAGTCCCTGTTAGTGAGGCATCTAGAAGCCTATCGAATAGTGACAGCCACTGTCCCCATCAGTCTTAACTTGTTTTGCGTTGCAACTCACACAGAGTCCCTCCAGACAGTACACTCTAATTATCTGAATGGGGTGGAAATGAATAGATGTGATGTACATGTACAGACAAAGAATGATTACAGTTACAGAGAAATTGGATAATTCACAGACTGACAGGTTAATAACGCATTGTTATTCGGCTTGGCATTGACTGGCAGAGATTCTGGAGGTCCTCCTGAAGGATATTGTGCCAAATTTTGGCCAATTGGCGCGTTATATCGTCAAAATACGGAGCTGTTAGGAGGCCCTTCCCACAATATTCTAAACGTTTCCAATTGGTGGGAGATCCAGCAACATTGCTGATCGAGACAGCGTTCGGCAAGCACGAAGACGAGAGATAGAAACTCTCCCCACGTGCAGACGGGTATTATCTTGCTGAAACGTAAGCCCAGGCTGGCTCACCATGAAGGGCTACAAAACGGAACGTATAATATCGTCACTGTACCGATGTGCTGTAAGGGTGCTACAGACGACAACCAAAGAGAATAGACATGCCATGGATCATACAGAGACGTTGAGTAGATTACCAGCAACGAGTGAAGATGATCGCAGAGAGACGGCATGGTTGTAGGCCATATAGCGCTCATGAGACTTCATTATCGTTATCATCATCACATATTTGTCATTCACTGCTGGATATAAGACTCTTATCGAGTTCTCCATACCATAAAATCTCCAGATTTTCGCATCCAAGCTCGCTTATTTCCTTACGCCGTCAATCCTTCTTCAATTAAATCATCTTACACCTCTTTCCTTACCTCGAGGAACCCCATACAGAATTTTTGTTCATTTCTCATAATCTCGTCTCAGTAAATTCGGAGCTCCTCTCAATACCAGTTTGATAATTGTCACTATGACGTCATCAGCTTCTATCTCTTCTCTTATCCGTTTATTTGTTTTTATGTCCCATCTTCTTACGCCCATGATGCATCTTCACAACGTATTTTTGGATATCCCTCAATGTTCTCAGTCTTTGCACTAGTAACATTCGTGCTTCACTTGTATAAGTTAGAACCGGCAGTGTACAATAGTTATAGACTTTGTATTTAAGGCTCATTGGGAATTTACTACGGAAAGCGCCATTCTTTCGTTGCACTGAAGCCCAAGTATTTTTACTCACGTCTTTATTTCATTACGTGTTGCTCTATGTGTTATTTTCAGTGCCATTATTACGTAAATTCGACATCTATTGGTATAACCTCATCATAAATCTTAATCATCTTCCTGTCGGTATACTAATGGCACATTACTTTGGTCTTCATAGTCAGTCATCATGGTTTCTATTATGCCTCTTTTGTTCATATCCTCCAACCTATGCTTCTGTATTGAAGGTGTTCACGTTAGCTCCGTTGGACATACCCCGTTTTCATCTCAGTTTAATGATCTGAAGACCCCTTTGCAGGCTGCAGAAAATAATTTTTGCCAAGTACATTACGTTGCCTGACTCCTCCCCCGTTTTAAATGTTTCGCTTTCTTCATGTAATCAGATGGAAGTAGCAGCCTTGTTGTATACATTATTCAGCAAACTGATGGATGTAAAACCTATTCTTTTGTTTCCAGGTGATGCCAAGACGGATTGCATTGTTACAAATTTTCTAGTATTATGGAGACCGCATAAAATGTGTTAGAAATCCCTATTCCGTAAAGAAATATTTGATGTTGAGCATTTAAGCGAGAAAAATTTAGAAAAGTTTTAAAATTATATTTAAAGTTTGGTGAAAATCGTTAAGTGCTCCCTTTATGAAACTTTGGCTGAATTGGCTTACAGTCTGGGCAATTAGAGATCCGTTTATGAAAACGTAATTTTTGACTCATCTAGGTTATGACGCAATATCATTTAGGCCATGTGCCGTAAAATGATATAATTTTACAGATGTATTTAGTGGTATTTGTGAATACTGTCCGCAAACATTTTCTCGAATAGGGTTATCAGTGAAGAAGTAATAAATGAAAACGACATGCCTGACACTAAAGTTTTACTACATGAATGGCCAAACTGTAGTGAGCGATTAATTTGTTCCTTGCACGGTTTTGTTGTGGGTGTCAAGGAGAAAAAGTTTCATACAGATTGGAAATTACGTGTAAAGTTCGTTGAAAGTCACCAAGTGCTCTGCTTCTGTAACATAATCTCGTAATATGTGCGTCATGATTTATGCTGCCTGAACACTTACACAGAGTTTCTACAAAGTAGTTAGCTTACTGCGTTAAACGTTTAACATTAGGTCTACATCTATCTACATCTACATCTACATCCGTACTCCGCAAGCCACCTGACGGTGTGTGGCGGAGGGTACCCTGAGTACCTCTATCGGTTCTCCCTTCTATTCCAGTCTCGTATTGTACGTGGAAAGAAGGACTGTCGGTATGCTTCTGTGTGGGCTCTAATCTCTCTGATTTTATCCTCATGGTCTCTTCGCGAGATATACGTAGGAGGGAGCAATATACTGCTTGACTCTTCGGTGAAGGTATGTTCTCGAAACTTCAACAAAAGCCCGTACCGAGCTACTGAGCGTCTCTCCTGCAGAGTCTTCCACTGGAGTTTATCTATCATCTCCGTAACGCTTTCGCAATTACTAAATGATCCTGTAACGAAGCGCGCTGCTCTCCGTTGGATCTTCTCTATCTCTTCTATCAACCCTACCTGGTGCGGATCCCACACTGCTGAGCAGTATTCAAGCATTGGGCGAACAAGCGTACTGTAACCTACTTCCTTTGTTGTCGGATTGCATTTCCTTAGGATTCTTCCAATGAATCTCAGTCTGGCATCTGCTTTACCGACGATCAACTTTATATGATCATTCCATTTTAAATCACTCCTAATGCGTACTCCCAGATAATTTATGGAATTAACTGCTTCCAGTTGCTGACCTGCTATTTTGTAGCTAAATGATAAGGGACCTATCTTTCTATGTATTCGCATCACATTACACTTCGCTACATTGAGATTCAATTGCCATTCCGTGCACCATGCGTCAATTCGCTGCAGATCCTCCTGCATTTCAGTACAATTTTCCATTGTTGCAACCTCTCGATACACCACAGCATCATCTGCAAAAAGCCTCAGTGAACTTCCGATGTCATCCACCAGGTCATTTATGTATATTGTGAATAGCAACGGTCCTATGACACTCCCCTGCGGCACACCTGAAATCACTCTTACTTCGGAAGACTTCTCTCCATTGAGAATGACGTGCTGCGTTCTGTTATCTAGGAACTCCTCAATCCAATCACACAATTGATCTGATAGTCCGTATGCTCTTACTTTGTTCATTAAACGACTATGGGGAACTGTGTCAAACGCCTTGCGGAAGTCAAGAAACACGGCATCTACCTGTGAACCCGTGTCTAAGGCCCTCTGAGTCTCGTGGACGAATAGCGCGAGCTGGGTTTCACACGATCGTCTTTTTCGAAACCCATGCTGATTCCTACAGAGTAGATTTCTAGTCTCCAGAAAAGACACTATACTCGAACATAATACGTGTTCCAAAATTCTACAACTGATCGACGTTAGGGATATAGGTCTATAGTTCTGCACATCTGTTCGACGTCCCTTCTTGAGAACGGGGATGACCTGTGCCCTTTTCCAATCCTTTGGAACGCTTCGCTCTTCTAGAGACCTATAGTACACCGCTGCAAGAAGGGGGGCAAGTTCCTTCGCGTACTCTGTGTAAAATCGAACTGGTATCCCATCAGGACCAGCGGCCTTTCCTCTTTTGAGCGATTTTAATTGTTTCTCTATCCCTCTGTCGTCTACTTCGATATCTACCATTTTGTCAACTGTGCGACAATCTAGAGAAGGAAGCACAGTGCAGTCTTCCTCTGTGAAACAGCTTTGGAAGAAGACATTTAGTAATTCGGCCTTTAGTCTGTCATCCTCTGTTTCAGTACCATTTTGGTCACAGAGTGTCTGGACATTTTGTTTTGATCCACCTACCGCTTTGACATAGGACCAAAATTTCTTAGGATTTTCTGCCAAGTCAGTACATAGAACGTTACTTTCGAATTCATTGAAAGCCTCTCGCATAGCCCTCCTCACACTACATTTCGCTTCGCGTAATTTTTGTTTGTCTGCAAGGCTTTGGCTATGTTTATGTTTGCTGTGAAGTTCCCTTTGCTTCCGCAGCAGTTTTCTAACTCGGTTGTTGTACCACGGTGGCTCTTTTCCATCTCTTACGATCTTGCTTGGCACATACTCATCTAACGCATATTGTACCATGGTTTTGAACTTTGTCCACTGATCCTCAACACTATCTGCACTTGAGACAAAACTTTTGTGTTGAGCCGTCAGGTACTCTGTAATCTGCTTTTTGTCACTTTTGCTAAACAGAAAAATCTTCCTACCTTTTTTAATATTTCTATTTACGGCTGAAATCATCGACGCAGTAACCGCTTTATGATCGCTGATTCCCTGTTCTGCATTAACTGATTCAAATAGTTCGGGTCTGTTTGTCACCAGAAGGTCTAATATATTATCGCCACGAGTCGGTTTTCTGTTTAACTGCTCAAGGTAGTTTTCAGATAAAGCACTTAAAAATATTTCACTGGATTCTTTGTCCCTGCCACCCGTTATGAACGTTTGAGTCTCCCAGTCTATATCCGGCAAATTAAAATCTCCACCCAGAACTATAACATGGTGGGGAAATCTACTCGAAATATTTTCCAAATTATTCTTCAGGTGCTGAGCCACAACAGCTGCTGAGCCCGGGGGCCTATAGAGACATCCAATTACCATGTCTGAGCCTGCTTTAACCGTGACCTTCACCCAAATCATTTCACAATTCGAATCTCCGTCAATTTCCTTCGATACTATTGCACTTCTTATCGCTATAAACACGCCTCCCCCTTCACTGTCCAGCCTATCTCTGCGGTATACATTCCAATCAGAGTTTAGGATTTCATTACTGTTTACGTCTGGTTTCAGCCAACTTTCTGTTCCTAGTACTATATGGGCGTTGTGACCGTTTATTTATGAGAGCAGTTCTGGGACCTTTCTATAGACGCTTCTGCAGTTTACTATTAGCACATTAATATTGTTATTCCTTGTTGCATTTTGCCTACTCCTGCCTTGCCGCGTCTCAGGAGGCGTCTTGTCGGGCCTAGGGAGGGAATTCTCTAACCTAAAAAAACCCCATGTGCACTCCACACGTACTCCGCTACCCTCGTAGCCGCTTCCGGCGTGTAGTGCACGCCTGACCTATTCAGGGGGACCCTACATTTCTCCACCCGATAGCGGAGGTCGAGAAATTTGCACCCCAGCTCTCCGCAGAATCGTCTGAGCCTCTGGTTTAAGCCTTCCACTCGGCTCCAAACCAGAGGACCGCGATCGGTTCTCGGAACGATACTACAAATAGTTAGCTCTGATTCCACCCCGCGAGCGAGGCTTTCCACCTTCACCAACTCCGCCAACCGCCTGTACGAACTGAGGATGACCTCTGAACCCAGACGGCAAGAGTCATTGGTGCCGACATGAGCAACAATTTGCAGTCGGGTGCACCCAGTGCTCTCTATCGCCGCCGGTAGGGCCTCCTCCACATCTCGGATGAGACCCCCCGGCAAGCAGACAGAGTGAGCACTGGCCTTCTTCCCCGACCTTTCCGCTATTTTCCTAAGGGGCTCCATCACCCGCCTAACGTTGGAGCTCCCAATAACTAATAAACCCCTCCCCCCGTGTGCCTGCTCGGACCTTGCTGAAGGAGCAGCCACATGTCCACTCACAGGCAGAGCGGGCGATGCCACACGGCCAGCCTCCACATTGACCCTCCGCCTCGTGCGCCGCGAACGCCGCTGAACCCGCCACTCCCCTTGGGGAGAGGGTGGCCCAACCGCGATCGTAGCTATTAACTGGTAGATTATGACAGAATTTTAAATTTTTAGATTCGGTTGATAACTACATGAGATATTGAAAACCATACTTTTGTAGCCCCTCGATGCTGTTAGTTAGACAACTTACAATTGGTGCCATGTGGCCGTATACTGGGTTACCCATTTACTAAGAAAAAATCCTCGACTGCCAATGGTTTCCGATCTTTCTATGCATCAAGTTGCTGTCTCTACTTGCTCTGATTGTACTTCAATAGCATATTTATTTTCACTGTCTGTTATCTCTGTGTACTGTTCCTTAGGTGCACAACATACACTCCTGGAAATTGAAATAAGAACACCGTGAATTCATTGTCCCAGGAAGGGGAAACTTTATTGACACATTCCTGGGGTCAGATACATCACATGATCACACTGACAGAACCACAGGCACATAGAGACAGGCAACAGAGCATGCACAATGTCGACACTAGTACAGTGTATATCCACCTTTCGCAGCAATGCAGGCTGCTATTCTCCCATGGAGACGATCGTAGAGATGCTGGATGTAGTCCTGTGAAACGGCTTGCCATGCCATTTCCACCTGGCGCCTCAGTTCGACCAGCGTTCGTGCTGGACGTGCAGACCGCGTGAGACGACGCTTCATCCAGTCCCAAACATGCTCAATGGGGGACAGATCCGGAGATCTTGCTGGCCAGGGTAGTTGACTTACACCTTCTAGAGTACGTTGGGTGGCACGGGATACATGCGGACGTGCATTGTCCTGTTGGAACAGCAAGTTCCCTTGCCGGTCTAGGAATGGTAGGACGATGGGTTCGATGACGGTTTGGATGTACTGTGCACTATTCAGTGTCCCCTCAACGATCACCAGAGGTGTACGGCCAGTGTAGCAGATCGCTCGCCACATCATGATACCGGGTGTTGGCCCTGTGTGCCTCGGTCGTATGCAGTCCTGATTGTGGCGCTCACCTGCACGGCGCCAAACACGCATACGACCATCATTGGCACCAAGGCAGAAGCGACTCTCATCGCTGAAGACGGCACGTCTCCATTCGTCCTTCCATTCACGCCTGTCGCGACACCACTGGAGGCGGGCTGCACGATTTTGGGGCGTGAGCGGAAGACGGCCTAACGGTGTGCGGGACCGTAGCCCAGCTTCATGGAGACGGTTGCGAATGGTCCTCGCCGATACCCCAGGAGCAACAGTGTCCCTAATTTGCTGGGAAGTGGCGGTGCGGTCCCCTACGGCACTGCGTAGGATCCTACGGTGTTGGCGTGCATCCGTGCGTCGCTGCGGTCCGCTCCCAGGTCGACGGGCACGTGCACCTTCCGCCGACCACTGGCGACAACATCGATGTACTGTGGAGACCTCACGCCCCACGTGTTGAGCAATTCGGCGGTACGTCCACCCGGGCTCCCGCATGCCCACTATACGCCCTCGCTCAAAGTCCGTCAACTGCACATAAGGTTCACGTCCACGCTGTCGCGGCATGCTACCAGTGTTAAAGACTGCGATGGAGCTCCGTATGCCACGGCAAACTGGCTGACACTGACGGCAGTGGTGCACAAATGCTGCGCAGGTAGCGCCATTCGACGGCCAACACCGCGGTGTCTGGTGTGTCCGCTGTGCCGTGCGTGTGATCATTGCTTGTACAGCCCTCTCGCAGTGTCCAGAGCAAGTATGGTGGGTCTGACACACCGGTGTCAATGTGTTCTTTTTTCCATTTCCAGGAGTGTTGATTTATTAAGAAAGGTTTTCAAATAACTTTTGCACAGTCTCAAAGTTTGTAGTAAAAGAGCCGTCTGACATCATCAGTGATGTAGTGATGTAATATCCATCCGGCTTAAGTTTCTGTTTGGTTTTCTTCATACTTGTGTTGTTGGTGATCAGAAAACCAGTATTACAACAATCTCCTCAATGTAGAGCCATTGACAGAAGGATTGCTGTTAACTTGGATGAATCGTTCCGTGTCATTGCTGCTGCTATACTGGTTGCGGCACTTAAATCTGGACAGATTTCAATTTGAATTTCCCGCTATATCTTAGTTCCGCAGGAGAGCGTGATTGGCGTTCTTGAAAGCCATAGGCATCTATTAAACAGTCAGAACTTCAAAATGGCCGTGATATTACGGAAAAGTGCGGAATACAACCGAAGAGCCGCCATTATCGAAAGTCTTTGCCCTGGGCGTTCGCCCACTGAAATAGTTTGATTTTTTGAGTACAAAAGATGAACTGTTTACGATATTGCGGCCAAGGGTAATGCTTCGGAGAAGTCTGGGGAAGGTTCCGCTAACCCGACGAGGCAACCTCAATGAAGAGGAAATGCGTGTCGCGAACTGCGGCAGTCACCAAAAAGGCTCAGGCGCTATCTCGGAGGACCTACGGGAATCGCTGAGAAAATTGGCGTCAGTTCTCAATGTCAGCGAGCGAACAGGGCGTCGGATGGCCATTTAGTCCAAAAGTGGCTCTCCGGTAAAGCTGACATGTTTTGGGCAATAGAGTTCTGGCCCTCGAATAGCCCGGATTTGAACCTCCTCGACGACTATGGTCGAAAGAGTTACCAATAAGACGAGGTACCATAATGTCGCATCTCTATGCAACACTATCGAAGCAATTTTCGCAAATATGGACAGCGCTGTTTTAAGGAGTGCATACGATCGCTTCAGGGCAGCGTTGGAGGCGGTCGTTGCGGCTAAAGGCGGTTACATCGAGTAATGTTATTCTTTAAAAATACCACTATTTATATGTCAAAGGATTTTCATTTTCTTTTCATAAATCTGCTTTTGAAAAAGTTTCATCTGTCCAGATTTAAACGCCGTACCCGGTATGTATGGAACCAGAGGATAGAAGCAAGTCGTAAAAGAACATGACAAATGTTTAATGATCCAAGCAGTGCGCCCACAACTCGGGATGTGCTTCACTTCGCCCACGTGAATGTAGCAGACCGTCCTGAGAGATACCTAGGCAAGAGCGCTTTACAGCGTCTGTGGATAATGTGCGTACTGCAGCGACGGCTGATGCCACTGTGTCGGTTACCGCAGTGCGGGTACAACGTAAGCCTTGGGCTCCAGTGAGCACGAGAACTCCGTCACTGGAGCGTTGTGTGGAAGAGAACGTACCATTTTTGTGACCCGAAAATGCAAATAATTGTAACCAATCACATTAATTACTTAGTTTTACCATCTAGTAACACATTATAGTTTTTAACACAACTACCTCTCAGAGTAGTCATATAATTTTAACCTTCTCGTGGCTGAAGCGATACGTTGTGTTCCACTAAAGCAATATTCAGCTTTGAGCGTTGGGATGTCTGTATCTCATTTCTGCTAGCACGTAGGGAGATGCCTTCGGAACTTGGAGAAAAATACTGCGGACCATGTATAGAAGGCTGTAAGTAATCAAATGGGGTGGCGCGTGTTTATAGTGCGTCTATTTCACACAAATCTGGTAGTGATTCTGTTGCTTCCATTCCAAGGACCGAGCGAGGTGGCGCAGTGGTTAGCACAATGGACTCGCATTCGGGAGGACGACGGTTCAATCCCGTCTCCGGCCATCCTGATTTAGGTCTTCCGTGATTTCCCTAAATCGTTTCAGGAAAATGCCGGGATGGTTCCTTTGAAAGGGCACGGCCGTTTTCCTTCCCCATCCTTCCCTCACCCGAGCTTGCGCTCCGTCTCTAATGACCTCGTTGTCGACGGGACCTTAAACACTTATGTCCTCCTCCTCCTCCATTCCAAGGATGTCTGAAGTAACAAGCTGCGATTTGGAATACCTTCTAGAGATATGAGAATGCAGGCTTTCTCGGCGAATCTTGAAGATTCTTCGCCTGAAGATGGCAAGTAAGAAACTTGCTGAAACTTTGCTGGAGAACAACGCATTGACTAGGCTGTCAACCCGAGAAGAATTTATCTTCATTCTAGAGATGTTTTGGAAACATTATTACAAAACTTAGTAATTCTAGTGGTTTATACGCAATTTGTATGTAGTGGGACATATATCCCCCAGAAAACTTCATAGAATGTAGAAAACATTGGTGCGTAGTACGCCAAAACTATCTTCTAATACTACGTTAAAAACTTATGTGCGATATTTCTGTTTTTCATTGCCAGGAGAATAAATGTGTTTTGGTACTGATTTCCTACACTTCTCTCCATGGTTGCCACCCAGAAAAAATCATTCTAAAATCAAAAATTTAACCGCTAAAATCTTATGTTCACTTGAAAACAGGGATCTAGTGAGATTCAAGGGACACGTCTGTTTCAGTTCACCGATCTTAAAAATCTGTCAGCTTAATAATTGTTTGGTAGTGAAACTGCATTATTTATCACAAAGGAAGGCAGGTTTTGATCTTTTATTTTTCAAATATATGCTAAGTAATTTTTAACCATGAAAGGATTAGTTATCAAATGGCTCTGAGCACTATGGGACTTAACATCTACGGCCATCAGTCCCCTAGAACTTAGAACTTCTTCACCCTAACTAACCTAAGGACATCACACAACACCCAGTCGTCACGAGGCAGAGAAAATCCCTGACCACGCCGGGAATCGAACCCGGGAACCCGGACGCGGAAAGCGAGAACGCTACCGCACAATCACGAGCTGCGGACCCCCGATTAGTTATCATCTCAACAAAGTAAAGTTAGGTAATCAGTTTCTTGTTTCTTTGCAAGCGCGTGTCTGCGTTACTGGTACACACTAGAGCAGCCGTACTATAGTATCATAGACTCCAACTAGAGGAAGCAAAACAAAATGGCGTCGCAAACTAGTAAAACTGGGTATTGTGCAGGTAACCCGCTTTCCTGTATTTGAAGAGAACAATACTGCAACAGAAATTACTGACTTGTTGCAAGCCTAAAGCAACAATAGGCCATAAAATGACACTGTCTTTTGGTGGCGCTCACGCTTCCAGTACGTCTACATCTACATCTATATCCATACTCCGCAAGCCACCTGACCGTGTGTGGCGGAGGGTACCCTGAGTACCTCTATCGGTTCTCCCTTCTATTCCAGTCTCGTATTGTACGTGGAAAGAAGGATTGTCGGTATGCTCCTGTGTGGGCTCTAATCTCTCTGATTTTATCCTCATGGTCTCTTCGCGAGATATACGTAGGAGGGAGCAATATACTGCTTGACTCTTCGGTGAAGGTATGTTCTCGAAACATTAACAAAAGCCCGTACCGAGCTACTGAGCGTCTCTCCTGCAATGTCTTCCACTGGAGTTTATCTATCATATCCGTAACGCTTTCGCAATTACTAAATGATCCTGTAACGAAGCGCGCTGCTCTCCGTTGGATCTTCTCTATCTCTTCTATCAACCCTACCTGGTGCGGATCCCACACTGCTGAGCAGTATTCAAGCATTGGGCGAACAAGCGTACTGTAACCTACTTCCTTTGTTGTCGGATTGCATTTCCTTAGGATTCTTCCAATGAATCACAGTCTGGCATCTGCTTTACCGACGATCAACTTTATATGATCATTCCATTTTAAATCACTCCTAATGCCTACTCCCAGATAATTTATGGAATTAACTGCTTCCAGTTGCTGACCGGCTATATTGTAGCTAAATGATAAGGGGTCTCTCTTTCTATGTATTCGCAGCACATTACACTTGTCTACATTGAGATTCAATTGCCATTCCGTGCACCATGCGTCAATTCGCTGCAGATCCTCCTGCATTTCAGTACAATTTTCCATTGTTGCAACCACAGCATCATCTGCAAAAAGCTCAGTGAACTTCGGATGTCATCCACCAGGTCATTCATGTATATTGTGAATAGCAACGGTCCTATCACACTCCCCTGCGGCACACCTGGAATCACTCTTACTTCGGAAGACTTCTCTCCATTGAGAATGACATGCTGCGTTCTGTTATCTAGGAACTCCTCAATCCAATCACACAATTGATCTGATAGTCCGTATGCTCTTACTTTGTTCATTAAACGACTATGGGGAACTGTGTCAAACGCCTTGCGGAAGTCAAGAAACACGGCATCTACCTGTGAACCCGTGTCTAAGGCCCTCTGAGTCTCGTGTACGAATAGCGCGAGCTGGGTTTCACACGACCGTCTTTTTCGAAACCCATGCTGATTCCTACAGAGTAGATTTCTAGTCTCCAGAAAAGACATTATACTCGACATAATACGTGTTCCAAAATTCTACAACTGATCGACGTTAGAGATATAGGTCTATAGTTCTGCACATCTGTTCGACGTCCCTTCTTGAGAACGGGGATGACCTGTGCCCTTTTCCAATCCTTTGGAACGCTTCGCTCTTCTAGAGACCTACGGTACACCGCTGCAAGAAGGGGGGCAAGTTCCTTCGCGTATTCTGTGTAAAATCGAACTGGTATCCCATCAGGACCAGCGGCCTTTCCTCTTTTGAGCGATTTTAATTGTTTCTCTATCCCTCTGTCGTCTACTTCGATATCTACCATTTTGTCAACTGTGCGATAATCTACAGAAGGAAGCACAGTGCAGTCTTCCTCTGTGAAACAGCTTTGGAAGAAGACATTTAGTAATTCGGCCTTTAGTCTGTCATCCTCTGTTTCAGTACCATTTTGGTCACAGAGTGTCTGGACATTTTGTTTTGATCCACCTACCGCTTTGACATAGGACCAAAATTTCTTAGGATTTTCTGCCAAGTCAGTACTTAGAACTTCACTTTCAAATTCATTGAAAGCCTCTCGCATAGCCCTCCTCACACTGCATTTCGCTTCGCGTAATTTTTGTTTGTCTGCAAGGCTTTGGCTATGTTTATGTTTGCTGTGAAGTTCCCTTTGCTTCCGCAGCAGTTTTCTAACTCGTTTGTTGTACCACGGTGGCTCTTTCCCATCTCTTACGATCTTGCTTGGCACATACTCATCTAACGCATATTGTACCATGGTTTTGAACTTTGTCCACTGATCCTCAACACTGTCTGTACTTGAGACAAAACTTTTGTGTTGCGCCACCAAGTACTCTGAAATCTGCCTTTTTGTCACTTTTGCTAAACAGAAAAATCTTCCTACTTTTTTTAATATTTCTATTTACGGCTGAAATCATCGATGCAGTAACCGCTTTATGATCGCTGATTCATATAAATCACAGTGACTAAGTACAAAGTATCACATTATCTCCTTGTGAAAAACTAGGAATTGCAAGAAGAAGTTCTGGCACTTAAAGGCCTGCGTATTGCATTCGAGGCGATTGCCCTAAAGAGAACAATCAGTTCTGAACCAGTTTCGAATACCCCTTACGATATCTGAAGCATGACAAAGATCGCTGGCAGCTGAGTTCCGCGATTGCTGACGTCTCTTTAGAAAGCCCATAGAACCGAGTTACCAGCGGAAATTTTGCAGCTGTGTGAGGCCAGTCGTTAGATAAAATCTTCAGCCGCCTGATCACTATGAACGAGTACTGTTTGTGTGTGTGTGTGTGTGTGTGTGTGTGCAAGCCAAATCCCGTCTCGTATTGTTCTGACTTTGCACCTAGCGACTTCTTACCCTTTCGACTGCTTAGTCTTTCCTCGAATGAATAAATTCTTATGTAGCAACCATTTCCAGAACGGCAGCAGGATCATTCTGAAGGTCGAACATGTCCTGGACACACACAATGCAGACTTCTGTGAGCAAGGTCTCTGCCAAGTCATCTCTCATTGGGACAAAAGGGTGTTGCATTGAAGGTTTCATATGTAGAGGAGGATCAACATAATCAACAAGATTTATGGTGGCACCTTCATCATTAAGATATGGTAATTAAAACCGCATGACTACCTTTCGCCGGCCGGTGTGGCCGTGCGGTTCTAGGCACTTCAGTCTGGAACCGCGTGACTGCTACGGTCGCAGGTTCGGATCCCGCCTCAGGCATGGATGTGTGTGATGTCCTTAGGTTAGTCAGATTTAAGTAGTTCTAAGTTCTAGGGGACTGATGACCATAGGTGTTAAGTCCCATAGTGCTCAGAGCCATTTGAACCTTTTTTTTACTACCTTTCGCATTAGTAAATAGGTCACTATACTGTAACAGTCTTTGAAAATACATCCCAAATTGACTAGCTTCAACAGGGACAAACTCTTTACTATTTACTGAACTCCGTCCGAACAGGCATCAGAAGACCCAACGATGACGACCGGCCGCCGTGTTATCCTCAGCCGACAGGCGGGGCTGTATGCGGATATTTTAAGAGCGTGGGGTCTGCATAGCCCTCTCCCGGTCGTTGTCAGTTTTCGTCACTGGAGCCACTACTTCTCGATCAAGTAACTCCTCAGCTGGCCTATCAAGGGCTGAATGTACCAAGCTTGCCAACAGCACTCCGCAGACTTGTATGGTCACCCATCCATACCCTATCAAAGGCCGAGAGCGCCTAACTTAGGTGAACTGACGGGAACCAGTGTTACCACTGCCACAACACCATTACCTGTCCTTCATTATTTACACACATACATTCGTCCAAATTAATACAGGAAGTAGAGAACACCAAAACAGGTATAATTATCTACAGTACATACGAGTGTGTTACCTGACGGAAACTTCTGACACTAGGGACGATATACACAGAAGGTAGTTTATCGTGGTAATAACAGCAGCAGCATCCTGAGAAAATGTTCCAATGCCCGACAATTGGATTGTACACGCACAGTGCATCATTGGATCATTGACCGTCGTGTTCGTTCAAAGATTCCTACCATATTCACAGTGGTGCTAGCAGCGACATCTATTCTATCTACACGGTCTTCTTCTGTTTCGTACACCAGCTGCTTCATATGCCCCCGGAGGCCGAGATGCAGACATGTGATGTCAGACGACCACAGTGGCCAGCCACAAGACCACTTCAGCCAATCCATCGATTCCCGAAGGCGGCTCACAGATGACCTCTGACAGCAACGCTGAAATGGGCCAGCACCCCATCGTGCTGGCAGTACAGGCTTTGTCTAAAATTCAGAGGAACATCCTCCAGCGGTTCTGGCGACAAACGTTCCACGAAGAGCTCCGCCTGTTGTGGCAGCATTGAAGAATATATGGTCCAATCAATCTACCACCGAGAATTCCGCCCCACACATTAACACCGAATCCGTGTTGGTGAGCACGAGACCGAGTACCTCGTTGGTTCACATTTGCCAAAACACGTCGGTACGCATTCCCAGTCAGCAACACCACCTCAACAGCTTACGTCAGCATCACTAACAAAATGTTCTCTAACATCACATGTTAACTTCAGTGACTATATATGTTCCTCGTCGAGATATACATTTTTTTTTTTTTTTCAGTTCTCTACCTGTCCGACCCTTTCAGACCCTCAGGCTACAATTGTGTACACTAAGGTTTACTATCTCTTCGCTACCACAAAAATATTTTTTCACATTGGAAGCCAGAGGTAAACATATCTCAGTGTTCAACCTTTTCACAATACACAAGTGCTGCCCACTGTTGGGCATCAGTGTGAAAATATCAGCAAGTCAATGCGGCAGTGAGCAGCATCACGTGACCACCAGAATATTCGGATATACACTACTGGCCATTAGAATTGATACACCAAGAAGAAATGCACATGATAAACGGGTATTAATTGGACAAATATATTATACTAGAACTGACATGTGATTACATTTTCACGCAATTTGGCTGCATAGATCCTGAGAAATCCGTACCCAAAACAACCACCTCTGGCCGTAATAACGGCCTTGATACGCCTGGGCATTGAGTCAAACAGAGCTTGGATGGCGTTCACAGGAACAGCTGCCCATGCAGCTTCAGCACGATACCGCAGTTCATTAAGAGTAGTGACTGGCGTATTGTGACGAGCCAGTTGCTCGGCCACCATTGAAGAGACATTTTCAATTGGTGAGAGACCTGGAGAATGTACGGGCCAGGGAAGCAGTCGAACATTTTCTGTATCCAGAATGGCCTCTACAGGACCAGCAACATGCGGTCGTGCATTATCCTGCTGAAATGTATGGTTTCTCAGGAATCGAATGACGGGTAGAGCCAAGGGTCGTAACACATCTGAAATGTAACGTCCACTCTTCAAAGTGCCGTCAATGCGAACAAGAGGTGACCGAGACGTGTAACCAATGGCAACCCATACCATCACGCCGGGTGGTACGCCAGTATGGCGATGACGAATACACGCTTCCAATGTGCGTTCACCGCGATGTCGCCAAACACGGATGCGACAATCATAATGCTGTAAACAGAACCTGGATTCATCCGAAAAAATGACGTTTTGCCATTCGTGCACCCAGATTCGCTGTTGTGTACACCATCGCAGGCGCTCCTGTCTGTGATGAAGCGTCAAGGGTAACCGCAGCCATGGTCTCCGAGCTAATAGTCCATGTTGCTGAAAACATCGTCGAATTGTTCGTGCAGATGTTTGTTGTCTTGCAAACGTCCCCATGTGTTGACTCAGGGATCTAGACGTAGCTGCACGATCCGTTACAGCCATGAGGATAAGATGCCTGTCATACCGACTGCTAGTGATACGAGGCCGTTGGGATCCAGCATGGCGTTCCCTATAACCGTCCTGAACCCACCGATTCCATATTCTGCTAACAGTCATTGGATCTCATCAAACGCGAGCGGCAGTGTAGCGATACGATAAACCGCAATCGCGGTAGGCTACAATTCGACCTTTATCAAAGTCGGAAACGTGATGGTACGCATTTCTTCTCCTTTCACGAGGCATCACAACAACATTCACAAGGCAACGCCGTCAACTGCTGTTTGTGTGTGAGAAATCGGTTGGAAACTTCCCTCGTGTCAGCTCGTTGTAGGCGTCAAAAATGTTCAAATGTGTGTGAAATCTTATGTGACTTAACTGCTAAGGTCATCGGTCTCTCAGCTTACACACTACTTAACCTAAATATTAAGTACAAACACACACACACCCGTGCCCCAAGGAGGACTCGAACCTCCGCCGGGAACAGCCGCACAGTCCATGACTGCAGCTCCTAAGAACACTCGCCTAATCCCGCGGGGCTGTAGGTGTAGGCACCGGGGCCAACCTTGTGTGAATGCTTTGAAAGGCTAATCATTTGCATATCACAGCATCTTCTTCCTGTCGGTTAAATTACGCGTTTGTAGCGCGTCATCTTCGTGGTGTAACAATTTTAATGGCCAGTAGTGTATGTTTGGTTCATGAATATTGTTGTTGCTATTTTACATTATAATTATTGAATGAATAAGTTACTTTTTACTGCAATACAAAATTTTTCGTAATTAGCTCTTTTAGGCTATAAACTTATGCAAAGTCAACAATGTTTGTTTTGAAAATGGGGACATATTTTCGCGGAAATCTTCCATCCAAAATCATTAATAAACCACCTAGGAGCATTACCATATAAAGAAAATTGTTTTTTGCTACAAAACAAATTGAGGTGTGAAAGGGTTGCCGACCTCGGTGACCGAGCGGTTCTAAGCGCTTCAGTCCGAAATCGCGCGACTGCTACGGTCGCAGGTTCGGATCTTGCCTCGGGCATGTATGTGTGTGATGTTCTTAGATTAGTTAGGTTTAAGTAGTTTTAAGTTCTAGGGGACTGATGACCTCAGATTTCATAGTGCTCAGAGCCATTTCAACCATTTTTCTGAAAGGGTTAACTCGAACACTTGCATTGACGGAACAAAATCGCAACACCAGTAATGAGTCGTGCAACATAAATAAAAGTTGGTAGGCGTATTTCAAAATCTGAAAGAAGATGTTCATTCACGCCAATCCAATACGAATGGCGCTATTAGCGCCGCTGTTAGGATGCAAATCAGGTTGGATTTAAATACGCTCTGTAATGGTCGTGAGCATTCCTTACTTTTGAGACATGATGTCAGTCAAGAATAACTTTAAGGCGACTAAGACGCCGTTATCAACACATCCCTGAGTTTGAACTAGATCGTGTAGTAGCTCTACGAGAAGCTGGATGGTCCTTCTGCAACACAACAGAAATACCTGGAAGGGATATATCCACTGTACACGAATGCTGGCAGTGGTCGCGAGAATGTACGGTTACAAGAAGGCCGGGCTCCGGGCTGCCTACCGAGAGGCATGTTCACCTTGTGAATCATATGGCTGTGCCGCGGCACAGTTGCACCTGTAGCAGCAATTTCAGCAGCAGTTGGTACCACAGTGAACAACGAACTGCTACCAACCTCGTATTTCAAAAGTCAGCTCCCAGGCAAACGCCCTGTAGCGTGCCTTGCACTGGACCTAAACCACAGTCGTTTGCGACTACAGTGGTGTCCACTGGAGGGTAGGGTGGAGAGCTGTAGTATTTGCTGATGAGAGCTTGTTCTGACTCGGTGTCAGTGTTTGTTAGTGGGAGGCCAGTTGACGCCCTGCAAGCAATCTGTCTGCGTGCTAAACACACTGGAAATACTTAAATATTTTCAACATTTCGCGGTCCTGACAGCAACTGTATAAATATTAATTTTAATTTTAAAAACCAACAGCGTCAGTTGCAAAGTTTACCTAGCTTTACCTAGGTTTCAGTCGGTATAACCCAACCTTCTCCAGAATAAATATAACTACCGTTCGTCCATAGTTGACATCGTCAAGCTAAAACTACAAATCCATGAATTATCGTCAGACTGCAAAAACTTATTTGAAACTGCCTCGGCCCTACTGCGCGACCGCGATGCGGCAGCCACGAGTGTTGTACTAGAACTGACCGTAGCGTCAGGATGCCACCCTAGGTGGACACAATACCTTGCGCCTGCGCATAAACTGTGTGACAATACGCGAACCTAAGTCCTGACCGTTAATTTACTAGTAAAGTGAAATAAAAGAAAGGTACAGATGAGGAAAAGGACGTCTATGTTATCCTGTGCAGAACGTACTTAGATGGAGTGTCTTAATATTTATGAAGTATTCGTTGGTCATGATATGAGGAAGATATCATGTGGTTACACCGTATGGCCTGTCTAGTGAAATTTTGTTCTTAAGCACGAAATTTAATCACCTAAAAATGAACTTATGAGTGGGAAGGATAATATAAAGCCAACATTGTTATTACCATTTCTCATGCAAAATGTGTTTTTCCTCTTTTTGTACAAGCTATTTTCGAAGACAGAAGATATCAAGGCACATATGCGTTTTCACATGCTAAGGTATCATTACGTGTGAAACTGCTGTATGTCCCATAGTGCTCCAAGCCATTTGAAGTATTTTTGTATCCTGGAGGAGAAGAGTAGACTGATTCAACATACACACACCTTAGTAGTGGAAAGATGAGGCATTCTCGAAACGTTGTGTGAAGGTGAAATGGTAATATTATCTCACACATCAACAATACAAACTAATATCAGACAATGACTTCTGCTTGCAAGAGGAAGATTGCCAGGGGCGGTGATGCACTGCGATAAGACTGTCACATCTCCTCTGTCTACTTATCGTTTATTTCCTCATAAGATGTCACTGTTCCTTTGTATGCATTTTTGGCTGCCAGAGATCATTTTATAGGACTGTTGCGAACATATAATAACTTACGAGCCGTAAATCGGTTTTAATTTCGTAAACAGCAGGTCTCAACTCGTCTGGGAACCTATATAGTGTTTGTGTTACAAAAAATCGATGTTTTGTTTGGTGTGCAAGGTAGTACTTTTACACTTTACAGTTTGTCGCCATAGTTTATCGTACAGAAACCTCGGGGGAATGTATGTCATGCACTGGAAATATATTTCTTGCACTGGAATACTGACAGCGCTACATTGCACATGACCAATATCTCGGAAACTATCTGGCTTTAACATTATAGTGTATTTAAGTGCAGAACCGCGTAGCTTTAGGAGTACATCTGCTTACGTTCTATGATCATTTCCCTCTTACCGGTACCTTCTTAGTATTAACCTGGATACTAGATCAATACTTTATAATTAATTGTACAGTTGATTTACATAAAATACTCCATCATACAGAAAACCACATGTTACTTCTTAACCTTCACAAGATGTGGAATGCAGCCTGCCACTTATGGTCAGCTTAAAATTAAATTGGTGATCCTGTTGCAGGAAGGGGTGGTCAAACACCATGCAGAGAGCAATCGTAATCGTATATTACGAACTATGGCCTAAATTCGAGAAATATATAGATTGGTATAGAATGCTGTCTGGTATGTTCTGGTACAAATGTACAAGAATTAACAGTGAAGAGATGTACTGCACAGTCACTTATCTACATTAGCATTCTACTATATGGTACATGCAAAGTAGTTGAGCGGTGGTTTAGCAATGATTCAGAATTTGGGAAGCATTTTGCTGTGACATTAGTCGGCAAAATACTGATAAAATTGCAAAAATGATTGCAATATAATCTGTGCTGCTCATTACATTATATCGCCAATGTCTATCCCAACTCATCTGCCCACAGGTATGCCACTAATCATCACATAGTGATTGACTGATGCCATTTCGTTGAGATGGGAGAGTCTTGGCTGGGAGCAACACCTTCCAGGTACGTCCAGCACTCAAACAGTGATCTCGTACATGAGTGCAAACATAAGAAATTAATTAAAAGGAAACACTGAGACAACTGACACTCTGTTACAGTGAAAGATGAGCTTAAAAGTAGGGGTAATCAATCAACTTTGGATAGCTGTTTGGAAACACCCCACAACGCAGTTTCCATATCTCGTCATGTCTTCCACATTTTTGTCAATAAGAAACATAGCCTCCATGTCTTCTTTCAATCATCCTGCTTGTTGTAAGAGTAGCAGCAGCATAATTTACACTGTATGATGTCTAGCGTCGTGTGAGAGACAGTGGATCGAAATGTAATACAGTCAGTTTAGTATCTGACACAGACCTTGAAGCCACCTTTGATATATATATTGGGTGTTAGAAAAAGGTACGGCCAAACTGTCAGGAAACATTTCTCAAACACAAAGAAAGAAAATATGTTATGTTGAAATGCGTCCCAGAAACTCTTACCTTCCATGTTAGAGCTCAGTTTATTACTTCTCTTCGAATCACATTAATCATGCAATGGAAACACACAGCAACAGAACGTACCAGCGTGACTTCAAACACTTTGTTACAGGAAATGTTCAAAATGTCCTCCGTTAGCGAGGATTCATGCATCCACCCTCCGTCGCATGGAATCCCTGATGCGCTGATGCAGCCCTGGAGAATGGCGTATGGTATCACAGCTGTCCACAATACGAGCACGAAGTGTCTCTACATTTGGTACCGAGGTTGCGTAGACAAGAGCTTTCAGATGCCCCCGTAAATAAAAGTCAAGAGGGTTGAGGTCAGGAGAGCGTGGAGGCCATGGAATTGATCTGCCTCTACCAATCCATCGGTCACCGAATCTGTTGTTGAGGAGCGTACGAGCACTTCGACTGAAATGTGCAGGAGCTCCATCGTGCATGAACCACATGTTGTGTCGTACTTGTAAAGGCACATGTTCTAGCAGCACAGGTAGAGTATCCTGTATGAAATCATGATAACGTGCTCCATTGATCGTAGGTGGAAGAACGAAACTAAAATCAGCTCTAACATGGAAATTAAGCGTTTCCAGACACATGTCCACATAACATCTTATCTTTATTTGTGTGTGAGGAATGTTTCCTGAAAGTTACGCCGTACCTTTATATAGCAACTGATAATCATTCGGATAATGTCCCCCTTCAGTATGGGCGATGAAACTTTACACTGGTCTGTGGAAGTTACTCCAATCACTGGCAACCTTCTCCAGTGGAGCCATGCATGCATATTTAATGAGATTACCATACATGGTCAATGTCAATCTGTAGACGATATTTGTTTTCGATGTATAAGAAGAGAGAAATGCGGTAGAATCTTATTGAGTTCTCTACGGGTAATGTTAATGGATTTTTTGTAGTTCGTAGTTTTCCTCTGTTGAATGCTACAAAATAATGAGGATAGAGGGAAAGTTTGGGTGACAGACATTAATGCACCCTGAAAGATACAGATCTCCTTCAGACTGCAGTACCCGTATGTACTAGGGAGACATGCTGCAGTTCAATAGCAAAATCCTTGTCCTTCTTCCAGGTCCCATAATTTCTTGTACTGTTTCTACCACTACCTCATTTTTCACGAGAAAATTTTATTTGCCGCTAGCCGTAAACATTGTACATAGTAGGTGGAGCTACAGCAACATATTTACATTTCCATCAAGTGGTCAAAATACAGTCTTGTCGCATTAACTCAGCTCACCCTGTCTCTACACGGGATGTAGAAGATCTTAGATATAACCCTCTCTAACTTCTGTTAATCTCAGATTTAAACTGGAACGATCACATGGAGAAAGCTGCAGGGAGGGTGGGGCACAGAATGATCAACAGTAGATGTCTCCATTGAATCAAACGCAAATATCTGGTTAAATGGATAGACTTCATGCCAAATTGCAGACAGCATTTCTACCAGAATGAGTAACACTATCAACGGCCCTTGTGTGTGCCTGTAGAACCAAGAAGGTCCGGGTATTCCTGTTTCAGCTACCTGGAAGCTTACTCCGACTGCTGAACAAAATTACTCGCCATGCAAAGTGACTCTCAGGATCAATTTAATTAATTAGCCTATCAATTTCATGTCAGTGATGTGTCACCTGGTGAGTGGAAGTGATGGTTAGGGTTCCATGGATATGATTCATGAGTGGGAGCAGGTATTACGCAATTTTTCGTTGTAACGATATCTTTTAGCGAAATTTCCGTCTTCCACCTACACAGGGAGAGACAACGTCCATAGTAGAATCAGATGTACTGCCGAATTAATAAAGTGATACACAGTATAAACCTGATGTTTACAACTTATCTGTGCTTTCATCTTAAGAGACTTCCGCATGTGGCCAAGCGTTTGGTTACTTCAAGGGACTTTGAAAGTGAAGAGGCATCCTCTGACAGAGGTAGGCTTTAGCATTCCATCATTATCCAAAAATAAGTTTCATATTTTAGTCCTTTGATGCAGGAAGTAACAGACATTAAACTGATTAGAAAAAAGTTGTTTTGCTACCCCATGAGAGAATACTTGAGGAAATGTAGCCTGTGCCATACTGCTACAGGAGTTTCGCAAGTAACAATACTTTAGCATATGAAAACATGTGTATGCCCTGATTTCTTCTGTCTTCGAAAATAACTTGTGTAAAAGGCCGTCTCAGATTGGGTAAACTGAGTTTTTTAGAGTGGGTGGCGGAGGGGGGGGGGGGGGGGGGGGTCGGTCACTGTTCTGATGGAAGTCGTTAGGACTACTATATACATCTGATCTCCAGCTGTTTGTTTCACAGTGCACTGCGACTGAAGGCGTTTGTTTCGCTGTGCACTGTGGCTTTTAGCAAATTTGTGGTCATGAGGCTTCAGCTACCAGAAGTTGTGGATTGGCACAGCCTGTGATGGTCAGACCGGAACAAAAATGCACCAACGTTTCTGATCTTCACAATGGCAGCAGGGGTAGTGAAGTGAACAATGTGCTGAGTGAGCGGAGATAGAAGCACATGTGTGCGTTCTGTGAGAGAAGATTCAAAATGATAGGTGTTTTTGCTGGACATATTGATGGCTTCTGAATGCATATGACTCCAGTCATCCCTGGATGCCCTCCATGGCCGTGGGTGGTGGGCCACTCTGGCATGCAGGCTTGTCCACTACTGCAACTACAGCTGTGGCAATAGTTTTCACAACCTCTGAGCGTTGGCGCCAGCGGCATATGAGGGGATAGGCCAACCACATGTGTACCTTGGGACAATTGTGTGTGGTATGTGCAAGTGTTTCAGCGATATCAGACATCTAGCCACAACTACCGTTATGGACTGGATCATGGTTTAAGTGTCATGTTCAGTGCTTCTCAATACATCAAAGAGGACTCTGTCTTGCAGAGGTGTTTGTTGTTTCCTTATTATCCCATCATGTAGTAGACCTTCCTCCTCCTTCAATATGTAGCGGAGAGAACTAGCTTATGAATTGTACAGTGCTTTAAAACCCCAGTCGCGTCGTGAAATTCCCGATTGATCGGTTAATTGTTTCCCATAGCAAGTATCTGTCCAGCCCGTCCCATAAATTGTTTAAGGAAATAGCAACTGAGCTGAAATCTGACCTCCAACGTAATAGCCTTCCTACCAAATGACGTAATTGTGTCAAGCGATAAGATGCAGTAGGTTTTGAAAAACCGTCTGGTTGCAGGGTTGAATCCCACCAAATATTCCAATCCTAGTATCCACCAATAGAAAACGAGGGAAAATTGTCTAAAACAAAGGTATCGATGTAATTAATTAGTCAATCAATCTGATAGAGTGAAGGAAGATTTCTAAGACATTCACAGCTGGAGGTTTACGAGGTAAACACTGCTTTGTTTCCAGTCGCTTTGACCATGACCGATACGCATGTAGGCCCAGCAGTAGCACACAACATGACTTGATCGCCTGAAAGGGAAAGAGTGAGAGAGTGCATGGGTTCCGACAGAAATTTCTCAGGTATCAAAATCATAGGTTTACCGCCGCTCATCGCTTTTGTTTGGGGATTAGAGCAGTACTTCACGTAGCTGTGGAGGAGCCAATGCCAGACAGTGGTGCGGCGAGCCTGCTGGCGTCGAGATGAGAGAGTGTTTCAGGTATGTTTAGGCGATGTGTGACAGCGCAATTACATTTTTCCATACTCGATAGGAATGAAAAAGCATCGATTTCCTGACAATTTCTTTAAGTAAACTATATTCTATATACCACCTTATATCCCAAAAAGTCTTTAAATAAACAATATTCCACAAACTGCAGTCAATTTCCGGACAATTATTTAAATAAATGAATAAACTATATTCCAAACACTACCTTGCATCCCATAAATTGCTTAAACAATAATCCACAAACTGCATTCTTGACTTTTCGCCAAATTCTTTACACAAATAAATAAATTCTATTTCAGACATCGCTTTGTGTCAAATAAATTGTTTAAATAGACAATAGTGCACACATTGTCCAAATTGTTTAAGCAATATTTCATACACTGCAATCGATTTCCTGTCATCTTCTTTAAATAAATAAATAAATAATTTTTTGTAAGTAATAAATTGTTTAAATAAACAATATTTCACATATTCTCTTAACTGTTTAAATAATATTCCATACACTGCAATCGATTCTCCATCAAACAGCCAATAAATTCAGTCTTTTTACCACAAGTTTCCATGTGGGAAATGGAAGCATAATGGCTGGTTTCCCAGAGGGGGATGGATAAATTAATTGATAAAATTAATTAAATAGTCATTCAAATTGATATCAAAAGTGTGCTTGTATTGGCAAAGGTAGTTACCAGAGAGGTGGGAGGAGGAGGAGGAGGGGAGGGGGGAAGGAGCAGGAGAAGAGGGAGGAGTCATATAAAAAGCCATTTAACTGAACAACAGGTTGAGGACCTGTTAAACAAACGGACAGAGTATCCCCAGAGGGTCATAATCCTCCTAGCAGAAGAATTGATTAAGGACCCTTCAATCGAAAGAGAATGATGTATACTTGCCTGTGATGTAGGCAACCTGCACAAACAAGATTTGCTGATGTTCTTGTTGGTCTGCTGCTCTCATTGCCGACTAATCGTATTTCTTTCCTTATAGACCAGTTGTAATATTACAAGATAAAGTACATACCTAAGATACATAATACAGCTGATATTGTGCACAATGAGAAACCTTTAACATACGGTATGGCATTTTCAATAGCTAATATTTTCTTGTGACATGCATTCAGCATTTCTGTTCATCAATGAATTCTTCAATACCCGGCATCAAATATGTGGTGTGTATCGTTCTACACTTGCATGGTTAGAAAAACATACAGACAATACTTGTTTCGTTTCTTATTTTTTGGGGAGTTTGTTGTGATTACAGACTCATCTGTATAACAGTCTATGATCTAGTACAAGTTAGAAGATGACAATTTGGTTGTGAGTTGGCGAAGCTAACAAATGTGAACTGGTGAGAATTACTAAAGTTCTTGTATCATGAGCCTATTTTTACGCCTATTGGATTTCTAAGAGAAATTTATGTTCAGTTTGGTTACATAATGTGTCGAAGCAGACGAGTAGCATCGACAGATTTAATACGTGCTTTAACAGCTAAGGCAAGTAACTCTTTCTTCTTTGCATGACAAATGTTCCCTTCCATAAGCTAAAATTCTTTTTGCTGACGACTGTCAGTTTCCTGTTTTGTCCTTAGGCCAGCTTAGAATATGATATGGTTTATTTCAGGGAGATTCGGGCTCTGGTGCAGTACATAACGGCGTTGTGTATGGCGTCGTCTCGTGGATATACCTCAAGTGCAACCCGCATGGTGGCTATAGCATGGTCATGAGTGTCTATGGCTACAGAGATTTCATTGAAAATTACGAGTAACTAATTGTTTTCAAGTTAAAAAAATAAAACGTTAAAAGTGATAGCATCACTTTTTTCCAACGAATTTCATTTGTCATCAGACTACCTTTGTATTGCATCCTAAAGTAAGAAATTTCACATATGTTCATAACTAACGTATACATGTGCCATGTTGGCTCAGTGGCTGAAGCTAGTTTTTAAATTTTAAAGAGAGAAGTATTATAGTTCTAAAGAAGGAAGAAGGAAAAGGTTTAAATTTACTTTTTCATGCCGACGAAATTTAATTTTAAGATGAAGATTTTATTTTGTGATAGATAACAATTCTGCTTTCCATCTTTGATTCAGGAATAAAGAAATTTCGTTTGAGGAGTGAAAAAATGTTTATTTCCAGAGTAAGGTTGTGAAGTTATCAGTGGCAGAGGAGATAGCTTAAGAGCCTGCTGTGTTGAAAGCGAAATTGTTGGGCTACAAGCTGAGCTGAAAGAGTGGATTGGGCTCCAACAATAATTAGGAAATATAACAGATAGAAACAATGAAAAATCAAAAAACAGGAAATATAAATAGGAAGTAATAAAACTTAAAAATGAAAACTTTTCATATTCCAAACTGGATTTGTGGTTTCACTCCCAGAGGGTCCTGGGTTTATTTATGTCCATTACGCTTCTTTGCCCTTTGTCACTGCATTTTCATGTGGCAAATGCTAAGCTGCATCCACTGAGAAGTTAAAACAGAAGGTTGAAGAAAGAAACGAGCATACGAACTATAATAAGACTATGCCTACTAAAGCACCACATTGTTCAAACTCACGAAGAGGTATTCCGAATAAAACCATTCAGCTAATCAACTTTACACTCTGTATAAAGTACTCGCAAGTAAATTTAAGGGCAATCATTAGATTTCATAGAAATAGAACAAAAATAGTGAATAATTAAATGGTTTCTCCATTGGACGGAGTGGGCTGTGGTGTAGGAGGTCCCAGATTCGATTTGAAGCGTGACCCTTTGAGAGCGAACAAAGGTGCGCAGGAACAAGCCTGACATCACGCAGTGGATGGATTTATGTTAGGATCGATTGCTCATAGGAGGTTCGTGGCGGCCACTAGAATCATCAGGAACCAAGCAGTAACCACTACTGTGAGTCGTTTAGACAAAGACTTACTCACTTGCACATGCAGTACAGACGATACGAGGGTTGGAACTTTAATAGTGTCAACTATTTATTTACATCTCGTAAAAAATGGATACGTGTTTCAAAGTTTTACTGACCTTCAAAGTAGTCGCCAGCATTGTGTATAACCCGTTGCCAGCGATGTGGAAGTCGTAGGACACTCGTAACAGGACAAGTTGTGTTGAGAGTTCGAGCGGTGCGACGATTTTGTAGCAGTTCTGAAGCGAATGCCATGAAATGTTTCCTTCAGTTTAGAAGTTTAGTTGAACTCACGAAAGCTTAAATCTGGGGATTTCTTTAGGTGATATAGCACTTGGCAGCCCCATCAGTCAAACAAATCAGTAACAGCTTGCACTGTACGTGCTTGAGCATTGTCCTGCAAAATGATGGTCAGGTCCTGCAGAAAGTGTCATCACTTTTGTCTAGTCGTAGGTTGTGTTCCAGAAATGAACAGCACAGGGACAGAAGGGATGACACTTTCTGCAGGACCTGACCACCATTTTGGACGACAATGCTCATCCAATATTTCTAAATTGTAATCATTTGTTTGCCGCCATATGTACGTCAATCACGTACACCAATTTCCGTCTCATTCGGATTATTCCTTTTCTTGCATCATGTTTGCTTTTCATTCTTTTGTTGTATTGCAGTATATATACATTCTTCAAGCGAATCCGTTCAGGATGCTTTAACAGAGACGGAATAAGATTAGTCTTCTTGCAATCAGATGGCCAGTCAATCAACACATATATTAATAGAAAGCAGGGAACCACTCCTCTAATTCTTCTACTTGTGGTTTCCAGTACCATTGTAGGACCAGTCACTTACAACAATACCCTTTTGTATGGATTGTTTCATAGACTCTATAATGTTGTCAATTGTTAGTTTACGTTAGTATATAAAGGTTTTTTAGAGAAATAAAGAATGCATGTATAAATGTTAAACTGGTTTTATTTTATAAATTCTTACTTATTTCAGTGTGTTTGAAAATAATGAAGTAGAAGCATAATTCTGTGCCTATATGCGGCGGAGTTGTTTCGTGTTTTTCCACGTCTATCACTACACAGAATGTAGCACAGGGTCAAATAACGGTTTCTTCTGGAAGTCAACAAGTTTTTCGTGCCGTGTCCAGCAGATTGGTCCAAAATTTCTCACAGAACCGGTAGACATACAAGTGCCAGCTTAGCGGATATTCTTGATCTTGCTGCATTGCGTAGCTAGTAAGCATTAGTTTTAAACGTGTGCTCCTGTAGTTGTGTGGACTTTTTGTCGTTGCACAGTTTATCTGCTCACAGAAAGTCCCCTGCAGAAATTACACGTTGAGAAGGAGAGTTTCTTAGCATGGAACAAAGCAGCAATTGCATAGAATCGTCACAAAGATGATTTCATTCATACTGGGATAATGATACTTTGATATCACCAAATCATGGATTTTCTAATACCACCACTAGGTAGAATTAACGATCCAACTTCATACCCACACTGACTCGTTTAGTACAACACTTGTGTGAAATGTAGGTCTGATTACATAATATTATTTCAATGCCAGATGATTTCTGCAATGATGGGGCCACATCTTTAAGTACATTATGCTATTAAGGATATTATTTATATTACATCATTATTAGTACTTATATTTACATGACAACTGTCTTGGTGCTATATGCCTCGATATGTTCAACATTTGAGAGTTCTCACATAACTAGTTGACCAGTTTATCGACATCTTTAACGATATAGGTTTCGAAATAATGAATAATGTTATTATCTCTGACAGTAAATGCATAGTTCATTGTTATCTTAGCAGCGAGTGCTCGCTCAATTGACGAAATCTTTTTATAGAAACATATGAAATTCCATCGGAGCACGAGGCAGCTTGTGCTGACTGAGGAAAGCTAGGGCGGCGTGTTGATTCATGTGCCCTGGCGGAATGTATGGGTGTGAAGGAGTTTTTCGGTTAGCAAGCAGAAAACAGTATGGGGCTGTCATATACCTCTATGTGAGAAAGTAGTTATCAACGAACAAACATCACAAAGAATGTATGATATTTCGAGGCTTATTCGGAAAGTAAGGAAGGATAGGTCGCTAAATGGAGAACATAGTGAAAATCAAAACTGTTTTATTTGCAACAGTTAGGTACAACTTCCAGCTACTTATCTCCTTAGTCGCCGATCCGACTTAGACGTTTGTCATAGCAATGTACCAACTTTCCAATACCCTCGTTATAAAAGGCAGCCGCCAGTGCTTTCCGCCAATTCTTTACGCTGACCTACAGCTCATTGTCTGTGCCAAAATGTTATTTTCATAGCCAACGGTTCACGTGAGTAGGTGTGAAACTCAGAGGAAGACAATTACGGGCTGTATTGTGGGAAATCAAACATTTCCAATTGGAAACGTTGCAGGAGCATCTTCATTGCCACTGCAGAATGCGACTGAGAATTGTCTTGAAGGAGAAAACGCACGACAGTTATGTAATGTTGGCTGTATAGCTTCAGGCGAACTTTATCACCAGGCCCTCGTGCTTGGCGGGAGACACTATTGTTCTAGGTATTTTTATGTGCTCCCTGTGCGCTCAGAACTAAAAAGAACGACGTAACGCGATCGACGGGGATACTAGAGACACTGCCCAACACACCTGTGCAAAACTTCATCGGATTTTCACTGTGGTTTCCGTTTCGCGACCAATCGTTCCTTACTTTCCGAATAACCCTCATATGTGGCGTAGTTGTGGTGTCTACGTCAGTGTAAAATGTTATGCCAGGATAACACCGACATGTATCTCTTAGTTACGCCAATCAGACACACACAGTAATAATATTTTATATATCCTTGAAATACTTGTTGAAAGGTATTTTCAGCACTGCTGACTATCACTTTGTGTGTGGTGGGTCGCTGGATACACATTTTAAAAATGGTATAGAAGTCCAGCAATTGCAATGTGTTGTAGTGGTGTACCCAATCCGGTACCGCACCTTCTTGCTATTCTGCTGTGTGGCCATTATTTTTGGACAATATTCCTCCCATTTACAGTCATATGCTCCTCTATCATCACGCCTTTACATACTTAACGCAGAAAGCTAGGAGCACATATCTCACATTAATTATTTACAGCAAATACAGTTTCTAAATTCTTCTTCACTCCATGCCAATGTATCACCAGCTGAACACACCAGACATCAATGCATGTGCTGGCAGCGAAGAAATTACGGTAAACACGTAATCGAACTACAAAAATTAAAATTGCACAAACTATTGATTTCGGGCAGAGTCTGCATGCCATTGGTGCCCTGGGGCCCATCGGCGTTTCCGCAGAAACTCATAACGGCATTGGCGATATGGGGAGGGAGAGGAGGAGATGTGCTCAAATTGTGGGAACAATGTGGCCAGATTCTGGCGCCAGCTATTCTGACAAAAAAGCTGATGCTGATGTCAGCAATTCTAGAGACGCTGATACTGGCAACAATCATTTAGGCTAGAAATACAGGGTGTTACAAAAATGTACGGCCTAACTTTCATAAAATATTCCTCCCACACCAATAAAGAAAATATGTTATGTTGATATGTGTGCGGAAACGCTTACTTTCCGTGTTAGAGCTAATTTTATTACTTCTCTTCATTAATCATGGAATGGAAACACACAGCAACAGAACGTACCAGCGTGACTTTAAACACTTTGTTACAGCAAATGTCAAAATGTCCTCCGTTAGCGACGATACATGCATCCACCCACCGTCGCATGGAATCCCTGATCCGTTGATGCAGCCCTGTAAAATGGCGTATTGTATAACAGCCGTCCACAATACGAGCACGAAGAGTCTCTACATTTGGTACCGTGGTTGCGTAGACAAGAGCTTTCAAATGCCCCCATAAATGAAAGTCAAGAGGGTTGAGGTCGGGAGAGCGTGGAGGCCATGGAATTGGTCCGTCTCTACCAATCCATCGGTCACCGAATCTGTTGTTGACAAGCGTACGAACTCTTCGGCTGAAATGTGCAGGAGCTCCATCGTGCATGAACCACATGTTGTGTCGTACTTGTAAAGGCACATGCTCTAGCAGCACAGGTAGAGTATCCCGTATGAAATCATGATAACGTGCTCCATTGGGCGTAGGTGGAAGAACATGGAGCCCAATCAATACATCACCAATAATGCGTGCCCAAACGTTCACAGAAAACCTGTGTCGATGACGTGATTGCACAATTGCGTGCGGATTCTCGTAAGCCCACACATGTTGATTGTGGAAATTTACAATTTGATGACGTTGGAATGAAGCCTCATTCGTAAACAGAACATTTGCACTGAAATGAGGATTGACACATTGTTGGATGAACTATTCGCAGAAGTGTACCCATGGAGGCCAGTCAGCTGCTGATACTGCCTGCACACGCTGTACATGGCACAGATACAACTGGTTCTCCCGTAGCACTCTCCATACAGTGACGTGATCAACGTTACCTTGTACAGGAGCAACTTCTCTAACGCTCATATTATGGTTATCATCAACTGCACGATGAATTGCCTCGTCCATTGCAGGTGTCCTCGTCGTTCTAGGTCTTCCCCAGTCGCGAGTCATAGGCTGGAATGTTCCGTGCTCCGTAGCACGCCGATCAACTGGTTCGAACGTCTTCCTGTCGGGACACCTTCGTTCTGGAAATCTGTCTTGATACAAACATACCGCGCCACGGCTATTGCCCCGTGCTAATCCATACATCAAATGGGCGTCTGCCAACTCCGCATTTGTAAACATTGCACTGACTGCAAAACCACGTTCGTGATGAACACTAACCTGCTGATGCTACGTACTGTTGTGCTTGGTGCTAGCTAGTACTGTAGAGCAATGAGTCGCATGTCACCACAAGCACAGAGTCAACACTACCTTCCTTCGATCGGGCCAACTGGCGGTGAATGGAGGTAGTACAGTACATACTGACGAAACTAAAATGAACTCTAACATCTAAATTAAGTGTTTCCGGGCACATGTGCACATAAAATATTTTCTTTATTTGTGTGTGAGGAATGTTTCCAGAAAGTTTGGCCGTACCTTTTTGTAACACCCTCTATAGTGACCTCTGCTCTGCTGAACAGATTTTACTGAAATTTGGTATGGAGGTACGTTGAACCATGAGGAAGATATGTGTCACATTATAAAGTGAATACAAAACCATCCCTATTATGGAATACGTGAGTAGGATGGTGAATATGTTCCCACGGATAGCAGCGACCCTTAGAGTTAATAGATTATTTCGTGACAGTGCGAATCCAACATTTGCTCGTGTGTGCAGTTTCTGGAATTTTAAAAGCAGGTAAACCAAATGCCGAAGCTGGACAGTTTTTGCTCCAAATTACTATGGAGATAAAGTGATAAAATCCGACGGTTAGATCGAGGACAGTATTTAAAACTAGTATGATGTGCCTCGTAAACGTAAGTCTGATTTAGCGCATAGTTCTAAGACAGCTCAAGCTGCGAAAGTTACACAAAATCAACAAATTTTGAAGCAATCTCAGATCTACCAAAACTTAGATGGAGACCGTCATGTGGCTTTAAAATGTATAGACACATTGGAACAGTCGCAAGTTAGTCAATGACCGTCATTTAAAGGTTTTACGACAAACAGATGGTCATCCATCTATATGTAGAACATAGGAGGCTTTTAGTGTGGCTGCATTTGATTATGATCCATTAACTAAGAATGTCAATCAACGATTAGTCATCTCAAGAGCAATAGATAGAAAATATAGGCATTTTAATGCGTTGAAGTGGAAGGAAGAAACGGTTGCTATGTATTTCTTTCATGTCAAAATCTCACTTCAAGTACTAGGTAAGCCAGAGGAGTCCCTAAAAAATCTACTTCTTTAGGAACATAATCAATCAAGGAGTTTTTAAATTCAATTACAAAATATAATGCATGCTTTTAAGTTCTAAATACATCGAAATAATGGAAACACTTTCATTATGTATGCACATTCCGGCACTGCATGCATTTTTGCGTACACATATATACATCCATACCATTATTTAAATTACCAGCTTCCTTACCACCATTACTTATCATAACAAAACTACTGAGATATGAGCGCAGCTGCAGGTAACAGCGTGGTTAATTGTAATTGGCAAGGTTAATATAAGGGGTGGCCAGATGCCGTTCCTGCCGCCACTCCATATCCCATGGGACGGAGTTAGTGTACCCCAACTGTCTAGTGTAATCCATGGAATAGTGCGAATGTGTTCAGATGTATATGATGTGTAACTGAGGCGGAACGTGGGGACCAGCCCGGGATTCATCTACTGGGATGTGGGAAACCGCCTAAAAACCACATCCAGGCTGGCCGGCACACCGGCCTCCGTTCTTAAGCCGCCAGGCGGATTCGTTCCGGAGCCGGCGCGCGTACCCGAGTCCAGGAAGCAGCACATTAACGCTCACGGCTAACCTGGCGGGTTTTGACGAACATACATTTATGTTTGCGTAAATAATTGTTACTCAGGAACTCCTCTACAAGAGGCAAAAAATGCCACATCATCTGTCAAAGAGGCTACACCAATATGGCCTCTGTACGCTCCCAACATCACACACTGCACAGTCACACACAAAAAGAGGTGTGTCCTAGGGCTGCCGGAAATGAGTGCATTCTTCTCAGAGGAACGTGGAGGATAACCTGAAGGAACCACTGCACTGACAGGTCTCGATGACGGACCAGTGTTTGTCACTGACAAAAGTAACCACCTCTGAAGCTTTCTCAGAATACCCCACCGCAACATTCCCCATAACAGTCTTCCACTATGTAGACTATATGCATCATTCTAAGCCAATGTAAGCAGCCTTAGGTGCTGCTGTCTACCCCAGCAACAGGTTACCTCGTGTTAGGTGGGCTTGTGCCATCTAGAATGATCACCAGCAAGGCGCGTGTTCTAAAAATCAAATTGTCAACGCACTAGATTGCACGCCTTATCTGCTCGCAGTGACTGCAAATCCTTCGAGAGTCCTATGTTGCTTTAGGGTGACGTAAGTCTGCTTAGGGTGACATGAGTCTGCATAGCGTGACATGTCGTGCCATCGTACTTGCTGTCATCTGACGTGTTCCTTAATTCTCTAGTCGAAGACCATAATCTCTACTAACACACTTAATAGTGTGTGCAGCAACTGTGCTGCTCACTCCTCAGTGGATCAGTGTACCGGGTGGCTCGCATTTCCAGAATGAGATTTTCACTCTACAGCGGAGTGTGCACTGATATGAAACTTCCTGACAGATTAAAACTGTGTGCCGGACCGAGACTCGAACTCGGGACCTTTGCCTTTCGCAGGCAAGTGCTCTACCATCTGAGCTACCCAAGCACGACACACGACCCGTCCTCACAGCATTACTTCTGCCAGTATCTCGTCTCCTACCTTCCAACCTTGACAGAAGGTCCCCTGCATTGGCTCGCATTTGTTCCTCTTTCCTCGGGGCTGCTGTGGTTTCCAAGATTTCAGTGCGTGACCTTGAGTGTCGCCATTCCAAAAGGTTTAGGAGGCAGCCCAGGTGCCGCCGACTGTTCAGTTTGTTATCTGCTACGGCAGGGCCCAGGGCAACATTTGCGGGATGGTCCCCAATTCGTAGCACCTCGTCCTATCAGTGACTGTGCACAGGTGCGCCTCAGTGAGAAAACCATCACTGCCACAGGATAAACGAACGGCAGTCCAGGGCGGCTACTAGGTGCTCATACATCGTCTTCGACGTAAACAGCACGTAGCGATTCATTCAAGTTTCCATTGTCTATCTCTCTCCCATTTTCCCACAGTTTATCAGCTCCTGTAAAGTGTCCATATATTACATTAAAAACTTGTAATTACACTTTTGATGTTTCACTGAATTCATACGTCAATTCCGAGATGGTCGCACAAGTGTTGGCCGTCCAGAAGTGTACCCTCTGAGGGTATGTGCAAGGAGGGAAGTGAGCACTATTTTGTCAGACAGTTTTGTTTATCTATGGGAATCGTTTTGGTCACTTACGTTTCTATTTGCGCATAATAACACCCTTGTTCTAGATTATTCACTAAGTCTGAGATTCGCGTTTTGCTCATGCGCAAGTGACTTCTCTTTTCGTCCAATATGTCAGTTCCTCTTAATTGTTCCTTTCGGATTTATGTACGGGAAACAGCTTTCAACAGAAAGTGCATAGTGTCACTAGCCCACCTGATAGTGCGTTACTAAAATGACAAAAAGGATGCTCCTGGAGTGTGCAATAACGTATCACGATGAATAAACAGTTGATAGAGATTTGGCAGTGTCAAATAATGCTGCCAGAACATTATCAGGAACAGAAGCTGCTGCAACAACAATAATGCAGCAGCGGCAGATGTAGGAGCTGATCAAACACAATGCATGGCTGATCTGAAACACGAGCACGCAGCCTGCGGATCACACATCAGTGGGACAAGATATGCCCCAAACAGCTCTTTCCTGTTTTTGTCGACACTGCAGAAAGGTGGGGAAACCGTTTTTGTCACTCTCTGCTGCATTGTGAGGAAATAGATACAGCCTCTATGAAAGCGTTCAAAATACACTCCTGGAAATTGAAATAAGAACACCGTGAATTCATTGTCTCAGGAAGGGGAAACTTTATTGACACATTCCTGGGGTCAGATACATCACATGATCACACTGACAGAACCACAGGCACATAGACACAGGCAACAGAGCATGTACAATGTCGACACTAGTACAGTGTATATCCACCTTTCGCAGCAATGCACGCTGCTATTCTCCCATGGAGACGATCGTAGAGATGCTGGATGTAGTCCTGTGGAACGGCTTGCCATGCCATTTCCACCTGGCGCCTCAGTTGGACCAGCGTTCGTGCTGGACGTGCAGACCGCTTGAGACGACACTTCATCCAGTCCCAAACATGCTCAATGGGGGACAGAGCCGGAGATCTTGCTCGCCAGGGTAGTTGACTTACACCTTCTAGAGCACGTTGGGTGGCACGGGATACATGCGGACGTGCATTGTCCTGTTGGAACAGCAAGTTCCCTTGCCGGTCTAGGAATGGTAGAACGATGGGTTCGATGACGGTTTGGATGTACCGTGCACTATTCAGTGTCCCCTCGACGATCATCAGAGGTGTACGGCCAGTGTAGGAGATCGCTCCCCACACCATGATGCCGGGTGTTGGCCCTGTATGCCTCGGTCGTATGCAGTCTTGATTGTGGCGCTCACCTGCACGGCGCCAAACACGTCTCCATTCGTCCCTCCATTCACGCCTGTCGCGACACCACTGGAGGCGGGCTGCACGATGTTGGGGCGTGAGCGGAAGACGGCCTAACGGTGTGCGGGACCGTAGCCCAGCTTCATGGAGACGGTTGCGAATGGTCCTCGCCGATACCCCAGGAGCAACAGTGTCCCTAATTTGCTGGGAAGTGGCGGTGCGGTCCCCTACGGCACTGCGTAGGATCCTACGGTCTTGGCGTGCATCCGTGCGTCGCTGCGGTCCGGTCCCAGGTCGACGGGCACGTGCACCTTCCGCCGACCACTGGCGACAACATCGATGTACTGTGGAGACCTCACGCCCCACGTGTCGAGCAATTCGGCGGTACGTCCACCCGGCCTCCCGCATGCCCACTATACGCCCTCGCTCAAAGTCCGTCAACTGCACATACGGTTCACGTCCACGCTGTCGCGGCATGCTACCTGTGTTAAAGACTGCGATGGAGCTCCGTATGCCACGGCAAACTGGCTGACACTGACGGCGGCGGTGCACAAATGCTGCGCAACTAGCGCCATTCGACGGCCAACACCGCGGTTCCTGGTGTGTCCGCTGTGCCATGCGTGTGATCATTGCTTGTACAGCCCTCTCGCAGTGTCCGGAGGAAGTATGGTGGGTCTGACACACAGGTGTCAATGTGTTCTTTTTTCCATTTCCAGGAGTGTATATGTCTGCAGACGAATCCTGAAGAATGAAAATTTATTGAACTGTGCAGTTTGCTCAGTGAGCATTTCTGTCGTCGAACTCATACTGTAGCAGCAGTTCCAGTTTGATTAATTCTGGAAGTGTAGTGATCAGTTTTAATGCGTCCACGATAGCGGATTTGCAAGGCATCGCTCGCAAATATAAGTTTTAATGCAGGAAGTGTGGCGGCTCATAGACTGATCGTTTGATCAGAGACGTGGTCATCCAATTAGCACCGGACAAGTAGGTTCGTATTAGAGCTTTGCTGTCGTCTGACCCCGAGTCAGCACAATCGCAAATATTTCCAAATATTCGAAGTGTGGGCAAAGTTTTTCAGATAGCTAGAAAATATCTCAGTTCTCGGCCGTGCAACAGCAAGTTATTTCCCCGGAAGATCCTGGTGGTGCGACCCCTGTGCAAGCAAACGCATCTGGCTCCAAGTAGATTTCAGTGGACTTAGTAAACAGAGCAATATAGTCTGGTGTCTCGATGTTGATCACTCCAGTGTCGCATTCACACTCGTTGATGCTTCAGTCTTGTCCAGACTGTTTGGAACGCCACAAGCGCCTCCAGAACCAAGATTTTTTTGACAGAGGTTACGGCAGTCGCTAGTGAGTGCACTTGCAAGAAGTGTGCCTTGGGAAGTAATTGACACTCTTGCTTGATCAGCCCGTCTTGGTTAATACATCGTGTGTAGTAGAACTTGACCAAGTGACACTGATTGCTTTAAGTGCCTTGTTGGCAGAAACTGGCTCGGCACACAATAATCTCTTGATGTGGTATTGTGGCCCAATTGCAGATATATGTGGAGGGTAGTAGTTTCTCTAGTTAACCAGGAAAGCTATCAGCGATCTGGCTTTCCCAGTCTGCAGCTGCTACAGTGGCTGGTTATTTCATACAGTCGCCAAAAGATATGATTGTGAGGAAATGCAAGAACGTGGAATAGTAAATAACTTCCTTGGTCGTACGTTCGCCAATGGCTCTAAATGTTATAGGTTTAGATCCGTTTGTTGTATTTGTTTTCCAAGTATTTGATGAGGCGAACTTGGCATCAAGTTATGTACCACTCCTGGATATAGAATCGTTATTACAGAACCGACACTGGGTAGGCGAAAACAGTTTGAAGCGCATATTTCACTGAAGTAGTCTGCTGTGCCTAAACTATGTCGCGTGCAGCCAGTTACATACGAATTGCTTTATGCACTGAAGGCCAAGTTAGACGTGTTCCAGGAGCTGAGGATATTTGAACCAATCCCACCTAGTCATTGGGTGACACCCATGTCATTGTAAAGAAAACAAACGGGTTCATAAGAATTTTCAGTGATTTAAGGCCTTGTGACGCGCAAAGTCAGTTTGACATCAAGCCACGCCCTCAACCAGTGGAAAATAGCAAATTTAACAGGGCCAGTGTTTTTGAAAGATTGATTTGAATTATCCGTACCTACAGTTACCTCTAAGCGGAGACATACGGAAAACCCAGGTATTGAATGCTCCTTTTGCAACGTAAAAGAGGTTGCCACTTGGGTACGCCTTTGTGTCGCAAATGTTCCAAAGATACGTAAAGCAACTAACTGAAGGTATTCTGAAGCGCATAAACTATTTTGATGTAATCTGCATGACGGATGCTGCTTCGAGAGGAGCAAATGCAAAACTTACTATTTCGATGGCGGCTGGAAAATGGACTCCATTGTAACCAGAAGAAATACAAGTTATTTGCACCGTCTGCGTAGTATTTGAGGCATTTGTGAATTAGCAAAGAGATCACAGAGATGGCAGAACATGCACCTGACCATCAGAAGATGGGACTACGGCCGTACTCTTGCATAAGAATCCCGATGCTTCGGAATAACCAGTCGCTTTTTCGTCTAATACCCTCTCGAAGCCGCAATAGAATTAAACACAGATTGAAATGGGTATGTATGGTGTTACAGAGTTGTATGTTTTGCTCTATGGGATTACACTGACGTGGCAAAAGGCAAGGGATAGCGATATGAACGTATACAAATGGCGACAGTATCGCGTACAAAAGGGATAAAAGGACAGTTCATTAGAGGAGCTCTTATTTGTACTTGGTGCTTCGTGTAAAAAGTTTTCCGACGTTATTATGGCCGTAAGACGAGAATTAACAGACTTTGAAAAGGGAATAATAGTTGGAGCTAAACGCATGGGAAATTCCATTTCCGGAATCGTTAGGAAATTGTAGCTAATTGCACGAGACATTCTATTCCGGAAATCGTTAGGAAATTGGAGCTAAATGCATGGTACATCAATTTCAGAAATTGTTAGGAAATTCAATATTCCGAGATGCACAGTGTTCAGAGTGTGCCGAGAACACCACTTTTCAGGCATTACTTCCCACCACGGACAACGTAGTGTCCGACGGCCTTCGATAAACGATCGACAGCAGAAGCATTTTCTTAGGGTTTTCAGTGCTAACAAAGCAAATTTGTGTAAAACAAGTGGAGAAATCAATTTGGAACGTATGGGAAACGTATCCGTTAAGACACTGCAACGAAATTTGGTGTTAATGGGCTATGGCAGCAGACGACCGACGGAGTCCTTTTCTAACAGTACGTCGTCTCCTGTAGCGCCTTTCTGGGCCTGTGACCAAATCGATAGAACCCTAGACAACTGAGAAATAGTAACCTTGTCAGATGAGCTGATGGCAGAATCCAAGTTTGGCGCAGACCCCACGTAGCCATGCACCCAAGGTGTCAAGGTACAGCGCAAGCTGGTGGTCTCTACATAATTGTGTGGGCTGTGTTTACATGGAATGGACTGGGTCCTCTGGTTAAACTAAACCGATCATTCAGGACAAAAGGTTATGTGCCACTACTTGGTGACCATTTTCAGCCATTCACGAAAGTCATGTTCCCAAGAAACGATAGTACTTTTGTCGATGACAATACACCATGTCGCAGGTCCAAAATTATTCGCAACTGGTTTGAAGAACATTCTGGACAGTTCAAGTCAATGAATGTCCAGCCAGATAATCATACATGAATACCGTTGAACATTTTTGGGACATCGTCGAGGTGGCAGTTCATGCACAGAATCCATCAGTGGCAACACTTTTGCATTTACGGACGACCACAGAGGCAATATTTCTCCAGGGGACCTCCAGCGACTTGTTGAGCATATGCCACGTCATGTTGCTATACTTTGATGGGTGAAAGGAGTTCCGACACGATCCTGGGGGTATCTCATGACTTTTGTCTCCTCAATGTAAGTTCCGGTTACTTACGAATGACAAAACCCTCGTATCTCGTGGTTGATATTGTCGGATTCGTGACATAAAGGCGTAGCGTCTGCAAACTTGAGCTCTGTTGTTGAGCTGTTACCATTATGACATTCATTTTCGGCCCACTGCACAGAATGAAAACGTCGATGCCTTATCACACCTCCCGACTGACCTCAGAGGTGAGTGTGAATGTAGGGAAGCAGTGTGAACCATCTTGCATTATTTCTCAATAGTGCTCACGAATTATCAGTGGCTACAAGCCAGGAGACACTCCCGCGTAGAGTCGTCTCAGCAGTGCAAAATGGTTAATCAGAGTCTCCAAAATGGATCAGACCTGCCATTGCAAAATTATCTTGCTATGAAGCATAGGGTTAATGTCGTTCAACGAGTGTTGTTCTTGTTCACAGAAGATGACTAATGTCACGTCGTTGTACCACCTCCATTCTGTCGTCGATTCCTTCAATTGCAATCCACATCCCACAGGAAGATACCCAGAAGGTAAGCTTTATTTCAGCGACACTTTTATTGGACAGGTATAGACGACGCTATCGCGCAAGCAATGCGCAGGATTGTGGCTTCCGCTTAGAGCCAAGTCTCCCAAACAAGAGGCTTCTCCTCATAATACTGGCCTGAGCATCCTTACATCAACTTTGTCGCCCGCATCTTGTGGTGGTGCGGTTGCGTTCTCGCTTCCCACACCCGGGTTCCCGGGTTCGATTCCCGGCGGGGTCAGGGATTATCTCTGCCTCGTGATGGCTGGGTGTTGTGTGCTGTCCTTAGTTAGATTTAAGTAGTTCTATGTTCTAGGGGACTGATGACCATAGATGTTAAGTCCCATAGTGCTCAGAGCCATTTGAACCATTTTTTCAACTTTGTCGACCCTTTCCATGGTGCAGTCTGGTAGCTGGTGGTGGATACGGACTCTGATTTTCCTGAGGTGGCACAAGTCTGTTCTACAACTACACACACTGCGGTCATAGTGCTCGTTATGATTTTGACCTTAGATGGAGCTCTATACACCTTTGTATCCGAAAACGGACATCAGTTTATGTCAGTGGAATCTGAAGCATTCTGCCAATATAAAGGCATATAGCTCACCCCTTTGCACCTAGTGTCGAACTCGAAAAAGGAGTGAGTGGATAGGACCGTCAAGTTAAAAATAAGTATCGCGCTGGCGTCGATGCCCACTGATGAAGCATTTCTTGCCATCTATGGTGCAAGCCACTCGTCCGATGAAGCCTGACAGAGGTACTGCAATGGCACAAGCTATGCACAGTCCTGGACTTGCTGCGTCCTGATCCTTTCACTTACGCACTAGCTGCACGCACTACAACCAGTAGGACATCACCACGTGGGCCCGCGCATTCCACTGGAAGCCGGCACGCTGGGCGTCATTCTCGGCCAATAGTATCACCAGATCTTCATCGTCACTGCCAGGCGATAACAACCGTTCCATTACCGAAATCATTAGTGTGTGCGACAGACTTACGAGATTGCATGTCTCCTGAAGCCAGCGCAGAGGACTTCTGGTCCCAAACCCCTTGGCAACCACGATTGATATCATCCCCAAAGACTGCCAGTGTTCTCTACATCTACATCTACATCCGTACTCCGCAAGCCACCTGACAGTGTGTTCCACAGTACACACACGGGACATGGCCATACAGCCATCAAAACCTGTTCCTATGATATCATTCTTACCAGCAGCATCTGAAGACCGAACTGGCGATGAACTGACAAGTCAAGGAGGCTAAGTCACTTCTTTCAGTACAGTAATCGTCGATAGTCTCAATGAGATAAGAGCTTGCATGGTCTCAAGTAGGCCAGGCGAAAATAAAGATCCCAGAAACTGAAATGCTGTTGAAGCCACTTGAAGGGCTCCCTGCATAACGATCCTCATTGCCGTGGTGGGAAAAAAACAGCTCTGGTCATTTCCGAACACACACACTTGTAAAGCAGGAAGGGATTTAGTATCGTCGTTTGCAATCAGATATCGACACAGAAATGTTCGCGCTAATGTCAGCCGTCCAAAGTTGCAGGACTTTACAGCCACACCTCGACTGCCATGAAAGCTGCATTCGCTGGCAAGACCATTTGGCACCGTAGGCTAGGAGGAAAATGAACACACATTTCGTGGCCAGAACATCATGATTTGTCACTGACGAAGGACTACATTAATTAGCCAGTTTTTGTGAAGCCATACAATTTATATACACTCTTAAACTACTGGTGATGATGGGATTTATCTTCCCTACCTATTGCATGTGTAAAGCTGAACATATCTGTAAGCCCTCAATTGACTTCCTCAATTCTGTCATGCAACATCTCATCTTTTTAGCTATGATCTCGACAAGACTCTCCACTTCCATTAATTTTTGCAGTCATTGTCTCGATATTTCTGCCAATGGACACTCGTATGTGCTGCACATCCTTGGAATGAGTGTACGACGCACACTGACACAGTTTCTTATTTTAAGCAAAAACTCGTACAGCTTTCATTTATACTGACCATCATTCAAATTTCTTGTTGTGCCCTGTCACCAGAAATCCATATTGAGTGTCATTACAGCAGTCAGCTCATTTGCTAACAAATACGTTGATATCGGATCGCTTCCTACAAGCGCTTGGTACTTACGTCTTAAATTTAGATTTTGCGTTTGAATGTGATGATATGGTTTGCATTATACCTTACCAACAGCTTCGGTATCCTTGAAGGTGTCTGTCTCAGATAAAGTACATCGTCTTTCATATGACATCAGAAAGAAAAATAATTGTACCCTTATTTTTCTCGAGTTCCCAGGTTCGATTCCCGGCGGGGTCAGGGATTTTCTCTGCCTCGTGATGGCTAGGTGTTGTGTGCTCTCCTTAGGTTAGTTAGGTTTAAGTAGTTCTAAGTTTTAGGGGACTGATGACCATAGATGTTAAGTCCCATAGTGCTCAGAGCCATTTGAACCTTATTTTTCTATTTCGATGTGGACAAATGTGAATACATTGTTTGGTTTTACTTTCTCACGTCGAGTAATATCACTGTTTTCGCTGAATATATGCCAGCATACTTCGTCAATTCCATGCCAAATTTCTTGTAATAGTTCATATTTAGTGTGAAATAGAGTTTTTGAAACTGTACACTCCATGGCAAAAAGAATAACGCACCATGAAGGAATTATCTAAATGCGACGAAAATCGGTAGATGTGATTTACGTGCCATACAAGATAATAATTAAAATTTCCGAAAAATGGGTGTTTTATTCAAGAGTAAGAGCTTCACAAATTGAGTAAGCCACTAACGCCCTGGCCATTAGGCAAGGAGTTATTCGACTTGGCATTGATTGACACTGTGCGATATCATACCAAATTCTGCCCAAAAGGCGCGGTAGGTCGTCAAAATCACGAGCTACTTGGAGAGCCCTGACAATAATGCTCCAAACGTTCTAAGCAGGGCAGAGATCTGGCGAACTTGCTGGCCAAGGTACGGTGTGGCAAGGACGATGACAAGCAGTAGAAACTCTCGTCATGTGCGAGTGTATTTTATTGCTGAAATGTAAGCCCAGGACGGCTCGCAAACAAGGGCAACTAAACAGGGCGTAGATATTGTCGAGATACCGAAGTGCAGCGAAGATGCAGCGGATGACAATCTAAGGGGCCCTGCTGTGAAATGAAATGGTACACAAGACGATCAGTCCTGATTTTTGGACCATACTGTGGGCGAAATTCAGGTTGGTATCCCATTGCTGTCCGGGGCATCTCTGGACACGTCTTTGCTGGTCACTGGGGCTCAGAAGTGGGCCTCATCGCTGAAGACAATTCCACTACAGTCAGTGAGATTCCAGAATGAAGACAGATGGTCTGGAGATGCCCTGGATAGCAGTGGGATACCAACTTGGCGGTCATTGGCCATAAGGACCGACAACCAGGAGTAATCTTCTGGAGTACCAATTCGTTTTCTTAGTACTCTTGTCACCTGTGGCACCCTTACAGCACAGCAGTACGTCGAAGGTATTCTATGCCCATTTTGTTGCCAGTCATGGCAAGCCATTCTGGGCTTAGTTTTCAAGGAAGATAATGCCCACCTACAGATGGTGAAATTTTTAGTGCTTGTGTTTATGCTTGCCAAATCCCATCTTGGTTGGCAAGGTCGCCAGATGTCTCCGCAACTGAGAACGTTTGGAGCAGTACTGGCAGGGCCCTGAAATCAGCTAGAGATTTTGACGATCTAAAGTGATAGTTGGACAAAAATTCATATGATATTCATCAGGAGAACATCCAACACCTTTATCAGTCCCAAACAGAAAACTGGTTGCGTAATGGGAAGAGGTCGACCAACGCATTATTGATTTGCTCAGTTTCTGAAGCTCTTTCTCTTGAATAAATTATCCAATTTTTCTGAAATTGTAACCATTCCTTTATCTGCACATGTACGTCCCATCTACCGATTTCCGTCCCATCCGGATAATTCCTTTGTTGTATGTCTTTTTTTCCTTAAAATGCCTCTCTGATTTAGTTTTCTAGACGAAGAAGACAATATTAAAGATCAGGGAAGATAAAATAGTTAAATAGTTTACACACATAAGAACGGATTCTTATTTCATTTTTCTCTGATCAGTCAAATTTTGCTAAATATATGTATGCATGCTTCTTGCCTGGTCATAAACCTCATTCATTCACTGGAGACTTCGTGACATTCTCCACAAACAAGCATGCACTGACATGGTAAACGGTGAGGACCGCTGCTCGACTAATTGACGATTCAGTAAACCTGTGTCTTCTGATCTGTAAATGCCGATGGTTACACAGCTGGCTGTGCTACCTGCTTTTACCATCACGGAAATTGTCACTTTTTACTGCAGCCAACAAAGTGGAACCTCATTCCAAGCTCAAGGAACTCTGCAAAGTATTTACCATTTATGCGGCTCCAATTAGAAACGCGTATCATGCAATTAATGTACAATTACTCTTCCACAGAGTCAAGCACCCTGAGGGACATCTGACAGTGCTTTCCATTTTACACTGAAGAGCCGACGAAACAGGTATACCTGTTTAACAACGTTTAGGGCACGCAGAACTGACGCATCACGCCGTGGTATGGACTCCACTGACGTCTGAAGTAGTGATGGAGGGAACTGACACCATGAATCCTGGAGGGCTGTCCATAATTCCATAAGAGTTCGAGGGGGGCTGAAATCCCTTCTGGACATTGCGTTGGAAGGCATCGCAGATATGCTCAATAATAATCATGTCTGGGGAGTTTGGTGGCCAGCGTATGGTTTTAAACGCAGAGGAGTATTCCTGGAGCCACTCTGTAGCAATTCTGGACGTGTGGAGTATCGGATTGTCCTGATGGAATTGCCCACATCCGTCAGAATTCACAATGGAAATGAATGGATGCAAGTGATTAGACAGGATGCTGACATACGTGCCACCTGCCAGAGTAGTATCTAGACGTATCAGGGGTTCCATATCATTCCAAATGCAGATGTCCCACACCATTACGCAGCCTCCACCAGCTTGAACAATCCCAGGGTTCATAGAGTCATGAGGTTGTCTCCCTACCTGTACACATCCATCCCCCCGATACAATCTGACTATGTTTCAAGTCATCAACAGTCCAATGTCGGTGTCGATGGGCCCATTCGAGGCATAAAGCCGTGTGTTCCGCAGTCATCAAGGGTACACAGGTGGGTCTTTATCTCCGAAAACCTATAACGATGATGTTTCGTTGAATGGTTCACATGCTGAAACTTGATGGACCATCATTGAAATCTGCAGCAATTTCCTGAAGGCTTACACATCTGTCACACTGAAAGATGATCTTCAGTCGTCGCTGATCCCGTTCTTGCAGAATCATGTTCTGGCTGCAGCGATCTCGGAGATTTTATGTTTCACCAGATTCTTGATATTCACAGTACACTCGTGAAACGGTCGTATGAGAAAATCTCCACTTCATCTCTGCCTTGGAAATGCTATGTCTCATCGCTCGTGCACCGAATCTAACAATACGTTCAAACTCACTTAAACCTTGATAACCTGCCATTGTAGGAGCAGTATCCGACCTAACAACTGCACCAGACAAATGTTGTCTTGTATAGGACTCGTTGCTAATAGGTACATTTTCTACAGGTAACCTCTTCCTAAACATCTACGTTCGTTGATTGTTTACATCCAGCAGTCTTGAGGCCAGTAATCATTAAATTCAATGACGAGAAGGTATGGCCACTACATATTTGACTCGCATTATGGGGCTAACAAAGTAGAATACGATAGTTTATTAAATGTGAATCAAGAGAGACTTTTCTTCACATGATATACACAGTTATATGAAAAACTGAAGTGTGTTAATTGATGTACACTGCCCAATGAAAAAATGAAGCACCCAGAAGATGAGGCTAAACGTTAACGTAATTTTTTACACGTAACACCATCCATGTGAATGCAGAGGTAGAACAGCCATCACAATGTTTTAGTGTTTTTCGCGTTCAGTGTTAGCCATTTTGGCTCTTCATCGATCAGATGAGAGAACCGTGCAATATTCAGATTTTGGGAGCTTTATGATGTCGTACACAGCCCTGTGTTGGACTGCGTGGGACCGTGGCGGCAGGCCTACTCGACGTCAGTGTGTCAGTCGACCATGTCTGACCACGACGAGGGAGGAGCACCGTATTGTCTATCAAACACATTGTAATGCCATCATATCTGTGCCTGCCATTCGAGAAGAACTAGACTTCCAGCAGTATTTTGTGCAACCCTGCACTATTTGTCGGAGACGAGCAGCAGCTGGACTAGGGGATTACAGACCCATGTGTAGGCTGCAGTTAACACCAAAATACAATCTGCTGCGTTTGGAATATTGAAATGACCAGGTTGCATGCTGATGACCGACGTTGCATTGTGTTCAGCGATGAATCACGATTTTGCTTTACCCCATATGACTATCATTGGTAAGTATGTGAGGAGGTTTTACTCTTCCAGTGTTTTGGAGAGGCACCACTCTGTTACTCCTTGCGTCATGATGTGGGCAGTCATCACTTATAACTTAACGTCATTGCGAATAGCGATTGAGGTCAACCTGATGATACAATGAAAAGTCATGCACATCTTGTGTCCTCATATGTTACCTCTCACGCAATTTTTTCAATTGAACAATGGTCCTCCACACATGGCATGTGTATCTATAAAATATCTGCATGATATTGGGGTACACCAGTACCCAACTGGGTCCCTAGATATGCCCAACAGAAAATGTGTGGGACCAGCTCGAACACTAATTCCATTCAAGTGCCAATATCCCACGTATCAAGTACCAGTTACAATAGCTGTAGGCCAGTTTGTCTCTGGAAAGGGTACACTTACTTTAGGACACCCTTCCTACCCTAATCAGTACATACATCTGGAAGAGAGGGGTGCAACGCTACACTGGTAGGTATGCTAAGTACTGTATATAAATTTTATTTCGTGTTGTTGTCACTGAACTATCATCCTCCTCCCCTTCTGGGTTCTTCACTTTAATTGTCAGGCAGTGTGTATCAAGAAAACAAAGTGGCAGTGATATGGATCTCCATGCAGTACTCCACGATCCATTACCTCATTGCTAAGCTACCAAATTGCCTGTTATCTGACAGTGAAATATCCTTTTTTTATTACCTATTGCTCCAATAATATTTAAACCAGTTCATTGTTCTGCTCTTAATTTTATAGTCTTCTGATTCAACGCAGTAAAAGGCTTATTTGAAGAGAGTCAGTATATTGAATGACCTAATTTTATGCCATTACCTTGAAATATCTCGTACACCATGGAATACAAGGTCTGTTTAATTAAACACACATTTCAAAAACCGAACTGTGAGTCTGTTCCAAAATATCTGAAAACATTGATAATAATGAACCAGTAGTGTAGTTCTCAGCAACGTATTTCCTCCTTTGTGTAGATGCGTCACCCTGAATATTTACATTCACCACTTGCTGGAAATATGTCTAGTTGGGATAAGGTATTACATGGGTCACTGATTATACAGGTAATATCAGGTGCACAGATCCTAATTATGCTATTGAGCAATAACTGTAGAATGAGCAATAACTGTAGAAATCACTTCAGTCTTATGAAACTTTATTCCCTTAGCTTCCTATGTATTGTAACCTAGTAGGCCTATCATTCATTGTTCTCTTAGTAAATACTACATTAAAAAAATCTGTGAATCGGCGATGTGCAAAGAATTTTTTTAGTTTACTCTTAGTTTACCAACAACGGACAATAAGCTATAGCTACAGATTTTGGATACCTGAGTAACGCAGTAATAACACTCTTATCTTACTTCAATGTACTGCTATCTAAATCTGTTTGCCACGTTACTGCTGCATTTACAGTTGTGTCCTATGTCGTTTATGTTTTTGTTGGGATTTTGTAACCTACTAATAATACACGCACTATATCAGTCTTCATGAACCGTAGAAACTGCAATACGTTCTGTACTTGTAATGAGATAAGACATGCAATGAGAGAACTAAATGTACAGTAAGTTCTTGTAGTGACTGGATCATGAAAACAAAGGCAGCTGCAGTATTCAAACAACCATAAACAAGTTATGAATGATAAAGGACAAGACGAAAACTTTCGTATTGAAATAGTTAATTTCAAAAATTTCAGTGAATTTGTGGTGATGTGAAAGTACACAAGCCTACCGAAATTCGAAAAATTCTGAGGAAGCAAAGACTGTGTTGCACTCTCTGCTCAAAGGAGAACGCGCAAACGACGACAGGCAACACTTAACAGAAATTTGTGCGTCTGTAAAAAGATCATACCTCAGCAAAAGATCTTGCCAAAATCTCGAAAAAATTTTGGTCCTATGTAGAATCTTTAAGTAGGTCAAGGCTTCTGTGCAGTCACTCGTTGACCAGTCTCATATGGCAATAGAAGACAGCAAACACGAAGTGTTAAATTTCGCATTTAAAAATCATATCTTATCAAACAATCTGTTTGGTATTCTGCACAATGCAAACAATTCTCACATTTCCTGTATATGTGAAACTGTTAATACTGCTAGTGGAATTACACAGTCTACTATAGGAATTCCGTACCAAACAGCAATCACCCGGTGAACGTGACTAGGATCACCAGTCGCCAGCTCTGCCGGCGTCCACTTCCGTAGCGTCTATTGCTGGCAGCCCACATCAACAAAAAATAGCTGGGCTCGCCCAGCAAGCCCCAGACTGGCATCGACCAGCGCTCTGACGTGGCTTGCCTATCGATTAGCGTGCAGAAAGCGCCGTTGCCATTCTTCCCTGTTCTCGAGCGCCACTGTTGCCTGTTGCGCCATCTTACCTGACATGATAACTGCTGTGCGTGGTGGTGACCTGTTGTTAAACATTCTATTCCTCTTTACTATATAAAAGTCATAAAATTTTCAATTTCTCACATTTCGTCCTTTAAATTTACATGAAACGGCGTTTCTCCTTCTGCAATTTTCTCACTCTTCAATTCTACTATCATCAAAAATTTTATCGACAAACGATTTCCAGCACATGCTACAAGAATACACAAAACAGACTTACTCTATTTGATTATTTACTTACATTTATCAGTACAATAGATCACCTCATATAGATCTTTAAATTTAATAAATTTCCAACATATACCACAAGGACAGAGTGACAGTGCTGGATTACTTATCTTGATTTAGCACTACTGTTCATGTTTAATAAATCTTTAAATTTGATTTCATTTCTCTGTAGAATAAATATTGGTCTTTATATATCTTTGTTTCAGTTGAATGAATGAGTAGCATAAATGTTCGATGTTCAGGAAAGTAAATTACTGAGTAGAAACAAAATGTTAATGATAATTCTCCTGGGTTTATACTTGTGTAGCTAGTTTGCTACATTGCTACATACCAGTGAGCATGGAGCATGGAGCCAATACTATTCCGTCAAGCTTTGCGACCCAAAAAAAATTTGGGGTTGCCCAACAATAAGTTAGTTTGTGTAGCCATCCTCTGCAGCAAGCACAGAAATACTTGTTTTGTAAATAAAGCCGCCTTTTCCAGCTACCACTTAATTAATTTTACCTAAGGCATTTCGCCTTTTTCTTATTCTAAGGCGTAATCAGTGAGATCTATAACGATATAGCTTTGTTACTTTTACATTGTCAAAAAGTTAATGTCGCAATTTTATGTAAAAAGTGATTACTGGCGATTTGCTGTGATCTGCGTATCCTCTCATCTGGTCTGGAGCTTGCACTACCACTTTGCTACCAACATTTTGAGTTCTGACATTTTGCACACTGTTCACCATCTTTCTCATTATTTTTTGTTGTGTACTATTATACTTTTGCCACTGGACATAACTATTCCTTCGGACACTGTGCTTTTAACAACATAAATATTGTAACTTCATTAAATGTTTTATCCTCTTTGGTGTGTTTACCTACTTGTTACCAACCTAGCGAAGTATGTGTCTAAAACCAACTTCTGTTCGTGATGTTTATATCCCATGCGTTAACAAGAGAGAGACTGAGCTGAAGAGTGTGTATATTTTCTTTGTTTTCTTTGTATGTGAGTGAGAGAGAGAGAGAGAGAGACAGAGAGAGAGAGAGAGAGAGAGAGAGAGAGAGAGAGAGAGAGAGAGAGAGAGGAAGATGGGGAGGGGGGGAGGGGTTGGTTGTTTGATTTGTAAGTTGTTGAATATGAATGTATTAGCTGTTAGCGAGTGGTTGAAAGCTTCACGTTTCAATGTTCTGTCGAGGGGTTCATGAGTAATGGAGTGTAACGATGTTGGGTGGTATTATTTTTATATTGGATGGTGTTATTATATTAATCCTCTTTGGGAGCGTTATTCTGTTATTTTATCTCTTAGTGTAAACAATGATTGTTTGGCATGTGTACTTGACCATTCAATAGGGTTCTCCTTTCTACTTTTGTTTTATGCATGTGGTAATTTTCTGTATATGGTAATTTTCTGATTATCCTGTGTAGTTGTTATGGGAGTGCATGTTTGTGTATGTTCTGTTGTGTATGTTCGTTTGTAATTCTGTGCATGCATTCTTTTATCTGCTTTGCTGTTGCCTTGTTCTCTTTAAGTACTCTTGCTTTTCAATCTGTGTGGTGGACATAACATTGTGAAAATAGTAGCTTCAAGCGTAAATCCATTTTTATATTTCCGTATTCTCTCTGCTGTTTTTAGTTTCAGCACCAAATTATTCCATCAGAGGTTGGTTGAACGGATTGTACACGTTATTTATATTTGCAAAGGACAGAAACTTCATAGGATTAGCTGACAAATCTCTCGCTAGGATATGACACAGGAATTATTGTACTTCTTACAGTTAAGAGATCCATGAGCTGCTACTAGTTTTCTCTGTCAGTTAACTGTAAAGTTCTTTGTATTGGGATTATAGTATTTTCTGCTATTTGGCAGTATTTTCTGTAAAGTAGCACTAAACTAATATTATGCTATACATCACTTGGTATATACTGTTTATCTACATAGTGATTTATAATGTCTTTAAGCTTTAACCACAACTTTTCTGTGCTTATCATATTTGAACCCAGTGTTCTCCAGTTCTGTTCTATGGGTTGTTAACAATTATCGATTCAATTAAACAGCACTACTATTCTAGACTTCTTTATTGTATCTTCAGTGACCATTGTTCCCCTAACAGCGTCATGGTCCCTAAAGTCTGTCTCACTGATGTCACTCTCGAAACTATCAGGTCTGTTTATAGCCTGGAAATCGAAGCTACACTACCGACATAAAATGCAGCACCATCCAGAACAATGTCATTTTATTGACAAGTAATGTGAGAGTCATAGGAGTATATGATAACAAATTCAGATCAAATGAAACATATATATCAGAGTAAAAGGTGTCCAAACAGCTCCATATATACACAGTGTACCGTCCTACAGGTGTCAAAGCAAGACTGTATTGTCATATGCAAATGAACATAAAGTTAAAAACCATTCAATAGCCAAGACCACATAAAATACATTTTTATTTAAGACAACCGGTTTTAACAGACTATGATATTATCTTCAGATCTTAAGGTCCTTTTGTTGTAAAACATGTTCATTTTACACTGACATCACACACAAGATTTCAAGTGGATAAAAGCAGCACATTATAAAATGTTTGTCATCACTAAAATATTTAGAAAGCATAAAGCACCTTGTGCAACAGTATCTCCTTATACGTATTGTTCACAGTTGCTTGTTGCATCATACAAACAGGGTACACAAAAGCTTAACTATTTAGATACGCTGAACACATTCTAATCAGTGCAAATCCACTTTAAATGTCGCCTGAGGTACAACCATATACACCATTTAAAGTGAATTACATACATGCCCGATTGTTAACTTAATATGGAATACAGTGGTTACCATCATCAAACATAAATCTAATTGTCTTAATTTCAGTGTATCTCATTATTATTATTTTGACCCACAAAAAACGAGATAGCTCTGTTCTCTGATGTAGCGTAATTTCCAGCTGTCCGTTGAAAAGTGAAAAACAAACAGAAAGCGTATGTCAGGGCAGAAGATTCAGCATCAGATAGGGTTGAAGGTACCACAATGGAAACACATTTTAACATTAAAGATAACAATGTTTCACAAGGTACATAGCACCTAGAATCTCTATTCAATAATGGCTCTCCATGCAGAACACTTTCCCTCAGGGACTGTTAGGAGTTGATATTAAAAGCATAATGAATTAATTTAGTTTTTTGGGAGATGAAATGTAAAATCAAGTAGGCACTATTTCTCAAGAAACTTGTGTATGTATGGGAATGGGGCAGACATGTTGTTGGTACATAGTTTTAAGGGTAATGCAGTGACATTTGGAGATTAAACGTGCTGTTAACTAAGAATAATACCAAACAGAGTTGCCACAGAGTTAGTAACAATGAATAACATGACGATATAAGGTAAGTGAAATTAATATATATCACAACAGATTTACACGCCAAAGAAACAAGAATGTGACGAAGCTCTGGGTAAGAGAACCACTAACGAGGAATTAGCAATACGTTTGAAACAAAAAGGGAAAAATTCATTACACTGGATCTCAGTCTGGGGACTACAATGAAACAGTGAAAAATCTATCTTCCACTTGCAGAAGAAATGCTGTTGATGAAATTTCTACAAGGACTAGAACGAATTACTTTTTAAATTTAGTGCCAATACGCAAATGTGTTTTAGTTGTCCTGATTAGGAAAACATGTAACGCCAGTTATGAAAACTAAAGTTCCATTAAACAAGGAGGTACGTTCAAATGGTGTGTACAATAGAGTTTTAAGCTAAACCAGTTATGTCATCCATTAAAATAAATAAGTTTGGCTCTTGAGAATATTTGTTGTGTTGAAACAATGACTTTTATTTGTTATCTCATTAGCATAGATTTAACTATATCGTTCCTTGACACTGCCGTTGCCTGTACTGCTGCACACATGTCCACTGAAACTTCATGTGTGTCAATTTTATTCTCATGAAGTGACAGATAGAAAGAAGGACCAAATTACTATACCTACGATACTGTTACTTTTATTACTATACAAAAATGTTCTTGTGTGGCTTTACAATGTGGTTGATCGATATTTTATGTTTTTTTAAATCTGTAGTTCTTACCTTTAAACATCTTCTGATTATGATAACATGTGAAACGTCCCCTTAGAAAAATTATACATGATTGTACTTAAACTGACACAGAATTTTTTTTAGTGGAACACAATCTGACTTTCAATAATTCAAGAAAATGCCCCTGACTAAATTAACTTATTCGTTTCACAAATCACTTACCTCACAAAAATCTTCGTTACTCGAACTACTGCAATACAGCGAGTGCCACTACTGCCAGTTAAATAAAAGATTCAAACTACTGATGGCACTAACTACTTATTGGCATAGTTAGCAAATGAAAGATTTTGATAGAGAACAAACAATGTATTTACCTTAATAGTGTTCAAAAGTCATATATATATATATATATATATATATATATATATATATATATATATATATATATATATAAGTCCATGATATCCAATATTACAAACTTACTACTTCTAATGGGCACATGTCCAGATGGTCTTATTAGTAAAAGAAATTGCGCACAGAAGTAGTGGATTTCCATGCAGTCTTGAAGAAGTAGTATTGTCCTTCCAACAGAAATACAGTGCTGACTCTTGACATGCAGACAGGTAATGGGCCACAACAGAGCAAATCCACAGCAGAGTCAGTCGAAGTTGAAGAATATTGGTACATAGGTCATCACAGAGCAGACCATTGTAGTCTTGTTAGAGATTACTATATTGGTGGGCCACCAGAGATACAGACCCACTGCAGTCCTTGTAGAAATAATGGTACTGGTGGGCCATCAAAGATGCAGACCCACTGTAGTCCTCGTAGAAATAATGGCATTGGTGAGCCATCAAAGATGCAGACCCACTGTAGTCCTTGTAGAGATGGCCAGGAGCCATCTGTTGCGACTGTGGAAGTGCGCAATCACCATTAAAGAGTCTTGCGGAGAATATAGCAAGTCTATAAACCACCACTACTGCACTCCCAAAGTTTTTGGAATTGTGCTTAGAACCAGCAATGCTGTTAACCAGTCCCTTGCTGAATTATTAACACACATGCAAGCACTAACAGTCCCAACTTCTCACATACTGTGCCTATATTATGACCAACAGAAACGTTTGCACTGAAATGAAACTTAATTTGAAGAACTGGTGTCTATAAAATTATAAATTTACAACATAAGAATACAATTACAAAGGTACAACACACATCATTAAAGAACATAACAATACTGATAACATTTGTAATAATACAGGCTTTGTAGTAGAATAGAAATAAACATATAAATCATTGTTACAGGAATTATGACATAAATACATACATAAAGGGTCAGAATAGCTTTCTAAACATCAACTTCACACGTGAGCATTAAAACAAAACAGAATAAATAATGCCTAAACATCTTTACAAAGTAAATAACATATTATCAGAAAAATTATACAACGTAAATCTTATCAGCTAAACACATAAAGACAGGATAAACACAAATTCACATAGCATAATAACACAAAAATACAGGACAGGGTTTGTTTTCAGTGTGACATTTGGTACTGCAGTCCAACCCAAATCTTCATTCCGTATATCTTTCCTCTTATTTCAACATTTATTTCCACCAAAAATATCCTATCCAAGCATGCTTTCTGTATATATATGTTCATGTATTTCTTATCTCATTATTTATTTTCCATTATCTTACCTCATCGTTTATTTCCAAGAAAATCCTACCTAAACCTGTTGTCCCTAAACCCTACTTTTTTGTTCATATCCTCTTTCAAAATCCTTTTTTGGCCAAACCATTTTCTTAAAGCTTCTTAATGCATTTCTTCCAAATTCATCGCAACTCGTTCTCTTATATAGCCTACCCCATCTTAAGCTAGCTCAAATCTACTGAGCTCAGATGCTAAACTAAGGGACGAGGCAATGCAGCAGCACAAAACAATTTACACAAACAGCAATGACAAAAAAATGGAAATTGGCAAAGCAAGCAGCAGTATATCTAAATTAGCAAAGCAATTGCAACATTACAACTAATAAAAGACAATGTGAAATTCATTAGCACTATGCCCGGAAAACAGCAGAAGCAAATGTAATAACTTATATCTAAAAATGACCCACAAGAGGAAAAAATAGTACACTAACGACAACAATGCAGATAAGGGAAATGTATATTCACATCTTAATGTCTATGTAATTAAAGTGGTGCACCACAAAAACGTATTCTACAAAAAATTACCAAGTACTTGAAAAGAAAATTATACATGCAGTTACTGTTATTAGTCGCTTCTCGTTGTTCTTTCCTTTCCAAGTGCTCCTTTTTCGAAGAATGTGGATCATAAAATTATTATTTAATAGATCTGTTGACAGAAAGTGTTTACATTAGCAAATGCATGAAATTTTATTTTATAAATCCAATGCTCCAAAAGAGCTGGAAACCAGATATCAAATGAAATAAGCAACTATGTAAAGCAAAGCTTAAAAACATCATTCAGTAGCCATGTGGCATTTCATAAGTCAGTAGAAATTCTCTCTCATCTGGTAGAAAGGCACTTGTCATAATCAGGTGTGCAGATGTAAGAATATTTCCCAACTCATAAGCAAATCAGTAAGTAGCACAAAGTACGTGCTCCACAGTATAATCATATGTTTTCAAGTAATAGCGTGTCATATTTGCGATGCTTTCTACAGAAGAATGTCAATAGCAAGGTTAATGGCCTCTTTTTTCTCCACCAAATGCCTTTTTCTCCAGGCGGCTGGCGCAGCTGGCCACTCACAACGCATTACGTCAAGGTCCCTTGGCTTTCTTACCGAAATATTACGACAGCAGTTTGCCCTACAGTGACAGTCTCATATAAAAAATTTCACAGGTCGAGAATCTGCGTTACAAATGTGTAGAAACAAAATACTATAAATATAACAGTGACCAAAAAATTTTCGTCGGCATTGTAATACATTCACGCATTTACACACATTTCATAACTCTTAAAGTATGATTCTTGGTTTCCAACATCCTTTTTCACAAATCAGCGTCGCTAACCACTAATCATTATTCCTCACCTTATTACATACACATATTCGTCGACATTCTTCAATATTTCATCATTATAAATATGTTGCATAACCAAATTCTTCATATAGCATCAGCTTATTGATCATAAACATACCTGAACAGCATAATACAAAGTAAGCGTGTACCACCCTGAGGATTAATGTAATTATACCCTCAGGTGTAAGAGATTACAGCAATGGAATGAAATTTATCACGGAAAACCTTTGTATCATTGTAATTGAAAAATCTTTAAAAATAAATGTTTTAAGTACAAAATTAATGACTCAAGTGCGTGTCCTGTAGCGCTAAATTTGCGCCTTGCTGTAAGATAATTCTGTGGAACTGTCGTAGAAACCTCGTCCTCTGTAAGCTAAGTTCTGCTAAAATCAATGTCCTCACCTCATAAACAAAAGTGAAATGCTTTGCGTATACATATCTTAGTTATTACGCTTATTGCCGTAATAAACAAAGTACTGTGCTGTAACATATTGTTGTGCTACGGAAAAGGCTTCTCATTGTAGCTATACCACAAAAGTTACAACTAAAACATGTTTTACTCTCCAGAAGAATTCAGAAAAACTGTGCACATATAAAACAGATACAGCGCAAAAGCAATAATATAAATTGTGTCACTCATTTGTAGCGTCGTGATATAATCGTGTAGCTGTCAAATAAACTAAACACTGTGTCATCTGGTATCTCTCAGAAAGTATTTTAAATCCAGAATATATTTTCAATTAAACCAAAATGTTGCATTAAAATCTCATTAGCAGTCCGGTACATGTTCTAAGTATGTGAGCCTTATAGTCGTTACGTAATCGTGCAGCTAACAAGCAAGAATGCACACACACACAATAACACTGTGTTGCCTGTTCACTATAACAATGCACTCGTAAATACTGTCTAAATAACGTCCCTAGGTTCTAGACTGGATAGTTAGCTTCAAAACTTTGTTGCATGTTTACAGTTTCTCAGTGTGACAAATTGTACTAGTAGCGTGAAGTGAAACATTTTATGGCAAAGACTAAGTTAAAAAGCAGATTATCTCTCAATAAACAGTTTTACAGGTGAAATGTGGTGCAATCCTTTGCACTTTCTAGTGCGCAGAGTTTCAACTTCAAAGTAATTATCATGTTTTATACGTCGGTAACGAATGCTAAAATTTTTCTTAAGGTTAGCGTCTATGTTATTTTTCGCTGAGCCAGCCGGCGCACGTGGCTGCCTGCGGTGCGAGTCATTGTCTGTCTCTTTGTTGGCGCGCGTCGTTATTGGGATTAGGAGATCTAACGCCTACAAATTCATCTTGCCGAGAGGGTCCTGCATTGTTTGAATCCCGCCAGTGCTGATGAAATTCAGGTCTGTCGTTACGACTATAAGGTCTGTCGTCATGTCGGTAGATTCCATAGTTTCTATTTTGTCGGTCATGTAGTGGAGAATTTCTCCCAGAATCGTAACTGCGCGGTGGACCGTTCCGTCTGAAGTTATTCTGTCTCCCTTGATAATAATTATTTTGGTTCCCATAGTGTCTGTTTCTCTGATTGTCTCTGTGATAGTCATTACTGCGGAGAGGTGACCTTTCCCTGTAATTATTACTACTCTGAAACGGTTGTCATACGGGTGGTGTCTGTTTTGGTCACGATTTACGTTGTAAGAATAGCCTTGTCGTGTCCAGTTGTTATTTCTTTCCTCGCGGAATTGTGACGGATGTGACCTGTAATTATTGCGTTCCTGTTTTCGCGTCCCATGATTGTCAGTGTCGATTTCCCATTTTTGTAAGAGTCCCTGAAAAGCGTCAATGTCGTCTTTGCAACGTCCTGCCAAAATAACGTGTCGTAAATGTTGAGGCAATTTGATTAAGCAAATGCGGATGAGTTCTCAGGGGCTGTATGGGTATGAAAGATACTAATTCTTATGTAACGTGTCTTCGAAATATTTGACAAGAGTGGAAAATTCAGATTGTTCGAAATGTTTCATCATTATGATGCTATATTTTACTTGGTCCCCCCCCCCCCCTCCCTCCCACGAACAATGGACCTTGCCGTTAGTGGCGAGGCTTGCGTGCCTCAGCGATACAGATAGCCGTACTGTAGCTGCAACCACAACGGAGGGGTATCTGTTGAGAGGCCAGACAAACGTGTGGTTCCTGAAGAGGGGCAGCAGCCTTTTCAGTAGTTGCAGGGGCAACAGTCTGGATGAGTGACTGATCTGGCCTTGTAACAATAATCAAAACGGCCTTGCTGTGCTGGTACTGCGAACAGCTGAAAGCAAGGGGAAACTACAGCCATAATTTTTCCTGAGGGCATGCAGCTTTACTGTATGATTAAATGATGATGGCATCATCTTGGGTAAAATATTCCAGAGGTAAAATAGTCCCCCATTCGGATCTCCGGGCGGGGACTACTCAAGAGGATGTCGCTATCAGGAGAAAAAAAACTGGCGTTCTATGGATGGGAGCGTGGAATGTCAGATCACTTTATCGGGCAGGTAGGTTAGAAAATTTAAAAAGGGAAATGGATAGGTTAAAGTTAGATATCGTGGGAATCAGTGGCAGAATCGGTGGCAGGAGGAACAAGACTTCTGGACAGGTGACTACAGGGTTAGAAACACAAAATCAAATAGGGGTAATGCAGGAGTAGGTTTAATAATGAATAGAAAAATAGGAATGCGGGTAAGCTACTACAAACAGCATATTGAACGCATTATTGTGGCCAAGATAGATACGAAGCCCACACTACTACAGTAGTACAAGTTTATATGCCTACTAGCTCTGCAGATGACGAAGAAATTGAAGAAATGTATGATGAAATAAAAGAAATTATTCAGATAGTGAAGGGTGATGATAATTTAATAGTCATGGGTGACTGGAATGCGGTAGTAGGAAAAGGCAGAGAAGGAAACGTAGTACGTGAATATGGATTGGGGAAAAGAAATGAAAGAGGAAGCCGCCTGGTAGAATTTTGCACAGAGCACAACTTAATCATAGGTAACACTTGGTTCAAGAATCATAAAAGAAGGCTGTATACATGGAAGAAGCCTGGAGATACTGACGGGTTTGAGACAGATTATATAATGGTAAGTCAGAGATTTAGGAACCAGGTTTTAAATTGTAAGACATTTCCAGGGGCAGGTGTGGAATCTGACCACAATCTATTGGTTATGACCTGTAGATTAAAATTGAATAAACTGCAAAAAGGTGGGAATTTAAGGAGATGGCACATGGATAAACTGAAAGAACCAGAGGTTGTACAGAGTTTCAGGGAGAGCATATGGGAACAATTGACAGGAATGGGGGAAAGAAATACAGTAGAAGAAGAATGGGTTGCTTTGAGGGATGAAGTAGTGAAGGCAGCAGAGGATCAAGTACGTAAAAAGACGTTAAAATCCATGGAGAAGAAATAAAAACTTTGAGGTTTGCCGATGACATCGTAATTCTGTCAGAGACTGCAAAGGACTTGGAAGAGCAGTTGAACAGAATGGATAGTGTCTTGAAAGGAGGGTATAAGATGAACATCAACAAAAGCAAAACTAGGATAATGGAATGTAGTCGGATTAAGTCGAGTGATGCTGAGGGAATTAGATTAGGAAATGAGACACTTAAAGTAGTAAAGGAGTTTTGCTATTTGGGGAGCAAAATAACTGATGATGGTCGAAGTAGAGAGGATATAAAATGTAGACTGGCAATGGCAAGGAAAGAGTTTTTGAAGAAGAGAAATTTGTTAACATCGAGTATAGATTTAAGTGTCAGGAAGTCATTTCTGAAAGTGTTTGTATGGAGTGTAGCCATGTATGGAAGTGAAACATGGACGATAAATAGTTTGAACAAGAGGAGAATAGAAGCTTTCGAAATGTGGTGCTACAGAAGAATGTTGAAGATTAAATGGGTAGATCACGTAACAAATGAGGAGGTATTGAATAGGATTGGGAAGAAGAGGAGTCTGTGGCACAACTTGACCAGAAGAAGGGATCGGTTGGTAGGACATCTTCTGAGGCATGAAGGGATCACCAACTTAGTACTGGAGGGCAGCGTGGAGGGTAAAAATCGTAGACGGAGACCAAGAGATGAATACACTAAGCAGATTCAGAAGGATGTCGGTTGCAGTAGGTACTGGGAGATGAAGAAGCTTGCACAGGATAGAGTAGCATGGAAAGCTGCATCAAACCAGTCTCAGGACTGAAGACCACAACAACAACAACATTTTACTTGGTCTTGTGTAGCTTGAGGCCAATATGCTGAGAGAAGGCATGATAAAATTCTCCTTCACTGTGACAATCGTGAATGACCGATCGCATTCTTACAGCTGGTTCATTCTCTAAGTAGCCCCACATAAATTCTAATCTGTGCTCTAATGACCAGTTGGGAGGAAAACAATGAGAGAATTGATGAAACCACGCTTGTGGATGAATTTCGTTGCCATAATTCTTAAATGTTTTGAATTTACGTGTAGTAATAAACCACTTATAGTCAAGATCATCATGTCGGCAAGTCGCATATCGGCCAATATTACTTTGTTTCGGCGGTTCCATCTCAAAATTTGGTGTACCTTGCCAATTTCTTTCATAATTTCCGAAGTGCCCTGTGTTATTATTTTGTGTCTGTTCCGTATTTCTATGTTCCTCTCTCCGTATTGGGGTGCGAGTGTCCTCTGAAATATGTAATTCTTGTATTACCTGCGTCAACTGATCTTGTACTTAACGGATTTCTCTTTTGTACTGTGTATTGATTTGATTTCGATTTTGTTTGAATTTTCTAATTTGTTCATACTCTTCCGTGTCAGTGAAGGCTACGGGTCTTGTGTCATTCAGATCATCATCTACCTTTGTAGATAAGTTAGTGAACTGATCCGAAAGATCGGCTACTTTCTCCGATAGTGAACAGATTTTCTCAGTGTGTTTTTCTGAACCATGTTTCAGAGTCTCCATTTGTATTGACATCGTATCTACTGTGTCCTTTAAGTGTTCCTGAGTGTTTGTAAGCTGTGTAACCGAATCGGTAGATGCAACTGAGTGAATTTTAGCTTGCAAGGTGCCGTGATTTTCATGAACAATAGTTTGCAGTTCTTTTATGGCTGCTTCGTGATTCTGTAATGCATTTTCATGACGTGAAAAAATAGGTTGAAAATGCTCACAAATTTGTGTGTCTGCGTCATTACAGACTTTTTGACATTTCGATTCGATTTTCAGTAACTCAGCAGTTAAACCTTCATGTATTTGTTCAAGCGTTTGTTCCAATGAGTCTAACTTTTGAAGCTGTTGCTGAGATTGTCCCTGATTTTGCCCCATCGTGTATAACTTTTGAAGATTTTGTCCCATTTGGTTCTGATTTTGTTCAAGCGCTGTGTCTAACTTTTCTAGCCTTTGTCCCATTTGTTGCATTAACTATAATAGCAATGCACTGGTGTCTGAAACATGTTCCTCAGTGCTATTCGGCAGTGAATTTGAACCGGCAATATTCGCATTTTGAAAAGCAGAAAATGTGTCTTGACGTATTTGAGAAAACAGTGAGGATGCAAAACCTGAATCTACAGTATTTGCAAGATCGTGTCCTGTCATTTCGGATTCCTGAGGCGAGCTATTGCCGACCGATCGATCGATAATGCTTCCCTGTTCACTAATTGTTTCACTGTCTACACCATTATTTGCAGCCCGATCCATTTCCCTATGGACAGTTACCAAATAACTACACTGAACATTAGTTAAATCATATGCCATTATTCTCACAATATATCACACGATAACACAGAAAAGCACAATTTGAAGACCAAAATAAGAAAAAACATTAGCATAGCACTGAAAACAATATCTAGTTAATTGCAAGTGCAGCTGCGAAATACTTGGTGCAAATCTATATGCATGCCACAACTGTTTTACTGTACGACAATGAAAAACTACAACTACAAAGAAGATTCTCCCTACAATTACGCGCTGTGCTGACAAACATCTTATGTTATTTGATTTTCAAAGAGCTGAGCAAAACTGAACTGAACGTACTCAGACATTCACTAAAGTGACACAGAATATTTTTTAGCGCAACGCAATCTGACTTTCAATAATCCCTACAAGAGAATGCCCATGACTAAATTAACCTATATGTTTCACAAATCACTTACATCACAAAAATCCTCGTTACTCGAACTTCTGAAATACAGCGAGTGCCACTATTGCGAGCTAAATAAAAGATTCAAACTACTGAAGGCACTAACTACTTATAGGCACAGTTAGCAAATGAACGATTTTGATAGAGAACAAATAATGTATTTACCTTAATAGTTTTCAAAAGTCATTATATATATAAGTCCATGATATCCAATATTACAAACTTACTCTTTCTAATGGACACACGTCCAGATGGTCCGCTCTCAAAAATTCCGCTCTCTCTATCCCCCATCCACCACTGCTGGCGGCTCACCTCCAACTGCGCGACGCTACACGCTGTTAACAGCCAACTGCCCAACATTACAATAGCGACTATTGCAACAATGCCGACCCAACCACAGACTGCACACAGCACAGTCAGTGGTTTTCATATAGAGAGCTACGTGGCGTTATCAATTTAAAGAAACCTAAACAGCCTACTTACCACATGAATAACTACCACTTTCAAAATTAATAATAATTTTAATGTCTATTTTTATTAGAATTTCGGGACAAACAGAACATTTAAGTTCATTCTTGTCATTAACACTTTAGATTCAGTAATTAACTTTTTAACATACAGTAACAACTTCTTTGACTACCACCTCCATAAATTCATCACATTCCATGAATTACCCATTAAAGATATCTGACAACTGTCGCAATACTGTTTTGTGTGTTTTTACAGTAAACATCATGAGTGTTGAATTTAAATTGAAGCGAATTACGTAGTAGTAATCAGCATGCAGTATTGATTTGCAGGTACTTCTAGAAATAGCCATGATTCTATTGATAAATTGTCACCTCTTACTTCAGTGTCAAATATGAGATCAGCCATAGAAGCATGCCATAGCTGAAACATAATACTTTCTTTTTTTCGTTAGTGACGACAGCATTTCACGAAGGCGAAAGCATCTGACACAAGCAGGCAGTAAATGAAAGAAAACTCATGTAGAACGTATAGCTGGAAAAAAACCAACAGAGTTACAGTGCAATTTGGCGTGCAGTGAGTCAGTTATTAAGCACTGAAAGGTTTCACCTCAACAAGTGCATGGATATAGTTGAATCTTACTTAGAGTAAGTTAAGTTGGTGACCAACGCTTAACATTAAACTTACTTCACGTTATGTCGAAAACAATGAGAAACAAGACTTTCTTTCAGTCATCCAGAATACCATCGTTTTACAAATCTGACGAGAAAGCAAGTAGAGGAAATGCAAACTGTAAGAATATGTGGTCAGACCTAGTTCGAGTAAAATGATTTATGCTGCCCCATCCCCCCCCCCCCACCCACATTCTGTCATTTTATAGATCCTCCCTCCTCTCCTTGCAGCCACTTGGACTGCTACGAGTTGTTTCTTTAGGATCTAATTGATGGCCCAAGACATTTGCCAGATGTTCTTAAATGAAAGCGTTATCTTAATTAGAGTAACTTACACCAAGTATGGCGGATTCAGTTTGGGTCAAACATGACGTCATCATCAAACATATCGTCCCAAGGTGTCCAAAACTGTGATGTTACAGTGGACCAAATTCAGGGTAAAAGTATTGGGAAAATCTCAAAAAAAAGAAAACAAATGAGATGCCTATTTATATAGGAACGTTTCTTAATCACCGCAGAAGTATAAACATCATAGTGCAGTAAATATGCCTAAGGTCACCATCCTCACGACTCCACTCCCCAATCCCAGAACTGGTAGGTGAGCATTTTTTGCTCCCATCATGTCACTGGCCCCCTGGACGACAGATATGGACTGCATAACCCAGTCCTACAGCACAGCCTTGTACGCTACTTTCTTACCTAACATTATGAGGAAATGATGAGTGAGAAATGGTGGCTGTATCTATGGCATTGTGGCCACACACTGCATGCAAAGACAGAGGCTATAGCCTCGAATACTGCTATGTGTAATTCTCTAAGTGTTCAACTCTTTTCAACTCAGTTAATGCGCAATTGATTTTAAACAATTAGAAATTACAGAGCGCCATATAAGTAAGCAGTCATGAGATTAATAGCATTTCCAATAATTTATTTCGAGGCAAAAGATATGTAGTCCAATGTACAGCAACTCCAAGAATCAGTTTTTGGTTAGGGGTAGCGTATATCTCCTCCTACAATGCACAGTGCACATGAGCAAACTTGCTTTCCTTTTGTTACTCTTAGTGCACTCTGTGATCTACATTGCGCGAACAAGTATCTGGACGTCTACTAGATGAGAGTAATGTCTGTTGTGTCTAACAGTCGAAATGCACGTCGTATTTAGGAAGAAACTCATGACTGGTAGTGAAAAAAGGTACTTTCCTGCCCTGCCATAGATTCCTCTGCAAAGAAGAGGCTGATGGTGATGTATGTTTTGAAAAAATCATGAATATTCCATTGCTCTTCGGTCAGTGTTTACATAGAAAGTCGTTTCTGGCAGTAACAAGAGATTTGGTTTATGAACATTTCCATTCCCCACATTCAACGTCTGCTGCAGCTAAAGCAGCATATGCATTGGCACCACAACCAGCAGCAACCATGTTACCGCCTCAGTAGTAACAGTGTTTGGTGGTAGATAATTGAAACTACTACATCAAGAGACTACAAATGGCATACTTTTAGAAAAAGAAATGCTACAAACATAGCGAGTGTATACAGTGTTGTGCTTTTGCCATGGAGGGAATATATCACGTAACTATACTCTTAAACATGACATGGTGGGATGCATAACACAGCATAAAATTGGGTGGCCTTCAAATTCAATGACTGCATTGCTATATGTGAACATGATCACATACATATGAAACTTAAATCGTACAAAAAACAATTATTTGCAAAATATTCTCATACGGAAGATGACTGTGATGTAAGAATAATAACCATTTATTATAAGTTTTATATATGAGAGTGATCAGATTCATATAGTTTTTAAGAAGTTACAATAAATGAATAATATGCAATCACACATATTGCTATACTCTATTCTATTACTTTTATATGGTAGGTGTAATTCTACATTATTAGTACAGCACTTAAGATGCTTAAAAGTGTTCAGACTTAATGTGTGAAACCCAGAGAACAGCTGTATTCAGTATCAACAGTGATACGTAGTACAAAGATGTTCATCAACAAATTATGGTTAACCTGAAGGTTATACCAGCAGTTCCATTATGTGAGGCATGTGTAATGTTTTACTTTTATAGAAAAGTAAGTTATAACAGTAGCGCTCCATGGAAGTTTTATCCCCAAAATTTTTAGTGTTTTGCTAAATAACACAAACAATTTTTTTGTTTGGATGCATGATATAATTTTCTCATTCATAGTCACATGTCTATAGTCATACACACATATTACAACAAGCTACATATATGTGTTCCATTTTGTTTGCATAGTGTTACTTTACAAGCAACAACACTTGTTTAGAGAGCGAAATTCCTGATGAAGACAGCCTCGGTGTGTCTTTAATACCGTATATCAATTACAAGTGAACAGCACATCCTACTCAGACAACTGTATGGAACAACTAAAGTGAAAAACTTAGTAATACCAACCAACTATTAATGTCAAAAGCCAGCCTAGCATGGGTTGCTGCTATAATGTAAAGATGACCCTGATACCAGTTTTAGCAGATCTGACATGATAGGGATACTTTAGACTTTGGTAGAAAGATGAGATGCAGTTCTTTCTTTTGTAGTAAGAGATGAATGTGTGTTTTGTATGCATAATGGTTGCTCTACCCCAAAAACGTCATCCACTTAAGAGGAAACTTAGGACTGTAAATTTATTATTAAAGTAAACATTTCAAAAAGTAATGAAATTTTAAAAAAATATTGCACTGCTTTTCCATACATTACTCCTACACCACTATGTAATGACATTTAACTGTGTGAAACCTTTGGGACAGCACACATCATCCTTGTAAAGCAGTGGAGTGTATCCAGAAGGGACATTATGGTCACATGACCAGAGGTGCCCAACATCTTCATTATTTAGAGTATATAAGGAGGTCTGATAACTGCAATTAATAAGTATTCTGTAGTAGCAGGAAATGTTAACATGTATCAGTCCAAAGAGCTGAACATTCCTTGGTTAATAGGGAAGGGGATGAGATCGACCAACGAATACTTTGATATGTAGCTACTTTTCGAGAACCAGAAAAATCTTGTAACTGACGTTAATAATGCAAACTATACGAAAAATACCACACCCTTTAGCAAGAGGAATTTATATGTGACTAAGGATGATAGAAAAACGTTCTATGACATTTTGGAGAATAAAATCTGTGATGAAGTGAGCTGTGAAGAAATTTAGTTAATGTGTGGCCTGTAATATTTAAGATGAAAATTTCTGCTGCATTTGACAATATTAGCAATGTTATCTGCATGGTACATTCTCCGTGTTGATTTCTGGGAGACACGGCACTAGGAGAATATACCATTTCTCCTTATAGGAATGCCAATGTATCGGCAAAAGAAGTACCGGTATATATTGAAAAGGAAGCACTGAAGAGCGCTCTGGAGGTCTCGAAAAATCCTTCAACTATACCATATAAGTGGCAATTAGTCGACAATGAAACAGATGTTCTAACTGACAAACTGTCCAGAATACAAATATAGCTTCATGTAGACGACTATTATCTTATGTTCTTGGATATAACACGTAATTTCGCTGGGATTTTTTACAAATGGTGATGTACGACTACCTGTCATAATATCATGGGTCCTGATTGTAAGAAGACTACCAAGGAAATGGCACTGTTTCTAAAAAGAATTTTTATAAATGGTTGTGCTCCAGTCATAAACACATATATCAAATTTATATTTCAAATCACAATTCCAGGAATGAACAAAAATAGTGTTAGCAGTCTTAATGATTTTTATATTTGTGCGAAAGACATTTTTTTGATAATCAAACTAAATAACTCACGATTACGTGTAAAGTTGTGTGCAAAAAGCATAAAATTATATATGTCAGATAAGAATTATAATTATTATAAGTCCTCAGTGTGCAGAAAAATAATTAAATAATACTGAGTGCGAAAAGTATAAAATTATATATGTCTGTCCATACGCCGACAGTTTTTGCCAGATAAGAATTATAATTATTATAAGTCCTCAGTGTGCAGAAAAATAATTAAATAATACTGAAAATTTGGTGTTTCGTGATTAGTGTTGTTGAGAATTGCGGAATGTAAAAAGGAGCCGTACGGAGTGTGAGATGAATGCTTGGCTGCCCATGATGTAGGGAATTAGTAGTTCTATTTATGTGCAATGGTTTTATTTATATTCAACAGAACTGCCAGACCGCCACTAGTCTTCCTGCCTGTTTGTGAAAAACGCCATCATCTGTCACAAATTCTACGTCCAAACAAATACGCTGTAAGCTGCAGTGTTCTGCAATGAGAGGAATACATCGGACCAGTATAATCGATTACTCATCCAGCCCAAACTCCCATACTGATCGAGTTAAAAGTGACTATGTACATCCCTACATACCCTAACCCACCCTTATGTTTTCATTAGAAATATATCGCCTTTCCTAAAGCAATTTTTTTCTGTCACATGTTGGAATGGAGTATACTAACTTACATGATCCTAGCAGCATCCAAGTGATGCGTTTTGCTTCACAATTCACTGACGTGGACTCTGATCGTTGATAGACCGTAACAGTGCTTGGCGATGTATGTACATAATTAAAACCAGCAGCCCACAAATTAAAACAGCGTTGAGCTGTCGAAGTGATGTTACTGTTCCCCTGTACCATAATTTAATCACCAATAGATCCATGAAAGTTAATATTAGGATGGCACCTGACAATGACCTTAACGTTATAGCAGAAATCGAGAATTTATGGCGAGTTACGAAGGCAAGAACCGTTCAGAGTGGGAGAAGTTGTGCAACAAACTTACCTATAAACCGAGGGTCAGTTGACTAAGTACAGTAAATTCTATCGTGGCATTCCTGCCTTCGACAATAGTATTGTCATTGCACTAATATCATTCTGATTGGTGTTGCTACATTAAAATTAACAGCTATAGAGCGTATTTCTAAAGTATGAAAGTGTCATATTCATAAGCACTTCGCGGGATGAGGTATTTTTAGCAGTGATTTGATCAAATCAGTAGCGAGTCGGTATTAAAACGCTTTTTGGCGTTACTGTACAGTGTAAAGTACATAATGACGATATCGATTGAGGTAGCTATGTATAGAAAACATCAAAAGTTCAATGCAAGATGATACATCTACTCGAACAGGGCGGACAGGAAGATGGGAAAGGAATGCTTATGTTATTTCAAGCTGCGCAGCCCTCGGTCGAGGCGGCTACTTATACTCACATGGGTTTTGCGGCATTCGGCGAATACACAGTCTTCTGTAGTGCAGGTTACAGAATGTTATTGTTTGTAAGTACAATGTACTTAACACGGTTGTACCAATGTTTCTACAGAAACTAAACATGAGGGGGGGAAGGGAGAAGATCTTTTTGAGTGAGATTTAGGCCTGCTATGTTTATATTGATGTGACTACCTGAAAAAAGTGGGTATTGGCTGAATACTTAGAGAAAATCGACAAAATTTTAAAGAATCACTTGTGAACTGCAAATAGCGTTGTATGTTGATGGAGATAATTATTAAACATTTATAGCCATCTATTTTACGCGTATTTCCAATACAACAGATATAACAGCAGTGAAACCGATATTAACGTTATGTTGCCTGAAAAAAATCTGTAAAATCTGTCGCTAAGTGTAAGCTAATATTTAAGTCTAATTTCTTAAAAAAAAAAAGTGGGGAAAAATTACAATGAAACCCGTATTTACATGTGTTGATTGAAAAAATGGTGCAAAATCGGTAAAATAACAATGAAATGTGTATCTTCCAACAGAATCAGTAAAAAGTAGCCATGACACTGAAAACAGCGTTGTATACTGCAGAAAATAGCAAGGGGTGCCATACTCTGCCGACATTTGCGAAAACTAGGCCAATATCACTGTGTACTGTAGTACGCAGGAATTCTGTAATATCAACTGAATTTTTCAGATGCTTCTGCTGCTGTTGCTCGAGCGAGGTCCATGCTATGAGTGACAGTCTAGGGCTGCTGGAGATACTAAGGGACAGTCGGGACAGTGGTGGGATGAGGGTCGTTGCGAACACCGTGGGAGGCGGGGGGGGGGGGGGGGGGGGGAGGGGCAGGGGAGGGGCAGGACACCATTTCTTGGGTCGTAATTTACCATAATTAAAGTGACAGCTATTGCTTTACATGAGGATTATTTAACCCTTTACTAACACCTGTATAAACATGAACATAAGTCCCCTATTACACCTTTAATTTGGTAAATGTCATGACAATTATTAACCATTAACTGCAATTCCCATGATTGTTATTGTCTATTAATTATGCCCTGTATAAAAAACGTGGCACAAGTGAGCCGTTTGTTTATACAAGGGTTATTAAATTAAGCTAGGTCAACTGGCTGGGTTGTTTACGAAAGAGAACAATGGTGCCTTCGTACTAATTCCCCACACGGTCAGACCGAAGATGTATGTATACCATATAGATGCAGATGTCACCCTGAGACGGGCTAAGGGCGTGCATTGTACAGTCTCGTGTTCACAAAGACTAAGGAGTGTCTCCTAGGTGATGATAAAGCTCCTCTAGTGGTGAAGGAACTGGCTTTCGGTCGCGAAAGTCTTGTGCATTGTGAGTTTTGACTGCTTACAGGATTCGTTAAGTCTATCAAAAACGTTTTTGTCAACTGGCATACAGATAAACAATTAACTATATTCTTTCCGCATACAGCTGTAAAAACTACTCTGACTTCGTCAAATACGACACGGAGGTTCTATATTAAAACGTGGGGAAACATTGTTCTCCGTGGTACTGCAAATGGCAAAGTCTGTCCGTCGAGATTTGGTGCTCCGTCACAAACAAATCATGGAATTGGCCGCTAAGTTATTACCTTACGTTATTATACACCGTCAGTTTGAGGGACATGTCACAACATCATTAATTTATAAATCCCGCACGTGAGATTCACATATTATTCTGCACTTTTTAAGTCTAAATTAATGCATTTGAGATGCTACCTGTAATTCCTCACCACCATGCAGCAGCGATGGGAACCAACCTGCTTCGGTAGTTCTACAATCTATCCAAAGTGGTGCATAATGTTCATTTGGAGGTGACGTCTTGCACATAAAAGGACTTCTAGGGTTGTACTGCGTGATAAGACAGTTGGGGTTAACTAATGTGGATAGCCCCCAGTTGTAGGATAGAAATAATATAATAGAGTTATGTGTGAAATCACAAGCGCATGAGTGAACAACGTTATTGGTAATCGTCTTAAAAATTTTATGAACTATCTGGACCCGCAGGTACAGCAAGCTTTTACGTCTTCCTTGGTTAAAGAACGTGGATCGTACGTTTGATCCCTGTGCAAGACTCTTAAGGTATGTATATGATGACTTTTATCTTTCCTTCCAACTGCTCTGATTCAGATGATGGTATTTGGTTTGTGGGGCACTCAACTGCACAGTTTTCAGAGCCTCTACAAAATCCCAATCTTTTCACTGTCTCGTCTCTACACTTTCCCAGATGGTAATGAAATGATGAGGACATCACAAACACTCAGTCCCTGGGTGGAGTAAATCCTTGACTCAGCCAGGAATTGGACCTGAGATCTCGGAATCGAGAGGTAGCAGCAGACCATGGCCTGCAGTCTCTGATATACCTTACAAGTACGTTACTCCGACGATTGTTGGCAATTCCCCATTGCTATCACTGCTGTAGTCACATTATGTCGTCTCTGTTTTCTGTGTCTTACGACACCGATATCGTCGTCTCAATGTCATGCTGTCACAGTGCAATGTTGAAGTGCCATACCTCCCAATATTTACAGCCAGTTTTGTTTAAGCTTTGCTTATTGGAGATCTGAACACGAACAATGCAGTAGAGGTGTGATATTCCTGACTGTGGCAACCCAATATTTTATCTTGGTAGAAGGTCGCCTTGGTGCAGATTTATACACTCAAACTAGCAACCGAGCGAGGTGGCGCAGTGGTTAGCACACTGGACTCCTATTCGGGAGGACGACGGTTCAATCCCGTCTCCGGCCATCCTGATTTAGGTTTTCCGTGATTTCCCTAAATCGCTTCAGGCAAATGCCGGGATGGTTCCTTTGAAAGGGCACGGCCGATTTCCTTCCCAATCGTTCCCCAACCCGAGCTTGCGCTCCGTCTCTATTGACCTCGTTGTCGACGGGACGTTAAACACTAACCATCACTACCACCACAAACTAGCATATGGTGCGAAAGTGAAGTGAGGTACTAGCGACAATAGTACAGTATGCACCAGTCCAGTGCCAATTGCACTCAACTCGCTTCTGATTGGTTGGCACATTCGGATATTAGGTGCCAAAACGCCTAACTTCTCTTATCAATTATTTATAAACTTTTCATTGTAATTTACCCCTTTTCTAGTACGGCAATCTCTCATGGTTGCTCTAAGAGTGTACCTTTTTTTTATTAAATTTCACTAGTTCTGAGAAACATAAGAGTAACTATATTACAACCGAAGTGCTTCAGACACCTTCAGGTCGCTTTGGCGTGCCTGGGAGATGAAGAACTTCAGCTGAACTACACTGAATGGTTTCGAGCGTTCTAGTGGACGTGTCTTACTCTTTATCAGAAGTTGTCAGAAAAGTTACTGTTCAATTAAGTCAACTATGTCGAGTGTTGTATAAGACAGTGTAAAAAGTATGATGATTTAATAATGTAGCAAAACGGGATACAGTAATGAGAAGTGTCGCCTATAATCGTGGTCAGTACTAAGGATATTGCACTTTGTAGATACGGAGACTAACCTGGGCAAAGGTCATCGCATAAAGAAAAGCGCAATCACAGGTCCCAAATGACGACGTAGCAGCCTCCGCCGAAAAAGATCCCACGACCGACAAGCCGTCTTCTGAGCTGGGGACACAACTTTAGAAGACGATAGGTTGGTGGAAAGAACGGTTAGGGACTCTTATTCAGTCTCTACAACTTCCAGATCTTACTTCCAAAGGACAAGCGTAATATATAGAGGAATTGATATTAATTCTATATTTCAGGTTTCAAGGGTTGATAGAATCTATTATGTCATTTCTTGTTGTGAACCGCTGAATTTTAAAACAAAACTCTTTCCTCCTTTACATCTACATATCTGTACATTGTAGACAATAAAATCTCTTTAGTATGTGTTGCGGAACTTGTTTGGCATTGATAGCATTGGAGGGTCGTCATACAATGATGTGCTGACTGAGGATGCCTTGCATTAGGCATTTGGCGAATTTGATGCCTCATCGTGCTTGCAAGGTTTGATCAATTAAACACAAAATATAGCTTTATTTTTACTTGAATTTTCTGAGAGATCTTGCTTATTTTATGACCAGCATGCATTTTAATGCAGTATGCACCCAGTCGAGATGAAGTAATATTTAGTTTCTGGAGTTTCATTGTACTTGTAAAGTTGAGCTGTCTCGCAATAAATGGTAAGTAATTTTATTGTTTTCGCAGGTATCGACTTTACTGGTCTTGTCACATATTGTCAACATCTTGGGTCAGCTCTCTCATGATTGTGTGTTCATAAACAATCCCTGTGTGTTTGAAAACAGTCCCTGTCACTCTGCAGTTTAAAAGTGATGTATTGCAACAAAGAACCTTATTCCTTCGTTCATTAGTAAGACATTTCTGTAGTGCATATGCATGTGTGTGGGGGGGGGGGGGGAGGGGGAAGGGGGGAGGCGTGGTACTTTAATTATTGGTTTTATTATTTTCATGAGACATAGTTTCCCAACACACAGCTGCACAAACTGAACACACACTTAACGTTTTGAAAGACTGGTGCAGTTTAAACGCTATATTCTCGGATGTATTTTGAATAATATGGCATCATAGATGTGGTACAGTAATTGATTTGAACATTACAGCGTTTTTTCTTGAAGTTAACCTAAACTAGGTCCTAGAGAGTCTATGTAAACATCGCATTTTTCATGCTGCCGACGTACTTTGCAGACATTTTTCAATTATGTGACATTATACTGGTGGAAAGAAAATAATATAGGAAATACGGTCTACAAAGCTTGCCAACGTGCTTCTGATTTCAAACTTCATCAAAAGTAGGTCTCTCTCATTTGTAATAATAGCAATAACTGGAAGTCAGTGATATCGATTTTAACATCACTATCCCTCCTGAAATGATGTCTGAGAATGGTTTAAATGCGTAAATATTCAATTTAAGGATACTTAGTGACGTATCAAGTGCAGGACTGATTAATTCAGTCAGAATATAAATTTCCTTGTGTATTTCCCGGTTTATCACAGTATTTTAGCTAACAGGTCTCTTTCTGTAGTTATAAGCCTCATTACGTTTTATGAATCGATTTCTTCGATTCTTAGATCTGTCCTCTGAAATGTCAACTGTTATTAGATATGAAAAATTAGCGTTGGAATATATACTTCAGATTTTTCAGCCCTAATTTGGTTACCAGGTGTATATTGAGAAATTAAAATTATGAGACTTGTATTTTCTGTACATTGCAGAGATATTCTTGCAGATATTCTGAGTATTATGACATTTGACAAACATCAGTAATGTGGATAATGCTTGCAAAGAATAATGTAGTATTACATGGACATCATACATGTGGGAAATAATTAATTTATGACTCTGCTGCGTCTTAAATCAAGCGTTGTACTTCGAAAGGAGCAATTATCGTTTATACCACTGAAAACAACGTTTTATACAGTGCAGTTGGCTGCTGCCAACTGTACGAACTTGTGAGACTTTTTCTTCAGTGCAGTTATCTCCTAGTGACAGTAAGAAATTGTGATACTTGTTTTCTACAGCGCATACGCTGGTGGCCGTAAACAACTGGAATGTGAAACAGAACTTCATCTTATTTCGCGTGTTCTCGATTTTCGGAACAGTATTTAAGGTAAAACTCATGTTCAACTACTTCACTAGTTATATTTTATAAGCAACTGTTCGTTTCTAATTATTTATAGTTAAATTACTATTTATTCGTTTCATTATCCCATGACGAATGATACATAGCTTCAAATGAGGTTTACCAATGTGACTGTTGAGCCACTGCTCGAACGAATTTTTGGAGTCAGGATTGGAAACAAAGCTGACAAAAAGGCATTTCAGATACTTTAGCATATTTGGCGTTACATATTAAATCATTCTCGTGACATCACCAGGTCACAGCTTCTCTTCTGATTCTCAAGCAATTGACGACGCCGGCCTCGGTGGTCTCGCGGTTCTAGGCGCGCAGTCCGGGACCGTGCGACTGCTACGGTCGCAGGTTCGAATCCTGCCTCGGGCATGGATGTGTGTGATGTCCTTAGGTTAGTTAGGTTTAAGTAGTTCTAAGTTCTAGGGGACTGATGACCACAGCAGTTGAGTCCCATAGTGCTCAGAGCCATTTGAACCACTTGAACCAATTGACGACCATACAGGGATGCGTTGGGAGCTAGGGGCAACCCACCCCTACCCACAGTTTCTCCTCCTTCTCCACCATGCTCTTGACACGTGGCTGGATGCTGTTTCCGGTATGAGACATGGAACTGCTGATACTGATGTCAATGGAATATGACATGCGCTATTGCCTCAGCTGCAACATGACCCCAGAGATCATCTGAAGATTATTTCATATTCCCAGCGTCACTGTAAACCAGGCTAAATGTCGATTGATATCAGAGGCTTCGGCTGACAATAGAATTACTTTATCTATTCTATCTTGAATACAGCGTTTCAGCTGTTAAGCAGCAAAACCTTTTGCCCACTACTAACACATCTACTTGCTGAAAAATTTGCTACATTAAAAAGTCGTAATTTTCTCAAAACTTTATAATGTAGCAATTCTTCATTTTTCAAATCCTCTTATGCAGGCTGAAAGATGGTAATATAAACATGAATATAGCTTCTGTCATCAGTGAGAACGCTGCAAAAAAAAAGATGTAGACGTGTAGTTAGCACAAGAGCAAAACAACACCTGCAGCGAGACTGCAGCAAATAAAACTGATTTCCACGTGATAACGAGGCCATAGATACTGTGGCCTCACATGATCTGAGTCAAAACTATTGTCCACGACAGGGCCGCATGTAGGGCAAGCTTAAATTTTCCTCCCCTTCTCTCAGCCCCACTCATAAAAAAATGGAGTGTAATTTGAGTAACATATTTCGAAATAAATGTCAGTATCTGACAATATTAACTTATTTTATTAAATGAATTCAGGTCAAAGAAAAGAAACATAAACAATTTTAAAACATACAAGAATATACCATAAATCTCATACAATAATCAATTTAAAACATTGCTTTCCGAGGTTTTTTGGCTGCAGAAACTATTATGATATCATCATAGTTTATGGAAGCAGCTCGTTTGTGCTCTATGGACTTTATACTGAGATTTGTTAATCTTTGTGGAGCAGTCATGCTCCTCAAACGATTTTTAATTAATTTCAGCTTGCTGAAACTTCTTTCTCCAGAGGAAAAAGGAACTGGCATTGTAAGGAATATTCTTAATGTTTTAGTAATGTTGAGATAACCATCTACCAATTTATTTTTATAAATCGAACTTAATGTGGATGATGCACCGGCATTTTGCATATCTACCCCTATTACCAGAGTATGGTGTTTCAAACTTTCAATTTCAAAAATAAATTCTTCCTTGTTCAGACCTTTTGTGTAGGTATCAGACAGTTCTGCTTTGGCCTTTTAAGTCCTTGACTTCCATTTCTTGAATTTGGACATGACACAGAAAATTAAATTTTCCACTAATGTTCTCCAGTGCAGTAAACTGGGTACTCGGCTCCATTATCACCCTGTCAATTATTTCTAACAGGGACATCCTGAACAAATCTTCCTGTGAATTTTTGGATACTTCATCCTCAAAAAGCTCGTCAGTCATTTTTTTTCTTTCTTCTTATCCTTTTTTATGAGAATACCGTTGACACGTCATTATCTTCTGCTAGCACTTTGGCCTCAGAAATAGCTTCAGAGCTACAAGAGTCTCTGGAAGTTTTCAGAAAGTGCGAAAGGCCTTGAATGTTTCCAACAGATTTGTCAACTATAAGATGTCTTTGCAGAAGCTGATTAACATGATCTATTTTTTTTTTCAATAATGCATACCAGAAACAAGTTAAGGCAATAAATTTGAGTTTTTCATTTTTTTAAAATACACCTTCCCTCTGTTTTTGTTTCTGGTGTTGAGAATTTATAAGTTTCAATTTCTTCCAGAGTCTTTACAACTTCATGATAATGCTTATAAACTGCTTCAAATGCCTCTACCCTTGCAGATCACCTAGTCCTGCTCAGGGGTTTTAATGTTGTGGGTACCAATTTTTGTAAGATTTCCCATCTTGATGCGGAAACCACGAAGAATAGATACAAATGGTGAACATTTCCAAAAAACGTTTGCGCTTCAGCAAAAGTGTCAGCTGCATGTGCTACTACTAAATTTAAAGAGTGAACAACATTTGGTACGAAACAGATCAGGTTATTCTTCTCAAGTATTCTTGACTGGAACCCTTCGTACTTTCCAGTCACGTTTGCCCCATTTTCATAAGACTGACCTCTGTAGCATTTAATGTTCAACCCATTTTTTTCTATTTTTTCCGTATTTCTTGACTAAGACCTCCTGTTTTTTCTGTAATTATAAAAAAGTCAACAAAACTTTCCACAACCTATGAGTCATTTGCCTTGACATAGCGAACTACTTGAGTAATCTGCTCATTGTTGTATCAGGAGTCTACTCGGACGTCAATGAAAAGTATGTTGCATCTAAAATATCTTTAATTACGTCTTGCTCTTTTTTGTTGGCAATCAAGTCAAGCAAAATCATCTTGTATATGTTTGGAGAAATTGCTAATCTGCTCTTTCTTGGGGCATTCAATATGCGGATGAACGGGGACACTAGTGTGATATAAGATCAATGATATTTAGAAATTTCACAATCTGTGGATCACCAACTTCTTTTGTTCTTCCAAACGGACTTTCTTGCTTTGCTAGGAAAACGACAGCATCAGTAATACAGTGCAACACTGCTCTCCAGTGAGATTCCTCTTTTTTTATCTGGTTTGCAGCTCTCTATCAATGCCTCCACTTCTGTGAGAAGACTCTGGAGCCTTCCAAGAGCAAAACCAAATTTTTGGTTCCATTAATTTTCATAGTCAGGCAATTTTTTACTATTATTTTTCCAGTTAACAAACCCTTCCTCTTTAGCTATGATGTTGACTCAGAATCTGATCCTAAGTGACAAGATAATCTGCACAGAATACAATATAAAGCGTTATTGCTCTCACTGTAACCTAGCCATGATCGTTTAACTTTTGTCCCATTTTTTCTGCTTTAGAAACCAATATTTACTGAAATTGCGACCTTATCTACCTCTTACTGATGTCAGGATCACGTTCGTTTTCTTCTATCATTTTTGTGGTGTTACATCCTTCAAAGTCAGAAAACCTCTTCAGCCATGTATCAGGATCGTTAAAATGAAACTGAAACTCATAAGTTTCATCCTTTCACATTCCTTCACAGTGTCGTCTATTACCTTTGCAGTCGGGCCATCTTTGGTGTCACTTAAAACCAAAAAATATGTAAGCCAAACTAAACTTGGGAGGTTTGCTGTCTTTGAGTAATTTGTTTACGTCCTTCTCTGTTGTGGTAATGTTACAGTAACTGTAAGGGATTGATCCCTGAGTCAATCCATATGAAGTGGTCCAGTGAGGATTGCTTTACATTTTTAAATATTTTGATTTTTGTATGTGATTACCCTATAATTTAGAAATTCAGAACAGCTTTAAAATAATTACCTTGCAGCGTTACTGAATGGCGGCCATTTTTATTTGTATGTACAAGACAATTTTCCATTTTGGAGACGTTAGCGATAATATGAAGATCTCTGATTGGGATTAAGTTACAACTTTGCAATTGGTATGCTTGTTTTTAGAAAATTCTCCTTTACAACATTGTCTGTTACAAAAAATACCCTAGATTCAATTTATATTATGCAGTCTGACCTGATGTTTTGTTTTCTTTGCTGTCAGCAGGCTTTGTGAAAAAGGAATCCAATTTTCGTGTCTGAGATAACATCTCACTTCTTTTTCTGTTCTTCTCTTCTGCTAGTTTTCTATACGTCGCCCCACTACTCCATTTACGAACATCCAATATTATACAAGTTATTAAACAAATTTAAGTACACAACAGAAAACAATGATACGCTATGTAAAGCCGTCGCGCCCCAACAATATATGGCCATGGGAGAGGGTAGGTTGCACGCGCATCATGTCTCAGTACTTTAATTTGAAACTATTCCCTGTCAGCTGGTGTTGACATCTCAGCCGATTTTCGGCTGATGCTCGCCAATTTAAGGAACCCAAAGCCGGAAAATGTTTTTCTTTGTCGACAGCCGAAATTCTGGTAGTTTTCTGGTATTGCTGCAAATACAATTAAATAATTTAACTTACTTGATGCACATTGTTGTTAAAATATTTACGTTCAAGCAAGAAGTTCCAATAAGTTAATAATGGTATTAATGTTAGGATTGGACCTTTAGAACAGATAGCTTAATACACAGTTTGAGTCAGTATTCTGATTGTTGCTGCCAACTGTGTTACGTCTGGTGCAATAAGGCTGCAGCACGACAGCAGTAGTTTCTCGAATAACTATCGCACTTCATAGGCGCAGCCAGGATTTGGTTATGGGACGCTTTTTCAACAAACTGTCATTGTAATAACGTAGACTTGTACCAGAACTCAAAAAGGCACTAGTACTGTATGCATTGCATATTCATCTGAACATTTCATTCCAACAAACTGTTTGCTAGATAGCCACAACAGTATGAATGCAACATTAAGGAACTTTCTAAGAATTTTTTCCTACGGGAAAAAACCCTCCCAAAATTTGCCGCCACCCAAATTCTACCACCCGTGACAGCTGCCCCCCCTCCCTCCCCCCGATCCGCCCCTGCCCATGGTCATACATGACATGAACCAAGACAGTGAACCCCCATCCCATATCTGGATGTCACCGAGTATTCTGCTCGTCATATAGTGCACAACTGCCTTCGCTTCCAACTAGGACACCTTTGGATATGTACTAGACTCTTCACTCCACCTGTGTGGTTTTAGTGCTTGACAACACTTTCTATTTACTTATAACTACCGTTCCAGACTGCCTCTCATCCTGTTTATGGTGGCAGGAGGTGGGAGTTTGTAGCATTACTGGTGTTTTAAAAAATTTAATATCATATATATCGCTTTTGCTTGTGGCAAAGCTTCTAAAATGGTAAAACGATGAGTAGAAAATTTTTTCTTCTTGATGATGAAATTAAACTCCGCCAACCAGCATCAGATTCCCATCAGACCGACGAGAAAATTGACCGACGACATTATTTAGAGGCAAGGGACCGATCCCAAAATTATGCATTGCCCGAATAGTGATCGAAAAAATCGGTAAAAAAGATCTCAGGGACGCTACAATAAAAGTTTGATAAAGCAGATGCCGATTGAACTCTAGTAGCGTTCGGCTGCAGCCACCAAACAATTCGTCGCCACTCTCCTTCGCTGCAGCCTGAAAAAGTTGTAAAATACAGTAGAGCGTCGATTATCCGAAGTAATTGGGGGACACAGGTGTTCGGAAAACTGGTTTGTTCGGGTAATCGAACTGTGCATGTTTATTTGTCAAAAAGAAATACTGTACAGTAAATTTATTCATAAAAACAGGCATCTCTTTTAGTATTACAAAGTAACATACAAAGGCAACTTCAGTAGGAATATATAGTATGTGGTACAGTTCATTAAACAAAATTATATACATATTACAATTTGTACAGAAACCAGACGGCATTTATAAGAGTCGAGGAACATGAAAGGGAGGCAGTGGTTGGGAAGGGAGTGAGACAGGGTTGTAGCCTATCCCCGATGTTATTCAATCTGTATATTGAGCAAGCAGTAAAGGAAACAAAAGAAAAGTTCAGAGTAGGTATTAAAGTCCATGGAGAAGAAATAAAAACTTTGAGGTTCGCCGATGACATTGTAATTCTGTCAGAGACAGCGAAGGACTTGGAAGAGCAGTTGAAGGGAATTGACAGTTTCTTGAAAGGAAGATATAAGATGAACATCAACAAAAGCAAAACGAGGATAATGGAATGTAGTCGAATTAAGTCGGGTTATGCTGACGGAATAGATTAGGAAATGAGACACTTAAAGTAGTAAAGGAGTTTTGCTATTTGGGGAGCAAAATAACTGATGATGGTCGAAGTAGAGAGGATATAAAATGTATTCTGGCAATGGCAAGGAAAGCGTTTCTGAAGAAGAGAAATTTGTTAACATCGGGAATAGATTTAAGTGTCAGTAAGTCATTTCTGAAAGTATTTGTATGGAGTGTAGCCATGTATGGAAGTGAAACATGGACGATAAATAGTTTGGACAAGAAGAGAATAGAAGCTTTAGAAATAAGGTGCTGCAGAAGAATGCTAAAAATTAGATGGGTAGATCACATAACTAATGAGGAAGTATTGAACAGGATTGGGGAGAAGAGAAGTTTGTGGAACAATTTGACCAGAAGAATGGATCGGTTGGTAGGACATGTTCTGAGGCATCATGGGATCACATGTTTAGCATTGGAGGGCAGTGTGGACGGTAAAAATCGTAGAGGGAAACCAAGAGATGAATACACTAAGCAGATTCAGAATGATGTAGGTTGCAGTAGGTACTGGGATATGAAGAAGCTTGCACAGGATAGAGTAGCATGGACTGAAGACCACAACAACAATATACATATTACATACGCATTTTGCATGAACAATACACACAGTATACAAAATTAAAATTGGATAATGTGGTTGCAAATGCACCTTCTTCTAACCTTTTAATAATCTCGTACTTGTCCCTCATAGAGAGGACAACACGTTTACGTTTAAGGATTTTGTATCGTCAAGTTCATTTCTTCACGCAGCAGCACACAAGTGATCGTAACAGAGAAAAGAAGGTGACTGTTTGCACAGTGAGAAGCCCTTCTTGGGGCGCGCAATCCTTCAAACTGCGCGGAGCGGCGCGCCTCAACTCTAAGCTGGCGCTGCTGTTGCTGTGAACAGCTTTGATACTGCCGCTACTTCTACTGCCAGTGCTAAGCCGACAGAAGTGTGCTGAGTGTTGAAAAACAGCGAGTGGCGGCTTGGCCCGTCAGCAGCGCCTTGTGAAGGCCGCATTAGACGCAATGTTCCGCCAGCGGTGGCCCAGTGCTGCGACTACTGTGGGAAACGTGGTTTGGGAGTGAGAGGGATGATGGACGGTAGGGTGGGAGAGTAACAGGTGCGGGCGAGTACACAGTTCCGTTAAGCGGTCGTTCGGTTGACCGACGTTCGGATAATCGACGCTTTACTGTACTACATAATGAATTAAGATTGGCATTAATGGAAGAGGAAACTAGGTTCTTAATTCAAACACAGCTACTGTAATTCAATTTGCGTAATTATTCAGCCAGAAGTTACAGATACGAGAGCGAAACTTCCACAGAGTGCGGCAGAACCTACTAAGCAGTTTCTATCGATTACCACTGGGGCCTATGGTGGGGGGAGACAGTTGCATGTGGTCTACCTTTGTTCAGTCGTTGATCCCATTTCAGTAGTCAACATGAAAACAGATCTGTGATGACTACGCCGGCCGCAATGGCCGAGCGGTTCTAGGCGCTTCAGTCTAGAACCGCGCATTTGCTACTGTCGTAGGTTCGAATCCTGCCTCAGGCATGGATGTGTGTGACGTCCTTAGGTTAGTTAGGTTTAAGTAGTTCTAAGTTCTAGAGGACTGATGACGTCAGATGTTAAGTCCCATAGTGCTGAAAGCCATTTGAACCATTTGTGATAGCTACACAATGAGCTTTTTGGCGTCAGTGCAACATTCCAGGCAACAATGCCGTTCCTAACGCAAACACAATTCGGTCCTGGGTTCATCAGTTGGAGTAAACTGGTAGCACTGTATGAATAGATACACATGGCCGACGCATATCCATCAGCACGGCAGAAAATGTGCAGCGGGTAAGAACAGCAGCTGAACAATCGCCATGCTGCTGCTTCGGGGTTTCAGACCGCAGTTTGAGAGGAATTCAGCAATGCGATTTGGTCTATCCCTTCGAAATAATGATCGCTCAAGAATTACGCCTTTCAGACTACGTGAACCGTCAAAATATGTGCGAGCAAATGCTTGCGCAGATCCTTCCGAATGCAGTAGTGACGAGGCACATTTTCATTTTAGTTGATGCGTGAATAAGCAAAACTTTCGTTACTGGGCTGAAAATAACCTCCGAATTATTCATGAAAGATCGCAAAATTGTTCTAAAGTGACAGTGTGGTGTGCCATATCACAGTTTGGGGTGGTAGGCTCATACTTTTTTTGAGGAGGAAGGAGTGACCATGGAAGTAAATTCCACTCATTATGTTTCAATGTTGCAAAATTTTTTCCAACTCAGGATGGACGACATTGTTGAAGAACATAGACTGGGGGACTTCTGGTTCTAACAGGATTGAGCTAATGCTCACACAGCTCCAACTTCACCTAATGTTTTGAGAGAAATGTTTCTGGGACGCTTCGTCTCTTTGAGGGGTGACGTCAGGTGGCCTGCACAGTCATCAGATTTGAGCATTTGTGACTAGATTGTTTGGAGATATCTAAAGGAAAAGTTTTTCAAAAGCCGCCCTCACACCCTACCAGAATTAAAAGACCAGATTATTGACGAAGTGAATGCCATACCCGCGATAAGTGTGCAAGAGGTGTTCGTAACTTCAGGGATCGTCTACAACAATATACTGATGCTAACTGCCGCCATCTTGAGTACATTATTTTCAAAACTAAATGAATATAAAATGGTATATTGTACTAATTTATAAAATAAAAACATTTTTCTCTATATATCCAGATTTACTTTTTATTGCTACTGAAAACTGCTTAGTGGGTTCTGCCACATGCTGTATTTTATGAAAAGGCCATCGAAAACAAACAAGAAAGAGAGAGAGAGAGAGAGAGGGAGGGAGGGAGAGCTCACAGCTCCTGCTTTTATTTTGGCGACTGCCTTCAACTTTCTTTACAGTTTCTATATATAAAAATTTCTCTGGAACATTCCTTACATTAAAGAGTGCCCTTATCTTCTTACTTTACGGATTTATTTACACAGAGAAAATTTATTCTCAATGTATTTTAGCCTTAGTGTAACGACTGGGGCGTATTGATGAGTTACTCAAAAGGCAACATTTGATTGCCCCATTCAATACTTGTTTCTTATTTTGTCTCTAGAAATACAGGATAAGGGTTCAACTGTGGTAAGATTAGTATACATTGTGTTACAGAGGAGTAAATTAACATCATATTCCAATAGAACCATTGACAAAATACACTGCCCAATTGGCAGTTCTTTTAGAGAAAATGTAAGGAATCTTGACGCACTTACCTGTAAGCACGAAACACGCGCGGCGCGTCCGACTGGCACATCACAACACCTGCTCGATTTGGCTTGCTGTGTTGAGACGGTGAGACTGTGGCTCGAGCGGCAGCCTCTGGCGGCGATTCTAGGAAATCCGCTGACCAGCTAAATGCCCATCGTAGCTGGGGACCGAGTGCAAATTGCTCTGACAGCTGGCCACGCCCCCATTCCTTCATGCTCCATACACGTGACGATCGGCTGCGGCCGTTGATACATGAAAATCAAAGCAAAGCAGTATCAGCTCTACAAAAAGTAGTCCAATATCACAGAGCTGTCCTAGGGAAAAATTTGATTAATACAATAGATTTCACTTTCATTACAGTCTTCCGTGCATATTGTTCTTGCGATCCAGGTCTATATATAGATAACTTTATTTTTCATTAGTTTGTTGTTGGCACCACTGTCACGAAATTGATAAATAAGAGATTAACATAGACATAAATATTCACATACGAAATAAATTATCAGTCTAATAGCAACTTGTACTAGCTTCTGCTTGACTTATGTACTAGATATATCGGAAATTCTGTCTTTCATGCTCTTAACGAACTAATATTTACAGTTTGAGTATAGTTATTGCATGCTTGTACATCTTCCTTTCAATAAATGACCAGCTCAATTTAGTGTCACCCTATATAGCACAGGTTTGACTAGAGAATGCACTCTGTTTACATACCGTTCACTAATTGGTAGTATTCAATGTATAAGTGTATCACATATTTATTCCATGGAAATGAAAGTAAAAAATGCTTACCACAACGTAACTAGTTACACTGAATATTACACCACCCTCTTGCTCTACATACACTTAGTTCCAGTTAACAGTTACTCTGTTTATGTTTGTACTAGGCAACAAATTATAAAAATGCAACTTTAGTTCTCGTATGGCTTTTGTTCATCAATTTCCCTTACCCTATACTTTAAATGATTTGTACACAAATACACTCCTGGAAATGGAAAAAAGAACACATTGACACCGGTGTGACAGACCCACCATACTTGCTCCAGACACTGCGAGAGGGCTGTACAAGCAATGATCACACGCACGGCACAGCGGACACACCAGGAACCGCGGTGTTGGCCGTCGAATGGCGCTAGCTGCGCAGCATTTGTGCACCGCCGCCGTCAGTGTCAGCCAGTTTGCCGTGGCATACGGAGCTCCATCGCAGTCTTTAACACTGGTAGCATGCCGCGACAGCGTGGACGTGAACCGTATGTGCAGTTGACGGACTTTGAGCGAGGGCGTATAGTGGGCATGCGGGTGGCCGGGTGGACGTCCCGCCGAATTGCTCAACACGTGGGGCGTGAGGTCTCCACAGTACATCGATGTTGTCGCCAGTGGTCGGCGGAAGGTGCACGTGCCCGTCGACCTGGGACCGGACCGCAGCGACACACGGATGCACGCCAAGACGGTAGGATCCTACGCAGTGCCGTAGGGGACCGCACCGCCACTTCCCATCAAATTAGGGACACTGTTGCTCCTGGGGTATCGGCGAGGACCATTCGCAACCGTCTCCATGAAGCTGGGCTACGGTTCCACACACCGTTCGGCCGTCTTCCGCTCACGCCCCAACATCGTGCAGCCCGCCTCCAGTGGTGTCGCGACAGGCGTGAATGGAGGGACGAATGGAGACGTGTCGTCTTCAGCGATGAGAGTCGCTTCTGCCTTGGTGCCAATGATGGTCGTATGCCTGTTTAGCGCCGTGCAGGTGAGCGCCACAATCAGGACTGCATACGACCGAGACACACAGGGCCAACACCCGGCATCATGGTGTGGGGAGCGATCTCCTACACTGGCCGTACACCTCTGGTGATCGTCGAGGGGACACTGAATAGTGCACGGTACATCCAAACCGTCGTCGAACCCATCGTTCTACCATTCCTAGACCGGCAAGGGAACCTGCTGTTCCAACAGGACAATGCACGTCCGCATGTATCCCGTGCCACCCAACGTGCTGTAGAAGGTGTAAGTCAACTACCCTGGCCAGCAAGATCTCCGGATCTGTCCCCCATTGAGCATGCTTGGGACTGGATGAAGCGTCGTCTCACGCTGTCTGCACGTCCAGCACGAACTCTGGTCCAACTGAGGCACCAGGTGGAAATGGCATGGCAAGCCGTTCCACAGGACTACATCCAGCATCTCTACGATCGTCTCCATGTGAGAATAGCAGCCTGCATTGCTGCGAAAGGTGGATATACACTGTACTAGTGCCGACATTGTGCATGCTCAGTTGCCTGTGTCTATGTGCCTATGGTTCTGTCAGTGTGATCATGTGATGTATCTGACCCCAGGAATGTGTCAATAAAGTTTCTCCTTCCTGGGACAATGAATTCACGGTGTTCTTATTTCAATTTCCAGGAGTGTATCTTCCACAATAAGCTTCTCAAATTTCTAGACTTTCTATAAGTGATGCTGAAAATTATCGTTTCACTGACAAAATACTCAGTCCTCGTTTTCACATTTCACAGTTTCAATGTTGTAATGAGACACTTCCTCATTACATAGAGTCACTTTTGCCAACATGAACATACTTTCATCAAAACCCACAGGAAAACTTCCTAACTACTATTTACATTCAGCAAATACTTAAAATTAAATGATCTTTATTGTTTCTAATGTCAAACAAATGTTACCAATTTTATCACCATCAATATATACAGTATTTCAGAAACGATGGTCAGATTCATGTATATAATAGCAATGATCATTCGAAACAAAAAGTCAAGTAAACATGGGGTCTAAAATGCACTGCTTAAGAGATATGAGCAATTCTTGATCTTCGATACTGTGAACCATATCTCTTCTACTGTAAGCTCTTTGCTTTCGATATTTAGGGGAAGTGGTAGTATGGACCAAAAGAAGAAAAAAAGTCCTTTAAACATGTGCTCGAAAATGCATACCTTAAAAGCTATCAGTACTTGTTCATTAGAAGAGTTGTGCTTCAAAATAGCGAAGATTAAAAAGTGCTCCTTGCTTTTAAGTTATGCGTTTTAGGGCAAATGTTTACTGGATTTTTTCTCTTGTTTCAGTCCTTACTACCACTTCCCAAAAGCATAAAGCTTGCAGTGGAAGAGATTTGTTTCACAGTATCGAAGATAAAGAATTGCTCATACCTCTTACGGTATGCGTTTTAGAGCGCATGTTTGCTTGACATTTTTGTTTGTAATGATATCCTTGGTTATTGCCAATCACTTCTGAAACACCTTATATATAACTTGTAATATTTATGTCCATTACTTTTGGTTCACTGGCACACTTTCTTCGTTGTGCAAATAGACTTTAATAGTATGACAGGTTCAGCATAAAACTTCAAGGAGTGTGTATGTTCACCATACTTTTGCATCTGTGCAAATATCCTTACTGGACATATGTCTTCATATCCTTTTGATAATAATAAAACTTGTGGCCTAATTTTTACGGGAACAATTATTTTGTTGCTGGATCGTGCATCAAGAACAAGACGCATCCCTCCGCGGCCTTGACCACAGCTAATAATGGGCTGCTGTATGACGAAAGGGAAGGCTCTGTAACACGCCACTGTATCATCTTCTGAAGCTCATGTTGGACAGCCTCCATTTTGGACCACGGGACGCAATGGTTTGCTTGGCAGTAAGTTTTATGTGATATGACTTCCATCTGGTAAACATTATTCTTCTTCACACCACGTTTTAAGGAAAATACCTCCACGTATTTCTCGAGTAACAGACATAATTCCATTTTCTGTTCATCCTACAAGGTTTTCGCTTCATCGGATTTGCGTCGTATGAACGAAAAATCTATTTCGTTTGGCCAGTGTTCTTTAGTTCACGTGGGGGCTTCGTGTATTTTGAATGGTCTTGCACCCACAGCCCTCTGTTCTCAATAATTTTAACTTATATTCTTTGTCACAGTCTTCTGTGTGTGGCTTTTGTCTTTATCAGATTCGAAACAAACTCCTCACCTCCTAACCTTATATGGCATTTTCCATGCGGGACGTCCTATTCGCGTCTGCAACGTAAGTATGGTCTCTGACACCAATAGCACCAGACACCACGCAGTTTTGAACTGGCAAAGTCGTAATCTTTACAGCCTGCACTATTTTCGTAATGAAATTAGCTTCTATCACCGGTATCTATCACCGGTATCTAAAATCAATATCGTAGGGATAACTGGCGCAACCGCTTGAACAGTGGCTTGTACGTACTCCGAAGGACCTTCAACAATGTTGTCTACCTCTTAAATAACTCTTGATTGATGTCAGTAACATAGTTATATCGGAGCATGTTTATCTGTTCATTCAGGCTATTGCCCCATTCCGTCACGCGACAGCCATGTGGGAGCTCGATACAGTCGCGTTTTGTTTGACGCCCCGGACGTGGTCGTCGGTGGCGTTTCAAACATTTCAACTACCTGGACGTCCTGATTATAGTTACATCTATTGTGGTTTACCCGCGTACCTTCCTCTCGATTATTTTAAGACCACTGATTATTGTGGTCTTGATTCCTGTTGTTGTTTTGTCGGTTCCTATTTCGTTTATTTTGATAACTGGGATGTGTACCGATTATTGATAAGTGACTGCCTTTGAAAGAATATCTGTCCTCTTTTTGGGCCACCATTATTTCAATTTCCAGGAGTGTAGTTTTTTGTTCGAGCAACGCGTGGGGGCGCCAATATAATATTACTGGCATTTAAAAAATAAATAATATTGTATTTACCGCTTTTGCTGGTGGCTGAGCTTCTGAAATGGTAAAATGGAGAATTGAAAATTTTTACTTGTGTGTAGTGAAATTATATTCCGCCAACCAGCATCAAATTCCTATCGGACCGACGCGAACATTGACCGACAGCATTGTTTAGAGGCTTGTGCTCGATCTCAAAATTAACGCTGTTTGCGCAATTACATTGCGCGGATGCTGATAGAAAAGATCGGTAAAAGAGAGACGGTGAAATAAAAATCTGATAAAACAAATGCCGATTGGACGCTAGTACCGTTCGTCTGTGGCCACAATACAAATTCCTCGGCAGCTCTCCTTCGCTGCTGCCTGTAAAAGTTCTAAAAGGCAACGTAATAAATTGAAATTGGCATTAATGGAAGAGGAAAGTAGGTTCTCAGTTCAATTCAATTGTAATTAAATTAGCCTAATTATTTAGCCAAAAGTTATAGATTGGAGAGCGATTCTTACATTTTGTCTCTTACATTTTGTGACACAGCCATCAGAAACAAACCAGAGACACAGAGAGAAAGAGAGCTCACAGTTCCTGCTTTTATATAATCCAGAAATTAGTCGCGGTGACGGCTTTCAACCTGCTTTACAGTTTCGATATATAAACAGTGAACAATGCTCTGGAACATTCTTTGTCGGAACAGAAAAATAAATAAAAAAATAAAATAATCCTTACATTAAATTGTGACCTTTTCTCCTTAATTTACAGATTTGTTTACACAGAGAAAATTTATTCTTCATACTTTTTAGCTTTTATGTAACGACTGGGGAATATTCTATTAATGTCAGCGTGGAGTTAACATAAGAGCGACACCACACCTGTAACGAGACTGCAGCAAATAGAATTGATTTCCACGTAATGACGAAGCCATAGCAACTGCGGCCCCACTTTACATCAATCTAACCCATTGCCCATTATCATACACGACATGAACCAAGACGGCGAACCCCCATTCCATATGTGGATCTCACTGAGTATTCTGCTCGTCATAGCCGGCCGCGGTGGTCTCGCGGTTCTAGGCGCGCAGTCCGGAACCGTGCCACTGCTACGGTCGCAGGTTCGAATCCTGCCTCGGGCATGGATGTGTGTGATGTCATTAGTTTAGTTAGGTTTAAGTAGTTCTAAGTTCTAGGGGACTAATGACCAGAGCAATTGAGTCCCATAGTGCTCAGAGCCATTTTTGCTCGTCATACAGTGCATAATTACCTTCGCTTCCAACTAGGCCATCTACCGATGTGTAATAGGCTCTTTACTGAAACTATGTGAGTTTAGTGCTTGACATTCCTTTCTACAACATCTACATCTACATACATACACCGCGATCCACAATACGGTGCGTGGCGGAGGTTACCTAGTACCACAACTAGCATCTTATTTCCCTGTTCCACTCCCAAAGAGAACGAGGGGAAAATGAGTGCCTATATGCCTCTGCACGAGCCTTAATCTCTCTTGTCTTATCTTTGTGGTCTTTCCGCGAAATGTAAGTTGGCGGCAGTAACATTGTACTGCAGTCATCCTCAAATGCTGGTTCTCTAAATTTCCTCAGTAGCGATTCACGAAAAGAATGCCTCCTTTCCTCTAGAGACTCACCGCCGAGTTCCTGAAGCATTTCCGTAACACTTGCGTGATGGCCAAACCTACCAGTAACAAATCTAGCAGCCCACCTCTGAATTGCTTCTATGTCCTCCCTCAATCCGACCTGATAGGTATCCCAAACACTCGAGCAATACTCAAGAATACGTGGTATTAGTGTTTTATCAGCGGTCTCCTTTACAGGTGAACCACATCTTCCCAAAATTCTTCCAATGAACCGAAGACGACTATCCGCCTTCCCCACAACTGCCATTACATACTTGTCCCTCTTCATATCGCTCTGCAATGTTACGCCCAAATATTTAATCGTCGTGACTGTGTCAAGCGCTACACTACTAATGGAGTATTCAAATATTACAGGATTCTTTTTCCTATTCATCTGCATTAATTTACATTTATCTATATTTAGAGTTAGCTGCCATTCTTTACACCAATCACAAATCCTGTCCAAGTCATCTTGTATCCTCCTACAGTCACTCAACGACGACACCTTTTCGTACACCACAGCATCATCAGGAAAAAGCCGCACGTTGCTATACACTCTATCCAAAAGATCATTTATGTAGATAGAAAACAACAGCGGACCTACCACACTTCCCTGGGGCACTCCAGATATACCCTCACCTCCGATGAACACTCACCATCGAGGACAACGTACTGGGTTCTATTACTTAAGTAGTCTTCGAGCCGCTCACATACTTGGGAACCAATCCCATATGCTCGTACCTTTGTTAGGAGTCTGCAGTGGGGCACCGAGTCAAACGCTTCCCGGAAGTCAAGGAATATGGCATCCGTCTGATACCCTTCATCCATGGTTCGCAAGACATCATGTGAAAAAAGGGCGAGTTGCGTTTCGTAAGAGCGATGCTTTCTAAAGTCGTGCTGATGCATGGAAAGCAACTTCTCTGTCTCAAGGAAATTCATTGTATTCGAACTGAGAATATGTTCGAGAATCCTGCAACAAACCGATGTTAAGGATATTGGTCTGTAATTTTGGGTATCCGTCCTTCTACCCTTCTTATATACAGGCGTCACCTGCGCTTTTTTCCAGTCGCTTGAGACTTTACGTTGGGGAAGAGATTCGCGATAAATGCAAGATAAGTAAGGAGCCAATGCAGTAGAGTTCTCTCTGTCAAACCAAATTGGAATCCCATCAGGACCTGGCGATTTATTTATTTTCAACCCATTCAGCTGCTTCACAACCCCAGGGATGTCTATCACTATGTCCTCCATATGGGAATCTGTACGAGACTCAGACGGCGGTATGTTTGTACGATCCTCCTGCGTGAAAGATTTCTCAAATGCTAAATTTCAAATTTCAGCTTTCGTTTTGCTGTCTTCCGTTGTCAGGCCAGACTGATCAGTGAGTGACTGGATGGAAGCCTTCGACTCGCTTACCGATTTTACGTTAGACCAGAATTTCCTTGGGTTTTCAGCAAGATCTTTTGGTAAGGTATGAGAGTGGTAGTGGTTGAATGCTTCGCGCATCCTTCTTTTTACAGCAGCACGAATCTCTACTAACTTTTGACTGTCCTCATTCTCCCGACATTTCTTGTACCGCGAGTGCAACTGTCTTTGTTTCCTGAGCATTCTCCGAATTGCGCTGTTAAACCACGGTGGGTCTTTCAAGTCCGTAAGCCACTTTTTCGGCAAATACTTGTCCAATGCGTGATTTACAATGTGTTTAAAATTTGCCCTTAATTCTTCCACGTCCATCGTACCGGAAGTAAATGAAGTCGATTCATTTACTAAGTGGGATGCTAACAACTGCTTATGTGCTCTTTCTAGTAAGAATACTCTCCTAGCCTTCTTGACCGACTTTTTAACTTTCGTAACCATGGTCGTAATGACAACATCATGATCACTAATCCCTGTCTCAACACTGACACCGTCAATGAGGCCTGGTCAGTTCGTGGCTACCAGATCTAAAATATTTCCATTACGCGTTGGCTGTCGATTTAGCTGCTCAAGACAGTTTTCGGGTAATGTGTTCAAAAGTAATTCACACGACGGCTTGCCTGCACCACCTGTAATGAATCCATAGACATCCCAGTCTATACTAGGTAGATTGAAGTCGCCTCCGACTACTATAGCACGATCCGAGTAGTTCTGCTATACAGAATGTAGACTCCCTTTGAATGATTCTAGAACTGTCACGGTGGAACCTGGTGGCCGGTAATAACACCCCACAATTTACTTATAACTAACGTTCCAGACTTCTTCTCATTCTTATCATGGTGGCAGGAGGTGGAAGTTGTAAGACATGGACACTATTTCGGAATTTACTACTGTGTACATACTCATAATGTGTAGACCCATCTACTGCTGGTAGGTCAACTGCTTTTATTTTACAACCACATCATATCTGCCATACTATCTTCAAGTAACTGGATCTTAACAAAAACGAAACTGACTTAATTCATCAACACAGAATGAGGTACATGGGACAGGCAAAATAATGTAAACATCTGTACTTACTTGGGAATGTTCTGTTAATAAGGGGTTGGACCCCCATTTGCTCGCAACACAGCAGCAATTCTTATGCCACTCTTCGATTATAAGCACTTCTAACTTCTGTAGTGATAAGGGAGGCGAAAGTTTGCTCCAGAATCTGCGTTTCAATGCCGCCCACACGGGTTCGATAATGTTCAAGTCCAGGGACTGTGTTGGCCAGGGAACACCCTGCAGTTCAGTTACATGCTCCTCATACCACGATTGTACTGTCCTAGCCGTGTGAATGATGCACTCGCGGCCTGAAATATGGAATCGTTGATGGGGAACAACATTTAAATCATGGCGTGAATCTTATCACCTAAAATGTTCAACTTATCGGTGGTTGTACCACGGTCTTTGAGAATAATGATCGGACCAGCAGAATACCATGATATGAATGCCAACACCATCACACTTCCACCACCATGCTTAATCGCTGGAGTCAGGCAATCAGGATTGTACAGTTCCTTTGGCCTTCTCCAGACATAAACTCGACCCGATGTTGCAAAGTAACGAAAACGTTGACTCGTTGGGTCATACAACGTTTTTCAACTGATAAGCCGTCCAGAATTTATGCTGTTGACACCATGTTTTATGTTTCTTAGGATTGGTTGTCGTCACTAATGGTTTCGGTATAGCGGCCCGTCCATGAATGTTCGCTTTATGGAGTTCTCGGCGGACAGTGTCGATAACACGGGATTTCGTTGATGGCTATTGAGCTCTGCAGTCACTTTAGCCGCCACAGTTTTGTTTGTTTGACACAATTCCTGTTAGCGTACGACGATCTCTGTCATTTAGTTTTGATTTGCGTCCACTATTACATTTACACCATGATGTCTTACCTGCCTTGGGTAGGCTGCCATAACTGTTGAAACAGCTGCTCTTGAAACATTCAGTAAGTTGGCTGACTTGGTTACTGATGCTCGAGTTAATCTGGCCCCTATAATCTGCCCTGTTTCGAACTGTGTTAGGTCTTTCATTGCTCGTCGACCACGGCCTCTGAATGCAAATACGAAGTATTTGATGCCTAGTTGGTGCTGAACACGTACAGTCCGACGCGACAGGTGCCTTATCTACGTTGCTGATCCATCCCATTAATATCAGTGTTCACATTTTTTGTCCATCCCTGTAAATCCAACAACAGTAGGTAAAACATGATAGTTGTGCTGCTAATGAATTGATAAGGAGCATGATTTTCCCAAAAGTATTAACATAGTCAATCTATGTCAAAAATTCCTCAAAATCTCACCTCAACACAAATGAACGGCGGCTGGAGTGGCCGAGCGGTTCTAGGCGCTACAGTCTGGAACCGCGCGACCGCTACGGTCGCAGGATCGAATCCTGCCTCGGGCATGGATATGTGTGATGTTCTTAGGTTACATAGGTTTAGGTAGTTCTAAGTTATAGGGGACTGATGACCTCAGAAGTTACGTCCCATAGTGCTCAGGGTCATTTGAACCACAAACGAACACATTTAATAAGACACCTGAACTCATCGTATACAATTGACAGTACCTGTAAACAGTCATACTAGGACTATAATAACGAACGTGACCCAACACTGATCATTCAAACATCTATATTAATCTGAACAAGTAGTTTGCAAACTATTGTATTTGTTTCACGATGCATGTGTCGTCGCAAATTCGTATCATCTATCCTGTTGTTATGGGAAATTATGTTCTGTCAGCCCATAAACCTTCTACACTCTACTGACAGAAGTTTTTTACCTCTTCGCCAACCAACGATACTGACGCTTTAGTATTAACACGTCAAAACTGATGGGACTTTCTATCACCAACACCACTGGTAAAAAATCTCGCCTTCATATTGAAATATCATCTAACAAAATTATTGGAAATGCGAAGCTAGATCCCTTAAAGTCATATTTATCAAACAATAATAATGGAATGAAACACAAATAATTTAATGGCTCTATTCAGTTCTATTAGGAATTCTGTTTCGTTATATTGCCAGCATAAACAGAAAATTATGATGCATTCCATACAATTCTATACGTTACCCAACTATGATATCTTTACGTTTCTTAGGTCTTAATTCTTTTTTTATCACTAGCTGTTACTGCAGATAATTTCTAAATTCGGCGAATTCCTTACAATTATAATTGTATGGTCGTTCTTTTCCTGCTTATGAGAACGACCTGATGATGGCCTGATGGCCATTACTGATTGAATCTGCCTATCAAGTACTTGTAAAGTACTAAAAATATGCCTGCTATGAAAGATTGCTATGGATATTGATTACATCTGGAAGCATCTGGGTCGCTGAATTTTCACTATGACTTCATTAAGATGGTTCCTGAGAAACAAAGGTCTGTGCATGATTCCGCAAAAAATAAATACTGGACCGATGAAAATTTGATTTTATAAGTAGTATTTCGTGCGAGGTGTCAAACCTAGAATTGTCCAAAGTTAATTGTTGGCCAGCCAGTACTACATAGGTTAATCGTTCAAACGTAAAGATCTATTAAACAAAGAAATATTTAAGGTGTATGTATACTTAAATAGTGAGATTTCCGCTACCCAGTTTCAATTTACAAAGCGAATAATTTCTCTTTTGTACGCATTCAGCTTTAAATATCAGGTTATTTGCAACATACGCTATGTTTCAGGTTCTGGTAGCATAAAACTGGTGAAAGGTAGTGGAAATTACAACCACGCGTTTGAACATCGGCTCTGTTCCATGAATCCCAAAATTGACTTAACTGCTGAAATGAAAAAAAAAATGTTCTAGCAATTATTCTGAATTGACTGTCGTTTAAATTGACAATAAGCACCAAATTTTCATTTACAGGAAACCTACGTGTATTCCTAGGGTGCGACATTTAAAGATGTTTTCAGAAATATCTCGAAAACTACAAATCGCATCCAAAATGTTTGTAATAAAAGTCGTTCGTCTTAGACACGGTCATCCAGCGACACCAAACTCGGCCTCGTAGGATGGGTTCAATTTTGATACCTCAAACGGGAATCGCCATTTTTATTGCGGATTCTGATATTCCGAAAAAATCTAACTTTTGGATTTAACATTTTCCACGTTGTATGATAGACGGCGTTATAATCGACCAAACTCAAAGGGGGTTAAAAGCCATTGAAAAATAATAATACTTTGAAACATCCCCTTAGAAAAATTAAGAGTGACAGTCCTGTAAAACTTCTCACGTTATTTGATTTTCAAACAGCTGAGCAAAACTGAACATACTCAGACATTTCTCTCTTTACTTATTCTGATCATCACTAAACTGACACACAATATTTTATTCGGCGCAACGCAGTCTGACTTTCAATAATCCCCACAAAAGAATGGCCCTGACTAACAATAAGCTATACCTTTTTATGAATCACTTACCTCACAAAGATCTTCTTTACTTTAACAACACAGAGAGCGCCAATGCTGCTAGCTAAATAAAAGATTATAACTACTGAAGGCACTATATATATATCAGTTCATGACATTCAGTCTTACAAATTTCCTTTTTTCTGACGGACACACGTCCAGATCGTCCGCTCTCAAAATTCTGCCATCTCTCTTCCCACACCCACCACTGCTGGCGGCTCACCTCGAACTGCACAACACTAAGTGCTGTTCACATCCAGCTGCCCAACACTACAATAGCGAATATTCCAACAACGCCAGCCACAGACTGCACACAGCACAGATAGTGATTTTCATACAGAGCGCTACGTGGCGTTACCAACATAAAAACCTAAACAGCCTACTTACAACCTCAAGAGATACTCATCAAATTATAATTCCAAGAGGTTATAAAGGCAATTAGTTTAGAATCTCTATTGCCAAACCGGTTTTTATGGCCTTAAAACTTGTTTCTCAGAATGCATTACTTTTTGGTGTAATTTCTTTCACTGATGTCTCTGAAATGGAAAGCTGCTGCAACAATTTATAGGTATCTTTATCAGTGAATTCATAACTACTTTTAGTGTTACCCAGCAATTGTGAAAGAACTTAATACCAATAACGTGGACAAACTAATGTGTTATGTTCTTGGGAATCAAGTTTTTCACTATAAAAATTGCTATCTCACTAAATGTTTTCGAATAACTGCCTTTCTAACCTCCGGGTATCCTAATATGATGTGTGTTTTTTGAGACTCCCTTTTTTCAACGGTTGTTAAATCATTTTAATTTTTGTCGATTAGATCTCCATCAACCATGCAACGAAAAAGACGCTGAATACAAATTTTATGTCTTGTACATATTGTTTCCTGCAGAACCCTAATCCGCATTAAAAAACTGGGTTCTTGTTTAAGGTTTCATGTAGCCACGACTCCAGCTCCCCCCCCCCCCCCTTTCCCCGCCCCTGCTACCATCCACTAGTTTTCCAAACATTTCGAAAAGTCCTCATCGAGTATCGTGGTATCCATGCTAGAGAGTCGTGAAATACATAAATACATGAAACTGAAGCATACTTAAACAAATTGCTTTGAGGAATGAGTGTGACTTAATGTGACTATATAACAAGATGAAAAAAATAACATTTCATTTCTGTAACGCAGAAGACAATGAAAAGAACTTAAAGAAAGATTTGCTATGATATTATGGTAAAAATTCGTTAGCGGTAGCGAAACAATTCAAAAAATTACTTTCAATTATAGTTACCAAATAAATAACCCTTTCATTCGTCGATTCGATAAAGCAAAAAAAAATTTAAAATGTAAAGCCATAAAATAAATTGTAATGATGGTAAAAATGTGCACTGGACAAATCTCAAAAACTACTGACATTGTATTCAAACAACATAGGCAGCCAGAAAACTAAACCACTTTTGTATTAAACCTCATAGAACATATGGATATTATTATAAACGTAGATAAAAGCACGCAAATTCTACATGTTGCCTCGAAAGCCCTCATATTAGATTGCTAAAAGTGGAGATTTATAACACAATACTATTACTAGCATCAACGAACAGAAAAAATTCACGCAAAATACGTGTTTTTATTATGTGACAGGCTATTTTGGTCTTAACATATTGTCCTTTTTTTGTGGCCTGGCATTTATTGTTGGTTCTTATTCCGTTCCCAGATATGTGCCACAAACGACCTTGGCGACCGTTCAAGTGTTTGGTGTTGTCTTGATAATGTGAATGGTGCTGATAGCAAAATGTTTCCCAGGAGAGCACACCACTTACAGGTTCTTTATCTTTCTACCGCTTTTATGTCCTTGCTGCTTTTGCGATACACGTTATTTCGGTCGGTGTCCTTGTACCGCTCTATCGGTGCATGTGACAGTTATGACATACATTAAAAAGGTGAAGCTGTCATCAACATTAAAAGCTGGTTTGAGCACACAGTGCTTTACTAGGAATAATATTGTTAGACATCGTTTTCCATTGCCTATCTCCAACCTTAGAACAGAGGTGCCCAGCGAGTTATAGGACAGCCCCCGTATTACCGTAGATTCGTGACCACAGCACAACTCGGTATTTTTCACGTTAATAAAAATTCGAAGACATGATGTATTTCCCAAACATAGAGATTACAAATTCGTTGTAGTTAATATACAAAATGACAATTTACTAAGATTTCACTGTATTTCTCACTCTTATTATTTTATTGTAGTGTGGTCTCGTAGTAATAATTTGGTAATTCCAAACTCTACCATTAGTAATAGGACACTGTGTGTAAGGACAGAGAATGTACTGCCATTTGCATCAGTGCTTCTTTGTCTGTGGTGTTGTATACAACTGAGACAACTGCGCGTGTCATAGCTCCTTGACAGCAGCATCATAGCTTCCTTATTCCAAGGTATCAGTAATCAAGACATCTTTCTACGTGCTGAGTGGAGCGGAGGGGAGTACATGCCTAGCCCCTCACCCTTGCACTCCTGGGATATGTATAAAGTGAAAGCTGTCGAGCCGCTGCTCTGTGGGCTCCGGAAACGACTCCAAGGAATGACAGTAAGGCACAACAAGTTTATGTGCAGATCGTACGCGAATGGCCTAGTGTTTTTAGCACGGTCGGGCGACAAGGCAAGAACGGTTTTGCATTGGTTTAATTTGCATGGTATGGCTACGAGAAGTCGTATGAACATGGCAAAGTCGGGAGCGATGAACATCGGGAGAGGGCTCCCGACGGGAAGTGTCGCACCATTAGAGCCGGTAATCAAGAACAGATGCTTGGGAATGATCTCCACTACAGACGGTCGAAGCGCGGCGGCACTGAGCTACAGACATCTTCTGCAAACAATTAATGCGAGTGTCCGAAGTTACAGGTTAATGACTCTGTACATGATACAACGCGCCACCTTCGCCGACACTTACCTAGCTTCTCGCATCTCCCACGTGGCCCAAGTTCTTCCTATGACGGTGGTGTTGGCGCCCCGAATCCTGGCAGCATTAGGATATTTTGTGAGCACAGGGTTGCTTTTTAAGAACCGACACGAAACCCTCATCCTTCCTAGTAGTCGTGGAGGTCTTGGACTAGCCACTTCTGTGACCGAGCAGTGGCAATTTACGTAAGCACGATGATAAAGACGTGGACACGACGCCAGAAAAGTATAATGGGCCCCTAGATAGACGAACTAGCTCCACGTTCTCGTCTGACATCGGTAGCGGTGGCTCAAATCTCATCATTGCTTGCCCACATACGAATCTTTTTTGTGAACACAGTTATGTACATATAGGACTACCGATTACCAGGACGGCAACGGCGCGTGATATATATCACATCTTGACTCGACGACGGCCGAATAATGCCGTATAGCGCCGCCAACCGTGACATGGTCAGTGGTATGGTATGCAGTGCACCACGTACACCTCGATACTGGGACGCACGCACTGTGGTATCAGGTAGTAAATGGGAAATACGTGACTCGTTCCACGTTACATATAATTCATACGACGGATACGCCACTGTGTCCCGAGTGCAATGTTATAGACACAGTGGAACATCGCCCGATATGCGGGCCTTCGGCGGACATGTGGCGTTTGGTCCAAAAAATGATCGCCTTCCTCCTTCGGGTGGTGGAGCAAGTCACAGAACCTCGTATACAATTTCCCCGAACGAAGACCAACATAGTGACTTGGATTCAGGGTCTGACTGTACTTTACCTTTTCCAAGAGTGCCTTATTACAAGAGCACCACTCACTGATTATGAGAAATCCAAGAAATTCAACTTCTAGGGAGTGCCTAGTTTGATCCACCGCCCAGTTGGGGTGCACCGCGTAGGAGAATGTAATTTTTGCATATAAGTATAAAGAGCAGGAAAGGACCAGGACAGTGGAGAAGATCCACAACCATACGTGAAGACGTACACGGCACCAACGCGAGGTACAACTGGGATTAGCGAGGAACGCGCCCAAGAAAGAACCAGTTTATGTTTGTTATTGTTATACCATTTATGCAAAAAAACATCCACTTATTAACATTTTTGAAAAATACTTTATTTAGAAAAAAGTTGGTAGAACAATTGAAAAAAAAGTGGTAACGTGTTTGCGTCATGCAGAGGGCCCGGGTTCGATTCCTGGCCAAGTAGGAGATTTGCTCCGCTCGTACGAAAAAAAAAAAAAATAAAAAGCTATGGTAAAGCAGTTGCCAGCGAAAGACAAGGTCGCGAGTTCGAATCTTGGTCCGGCGTACAGTTTTAATCTGCCAAAATGTTTCATATCACCGCACTCTCCGCTGCAGAGTGATAATTTCATTTTCATAATAGACTAGTTGAACGAAAAGACTACATCCATCTTGCACACAACTAAGCACTCTTTTACCGGGATGAGACACACGATCCATTAGGTAGTGGGGGTCTCCAGCGGGGTAATATCACGTTAGATGTAAATGGTTTATTGCAGTCACATGTTTGGATACTTCATAGAATCTATATGGTGTTAAACAATAACATCATCTGCTCCTGGACTTGCGGTTTGACGTATATAAAATACACTCACGTAAAAAAAAGAAAAAAAACATTGGACGACTACAGATACGGTGTTCATATTCACTGGACACGTACGTTAGTGTGTTCTGAAGAAAATATTAGCATTTGAACCATGTCAACCCGTGGGTTCAAGGTCAACATCGATATCGCGGCACAACACCACCTATCGGTAAAATGTGTCTGTGGTTCTCGTTGTCGATATAAATCGTAGGTAATGGATCAGTGTCACTTGAGCAGATGTGCCGCATGCCTCTCAAAAGTATGCGCGAACCGTACCGTCAAATCAGCGAATTTGGAAGAGGACCCATTACTGGCATGAAATAATGTGACGCACCCATCCTGGAAATTGCTTCTTGTAGGGGATGAGATATTTCGTCAGTGCAACGGGTGTGTGCTGAATCGTTCACGAAAGGCCGTACAGTACGATGAGATTGGTCAGGTCGCAATCCCCAGACCTCCCCCCGAGAAGAGAGACATCTTATCCGAATGCCATTGCAGGACAGATGTGCGTCCTTCTCGGATTTTGCGCAACAGTGGAACAGTGTGACACACCGTACACTATCAGGGATGACAGTCCGTCGACGTTTATTCCGCCAAGGGTTACGTGCGAGTGGCCAACTCCTCCGCTAGCCTTTGAAGAATGTGCAGTAACATGGTGTACGGATGGCCGTCGCTGGGGACAGAAATGGCATCAGATGGTGTTTACGGACGAATCCAGGTTCTGTTTATTTGAAAATTATGGCCGCATTTTGGCGAAGTCTCGCCATGATGATTGCATTCGCACAAGACATACAGTGCCAATACAAGGTGTGGGGTGCTATTGGGTACAGCCCACATCACAATTGGTGTGTACTCAGGGCACTGTGACCAGTGCAACCAACGTGAATGACATCCTGCGACCCATAGCCATACCATTCCGTCACAACATCCGAGACGCCATTTTTCAGCAATAAAATATACAACTACACTTTACTGCAGGAACTCGTGCCTTCTTGGTGTCACAAGATGTCAAAATTTTGACCTGGTCCCCCAGATCACCAGACTTGTCGCCCATCGAAAAAGTGTAGGATATGGTGAAACGTCTGGTCAGCCCTAACTATCTTATCGTACAGTGTGAGCTTATTTGTCTCTTTATACGCTGCATGTCACCTCCAAGCGAACTTCACGTTCAAACGAGGAAAAACTTTACAGAACAACCGAAACAAAGTGGTTCTGGTAACGTATATGTACAGTGCAGTTTCATGAGGCCGAATAATACGTGTATTCAACGTGCACTGTGCATAAATTAACAGTGTCATGGAATATTCTCAAAACTATGGCGGCTAATTATAATGTAATGGAACAGTTTAATTGTATATTGTGAGAATTCTGTGTGACAGAGTGCCAAACGCCATGGGCGGACTGTGAAGTTGATAGTATTGTGGATAACGGAGTAGAAACCAGAAATTGATAGCAGTGACACTTTCGGTGAAAAGTTACTTGTTTATCGAAAGGCTAGGGTAATGGAAAATGGAGGTGTCGTATTTGTCGCAGTAGACAAGAAACTCAGATCCATCGAGGTAGAAACTGCAGCTCCATATGAATTGTTTGGGCAAGACTTAGCATAGGCGGTGGGCATAAAATGGTAATTAGATACTCCTGCCTCCCACCAGACTCATATCCTGATGTATCTGAAACCTTTTGAGAAAATCTCAGTTCACTTACACGTAAGTTCCCCAATCATACTGTAATAAACGTTGTAGACTGATCATAGAAAAATCAATTGGGAAAATTGTAGTTTTGTTAGTGATGGGCGTGGTAAGACATCCTTTGAAACATTACTAAATGTCTTTTCTGAAAACTACCTAGAACGGGTAGTTCAGAACCTCACTCATGAAGGAAATGTCGACAAAGAGGCCAGACCTCTTTGAGAATGTCCACATCGAAACTGGTATCAGTGATCATTACGCGATTGTGGCAACAACGATTACCAAAAAACAAAGAGCAACAAAAACAAGCAGAAAGATATATTTACGTTCAGTGAACTAGAAAAAAATAAGTAGTGTCATATCTCAGTCAGGAGCTTGAAACTTTCAGTATAGGGCAGGAGCATGTAGATAAACAATGGCTCAGGTTTAAAGTAATAATTGACCTTATCCTGGACAGATATATAGCCAGTAGAACAGTTCATATTGTGAGGGATCATCTATGCTGTACAGTGACGCTAAAGAAACTTCTAAAGAAACAAAGACTAGTGGACAACAGATGTAAGACTAAGCGTAAATCTGTAGATAAAGAGGTGCTGAATGGAACGCGATTCGCTGTCAAGAGGGCAATAGTGAAGCCTTCAGTAACCACCGTGGCAGAATATTGTCAAATGATCTTTCATAAACCCAAAGAAATTCTGGTCGTATGTAATGGCTCCACCAAAGTAAGTGTCCAGTCCCTAGCTAATGAGACATGAACTAAAATTGAGCGTAGCAAAGCAAAAGTTGAAATCTTCTTTTATAAAGGAAAATCCAGTAGAATAGCCCCATTGCAATCCTCGTACCAGTGAGAAGGTGAGTGAAATCAATGTTAGTATCAGCGGTCTTGAGAAAGAGCTGAAATGCTAAGATTGAACAAAGCTCCAGGACCCGACAGAATCCCTATCAGGTTCTATACTGAATTTGTGGTTGAGTCAACCCCTATAATCTACAGTAGATCAACAGTAGTAGTCTCATGGTTGTTATAGAAAAACAGTTCTGATGGATTGCGAACTATATAAATGTGTATTTACATCACGTGCAAGGTGAATTTGCATGTTTCTGACATAAAATTGTTTTTTTTCTCCTTTTTTGCGATGCAAATGGTGCACAGACATTTTACACGACTTTCATTCGGCCGGTAACCTTCTTGTTCTGCGGAACAATACCGTAAGGATTATCGGCTGTGCATGAAGGCTTATCGAATTCTTCACTGCCGCACCTGGTTACATCATGTGGATCGCACTTCTTCACCCAATAGGTGTCTTTCTTTATCAATATATATTAATTTAAAGGGTGTATACACCAGGGGTCAGCAGGAAAAGCCGGAAAAACTTAAGAATCTTTTCATCTGCGAGAAAACTGGAATAAGCCGGAAATACTGTAGAATTCCGGGAATTTTTAATTCTTTCAGTTTTCAGTTAAATACTTGTAATTTTGACGAGTAAGAACTGATACGCTAACGAAGAGTTTTACTTCATCCCGCTACCGTAGAATAACACTGCACCAATAAAACAAAAACGAGACAAAAATAGAGAAGTAAACCTTAAATTGCAAATAAAAGGCGACATTTACAACGATGAAACACAGCGCATACAGAAGCGTCTGCTGCGAAAAAAAATTTTCAATGGTCTTAGGACGGAGATTATGCAGTACGTGGTAACAACAAACAGCTTGCAATGAGCATGACGTCACAACTGTTTACATTAAGTTGGTTTGAGAAGTTGCCCCATGCACAGAGCAGAAGTCGTGTGTGAACAGAACCTTCTCTTGCTTATGGCAAGAAAAATTTTACTGGCGGTCCGAAGCGAAGCTGTCATATTCGCACATGTACAGAGGACCCTGAGTTGTAGTCGCTAATGGTTGGCACATGACCCATGTTTAGGTTTCATGACTTTGCAGTTTTCTCTTCGTCTACAATTCTCACGTCATATGAAAACAAAACGGATTTCTGTGTTTGGGAGCAATCAAATGAATTCAAATACATTCACATAATTAAAGAAGACTAAATATGTTACTATTTCTAGTCATCTGGTTTAATTTTACTTCCACATTACTAGCTACAAAGCTTTAGTCGTCTTGCAAACAATGAAATTATGTTCGTCGGTTTTGCTAAAGAAATCTAGTTTTTATTAATCTTAATTAGTTTATTTCAAACGAAGTGTTTCATTCCTCATTATTGCTAGTTCCAACCGTTCAGTGAATTTCCAGTCACGTTTTCACCTTCTGGCAAGTATTTCATTACTCCATAATAAAGAACCAAAAATGAAATTATACAGTACCGGCACTCCAAGAATACTGACATACCGAAAATCACAATGAAAAGCTTAGTACCAGGTATCGGCCTACTTCAATGTGAATCTGACAAATGTATGTGCACATTAAGCCCAGTTATACACTTTAATATGGTTTACGAAATCCTGGTGCTCTTTGAGAGTTCTCTGATGTCCTGCTTTCATGTCACAATGTAAGATCTCTTAATGCTGTATACGTAAGAACAAAAGTAAATCTTCACTTAAAGATGACTAAGAAGACAAATTTGGTCACTAGTAGTGAATAAAATGTTTTGCTTCAAATATATTGACTACTTTAGCAGCATCGCCTGCAACGCCTCTTCTTGGCTCGTGAGCATAAAGGTTGTGCCCAAGACAATTGCAAACCATGGACTGGTCCGATGAACTCAAATTTCAGCTGGTAAGAGCTGATGGTTCGGGTGTAGTAGAGACCCCACAAAGAAATGGACCTAAGCTGTCCATAAGGCGCTGTGCAAGATGGTGGTGTTGGCTGCGTGTGTATGGAATGACCAGGGTCCTCTGATCCAACCGAGTCGATCACTGGTTGGAAATAGTTATGTTCGGCTACTTGGAGACAATTTACAGCTACTCATGGATGTTATTTTCCCAAACAACGATGGAAATTTTTATGGAAGACACTGCGCCGTGTCGGCGGCCACAACTGTTCATGATTGGTTTGAAGTACATTCTGAATAATTCTAATAAATGATTTGGCCACTCTGATCGCTAGACATAAATCTCATCGAAGATTAATGCGACATCACTGAGAGGTACGTTCATTCTCAAACTCCTGCAATGATGTTACTTCCGCAGTTATCGACTGTCATAGTGGCAGTAATGCTCAGTATTTCTGTATGTTTGCAGAAATAAATGTTAAAATTCACGGTGAAACCTTCAGCTGTTCTTTATTTTGCACAATCCGCTATTTCCGTCAGATGACCATTGTCAGGCTAAGTCAAAAACGAATAAATCAAATCATTAGAGATTACATAGCTTACAGGGAAATGTAAGGTTAGATAGTATAGCACTCACTGGCATAAACGGCAGGAAAGTTATAGCATGATTTCAAGAAAAGTAATTTTCCCTTTTGAGCCCACCATAGCACTGATAGAAGTAATTAGGACAAACACTCAATGTTACAGTCAAAGACAACGCCATGTCAGAGATAAAAACTATAGCACATGCTGGCAAAAGCAGTATAAATTTACTAAGAGGTATCTTCGGTTCCATTTAAATACTTTACATTAGTGAGCTACCTCTGAAACTACATACATAAAAACCTAAAACATTAAGAAATACGATACTGGTGACTTTTGTCATCTAAAACACAGAGTAACTGTAGAAGCTAAATCGGCTTGAAAAATAGCAAACAATTTACTGGTCAGTACATCAGGTACAGCCACACTGGCGAAATTTTGTATATTACAAAACATCGTCATTACCAAAAAACAAGTCCGATAGGACATGTTACTGGGCTAGGATGTTGCAATGTTAACAAATAAAATCAAAATAATATCTACTAGCAATTAAAAAGCTCACAAAATGGTGCATCGTAACATTTCATGTACAGTGTAAATAACAAAAAGCCAACTTGACACAGCATCCTATACCAAAATATACCATAACAGTAACATGCATCCCTCTTGAACATATAGATTAAAACTTTACCAGACCTAATTACACTTATCCAATGGAAGGTGTATGTGTGGTGGGAAACTTTATAAACAGTAGAAATTATTTATTTATTTCTATTATTGCAGGTATAGAGCATACTACAGAGAAAACAGCGGGAAACAGAGATATACCATTTTATACATTTTTAAAAATCATAATTACAGACCATCTCTAGAATCTGCAATCCAAGACCAAACAAAATAGACTCAAACAACATATAGGAAATTGGAAGGGGAGAGGTGGTGTACTAGGTCGGTAATGGGTATGAGGATTCATAGTCGGTTGGTTTGGAGTCATCTGACCCTTTTCCTTCATTCAAACAGGTCTCGGATTAAAAGCATTCCCCAGAAGTGTCTGGTACAGTAAAAAAGGTGTAAAACTAACTAGCAGCCACACTGAAAGACTAAACGCAAGAAGCAAGCCAAAAGGGAAAACGTGCACTAAAGGGGGAAAAAAGCTGTACAAGGTATAAAAATAATATATCAGATACCCAGGACTGGGTGCTCACAAGAACAAAAAAAAAAAAAAATGAGCCAACCACTCTGCGACATTAAAATCTCCAACCTAAAAGCACAATGCTAGAGAAACGCAGATAGGAAAAAAACGAACACGAAGGTGAACAAACAGGAAAGAAAGAGCGCAGAATAGTTAAAATTGAGGGAGGGTGAAGGTCTTGGAGAGAAGGTCACACATCCACCCTTAGATTCAGTGAGACCCCCCCCCTCCTTCTGACCCATGAATAAAACGTAAAACTAGATCAGCCGTTGAGGTATTGTTGCCTAACACCATAGGGGGTGAGTCAGAAAGTGTAAAAGACCGTCATAGGGTGGTTAGATTGGAGCAGTCCAAATGACGTGGGCTACTGGCAATCGAGAACTGCATTGACACTGGGGTTGATTCTCGTGACGGAGGAGATGACTGAGAGTCAGCCAAGTATGGCTGATGAAGAGCTGGTAAGGGACAATAGGGTCCCTGTGGGTAGCTCTCATGGATGATCTGCACACGTTCGTTATCTCCCTCATAGCACGTAATTTACTTGGCGCCCTTGCAGTGTGCCATTCGCTACCCAGACCGCAAAAACTTCATAGAAAGATCAGATTCTGGTGTGCCAAAATCCAGAGTTGGTTTACCAGTAGCCTGTTTGGCCTGCGCAAAAGCACATATGCTCAGGAGCGCGACAGATGACCAGCAGTTCTGCAGTGGAAACACTGCAGCCATCCTGAAACGAGCGCTGTTCGGTATGATTAACATGAGCAAAAGCAAAACCAGCGTGACAATCGACTATGGAGCAGTCGGTGTAGACAGTTTCTGAGCCCTGGAAGTCGCCAAGAATAGAGATAATTGGCAACAGAGGGACATAAGACGAACTCTCTTTAGGGCCGTGCGATAGGTCCAGAAGAAGCTGTGGCTAAGGCATGGTCCATGGAGATCATGGAGATGTACATAAGTGGACTCAGAGGAAAGGTAGAGGGAAAGACCCGAGTTCGGCGAGAAGCGATCGGATGCTGACGGCAATCGTAATACCCGATCTGGGCCGCCATTGCCGGAGATGAATCGCCATGATTGGAAAAAGAAAACAGTAATTTGGATCTTGAGACGAGTTGCGAATGTGCACCACACAATTTGTAAGTAGTTGTCATAGCCTGATCCGCAATGGGGGAACCCCAGCTTCCTTGAGTGGAATGTTCACTGGGCTCGTTTGGAAGGCTCAGGTCGCAAGTTTAACTCCACAGTGGCATCTGCACTGCTGAGAGAGATGCTTAGCCATACACCAGGCTCCCATACTAAGGAAAGGGCTTTGTACATCTGCAGCAGTGTAAGGCAATCTACACCCCAGTCGGTGTGACTCAGGCATCGAAGAATGTTAAAATGCCACCAGCACTTTTCCTAAAGCTGACGAAGATTGGGTAGCTAAGTTAAGTGGCTGTTGAGCATCAGTCCTAAAAAGCGATAAGTCCCAGCTAAATTAAGCAGTTGGTCGTCGAGGTAGGATTCTGGATGTAGGTGGACAATACGACGCCGACAGAAGTGCATGGCAAGTCTTGGTGGCTGAAAACCAAAATCCAAGGTTGCAGGCCCATGACTTCGCCTTTTGTATGGCTCCCTGAAGCCTATGTTCAGCCATATTAACTGTAGATGAGCAAAAGGACATACAAAAATCGTCAGCATAAAAGAAGGGACCCAACTGCTGCTGTGAGACCATTAATGGATATTAAAACGAGTGAGACAGTATAGAGCCCTTTGTGTCCCCATTCTCTTGGCTCTGGGGAAACTGTGTGAAGCACTGACTCTAACTCTGAAGGTGCGGGCAGGGAGGGGGAGTGGGGAGGGCGTTCGGGAGACTCCACTCCACTCATGCAGAGTAGCGAGGATGTGGTGCCATCAAGTGGTATCACAAGCTTTTGTCAGGTCAAGAAACGCAGCAATAAGGTGATGATGGCGGGAAAAGGCCATTTGTATAGTATACTATGGTATACCACATTGCCAGTGATGGAGTGACCTTGGCGGAAACTGCCAGGGATGGAGCCAGAGGGGCCCATGACAAGGAGCCAACAAAACCGCAGGCTCACCATATGTTCAAACAGCTGGCGCAAAACTTTGGTGCAGCTAATGGGACAGTAGCTATATATATCTAGCAGGTTCATACCACATTTTTGCACTGCAATGATTATACTCTCGCTTTTGCAATGGGAATTCGCTATCACGCCAGATGCAGTTGAAGATAGCAAGGAGGTGGCGCTGGTAATCCGCTGACAGGGTAGAAAAGTCGGGATGAAAATTCTCAGACGCAGAAGTTCGAGCATAATGCTTTTCAAGTCGCTCTTCGACTGCAACTCGGTAGGTACATAAAGCTCCGCGTGTGAAAATCTCGGTTTCACTTGCAGGGGTGCGCGAACTTAGTCCAGTCTTGGGAAGGACGTGTTCCAATGGAGCTGATGGATCTGGGCATGGAGTTGTTTGAAGGCAATGAGGTGCTCAAGGGACAGGTGAAGTTGGATGGCCCACGTACGGTCTGTAATGGCCTCTGCAATTTCCGACGATCAATGCACCATATTCTGCTGGGGGCAACTTGAAGAACAACAGATTGCCGATTCAGCTGCAGGAACAGTGTTAGTAATGATGTTCTGATTGATCTCATCGATGGTGACATGCAACAGAGGTCCAAATGGTGATAGCAGAGGTGAAAGCATCTCAGTCAGCACTGATAAGAGCACATCTGGGCAAGCGACAATTGGAGTGACGCCGTGGGAGGGGCAGGAAGAGCTTAAGTGGTTGCTACCACACAGGTCACCGTGAGCTGTCCAGCTGGTAGATGGTAGAAGGCCAGGACTGCTAACTGAGATATCAATGGCCGAGTATGTGCCTTATGGCACACTGAAACGAGTGAGTGGGGGGCACCAATGTTGAGGAGGAAAAGGTCGTGTTGTGTTGGTAGATTCTCGACATCCTTACCAAGGCCAGTAATCTTGGTTCCATCCTACAAAGGGTTATTGGCATTAAAACCAACAACAGCAGAAAAGCTGGGAGAGGTTGGAAATTTTTGCAGCCAATAAATGGTTCGGTACTTCACCATCTAGAGGAAGGAAGATGTTGCATATGGTAATTTCCTGCATTGTCCTCACCCCAACATGCACAGTTTCTAAAGGTCTTCAAAGGAGCACAGGTGTGCTATATACATAAGTATGGACATACACTCCTGGAAATTGAAATAAGAACACCGTGAATTCATTGTCCCAGGAAGGGGAAACTTTATTGACACATTCCTGGGGTCAGATACATCACATGATCACAATGACAGAACCACAGGCACATAGACACAGGCAACAGAGCATGCACAATGTCGGCACTAGTACAGTGTATATCCACCTTTCGCAGCAATGCAGGCTGCTATTCTCCCATGGAGACGATCGTAGAGATGTTGGATGTAGTCCTGTGGAACGGCTTGCCATGCCATTTCCACCTGGCGCCTCAGTTGGACAGCGTTCGTGCTGGACGTGCAGACCGCGTGAGACGACACTTCATCCAGTCCCAAACATGCTCAATGGGGGACAGATCCGGAGATCTCGCTGGCCAGGGTAGTTGACTTACACCTTCTACAGCACGTTGGGTGGCATGGGATACATGCGGACGTGCATTGTCCTGTTGGAACAGCAAGTTCCCTTGCCAGTCTAGGAATGGTAGAACGATGGGTTCGATGACGGTTTGGATGTACTGTGCACTATTCAGTGTCCCCTCGACGATCACCAGAGGTGTACGGCCAGTGTAGGAGATCGCTCCCCACACCATGATGCCGGGTGTTGGCCCTGTGTGCCTCGGTCGTATGCAGTCCTGATTGTGGCGCTCACCTGCACGGCGCCAAACACGCATACGACCATCATTGGCACCAAGGCAGAAGCGACTCTCATCGCTGAAGACGACACGTCTCCATTCGTCCCTCCATTCACGCCTGTCGCGACACCACTGGAGGCGGGCTGCCCGATGTTGGGGCGTGAGCGGAACACGGCCTAACGGTGTGCGGGACTGTAGCCCAGCTTCATGGAGACGGTTGCGAATGGTCCTCGCCGATACCCCAGGAGCAACAGTGTCCCTAATTTGCTGGGAAGTGGCGGTGCGGTCCCCTACAGCACTGCGTAGGATCCTACGGTCTTGGCGTGCATCCGTACGTCGTTGCGGTCCGGTCCCAGGTCGACGGGCACGTGCACCTTCCGCCGACCACTGGCGACAACATCGATGTACTGTGGAGACCTCACGCCCCACGTGTTGAGCAATTCGGCGGTACGTCCACCCGGCCTCCCACATGCCCACTATACGCCCTCGCTCAAAGCCCGTCAACTGCATATACGGTTCACGTCCAAGCTGTCGCGGCATGCTACCACTGTTAAAGACTGCGATGGAGCTCCGTATGCCACGGCAAACTGGCTGACACTGACGGCGGCGGTGCACAAATGCTGCGCAGCTAGCGCAATTCGACGGCCAACACCGCGGTTCCTGGTGTGTCCGCTGTGCCGTGTGTGTGATCATTGCTTTTACAGCCCTCTCGCAGTGTCCGGAGCAAGTATGGTGGGTCTGACACACCGGTGTCAATGTGTTCTTTTTTCCATTTCCAGGAGTGTATATACAGTCGCTACTTGCATTCTGTTACTGTGAGCGCGATTTTTGTAATACCCCAAGAGCTAGGAATGGTGGGATTCACATTGCTGGAAACGAGGTTTCCTGAATGGCAACGAAAAAAGCAGATGTAACACTTAAAAGTTTTTACTCACCCAGGTGGGGGGAAAACCGCTGTAGTTCCACTAAAGGATGACACTTTCTTAAGTTTGGGAAGGCATGAAGTGACCGAGAAGACAGTTTATGCCTCAGGATCTACTTTTAACACATGTTGCGTACTTGTATCCATCTCCATTGCTGCCGAGGTGATGCTAAAATCTCCATCTCGTCCTCTTTAGGGGCTTGTAGAGTGGTTTGTCTGAGTAGCTTCAGGCATTGAGAAAGACTGTAAGCCCCTTCTACTAGCATCTGGTGGCTCCTTTAACAACTGGCTCGTATCCACTTTTGCACAGGGAGAGGCCTTGGAAGGTAGAGTCCAAAGGGACACCTTCTGTTTGAGAGGAGCTGGAGAAGTCTGTTGCTTCTCTGGCTGGGGTCTGAGGACTGATGTCCTCAGCATTTGGTGGGATGTTGCTCCCAAATTAGGTGTTGGGAGCAACAGTAGAGCAAGTGTCCCCAACTACAAAAGGGAGGGGGATGTATTCAGGCAGCCCTGAGGGTCCACTGTAGGAGGCTTAGCCAAGGGAACTACTGTCGTCTGTGAGGGAGATGTGCTGCAGCAAATGAACATTCTCCTTTTGAGCCTTCTGATAAGTGTGCCTGTCGAGAGTTTTATACTCAATTTTTCTCTCCTGTTGGAGAACCACGCAGTCTGGCAAGCAATGGGAATGGTCATCTCCAGAGTTGACAGGTGGGAGCAGGGGCACATGAAGTATTTGGATGTAGTGGACGTCCACAATCTTGACATGCTCTGCTGGAATTACATCAGGAGGATATGTGCCAGAATTTCCAGCACTTAATGCACCATGTTGGATGAGGGACCTGGGGCAACCCTATTATGTTTAGGTCCCCATAGACACGCCAGACGAAGTGAGTGCCCCGTTGTTCTAAATTAGCACATAGCTCATGATGGACAGCAAAACGAGATTTCAAAATTGTTAAGACTTTCGTGGCCACTTGTTGACAAACTGCTTATTTGCTTCTGTCTCGGGTTCTTCGGCCGACGTTCGTGTGATGATTTTGCTGACGTTTCGCCAGCACGAGTGGCTGGCATTGTCAAAGCTTCACCCTCCTCCGGCAATGGAGGGTGAAGCTTTGACAATGCCAGCCACTCGTGCTGGCGAAACGTCAGCAAAATCATCACACGAACGTCGGCCGAAGAACCCGAGACAGAAGCAAATAAGCAGTTTGTCAAAACGAGATTTCAATGAAAAATAATCCCCTGGGCCATGTTTAGGGTTTTATGGGAATGGACTGAAATGGTAATATCATCCAGCTTGTCACAGGTAAACAAAGCCTCTGAGTTGGCTGGGGATGATGTCTGAATCGGGACCAACCTGTTTCGCGTTTTGGATGGAACTGCCACTTCCCCAAACTTATTCTCGTGTGTTCAACAAAAAATTGAGCTTTGTAGCTAGAAAAGAGTCCCCACTGGTTCTGCAGAATACTAAGTAGCAAGAAGAACATGGCCAATCAGTCACCAGCACAAGATGACTTGGTCCATTTTATTGCATGTCATCTGCTCTGATACCAACTACACCAGACAGGGACTATCCTTACAGCTGATACCCAACCTTAGCAAAGGTCACCTGGCAGGATGGCCATTGCCAGGAGTTCTGATGCACGAAGATGGGCATCTACTTCTTGACACACATGGGGAGGTTGCAGCTCAGGTATCAGCAGTGCTATCCCTGTGTAGTCAGGGTTCTATGACAAAGAGGCTACATGACGAACCCTCCACAACAGACTGGCTACTACAATGGATACCATGAGTGAAGAGATCCGTCATGATCATGGATGCAGGATAGGACGATGGGCAATGGAGGTAGGTGATGTGTCCTTACCCAGGTAGCTGGATTATGTGTTCAGTTGCAGAGCTATGACAATAATAGGTGCTGAAGATCTTAATGCACAATGTATGTATGATGCATGACATAAGGTGTCCTTCCCGAAATCCCCTGCACTTTAGAAATATTTGGCAAGTGTTGAGATCAAATCCTAAACAGTACCATAAGACTGATGGCCGAAAAGAAAGAGGACTCCTTTTAATCGCCTCTTAAGACAGTCAGGAATAACTCAGGCCATTTCCAACCCCTGAACCCATAGAGGGAGTGGACTCATGCCTAAACATAAGAAAAACTGAACATAAAGTAGACAACAAAACGTTACTGTAGGATATACGCTACTCAGTCAGCTATGAGCCAAATGTACAATCCTAAAAATAACTGACTCTACATGCCTTTTGAAATAACATACCACAACCAGGATCTGTTACATTTAAGAAATAAATCACAACATATTTTTGACAGGAATTCATCAAAATATTACATTCAACACTAATATATATTGTCTCCAAAAAAAGAAGTTAACCTACCTATGTTAGAGACCACTTTGTATATTCAACCAAGTTAAAGCACAGTTTTGCTCAAAGAGTGCAAAAGAAGGCTAACATGATGAACATACATGTGCTTAATACTTAAGTTCAATAGCAGGGTCCAATAAGAGAAGCTCCTATCACCAGACATCTCCCTAATGAGAGTAGAAAATCCAACCTGCCTGTAATTACTAAACCTTTACACAGTACAGACTTCTCATAGGTAATATTCTCAAACCATACCAGAAATAGTTTGGTACATTAGTGGCCATATTAGAATTTTACAGAAGAATCTACAGCATGACCTATACGAATTTTATATTTACAATGTCACTCTTTTGGATATACTAGATAGGGGAGACATCACAACTAGAGAGTAATGCATGTAAGGTAATGAAAAATATTTATAAAAGCTTAGAAATTATAAGAACACACATCATAATTTCTAGAAATAACTGACACACATTTATGTGCATGTAAAACCTCATGTTCAATAAATCTCTCTCGAAACACTTCTATCCTTACGGGATAAATTCAAAGATGGACATACACACAGACTTTGTACTTAGAATAGAAGCCCTCAGATCTACTCCTGACCCAGCATCCCCTCACGCCCCCCCTCCATCCATTTCCAGTGTCTTGTACGACTTTATTTGGTAAGGTCATGGTTTTGCAGATCCTGTAATTCTGATAACAAAAAGTGCATAAAAAAGTATTAGCACTGTTTTCACCCACATTCTCTTTAGCATTTTCTATACCCTTATTAATCAAAATAAATAAATAAATAATTTCTACTATTTAGCAAGGTTTGATAATGCTGAAGAGGATTGCGTGTTGCTGCTATATCATATTTTGATATGGGATATTGTGTGAGTTGGCTTTTTGTTATTCACAGTGTACATGACATTTTACGATACATCATTTTGTGAGCTAATGTTTACTTCTTAGTACGCTATTTTGATTTTCATCTGTTAACATAGCAATATCCTAGTCGAGTAATATTTCGATTTTCATCTGTTAACAAACAACATCCTAGCCAAGTAATATGTCCTAGCGGGCTTCTTTTTTGGAAATTATGAAATTTTGTAAAATTTCGCCCCTGTGGCTTTACCTGATGTATTAATGTTAATAAAATATTTGCTATGGTTTAAGCCTATATATTTTCGGCAGTTACGATGAATTTTACATTCCATATTGTCGCCAGTATAGTGTTTCTTGATGTTTTACGTTTTTATATGTGTAGTTTCACGATCTGGCTCACTAATGTAAAGTATTTACATGGAACCAAAGATTGCAATGTATCTCTTAGTAAACTGATGCTGCTATAGCTCACTGTTGTAAAGTGTTTACATGGAATCAAAGATTGTAATGTACCTCTTAGTAAATTGATAATGCTATTGCTAGCATGTGCTATAGTTTTTATCTCTGACATGGCGTTGTCTTTGTTTGTAACATTGAGCGTTATTACTTCTATCAGTGTGTTACTAGCTGTCGATTCAGACTTTTCTTCTTGACAGAAACTATTGTATACAGTTATTATATTAAATAGAATTTGCATGCTATGGTGGGCTCAAAAGCGCAAATTACTTTTGTTCAACTTATGGTACAACTTTTCTGCCGTTTATGCAGTAAGTTATATACTATGTAATCTTATATTTTCCGGTAAACTCTGTAATCTCTCATGATTTGATTTATCACTTTAAGCTTAGCCTGATAATGGTCATTTGACGTAAAATAGTAGCGAATTGTGCAAAATAAAGAAGACCCAAAGATTTCACCACGAATTTAAACTTTTATGAATAATTCTGCATTTGCCTTCCATAGACTTTTTGAGTCTATGCCACGTTGATTGGTTGCACTACACCAGATAAAAAGAGGTCTGACATAATATTAGAACTATCACATGACTTTTGTACATATATTTTTTTCTATTCAAACAGACCCCATAACAGACAGTGGTACTGACCAATCAGTGTAGTCATCTCCACCCAACAGGCAGCATATGCACCACTCTCCAGGCCTTTGTTTGCTTTCGTAACAGGAGCCACTACTTCGCAGTCAAACAGCTTCGCAACTGGTCTCACAAGGGTTGAATGCATTGCACTTGGCAACAGTGCTGAGTAGACCTGAGGCCTTAATAGATCTCTGGAGGGAAATCGCACCATATCCATACACAAAGATCCGCAAATTATGGGGTTGGGGCATACCAAAGGCGGACTTACCAGCTGTTAGGCAGGCGGTCATAATGTAGTACCCAAGCCAAACAGCATAACTTCAGTGATCTGATGGGAAACGATGTCATCACCATTTTTTCAAGGTATTTGGCCCATATATATATATATATATATATATATATATATATATATATATATATATATATATATATATATATATATATGTGTGTGTGTGTGTGTGTGTGTGTGTGTGTGTGTGTGTGTGTGTGTGTGTGTGTTTAAAATCAATTGCTGAATTTACACTGATCAGTCAGAACATTATACTATCAATATAAGTCCTTCCACATCCATCCACACAACAGCAGCATCAGCTGACGAGGAATGGCATGGGGAAGGTGCACGATCTCAGTTTGACTGACAGGAAATTATGGTGGCTTGGAGGCTCAGCATGAGCATTCGGAAATTGCACGTCATGTCAGGTATTCAAGAAGTGCTGTGGTGTCTTCAAAATATGGAGAAACCAAGGAGAAACTACACCCAGACAATGAGGGGTTGGGTGACACCCTCATTACAGATATCATATAATTCAGGCCGAGCTGAATGGAGAAAGTGGAGAAGCAGCGAACTATGGTGGAATTAACATCTGTCTTCCATGCTGGGCAAAGTATAAATGAGTGTGAATAAACTGTGCACCGAACATTCCTATCAATGGGCCGTCCGCGGTGGTCTCGCGGTTTTAGGGGCGCAGTCCGGAACCGTGCGACTGCTACGGTTACAGGTTCGAATCCTGCCTTGAGCATGGATGTGTGTGATGTCCTTAGGTTAGTTAGGTTTAAGTAGTTCTAAGTTCTAGGGGACTAATGACCACAGCAGTTGAGTCCCATAGTGCTCAAAGCCATTTTGAACCTATCAATGGTCTTCCACAACTGACAAACACTGCATGTGCCAATCTTAACACCTCAACGTTGGCAACTATGATTGAAATGGGCATATTTCCTTCACCACGGCTCCATTATGCTCTGGAAAACACTGACATGTGCTCCTATTGGTTGAGTGGAGATCGTACAAGACGCCAAGACAGGCAAGGAGTATCGTACACTTGTTGCAGACCACTTGCACCTCTTCATGACTACCATGTTTCCTGACAGCAATGCCATTTTCAACAAGATAATGCACCATGGCACAAGCCACAAGTATATTGGAGTGGTTTGAGGACCACAGTGGGGAATTCCATTTGATGTGCTGCACCCAAAACTCGCCATGTCTGAACCCAATTATACACATCTGGGATGTAATTTAATGTTACACCACACCCCAAACCCCAGAATTTACGGGAATTTTGTGACTTGTGAATGCGGATATGGTGCGATTTCCCTCCAGAGGTCTATTAAGGCCTCATTGCTCCCACGCTAAAATGCGTAACCACTGTTATTAGTGACAAAGGTGGACGTACCGGTTGTTAGGCAGGTGCTCATAATGTACTTGCTGATCAGTGTATGAAGGAAAAAGGAATGCAGGGACGAAAACTACAACACCAAGACTGGATAGCAGACCTCGTAGTTTATGTGGACTTGACTGCACGCTGCCCACAGTAAAACACTGCTAAGTGAGAAACGAATTATCTCTAATTTTCTGGGAATGCATTTTTTAAAGAAAGAGACATATTCCGACAAAAAATAACGTTCACCTTGAAGACATCATTGTGGCCTTTAAAGAATTGCAGTTAGTAGAAATCCTTGGGTAAGAGAAGAAATATTGAATTCAATTGATGAAAGGAGAAATTAGAAAAATGCAACAAGTGAAGCATGAATACAAACGTCTCAAAAATGAAATCGACATGAAGAGCAAAATGGCTAAGCAGAGATGGCTAGAGGACAAATGTAAGGTTGTAGAGGCGTATCTCACGAGGGGTAAGATACATAATGCCTACAGGAAAATTAAAGAGACGTTTGGAGAAAGAGAACAAATTACATGAATATCAAGAGCTCAGATGGAAACCCAGTCCTAAGCAAACAAGGGAAAGGAGAAAGGTGGAAGGAATATAAAGAGGGTCTATACAAGGGCATTGTACTTGAGGACAATATTATGGATACGGAAGAGGATGTAGATGAAGATGAAATGGGAGGTATGATACTGCGTGAAGAATTTGACAGACCACTGAAAGACCTAAGTCGAAACAAGACCCCAGGAGTAGGCAAAAATCCATTAGAACTACTGACATCCTTGGGAGAGCCAGTCCTGACAAAACTCTACCATCTGGTGAGAAGATGTATGAGACTGGCGAAATTCCCTCAGACTTAAAGAAGAATATAATACTTCCAATCCCAAAGAAAGCAGGTGTTGACAGATGCGAAAATTACCGAACTACCAGTTTAATAAGTCACAGATGCTAAATACTAATACGGCTTCTTTACAGACAAATGGAAAAACTGGTAGAATCCGCCCTTGGGGAAGGTCAGTTTGGATTCCGTAGAAATGTTGGAACACGTGAGGCAATACTGACCCTACCACTTGTCTTAGAAGAAAGATTAAGGAAAGGCAAACCTACGTTTCTTGCATTTGTAGACGTAGAGAAAGCTTTTGACTATGTTGACTGGAATATTCTCTTTCAAATTCTGAAGGTGGCAGGGGTAAAATACAGGGAGCGAAAGGCTATTTACAATTTGTACAGAAAGTAGATGGGAGTTATAAAGAGTCGAGAAACATGAAAAGGGAAGCAGTGGTCGGGAAGGGAACCAGACAGGGTTGTAGCATCAACATCAACAAAAGCAAAACGAGGATAATGGAATGTGGGATGCTGAGGGAATTAGATTAGGAAATGAGACATTTAAAGTAGTGAAGGAGTTTTGCTATTTTGGGAGCAAAATAACTGATGATGGTCAAAGTAGAAAGGATATAAAATGTAGACTGGCAATGGCAAGCGTTTCTGAAGAAGAGAAATTTGTTGACATCGAGTATTGATTTAAGTGTCAGGAAGTCGTATCTACACTCCTGGAAATGGAAAAAAGAACACATTGACACCGGTGTGTCAGATCCACCATACTTGCTCCGGAAACTGCGAGAGCGCTGTACAAGCAATGATCACACGCACGGCACAGCGGACACACCAGGAACCGCGGTGTTGGCCGTCGAATGGCGCTAGCTGCGCAGCATTTGTGCACCGCCACCGTCAGTGTCAGCCAGTTTGCCGTGGCATACGGAGCTCCATCGCAGTCTTTAACACTGGTAGCATGCCGCGACAGCGTGGACGTGAACCGTATGTGCAGTTGACGGACTTTGAGCGAGGGCGTATAGTGGGCATGCGGGAGGCCGGGTGGACGTACCGCCGAATTGCTCAACACCTGGGGCGTGAGGTCTCCACAGTACATCGATGTTGTCGCCAGTGGTCAGCGGAAGGTGCACGTGCCCGTCGACCTGGGACCGGACCGCAGCGACGCAAAGATGCACGCCAAGACCGTAGGATCCTACGCAGTGCCGTAGGGGACCGCACCGCCAGTTCCCAGCAAATTAGGGCCACTGTTGCTCCTGGGGTATCGGCGAGGACCATTCGCAACCGTCTCCATGAAGCTGTGCTACGGTCCCGCACACCGTTAGGCCGTCTTCCGCTCACGCCCCAACATCGGGCAGCCCGCCTCCAGTGGTGTCGCGACAGGCGTGAATGGAGGGACGAATGAAGACGTGTCGTCTTCAGCAATGAGAGTCGCTTCTGCCTTGGTGCCAATGATGGTCGTATGCGTGTTTGGCGCCGTGCAGGTGAGCGCCACAATCAGGACTGCATACGACCGAGGCACACAGGGCCAACACCCGGCATCATGGTGTGGGGAGCGATCTCCTACACTGGCCGTACACCTCTGGTGATCGTCGAGGGGACACTGAATAGTGCACGGTACATCCAAACCGTCATCGAACCCATCGTTCTACCATTCCTAGACCGGCAAGGGAACTTGCTGTTCCAACAGGACAATGCACTCCGCATGTATCCCGTGCCACCCAACGTGCTCTAGAAGGTGTAAGTGAACTACCCTGGCCAGCAAGATCTCCGGATCTGTCCCCCACTGAGCATGTTTGGGACTGGATGAAGCGTCGTCTAACGCGGTCTGCACGTCCAGCACGAACGCTGGTCCAACTGAGGCGCCAGGTGAAAATGGCATGGCAAGCCGTTCCACAGGACTACATCCAGCATCTCTACGATCGTCTCCATGGGAGAATAGCAGCCTGCATTGCTGCGAAAGGTGGATATACACTGTACTAGTGCCGACATTGTGCATGCTCTGTTGCCTGTGTCTATGTGCGTGTGGTTCTGTCAGTGTGATCATGTGATGTATCTGACCCCAGGAATGTGTCAATAAAGTTTCCCCTTCCTGGGACAATGAATTCACGGTGTTCTTATTTCAATTTCCAGGAGTGTATTTTTAAGGAGTGTAGCCATGTATGGATGTGATACATGGACGATAAATACTTTAGATAAGAAGAGAATAGAAGCTTTCGAAATGTGGTGCTACATAAGAATGCTGAAGATTAGATGGGTAGATCACATAACTAATGAGGATGTATTGAATAGAATTGGGGAGAAGAGGATCTTGTGCCAAAACTTGACTAGAAGAAGGGATCGGTTGGTAGGACATGTTTTGAGGCATCAAGGGATCACCACTTTTGTACTGGAGGGCAGCGTGTAGAGTAAAAATCCTAGAGGGAGACCAAGAGATGAAAACACTAAGCAGATTCAGAAGGATGTACCCTGCAGTAGGTACTGGGAGATGAAGAAACTTGCACAGGATAGAGTAGCATGGAGAGCTGCATCAAACCAGTCTCAGGACTGAAGACCACAACAACAACATGGCTTCTCTAGAGGATGATGTGTAATATGTTCTCAAATAAGGTCCACATGATCCTTTATTTTAGTTTCATTCATTATTGTAATGTACTTCTTATGTATTTTAAAAATGCTGTGTAACATTGCTCAAATATCACTCCTTGGCTTAGGTGGACTAAAGGCAGGCATTTTAGGCATTCATAATTGCTTTAACATTGGTGCAAGGATACAGAGATCTTAAGGCATGATACACTATACTTACTTAGCTTTCCATTGCTATACTCAATATGTGTAACGCATTTTAGGACATCTAACAAGCATACATAGTTTTTTGATATCAAACTGCTTAACACTGATTCATTTTTAATTAAACTAACAGTTATGCAGATACTTATTTTTTTGGATACTACAGTTCAATATGACAGTCTTCTCATAGTTTATTACAAATTATCATGTCACAGACGTGAATTTGATGATTGGTGTTGGAGTAAAGTGTCTAAATTGGCGATGAAAATAATGGCAGCATGAACTCAGTCATGCAGAGACTTACTGGAGTTCATAATCACTTCACATAGCCATAATTAACTGTTAAGCTTAAATTAAATTATAATCTGAACTTCAGTGATATACTCTCAAAAAAAGTCTTTACTGAATGACACCCGTATTATCGACTGAGACGTCGGTGAAGACAAGCAGGTGGCCGTCTAATCAACTGAGACACCTCACAAGTCTGGCACCTGAGGTGTCTGATCCCGTGGGAAATGGCGAGATGCGAGATACGAGTAGCAACAGCCTGTCCCCACGTGATAGTCTCACGGGCTATCAGACCGGCACTCAGCTCCCAAATCTCTGTCGGTAGAAGTAACTTATCTGCTTCACCATAGCTATCGGCAGTTAACAATCGAGAAAGGTGTCCACTATAACCCTCTACCATCGTATTCCTGTTGGCGCTCATTGTGCGAAAACCAACATTAAAACCAATTTAAGTTATTGTGGCTGTATGTCAAATTTGTCAAAAATGTTGAATTTTTTCTCACCAGATAGTTTTTTAGCATGTTAGAAATGCCATTTAGAAGAGACGCACAAGGAGAGTATTTCACTCAACCACTGTTATTAAAATTTCCTCATATGTTGCTTCTCTGGTGTTCAATGATGGCAACACTAAAAGAATCAGGACCATTACGAAACTAGGATTTGTTGCTGATTGATTCATTAAAAACCTACTGAAGAAGATTAGTTATGTACGTATTGTTAGTTCTGAAGTGAAGTATATTGCCAAAGGACACGCCAGAACGACCAGTCGAAAAGGAAAGAAGTACATAAAGGCAAAAAGATAAAATGTATGGCTGTTGTCGACACGAAGGTATCGTTTCTGGCCCAAATTTTTCTGTATTTTCCGCAGATTTCCCTTTTCAGTGTATAATGAACATTTTAGGTGAACCAATCCAGATTAAGAGGCGAAATCTGCTATAAACTCTGTGCATACCGTAAGACAATTTCCAGTGGTACAGTATTTTTCAAAGTTAATACTGTCAAATGTATTTCAATGTTTGTGGCATAAAAATTGTTATGTAACACACACATGAATTTAAAAAAAAATTGTTGCATTTCTAAGAGTGGTATTAAAAGACGAGTAAATATTTGAGTTATCTAATTACTAAGAGTAACATACCACAATTTAAAAGTGTTAAGTAAGGTAATCTCTAAGAAAGGTTCATGTGATAGAACGCATCCCAAAAACATCCAGCGACGTCCAGAACAAACTATTTGACACACATTTTATAAAAGAATTTAGATTATAACCAATAATACACTCCTGGAAATGGAAAAAAGAACACATTGACACCGGTGTGTCAGACCCACCATACTTGCTCCGGACACTGCGAGAAGGCTGTACAAGCAATGATCACACGCACGGCACAGCGGACACACCAGGAACCGCGGTGTTGGCCGTCGAATGGCGCTAGCTGCGCAGCATTTGTGCACCGCCACCGTCAGTGTCAGCCAGTTTGCCGTGGCATACGGAGCTCCATCGCAGTCTTTAACACTGGTAGCATGCCGCGACAGCGTGGACGTGAACCGTATGTGCAGTTAACGGACTTTGAGCGAGGGCGTATAGTGGGCATGCGGGAGGCCGGGTGGACGTACCGCCGAATTGCTCGACACGTGGGCGTGAGGTCTCCACAGTACATCGATGTTGTCGCCAGTGGTCGGCGGAAGGTGCACGTGCCCGTCGACCTGGAACCGGACCGCAACGACGCACGGATGCACGCCAAGACCGTAGGATCCTACGCAGTGCTGTAGGGGACCGCACCGCCACTTCCCAGCAAATTAGGGCCACTGTTGCTCCTGGGGTATCGGCGAGGACCATTCGCAACCGTCTCCATGAAGCTGGGCTACGGTCCCGCACACCGTTAGGCCGTCTTCCGCTCACGCCCCAACATCGTGCAGCCCGCCTCCAGTGATGTCGCGACAGGCGTGAATGGAGGGACGAATGGAGACGTGTCGTCTTCAGCAATGAGAGTCGCTTCTGCCTTGGTGCCAATGATGGTCGTATGCGTGTTTGGCGCCGTGCAGGTGAGCGCCACAATCAGGACTGCATACGACCGAGGCACACAGGGCCAACACCCGGCGTCATGGTGTGGGGAGCGATCTCCTACACTGGCCGTACACCTCTGGTGATCGTCGAGGGGACACTGAATAGTGCACGGTACATCCAAACCGTCATCGAACCCATCGTTCTACCATTCCTAGACCGGCAAGGGAACTTGCTGTTCCAACAGGACAGTGCACATCCGCATGTATCCCGTGCCACCCAACGTGCTCTAGAAGGTGTAAGTCAACTACCCTGGCCAACAAGATCTCCGGATCTGTCCCCCACTGAGCATGTTTGGGACTGGATGAAGCGTCGTCTCACGCGGTCTGCACGTCCAGCACGAACGCTGGTCCAACTGAGGCGCCAGGTGGAAATGGCATGGCAAGCCGTTCCACAGGACTACATCCAGCATCTCTATGATCGTCTCCATGGGAGAATAGCAGCCTGCATTGCTGCGAAAGGTGGATATACACTGTACTAGTGCCGACGTTGTGCATGCTCTGTTGCCTGTGTCTATGTGCCTGTGGTTCTGTCAATGTGATCATGTGATGCATCTGACCCCAGGAATGTGTCAAATAAGTTTCCCCTTCCTGGGACAATGAATTCACGGTGTTCTTATTTCAATTTCCAGGAGTGTATAATGATAACATGTGCAAAATTTGGTTCAATGATCTCTCAAGAAGTAAAAGTTACATTAACTTATATGAACCCCTCTATTTTCTCATACGTCGCCTCTTAAGAGAACTGCTGTCAGAGGGACAGGCAGAATATTTTTCAGGCTAGCCCGTGAATGCAATGAATATGGGCTGCTTAACGAAAATGAACAGTTCTACATTCGGTTAACCCCCTACGTTACGTGTTCCACTCTGCTGTTCGTGGTATTGGCCGTTCCATTCTCACAGAGTAAGAACGAGAACCTCAGCCTAATCTAGACAGTTATTTAATATGAAAATTTAAAACTCTCTGGTTTACAGACTGGCACAAGTAATAAGATAGGCGAAATTTCAAAGAGTGCCATATTCATCATCTCTAGCGAAGTGTCGAAATTCTGTGGGCGTTGCCAAACAGAGACAGCAACCCTCCCCGCCAGTCTGAGGGCGACAACGAACCCAAGGCGTCGGGTGTTGTAGGTGCCGCAGCGGTCGTGTGTGATCCAGCGTTGTCATCCTGAAGGAGAAGATGCCCCATGTGTGGGACAGGTGGGATGTGGGAAGAGGAGAGGAAAGAAAGAGATGGTCCGAAGGGAGAGGGGACAAAGGAAGACGTCAATCAAAACACTACATTCACGATGGAGCTAGAAGAAAAGGTTTTCTTCCTTTCCTGCATAATAAGAAAGAAGTTTGCTGGTCCAGTAGGCAGTTGTGTTTATAGGAAAAAGACTCACGCAGACCTGTGCCTCCATGCTACGAGCTGCCCTCAATCGGCACAAAGGCATACAGGGTTCTCACCACAGCTTGTGGTCTAGTGGCTAGCGTTGCTGCCTCTGGATCGCGGGGACCCGGGTTCGGTTCCCTGCCGGGTTGGAGAGTTTCTCAGCCCAGGAACTGAGTGTTGTCCTCATCATTTCATCATCATCATTCGTGAGAGTGGCTAGATTCGATTGAGAAAAAATTGGACTGTTTAACAAGTGAGATTTTATACCAGTTGAGCACCCCATAAACCAAACATCATCATCATCATCATACTAGGCTCTGGTGAACATAGTGACTGAATGATACCATTGATTCTACCCAAACATCAACAGTAGCAGAAAACTGTTTTCCTCCAATCGTTTATTAATAGTGACTGCTTTGCGTACTTGCAATTAAGCAGTTGTGTGACAGGGAAAACTATAACAGAAATGTAGCAAGACAATAAGAACAAACCATTTTCATTAAGGGTAGATCAAACATTGGTACAATCTGATGGGTGGCACTTGATGTCCAAAACCTAATACGAGAATATCTGTGTAACTTTTCTGTCCTTAAGAGCCTATATTATGAGGACATGCTGAAAAGTAATTCTTTCGAGTTCTTAACGTAAAATTCCTTAAAACTCTATAAATAAAACAAAATTTACTAACATTCTACATCATTATTCTTCATGTCTGCAAATCTACAACCCTATGCTGCTAGAGGAATCCGAATTGTACCGTGCAACATGGCGATGTGTAACTTAGCTATGTCGGTGTGTGAGAACAACAATCTGCTATGCAGTTTCAAATACCAGGAATTAGTCCACACATGGGACATGTTCTCCTTCTACATGACAACGCCAGATCTCACACGAGCGCTGCGGCATCTGCAACAGCCCGACGCCTTTTCTTCGCTGTCATACGTCATCATCCACACAGTTCCGACTTGGGCCCCATCCGATTTTCGTCTCTCTCCAAAACTTAATGAATACCTTCGAGACCATCACTGACAGTGATGAAGCAGTGCAACCAAAGGTTAGGTTGTGGCTCAATCAACAAAGTCCAATATCCCACAGTTGTGTTATCAACAATCAGGTCTCCATAGGGAACACAGTATGTGAGTGTGTATGGGACCCACACAGTAATCAGAGATAGCTTCAATCTGAGAACACCAGGCTGCTATGCCGAACCAGCGGCTATTCGGAAAGCATAATAAAATTATCAATAAGAGTAAGGCTCCATGACAAGTTCATTAATAGAGACGAAGCTTATGAACTGTGTCGAAATCTCATGTGTCCAGCAGCAGCCAGCACATGTGACAGATATAGTGCCAACGCTGAGATAACAGCGCAACCTCGGGTCCAATTCCGCCAAAAATGAGATCTGGGAAAAGTTGATACACTGCCGTCATTAATTACAAGTCAAAATGCAAATTTTTTTAAGCAAACTATCAAGACATTGGGATGAAGTTCATGCAGATATAAAATATAGTTATCATTACTGCAGTTATGCATTGTATTAATTTCGGATTTGACATCCGTTACATGTCTTTGATGTTTACCGATGATACTAATACGGTTTCCATGGTGTATTTGTTGCAAGCTCGTCTAAAACATTTTTTATATGGAGGAGAGACAACTGCTGTCGAAACTAGAGATATGACAATACTGCAGTAACCATTTTATAAAGATGAAAGACTGTAAAATAAGTTTAAGTTGTTATTTCAAGTTCGTTCTCACTGTTATCCCTTTCTAAAGCGTTAATTATGTTATACAGAGTAAATGTTAACTCATCATTGAAAACATTATTTTCAACCGTTATAAGCAACGTTCCACATAACCAAATAAATAACAGAAAGTTACAGAACGTTCTCCTAGAATTTAAAAATGTCATTTTTGTGGCAAATAGCTATAATGAATAAGAGTTCTTAAAAGTGTGTTACAGTTTGAAGTGCTAGAAACAGACTCATTCATAGTCAAATTTAAGCAACTTTACTTCATAATCTTGACAACAATGAGCGTGCCACTGTCACACATTGAGATCTGTCCAAGGCTTTTACTACTATTTATGTGGTGTCCGGTGATACACAACGCACTACCCGCTGCCCCCTCCCCCCCCCCCCCCCGCCCTCTACAAAAAATATATCTATTAGAAAGTATAAATACGAGATTTGAATGAATTATGCTGTATGCTTAGCAGTTACTTTCATTTAAACATCGTGTTGCTGTGCGGTTTTTTATTACGATGAGGCCTGTCCTATCACCAGTTTACTTGACGTATTCGTTATGGCAGTGGCACAGAGCGAAACGTCACGACAAGAGTAAAGTTTTCTTTAACATAAGAGAAGGTGATTAACTATCAATGTCCGCCCCCGGTAGCTGAGTGATCAGCGTGACAGAATGTCAATCCTAAGGTCCCGGGTTCGATTTCATGCTGGGTCGGAGATTTTCTCCTCTCAGAGACTGGGTGTTGTGTTGTCCTAATCATCATCATTTCATCCCCATCGACACGCAAGTCGCCGAAGTGGCGTCAAATCGAAAGACTTGCACCAGGCGAACGGTCTACCCAACGGGAGGCCCTAGCCACACGACATTTCATTTCACTATCAATGAGAAAGGTGTGGCCATAATTTTATGTTTTTTGAGAAATACAGTTAAGTTGTTCATACACAAATACGTTGCAGTTGATGTGCCCCTGATCATCGTAAACAGCTTTTTAATATGTAAAGTAAAGTAATGTAATTGTCTTAATCTGAGAGAAGTCCCAGCCGCGTCCTATTTTGTCAATGCAAGTGCCAGACAGTGCGCAGACAGAATACTCACTTGTGTAACACCGTATCAGACGAAAGATGAATGTAGACCCTCAGTGATGTGACGTAACAAACTCTAGTAGCTAGTGAGCCGCAAAGATTACTTACTAAATGAAATACATGTTAATATAAGTTCATCTAGCAGACAGAGTACAACGCGTGCAACAACGGAAACCTTAATTATGAGAGCCACAATGCATCCCACTGAAACTCCTCATGGAAACAAATTAGGATCAATAACTTTCAAAGTTATATTAGTCATGGTGGAAATATTATCACCAGTGATCATAGCAGCAATGTAGCCACTGAATAAACAATCACATTAAAACCTTAAGAAAACTACAATCAGCCAATTTACAAGAGAGTTACAGCAAACAGCAAGGAGACATATTCCAAAAATTTCTGTTACAAAAGGGTAAATGTAGAGTGGACCTGTTTAATTTGTGCAACACATACATTTCTACAGCCAAATATTTATTGATAGCTGAAGTAGTGTGAACACACAAAGATGTTAGCTGGAAAGTCATCAGCATGTAATGCCCTTAGGGCACAACCATCAGTATGTAGCAGCCTCGAGCTTTCATGTGTATTGTGTTTGTGTATACCCTCAGTTCTTACCCAAAGATTTCTTCTTGAATGAATGCAAAAAATATGAACACAGCATTGAAACAACAGAAAATGATCATCAAAATAACAACCCAAAATCGTAACCGGTTTAATTAAAAAACTGTTTATACATTGGCGATTTTATCTGCAGCATCTGACTGTATTTAACAAGCCTTTATGGGCATAAAAAACGTTAACAATGACTGCTTAAAAAATCTGTTCTTGACCACTGAACACAATGTAAGTCGAACTTAGATTTACCACGAAATTATCAACAAAATACCTCAAAACATCGTTATCTATCAGGGAATAAAATTGTATACAAAAGTGCCTAAGTATATTACTAAAACAAAGTTACTTGAAACAGCAGTTTTAAGTTCCTGTTAAGCAATTGTTGCCTGCAATGAAGACTCACATAACGCAGAGTACAGATTCATTGATAAAGCACTACACGTAAATACTAATAAAACCTCTGTACCATTTCACAATTTATTTATTTATTTATTTATTGAGAATATTAAACTAAAGCTTCTTTTATCTCTGAGGACAGCATCAGTTGCATATCACTCTTGAAGACGGGATGTGGTCTCAGTTTTCACACAAGCAAAGATGTGATACACAGCCAAAATAGCATGTGTAACATATATAGCACAGGTAGTGACGGGAACTGAGAAATGAAAGATTAGTGTAGCAATAGCTTATTAGACCATAAAATAAGTTCTTTGCAAAAATATATAAACAAAACACCATTGTATAAGACAGACGAGGTTGCACTGCACTCAGGGAACATATGGGGAGTACGGAAGCTGTAACTCTGAAGTAAATTCCTGTTGCGATACGGACAAACAGGTAAATCATAGTGTGCGACGAAATGTGCACAACAACTGGAAATGTACTCCAAAACAGAAGTAAGTACGATTCTTGTGGGCAAAATGATGTAAAGAATGAAGGACGTGGAAAATTAAGCAACGGTATTTTTGTACTGCACAACAGTCCAATAAACTACACAGTGTGCACAACACGAGCTTTGCTTCGACGTTTTCGATGGGAGGTTTGGAAGCATCCGCCATGTACGTAGTTGAGATCTCGTACAATAAGATTTTCATCTTTCCGTCAAGCGTAAAGAACACGAGCAGGGAATGACATTTTCTGGTGATGAATACGTTTACTCCGCTAATCTCGAATAGTTCTGTGACGCAGGGTCGGAGTTCCATCGTCGACAAATTGAATGACTGATATAAAATTCCGACCATTCTTTGCAGAGACTCTGTGACTATATTGACTAATAGTGTCGGACACCTGTGTCAGTGTGAATGTTAGTGCAGATTTCAACAGAATTTACTTGACTGGTCATAGTAATGTGTGAGAATATTTGAAGAGCCCTACTACTACTACTACTACTACTACTACTACTACTTCTACTACTACTACGGCTACTATTCTGCGGCACTATTACTACGAATCTTTTTTTTAACAATACTAATGGTTTGTGCTGACATTGTATTAATACACTTTCACTTTATCAAAGAATTTAATTTTATTTCTTTAATTTTCCCATTTCTTTCAGTAAGAAACATTTCACACACATTTGTTCAATCGGATGTAGCCATATGGTTCATGTATTCATGATTGGTTTAGGTTTTTAAGTTATGCCCAATGTTGCTAACGCTTACTGACTGGGACAATGGGAAAACGAGTTTCGTGAGAATAGCTCCCATGAGCTAATTTACTTAATTTGTGTATGAGAACATTTCTACAGATGTTTTCTTAGCAACAAGATTTTCAAATAATTGAGCTGTGTGTGATATCCTTCTGTTTGTTAGCTTTAATTAGTTCTACGTTCTAGGCGACTGATGACCTCAGAAGTTAAGTTGCATAGTGCTCAGAGCCATTTGAACCTTTTTGAAGAAGGGTGGCCGTCAAACAGCTATTGAATAACATCATCGAAGTCGAACTTATGACTAGAAAGCGCAACGGACACACGTTATTTATCCACAGAATACCACTGACCTCTACTGAACTGCCATTCCAATTTAAAAGCTGCAATTTCCACTAAAATTAGCCTACAGTTTTACAATTAACAAAACACAAGGGCAAACTTTAAAATATTGCGGCATCGACCTCAAAGACTCCTGCTTCGCTCACAGTCAACTATACGTAGCCTGCTCTTGAGTGGGACACTCGAAAAATTTAAAAAAATGTTGTTTATAAACAAGTATTGTTTCAAATGAAATTCTTTAATGAAAATGTTTTATACGGATAAATATTGTAAATAGAATATGTTCCCAGTGAATTTCTTTTTTACCTCTTATACTTTAACAAATATTTTAATACACTTCTGGAAATTGAAATAAGAACACCGTGAATTCATTGTCCCACGAAGGGGAAACTTTATTGACACATTCCTGGGGTCAGATACATCACATGATCACACTGACACAACCACAGGCACATAGACACAGGCAACAGAGCATGCACAATGTCGGCACTAGTACAGTGTATATCCACCTTTCGCGGCAGTGCAAGCTGCTATTCTCCCATGGAGACGATCGTAGAGATGCTGGATGTAGTCCTGTGGAACGGCTTGCCATGCCAATTCCACCTGGCGCCTCAGTTGGACCAGCATTCGTGCTGGACGTGCTGACCGCGTGAGACGACGCTTCATCCAGTCCCAAACATGCTCAATGGGGGACAGATCCGAAGATCTTGCTGGCCAGGGTAGTTCACTTACACCTTCTAGAGCACGTTGGGTGGCACGGGATACATGCGGATGTGCATTGTCCTGTTGGAACAGCAAGTTCCCTTGCCGGTCTAGGAATGGTAGAACGATGGGTTCGATGACGGTTTGGATGTACCGTGCACTATTCAGTGTCCCCTCGACGATCACCAGAGGTGTACGGCCAGTGTAGGAGATCGCTCCCCACTCCATGATGCCGGGTGTTGGCCCTTTGTGCCTCGGTCGTATGCAGTCCTGATTGTGGCGCTCACCTGCACGGCGCCAAACATGCATACGACCATCACTGGCACGAAGGCAGAAGCGACTCTCATCGCTGAAGACGACACGTCTCCATTCGTCCCTCCATTCACGCCTGTCGCGACACCACTGGAGGCGGGCTGCACGATGTTGGGGCGTGAGCGGAAGACGGCCTAACGGTGTGCGGGACCGTAGCCCAGCTTCATGGAGACGGTTGCAAATGGTCCTCGCCGTTACCCCAGGAACAACAGTGTCCCTAATTTGCTGGGAAGTGGCGGTGCGGTCCCCTACGGCACTGCGTAGGATCCTACGGTCTTGGCGTGCATCCGTGCGTCGGTGCGGTCCGCTCCCAAGTCGACGGGCACGTGCACCTTCCGCCGACCACTGGCGACAACATCGATGTACTGTGGAGACCTCACGCCCCACGTGTTGAGCAATTCGGCGGTACTTCCACCCGGCCTCCCGCATGCCCACTATACGCCCTCGCTCAAAGTCCGTCAACTGCACATACGGTTCACGTCCACGCTGTCGCGGCATGCTACCAGTGTTAAAGACTGCGATGGAGCTCCGTATGCCACGGCAAACTGGCTGACACTGACGGCGGCAGTGCACAAATGCTGCGCAGCTAGCGCCATTCGACGACCAACACCGCGGTTCCTGGTGTGTCCACTGTGACATGCGTGTGATCATTGCTTGTACAGCCCTCTCGCAGTGTCCGGAGCAAGTATGGTGGGTCTGACACACCGGTGTCAATGTGTTCTTTTTTCCATTTCCAGGAGTGTAGTTACATGTTTTCAGTATATATTTTTACCTCTTATAGTTTAAAATTTATCATTTTATATCAACTATCACACATTCTCATATCAACATTCTGAGTGAAAAAATGGTTCAATTGGCTCTGAGGACTATGGGACTTAACTTCTGTGGTCATCAGTCCCCAAGAACTTATAACTACTTAAACCTAACTAACCTAAGGACATCACACACATCCATGCCCCAGGCAGGATTCGAACCTGCGACCGTAGCGGTCGCTCGGTTCCAGACTGTAGCGCCTAGAACCGCACGGCCACTCAGCCGGCTTTTCTGAGTGAAGACGGGTACCCTAGCTACTATTTCAGTAAAAGAAACATTCAGGGAAGAGAATATCGTTCATTAAAACCAGCCCTCCACTCTCATCAACTTAAATGGCAGAAATTTGATAGGAGAGTATGGTTGACGATGACGGAGACTGGTGAGGCTGAGCTGAACGGGAGTCGAATACTTTGCCACAATTCTGTTGAACGTTTCAGAGTGGGTACTCAGTCTGTCTGTGATCCTCAATTGCTCAGGGAAGACTAGCTGCGTTATGAAGTACTTATCAGTGGCGGCAATCATGACGGAACCATAGTTGAGCAACTCCAAGTATTAACGAAACTGATGGAAGCACCGATCGTGACTCCTGACGAGTTCGTCAAAATGGTGAGTGATGTGCTGGTGCACCGATCGTGACTCCTGACGAGTTCGTCAAAATGTTGAGTGATGTGCTGGTGCCTGCCCAAGAGACTGTCAAGGACAGGCAGCCAATTAGGGAGCTATATGATACACTGTCCACGTCAGTAGCTCAGGTCAGTTAGGCAAGGACGAGGTGCCTCACCAGGAACAATTGTAATGTTGCTTGGGTGAGATAACTGACTGGTCAAATATCAGTACAGTATAAGTTGTAGGTAAAACGCATGAGGCAGGACATATGTCGAACATTGGTAAGCAGCTGCGACTGAAGAAGCTAATAACTTTACTACATTTATAAACCCTCTGCAAGGCGTCTTAAGGCCACTGAGTCCTTTTGTGACGATTCAGTTACTATTCTTGTTGCTGCGCGGGAATAGCCGAGCGGTCGGGGCGCTGCAGTGATGGACTGTGCGGCTAGTCCCGGCGGGGGTTCGAGTCCTCCTTCGGGCATGAGTGCGTGTGTTAGTCCTTAGGATGATTTAGGTTAAGTAGTGTTTAAGCTTAGGGACTGATGACCTTAGCAGTTAAGTCCCATAAGATTTCACACACATTTGAACATTTGAACTATTCTTGTTAAGTTTTTATACGTGTGTAGCTACAGGATAAAGGTGAGATTCTTGAGTTCAGTTTTCATCACTTCTTAGTGTTAAGTGCCATGAAGAATGAAGATGAGTTGGTTCAGTTTACTAAAAATAGCCAGGGATAATTCACTGGGGCTGAGACGTTGCCCAGTTGTTATGGATATGGTTCCAGGTCGGGCTATGCAAGAACCAATATGGTCCCAACATTTAAAAGACCAAGGCTTGAACGAAACGATAGCAGATTACGTCAGCAGGTTAGACAGATTGGTACATCACTCAGTGTAGCTTGTAGTGAATAGGTGGTCAGTGATATTGTGAAGGATTTAAAACTGATGGTAGGAAAAGGACAGTTTTGCGTCCAGTGGCAATTATGCATCAGGAACTAGGGAAATTATTGATGGGGACAATCTATCAGATATCTCCCTAACTGGCTGCATTTCTACCACGAGCAATTGGACATGCGCCAGCTCCTCACTCAACATTTTGACGAACTCGTCAGGAGGCACAATCGGTGCCTTCAACAGTTATGTTAATACTTGGAGTTGTTCAACTATGGTTCCATCATCATTGCCTCCTGTGCTAAGCACTTAATAACGCAGCTAATCTTGCCTGAGAAACTGACGGTACCACACAGAGTACCCATTCTGAAACGTTTAACAGAGTTTCAGCAAACCATTCCACACCCGTTCAGCGCAGCCTCACCAATCTCCTATCATTGTCAACCATACTCTGGTTTCAGATTTCTGCCATTTTCGTGGATGAGACTGGAGGACTGGGTTTTCATGAATAATACTCACTCACGCTAAATGTTCCTTTTATTGAAGTAGTTACCAGTGCACAACATTACACGAAAACTGAAAGAGAACTATAGCTTTATCGTGAGACATTGAAAACAGTGGTCTGCATGCAATGTTGGTAATTCTTATTGAATGAACTACGTTCCTAGGCGCCAAACGTCGACTAAACAGTAAATTAACTCGTGTCTCAGCTTCATTACAAGTAGTGAAGTCGATTAGGACATAAGACATGCACTTCAGTGGAGCAGGGTCCAGTCAGAGGTAAGTTACTCACTGTTTCACTATATCACTTCAGGCAAGTTCCTTCAAAAAGACTAATCTTGCACTACGTCTCATCCTTTCCCAACTGAGTCAGCTTTCTGCTTCTAGTCACCAATTCGTCTAGGACACTTAAGTATTAAATTTCCCGTTGCCTTCCTGCAGCTTCGGTACACGTGTGTAACAAAGCTGAGCCTTGTAATCCTTGCTTTTCAGAAGTCACTGATGCTATTAAAATCTTCCTTTCAAATTGTTTGTGGTAAGCCAGATATGAAGGTCTTATTTCAATAGTGGTACAAGTCCATTACCTCCACTTTTCTGCCTATAATTCTTCTGAAATCAATGATGCAAACAAACAGAAAGAAAGGTTCATCTCTAGCAAGAAGCCCTATGCTTGATTATTTCTGGTATCTCAACTGCAGATTTTTCAGCGCTCTTTTAACTTTAGGACTCTGTATCTCAGAATGAATAAAATGGACTTGTACCACTATTGAAATAATCCCTTCATATGTGTACTTCAGAACGTGGTGATGGAAATAAGCAGAGTGCAAAGCTGCGTCCGTAAACATCTGTGTTGAAGAGCTTGCTGCTAATGACATTGATAGCAGTACGTCAGGAGTCTTGACCTTTGCAGATTTAAGAAATAATGTTGAAGCCTTTCATTCCCTAATAATTTTCCTGTTTTGCGAAAAGTTCCGTTCATCTAGGAAGAACGTCGCGAGCATTTGAACTTTATCGTTCCGCAGTTTTGTTTACGATTCTGTGTTAGTAAGACATTGTAGCTCCACCATATGGAGTGAGCAGTTATTTGATTGTTCAGTGAGAAGCAGTGCGGTTCATCGTTGTCCAAGAGCCTTGGATTCAGACTATGGGGAACAAATAAGACTGCAGTTTTTTTAAGTATTTTTATTATGCATTAATCAAGCAAGATCACAGGTCCACCGTGAAGGGTTTAAACGTACTGGCTGACGAAGTCTGTGAAGGCAGACACCCTGGTGAAGACGGAAGGCGCTCCGACAGAACCGCAGGGGATGATTCCCCAGGACACGACTCCGATGAGGGTGCCGTCCTGGGCCAGTGGGCCGCCGGAGTCTCCCTGCAGAGAAACAAGTCAAGCAGTCAGCATGCAGCACAGCCAGTTACATGTGGATCTATCAGGGAGAGAGATTCTGGACTCGTAATTATGTAGCTCTGTCGGTGATCATTATGAAAATCGTGTTTTTGTTTTCAGTTATCGTCGTTTTAACTATGGCCTACTTCGCTGTATAGCGTCAAATACGTGTCGTAATTCGTTCTCCGTGCACAAGACTCTTCAAAGAGATCGAAATTTATTTAAAGCTTAGTGAAGTTTAAGCAGAAATCACCACGAATAGGTGAAATGGTTACCAAAATTCTTCAAACGTTTAGATGTGGCTTTACAATTGTTCATAATGAATTGCAAAGTGATCGATTACGACTCATTATTGAAGACGCGGTGTAGAACGTTGATGCAGAAGTCCAAGGGAACGTGTAGCACTGATCTAGCACCCAGTGATTACTAATTGCTCCTGAGTTTCAAAAGAAAGAGTCAGTGCCAGGCGACAGTTCTTACTTAAGAAATAGACCTCGTATAAGCCATTCCATCTGAACTTATTACTACCCCGTTAATCCTCTTGATCTTATCTTTTGTGTGTGTGAATTCCTAAGGGACCAAACTGTTGGAGTCATCGGTCCCTAGACTTACACACTACTTAAACTAACTACTGTTATGAGCAACACACAAACACCAACCCGAGGGAAGACTCGAACTTCCGGCGGGAGGGGCGCCCAATCGGTAACATGGCGCCTCAAACCAAGCGGCCTCTCCTTGCGACTGGTCTTTTCTTTTCTGCATATCTGAACTAAGATATGTATCAGTTACGTCATGCGTGTGTGACCGCTTGGAGCAGTTCAGACTGTCTTGTTCGTTATGTCTTTTCACGTAACGGCTTATCTTGCAAGATACTGTACTTCGAGTACCTATTATCAGAATGATCCAGAAACTGCAATCAGTTTGACTGCCACCAGTAGCCCAACTGCGAATGCTGTTGACTGTTCCCAATACTGTCTACCTGTTCCAGAACTAGCCTTGATGCAGCTATCTATCTCTTCAGTGAACTCCAGTTTCTACGTTTCGTGGTGGTAAAATATCAGGTGATCAGAAAGTCAGTATAAAATTCAGAACTGAATAAATCACGGAATAATGTACATTGAGAGGTACAAATTGACACATATGCTTGGAACGACATGGGGTTTTATTAAAACCGAAAAAATACGTACGTTCAATAACTGTCCGATAGATGGCGCTTCATCTGATCAGAACAGCAATAATTAGCATAACAAAGTATGACAAAGCAAAGATGACGTTCTTTACAGGAAATGCTCAATATGTCCACCATCATTCCTCAACAATAGCTTTATTCGATTAATAATGTTGTGAACAGCACTGTAAAGCATGTCCGGAGTTACGATGAGGCATTGGCGTCAGATGTTATCTTTCAGCATGCCTAGAGATGTCGGTCGATCACGATACACTTGCGACTTCAGGTAACCCCAAAGCCAATAATCGCACGGACTGAGGTCTGAGGACCTGGCAGGCCAAGCATTACGAAATTGGCGGCTGAGCACACGATCATCACCAAACGACGCGCGCAAGAGATCTTTCACGCGTCTAGCATTATTGGGTGGAGCGCCATCCTGCATAAACATCGTACGTTCCAGTAGGTGTTTATCAGCGATGCGGGGGATAATGCGATTCTGTAACATATCGCCGTCACGGTAGCAGTTTTGCTGTCCAGCGCCGTCTGTCGGATATTCTGTGAACTTTTTTTTGTTCTAAACCCCATGTCATTGCAAGCATGTGTGTCAATTTTTACCTCTCTATCTACATTATTACGTGGTTTATTATTAATTTTATACTGACTTTTTGATCACCCTGTATGTAATCGAACAACACTCGCATACCTGAAGGGAAAGTTTAACTGATGCAAGACGTCTGAAGTTTTCGTGTGTGTACAGATCCCATTATTCACTAATGCCGGCCTCCCCCTGGTTGTACAGACTCCGGCAGGCTACTTACCGAGCAGGCGGAGATGCCGCCGGTCACGGGCCCGGTGCAGACGTTGTCGTCGTTGAGCTCGCTGTCGCCCAGCAGCTCTGCGCACTCCGTGTTGCTGACGATGCTCACTTCGACCCACTGCAGGATGTCGGGCACGTGGGGCAGGATTCCAGTGCTGGTGCTACCCCAGCCTGACAGGATCGCAGACGATCCAGCTGCAAAACCAAAGGTCAAGCTCGTCACGTCGCTCTTAACGAAACAGAACCGAATCATATAGAGGTAATTTACGGTGTATCCCAAACAAGTGTGGTTGGACCGTTACTGTTTACAATATACATAAATGACCTGGGAAAAAGCGCCGGATGCTGTTTAAGGCTGTTCGTTGATGATGCGGTTGTCTATAACAAAGTAGCAACGTCAGAAGATAGTAGCGATTTGCAGAATGACTTCAAGAGAATAGCTGAATGGTGCAGGCTCTAGTAGTTGACCCTGAACGTAAAAAAAATGTAACATATTTGACACACATAGGAAAAGAAATCCACTGATGTACAGCTGCGCTATTGATGATAAACCACTGGAAACAGTATTTGCCGTAAAATATCTACGAGTAATGATCCGGAACGACTTTAAGTGGAACGACCATATAAAACGTATAGTGGGAAAAGCACATGCCAGACAGATTCATAGGAAGAATCTTAAGGAAATGTAACTCATCCACGCAAGAAGTGGCTTCTATGGCACTTGTTCGCCCAATTCTTGAGTATTATTTATCTGAGATGCCTACCGGATCGGACTGATAGAAGAGACAGAGAAGATCCAACGAAGAGCGGTACGTTTCGTCACGGAATCACTTAGTCGGCACGAAAGCGTTACGGAGTCACTCAACGAACTCCATTGGCAGACGTTACAAGAAAGGCGTTGTGCATCACGCAGAGATTTACTATTGAAATACAGAGAGAGCCCTCTCCGGGAAGAGTCAAACAACACACCACTTCCCCCTACATACGTCTGGCGTAAAGACGAAGAGGAGAATATTCGATAAATTGGAGCCAACACGGCGCCTTACCGACAATCAGTCCCCCCCACGCGCTATTCGCGAGTGGAACAGTGTTGGAGAGCTCAGTTTGTGGTACAAAAAGTAACCTCCGCAACACACCATTAGGTGGCCTGCAGAGTATGATGAAGATGAAGAAGACGCTGTAAAATCTTCGGTAACACAGAACGACGCCACATTCCCTAAATGTCCATCCATCGACTGCAGCGTTCATCATAACCTAGGGTTCAAGAACGTATAACCAGTGACTTCAAATCTCATGAAATACGAGTGTTCATAAACAAAGTTGATATTAGTAGAAAAAATTACAGTAGTTTACAGGTGATAGGTGGGATTTGCATGGTGGAGTACTCTTTGAACTTGTTTGCACTTGTTAAGACAGCGTACCCATTTGTTTTCAGTGATTCTGTAGTGACGTCCTAAAGCGCGTGATCCTGTTTGCAATTAGAAAACAATCCATGTCCGATGAAGGTGGACATTAAGTTCTGTTACTTGTGATCATTTTCAGGAATTAAAAAGAAACCGCAGCCACGCAAAGAAAAATTGAGATATCTGTAGAGGCGAAAGGGACCACGTAGTGCCTATCACTTTATACAAACTGCAGTAAGAGGCTGAAAATAATCCGCTATACTGTGATAATTATCTAGCGGTCAACGGAAAGGAACGCTAAGAGACAATCATGAACAAACATATGTACAAGATGGAATCACAGCGCTTTATTTAAATTAATATTTTATGAATTTGTAAGGCAATAAAACAGTTAACAGTGAAACGCAGAGATAGGAAGAGAAAGAAAAAAATATAATCGATAGTATAGAGAGCTAGATAACCTCGTTTGTATTAAACATGGTTTGTGCAAACCGCAAAAATGTTTAGCTTTCTCACAGCATATCATTAACTTTCCTTTACATCATCCAACGGTAAAACATTACCCTCATCCAAGTATGGGAAAACGTTTTTGGATGAACAGTATTTTTATTTCTGATCAAACAGACTCAAGAAATTCAGATCAGTTCTTACCATATATTCTAATTGCAACTTATTTTGCGTGACACGTGGCTATTTCACTCCAGCTCAATGACTTACATCCAGATATCTTTGTGTGGCATCACATCTAAAATCTGCGCAATTCGACAGTTCCTTGTTAATGAAACGGTAACATGGAAAGCAACAGTTGCCAATTTCATAGCAAGACTGACACTAACACAGTTGAACGGGTATACGGGCGATAAGATAATTATAATAAGACGTCTCTGACAGAGTAAACAGGGAAGCAAACTGAACTTGCACGATTACATCTAACAGCAAAAATTAGTTACCGGCAGTCTGAACTAGCGAATCATTTTATAGATACGTAAAAAACAAGTGGTTGATCTTGTAAGCAATATTTTATCGATTTGGTTTATTCTACAACAAGCACTATACAGCAAACGGCAAAGAAATGATTAGACTATGCCGTTGCTCGACATAAAATATTAAACTCAATGGGAGAATAATATCCAAGAGAAAGAGTAGACTACTTTTTTCTCGAGCAACATTCCTACGGCTGTTACATCATACGGTATATATTTAATGGAAACCTCAACCAGTTACAATTTTTATGTCTACTTTGCTGCTTTACATTAAAATATTCTGTAATCTAGTGTATTTTCTGCACTGTGGATGTGGTCCCTTGCTACTACATTCCAGTAGCAGCGACTGATGACAACAGCAGACACGGCCTGCGGACTTACCGGTGGGGACGGATCCAGCGGTGGGCAGGGAGATGGCCTGCACGTTGCCACTCAGAGACAGGCTGGACTGCAGCAGGAAGACGGCGATGTCGTTGATGGCGACAGTGCTGCAACACAGAGCACAACCCAACACCTTAACACCACCTCCTATTCCAGCAACACGTTTGTGAACACGGGTGTATTGAGTGCCATGGGCCAACCTGGTCCATAACTGTAGGGCAACGAATGTGCCACAGAAATGACTTACCGTCTCTCCAAGTTAACCTGTTACGCATAAATCACAGAACCAGTCCATCTGTCATTCTCACTATTTGGACCACTAAAGCACTGAGTAACAGGAATAAATCAATATTCGGAGATTGTGTACGCTTGCAGAGGCCGTCTGCCAATAGATAGGTGCAACACGTAATCGTGGTGTTAATGGGTTTGGGGTGTTTGGTGGTACTACCACCAGAGTGGTCGTCCACACACCATGCAGGCCAGTCTTCCGTTTGAGTGGCGCCACTACACTTTCGTCGACCTGCTAATGAGTTGCAGTACGCGCATGCAGGCAACGGCTTTCGTTTGACCGGCAGTTCAGAACGACCCTCTACTCATATCCAGTTAACTATGGTTCCGTGTCCAGTTTCTAATTTACTTTACTTGTTTCGAGGTTTATAGATGAGAACTACAGAACATTTTCAACAGTTTGTTGAAGAATGTTGTCTGTGCTGAAAACAAAATGGTACGAGTAGTAGTTAACACCTCAGCATGAATATGGGATTATTTCTAGTAAGGAAATGAACATCAGGTGAGTGGCTGCAGAAATTCATTTTCTTGTGATAAATTACGTAAGATACCTCATGTGATATAACATCTTTGACAAGCGTGCATATTCACACCCTTCAGCAACGCAGATTGGTCTGATGGGACTTTGTAAATGCACGATAAATTACGTTGTAAGTAGAAATTTACGACGTTTTAAGAGGAACACCCTGTAGTGGCGCAGAAGGAAGGAGGGTTGGATTTAACATCGTGGTCATTAGAGACTGAGCACAAGCTCGGATGGTGTGAAGGATGTGGAACGAAATCGACAGTGCCCTTTAAAAGGAACCATCAGCTTTGCATTCCTTTTCCTGGACAATGCTTGTGGATAAAAATTACTTCAATGTTCGTCACGAACATGACGGCTAGCAAAATTGATTTTCAGGTTCAGAAGTTATGGAGGTAGTAATATTTTCTGGCACATTTTGACATTATTTGTTGTAGGAGTGATATTTAAAGTTTTCATTACTTCTCACGTGTCTGGAACCAGCACATTGATACCTGTTAGTTTCGGTCAAGAATAATTTATTGCGCATTTTAGTAAGTACTAACCTGCAATCAATAAAGTAAAAAAGTGGTAAGGTTAATTTTTTATCTCTCTTCATTTATGTGCCTTCTTCTTCTGATGGCCATGGAAAACCATAGAATGAATGTTCATCCAGACACTGAAATAGCTTGTCAGTCTGTTTGCTTGTCACATATGCTACAGCCTTAAGTTAGTTAATATTTCAATGACCCCTTGGGTGGCAGACCTTGTCCAGGTGGTCGACTCATATAATGGCTGCAACTTCCCATAATTCGTTGTGATATATATCACAACTATTTTTGGAATCGCTATTTTTGGAACTTTTTGTATAGGCACGTCAGGACTCCACGTTTCACACGCTTTCCAAAGAGCGGCGGCTCTGAGACTTACCCCACCATCTCGTAGTCCGGGTGCACGATCTGCTCAGAGACCTGGCTTCTCTGCTCGATGGACGAGTCACCGCTCAGGGAGTTGATACCAGCGACGGCCTGGAACCAGACATTACGATTGAGGCTTATTATTAACCCTTGCTAGGAAAGAAGTGCAGCATGACTATATACTGAAATTACAGAGAAACCGTCTTGGGAGATGAGTCAAGGTGTCTTGAATGTCGAGATGTTCTTTGTCTGCCTCAATATGCATTTGTGAATTTTCATCAACGACAACACTTAATTCCACTATTACGTCATGAACAAGCCATGCTACCGCTCGTAGACTAACTGTGCATATTATTTAGCAACCTTGTGCACGCGCATACACTATAGACATACACGAGGAGGTACCGAACATTGCGTGGCAGACGACCCTTCTGCCATTGTTTGTACGTCACTTCCGTTCACCATTAACGACATGATTCAACCAAAATTGGGAGTCAATGTTTCTCCACTCTTTTTATTATACTCTTACGGAAGGCAGCTTTATCGTCGGTCTGGCAGGCCGGTTCTTTACATTTACTGAATACAATTTCCGTAACGAATATTGCTTTTCTTCTGTGACTACTGTGTGTGATCACATTACTTCTTCGTGAGACTTTTCTACTGATTGATCTTTCTGTAATCTGACATGCCGAAGATCTCACTCAGATCAGCAGCGTAAAAAAAAGTTGTATTACTCATTTTATCTTGTAACTACTGAACTCTCTTTTGATCTTCGATTTGTCCTCTTTACAATCGATCTCATATGCTCCTCCGATTTTATTCCTCATCGTAACGTTTGAGTTAACCATTTTCCTCAAAGTGACCGAGTTTAGGACGGACAGCCACCACAGTACACAAACGAAAATTACCGTTTAAATTCCCGTCTACAACGAGATCATTAGAGATTGACACAGAACACAAAAGGTAATGGAATCTGCCTCCTGCTCATTCATATTATCCTCTACTTTTGCCATACGTAAGGCGAGCTGCTATTCACTATCACACAAAGACGGTAGACTATCTATGTGGTTCTATGTTTCCCTAAAGTTTCTCACGATGCCACTATGCTTCGAGTGTTACCTTTATTCGGGACACACACTCAAATACTGGCTTCTGAAAGCGTCTCCATTTTGCGAAGATACTCCCTATGTTTTGATATTAGTCGATGGGATACTAACGTGCCGAACGACCTTCAGAAACGTAGAAATATTGTACTTTCCGTACACAAGCCAACTGTACTGCAGTTTTAAGGCCATAAATGACTCTTCGTTATTGCCTGAGTTTTCGTCTTAATTGCAACGTTTTCAGGTTATAAACCTTACCGTAAAGTGCGTACAGTGATGTTCTAAGTAATTATGAGAATACATAGTGTCTGTTCTTACAGACATACGCTAAATAACAGGAACCGCGCATTCATGTAACTGATTCATCACACTGGACAGTGAATTCACAGCCTTCACTTACGTTCGACCTCCAGCGGGAATCCAAGATTTGCGACCATTGAGGACATGAATGGGGACTGCGGATAGGAGGCGCCTGGTGGGAATGTGAGTCAGCCGGGGAGCGTATCGAGATCGTCCATGCATGTTGTTGTTGTTGTTGTGGTCTTCAGTCCAGAGACTGGTTTGATACAGCTCTCCATGCTACTCTATCCTTTGCAAGCTTCTTCATATTCCAGTACATGCTGCAACCTCCATCCTTCTGAATCTGCTTAGTGTATTCATCTCTTGATCTCCCTCTACGATTTTTACCGTCCACACTGCCCTCCAATGCTAAACATGTAATCCCATGATGCCTCAGAACATGTCCTACCAACCGGTACCTTCTTCTTGTCAAGTTGTGCCACAAACTCCTCTTCTCCCCAATTCTGTTCAATACCTCCTCATTAGTTATGTGATCTATCCATCTAATACTCAGCATTCTTCTGTAGCACCACATTTCGAAAGCTTCTGTTCTTATCTAAATTATTTATCATCCACATTTCACTTCCATACAAGGCTACACTCCATACCAATACTCTCAGAAACGACTTCCTGACACTTAAATCTATACTCGATGTTAACAACTTTTTCTTCTTCAGAAATGCTTTCCTTGCCATTGCCAGTCTACATTTTATATCCTCTCTATTTCGACCATCATCAGTTATTTTGCTCCCCAAAGAGCAAAACTCATTTACTACTTTAAGTGTCTCATTTCCTAATCTAATTCCCTCAGCATCACCCGACTTAATTCGACTGCATTCCATCATCCTCGTTTTGCTTTTGTTGGTGTTCATCTTATATCCTCCTCTCAAGACACTGTCCATTCCGTTCAGCTGATCTTCCAGTCCTTTGCTGTCTCTGACAGCCGGCCGAGGTGGCCGAGCGGTTCTAGGCGCTACAGTCTCGAACTGCGCCACCGCTACGGTCTCAGGTTCGAATCGCGCCTCGGGCATGTATGTGTGTGATGTCCTTAGGTTGGTTAGGTTTAAGCAGTTCTAAGTCCTAAGGAACTGATGACCTTAGAAGTTAAGTCGCATAGTGCTCAGAGCCATGAGAACTACAATGTTATCGGCGAACCTGCAAGTTTTTATTTCTTCTCCGTGGATCTTAATACCTACCCCGAATTTTTCTTTTGTTTCCTTTACTGCTTGCACAATAAACAGATTGAATAACATCGGGGAGAGGCTACAGTCCTGTCTCAATCCCTTCCCAACCATTGCTTCCCTTTCATGTTCCTCGACTATTATAACTGACATATGGTTTCTGTACCAATTGTAAATAGCCTTTCACTCCTTGTGTTTTACCCCTGCCACCTATAGAATTTGAAAGAGAGTATTCCAGTCAACATTCTCAAAAGCTTTCTCTAAGTCTACAAACGCTACAAACGTAGGTTTGTCTTTCCTTAATCTATCTTCTAAGATACGGCATAGTGTCAGCATTGCCTCACGTGTTCCAGTATTGCTACGGAATCGAAACTGATCTTCCACGAGGTCGGCTTCAACCAGTTTTTCCATTCGTCGGTAAAGAATTGACGTAAGTATTTTGCAGCTGTGACTTATTATCCTGATAGTTTGGTAATTTTCACGTCTGTCAACACCCGCTTTCTTTGGGACTGAAATTATTATATTATTATTGTTGATGTGCCTGGTGGTTAACGCAACCGCTTAGCAAAGACGATACCCATGTTTCGAGTCCCGGTATGGCTGACAATTTCACTCGTCGCTGATTCCCCATAAAGTACCGATGATGTCATTAATTTCTTCTATTTCCTTTCCTTTCCCCCCTCCTCTCCACCTCCAATTTACATAATTGTTATTGATAATTAAAACTAAAAATAGAAAACTTCATAAATGGTTGTTGGTCTGTTATTTATTTTACTGGAGAGTGAATATAGGCTGCCAGTCCATCTTCATTATCTTGTACGTCTCATGTTCCGTATGAAATGTTGTCTCGTTTGGACCAGTGTCATCTACATGGTCATCTAACAAAACATTCGCGCTGCTACCAGTTACACGACACTGGTCGAAACGACGTTCAGAAACTCGTCATTTAGGGTGAAATATCAACTGCTATTAGTATCTGTGGTTGTAGTCGACTCACACGTAAGAATGTTAGTGTTTAGGTGTGCCGCTCACCTCGTAGTGTCCGACGAACAGCGGGTCGGCGCAGTGGCCTGCGGTGACGAGAGCGTTGGCGCTGACGACGGAGGCACCGCACGTGTGCGACGCGATGCCCAGCATCACCCACTGCAGCGACACCTGGTACGGGAACTGGCCTGCACACACAAAACGCCGGCTCAGCGCCTGCTGTTGCCACACTCCTCACAAAGTACAACGTCTACCAATAACAGCAAGCAATGTCAACTGCAAGCGCCACGTGCAGTTGCAGGGGAAATGAACGTTGCTTTGATACCCCAGACAGACCGGGATTGCCAGTAGCCGAGAGCGCCAATGTGCTGCTTCCTGCACTCGGGTAGGCGCTCCGGCCACAGATCGAATCCGCCTGGGGGATTAACGACGAAGGCCAGTATGCCGGCCGGCCTGGATGTCGTTTTTAGGAGGTTTTCCTTATCCCGCTAGGTTAATGCCGGGCAGATCCCCAAGTTCCTCCTCAGTTACATGACTCACAGACATCTGAAAACGTTCGCGCTATTTCATGACTTACACTAGACGAAGGCAGCTGGGGTACACTAGTTACGTCCTGCGGGGTTCGGGGTGGCGTCAGGAAGGGCATTCGACCACCCTCTGCAATTAACACTGCCAAATCCGTAATAAACAGCCGACCCCGCGTTGGAGCGGGACAAAGTCCCCGAGGGAGAAAGAGGACAGACCGGGCTTGCCACCCAACTTCTTCCGCAACAACTTCACTTAGTGACTTTCGCATGTTTTCAGAAACTCCGTAGCTAGTGAGGTACCTCACTGACCGCCTGACTTTCCCCACAGTGTTCTGGTAGTTTCTGCACTCAGCACAGGATGGTTCAGCACAAGAGCCATGGCGTTTTCATTGACTAATACCATGAGTTATTTACCTTCCATAGTTTTATTGATTGGAATTCTAAACCAAGTGCGTTCAGTTTCCTGTCTCCTGTGAAAATGAAGCTATTTTAAAAATTCTGAACATAATAGACGCAAGGAGGCCCTGTTAGGACAGCACAGGGTACTCATTCGCAACTTTGTAAATCAGTCGAGTAAACTACGCACAATTCGGTTTTTCCTGTTAAATCAGTCAGTGGCGATCAAGCAGATTCCGCCCAACTCTGATGCGACAGACAGCAGACTGGTTTCACGTGTGCACCAAGCAAATAATTACCACAAAAACTGAAAAGAACACACCTTACATCGTGCACACTAATCTCTTTTTCATCCTACACATGATATATCATGGAAATAGTTGAACCGTTGTAAAGTCTACCGAAGTACAGCTAACACAGCTTCCCGAGAACCACGGCTGTTACACGTCGACAATTCAGTTTTAAGACCTCTCTTACACTGACCCACGGACTACACCGTTATCTTCCGATGGTCTCCTCCCATGCCTGCTAATAGACCTAAGGTTGTGGCTGTTCTCTAGAATGGCTCGCACTAGTGTCTTGTGTGCTCTTCCTTCAACGGATGCAATACACCAGCCTAATCTCGTGTCAATATGAATTAATCATATTTTTCCAGTTTCAGTTTGTATCGCTACTTGAAATGAAAGGAACTTTTAACAGATCTTATTTAGGATCCGCTGCGCTTTTCGGAACCCCTCTCGAAAAATTTTAATTTTCCATTTACATTCGATACCGTTGACTTTTACGTCCTCCAAACGTCGTATTACAAAGTCTTTTACTCGATTTCTTTTTCTTTCTCCCCGTTATTAAAGTACGTCAACCACATGCTGCTATGGTAACACAGTTCGTTCACACGCAAAAGCCTATTCCACGTGCTGCAGTTGACGGCTCACGTTCCAGTACATCAAAAGACAGACAGGTGCCATTGGAGTGACTTACCCAGGGTGGCATCTGCACCACCGACGATGCGGCCGTGCTTCAGGCCAAACCTCCTGTGGGGGCCGCTGTGTGGCAAACGGCGGATGGGCAGCTCAGCCGCTGGAACACAATAGAAACCATTGTCATTGTGGTATTAACACAAACAAAACATTAACATGCAAACAACCTTTCTCTTTGATGCCAGAAATAATCTTAATACTTCAAAAAATGTAGGTGATGTGTGGCATAGCTGACTGACATAAATCAATATGTTGTTTCAGCCGCCTGTCGCAAAATGTGTTTTGCCCCCGTGCACTTTGGCGTCTTTCCTAGCGGATATGTGCGAGTTGTGTCGCAAATGTATTTTTTACAGCGTAGGTGAATGTAATGAATCCGTGCATAATGTAACGTTATGTTTGTGTTCTATGTTGATTATGATGATCAGGGAAGGGGGAAGGTGAAATCCGATGCCAGCACATAACCTATCCCTCTCAAATAGCAGTGTCCGCAACTCGCGGTCTAGTGTCTGGCGTTGCTGCCTCTCGATCACGGCGTCCCGGGTTCGTTTCCCGGCCGGGTTGGGGATTTTCTCTGCCCGGGGACTGCGTGTTCATGTTGTCTTCATCATTTCATCATCATCATCATTCATGACACTGATTCTATTGGACAGTGTAAAAAATTCGACTGTGAAAAAAATTGGAAATGTGTACAGACGCTGATGACCGTGCAGTTGAGCGCCCCACAAATCAACCAACTCTCGAACAGCAGCAAAGAGGTCGCCGACATTAACGTCCCCATTCAACGGATGGACACCGTCACCTGAGTCACGTTCGCTCACGTCACCAGACACTGCCAAGTGGTTTGTAATTTAATTCAGGACACTGGCGCAAAGACTGATGATCAGTATCATTAAAGTAGCATCTCTCTTTTCCCTTTCTGGCCAAATATACTTACCGGAAATCTCAACCAGCATCAGCACTCGAACCAGCTTACCCCCAACTCGAGCGCTGCCGCACAGGCGTGAGTTAACCACCTTTATCATGCACGCGGATCTTAATTTTAAACACCTTCATCTTCTAGAACATAATAATGTGACCTCAAATGTACGTTCTGTGGAATTTGATATGTAGGTTTCTCTTGTCCCATGTACTTAGGAAAACACTTATAGTGTTTCATTATTATTTCGTTGCTTAGGTATTTTTGCAGTGACATAGTTAACGTGAAACGTATAAAAATGTGTCAGTTCTGAGCAGCTCCCTCATGACGTAAGGCTAAAGACTCTTAAGTTTTTACAAAGATTTTCTGAAGACACAATGGACTTTATGTATATTTTTATTTATTTTAATTATTTTCCTCCTTTTCCCTTTTTCATCTCTTTTAAATTTCGATAAAAGCTATTTAACAAGCTTTCTTATGCATTGGAGACGAAGCTACCACCTGACATCATCAGATCAGCAGCCTACCTGTTTGTTACAGTAAGTTGACGATGGTTACACTACAGAATGCATTCTTTCCACACGTCATATCTCCCACGTTAGCAATAGTTTATCAACTTCATATCCGAAATTAGTCCCAACGACTCCTTCACAACATTTTTGTCTCCACCGATTTTGCCTCTGCCAATAATTACAACATAGATTTTATCTCATCCCCAGCATTGTTAAAGTTTTTTTTTTTTTGAGAGATCGTAAACATCATCAAAATCTACCATTTCAAAATCTTTTTTTAAAAATTCTGCACCGTTTCAAATAAGCTGAAAACTCAAACCAGACATAAATGGGACGTCGAGTGCTGTTCTTTATCATCGTTTACGTGCAATTGCTGGCGTAATTTTCGTGCTTTAATTAAAGAAGTATATGTGTGTCTAGCGTAGAATTTTGAGACCACTTAGGTATCGACAAGTTCGTATCTATGCTTGCCTCATTCGATTTAAAGTTCGGTGACCTGCTAATAAACATTTCATTATCAAAATTACTTTAATGTGAGCAATTATTCCTACTTTATAAGTTACGAAATTTTCCAGTACATCGTTAGTCACAAAATGTTAACTTTCTTTCGAGACGAGTTCAACTAGAGACTTTGTTTAATGGTAGTATGTCTCTTCTTTTCTGAGAAAAAGGAAATAAAAGTGTTTGATGACATCGTTAGTTTTCAAGATGTTGTGTAGAACTGTTTATTTGCGATTGTATAAGAGTTTTCAAAATCGGATACTATTAGATCTTTTCAATTCAGAACAATCATTAAAACCTTTTTTTAGACAAAGAATTCAGAAAGCCCATTCATATTACACTGCATGTGGTCCACCCTGCCGTTTTTTTAACATTTTTGATTCTTTACATCAAACAATCGAGAAATAACATCGTTACTGCCCCAATTCGTTTGACCAGTGCCATAAAAACTTTCTGCATAGGATCATTTAAATCTCTCATCGGACCCCTTGTCAGTCAGTCATTAATGTCTTAAAATGACTTCAGTAAGTGATAAATTGTTAGAAAGTGGAAAGAGTAACAATAGAGCTTGCATTGTTTGGACGGGTGGCATTGTTAACAGACTTCACTTCTGCTACGTCGTTCCCGCAATTATCCTGCACACCTGCTCTCGCTGAAAGTTAGGGCTGAAACGGTAAGAATGTTAGGGTTTTGCATTTCGTCAACGATGAGGCCCTTAGAGACAGAGCACAGGCTAGTAGGATTGGAGAAGAGTCGGAAAAGAGCCAGCTGTGTCTTTTTCTAGGCACCGTTCCGACGTTTGCCCTTAGCGATTTAGAGAAATCACTGTAAACTTTAATACTGATGTCCAGACAACAGCTTCAACCATCGTCCTCCTGAATATGAATTTTGTGTTTTAACCAATTCGCTTCCTTGCTTTTAAATAATGTGGAGTGTGACATACAGTGGTTACAATGTCCCTGGAAACGATGGGGACTGGAAAGCAGAAGGGCGGCTACTATACAGTGAGCAGCAATAGGGCCACATGTCTTGACAACAGGTTACTAACGTACAACTAAATGTACAGCAAAACAGAGCGCGTCGAATACTCACCAAGAACGCAGGCTGCGAGCGCCAGCACGAGAACGGTCTGCCTCATCATGATGGACCTTTGCGAGTCTGGAGACGAGGTGCCCCGCAGCGGATTCCCGGCCTCTTATATACCCACTTCTCTAATTACAAGGGGCTGTCCTTTGCACCTTCGACGAGAGGGAAGGCCACATCACATGCTTTGCACGTCTAATCAAACTGTCTGATAACGAAGCTCATTTGTCTGATTAGAGGAGAGACCTGAAATTTTAGCAATCAACTTCTTATCGATAAGAATTTTTCATTACTGTTTGATAGTATACTTACATTTTTTTTATTTCTTTGCACTGATAAAACTAATAGCCTGCTCCTGTTATTGACCGAATACACGTTAGTTATGTGTTTGGCTGGAAGTTATCGGCCGTCTTTGTTGCCAGCTCTTTTTAGAAAATAAAATAAACTGTCGTTTGACTAGGGCCTCCCGTCGGGCAGACCGTTTGCCGGATGCAAGTGTTTCGATTTGACGCCACTTTGGCGACTTGCGCGTCGATGGGGATGATTAGAACAACGCAACACCTACTCCCTAGTCGGAGAAAATCTCCGACCCAGCCGGGAATCGAACCCGGGCCCTTAGGATTGACATTCAGTCGCGCTGACCATTCAGCTACCGGGGGCGTAACTACCAAATAATAGGGCATTATATTTTACGTGTTATGTAACATTATCGTGAAACTGAGAGTACTGTAGTCTTGACAATAGCACATCAATGTAAAATAGGTGTTTTTTTTTTTTTTTTTTTTTTTTTTTTTTTTTTTTTTTTTTTTTGCTCTGTATTACTACTGGGATTTTCTGGCTTGTGGTTTCACTGGATGCTTATCCATTCTAGTTGCTTTTATGCATTTTTCACTGAGGTTATCCCGATCACTCCACCCCTCCGGATAGCTGTGCGTGTTAAAGTGTGGCTTCCGAACACGTGAGGTGTGACACTCTGGATCGAACCCACCTGGCTTATTAACGGTTAATACTGAGCTGGTACCAAAGTCCCGCCTCACTTCCATGATTCGCAAACATGTGCAAAAATATTGATCACTTTCACATGAATAACACCGCACCTAGGCAGTTCTGTCTTAATAGAAACTCTCCTGCTGAAATTAGAGGACTAATACTTTTCCAGGAGTGCTTGTCCTGCAAAGGTAGAGATCGCGCTAAGGTAGGAGATGAGATATTGGTGGGAGCAAAGCTGTGAGGACGGCTCATGAGTCGTGCTTGGGTGGCTCAGTCGGTAGAACACTTGTCCGCGAAAGGCGAAGGTCCTGAATTGAGTCTTGGTCAGGAAAGCAGTTTTAATCTGGCGGGAAGTTTCCTTTACTCTTGTTTTAAATACGTAATCGTTATCAATATTTCTTGTACTTCTATGTGAGATGTTACCTCCTGCTTCCGCATAGGGAGTGACCGAGTTAGTACACCTTCCTCCACTTAGTTAACTGCCAGTCCTTCGTTCATTAAACGCACTTAGTTTTCAGTCGTCGAGCTACACATACGATTACTGTTCCTTTGACCGTTGTATATAATTCCAACGATTCAACAGACCTAAGAGACAGCTGCAGAAGACCGTTTCCGTGCATAGAGCCTCAGCGCGACAGAAAACAATGTAAGGCCACTGCCCTGCTTTAATTCAGTTATTAAGCCAGACATTCATCGCAAAGTGCAACTAGACCTAGCAGTAATTTGCATTTGAGAGATTCAGAAATGCGCCTAATATGATAGGCATTGGTGTCTGGCAGAGGCAGGAAGAGAGACAGAGTGGCAGAAAGGGGTAAAGAAGATAAACAAAGAGACGAAATAGAGAGAGATAGACGTAGGAGCGGGGAGAGAGAGAGAGAGAGAGAGAGAGAGAGTCAGGAATAACGGGAGGGTAAGACGCAAGATAGCCCATCTACAGACGGTCTGGCCAAGAAACGTAATTGTATCTTAAACTCGTAACTAATTAGAATCATTGCCACTGTATGATAATCGCACATACAAGTACGAAATACCCCAGATATATTTACTGAAGGAAGTTCGCCGCCGTGTTGTAACGAACTGAGTAATATTTCTCATCACTTATGTGCTAGACTGATTATGAATAATAATGAAATAAAATTGCCGTTAAATGTGGTATGATCTTTTTTAGACAGTACCTATTTAAACGAAAACCAATAAAGGAACAACCATGAATTGGCTTTAATGTTCAAACCGTTGCTTTTACAAAAAAAGGCACTTTCATATACGTATAAGTGTAAACATGCACTGCGGCTGAACTGCCCGGTGATTAACACATACTTAACGGTGGAAATAATTATGTCCAACACAAAGGATGAAAATGTATAAGTGAGTTAATAAGCTGTAATTTTCCAGTGGACAGTATTGGTGGAAACCTTGGACCAGACGTGCTTTATCTCCGGAAATTAGCAGGGTGAGCATAAAGTAACCGTTTTTGAATTATTTTTCATAATGGAACAAGATTACGAAGGCATCATTCAAGTACGAAGAGCAGAATATTGGCTTAGCGGTGGTGTGGTACCAGCTGTTCGAGAAATTCTCCACACTCAAAGATAAAGGAGACCTCGTGGGTGTACTGTTGATTATATATGTATATTATCTGAAGACCATAAAGCACCTTGTTCCTGCATTATTAGAGTATTGTGTAAATACGTCAAGCTAGAGTAGCGCCTAGACATTGTTTTAGAACAGGCAACAACATTACACTGTGAGGTGCTGAACCGAGAACCAGACGTCGAGAGGTCTTAAGAAGGGACTCTCATCAACGTAGCTAAAACTCGGGCTGATTAAGCTACCAGTCACCACGCTGTAATTCTGTGCCTAAAGCCGTTTTTGTAGCATATTTTGAGCTAATGCTATTATTATGCAGTGTCATTATTTCAAACACACCTTGACTTGAAGGTTAATGGTCAGCAATATTGATAGTAACTGTAATTTAATTTCAGTTCCTTGTATTGATAAGTTTACTTTGCAGATCTATGTTTAACTAAAATTTATTGAAACATTCACTACAGTGGAACGTGACGTAATGGTACGTCACAGAAATAAACAAAACTAAACAATTAACCATTTACAATTTTAAGTTCCTTCAACGTCCACAGTGGAGTGTTATAAAGAGACCAAACACCTAAGGTCATTAGTCTCCTGTTCATCGCTTCCCTCCTCAGAAGCTGTGCACCCGGTCTATCTGCGTATGAAGTAAGTTCTCTGCGCAAGGATGAGATACTATTATAAATGTTTGAGTAGCATGTATTTGACATGGGGAACCCGCCATAAGTCGCTGTCTGATAGAGTCGAAACTTGATATTCTGAAAGAAGGGTGAAAATAGAGGGACACGTATATCGGTTCAGATACCAACGCTCGACAGGTTTCGAGAAAATGACGCGGCTGCATCTGGCCACCAGCGCATCTTAAAACTGCACTGCGTGACATAATTAAAGGATCACATACTCGAAATCCCGTAATTATCTCCCCCTGACACACGTAAGTTTGATATTTGGCTCAAAAGTGCCCACAACCATTCTCTGTAACGTTGCAAAACCGTGGCGCCCTGTGACTTCACCCTTCGGCTGGGCGATGCTTCAGACAGCAGGGTGTCGACAGATGCGTAAAAAGGCGGCGGTTCAGAACTTCATATGAGCTGTGAGGTAGGTTAATGATGTTACACAGGCACCAAATTTCTTTTTAATCCTGCCGAACGCCGTCAAGGACGTATCGCACGATGAGATTTACGTCACAGCCTTCACCCCCCCCCCCCCTCTTTAGCGACATTTCACACCTCCTTTTGGCGGCTCGGTGAAGGAGGTCATAACCGCGACACCTACCGTAAAAGTCACGCATTTTTCTTATGGGTGCGCGAGGAAAAGTTACAGACGCACCACCGGTGAGAATCGGCACCAAAAGGACTCATAAAAGGCATAAAGGGCGCCACTGAAATCACTCCTTCCCTTGGCGCATTGAATCCTACATATTTCGCTATAGAAAACGGTAGTTTGCAGTGCGATGAGTAACAGGCTGACGTTCTTGACAAGTCTAACCACTGCTACCTCCCACTAGTCGTTTCACCCCAACTATAAGAACACTGTGGGGCTGCAAAACCACTGAACGTAATCTCACAACTCTAGAGTGTAAGCACTTTTAGCTGTGCCACAAAGTGTGGAACCACTAGGGACTGTTCGAAACCGCTTAACGATATTTGAA